>NW_027223752.1:102435373-103635373 GCF_028538775.1 Myotis yumanensis
AATGCAAGAATTATTTTTTTTAAAATGAATTTCTAAACTTTATGCATTTTATTATTACAACCATATAATTTCTCCCAACTTAATTTGAACTTTAAATTCTTAGAAGCCTTAAATTTTAGCTGTAAAGTTAAATACTTAGTATTTCTTAGATTAGTAATACCTTTACATTTTTAAGGATATATTTTAAATAAAATATAAGATATATTTAATTAATAGATTCAATTCTGTCCTCTAAATTTTTCATATGAGGCAAACTCAGATTAATATTTCAGTATTTTGTTATTTTAAAATACCTAGATATTTAATAATTTTTATTATTTAATTCAATAATGCTCCAAAGTTTTAAGTTACCAAAGACTTTGGAAGTAGGCCTGTAGCCATTTGAATTTTAAAACTGCCACATTCTTGCTTAGAGATAACATCTAAGATTACTGCTGCGGGAAATGGGGGTGGGGGGGTGGGGGGGCCGGCCCCCTCCTCCATCAGAGAGTGAAGCCAGTCTCCCCCCCCCGCCCCCCCCCCCCCCAGCTACTGGACCCCCACTATCAATATACCTATAATTAACACTGAAAAGCTCCACCACAAATCCTTCATTTTAGCTACATCTATTTATCCATGTTTCAACAAGTTTGAGATTTTAAAGCCAATTCTTATTATCCAAGGCATTTTCTTTGGCAAATTCTGTAACAGTGATAACTTGCTGACTTTCAGTGGCTTTAATGTTAACCTGGGAATGCGGTCTATTATTATTCAAGAACTGCCCTTTATTATGGAAACACTAATCTTATTGCCCAAATACAGCCTGTATATTTTCCTTGTGTCACTTTTGCCATCTTTTAAAGAAAAAAACAGTCTTAGATTTATTCTATAGCATCTGTAAAGAGATGGAGCTCAGTCAAGAGGCCACCCAAAATCGGGCAGGGTGCGCCTTCTCTTAATCTAGTCTTTTTCTCTTCATGAGTACAGAAATCCCAGATGCATCCCCCAAATTCTGAGAAATGTCTCATCCATCCAAATTTCAAATGATGGACTGGGAAATAAAAAACATGACAAAAATGAGACTTTTAATAGCGCTCTCAAGAGTGGGCATCCATTTTACAGGATCACCAAAAGACTAGTAATTAGGGGCCTTTTTCAGTTATCTCTACCTCCCTTTGTCATCTAGGACAGGTACCATCGGCCACATATCTCCCCACCCACACCCCACATCCTGTTTGCTCTGGGGAAATTCAGTAAATGGCCTGGCCACCTAGGTTTCTTTACTTATTAAATTAAAGGCATGCTTAATAGACTAATAATAAACAACAAAGACAGATAAAACAACAATCAACAGACAAGCACCCATAACATATAGACAAAATTTAATAAATCAGAGTTCTTTCATGAATCTTTTCAGATGTTTTATATTTGCCTGGGACTTACAGCCAGAATTCAGCCTAGATCTCAGCTTATTGTTCACAGATCTTATCATATTCTGCTTTTGACAGCATTGACTGGAGTCTAAAGTTATTTTAGCTAAAAATCTGCCTGTCCCAATGCATCATATGGTAATTTTCAGACAAAGTATTAAAAAGTCCTTTTGTGAGAGGACTGATAGCCCCCATTTTTTTCTAGCTGTTGAGCCTTTCCCACTAGAGGAAGAGGATCCGGGGTCTTAGGTATAACCAGACTTTTGGTTCCCAATACGAATTAGGCATAATGCAATTTGAACAAGAGCCCACATAGTTAAAGATGACAAGGGTGCTAGTTTTCCTTGAGCCTGATTTAAGAAAGTACCTTTTAACATTTTAATTTTTTTATCCTTGAGCATACAAGCTAAAAATTTACAATGATAATTTTGCCTTTTAATCAAATTCTTCCCATTATAGCCTGGCTTGAAAAAGATGTCCCCTCCCACTTCAGATCGTGACCTCTGAAGCTTGGTACAGGCTTTGTGCACAGTGAATCTCCCCACCTTTCCGGTGATCCTCCACCTCTCTGGGTGAATTTCCTTCTTTTTTTGCTCCAGCAAATCTTCTCCATGTCCCTGTTCAGGTGCCAGATGTGACCGCCGCATCCATTTGTGGCTAGGGTTCAAGGTCTGGAGAAGGGGCTGTGCACAAATGGATATACTAGAAAAGAAATATAAATTTAGAAGGCATGGGGGGAGCCAGGTGGAGACCTTACTCTCTAGCAGAGAGGTTCCCTGAATGCCTGGACCCATTGGCTTTTTATTTACTAGAATGCACATTTGTTCTTTAGCAAAACAAACATGCATATCAATAGTAAGGTTTGTTAAACAATAAAGGATTATCAGGTTAGGGGATTGCTTTCAGCCATTCAGCCAGCATCAGGGTAATACAATGCTGATTTTCAGCCCTGCTGAATATTAAAGTCCATTAGCCTTCTAAGGGACTTCTTGAATTTACATGCTAACTACTGCTGGTTTTTGCCTCCAGCAGGGTTCCACATTCTTTGTTTTCCCAGGCCTTCTCCATCCCCTCTCACATCTTTCAGTTCTGATTTAGAGGAAATCTGTTTGTTTAAGAATCATCATCTCCAGACTATGACATCAGAAATGGGAATTTATCTCTCAATTGCTCATTTCCAGTAAGTGGAATGAGGGTCCAATCTCTGTTGGTGCACTCCCTTTATAATACTGAGTTAAGTCCAATGTTAGAAATGGTAGTAATAGCAATAATAATAGCAAACATTAATTGAGCATTGAGCATTTAATTCCTGTTAAGCACTGTGGTATATATACACTGAGTGGCCAGATTATTATGACCACCTTACATTTGTAGGCAAATTAGCTATAATTTCACCCTGAAGTTGCTAGAGGGCTGGACCATTATAAATAGGGAAGCAGGTTGTTTACCATGACAGTAGAAGTGATTTTTTCTGAAGATATGGGTAAACAATGTGATTTAACAGCCTTTAAATATATATATATATATTAAATCACTTTGTTTACCCATAACTTTAGAAAAAAAATCACTTCTACTGTCATGGTAAACAACCTGCTTTCCTATTTACATATAATGGTCTGGCCCTCTAGCAACTTGAGCGCAGAATTATAGCTAATTTGCCTACAAACGTCAGGTGGTCATAATAATCTGGCCACTCAGTGTATATACATAATGATTCTGTAAGTTATGAACTATTATTTCCCCCATTTTATAGCTGAGGAAACTGAAGTTTAAAGAGGTTAACTAAAGAGGTTAACTTATTAAATAGTGAAGCTGAAATGTTTAAAAATGAATCTTGCCTTAGAGTCCTCAATCTCAGCCATTTTGTCATATGTGACACAATATATTCTAGTTGAAAACATTTTCATAAAGCAGTTGAAATACTCCTCAACCCTCATCTCTTATCAGGCTCCCTCCTAGAAGCAGCTGCTACTATTAATTTTTCCAGATCTTTGTTTTTATGCATTTGTTTTATATATATATATATATGCCTCTTTTTACCCCCATAGCTCCCCTCTACCCAGTTCCCACTCAACCCCCTGCCCTTACCCCCTAACTGTCCTCGTCCATAGATGTACGGTTTTTGTCCAGTCTCTTCCCGCATCCCCCACACCCGCTTCCCCCTGAGAATTGTCAGTCCACTCCCTTTCTATGCCCCTGATTCTATTCTACTCACCCATTTATTCTGTTCATCAGATTTTTTATTCACTTTATTTTTAGATTCACTTGTTGGTAGATATGTATTTGTTGTCACTTTGTTGTTCATAATTTTTATCTTTACTTTTTTCTTCTTCCTCCTCTTCTTAAAGAATACTCTTCAGCATTTCATATAATACTGGTTTGGTGGTGATGAACTCCTTTAGCTTTTTCTTATCTGTGAAGCTCTTTATCTGACCTTCAATTCTAAATGATAGCTTTGCTGGGTAGAGTAATCTTGGTTGTAGGTTCTTGCTATTCATCACTTTGAATATTTCTTGCCACTCCCTTCTGGCCTGCATGGTTTCTGTTGAGAAATCAGCTGACAGTCGTATGGGTACTCCCTTGTAGGTAACTGACTGTTTTTCTCTTGCTGCTTTTAAGATTCTCTCTTTGTCTTTTGCCCTTGGCATTTTAATGATGATGTGTCTTGGTGTGGTCCTCTTTGGATTCCTCTTGTTTGGGGTTCTTTGCTCTTCCTGGACCTGTAAGTCTATTTCTTTCACCAGGTAGGGGAAGTTTTCTGTCATTATTTCTTCAAATAGGTTTTCAATACCTTGTTCTTTCTCTTCTTCTGGCACCCCCACAATTTGGATGTTGGTATGCTTGAAATTGTCCCAGAGGCTCCTTACACTATCTTCATATTTTTGGATTCTTTTTTCCTTTTGCTTTTCTGGTTGGGTGTTTTTTGCTTCTTCGTATTTCAAATCTTTGACTTGATTCTTGGGATCCTCTAGTCTGCTGTTGGATCTCTGTATATTATTCTTTTTTAAAAATATATATTTTATTGATTCTTTACAGAAAGGAAGGGAGAGGGATAGAGAGTCAGAAACATCGATGAGAGAGAATCATCAATCAGCTGCCTCCTGCACACTCCCTACTGGGTATATGCCTGCAACCAAGGTACATGCCGTTGACCAGAATTGAACCTGGGATCCCTGAGTCCACAGGCCGATGCTCTATCCACTGAGCCAAACTGGTTAGAGCTTTGTATATTGTTCTTTTTTAAAAAAATATATATTTTATTGATTTTTTACAGAGAGGAAGAGAGAGGGATAGAGAGTTAGAAACATCAATGAGAGAGAAACATTGATGAGCTGCCTCCTGCACACCCCCTACTGGGGATGTGCCCACAACCAAGGTACATGCCCTTGACCGGAATTGAACCTGGGACCCTTCAGTCCTCAGGCCGATGCTCTATCCACTGAGCCAAACCAGTCAGAGCTCTGTATATTATTCTTTATTTCAGTCAGTGTATGCTTAATTTCTAATTGGTCCTTTTTCATATCCTTGAGGGTCTCACTATATTTATCAGAGGTTTCTAGAAGATTCTTGAGTAACCTTATTACTGTGGTTTAGAACTCTATAGCCAGTAGTTTGCTTTCCTCCATTTCTTTCATTTGTGAACTGTTTCTTTGTCTCCGCATTTTGGCTGCTTCACTGTGTTTATAGAGTGGATTTATGTGCTAGGTGCCCTATAGGGTCCAGTGGCTCAGCTTCCCTAATTCCCTGAGGTGGACACACTTGTTGCACCCCTTTGTGGGCTGTGTGCACAGTCTTGTTGTAGTTTAAGCCTTGATTGCTGTTGGTATCACTGGAAGGAATTGACCTCCAGGCCAATTGGTTGTGAGGACCAGTTGTGTCTACAATGGGAGAACTTCTATGCTGGAGACACCCTTATGGGGCTGGACTTGCTTCAGTGGGGCTTTGGCGCTCACTGAGTCTGCCCCCTGAGTGTGTCGCTTATGCATGTGAAGATGGTCTCACTCTGACCACTGGGTACACCGGCTCTTGTTTCTCCAAGGAGGTGCAAAGTCAGCCACTGCCTGGGGTCACCCAGCAGGAGCTACAGAGAGATCTGCAGATCCTTCCTCTTTGTTTGGGGTTTGTAGGTACCCAGATGAGGCATAGCTGTGTAGCAATGCAGGCTGCTGATGAGCCTTAGGCCTTCTTTTGGAATCTCTGGGGTTCTCTGACCCAGCTGGAGATTGACAAGTTTTTAGGTGGAGAAAGGCCAGTCCATTTGTATGCAAAAGCCTCTGCTCACAGCTTGGATGGGGTTGTAAATTGGGTGGTGTGGGGTCTCAGGGAATCATCAGGGTGGAGAAAACTGCAATGGCTGCCAGTCAGCCCTGCTCTGGAGAGGTCCCGGGGTCTCTGTGTCCCGCAGCCCCATGCAGGAACAATGACTGCTGCAAGCACCTCTGAGAGAAAGCCACCCTCGCGTTCCAGCCTGATGCCAGACAGTCCAGTTTCTCTCTGTATGAGTCTGTGTCCCCAGATTCTCACCCAAAACTGGAGTTCAGAGCAGTCGGGAGCTTATATCTCCCTCCTGATTGAAAAAGACAACAGTGTACCCAGGTGCCAGCCCCTTTCGTGCGCGCCTCCATACCTCCACACTTCCATACCTCTGCACCTCCTACCAGACTCAATGTACTTTTCTCTTTCCTTCTAGTTGTAGAATTTCCACTCAGGCAGCCTTCTGGTGGTTCTGGATGATATTCTTTTTGTCTTTTAGTTGTAGTTTTAATATGGTTGTGTGTGGCAGCAAGTTCAGGTGTTTACCTATGCCGCCATCTTGTTTGTCTCTATAACTTGTTTTTTAATGTAATAATGTATTTTAGAGATTTTTCCAGTTAAATACAGCGGTTGGACTTTTTTTTTAATAGTTGCATATTATCCTATATTATGGATGGATATGCCCCAGAATATAGTTTCCATCCTGATATTTGGTGAGTAAACTTTTTTTTTTTACAAAACAAAAGTGCTACAATAAGCATCCTTGTGTAGACTCCTCATGCATACTTCTCTTTATTTCTGAGAAGAAAATCATACTAACACTCTGTAGTGTGATTCCTAAAATGCTGACTTTTCTTGTTCTCCAACATGAGAGAAATTCAATTAGAACTTTAGAAAATTGACTATACAAAGTGGTGCTTGATTATTTTAAAAAAATTCTTGCCCCTTAATGTCCAGGGGCTCATAGAATGGTAGAGAACATCTGACCCAGCATGGGGCCAACACATGGCCACGATGAAGATGAGGCCCTTGCCCTTGGCTAGAAACTGACCAGTTTTCTCTGTTTGGAGGAGAAAATGATCTGGGAAGAAATTTCCTCCAATATGCCAGCTTTGGTCTTCCCTGAACATTGGCCAATGAACTTTCTCCTGTTTGTACTGCCTTAGCTCGGAGAAAAATCCTCTTGCATGTATATATATCTTGTATATATTCTGAATTTCCTTATTCAATTTGTGGATAGATCAGTAGCAGCATCAATGGATTTTGCTACCTGTGATTTCACTGAAATGTGTGTACAGATCCTAGGCTTCCTTTCAAATCACATTTCCATGGAGAATGATGTGTTTTTACTTCATATCTTAACACCAGGAAATTCTCCAACTTTTCAACTTTCACTAAATTTTTCTCTCATCCAAACAACATTTTTTAAAATTGGCTGGACCATTTACTAAGCAGTTCCCTAAGGCACTTTTTTTGAATGTTAATACTAGAGGCCCAGTGCATGAATTCATGGACCAGTGGGGTCCCTTGGCCTGGCCTGCGAGATCGGGTTGAAACCGGTTCTCTGACATCCCCCGAAGGGTCCCGGATTGTGAGAGGGTGTAGGCCAGGCCAAGGGACCCCTGCACAATCGGGCCAGGGAAGGACCACAGGAGGGCTCCAGGACGTGTCCAGCCTGTCTCACTTAGTCCTGATCCTCTGGATCCCAGCAGCAAGCTAACTTACTGGTCAGAGTGTCTGTCCCCTTATGGTCCGTGCACATAATAGTGAGCAGTTGAGCGGTCTTAGCATAACATTAGCATATTACGCTTTGATTGGTTGAATGGCCGACTGGACAACTGGACACTTAGCATGTTAGGCTTTTATTACATAGGATAAAGAATGTCTCTACACTATACATCTGAGTTAACTACAGATATTTAAATATATTACTCTTTAATTTATCTAAAACTCTTTGTTAAGGTCCTTGACTTTCTTAGATATCTTCACCTCTTACTTACCACTCATGCTAATATTAAAAACTCTCTAAAAGTAGCCATTTCTCCTTTGTCTTAACCTAGACAGTTTTATTTACTTGTATTCCACTCCTCAGGGCTTTCTCAATCTCTCTAAAATACATTGTAGCATCCTAGATTTGGTCAATTTTTAGAGTGATAGAATTTGAGGGCTGGGTGTTCTTTCAGCAATTGTTTAATTTACCTAAGGAAATTGAATGGTTCAGTGTCTCCTAATGATGGACTAGAACTCAGATTATCTCACTCAAGTTCATTGCTGGTCCATCCCACTTATAATGACCTGAATTTCTGAGCCAGAACTTGGGGAGCAGTTACCAAGGAGACCCAAATTTTTTTTGGTGGGAGCAGTGTGGGTAATGGGAGAGTTTGGGGCATTATAACACACTGTAAACCCTAAAAAAGTAAAAGGCTTCAATAGGTTTTAGTGATTGGTGGGTATTAAGTGTGTCTAGAGCAGAACAGGCCACATCTGGATTTATAGGCTCTCTCACTCCTCACACATTTTGGAATCAGAGCCTGTGGGACTCTTTTGCATAAGACAGCACTGGAGGGGCACCAAGAGCCCCAACTGGTCCTGTGGGACCTAAGTTGAGCCATGCATGCATTTCTCCTGGCCAGGGGGCTCAAGGAAATGTTTTGTTGTCACTCTCATCAAGTGCAGCTGGGCACGCTGTGGCTCTGAGCAGGAGAGGCCCTCGCAGCTGCGATTATCTGAGTAGGACAGCCCTTTTCTAACCCGTGGAGAGAAGTGGCATGATTTTAACCCTGTATTAAAAATCTTTGTGAATATTCCTGACAAATGATTCCCCCTCAGAGGGGACCTGCATTGATGACCAAACTCTGAGATTACCCTTAAGGTGGGTTTGTGACACAGGGTGTAGTTGGAGCCCAGAGAGGTGGGGGCTGGAGGAGAGCAGAAAGCAATCAGGTCTCCTTGAGGCAGGGACCCCTCTTCCTACTCTCTCTCTCTCTCTCTCTCTCTCTCTCTCTCTTTTTCTCTGTGTCCTTTCTGTTTGCCAAAATATTACATGGGTGTGGTGTCTTCAGGGGCTTTTATTCCCCAACCTCCTCCAAGCTACCTGCACCTGTTAACTCACCCTGGATAGTTCCATCATTGGCTTCTAGTGCCACCCTGCTGGCCCAGCTGTGAAGCTGGGCTATTCCAACAGGGCATGCCCACCAATTAGCCACAGGTTGATCCTGGCAGTTGCCCTACTGATTGAAGTGGTGTGGGGCTTGAGGCATTGGTGCCAGCAGGCACTTTTGCTCTTATTAATGGGATGCACTGGAAGGTAAGAGGTACTGAGAAAGGGAGGCAAAGAAGAAACAAGCCATTGAGGAAGCAAATATTACTGTTGCTCCTCATTTAAACCTTGTTCTGGGGTCCTCAGGATGCGTCCTTTCCATGGAGTCTAAGAAACACCACCCTAGGCAATGCTTTGCTGACAACTCTTAATACTAAGCTTAAGAGACAATATCCCCTGGAAAAAAAAGAAAAAAGTGTATATTTGCCTCCAATAACTTTGTGTTTTAACTGTACTTGGTGTCATATGTATGTGAGCATTTTCTATTCAATAATGACAATATTATAACTCCATTGAAAGACCCATTTGCCTCCAAAATGACCACAAATGGAAGTTGTTAATGCTGTGACTTTGGGTATGCTGTGCATCCTGTGTTCTTTCCTAATGATCAGTATTTATTCTCTAGGCTACAGTTATTGCCACCAATATTGAGCAGAGGAAAGGCCTTTTCTGAAACACACAGTAGTGTGTCAGGGTGCAAGTGTTGGCTCACAGGAAATGTTTCTTTAATTAATATTAAACCAAAAGTCTATGCAAAGCATTTCCTTTTGAGACTGAAACCCTCTTTTTCAATTTCTCTTTTCTACTGAGCCTTAATGTGCAGGACACAACACATTCTATATTCACCAGTTATGGCTTTTGAAGTGAAATTTAAAAATGCAACAGGGCTTCTTGGAGACGCTGGGAAACTGAGTATATTGACTTGCCTTTACCATGTGCTAAAAGGCTTTGATTTGTCTACCTTTTAAATATCACCAAATGTCACCAAATACAGGTGACAAGAGAAATGAGTGCCTGTGGCTGAGAGCAGGGCCCTGGCAAGAAGCAGAGAAAGGGGCTGCTGAGTTCTAGGATGTGGCTTGTGGGGGCACAAGAAACAAAAGCCATTTTGCTTCCAAATTGCTCCTTCCAAGTCCCCATTGGTTCTGAAATGCTTAAATTTGAGATGAACTTTTCTAAGTTAAGTACCTCTTTCCATGGGTTGTTACCAAAAGGGAAAAAAGAATCCTAAATAAAGAAATAAAATACATGTAAACATTTAAAAAAATTCAAATATTGAAATAGATTGTTATTAATCCTATAATGTGAATTTATTTCTCAGCCTTGTTAGCTAAAACATCATATTTACAAATTTGTCAATGAGTCTAAGGTAGACCTTGTTTTCATAAATAAAGTTTATAAAAATATATTTTTTATTAATTTCAGAGAGGAAGGGAGAGGGAGAGAGATATAGAAACATCAATGATGAGAGAAAATCATTGATCTGCTGCTTCCTAGGCACCCCACACTGGAGATCGCCCTACACTGGGGATCGAGCCTGCAACCTGGGCATGTGCCCTGACCTAGAATCGAACCATATCCTCCTGGTTCAGAGGTCGATGCTCAACCACTGAGCCATGCTGGCTGGGCTGTAAATCAAATTTTATTGGAACACAGCCATGCCCATCAGTTTCTATATTGCCCATGGCTGCTGTCACACTGTGATACAGGTCTGAGCAGTAGTCATGAGAGACTACAGGGCTCAAGATGCTTGAAATAGTTATTATCTGGCCCTTTACAGGAAAACTAAGCTGGCATTTTGTCCAAAGTTGTTACCTCTAATACAGTAGAGACATGTGGCTATTCAAACGTACATTTCTTTAATTAAATATAATTTAAAAATTCAGGTCCTCATTTGCATAAGCTTTCCAAAGGCTTATCAGCCCCCAGTGGCTAGTGACTACCATATTGGTCAGTGCAGAGAAAGAATATTTTCATCACTGCATAAAGTTTTATTGCAACTTATATATCAGTTTATAAGTTATACTAGGGACTCGGGGGGGGGGGGAGGGGGGGTCCCTCAGTCCGTCCTGTGCCCTCTCGCAGTCTGGGACCCCTCGGGAGATAATGACCTGCTGGCTTAGGCCTGCTTCTGGGTGGCAGAGGGCAGGCCCAATCCCTAGGTGCAGCCCCTGGTCGGGCTCAGAGCAGGGCTGATTGGGAGGTTGCGATGCTACCCTCAGTCACGCTCAGGGTAGGGCCGATTGGGGGGTTGGGGCACCACCCCCTGTCACTCTCAAGGCAGGGTTGATGGGGAGGTTGCAGTGCCACCCCCTGTCATGCACAGAGCAGGGCCAATCAGGGGGTTGGGGAGCTCCCCCCTGTCACGCATAGAGCAGGGCCCATCAGGGGGTTGGGGAGCTCCCCCCTGTCACTCACAGAGTAGGGCCGATAGGGGAGTTGGGGCACCGCCCCCTGTCACACACAGAGCAGGGCGGATCAGGGGGTTGGGGCGCCGCCACTCTCACACTCAGGGCAGGGCCGATGGGGAGGTTATGGTTCTACCCCATCACACACAGAGCAGGGCCCGTGGGGTGGGGGGTTGGGGCGCCACCCTCTATCACTCACAGAGCAGGGCCGATCAGGGGGTTGGGGCGCCGCCACTCTCACACTCAGGGCAGGGCCGATGGGGAGGTTATGGCTCTACCCCATCACACACAGAGCAGGGCCCGTGGAGTGGGGGAGTTGGGGCGCCACCCTCTATCACCCACAGAGCAGGGCTGATCAGGGGGTTGGGGCGCCGCCACTCTCACACTCAGGGCAGGGCCGATGGGGAGGTTATGGCTCTACCCTGTCACACACAGAGCAGGGCCAATCAGGGGGTTGGGATGCCGCACCTTGTCACACACAGAGCCGCAGGGCGATCAGGGGGTTTGGGCGCTGCCCCCTGTCATGCTGATCCAGTGCCAAGTGGCCTCGCGGCTCTGCTGATCCCGGTGC
Organism: Myotis yumanensis; assembly: GCF_028538775.1. NCBI lineage: Eukaryota > Metazoa > Chordata > Mammalia > Chiroptera > Vespertilionidae > Myotis > Myotis yumanensis. The sequence goes on from NW_027223752.1 coordinate 102,447,116, forward strand.
TAGGAGGCATATTACCCTTTTACTATATAGGATAGAGGCCTGGGGGCAGGCTGGTTTGCCCTGAAGGGTGTCCTGGATCAGGGTAGGGGTCTCCACTGGGGTGCCTGGCCAGCCTGGATGAGGGGATGATGGCTGTTTGCAGCTGGTCACACACCTTTCAGGGTGGGGGTCCCCACCAGGGTGCCTGGCCAGTCTGGGTGAGGGGCTGAGGGCTGCTTTCAGGCTGGCGGTTGACTGAAGCTCCCAACCGCTCCTTTCTCTCTCTCTTTTTTTTTTTATTCTGGGCCAGCTTTAGCTCTGGCTCTAGCTCTGAGGCTTCCGCTGCTGAAAGCAGGTATCTGGTTTGTTTGGGTTCTATAATCGAAACAATGTATAACTCCAGCTCTGAGATCCTGGGCTGGCTGAAAGCTGGTTTCTGGGGTTTTGTTTAGCTTCTATGTTTGTTACAATGTTTCAAACTGCCAGCTCAGAGGCCAGCAGCTCAGGTGGGGAACGTTGGAGTCCTCCTTCACTGAAGCAAGCAAGCCTCATGTTTGCTTCCAGCTGCCTGGCTGCCGGCCGCCATCTGATTAGCCAATGGGAAGGGTAGCGGTTGTATGCTAATTACCATGTTTCTCTTTTATTAGATTAGATATTAACATATATTAATCCTTTATGTTAATCCACTCACAACCCAAACATATCACATTCTTTAATCTTTATCACTTTTTAAAATCAAAGATAAAAATCATCTCAGGCAGTGGTTGTTAAACTCATTGCCTGTTTCTGGGCAATATGGTACACCTCATTCTGTCAATAGTCATCCAAACAGAATTTTATTCAGTGTATCCAGGAACTAATTTATAAAAGTGGTTATTTTCTTCTTTGTGAGTCTGAAAGCTATAGGCACTGTAGCAGTTTCTACATGTTTTATTTGACTTCTGCATTCACAGATTTTTGCTGGCCTCTTGGTAGGAGATATAGACTCCTTGGATCATGGATCGGATTTCCCTTGCTTGGAAGGGAAGTCACTTCAGACCACAGCCTGAGGATTGTTGGCTGAAGCTGTGAGATGAGAGCAGCAAACACTTCCAAAAAAGTGCTAGAGACATCATTGTTGCTAACAGCAAGATGCTTTCCTGAGGAAAGATTTTGGAGGCTGAAGGAACCATTGCCCATAGTCTTGGCAAAGGCTTGGTGTTCTCTGAGATGATATGTGATATATGGGAACTGGTAAAGAAGAGGGTGGAACCTGGGAAATTCCCTTATAATCTGCTCCGAGGGTCATTTCTGTATTAGGGCAAAAGGTGAAGTTGCTGTTCAAAGAGATCCAACCAATGCAGTGGCTTAAAAGACAAAGAAGTTCATTTCTTTCATATGACAGTCCAAGGTGAATGTTCCAGATGCAGTTGGCTCTGTTCTACAGCTATTTAGGGACCTTCCAAGGCTTTGCTCTGTCCTCCACTATCCCCCTATTCCTTGGAAGAATTGACACATGCACAGTTGAACCTGTTATAGGCATTTTCAACTTGTGAGAAGGGGAGACATGCCACCTCCCCGAAGGCCTGGGACCAGAGGTGAAACTCCTTGCTCTGCCCCACTGGACTGGGCAACATCACCTAACTGTAAGGGTGATAGGGAAATGTAGTCTGGACTTGTTCTCACGAAGGATTGGAGATGGATTTTGGCAGACTGATGGCACTCTCCACTACCCTTTCCCTTACTCAGTTCCTGATATTTTGTCCCTTTCAAACATTAAGACTACATCTACCAATAAAATGTATTGCTTCTTTTCTTCCCTTCCCTGTTCCCTCTCTCTCCCTTCAATTAGAGAATGAAAGTTATTTTGTTTTTGCAATCTCTTTGCTATTGTTTCAAAAATGACAAATCCTCAAATACATATGGAGGATTGAACATATATTACATTTCTTTTTCTCTCTCTGTGTGTGTATGTTGAGATACATTAAAAACACACACACATATTACATTTCTATGGGGAGCAAACTTTTTCTATTTAAATACTAAACTCTCCAAAATGGAAGATATTGAGTGTTTTTGTGGAGCAGAGGTGGTGAGACACTGACCCCTCTTCATCGTATCTTCAACAGCTGGAAGCAGACATACAACCAGAATATTCAGAGCCACTCAGCTGTGTGCAGGTCTCATTCCTTTGTTCCCTCATTCCACTAGAGCCGCTCCAACTCATGACAACCAGTGGGGACAATTGACATGAAAATGCTCAACCTCCGTGCCCAAGGTTTCCCAAAACAATTGCTGGATTGTTCCAGGACCTGTTGATGCCACAAACCTCATGCTGAGCAGTTTGCCCCCTAATTAGCAAGCAGCAGCTGTCAAGCCCATCAAGTGTTCTTACGTGATGAAGTGAATGAGACAAAGCAGTTTTTTCTCTTTCTCTGGCAGGGAAGACAGTTGGTTTCTAAGTGGAGCTGACATGTCTGTAAAGGAAACTAAGTGAATTTGGCTTCCACTTCCCACTCATGCTTTCCAGACTGATACCAAATCTCTGAGGCTCATCTCTTAAGTCTGATTCCCTGGAACTTGGCTGTTGGGGTGGCAAATTCTTTTTTTTTTTTTTAATATATTTTATTGATTTTTTACAGAGAGGAAGGGAGAGAGATAGAGAGTTAGAAACATCGATGAGAGAGAAACATCGATCAGCCGCCTCCTGCACACCTCCAACTGGAGACGTGCCCGCAACCAAGGTACATACCCTTGACCAGAATGGAACCTGGGACCCTTCAGTCCGCAGGCCGATGCTCTATCCACTGAGCCAAACCGGTTATGACAGGGTGGCAAATTCTTGATGCAGCTTAGGGAAGGAAATATAGGCTGTGGGTTGTAAGCCCCATCTGCTGTACACCCAAATAGCCCTTAATAAGCTCTGGGAATTCTCAAGACAGAGAGCACTGCATTCCTTCAGCAACCAAAGGAAGTTCATAGGGGTTAGTTTTAATCTTAACATTGACTTTTTATATTTGGGGACAATTGAAATGATGTGGATGAAACCAAAACCAGTGCTAGAAGAACACCATTCACTGTATACATGTGATTAAAGTCAATATGAATTTTATCTTTTAGCTGCATTTAATGGAAACATACAGTTGTAAAGAAACATTGTGGAGTTGTGGGAAGAGCAGCAGACAAAGAAACTGGGTAGAAACTGCTTAATTTTTGTGGGTTTCAGTTGCCTCACCTGTAAATTGGGACCATTCATTAGACAATCTTTGGAATTTTATTCAACTCCAAATATGTATGAATTGATGGAGGGTGTCCTTTATCAAATATCACAATATAAATATAGTAATGATCTTAAAGTGGTTTTAGGTAAAAAAAAACCTCTCACTTTAAAATATATTTTTATTGATTTCAGAAAGAGGAAGGGAAAGGGAGAGAGAGATAGAAACATCAATGATGAGACAGAATCATTGATTGGCTGCCTCCTGCATGCCCCTACTGGGGATCGAACCCACAACCCAGGCATATACCCTTGACTGGAATTGAACCTGGGACCCTTCAGTCCACAGGCTGACACTCTATCTACTGAGTCAAATCAGCTAGGGCAAAAAAATCTCTTTCTTTATATACATACTAGAGGCCCAGCACACAAAATTCACGCGTGGTTACGGTCCCTAGGCCTGGCCTGTGATCAGGGCCATCTTCCCCAGCTTCCTGCAGCTGGCCCTGCCCCGCATCCCCAGTTCCCCATTTGCCATCGGGTGATCGGAGCCTGCCAGCTGGGGGAAGGGATTGAGAGGTGATCAGTGCGCCTCATAGTGACTGGTTGAGTGGTCATTCTGGCCGTTCTGCTGTTAAAATCAATTTGTGTATTAACTTTTTATTATATAGGATGAAGGCCTAGTGCACAGGTGGGAGCCAGCCAGCCTACCGTGATGGGGGCCCCGGATTGAGGTGAGGGTCCCCACTGGGTGGCAGGGTCGGCCAGGGCAAGGGTCCACGGGTGGTTTGCAGGCTAGCCATGCCCCCATTGGGGTGGGGGTCCCTGCTGGGGGTGGGGCCAGCTGGGACAAGGGGCTGCGGTTGTTCTGGTCTCTGGTCATTCTGGACATTCCGCCGTTTCGGTCTCTGGGTTTTTATTATATAGAATGTTCATATGTTTATATCTATATTTGCATGAACTATGATAAAGCTCTATGGACACACTGATGCATTTGGTATTTTCCCATATACCCATACCAGTTAGAAATTCATATGAGCTCAAAATATGACTGTCATATTCTTGAATAAAGGAAATTCATTTACTCAACATTATATATTGATATTAAAATAATCATTGTTATTAATATCATTATATTTGTACTATGGTGATGACTATATGATTAATGAAATCTAAAAAAAGCAGAAATTCTAACTGGCACTTTAAGTGCTTTAAATAAACTATGATTGGAAATCTTTTAAAATAGAAAAATTTACATTTACTTGAACTCTCACTGTAGACTTAAAGAACTTTCAGCCAATTGTGTCATTATAGAATTGGGGGAAAATATACAGTGCATAAAAGTACATTGTTTATTATATTTTCTAAACATGCCATCTATCTCTTAGTAGGCTTTTAGTTTCACCAGTTGAAATGAAATTAGACCGTTGACATCAATAGCACGTGGGCACCTATAAAATGAAGTGAATATGAATATGGGAATTTTGTTTAATTTCCCTTAATTTCAGATGATCTAACAGCACAAAAGAGAAGCTGCTAGATGGTGTCTGAGGTAATATAGGGAAGAAAAATGTCTTATTTTACATAAGGATGGCCCAATTTGCAGGTTAGAGAAATAAATTTTTTTAAATTACTGGACATTTTAAAATCTGGACTATCAAGACTCAATGCTAGAGATGGGATAAGTTAATAAAGATAGTTAGGAAATACTAGTAAGCCCTTCAAGTATTTCTTTGCCTTTATTTTTCCTATTGTAGTACCAGCTTATATCACTGTAGCTGGCACATTCAAGGAATTCAATAAATATTTGTTCAATGAATAAAGGAACAAATAAATGCATTTGTGAAGAGGTTCCTAATGTCCTTGTGAACCTCAGAGTTACATTTTGATAAAGCTCTCCCAGACCAAAAAGATGAAGAACTTGTAAGGGAACAAAATGTTTACTGTCATCTAAACATAGCCCATGAATGATTTTGGTGATAGAAGAGATGCCCATTCACCTACTTTGTTTTGTAGAGACAGCAAGACTGTGCTATAATTTGCATTTCAATCCTGCTGCTCTCTGAGCCACAGAATTTAATATATTGGGACTGAATAACATTTTTAAAAAATATATATTTTATTGATTTTTTACAGAGAGGAAGGGAGAAGGATAGAGAGTTAGAAACATCGATCAGAGAGAAACATCAATCAGCTGCCTCCTGCACACTCCCCACTGGGGATATGCCCACAACCAAGGTACATGCTCTTAACCAGAATCAAACCTGGGACCTTTCAGTCCGCAGGCCGACGCTCTATCCACTGAGCCAAACCAGTCAGGGCTGGACTGAACAACATTTGTTTGTTCATCAGTTATTTCAAAATATTTGCTGAACATCTACCCTGTGCTAGACACTGTGCTAGGTTTTGAAATGAATGATATAGGTTCTATAACTATATTAAGGAGTTCTAAGTCTGTCAGCAGAAAGAAATACATAAAGAGACATAGCCTGAGCAGACAAAATTTGAAATCCAGCTCTGGCCTTTTCAAGCAGCATAGCCGTGACTAAATGCTGATTCATTTTCTTCATTTACAAAGTGGGAGATGGCGTACCTGTGTACTATTATTGTTCGGTAAGTTGCATATTTGAATGCTGATCTCTTGGAATCCTGCATCTGGGTCCTTTCTATTGGGTGGGGATTTCAAAAGTGGGTCCAGGTGGGAGTTCCTTGTTACCACAATGTTTAGGTCCCTTCTAGGTGCAGAGGGCTCCCCTTCACTTCCTTTGCCTAACGCACTCCAGGCTGACTTCCTGCTCATTTACCTATTGATTCTTCTTGACATTTTACATTAGGGTTTCTGTCTCTCTCATCCCACTGTGAAAACAGAACATACTCTTGGCACTACTTGCCTAGCTGTCCATACCGGAAGCAAATTTATAGGTCACTGGAAATTTCCAACAAAAGTGAAGGAGGGTTTGTGTGTGCATCTGTGTATGTTTAAGAGTTGGGTGTGAGAGAGACTTCCTTTGGGGTCTTTGTTTAGTCTTTCTACAGGTTCCATTTTTTAAGCCACAGGTTTTGTTTTGTTTTGTTTTGTTTTGTTTCGTTTCTTACTTTGTACAAAGGAGAGAACTTCAGGTGTATTTCATAGAAAAATAAGACACGAAGTAAGTGTCCTGGGGTGAGGTGAAGACCACCATAAGGTGTGTGTGGGTATGGAGAGGAATCATAAAGAGTTGGGTTCACTCTAGTGTTTTCACTAAGAATATTGCCTTTAAGGGATGAGGTTGGTAAGTGTGGTTGTTTAAAAGGACAGCAAATTTCTTGACATGCTCCCATTGACAGGTGGAGTCTATGTCTTCTCTCCTTAAATCTGGGTGAGCTTGCGACTTGCTTGTAGCCAGTAGAATGCTGCATGACTTTCACAGCTGGGTTGTAAAAAGCAATGCAGCTTTTGCTTTGTTGACCACGACACTAACTAGTGGAGCTCTGAGCCGGCCACTCTGTGAGGAAGTCCAGGCCACAGAGAAGTGTTCTGGTTGAAGTGCCAAAAGACAGTTAGCATTAACCACCAATCATGCGAGAGATAGTGGCTCCAGAAGATTTCAGTCCCCGTATGTTGGATCACCCCTAGCTGTAGTTTTTCCAGTTGAGGTCCTAGGTCAGTGATGGCGAACCTATGACACTCGTCAGAGGTGACACGCGAACTCATTTTTTTTGGTTGATTTTTCTTTGTTAAATGGCATTTAAATATATAAAATAAATATCAAAAATATAAGTCTTTGTTTTACTATGGTTGCAAATATCAAAAAATTTCTATATGTGACACGGCACCAGAGTTAAGTTAGGGTTTTTCAAAATGCTGGCATGCCGAGCTCAAAAGGTTCGCCATCACTGTCCTAGATATTGCTGAGCAGACATAAGCAATTTTCATTGTACTCTGACCAAATTCCCGACATACACAATTTGTGAACATAAAGAAATGATTGTTTTAAGCTGTTAGGTTTTGGAGTAATTTGTTACGCAGCAATAGTAACTGGAACAATGGGGCACGGGAGTAAGGATGTGGAGCAGGAAGGATCGACAGCCTGCATGAAGCATTACGCTCCGTTTCCTATGGCACTACGTACTCTGCCACTGATGGTTTTGCCCTAAACAAACACTGGAACAGAGTAAGAAGAGTAGGAATAAGGGTCCCCAGAAAAGGCCTTAGCATCAATTACAAGGGGAAAGAGAAGGAGATAGAGAGGAAGTTTTGTGGCCGACAGCTCCAGGCAGTCATTTTTAGACAACCCGACATAAATCCAGTGTAAACAAATCAGTAGGCACCTGTACAAAAGTTTCTTTATAAGAACCAAAGTTTCAGGAATGAGGATTCTGTTTTTGCAAACTCAGAGATATATATCAGTTTCCTAGTCAAGATTTTTCAAAAAGAATGTTTCCATACAGACTGTGGGAACAGTTGTTCTCCTGAGTATGTGACGGCGAAGAGGAATGGCACACATGAAACAAAGCCAGGAATATTCTGTCCAGTCAGGTCCGTGAAGCTGCGGCAGGGACAGTGCTACTGCCCCATCCAGAGCAGGGCCCCGCCATGGAGAGCCAGGCCCTTCTGCTCCTGAATTTCCCATCTCAAGAAACAGCACGGCTCTCCCAAGGCATTGAGATACCCTGCTACACAAATAAAGCGTACATAGAGATTTGGTGCTCACTCTACAGTTTGAAGTTTTCCCCTAGGTTATAATTTATAGATTAATCTTTTAAAAAAATAAATGAAATGATCTCAACTGGGAGAGAAAGGCTTCTACCCAGTAGATTTCTTAAATCATTCTTATGAATAGACTGTTTTTCTAATTTCTTCCCTAAGTTTGTGTATGATATATTATTACACCAGAATAAGAAACCAGCCAAATGAGCCCCAGGAAAGAAATATTGCTCCAAAGTAAATATAGGAACTTAGTTAATAGTACATGATCAGATATCTTTCAAATAAGACACACAATTAAAATATCATTGTATATGAGACTGAGAGTTACAGATTGTATGAGATAGTCCCACCATGGTGAAGCAGAAATTTGATATACTTACTGAGCCTTGAGAAGAATTCTGGGAAAATGGAACTTTGGATCTGTGTGGGGAGGAGGGAATTATTATGTAGAAATGTGGTGGAAAACTAGGGGACACAGAGGAACAAAAGGAGATCATAAATCTTTTATGGAGAGTAAATGTTTAGCAAACAAACTATTGTCGCTGCATGAGGGATATAACATATGTGAACATGAAGCATTTCTCAAAGTTAGCACCAGTCAGAACAAAACTGCCAAGTTAAATTCTATTAAAGCAGATATATATCATCTCATAGAAAATAAATTCAAAGTGAAACAGTGTTCTACTTATTTTAAGCAATAATGAAACTCCACTAAATGAAAGAATGAAGGATGAGAAGATATTTTATAAAATTCATTATAATGCTTACAATTATTATGTACCTGGAAAAGTGTGTAACTTAAGAGATGCATGAGTAAGTAGCATTATTCTGATACTACTAAAAGTAGCAGCATCAGAAAAATATGGAGTAGAAAAATGGAAACTACAAACCCAGAGATAATAAAACAAACTCTAAGAGAACATCCATTATTTAATAGCTTAAACTAAGTCATTGCCTGGAATTGGAAAAATTTTTATTGGAAAAACTTTTTATATTGTGATATTACTTTATGTTAGTGAGGCAACTTAAAGAACTTGGGATATATCTATAATAATAAAAGCATAATATGCTAATTAGACCTGACATCCTTCTGAACCACCTTCCAGATGAAGCCGGGCCTGCAAGGGAAGCCAGGGTCCTGGGTGCCAGAGAGAAGCCACTGCTGACAGCTGGGGGATGGAAGGGCTACTCTTGCACGAATTTTGTGCATTGGGCCTCTAGTCTATATATATAAAAGGCTAAGTGACCGTTCGACCTCCAACCGGTAGCTATGACATGCAATGACCATCAGGGGGCAGATGCTTAATGCAAGAGCTGCTGAGATGCAGTGACATGGCAGCAGCGGTTCTCAGGTGATGCACCCCAGAACCAGAGAGGAGGGAGCCCGATTTCAGGGTGTGTCACCTGAGATCTGCCCTCTCACAATCCGGGACCCCTCGGGGGATGTCGGAGAGCCAGTTTCGGGCCCGATTCCCGCAGGCCAGGCCGAGGGACTCCACCTGCCGGAGGGACCCTGCTCACTCCGCAGAAGCCCTTCAAGCTGTGGGGCCGCCCCAAGTGCAGTCTGCCCAGGAGGGACCACAGGAGGTTGGCTCCAGGGCGTGTGTGGCCCGTCTCACCCAGTCCCGCCTCGCCGGCCACCTTCTAATTAATTTCAATGTGCACAAATCTGTGCACCGGGGCACTAATATTTATATAAAAAGCCAGAAAGAAACTGTCCTCCAATAAAGGTTTTTAGGCACAAAACAGGATTTAAAGATTTCCTTACAAAGCCCAGTGTAACAATTTTTTTTTTCTGGATCATATTATGGGCAATGATCAACTTTATTCTTTGTATACTATAGATGGGACCTTTCCTAACATTGTACATTTTTACATATTTAAGGGACGGCAAGGTTTTCCTTCTCTAAGGTCTTATAAATGACTGACACTAGGCCAGCAAAGCTGCAAACCCTGGTCTTAAAGGATTGAACACTGAAATGGAGCTAATTTCCCACAATGATTCTACAGCCTGGGGAGTTAACTAAGGAAAAGGCTGACTATTGCCATTTATTGAACAATTAAAAATTAAAAAAATAGCTTTCCATAAAAAGTATATCTCAGTTAAGGATACTAATTAGGTTGGTATTTATTTATTTATTTATTTATTTTTATTGAAAAAAAAAAAAAAAAAACTGCAACAGGATCCTTCTGGTTTTTGTTGTTGTTGTTGTTGTTGTTGTTGTTAATCCTCACCCAAGGGTATTTTTCCATTGATTTTTAGAAAGAGTGGAAGGGATGGGGAGAGACAGAAACATTGATGTCTCACATTGATTGGTTGCCTCCTGCAGGCACCCTGATCAGGGCCAGGGATCCAGCCCCAGTCTGCAACCCAGGTTATGTGCCTTGACTGAAATTGAACCAGGACACTTCAGTCCTAGGCCGATGCTCCATCCACTGAGCCAAAACAGCTAGGGCAACCTGATCCTTCTTTTTTGAAGGTCCCCAATGGTCAGTAAATGTTAATTGGTTTTTAACTTTTCTGATTCTGAGATAATTCATGCACAGACTTTCTTATATAGGCTCTCATTCATATCCCTTTGTAACCTCTAATCTCAGATTGAATTTTCTTACTACATGCCAACAAAAAGTACAATCTGTGGTGGAAGAGGGCTTGAATTATTATCTTATCTCAAATGTGCTTTCTGGCAAGTGTACTATAAGTGGATAAATGAAGATCACCTCCTAGAAGAGGAGGTGGTTGAGTTTAGACCATGGAGCCACTAGTGAGGTCATGAAGGGGCAGAATCTTACTGCTTAGTTTCACAACTCAGAAATCCAATATTTCTGTCCTTCAGAATAATCGTGCTCTATGGAAGATGGCACAAACCCGTGGCACAGATTTCCCCCAGAATGCCAGTCAGTAGGATTAGTTTAATCTGGAGAGTGCTTTCCCAGCGAACTTTGAATGTAGGCTTTTGCCCTAGGACGGTGAGCTTTGGAGTCTTACAGGCCTTGCATTGATCTTTTAGGAATTTTTAGGAGACGTTTGAGTTAGCAGATGCCACAGTCAGCCAGGTCTGTCAAAACGTTCTAATATTCTATCTTTCGAGCTGTTGTTGTTTGAGTGGCTTTGCTGGTCTTCTTGAAGCACATGGCCTTACATAATGAAACCATAGACCTCTGAGTAGAGAGTCCTTTCTCATTTTGATTCATTCAAGGGTCCTAAGTTTTTTATAAACATCTTAAGATCTAACCAATTAACCCTGGATTCAGAGTGAGGCTTTCCTAAATATTTGTAAGGGAGAGTGAAAATGGTGGGACAGATTTTATCTGGCTCAGTGAGTACTTTTGAAGTCTTGAGTAAGACTGGACATTTTGTAGGACTTCCTTTGTGTGTCAGAGAAATTTTCAACAAGTCAGGCAGCTAGATAAAAGAGAAACCCGGACCTATTTGAAGATGAAAGTCTTCAAATGAGTGCATGCCAAATTCATCGGAGAATATCTTTCAAAGCAAATGTTTGCTTTCTTTTGAAAATTCATTATTGTAAAGCCCATTGTGTGATTAGGCTAGTTGTGTGATTATTGAGAAACAACTAAATATAATAAATGGATGCCTCATCAAAGGCATGCTCATGCTGGGTGATCTTTTTAAAAAAATATATTTTATTGATTTTTTACAGAGAGGAAGGGAGAGGGATAGAGAGTTAGAAACATCGATGAGAGAGAAACATCGGTCAGCTGCCTCCTACACACCCCCTACTGGGGATATGCCCGCAACCAAGGTACATGCCCTTGACGGGAATCGAACCTGGTATCCTTCAGTCTGTAGGCCGATGCTCTATCCACTGAGCCAAACTGGTTAGGGCTGGGTTATCTTTTTTATTGCAATTGTGAGATGTATGTATCTTAAGTGCCTGACTTCTCAATGAACAGACATAATTTGTACCCATCACTGTTCCTAACTAGGAAAGTTCCTGTACAACTATGATATGGAGAAAAGTTGAGGCTTTCTATTTTTTACTCCTAGGAACATGGAAAATATTTTCATCTGAACTTCAAAAGAAAGATCTATTTTTCTGCTCTGTTTTTGGCTCACCAGATTGTTCTTGTCCTTTGATAAATGGCAAAGTTACCTTGTTAACCAGCATTGAGCAGATCCAGCCCCTGACCCTGCTTGGGCTCTGTTCTGGGCAGGAAGTGGTTTCCTCCCCGGGCCAGATTTCATTTTCATGTTTGAACCTTGTGAGATCTTCAGGCACTAAATCAATAGCTCCTATTCAGTCAGCCCTGAAAGGAAGGCAGTTATCAAAAGGAACACAAGTGAAGGCAGGTGACAGCAGATGAAACTCTGTGATTATTTTCCAAAGGACCAGCAGGCTCTGAAGTCTGGTGATGCTTCTCTGACCCACCTCAGATCTTTCTCCTCAGATCCAGTTTGGTGCCAAGCTGTGCCTGTCATCAGAATATGGTGTGCCATTTTGTTCTTGAACTAGGAAAACAAGTGAAAATGTTTATGTCCTAGTTACCTAGTAAAAAATGCATATTGAGCCAAAAATAATTGCCTACATTAAAAAGAAAAAATCAGCTGAGGAAGATATGAATATCATGCGCCACTGAGTTGACCTCCAGTATGGGGCATGACATACTTCAAGAGATGTGTTCCCCCCACCCCGCCCCCAACACATAAAATAAGGAAGTCAAACATAGGCACTGAGTTTTCAAAAGATAGAAAGGGTTCTTTGATAAAACATACAAAGGAAGGCATGCCATAATAAGACTAAAGAGGATTGAAAATGGAAAGACCTTTTCCTCTGGGAAGTCATCCTGGATTTGGCAAGAATACATTGACCCCCCCCCCCACCACCAATTATTGTATGCCTTTTATTTAATACTAAATTTTATAGCAGAGCCTAAGGAAATATATTATACTAGAGGCCCAGTGCACAAAAATTTGTGCACTCGGGGGTGGAGGAGGGGCAGTCCCTCAGCCCAGCCTGTGCCCTCTCCCAGTCTGGGACCCCTCGGGGGATGACCACTTGCTGGCTTAGGCCTGCTCCCTGGGGGATTCGGCCTCAGATGGCAATCAGACATCCCTCTGGCAGCCCGGCAGCCCTCCAGGGATGTCCACTTGCCAGCAGGGAGCAGACCTAAGCTGCATTCAGACATCCTTAGCGCTGCTGAGGAGGCAGGAGAGGCTCCCACCACCACCGCTGTACTGGCAGCCATCAGCCTGGTTTGTGGCTGAGCAGAGATCCCCCCTGTGAGAGCGCACTGACCACCAGAGGGCAGCTCCTGCATTGAGCATCTTCCCCCTGGTGGTCAGTGTGTGTCATAGTGATCAGTCATTCCCAGTCTTTCTGCTGTTAGGGTCAGTTTTCATATTACCCTTTTACTATATAGGATAGAGGCCTGGTGCACAGGTGGGGGCCAGCTGGTTTGCCCTGAAGGGTGTCCCGGATCAGGGTGGGGGTCCCGCTGGGGTGCCTGGCCAGCCTGGGTGAGGGGCTGATGGCTGTTTGCAGCTGGTCACACCCCCTTCAGGGAGGAGGTCCCACTGGGGTGCCTGGCCAGCCTGGGTGAGGGGCTGATGACTGTTTGCAGCTGGCCACACCCCCTTCATGGTGGGGGTTCCCACTGGGGTGCCTGGCCAGCCTGGATGAGGGACTGATGGCTGTTTGCAGCTGGTCACACCCCCTTCAGGGTGGGGGTCCCCACTGGGGTGCCGGGCCAGCCTGGATGAGGGGCTGATGGCTGTTTGCAGCTGGTCACACCCCCTTCAGGGTGGGGGTCCCCACTGGGGTGCTGGCCAGTCTGAGTGAGGGGCTGAGGGCTGTTTTCAGGCTGGCGGGTGACTGAAACTCCCAGCCTCTCCTTTTTTTCTTTTTCTTTTTATTCTGGGATTTATTTACCTTCTATATCTGTCACTGGAGCTGAGAGCCGGCTCCAGCTCTGAGGCCCAGCTGGCTGAAAGCAGGTATCTGGGGTTTGTTTGGCTTCTATAATTGAAACATTGTTGCTTTTGGAGCTGTTGCTTCAGGAGCTCAGAGCTGGGCAGCGGCAGGCGGGGAACTGTGGCTTCCTCCTTCACTGGAGCAAGCAAGCCTCATGTTCGCTTCAGCTGTGTGGCTGCCGGCCGCCATCTTGGTTGGCAGTTAATTTGCATATCGCCCTGATTAGCCAATGGGAAGCGTAGCGGAGGTATGGTTAATTACCCTATTTGTCTATTATTAGATAGGATGGGCCTTGATTTCAAAGTTTCAGGAAACTCAGATCCTAAAATGGTGGATATGGAGGAGAATCAAAGCATTTTCAAAAGTAGGCAACTATCAGACCCAATATATCTAAGTGGGTAATCAAATTTCCTATCAATACAAGGCTAAGGTGGTTTTTTTGCCTGTATAGAAATACTTTTACTAATGTAATAAAACAAAACTCACAAAGAGTTGTGTATAAATCAAATGTTTGTAACTGCAATTCCATTTTGAATGACTTTGCTTCTTAAAATGAATTCTGTGTTGATTCCTTCCTACCAAGAAAGATTATTTTTTAATGTACAAAACTACTTCCAATCTATATATATATAAAATCCTAAGCAACAGTTCGACCGCTCGACTGGTAGCTATGATATGCACTGACCACCAGGGGCAGACACTCCGAAGGATAGGTTAGCTTGCTGCTGGGGTCTGGCTGATTGGGACTGGGCGAGGCTGGCCGGTCATACCCTGGAGCCTCCCACGGTCCCTCCCTGGCCCCGATTGTGCACCCGTTGGGTCCCTCGGCTTAGCCTGTGCCCTCTCACAATCCAGGACCCCTCAGGGGATGTCGGAGAGCTGCAGACCAGGCTGAGGGACCCCACCGGTGCATGAATCTGTGCACCGGGCCTCTAGTGTGTGTGTGTGTGTGTGTGTGTGTGTGTGTGTGTGTATTGGGGTTTTATATTCAAAAGGAAGCTCCTCTCTACCAAAGCGTTACCAGACAGGTAATTGTCTGATATGTGATAATTCCTTTCTGATAATTCCTTACATTTGATTAAGTTTAATGCTGGTTTCAGTTTCAATTAATGTTTAAGGCATGTCTACACTGTGGAGATAAGATAATGAAAGCTGTGCATTGAAGGAGCTTACAAACCAAAGGAACTATAATATTCAGCTTCTATGTTTGCTTCTGTGTTTCTATGTCTGCTCTGATCAATTTACACACCTTTAGGGGCCAAATTTTAAATCTAGACAATCTTTATTACTGAAGAAGACACACACACACAATTCAATCATTAGAACAAATGTAACCAAATATAGATAAGAATTAACCTTGTCTAGACTGATAAGCATAGTGCTATGTATTTTTATAGGATTTGGAAATCAGGATAATTAGTTCAAAAGGCAATAAAATTCAGATCACTGAAAACCTGAAGACACTCATGCATATTTCTTAGGCATACAATACAAACCTGCAGCTTGGTGAAGGGCACCTTGGAAACACTTTCTTTTAAAGCCAGTGGCCTGTGATACCCAGAATGCAATAGGACCAGATTGGGACACAGAAAGCAGGGCCTTCTCTGCTTTGGGGAATGTGGGCATGATGCCAGCATCAGGGATCCAGGCCACTGGGGTCTCTTTGGGATGAAGCAGCAAGCCACCAGACACTAACTCTAAGTGCATGAGCCATGAAAGCTCCAGGTCTGAGTTCTGAGTTGTGGAGAGAGGCCCCAAACCAACTGAAGTTGGTAAGTGGAAGCCACTTTTCTTACCCCCCTGTAGAGCCACAACTGCAACTGAAAGAGAAATTTGTCCTTTCACGGAATCCTAGGTGGAATGCATTCTGTTCAATGGAATCTTAAAATAAAATCAAGATCCCTATGGTAGGTATCAGTCATTGGTTTCCAGTTACTCAACCTATTTACAAGTCTTAAGGATCCTATAAACTGTGAACGTTTGTAGTAAAATATTTATGAAGCAAGTCAAAGAAAAGTCGGTAGTCTAGGTGAAATTCTGATATGACTAAAATTCCTTTCTACTCTCTTTGCTTTTTGATTCATAAGAGTATAGGTACCTGGCTGGCCTAGGGAAACATTTCACCACTTAGACCCAGAGAGCTGTGACTTCGACAGTTGCTGTATTATTTTATTTCTTTTCTTCCCAGTGTTTACTTTAGAAATCCAGGAGACAATTTGGATGAAAAATGAAAAATGACAGTCCAAGTTCATGCCGGTGCCACTGCTGAAATCTCTCAGCTCATTACTCCTTCCGGCTTGTCCTGGGAAAGGGCTTTGGAGAAACCCTAGAGTAGCAGTTGGTGTTTCAGATTTTGAGATATAAAATGGAGGCTTGACTAGTAAAATCTGCCACTCAAAACCCCAAGATACTCTTTATTCCACAGTCATGGGGCTCTGCTGGAGTTGCATCTGGAGCAGCCACATTTGCTTTGTGCCTTCACTCCCCGGCCAATACTTAGGAACCTCCCTTCCCGGCCAGGGTGCGGGCCTTTCATAATAGGGTGCTGTTCAACAGCCACTGCAACACCATCAAACAGTGGGGATTGGTTTTAAGCAAAGTACTTTGGGGTTCATAAACATGCAAGGGGCAGGAAAATGCTATTGCATATAAATGTGCTCAATATTATTCCAGGAAAAACATATGAATGTTTTGGAAGTCATAAGGGATTTCCTAAATAACTATAGTGCGTGGCAGCCAAGAGGTTTTTGCTCTGAGAAAGCCCAACATCATAACTGAACGTGTGTTATGAGGCAAGTAAAGGTCAAGAAGCACAGGCAAACGTCACATCTTGTTTGGTTCCACTGCCCTGACTCTGGGGGTGAAATCAGGTTCATGCCTCTTTATTCTGAAGTACGATTATAAAGTAACAGAATAGGCGCCTCGACAAATATATCTGAATAAATGTGGCCTTCAAATTAGCCATGGGGAAAACTCTAATTACTGTGATACATGTTTGCTTAAACCTTTTTTGAAACTCTTTGCTCAACTCCTCTTAGCTCCTAGATTGTTTATTTTTATATATCATATTGTTTATTTCTGCTAGATTGTGATATGCAAAACTTCTTGAGGTTTTATGTACATTACCATTGTAAATATTCTCATTTCACACTGTCACTAGTTATTTTCTGGGTCTGTGCCCCATACAGGAACGTAACCTGGCAGAGTAAAATTGAAAAAAAAAAGAAAGAAAAAAAGTTGAGTGAATGGCCTTCAGAGATACTTTATGACCCAAAAAACAAAACTTGCCTAATACTTAGAAATTACATTTTGTTTTATACCAAAGCAGTGTTACCAACTTGATCACCAATATTCAGCAGCTCTATTTTCAATTACTTTTGGTTAGTTTTAAGAATCAAATGCAACTTCTTGGTATAAGGATTTATGACCATTGAGACTATTTTAAAAGAATGTGCTCTTGGCTCTGGAGGTAATTCCAAAGGAGGAATTTCCAAAATATTTTAAGCCATGACTGCATCATTGTGTAGTGATGCCCAGTGGAAAAATATTATTTTTAAAGCAGTGGAACTGTTCTTTAAATGTTCCTGAGAATTACTAGAGGCTGGGAAATCAACTCACTGTTGTGGCAGATTTCCTTCATTATGAGAAAAATCAGCAGAATAAGCACTTTGGTTTGTCCAGGAACAATCATTTGTGTAATGAACGTCATCATCAATTGATCCTCGGTATTCAGGCTGAGATGTGATGTGTGTTTTAGTGAATAAAATTGAGTATAGTTTTAGTAGGACACTGTCCTTGCAGCCTCTCTAAATATGGGTTTAGATCTTAGTGTTTGTCTTTGACATTGTTCTAGGAAGGTGTGTGTGTGTCTGCAAGCATATTTTGCTAATTTATTTGTTTAAGAATATTGCAAAACCCGGAAGGTAGCCTGACCTCCTCTTCATATTGGGGAAAAGACTGGGAATAAAAATTAAACCAAGTTCAGCCCTGACCTGAGTGGTTCAGCTGATAAGAGCATCGTTCTGTACACTGAAAGTTCATGGGTTTGATTCCTGGTCCCTGGACCAACGGTTGGGGCATGTGTGAAAGGCAGCTGATAGATGTTTCTCTCTCACATCAATGTTTCTCTCTCTCCCCTTTTCTCTCTCTAAAGTCAATGAAAATATCCTTGGGTGAGGATTAAAAAAAACCACACGTTTAACCAGGTTCTGCCAGTCCTAGCTGGATTGGAGCCCCAGATGTTGTGTGATTAAGACCAGAAGATGGAAATGAACCATTGATTATTGTGATTGGTGTTTGGGGCCATAGAAACTGCATCACAGTTGGTGGGTAGTTTGATGGTTCCTCTTTTTCAAAAAACATTTTTGTTGTCGTCTTACCTGGTTTGGCTCAGTGGATAGAGTGTCAGCCTGCGGACTGAAGGGTCCTGGGTTCGATTCCAGTCAGGGGCACATACCCGGGTTGTGGGCTTAATCCCCAGTGGGGGGCATGCAGGAGGCAACCAATCAATGATTCTCTCTCATTATTGATGTTTCTCTCTTTCCCCCTCCCTTCCTCTCTGAAATCAATAAAAGTATATTTGAAAAACCCCACACATTTTTGTTGTCTGTTTATTTGTTTTAATCCTCACCCAAGGATATTTTCCATTGATTTTTAGAGAGAGTGGAAGGGAGGGGGGAGAGAAACATCAATGTGAGAGAGACACATCGACTGGTTGACTCCTGCACAGGCCCTGACCAGGGCTTGGATCGAGCCTGCAACTGAGGTGCGTGCCCTCGAAAGGAATCGAACCTGCGACCCTTCAGATTGCAGGCCGAGGCTCTATTCATTGAGCAAAACTGGCTAGGGTGAGGTTCCTCTTGTAGGAAGGGGCAGCTCCCTTTTCTAGTCATTTTGGGGAGAAACTTAGCAGGCCTGCCACTGTAGCCTGGAGCTGTGGGGCTCGAACTGGAATCAAGAATTGGAAAGAGACCTGGAGATTCGTTGTGAGGAGGCTGAGCAAGGCAGAGGCCCGAGTTTGGCTTTTGCAGCTGTGAACCTCTCGAGTAGGGGTGGGGAACCTTTTTTTCTGCCAAGGGCCATTTGGATATTTATAACATCATTCACTTAATATAATCTGCTTAATATAAATTTATGTCGCTATGAAAAAAGCTCCTGAGTTTATTGAATTTTGAGTCCCACCTGCAGTTGCCTTGGCAGGGCCAGACCAAATGATTTCACGGGCCTTATACGGCCCCGGGCTGGACGTTCACGCCCCTGCTCCAGAGTAATCACTTAAAAATTTTTTATTTTTCAATTACAGTCTACATTATTCTGTATTGGTTTCAGATAGTCACAGGGATGTAAATTACAGTTTAGGGAATATAGTCAATAATATTGTAGAGTAACCACTTTTAATAAGCATGTGAATGTTTCCCTGAGTTGTGATTGTGTCAACTCTGAGTGTCCAGTAAAATGTTAGACGTAACTGTTTCTCACTGTGCTGTGCTCTCTGGTCTTTTCACTTGGAGTGCCTTGCTGTGGGGAGGGCCGAGCAGCCTGGAGAACCAGTTTCCAGCTTGTTCAAGGGGACTGGCAGAGCTGGGGTCAGCGTGGCTGGAAGGATGACAAGTGTCTACTGGAAGCGACAGATGTCACATCTAACATCTCTCAGTCATTCTCCAAAACGTCAATGGGAGAAGATAACTCAAGTCATGCATTTGGCCTCAAAGTCATGGCAATTTGGATTATTAAGGAAACATGATCTTTTTGGTCAATATAGGTAGGTGAGCTCTGGGAACACATTGGTTCAAACTGAAATGAGTATACAGACATCCAAGGCGCCTGCTTTGAAGGAGACACCACTGATGTGTCTATAAGATATCTGTTATCTAAAGAAAAAAGTAAACTTAAACACAAAACAATTAAACTCCATATTTGCTATGTATTTAGAGGTTCTCATGATATAGGTGAAATGTCAAAATTTAGCTGAAATGTTTAGTTTTCAGTGAACTGTTTGACATTCTTTGCTACAATCTTTTTTCTTCTGCCCTTAACATTTCCCACTCCCCCATGTCTAGGTCATTAGCAAGTCTTTCATGTGCCATAAATGTCTCAAATCTGTCCGTTCTCTCCCTCTCTGTTGCTATCACTCTAATCTGAGTCACCATCCTCTATCCTTGGCCTTTGGTAAGTATCACCTAAAAAGGGCAGTACAGAGGTCTTTTTAAAAGATGGGATCATTCCACTTCTTCCTGAGAACTTTCCATGGCGCCCATGGACTTAGGAAAAAGAGCTGCAAACAACCCATGTTCTTTCATTTTCAGAAGACCCTGTGTAACCCCTTCCTCCATGGGATCGCCTTACAGCCACACAGGCATTTTGTTGCTGTTGTGTTTTTCCACACACACTTGCATCAGCATCATTCTGCTTACTGGGATGGTTCTTTCTTGGGCAGCTCCTTTTTCTCAGTCAGATGTCACCTTAATATCACCTCCTCAGAGAGGTCTTCCTTGACCACCTAGTCCAGTGGTTCTCAACCTTCCTACTGCCGTGACCCTTTAATGCAGTTCCTCATGTTGTGGTGACCCCCAACCATAAAATTATTTTTGTTGCTACTTCATAACTGTAATTTTGCTACTGTTATGAATCATAATGTAAATATCTGATATGCAGGATGTATTTTCATTATTACAAATTGAACATAAAGCATAGTGATTAATCACAAAAGCAATATGTAATTATACATGTGTTTTCCAATGGTCTTAGGTGACCCCTGTGAAAGGGTCGTTCGACCCCCAAAGGGGTCATGACTCACAGGTTGAGAACCACTGACATAGTCCAATGTCGTCCTTCTGTCAAAGTTCTCTTCAATTGCATCACTCTGCTTATTCAGAGAACTTGACATAATCTTAATGAATTAATTCACTTTTTAGTTGTTTGTCTAATATTGGTAAGCTCCATGTGTGCCAGAGCTTGTCTGTCCAGTGTACTGCACTGTCCCTAACACCTAGCACTTAGAGTTAAATAAGTGCTAAATAAATAATGAATGTACACATGGACACTGGAAAGGCACAACAGTGGAGTCCATTACAAAATAAAAAGTCTTACTGAGCAAGTATTTACATAAGGTCAAGAGGATGGGCAAAACAAATAGCCTAGAAGGATGGACTCTAGAGAAAGACACACACACACACACACACACACACACACACACACATGGCCCTTCACCTCAATCTCAAGGTGTCCCCTGTGATTCATTCAGAGTCCACTTTGGGTGCTAATCGGGAGTGGCTCCTTGACCTTAGTCAACACACCCAAATTGCTCCTTAGTGGGCAATCTGGATCTTTATCCTCCATTCCTCTTCTTTTTAAAAAAAAATATATTTTATTGATTTTTTACAGAGAGGAAGGGAGAGGGATAGAGAGTTAGAATCATCGATGAGAGAGAAACACCGATCAGCTGCCTCCTGCACACCCCCTACTGGGGATGTGCCCGTAACCAAGGTACATGCCCTTGACTGGAATCGAACCTGGGACCCTTTAGTCCGAAGGCCGACACTCTATCCACTGAGCCAAACCGGTCAGGGCCTCCATTCCTCTTCTTGCATCTCTGTTTCTCTCGACCATCAGGGAACCTTTCCCATGGGCCCTCCATTGTCCTCCAGTGTCTTTAACCCTTCTGGTCCACACTCAGTCCCCCAGGCTGCTGCCACTCATTGTTCTTTCTCTTCCTGTGTTTGGCCTTCGTACTGAATTCTTAGCCATTCTATTCCATCTTTTCCCTACCCACTCCACTGGATGGAACTGGGGGTTCAGCTCCATGGGTTGTTGGGAGGATGTGGGTGAAGGGTAGTAACTCTCTAGTCTTGTGCTCAGGCTAAATCTGAGCCTTCAGACTTTCCCAATTGCCAAGGATGACTGCCTCCTAGAAAAACTTGACTGTGATTATACTCAGAGTCTCTTATGTCCACAATTAAGTTGTATTACCGAAGACCCCCTAGTGTGATGATCAACAGGGAAAAATGCATTCCACTATACTGATCTAAACACAGAAGGCTCTCAAAAATGATGACTAATTCTTAATATAAAAAACACACACACACACAAAAAAACTCTATACAAATGTGGACCACTCATGAGGTGTATTGTAAATATTATCTGACACATCCAGATGTCAGATATGTCTCCATGTCTCCATGTCTCCAGGGTACCCTGCAGGACTGAGGGAGTTTTGGCAGGGCAGTTTCCCCTTCCCCTGGACCCAGGGAACTAACTTGTCACAGCTAGGTTTTTGGTAGAACTCAGTGGGAAGTATTGTTCTCAATTTTCTATCATACAGATTTCCAAATGGGGAGCAGTTTGTGTATTATCTTATTAGTGTGGTTGCATTACTAAGTCAGAATATTGTTTGGCTAAATTATACAAATTATCTATAATAATAAAAGTGTAATATGCAAATCGACCAAATGACCAAACAGCAGAACAACCATTCGGATGACCTTCTGGATGACCACACTATGACACGCATTGGCATCGCATGGATGCCATGTCATGTGATTGGTCGGGGAGGCCCTGCCATTGCCCCAGAATCGCCCCACAGAGGGAGGCCAAGGCCACTGGCCAGCGGGGCTATCAATTGGGGGGCTCCATTATCATCCCAAAGAGGGAGGCTCAGGCCACTCTCTATGGGGTGATAGATCGGGGGGGGGGGGGGGTCTGAGAAACCAGCGAACTGGGGGTGTGTGGCGGCAGATGTGGGCAGTGCCAGGCCAAGGCGGGTGTGGACGGGGGGTGGGGGCCAGAGCACAGGGCTGTGAGAGCCAGGACTGTAAAGCTGGCAGCCCAGGGAAGGAAGGCCTACTCTTGCACAAATTTCATGCATTGGGCCTCTAGTTTAAAAATAAAAGACAATTCAAACACATTTTTAATTTGCAAGACAATTTTGAGAAAACTATGACCTAAGAAGGGGTTAGGGAGCAAGTCTGGAATTATGTCTGCTTCCTGTTGGCTGGCTCATCCCTGAAGAAGTGGATGAAACACTTTACAGTGCCACAGTGTCCTACATGTGAAACGAGTTGGGTGTAGAGCCTTGTTATTGGTGATGCCATGGACTCATGGCCCTCTTATGTTCTTATATCCTGATTTCCAGGAACACCAACTTCATAAAAATATTCCTGTCACTCAAACTTCCCACTAAGTTGGCTAATGATTAATGTTATTAGCTTCAGGATGGGATGACAACTCCCTAAGAGGGTATGGTGTTCACAAGGTGGAGGGTTGTAAGAACTCTGCTAACCTAGCCTGCTGTCCTCAGTCTGTCTGGCTATGGAGATAATGGTTTTACCCCTTCCATCACTGCCTTTTATGGCAGTCATAATTATGCATCTGTTGGGTAAGCCCTTCTAGTGGGGAGAGAATCCAAATAACAATGTCAAGCTGACCAGACCTACAAAATATGTATGTCAGCAATAATGTGGCAACCTGGTGTTGGGGAACCAAAGTCTCTGTGGGTTTGGGAGCAGCCCAACCACAGTTTCTCATGGTCTGTTCTGATTTAGTTCCCTTATCCCTGGCCTGGTTCTATCAAGTTAAACTTTTATGAGATTGCTGTTTCAATAAGCAATGCCCAAATATCAGCAAATTCATAGGGTTAAACCCAATATGTTTTCTTAATGTCTTCGAAGAGTGATATATTTCATAGGTAACAGGCAAGTAGGATAAACTCAAGTGAGAAAAACCTCAAAGTTAGGGGTAGTACAGTATTATTCTAAACTAGAGGCCTATTGCACGAAGAGATTTGTGCAATAGGCCTTCCTTCCCCTGGCTGCCGGCACCAGTTTTCCTCTGGCACCCAGGACCCAGGCCTTTGCTCTGGCCTCAGCAGAGAAGCCAAGCCTATTCAGTCTTCAGTCTTCAGTCTTCACTTGGGCCAGAGCCTTCAGTCTTCGCTCCATGCCTGCATATGCAAGTTAACTGCCATCTTTGTTGGGTTAATTTGCATACTCATCCTGATTGGCTGGTGGGTGTAGCAGAGTGACACCAATTAGCATGTTTCTTTTTTATTAGTGTAGATTGCCCCAAAGAAGACTACATGGTTGTATACTCTAGCATTAATTAGTTGTTATAATATTTTATATTAATGTTATATGCATATGGCTTTTGAACAGTTTCCTTTTCTTTGGTTGAAACATCCTATATAATAAAAGCCTAATATGCAAATTGTCCCCTCGGGTGGTCGGGAACCTGGAGTTCAGCCACTCGCTATGACATGCACTGACTACCAGGAGGCGGCGTGGAACATGGCAGGTGTCAGCGACACGGTGTTGGCAGCGGGTGGTAGTGGAGGTGCTGCCAGCCCCGATGGGCCCCAATGAGAGTGGGACTTTGGCGGGATGGTGGAGCAGGTGAGCAGGTGGCGCCAGGCCAAGGTGGGTGCAAGTGGGGGCCCGATTGCCCTGCCAATTGCCCCACAGCAGTGGGGGGTGGGGCTGCTTCCCAGCTCCCAGGCACTGAGAGATCCAGGGGTGGGGGGCACTGATTGATCGCCCTGCAGGTGAAGGGGCTGTGCCAGGCCAAGGCAGGGTGCTTGGCAGGGTTGCCGGGCTGCAGGCCTGCGAGGCTGGGGGCATCAGCTGAGGCCTGATCCTCGCAGGCCACCCTGAGGGACCCCACCCATGCATGAATTCATGCACCAGGCCTCTAGTTTTAGATAATAAATTCATAAAGTTTCATGTCATTATGGTGCCTGAAAATAGTTTTCATATTTTCATTGAGTTATGAGTGTTGAGGAGGTTATGTTCACAAAAAATGATTATAGTATTAGAAGTCACATGGGACATTGCAAATAATAAAGGATGAATGCAGTCAGGAAGTCTGTTTGAATTAGTAGTAGGTATAGTTCCAGACAACAGAAGTCACTACTTGTCCCTATGTTTAGTGATGGGAAAGGTTAATGAGAAAGGAAGAACTACATTGCTTACTTACTGTGAGACACATCTTTACTCTCAAATATATTTTATCTTTCTATTCTTATAAAAACCCATTGGGGCAGGCATTATTAGCATCATTTTACAGATACTGAGCAGTGTTTAAGTGTCAATGTCCATATCACTAAACATAGAACCAGAATTTACGCCCAGCTCAGTCTTATTCAAACCCTCATCATTTCCTTACACCTAGAAATACTAGATGACCTGCTTCCTGAGAGGGCCAGGTTTATGTAATTGGTTCTGGAACACTCAGAAGTGTCCTACACCGCCAACACTTTTCTCCCTCACTGGTCTATTATGTATGTATTTAAGGAGGCCTCCTCTAGTTTAAAGCACTGTGGGGTTGGATAAACATTTATCTCCAGGCACTGCTTCTACAGGGGTCCTGTCTTTAGGCATTGCTATTCCCAAGAGAGCTTGAAACTCGGTAGTCAATGAAACATGTTTTTAGTAGTGTCTCTGATGGCCTTGTTAGTCACATTTTCTTGTCCAAAATCCAGGATAAAAAGAATTTCTAAATCATGTTTTGCAAGCAAAATAAAACAGTTTTGGAACCTTAAACTACCAAATTCTTTTGGGGTCATGTGATGCTGTTGGTTGATGAACCATTAAACAAGTAACAATTTTGCAGGTGCCCGAGGGGATGGATAGGAGAGAGAGAAAAACAACAACAACAGTTTTTTTGGGGATGCTGGCTTTTACTGCTGTGCTGATTCTCAAAGTGATTCAGTTTTAATCAGCTCCATGGCCAGGGCATGGATAAATACCGCTTTCACATGTACACACAAGTACTGAACTTGGAAATAATGAGGACTAACGCAGTAATTTAATACATATTAATCTATTTGCTTATTCTGTATCTGTCATAGTCTATAAAACCCAGCAATCTAGAAGCTGCTAATCCTTCCCTGTTGCTGGATGCACAATATAGAGACATGCCAAAGAGAAAGCACAGAAACTCAGCTTGTCCCCAGATGGTAAGTGGATCCATCATTGCTCACATTGGGTAGTCTCCTCATTCTATTTAGCTTCAGTAAGTTGTATGCATGGAGGGAAGGGAAAAATATATAAAGTAACATTCTCTCTATATTTTTGGCCATTTGCTCATTGAATGACTAGCTGTGACAGGCTCCAGTTAATTTGATTCAATTCAGCCACCGAGTAAAGAGCTTGGCATAATAGAAATTTAATAAACATTCGAATGACAAACATTTGCTAGGTTTCTATCCATATATTAGCCAGAGACATATAAGGCAGTTACATTAAGTTTATGGAGCTGATGAATATAAATGAAATACAGTCCCTCCTTATCCGTGGTTTCACTTTCTAAGGTTTTAGTTACCTGAGGTTAACCACCCTCTGAAAGTATTACAGTTGACCCTTGAACCAAACCAAGTGGAATTGCAGGGCTCTACCTATAGGAATTTTTTTTTCAATAAATATAGCCAGCCCTTAGTATCCACAGGTTTGGCCCACACAGATTCAACCAAACATGAATAAAAAACAGCATTTTTGCATTTTCAATAGCAGACTTTTAATCCAAGTGAAAATACTGATTTTGATCCATGGTTGGTTTAATCTGTGGATGTGAAGTGCTGACTATAGTAGAGTCCAAAGTTAAATGAGAATTTTTGACTGTGCAGGGGTCAGCACCTCCAATCCCTGCATTGTTCAAGGGTCAATTGGGTCCACTGTAAATAGAAAATTCCAGAAATAAAAAATATTTATAAGTTTAAAATGGCACGTCTGATTCTCATGTTGAAATGTCTTGATGTCTGGCCTGGGATGTGAATCACCCCTTCATCCAGTGTTTGCATGTCTTCACATGCCCACTCTGTAGATGCCCTCTGCCCCTTAGTTACTTAGGAGTCATCTCAGTTGTCAGATTGACTGTTGTGATATCTCAATGCTGATGTTCAAGTGACCTTTTCTAAAATCCTCATCTAAGGACGTTTTCACAGATTTTTAGAGAGACAGGGAGAGAGAGAGAGAGAGAGAGAGAGAGAGAGAGAGAGAGAGAGAGAAACGCATCGATGTGAGAGACAAGCATCATCCATTGCCTCCTGCGCAAGCTCCCACTGGGGCCTGGAGAGTGAACTGACAACCCAGGTATGTGTCCTGATGTGAATCAAACCCGAGACCTTTGGGTGTGTGGGATGACACTCCTACCAACAGAGCCACCCTGGCCAGGTTTTTAAAAAATTAATAATGGTCCTAAAAGTGAGTGGAGTACAAGACATTTTGAGAGAGACACCACATTCATATAACTTTCATTACAGTATGCTGTCATGATTATTCTTAGTTATTGTTGTTAATCTCTTACTGTGCCTAATTTGTAAATTAAACTTTATCACAGGTATGTATGTATAGGAAAAAAACCCTGGTATATATAGGGTTTGGTACTATCCTTGGTCTCAGGCATCCACTGGGCGTCTTGGAATGGATAGGGGGAGAACTACTGTATCAGACCTGAGGTATTTAGAAAGCAATACTTGAAAGGTTAAAATTAAGTGGATTGTAGAAAATCAAGAGCTAAGTTAATTACTACACACCCCAAAGTGGTATTATTGCTCCAGTTAGCTGCAGTTTTGCAGGGACCAGTTTCAAGGATCTGAGCCAAAGACAGAAAGGATGTAGATCGTGGAGTCAGGGTTAGTCATTTAATGGCTCAGCATGTTGCTTTTTTCCTTTTCTCAATAAAGTTAATAATATCTAACACAAAGGATTGTTGTTGGGATTAGAGATAAGGCAAGCAAGGCCATGTATGATGCCTGGAACAAAACAGAAGTCGGCACATGGTAGCTATTATGGTGGGTGGGGCTTGAAATGGGTCCCGGAGAGAGATCAGAACTTTAATAAGCGGCTAGAAAGGGGAAAGTTGTTCTCCATGCTGGTGTGCTCATTTATTTTCATAGTTGTGTAGTTTTCCATTATATGAATATTCTGCAGTTTACTTATTTGTTTGGTTATTTCCACTTTTTGGCTACTATAAACAATACGATGTTTTAGTTTCCTAGGGCAGCCATAACATCCTATCTAATAAAGAGGTAATATGCAAATTGACCATCACTCCAACACACAAGATGGCCGCCCACCTGTGGCCAAAGATGGCCACCAGAAGATGGCCTGCAGGAAAGGGCAGTTGAGGGGGGACCAGGCCTGAAAGGGAGGGCAGTTAGGGGTGACTGGGTCAGCAGAGGAGGGCAGTTGGGGGTGACCAGGCCTACAGGGGAGGGCAGTTGGGGGGAACCAGGCCTGCAGGGGAGGGCTGTTGGGGGCAATCGGGCTGGCAGGGGAGCAGTTAGGTGTTGATCAAGCTGGCAGGGGAATGGTTAGGGGAAATCAGGCAGGCAGGCAGGCGAGCAGTTGGGAGCCAGCAGTCCCAGATTAGAGAGGGTGAAGGCTGGGCTGAGGGACACCGCCCCCTGTGCATGAATTTCACGCACTGGGCCTCTAGTAATACCATAGTTTAGATGGCTTTAGACAGCAGAAATTTTTTCTTTCACAGTTCTATAGACTAGTGCCAAATCAAGGTGTTGGCAGGCCACTCTTTCTGAAGGCTCGAGGGGAGCCTTTCTCTTAGCCTCTGGTGTTGCCAGCAATCCTCAGTGTTCCTTGGCTTGTAGACTCATACTACAATGCCGCTGCCTCCATTGTCTGTATGTGTTTGTATCTTTTCTCCTCTGCTTATAAGGAAAATAGTCATACTGAATTAACAACCCACCCTCTCTAGTATGATCTCATCTTAAATAACTATATTTTCAACTACTTTATTCCCAAATAAGGCCACATTCTGAGGCTCTGGGGAGGATATAAATTTTAAGGGGACATTATTCAACCCAGTCCACATGGCTAAGAACATTCTTGCACCTGCCTTCTTGTGCATCTGTGCAAGTGCCTCTGAGCCACCCACTCTGGTGGATGTTCTTCCGCTGGGATCACTGGGTGGGAAAGCCAGTGCATTTTCAACTTTGCAGGATTAATCCAAATTGATTTTTCAGTTAGTTGTGTCAAATTACACTCCAAAAGCAGCGCATAAGAGCTCTTGCTATTGTTAGAGTTAAAAAAACAACAAAAACAGCTCTGCCAACCTAGTGTTTATCAAGTGGTACTTCTGTAAGGCTTAATTTGCATTTCCCTGATTCATTTGTTTTCTCCTTTGTAAAAATACCTACTCATAACTTTTGCCTGTTTGCCTGTTGGGTTGTTTGTATTATCCTTAACTTTTTTGGGGAATTCTTTGTCAGTTATAAAAATTGCGAACATTATCTACCAGCCTTTGACTTGTGTTTTCACTTGCTCTATGGGATCTTTTGATGAAAAAAAGTTCTTAATTTTAATGTTGCAAAAGTTACAGTTCTTTTCCTTAAGGTTGGGGACTTTTGTGTCTTAAGAACCCACTCTCCATACTTTGAATCCATGAAGACCTTTTTCTTATTTTCTTCATGTTTAAGTCTACCGGGAAGTGATTTTTGTGAATTGTGTGAAATTGAGATCCGATTTGTTTTTCATATGGGGACCCAATGATTTCTGATGTGCTTTTTCTTTCCCCACTTATCTTTAATGGCACCCCAGCCATTTTAATATTCATACATGTAAATCTATTTGTGCTCACTAATTATTTGTTATCTGGTTGGTCATTTGAGTTGTTTTCAGATTTTTGCTATTATAAATGACTAGAGAGGCCTGGTGTATGAAATTTGTGCACTGGGGGGGGGGGGTGTTCCTCAGCCTGGCCTGTGCCCTCTCGCAGTCCAGGAGCCCTGCGATTAATCTCCCACAGAGGGAGACCCCACCCACTTGCCACAGCGCTGCCAGGTAACATGGGCTTCCCTCTTTGGGGCGATCAATTGCGAGGCTCCATGATGGATCGCCCCTGCAGAGGTAGGCCCTGCCCACCTTCTGAAGCCTGTCAGTCAGTGGCTTGGGCCTCCCTCTTTGGGGTGATCATGGAGCCACCCCAATTGATCACCCCGCCAGCCAGTGGTCTGGGCCTCCCTCTGTGGGGTGATCATGGGGCAATGATGGGGCTCTCTAACAATCGCATTCACCTGCCTTGTCTGGCCTGGCGTCATAGCATGGTCATCTGGATGGTTGTTCCGCTGTTTGGCCGTTCAGTTGATTTGCATATTACACTTTTATTATTATAGACTAGAGGCCTGGTGCATGAAATTTGTGCACGTGTGTGTGTGTGTGTGTGTGTGTGTGTGTGTGTGTGTATCCCTCAGCCCATCCTGCACCCTCTTCAATCTTGGACCCCTCGAGGGATGTCCAACTGCCCGTTTAGGCCCGATCCCATTGGGGATGTCCTAAACGGGCAGTCGGACATCCCTCTCATAATCCAGGACTGCTGGCTCCCAACTGCTCACCTGCCTGCCTGCCTGATTGCCCCTAACCACTCCCCTGCCAGCCTGATCAATGTCTAACTGCTCCCCTGCCAGCCCGATTGTTCCTAACTGCCATCCCCTGCTGGTCTGGTCACCCCTAACTGTCCTCCCCTGCAGGCCTGGTTTCCCCCAACTGCCCTCCCCTATAGGCCTGGTTGCCCCCACCTGCCCTCCCCTGCAGGGATTACTGGTCCTCCACAACTGTCCTCCCCTGCTGGCCCGATCGCCCACAACTGCCCTCCCCTGCCAGCTATCTTGTGTCCACATGAGGGTGGCCATCTTATTCCACATGGGGGCGGCCATCTTGTGTGTTGGAGTGATGGTCAATTTGCATTTTACTCTTTTATTAGATAGGATTGTGTAACACTTTTGCATGTAGATATTTGGCACAGTTTGCTTGATGTTTACTTCCTTAAATAAATTTCTAGATGTGCATATCACACACTCTTCCTTGCCCTGGTGTCTCCATGTGGATTCTCTTCTTAACACATTCAGGCTCTGACTTTCTGAGCCAGGCCAGTGCTCCCCTGTGTGAACAGCCTCCCCACTCCTGTCAGGCTCCCACAGCCCACCTGAGGCCACCACAGCTCGTCATGGCCCCTCTTCCCACTATTTGTGAGTCTAAGGCAAATTGTTCAGGAAGAAAGGAAAGAGAATAGAAGCATAGGAAGAGTTTAGGTGCATTTTAAGGTTTTTATTTTTTAATTTTTTAAATGATACATTGAGAAATCACTCTCACAAAGGGTCTACTAATCCCCACTATTTGACCTGAGAAAAGCTCTGTGAAGGCAAGGGGTCAGTCTTGTTCATTGCTGTGGTTTTTGTACAGTTCCTGACACATTTTATAAATTCCTGATGTTCATTAGGAATTTATAAAATGAATGAATGTGCTCCTCACTTTTTACCACCTAGTTTTTATCGTTTTAAAAAAATCTACTTTGTCAATTTATAATGGCGGCAACTGTAGTCCAGGCAGTGACCCATTATGGAACACAGCAGATCCCAGGGTCGGTGATGTCTTTGGGGGTTCCATCAATCCTTCTCTTCAGTAACGTCCTTCCCACGGTTCAGCATGCAGTTCTGTGAACCGAATTTCTACAGTGATTTCTAAGATACCATGCCAAACAGAGTTTGTCTTCACAGATTTTCTGCTTCTAAGTGAAATGTAAGACCAGACTGTGCCCAGTATGTAACTGGCTACATAATTATACAACCAGGAACAGATCATTTTATACCATGTGGGTAAGAACATGAACTACCAAATCTAAGAGATCTGGGTTCAATGCTGGCCATATTATTTGGTAGCTAAGAAACCTTGGGAAGTTTAACCTCTTCCACCATCAACCACTGTTTCCTCATTTGTGCAATGTGGATAATGATACCTAGCACTCAGTGTTCTTTGGAAGATGAAATGAGAGATAATGCATATAAAGTGCTTAGCAATGCCTGGCACATAATACTAATGGCTACAGTTTGTTAGGCCCTGATAATTATTAGCCTGCCAGAGAGCTTAGGAAGTCTGTTTGCACCAAATTTATTTATTAACTCAGTGGAAATGGAGACTTACTTCCAGGAATGAGGAAGAAAAGGAAAGCTTTATTTTTAATTTGATTGAACAAACAGCCTCTTAAAGTTGTTGCTTTACTATGGGCTTTGATTCCTATAAATTTCTCCTGCCTTGCCTACGGTAGTGAACCAGGGGGCCAGTAATGACTTCATAAAGACCAGTGTGAGGGTTGGGAGCAGGAGCTAACAGACTAATAAGCTTGCCCCCAGGCAGGCGGTGCCCATCAAAGCACCACATCATCCGTGGGCCTTCTGCCCCTCCTTCGTGGTTTTGCCTTAAAGCACAGTTCATCAAAAGGCACTGTCCTGGACCTCCTGACACATAGCTAGATGATAATAAGGTATGGAGTGCATTTAACAAACTCAAAGACATTTCTTATTAAAAAGCTGAGACATAACCTAAGAAATAAACCCCATAAATGGTCTCTTGGAATGGTAAAATAAATGCTATAAGAAGTTATAAGAAATTTTGTGAGCTGTAACATCCTTAGTAGGAATTTTTTTTTAAGTTTTCTTTTCTTTTTTTAAAAAACAATCTTTCATCTCTGACTGAAAGGAATAAAAATTCTCCTTCAATGTGACCAAATATGGATGAGCAACTCATTAGAAATGCCATCTTTTTCTCTGCCTTAAAGTGAATAGAGAAAGACAAGAACAAAAAATTTTATTAGTAGAAAACTGATATGATCTTTTGCAATTCTTGGCTAGTTGGGGGTTCCACCAACACTTCTCTTCAGTAATATCCTCCCCACGGTTCAGCATGCAGTTCTGTGAACTGAGTTTCTACAGAGCAATCCAGGAAAGAGAAGCAGCTGGGCTTGGAATGAGGAAAACACAGAAGCTTGAAGGCAGGCCTTGTGGAGCAGTGTCACTGAGCCTGGAGGAGGGGTCTAAGGAGCTGAGTCCCAAACTTGTGCTGATGCTAGTTAGTTGTTGCTTTGAAGACTTGGCTGACCAAAAACTCATTTTGCTCATCAAAGACCCACTTAGCTTTTCCTCAACAGCTGTGATGAGGATTATGATCAATTCCTACAAGTGTTAAAATTGACACTATTTGGCATCACATCAGTCTCTAAGCTTCTCAAAAGATCTTGAAGACTAACATTCTCACAATTCTCCTGCACTATGGATGGAGCGGACTTCACTGGAGGTATGGAAGGAAAGAAGAAGCCCTTGGCAGGCAGGGCAGTTCTGAAAATGCTCTTTGTCCCCAGGTCTCTCTAAGCTGCCTATCTGCTGGACCCCTGCCCCTGCTCCAAGCTGCTTCTCTTTCCTGGGTTGCTTCAGGAGCTTCACCTTCTCCCCCTTCTGATGCACAGCAATCCAGTGCTCATCTACAGAACTCTCAGGTTCAACCCCCAATCCAGGGCCAGGCAGGAGACAAACTACAGCACTGATTTCAACAGAGAGAATCCTATCTAATAAAAGAGAAACATGCAAATTGACCATAACCCTGACACCCTTCCCATTGGCTAATCAGCAGGATATGCAAATTAACTGCCAACCAAGATGGCTGCCGGCCACCAGGCAGCTGAAGCGAACAGGAGGCTTGCTTGCTCCAGTGACGGAGGAAGCCAAGGTTCCCGGCCTGCGGCAGCCCAGCTCTGAGTTCCGGATGCAACAAAGTTGCAATTATAGAACCTAAACAAGCTCCAGATATCTGCTTTCAGCAGCCGAGGCCTCAAGCTGGAGCCAGCCTCAGAGCTAAAGCCGGCTCTCAGCTCCAGTGACAGCCATAGAAAGTAAATAAATCCCAGAAAAAAAAAAAAGAAAAAATAAGGAGAAGCTGGGAGCTTCAGTCACTCGCCAGCCTGAAAACAGCCCTCAGCCCCTCACCCAGACTGGCCAGGCACCCCAGTGGGGACCCCCACCCTGAAGGGGGTGCGGGCAGCCTAAAAACATCCATCAGCCCATCATCCAGGCTGGCCAGGCACCCAAGCGGGACCCCCACCCTGACCCGGGACACCCTTCAGGGCAAACCAGCCGGCCCCCACCTGTGCACCAGGCCTCTATACTATACTACAGGCAGGGCGGGACAGCTCGAGCTGCCACCCGGGCCCCATGTGCAGCCCTGGGCAGTGGGGCATAAGCCCCACTCCCAGCCGGGACCCCTGTGTGCCACCTGAGCCCCCAGCTGGGACCCCCATGCCGCCTGAGCCCCGCACTGCTAAGCCCCGCCCCCAGCCGGGACCCCCAGACTGTGAGAGGGGCAGGCTGGGCTGAGGGAACCCCCACCCCCCAGTGCACGAATTTCGTGCACCGGGCCTCTAGTTTAATATAAAGAATTGCTAACTAGAATAATGTCATTAACTAGTTAACTGAAATGACAGAGAGTACACTGAAATGCCCAGAGGAAGTAACTGCAGGGAGCAGCTACCACCTCCAGGACTGGGAGAACAAGGGAAGGGCTTAGAATTAGGAAAACACAGAAGCCTGAAGGCAGGCCTTGGGGAGCTGGTGTTGCTGAGCTTGGAGGAGGGGGTCTAAGGAGCTAAGCCCCAAATCTGTGCTGAAGCTGGTTCTGCAAGAGGTGGAAAAACTGTCAGCGGGGTTCAGCTGAGGCTCCGGGAGGGAACTGCCCGTGCTGCAGGGCAGTGCTGTGGGACTGGTACCCACAGGAGTAGGACGTGGACAGGAAGGAGTCCCCTCCTCCTCGCCAGCCCTGCAGTCCCCTTCCTGAGTTTCCTCTTGGTGGACCCTAATAGAGACGAGGTGACCAAGCAGAAATGTGGTTTGCACAGTCCAGCCTCAGCACCACAGAGCGAAGCACGGAGAAGGATCTGGAGCCTAGACACAAAGCTTTATAACTGGTGCACATACCCAGAGCCATTAGGTGCTCAGCAAAATCACCGGGTTCTGTGGAACATGAGTCCCTTTTCCAGCATGAGCTGTGGCTATGAGTAACAGCAACAACAAAGTGCCTTCACACTAGAATTTTAGAGAAACAAACTTACAACTCAGGTACCCATTTTGCTGCATATGTTAAGGTCCTTCTGTTCTGCCCAGCCATCTGCTTACTACAAACCCATTTTGCTTCCATAAACACCAGTTTCCTCATGTCACTTCCCATTACTTACAATGCTCAAGTCTAAATTCTGTACAATACTTTAAAATCCACCTGTACCTCACACTTTCTACTCTCTGCCCCCCTTCCGCCTGTACCACGTAAAATCCACCCCCTTCTAACCATTTCTCCTTCTCCCCTAACCCCCAGACCCACACATTTTTATTTATTTTTGTAATTCCTTTGTTTTTTAATTAACCTGGGTCAAGAACTTATTTGGAATTAAATAAAAGATAGAAGCTTTCTTCCTGGAAAATACATAGGGGCACTACACTTGCATGTTAATTTTGAGGACTCATCAACACCCTGAAGATCCTTGCCATGGACCCTCCAGTTCTCAGATTAGGATCTCCCAGAACTGCAGAACCTCGAAGAAGTCTCTCTCCACAAAGCCAGCCCCCAACCACCAGCTACTCAGCTCTTCTTTGACTCTGCTTTGTACCACACAATTTGCCCTTTATTATACCAGTATGTAATTTGCAGATTTTATTTATCTTATCTTTAAAAATATTTTTATTGATTTCAGAGATGAGGGAGAGGGAGAGAGAGATAGAAACATCAATGATGAGAAAGAATCATTGATCAGCTGCCTCCTGCACGCCCCCGCTACTGGGGATCAAGCCCACAACCCAAGCATGTGCCCTTGACAGGAATCGAACCTGGGACCCTTCAGTCTGCAGGCCGACACTCTATCCACTGAGCAAACCAGCTAGGGCAATTCGTGGATTTTATTGACTGATAGTTTCATGTATTGATGTTCCAACTCCTCAACCAATGTAAACTTTTTGTGTGTAGGAACCATCTCCCACCACCCCAACCCTCCTTCATCCTTCCCTTTCTCTCCACATCCATCACACAGTATTTAGTTTCACAAGAAGAGGCAACAAACAATACATATTTATGGACAGATATTCATTCAAGAATATTCCTGACACTATGTTTACATGATATAAGTTTTAATACCTTCTTGCTATGTGATCAAACTACATTTATTTTTACATATTCCATCATTCCTACTTTTTGCTAATCAGATAGGCTCCTCACCTAGTTAATACCGAGTAATAGTTTTCTCAGTATTTCAGAAAAGCACAAAGTGGCGATTTTTGTCATTGTATGTAACGTATCTTTTTTCAGTAGCCAAATGCTAAACACAAAGTTTGTTCCTGGGTCAAGGGACACATCCAACAGGGGCAGCACATCCGTTGCTGTGCTTGGTTTTGCTGGTCTGCTCTGAGCCTCTTTCCCATGCAGCCGTGGGCCCCAGCTCCCTGCCTCTTCTCTGCTCTGAAGCCTTGCTTGCTCTTGCATCTGCCCAGAGGCTCCTCTCATCAGTCCTTCATGCTTCTTTCCCTCAATGATTTGTTCCTCCCTGACTGTGCTGCTCTTAGCTGCCTTTGTAATCCCTCGGCCACACAGGTTGTGCCCAGCACCTCACCCTCCTGTGGCCCATGGGATTCCCCTTTTCCAGGCCTGCTCTGCCCTATGAGGGGAAGATGGCACCTTTGAACAGAACACCTTAGCAGGCAGAGATTGCCTGGAAGAACTGAAGGGAGGGACTGGATAGTTGAGGTCATCAGGGTACTTCAAAGGCAATAAGTGAATGTGTTTCTGCTCACCTTTCATTCCCTTTGGTGCCACCTGGCACACTCTGTGGAGAAACTGGCAGTGAGAAGGGGTGGGTGATGGTGAGGAGAAGTGAAGTATTTGCCTCAGGTCTGTGTGCTCCCGTCTTCTAGGTTCTCTTAGCATCCTCCTGGAGTCTATGAAAACCCGCCGCAGCCATTTCCACTCGACTCACCCTCCACTGGGAGCTGTATGGGCTACTCTTTTCCCAGGTCTGCGTCCTTTGATTTCTGCTCTGCATCTACCCCTGATTTCATTGCCTGCCTCACTGCAAAGAACATTGCTCTGATAGTCACCCTGCCATCCACTCCACATCACAGTCATGACCCAGGAACAGTCTTATATCCAGCTGGTTTCAGGTGGGTGGACTAACCTCTGCCTCTCAGGGTAGTGATCTTGACATGTTATGTATGTGAAATCTTGTCTCTTTCACTATAATTTCCAGTATGAGTCCCATTTAGTGATAATGTTTTCTGATACCCAGAGGGGTTAAGAAGTTTGCCCAAGATCACACAGCCGGTAAGTGATAAAGTCAGGCTTCAAATGCTTGACAGTATGACCCCAAATGAGTGCTGCATTTCCTCTGCTGATGATAATTACATGGAACCTCTGCTATGACTTCCCCTCCCCTCCCCCAATCTCTCATCCGTGCATGGAGTTAGTAAAGGACAGCGACACTCCTTTCGACTCAGTGAATTCAGCCTTGGGAGCTTTCTTGACACGGTGCTCCCCAAAGTCACTAACGAACGCAGTCGGCACCTGAGGTGACACTTGTTTACCTTGTTGCCACAAGTCATTCTGTTTGGGGTGAAAAGGAATGGCGTCATTGAGTGTGATGAGCCAGGAAGTGAAAGCTACTGTTTCTCAGCAATCCTTTCTCCCACATTTTTTAAGGCACGTGTTCTTTTGGGGGGATTTGAGATGTGCCTTGGTGCTCCAGATTCAAGCAGAAGAACATGTGGAGGTGGGGAGTGTGTCAGGGTAACCACAAAGGGGGACAGTCTTTGGCTCCCCAAGAGAGCTACTTCCCATTCCTGGGCTCCAGACGTCCCAGGCCCCCTTCAGGGAACCCCGATGCTGGTCAGGCCAGAGACCCTCGCCTGGCCATGCAGGGCTGGGCAGGGAAAAGGCCCCGGGGAGTGCGTGGTCTTGGCAGGGTCTGTGCCTGAGGATGCAGGAAGGCAGCATCTCCCTCCATCGCCACATTCCTGGCAGCTGGGAACCCAGTGCATCAGTGTAGCCCTGGTGATGCGCATCCCCAGCAGGAACTGCAGAGCACAGCCAACGGCACCTGTGGAGAATCCAGCAAAGAAGGAGCCGGTGTCGCTGGGAGGCCTTGTACCAACCATTTTGTTTCAGGGACCTCAAAGGGGTCCCCAACTCCAAAGTCAGCACCAAAAGGGGTCCCTGCTGTCTAGACACGTCAATCAGGGCCTTGG
Source organism: Myotis yumanensis (assembly GCF_028538775.1). NCBI lineage: Eukaryota > Metazoa > Chordata > Mammalia > Chiroptera > Vespertilionidae > Myotis > Myotis yumanensis. Next base: position 102,484,963 of record NW_027223752.1, read on the forward strand.
GGCTGAAAGCAAGCCCGTGCCCGGTGCCCAGGTTCCCAATCTGATTGGTTAACATGGTCCGGGACAGGTTGCCTTGAGTTTCCAGGTGCAAAAAGAGAGGAAATGCCAGAAGTGTGTGTGTGTGTGTGTGTGTGTGTGTGTGTGTGTGTATTCTCAAAGCCAATTGGGTGCAGAAACAGCACCTTGGGGTCGAATAAGCTGGGAACTGGGTGACCCGTGTTCTGGAAGAGTGGGGAATCAGGACGCATGTTTTAAGGAGTCTGATGGACTCTGCCTCCTGCCCTTGTGATTAGATCTGAGTTATTTAGAATTCTTTGCTATACAAGCCCTTGGTCATGCGAGTCAGGCTGGAAGGAGGCAAATGAGTGTGTCAGGATGTGTGTATCTGTGTTGGGAGGTTGTTCATAACTTCACTCATTTTATGATTCTCTCAGAAGCTAGAAATTGTAAATAGAAACCTCAGATTTCATCTGTATTTGAGTACTTAAGGAGGGATTTGCTTGTTTACTTATCACCTGTATGTGGTGCCCAGCTAGATAGAAATATGGAGTTGGACTGGTCCATGGAGGCCTGGGAGAGGATGAGCCCTGAGAAGTTGATGTGCAAGAATCCTGGCACACCATGCCTGGCCAGGAGGCCAGTGTGAAACATGACCCCTGCAGTGAGCTCCTTTGTATGATAAGACATTGCCATTATATTAGTTAGAATAACCTTGATGAGATGCTGTTGTGATTCTCTCTACTTTGAATAAAAGTAATTATTTGGTTTACATATCTTTAAGGAAAGAACACTGAGTCAGGAAGTCGTCCTGATGTCTCCTAATGCTCCTCAATATCTTCCTAGCTATGTGAGTTTTGACAGGATTTATAACTTTTGGAGGCCAATGTGGCTTATCAATATATATATATACACACACACACATATGTATATGTATGCATACATGTGCACATATACATACATATATTTATATCACACACAACTATTATGTGAAATCACTGACTGAATTTGTGTTCTGATTAGAAAGTAGTCCTCTCCTCATTCCCTCCACATAATCTACTTCATTACAGGAATGCTTTGTTTCTTCTAACCATTCCTCCTTCTTTCCCCAACCCCAGTCCCCCACATTTTTCTTTTTTTAAATTCATTTGTTTTTAATTAATCTGGGTCAAGAACTTGTTTGGAAACTGAATAAAAGATAGAAGCCTTCTCCCTAGAAAATACATAGGGACACTACATTTGCGTATAATTCTGAAGGCTCACTGACACCCTGCAAAAGCCCATGAAGAAGTGGAGGGCAAATAGAGGGCATACTTTACAATTAAGCAGGACGTTTCAACATGATGATATAAATAACCAAATAATTATACTTCCCCAAGGCATTGTTAAACTAGGCCTTTAAGGAGATGCAGAAGTTTTAGTTTCTTTGTTGATGAAACAAATTTTGTTTTAGCAGGAAAGCTTCTTAAAACCAGAGACCAGGTCTTTGACTCTTTTATAGGTATAATAATCATAATTGCTGTTCATGAAATATTTCCAGTTCTCTACCTTACTGGGCACATGGTAGGATTCTACTACCTGCTCCCTTGTGGGTGGGGGGTGCCCTGAGACTAGTTTGGCCAATGAGTTATAATAGAAAACTCTACCTGTCACTTCTATGTTAGAAGCTTTAGTCTCCTGTTTGAGATTCTCCAGGGTTGTCTTTTCTCTCTAACATGGAAACCAATAAAATTCAAGATAGTCTGCTTCATTCACCTGGATGCCTGAAATTTCTGAAGAACTGACTCTTTCTGTATGACACTTACCACCTTCCACTCTTAAGCCTCCTGCTAATTCTCAATGGACATGTGGCATGAGTGAGAAATAAACTTTGGTACCTTTAAATCACCAAAATTTGGAATTGTTTCTTACTACAGCATAATCCCGACTAATACAATGTAAGACTTAACCTATATTTCAAGTATGCATTACATCTGTATTTATTTAATACACTCTTAGGGACCCTAGACTATTAGCACATTGAGGGAAGACATGGCATTTTGTATGCTGATCTAGCAAATATGCACAATGTTTCTTAATGAAAGTTGTATGAATGTTTGCATACCTGAAACAATGGGGAAACATGAAGAGAATGAGCAACAGAAATCCAATGTTTCTATTAAATTTTATTTAAGCTAACAGTTTCAACTTTTCCTCTTATCATTGCCCTCAAAAGGAGATCTTTCGAGGCTAAAATGTTATCAGCTATATTTCCTCTGTCCATGCACAGTCTCTACTAAAATCATAGTAAATCACAGAAAAATAATCTGGTTATAGGACAGGGGAGAGAAATTGGTTACTACATGGCTGAAAATCAGCTGTGTTCAACACAAAAGTGTTGTTTCTCTTTTGGACAATAAGAACACTTTCAACATCCATTCTGGAAATAGAAGGGGTCTAGTCTGATAGATGGCAGCCTCAAATATTTTATCACAAATATTTGCCACTCACAGCCACTGATAACTTGTTAAGTTGTAACTCATTTTTTTATATTTCAATCAAATTTTGTTTATCAGCATTACTCATTTGGTTGATTAGGTGGAGATAATTAGTAATAATCATATCAAATGGTTGTATTTCTTACCAAAGCTAAGAATCATGTTAATTAACTTACATAGGTAGAATGCAGTTTCTATTGAACTTCTGAAATATTGAAAGTAATTTGAAGGCTTTCCATTACTCCCTTTGAGTAATAGACTAGAAATTGCTGTGGCTCACTCCCTCAGTTCACTGAGGCCCTGGCTATGCTACCTAATATAGCCATAGCTGCACTCCTTATTCTTCTTACAGAATTTATGACCTGAAATGAGGCTATTTCACTTGTTTATTTGGATATTATCTAATCTTTCCCACTAGAGGGTAAGCTGCATGAGGACAGGAGAGTCATCTCTTCTGTTCACTGTTTTAACTCTGGCACCTAGAACAATGTTTGGCATGTACTAACCATTCATACATGCTTATTCAATGAAGGGACAAATGAATGAGTGAATGAATCCATCTATCAATGAACTGCATGAATCACAGTATTCCTATACTGATAGAAGCAGAAGGAAACTAGAGTTCCTTCAGCATGTCCCATCTTAACATTGTTGTCCAACAGGTCCATTAGTGAAGGTGATGATGAAAGGTATGGGGATTCTGAAGAGGAAGGAAAAACAAGATGTGTGGAGGGCACCAAATGGAGAGGGCGATTAAGAAAGAAGTTTTACTTTTTTCCCTTTCCATCACAAGCTTAGAAAAGCCTTTTCCCTCTCCTTGTGGCTCTTTTAAAAATTATGAGCCACTGGTTATTTTAAATGGGCTCTCTGCTATGTCATAAATACTCAGACTGGAGATGGTAATTGTTCCCTGTGATCAATTCTGCTTACTTGGAAAAGTTGTGCAAGGTTTTCACTGGAGGGTATGTCTTTTATGTTTAATGTTACTTGTGGATAATGCAATTTGTCCTCAACAGCCATTGAGACAGTGGAGCTAGGTTAAGGGGTTTTGGGGTCTTTTTTCTCATGCGGATGTTTGGAAGTACTTAAATTGAATGGTTTATATTACCCCTCCCTGAGCTAGGATGAAAGTAATTGATGGGGCTTAGGGCCAGAAGTTTCTACTGGCCGTTCCAGTGGTCTTGGTCTGGGGTTAATGGAGAAAAACGCCATGTTGAAGGTTACAGCATTTCCCTTTGCTTCCATTTTAATGATACTTGCCTGCCAGTATTTTCTCTTTGAAGAGCAATTTAATAAACAATCACTGGCGTTTCATGTTGAGGGCAAGATTTGTAATGGCATTCATCTCCCCGGGAGTTCCTCCTCAGCATGTGACTGAAGCAAACCCTTTGCAGTAAATATGGGCAGAGCACTGGTAGCTCCACTTGCACCACGGGTGCACAGGATGAAAATGTGCTGTGGCTGGGGGACAATTTTTAGGACGATTCTGGACTCTGCATACATTTCTCTTATTTTAGAAACATTTCCCAAGGAGGTTGAACTTGAGCCTGCATTTACACTGATGACCCTCAAAGGGAGAATGATGGGGCAGTGGGCATGCCCAAGTTCTGGAATGTGCACTTCAGCTGGCTCCTTACTCCAAGGAAAGAGGGAAGCTGAGCAGCCAAGGGCTGTCATTGTTGCAGCTGACAATGGAAGGAAGCTGTTAGGCTTCACAAGGAAGAGTACCATCAAATAGTGCTTATCAGCGCCTGCATGAGGAAGAGCCTGTTCTGGGTACTCTACAAGCCAGCCCAGCAAGAGTTGGGTTGTGCATCTATTTTGGATTAAAGTCGCATGTAAATTTATGCAGCCAATGAGGGTGGGCCCCAGGCTCTAGCGAAGGTGCCATGCAGGCCTGAGTAAGGCTGAGCCTGAGCATCCACACTGAGAAGTGAGGAGCATGAGAGTTTCCCTGTTTCTCCTTAATTAAAAACAGCAATGCTCTAGAAACAGCACGCGCAGAGAGGGAGCACCCCTGGGGAGACCGCCGCAGACCGGGCTGTGGATGAAAAGGACAGTAGTTGCTCTCTGTGAGGCCACCAAGGCCCACACAGCTTGTCCAGAGACCATTGCAATGACAATTTCTGTAGGATCAGAGGTTGGCAGCATCTCAAATGTGGCAAACCAGTTTTTTTCTTTTTCTTTTGGCATGCCACTATTGAAGAGGAAGTGGTGACCAGGCAGCACTGTTTTGAGCTCCTTTAGAGTAGAGAGTGTGACTTTTAACAGAGGGAAGGGCTGACTGTGGCCAACACACAGATACTTGGAGGAAGGCATGGTGATGGGCACACTGTGGTGGTAACTTGCCCACATGGCTGATAGTGGCCATTCCATAAGTTTCTGCATATGACAATTGTTTATATTTTTAAAAATCCCACAACAGGATAGCCTAAGCTTTAGCTAGTGGTAGGCTTATTATAAATAATATAAAACTTAAAGTGATTGCAGAATTAGTATGGTCCCTTGTTGATGGTGAAAATGGGTTTTGACTTGTGGGTATGAAAGCAGATGTGGCCAGTGTATGTTAGGGGTGGAACTGGAGCTGCCACTGATCTCCTGAAATAGTTTGTAGTCAGCCTCGAGGTTGTGCAGACAACCTGGCCCTGCCACAGAACCCAGAGACTGGTGCTTTCTCTGGATTAGTCAGACACACTATTAGCTGTAGGATAAGGAATTAGGGTCAAGGCAACCTAACCTTCCCCCATTCTCCAACCTTCATCTATTCACCCATTTTTTTTATAGATAATTTTTTAATATATATTTTAATTGATTTCAGAGAGGAAGGGAGAGGGAGAGAGAAATAGAAACATCAATGATGAGAGAGAATCATTGATTGGCTGCCTCCTGCACACCCCACACTGGGGATCGAGCTGGCATCCCGGGTATATGCTCTTACCAGGAATCGAACCGGTGACCTCTTGGTTCCTGGGTTGATGCTCAACCGCTGAGCCACATCCGGCTGGGCTATTCACCCATTTTTATGCCTAAGAGTATGCACAGACACTGTCCTCTAGGACTTTAATTAAGTGAAAGAAGAAGTGTAATTTTGCCTCTCCATTTTTCTGGGAAAGAATTCAATCTAATTCTGGTGCATTCTTCTGTATCAATATTGTGTGATAAGTAGCTCATGAACTGTAATAAATGGAGGACAAGACTGTTGAATGAGGAAGTTCTTAGTAGAGTCGTAAAGGGCTGAGTTTTCATGGCAAACATGACATCACTGGGCCCCGTGTAGTGTAGGGGCTGAGAATTCACTCCAGATCTATTTACCTGGGTTCCAACCTTGTTCTGTCATTAACCACCTGTGTGACCTTAACAGAGTGCTGGACTTCTTCATGCCTCCATTTCTGCATGTGTGAAATGTGGCCTGGCATCTGTGCATCTCACACATTCTCCAGATGATTGTGAGGCACAACCATGTGACAACACAACAGAAACAACCCTAAAATTCACACATGAGTACACAAACCACACTGGTTTAGTTAAGCAGACCCGAAGAAAGTACCACCAAAGGAACTGCTTTCAGCTTGAAATAAATTCTTCCTGTCAGTATATCTCACTATAAAATTAATGATTTTCTCCTCTCTCTGGAGAGGGATATTGGACAAAATGAATTTTAAAGAAATCAGGTATTAAGTGGTTATGAAACTCTAAGATTCTCAGCTAAGGACTACATACATGACTCTTTCTATTAATCTGGATTCACATTTTAATTATCCTAAAGTCAAGTGATCCAGTGCTGTACAGCACCCTCAATAAATATTAATTGAAGCAGAGCAGTGAAACAAGTTGCAATTGCCACCGAGCTCTGAACTTAAAAAAACACTTTCCTGCCTGGCCAGTGTGACCCAGTTGGTTGAGTGTCTTCCCATGCACCAGGAGGTCACTGGTTTAATTCTTGGTCAGGGCACATGCCCAGGTTGCAGGCTTGATCCCCAGTAGAGGGTGTTCAGGAGGCAACCCATTGATGTTTCTCTTTCATTAGTGATATTTCTGTCTTTTTCTCTCACTCCTTCCTCTCTTTGAAATTAATAAAAACATATTTAAAAACAACAACAACAAAAGAAAAATCACTTTCCACAAGGTGCTGGGCCCCCTCATATTGAGAGGCTCCAGAGGGCTGTTGGCATAGGGTAGAATGAGGACTGCTCTTGATGAAGGGCGACTTGCTGGCCCTACAGGAGGGGTCACATGCTCATAGATCCTACAAGGCACATCCCTGCCCTCTCCCAGCTAGACCTGGAGGTCCACCAGGACTGCTCACCATCTCACTCATCTTTTCCCCTTCAATCCTCCTTATGCTTTGGCCTTACAGATTTCAGTAGGAAACTAATTTCCCCTCCAAACTGTGCCCCTTTCAGAGTTCCAAATCCATCCACTCACACAGTTATTAGAAAAGTTCAATCAAAAGATAATTCCTAGGCCCTGGAGGTAAATAGGATAGTTTTATGTCATTAAATGCAACAACCAAGAAACTTTTTATGAAAGAAACTTCTTTGGGAGGTGACGCCTCTGTTCATATGAGTCCTGGCTCTTTGCAGGGTTCTTCCAGCAGTTTGGTTTAGTTAGCTTGAGTCTGCCACCCTCATGAGGTCATGTTTACTGAAGGTGCTTGTTTTCTGTGTCTCCATTCAGTTGGTTACAGAACAGGACAGGACAAAGCCTGTTGAAACTGACCACCAATGGAGCTGGCTCTGTTCAGGGATTATGGTTGTCTTGGCAACCAGCTTTGCTGAACTCACCCCAGCAAACATGGAATAAATGAATGGCTGGGTCAATACCCCAGATAAAAAGAGGGTTATGCAACTGTTTGCTGAATCCTTGGCAGGATTTTTTTTTTCTGGACATTTCCCAGAATACCCCCATATTCACAAATTCCAAATGAAGAATTCGAATTTAAACCCATAATAAGGTTTTCCATTGTTTGCAGAAAAGAGCTGTTGCTGTTGGAAATATAAATTAAGGTCTGGGAGATTTGAACTGGGTGTTGCTTCAGTTTTAGTAATGGCTAGAAAGCACATTTAATGATAAGCTTTCCCTAGACAGGAAATCATGGAGGCCACTCATGTATTTCTAATGATGTACATACATAATTTTGTCTACTTAGATTTCAAACTTCAGTCATTAAATGGTTTCACTCTCATCTCAGCTAAATAGAGTCTTGAAAAATGAATTTTAAAATGCAGAAATTAGCTTTTGAAAAAAAATTAAGAGACAGGACGGAGCCTCTCCGTAGAAAAGCAAATGGGCAAACAGGACAATTTATTTAAGATAGTGAGTACAAAGGAGCAAGGCTCTGTGATCGAGTAGTTCCTCAAACCATTTAATTCTGTGCAAACAATTAAATGGTAATATAATCCAGGTTTCCAGAGTAGTTTATGTTTGTCTCTGCTGGAAGAAAAATATCGCACAGAGTAAGACAGTACCAGTTGTTACAACTCGTACCTGGCTGTTTGACACAGTTTTTCTCATGAGCTTGCTTCTGTGTATTTTCTCCATTTGCGAATTTCTCCTGGGGATTTTTTCCCTCAATTTCTTCCTCCTCAAACTTTTTTCCTTTTCCCCCCAGTTGAAGCTGGTCTTGCATTTTATACAAAGTAGGCAATAGAGCTTACTATTGTAACTGCTTTTCTTAAGCAGCTTATTTCAGATGCCTGAGCTGAGGTCTCTTCCTTTTCTCCTGTTTGCTCCTCAAGGTTTAGGTGACAATTCTAACCACAGTGGCCCACTTTTCTTTAAACTCAGATTGTACCAAACTCAATAGCACCTGGTTTTGTCTTTAACATCCACCTGGGAGAGAGACCAATAAAATATCATGAAGCCTTTTGTCTTTTTCATTTTTAAAAATTGTTCATGGCCAAACAAATTATTTTGGATTGAGTGATGGTAGGTGTAGCAAGGTCATTAAAAACCAAATAATTTCAAGATGTCTTCATTTTTATTGTGCTATTATTTCCCATTTTTATCCTGGATACAGCCTGTTCTTTCTGGAAAGTTCTGGAGAAAAATAATGAACTACAGAGGAATATGTGCTTTTCCTGAAGCAATATTTTAAATGGCACTTACTATTATTTTTAACTTTTTATTTTGCAATAATTATGGAGTTACAGGAAGTTCTAAAAAATGTACAGGAGGTTCAGCATCCCTTCATCCAATCTCCCTCAAAGTTAACATCTTGCATGATTATAGTATACTATCACAACCAGGAAGGAAATTGACATTGGTACAATCTACAGTTTATTCAAATGTCACATTATACAGCACTCGTGTGTGTGTGTGTGTGTGTGTGTGTGTGTGTGTGTAGCTCTGAAATTGTCACTCGTGTAGCTTTGTGTAACTACTACCATAAACAGGGTGCATAACTAACATCACCACAAGGCTCCCTCGTACTACTGTTTCATAGTCACATCTACTCCCTTTCCACCCCTGGGCAAACACGAATCTGCTCTCCATCTCTATAATTATACTAGAGGCCAAGTGCATGAATTTGTGCATGGGTGGGGTCTGGCCAGCCCACCCCGCTTGGGGCCGATTGGGCTGGGCTGGACAGGGGGAGGGGCCACAGGTGGTGGCAGGCCAGCCCCACGCCCTGGTCGAACTCTTGGTTGAACTCCCAGTTGAACTCCCAGTCAAGGGGACAATTTGCATATCAGCCCTTTATTATATAGAACTAGGGGCCTGGTGCACAAAATTCGTGCACAGGGGGGGTGGGGGTGGTCCCTCAACTCAGCCTGCCCCCTCTCACATACTGGGAGCCCTCAGGGGATGTCCTACTGATGGCTTAGGCCTGCTCCTTGCTCCCCTTGGGGAGTGGGCCTAAGCCGCAGTCTGGCCTCCCTTTGTGGGAGGCAACCAGGCTGATCAGGGGAAGGCACCAGCCCCATCACCCTGCTGCTGCAGCCACTGCCAATCACTGCGTTTTCATCAACATGGACTCCAGTCCCTTCACCATGAAAAAATGACAACTTTCTTTAGGCATTTTCAAGATGTGTCTTTCATAGGCTATGACATTTCTTTATTATTTTTTTTATCCTCACCTGAGGATATGTTTCCATTGATTTTTAGAGAATGTGGAAGAGAAAGGAAAAGAGAGAGAGAAACATCAAAGTGAGAGGAACACTTAGATTGGTTGCCTCCTGCATGAGCCCTGACCTGGGCCCCGGCCAGTGAGGAGCCTGCAACCTAGGTACATGCCCTTGATCAGAATTGAACCCAGACCCTGCAGTCTGCAGGCCGAGGCTCTATCCACTGAGCAAAACCGGCTAGGGCAGGATATGACATTTCTTAGCCCTCCAGCAGCGGACTTTCATTTTTTTCTCCAGGAGTGAGGTGGAAAAACCCTAGATCACCTTCTTGGATTTTTATTACCCAAGGTACTAAGAATATTACCAGTAGCATACAGGGAGCTTAGCCAATGAGCGGTCAGAAAAAGTGTTTCCTCTGTAGTTCACACCCATCCCCGGCTCAGCCCCTGCCCAGGCCTCAGGCCTCTGGCCGGGGCGTTAGGCCTGGCAGGGGCCCCCTCGGCTCTGATTGCAGGCTCAGGGCCTGCCCAGGAGCCCCCTGGCTCAGGCCCTTCCTAGGCTGCTCAGGGCCCACACGGGGCCTACCTTGGAGTGATCTGGGAGTCCTATGATGTTTCCCAGATGAAGGCCACTGGTGCCTAGTATGCAAATTAACCACCTTCTTAGTTGGGTTAATTTGCATATTCACTCCTGATTGGCTGGTGGGCATGGCTGGTGGGTGTAGTGGAGGTATGGTCAATTTGCATGTTTCTCTTTTATTAGATTAGATTATTTCACTAATGTATGAATGGAATCATGCAGTATATAACTGTTAGAGATTGACCTTTTCACTCATTCAGCATCATTTCCTTGAAATTCATCCAGCTTGTTGCATGCATCAATAGTCTATTCTTTTTATTTCTGAATAGTACCCATGATATTGGAGTACACAGATTGTTCAAACATTCTCCCATTGAAGGACATTTAGGCTATTTCTACATTTTGATTCTTATGAATAAAGCTGCTATGTATCTTGTACAGGTCTCTATATAAAAGTAAGTTTTTATTTCCTTGTAATAAATGCCCAAGAGTGAAATTTCCAGGTTGTATGGTAAGTCCAGTTTTAGTTTTAAAAGAAACAACAAAGTATTTTCCAGTGTGGTTGTGGTATTTACATTCCCACTAACAATGTATGAGTAATTCAGTTTTTCCAGATCATCACGAGCATTTGGTAGTGTAACTATTTTCTTATTTTACCTATTTAAATAGGTGTATAGTCATTGTGATTTTAATTTGAGTTTCTTTAGTGGTTAATTATGTTTAACATCTTTTTATAGTTCTATTTGCAATCTATAATTATTCTTATGTGAAAAATCTGTATATGTCTTTGTCCATTTTCTAATTGGATTTTTTAAAATGTTGAGTTTTAAGAGTTCTTTTATATTTTAGATATGAGTCTTCTGTTGGGTAATTTGCAAATATTTTCTACAAGTCTGTAATTTGTCTTTTTATCCTTTTAACAGGGTCATTCACAGAGCAAAGTTTTAAAATTTTGATGTTTATAAAGTTTTCCTTTTATGGATCATGCTTTTGGTATGAAGTTTAAGAAATCTTTGCCTAGTCCTAGGTCCTAAAGATTTTCTCCTATTTCTTTTATAAAAATTATATATTTTTATAATTTATATTTAAGTTCATGATGCATTTTGAATTAACTTTTGTGTAAGGAATGAGATTTAGGTTGAGGCTTAGTTTTTCCCTCTATCGATAACCAATTTTCCAGTACAATTTTTTAAAAAAGAAAGCTGTCTTTCTTTTACTTAATTGTTTTTGGCTTTTAAGTAAAAAATTAAATGGACATATTCGTGTGGGTCTTTTTCTGGGTTCTCTACCCTGTTCTGATTTATGTAACTATCTATCACTCCACCAGTACCACACTGTGCTGATTATTGTAGCTCTGGAGTGAACTCTAATATCAGGAAGAGTGATTCCTCCTCCTTTATTTTTTGTTCTCAAAGCTCTTTTGGCTATTTTAATGCCTTCCTTTTCCATTTAAGTTTAAGAATAAGTTATATGTATTTAACTTTTTTTTCCCTAAGGTTTTGATAGGTATTGCATTATACCTATAGATCAGTTTGAGAAGAATTGAAAACTTTATTATGTTGACTCTTCCAACCCATTAACAGTATATTTATCCAATTATTAGTTCTTTTATGATTTTTAATGAAAACTTTGTAATTTTTAGCATACAGATTTTGTTACACATTTTGTTAGAATTGGAGCAATTGCAAATGGTATTGCATTTTTTATTTTAGTTTAAATGTGTTCATTGTTAGCATAGAAAAATAAAATTGTTTTTTATGTGTGCCAATCTTGTATCCTGTGACCTTAATGCACTCACTTACTTGTTCTAGAAGTCTTTTGTATATTCTTTGGGAGTTTTCCATGTAGACAATCATCTTATCTGCAAATAGAGACAGTTTTATTTCTCTAATCCAATCTTTATGCCCCCCCCCCCCTTTTTTTTCTTCTTCTTGCCTTACTGCACTGGATAGAGCTTCCATTACTATGTTTAATAGGAGTGGTAAGAGCAGATATCTTTGCCTTGTTACAGATCTTAGAGGGGAAGCATTTGTTCTTTCACAGTTAAGCACAGTGTAAGCTGAAAAATTTTTGTGGATCTCTTTATGGGGTTGACAAAGTTCCTCTCTATTCCTAATTTATTGAGAGTTTGTAACATAACTGGGTGTTGAATTTTGTCAAATTGTATCAATTGATATGATCATGTGATCTTTCTTCTTTAAGTTGTTAATATGTTGAATTACAGTTATTACTTTTCAAATATTGAATCAGCCTTGCATACCTGAAAGAAATGCCATACAGTTGTAGATAGTATTCTTTTTATATATTGCTGGATTTGATATTTTGTGCAGGATTTTTGTGTTGAAACTTATGGGATATATTGATTTATAGTTTTTCTTTTTTGTTCTTTTTACATTTGTCCAATTTTGGTATCATTAAAACGAGTTGGGAATATTCTCTCCTCTTCAATTTTCTGGAAGAGATTGTATAAATTGATGTGAATTCTTTTAATGCTTGGTAAAAATCTCCAGTGAAACTATTTTTTAGGAGCTTTAAAATTGCAAAATGCCTGGCTGGTGTTACTCAGTGGTTGAGCATCAACCTATGAACTAGGAGGTCATGGCTTGATTCCTGGTCAGGGCACATGCCCACATTGCAGGCTTGATCCCTAGTAGGGGGCATGCAGGAGGCAGCTGATCAATGATTCTCATCATTGATGTCTCTCTCTCTCCCTCTCTCTCTTTCTTCCTCTCTGAAATCAATAAAAATATATTTAAAAATTTGCAAAAATGAATTATTTTTATTGTTATAGGACTTTCAATTATTTACTTAATCTGGACAGAGATTTGATATATAGTGGCTTTTGAGGCATTGGTCTATTTGTCTAAATTCTTGAATTATGAGTATGAAATTGTTCATGGTATTTCTTTATCATCCTTTTAATGGTTTCAAGGTCTGTTGTGGTTTCCCCCATTTTATTAATGACATTGGTGATTTGTGTCCTCTTTTTTTAAAATCTTTATCAGTTTTCCTAGTTGTTGGGTTTTCCCAAGGGACGAGCTTTTAACTTCACTAATTTTTCTGTTTTTAATTTTATTTATTTCTGTTCTAATCTTTATTATTTTCTTCCTTCTGCTTGCTTTGAGTTTAGTTTGCTCTTCTTTTTCTAGTTTCTTGAGATAGAACATGGACTCTTGACTTGAGACTTTTCTTCTTTTCCAATTTAAGCATTCAGGGTTATAAATTTTTCCTTTCAGCATTGCTTTAGATGCATCTTCAAAATTTTAATATGTTCCATTCTCATATTCATTCAGTTCTATTCATTTTTTAATTTCTTTTGAAAATTTTCTTTGAGCCATGTATTTATTTAGAAGTGTGTTGTTTAATTTACATGCACCTGAAGAATTTCCTGTTGTATTTCTATTATTGATTTCTAGTTTATTCCATTATGGTCAGAAATATACTTTGTATGACTTCAATTCTTTACATTTAATAAATATGTTTTGTAACTAACAATATAGTCTATCTTGGTGAGGGTTCTGTGGGCTCTTGAAAATAATTTGTATCTTGCTGTTGTTGGGTAGAATGTTCTATAAATGTCAATTAGATGATGTTATTTAGTTCTACATCCTTGCTGAAGTTTGTGTAGTAGTTCTATCAATAGGTAAGAGTGGGATGTTGAAGTCTCCAATATAAATTCAGGATTTTTTTTCTCATTTCTGATCTACTAGTTTTTGTTTCATGTATTTTGAAGCTTTGTTGTTTGGTGCATATAAATTTAGGATTGTTGTATATTCTTGGATGAGTGATTCCCTTATCATTATGTAATGCCCATGTTTTTCCTAGTAATCTTCTTTGCTCTGAAGTCTACTTTATTTGATATTCATGTAGCTACTCTTAATTTTTTTGTTTTGTTTGTTAATCCTCACCAGAGGATATTTGCCATTGATTTTTAGAGAGTGTGGAAGGGAGGGGGAGAGACAGATAGAGAGAAATATCATCAAGGTTTGTGCCCTTGATCAGAATTGAACCCAGGACCCTTCAGTCTATGGGCCAAAACCCTATCTACTGAGCAAAACAGGCCAGGATGTATGTTTATTTTTATTAATAAAAGTCTTTGGTTTAAATCTTTCACCAAATTTGGGAAGTCTTCAGTGTTATTTCTTTTTCTTTTAATATATTTATTTATTTACTAGTGGCATGGTGCATGAAATTTGTGCAGGGGGGAGTGGGGTCGGGGGGCATCCCTCAGCCCAGCCTGCACCATCTCCAATCTGGGACCCCTTGGGGGATGTCTAAACTGGTGGTCAGGCCCGCAGGGGCGCAGTGAGGGGCAACCAAACAACCGAAAAGCAGGCTGCATAGAGCTCCCTCTTGCAATCTGGGACCACTGGCTCCTAACCGCTCACCTGCCTACCTGCCTGATTGCCCCTAACCCCTCTGCCTGCCTGCCTGATCACCCCTAACTGTACTCCCCTGCTGGCCTGATCTCACCCCCAACTGCCCTCCCCGCCAGCTTGGTCATCCCTCATTGCCCGCCCCCCCACCCCCCGCTGGCCTGGTAGCTCTATGCAGCCTGCTTTTCGGTTGTTTGGTTGCCCCTCACTGCGCCCCTGCGGGCCTGGACGCCCCACGCAGCCTGCTGTTTGGTCATCTGTCCAGTTGTTTCGGTCGTGACAGCCCCTGGTTTTTTATATATTAGGAGAGCAGCAAATAGGTCTGTGGCTTAACTTTGCACTAGTTTTTCATATCCTCACTAACATGGGTCAGTTTCACAGGCCATAATAATAATACAAATCACAATAATACAAATGATAATATGTCATATAGATCTTCAAAAGATGTCAGCCAAAGAAATCTACTCATGTTGTTATCTTTTACATAATTATTATGCTTAAATATCACATTACAAATAATTAAATATAACCTAGTGGAAAATGAAGACCATAAAATGAAAGTAATATATCTAAAGGTGCATGACTAGATTGGGTGAGAATCTTAGGTGAAGATTCCAGGTCTAGAGACTTCTAGTCCAGGTGTCTTATCACCATACCAGTTCCCCTTTCTCCTCTTTTTTTTTAAAAAATAAATCTTTATTGTTCAGATTATTACAGTTGTTCCTCTCCCCCCACCCCATAGCTCCCTCCGATCAGATTCCCACCTCACCCCATGCCTTTACCCCCCACTGTCCTTGTCCATAGGTGTACGATTTTTGTCTAGTCTCTTCCCTCACTCCCCACACCCTTTTCCCCCCGAGAATTGTCAGTCTACTCCCTTTCTATGCCCCTGATTCTATTCTATTCACCAGTTTATTCTGTTCTTCAGATTTTTTATTCACTTGATTTTTAGATTCACTTGTTGAGAGATATGTATTTGTTGTCACTTTGTTGTTCATAATTTTTATCTTTACCTTTTTCTTCTTCTTCCCCTTCTTAAAGAATACCCTTCAGCCTTTCATATAATATTGGTTTGGTGGTAATGAACTCCTTTAGCTTTTTCTTGTCTGTGAAGCTCTTTATCTGACCTTCAATTCTAAATGATAGCGTTGCTGGGTAGAGTAATCTTGGTTGTAGGTCCTTGCTATTCATCACTTTGAATGTTTCTTGCCACTCCCTTCTGGCCTGCATGGTTTCTGTTGATAAATCAGCTGACAGTCATATGGGTACTCCCTTGTAGGTAACTGACTGTTTTTCTCTTGCTGCTTTTAAGATTCTCTCTTTGTCTTTTGCCCTTGGCATTTTAATTATGATGTGTTTGGTGTGGTCCTCTTTGGATTCCTCTTGTTTGGGGTTCTTTGCTCTTCCTGGACTTGTAAATCTATTTCTTTCACTAGGTAGGGGAAGTTTTCTGTCATTATATCTTCAAATAGGTTTTCAATATCTTGCTCTCTCTCTTCTTCTGGCACCCCCATAATTCGGATGTTGGTATGCTTGAAGTTGTCCCAGAGGCTCCTACACTATCTTCATATTTTTGGATTTTTTTTTTCTTTTTGCTTTTCCGGTTGGGTGTTTTTTGCTTCTTCATATTTCAAATCTTTGACTTGATTCTTGGGATCCTCTCGTCTGCCATTGGATCTCTGTATATTATTCTTTATTTCAGTAAGTGTATGCTTAATTTCTAATTGGTTCTTTTTCATATCCTTGAGGGTTTCACTAAATTTCTCAGAGGTTTTTAGAAGATTCTTGAGTAACCTTATAACTGTGGTTTTGAACTCTATATCTAGTAGTTTGCTTTCCTCCATTTCTTTCATTTGTGACATGTTTCTTTGTCTCCGCATTTTGGCTGCTTCCCTGTGTTGATAGAGTGGCTTTGTGTGCTAGGTGTCCTATAGGGTCCAGTGGCTCAGCCTCCCTAATTACCTGAGGTTGACACTCTTGGTGCACCCCTTTGTGGGCTGTGTGCACAGTCTTGTTGTAATTAAGTCTTGATTGCTGTTGGTATCACTGGGAGGAATTGACCTCCAGGCCAATTGGCTGTGAGGACCAACTGTGTCTACAATGGAAGAAATGCTGTGCTGGAGATACCCTTTTGAGACAGGAATTGTTTCAGTGTGGCTTTGGTGCTCACTGAGTCTGCCCCTTGAGTGTGTCGCTTATAGATGTGAAGAGTTGCACTCTGGTATGATCTCACTCTGACCACTGGTTACACTGCCTCTTGGATCTCCAAGGAGGTGCAAAGTCAGCCACTGCCTGAGGCCACCCAGCAGGAGCTACACAGAGATCTGCAGATTCCTCCTCTTTGTTTGGGGTTTGGAAGTACCCAGATGAGGCCCAGCTGTGAAGCAATGCAGGCTGCTGTCTAGGCCTTCTTTTGGAGGCTTTGTCGCTCTTTGACCCAGCTGCAGTTTGTTAGCTTTAGATTGCAAAAGAACAGGCCATTCATATGCAAAAGCCTCTGCTCACAGCTTGGGTGGGGTTATAAACTGGGTGGTTGGGTCTCAGGGAATCATCAGGGTGGAGCAAGTCCCAATGGCTGCCAGTCTTCTCTGCCTCAGAGAGGTCCCAGGGTCTCTGTGTCCCACGGCCCCATGCAGGAACAATGATCACTGCAAGCACCTCTGCGAGAAAGCTACCCTTGTGTTCCAACCCGATGCCAGACAGTCCAGTTTCTCTCCATATGAGTCTGGGTCCCCAGAGTCTTGCCTGGAACTAGAGTTCAGGGCAATTGGGAGCTTGTATCTCATTCCCGATTGAAAAAGACAACAGCATACTCAGTTGCCAGCCCGTTTCCACGCACACCTCCGTACTGCTGCTCTTCCATACCTCTGCACCTCCTTTCAGCTTCAATGCGTTTTTTTCTTTCCTTCTAATTGTAGAATTTCCACTCAGCCAATCTTCCCATGGTTCTGGATGATATCCGTTTTGTCTTTTAGTTGTAGTTTTGATTTGGTTGTGCGAGGCAGCAAGTATAAGTGTGTACCTACGCCACCATCTTGGTTCCTCCCTCCCTTACTCCTCTTAGAAAAAAGTATCAGAAGAGCCAGGCTATAACACCATTTAGAAATCCCCCCTACTTACACATTTTAGGAAGACTTTCAACAACAAAGGTAAAGCAAAACATAGAGTTTTCTAGTTTACTCTCAAACAAGAATAACATTAATTTAAAAATTCCATTCCTAAATATTTTGGTAAGTGGAAGAATTCCTATAAATGATGATATTTATTTGGTGCCTGCTGTATAAGTCTATTAGCCACAGATGCTTGAATCCCTAGGCTCTAGGAGTCTCCATTTGTTGCATCATTAACTCCTTTGGTAATAATATACATATCCTCAGAGAGCTCATGACAATAATTTTCTCAACTTCTTTATCCCAAAGTACCTATTTTTTTTAGGAATCTCCAGTACATTGCTTTAGGCATAGAAGCTTAACAAATGGAACATGATTACCAGTATTTCAAATTTTAAATTTAAAGTATATTTCCTGAAATAGAAATATAAGGGATTATATATTTTGTGCACATGAACACATGTTAATAAGAATCAAATAGTTTAGCCAAAATTTACCTCTGAGAACTAAAGGTATTTATGAAATTTTCATTTATTATTCAAATGTTTAGAGTTCTATAGAGTTTCATTTTATGAATGATAGAAGAATGCAAGAAGCAGCAATCCAATTAGGCACAGCAAATAATTTAAAGAACATTTGTCAGAGATAAAAGAAGGAATGGGCGAGGAGAAACTAATATTTCAGAGCACATAGTATGTGCTGGTTACTTTAAATTGTTATCTCACTCAATTCTCAAAACAACACTTTGGTTCAGCAATTTCCTCATCAGTCCATTGTACAAGGGAGAAAACTGAGGTTTTGAGAAGCTTCCTGATTTCTGAAAGTTCCTTAGCTAGTAAGTCAACAGGAATGGAGTAAAATCAAAGTCTGGATCTCTAGATCTTATATCCTTCTTTCTACAATATTCACTGCTTCCTAAAGTTCTTAGAATGAAAACAGAGTGGATTCAGGAAATCAAGGATATCTCTTTACACTCATAGAGTGTAAACCCACCATAAGGTTATCCTCAGTTGAATTATAATCAGTCCACTTTAAAACACATGCAGGTTAGAAATTTGAGTTTTCAGTTACATGAGAGCACAACAGCCTGGGGCTTTTTGGGGTTGTTGCAAGACTCAAGGCTAATGTGCCTCTAAATCCCTCAAAGGCACATTAGTGGGTAATTACAACAAATACAGGCTAATGGGAGAACCACATCTGTTTTGTTGATGGCTTAGAAAATAATTCTGGGGTAAGAGATTTAGTTAAACTGCTTCTCTCTTTAACCACTCCTCGCCCCAATCCAAACCATACCTGCAAGGGGCCCTTGACCTCATGTATTCATAGGACAAGCACAAACAGGCACATACTGATTCTCATCCCGTTTCTAAAATAGTGACCTGGCCAATGATTTTCTGGCTGATGACTTTAAACAGCTCATACATTCTCCCGACCCAGGAAAGGCCATTGAATGTGCCAGGAGGAGAAATATTATAAATAGATTTTTAGCCATGCTGTCTCCCAATGGACCCAAGTGGTTTTCCAAATGAATTGACAAAAATCCATTTAAGAGAGAGCTTTCTCTGGTTTAATTGATCCCAAGATATCTAGTCTAGGTGCTAATAAACTGAAACTTTGCAGATTGTCAAGCCTTTATCTTTTGAGAAGTTCATATAACGGAACTTTCACTTGGAACATAAAGAAACTATTATTAATTTTGAAATGCATGAGGTAATTTAAAATCTGTGCTTATTGGTTTTCCCTATTATATGCTGTAATTCAGTCTCTCTGTGGTAAAGACAATACTCCATGTTCACTAAAGTCCATTTAACCTTTCTCTTCCTGAACATGTTCATTTCCTGGCCTCTTTTCCAATTAGAATAAACCATATGCCTGGTTCTCACCAATGGGGTGTAGACATAAGAGTTGTAATCCATTTCCAGATCTGATCCTAGAAATATTACATTTGAACATACAACCCATTCTTCTTCTGATTCAACAACTATGAAAGCCATATTTTAAGCTCACCTCAAAAAAGATGGAGGCAGCATGAGTCCCTCAGTTACCACATGGAGGAGAGATGCCCCTTTTCATCAGACTTTATGTGAATGAGAATCTACCATCTACAGGCCAAACTTCTGCTGCCATGTGCTGCTTTTTGTGATCTAAGTCTCAATTCTAATTTGTCACCACTGGGACCAGTTGCTCTGTGCCCTGCCTCCTGGGTCCCTGACATAGGGCTTTAATGGTCAAAACAAGGGCCATGCTGCTGCTGTTCTGTAACTGGCCCTGGGTTCTGAGTCAGGGCTTTGACCCACCATCACAGAGGCCAAGCTGCTGCTGTGCTGGAAGCCAGTCCATCCTTGCTGCTTGACACAGTCACTGCAGGAAAGAAACATCTGCACAGCATATGTTTCAAGGGACCTGGCGTATATGGCATACTGTTCTTAATATGTTTGATCCCCTTCTTGGCGCTATGTGTTTTAACCAAGGTCACCTCTCCGAGAAAGGTTGTTTCCCCAGGTAGGGATTTTCCCCTGAAGTTAGGGAGGGACTAAAACCCCTTAACTAAGTGCCAGGAGGGTAGTTAATCACTTTAACTACAAACAATCACGCTTAAGCTACATAATCTTTACTCCCTGGAATGGAGATAAGAAACACCCTAACCTTTGGAATAGAAATTGATAGGATTAAAATCAGCTGGTATAAATACAGATGTAACAAGACAATAAAACACAGAACCTGGCTAGAGAACCTGGCTAGGCTGCTGATCAACTGAACGCTGTCTCCGAGTCATTCCTTCTTCACCAACTCTGTCCACACCTTTGGGAACCCCTGGACCTGCTGGGGTTGGACCCCAACACTGCTGCTGCTCTGTGCCTTACCTTCTGGGTCTTGAGTCACAGATATGACTCGCCATCATTAGGGCTAAACTGTTGTTGCTCTGTGCCTTGCCCATGGGGCCAGAGTTGAGACTTTGATCCTCAGTCCCCTGGGTGTGCTGCTGCTGCTACACCTGCTACACCTGCACTTTGGCTCTAGGCCACTGCTGTACCCTGTCATCCCTGGGCCTATGCCACTGCTGCATTATCTCCCCCTTAAATCCAAACCTGAGTCACTGTGGAAGGCCTGAATCACTGTGGCAAGCCCCAGAGATCCAGACCCTGGTTCCATGGAAGATTTGCACATGGCCACACTTCAGACACTACAGCAAGTGCACCCATGCCCCAGGACACCAGCTCTGCTGCCACTCTGCGTGCCAGCATGCCAAACCTTCCATCTTTAAGGATCAACTCTGCTAGAGCTTTGCCTATAAACAAAGAAGAACAGAAGGACTTTACCAGTGGGGACAATAATAGCCCTAGCTGCCAATGCCACCTGAAGAACCTCAGCAGGCTTAGCCACTGAAGTTTCCTGCAGTATTCACTGCCATTGACCTCAGTTGACAGAGCTTCACAGAGACTGGAGACTGTACTGCTGTACCCTCCCCAGAACCAGAGATGTTGCATCCCATCCATCTGGCACTTTTGAAGCCACCTTCAGGTAAAAGTTTTCCCCACCAAAGACAGTTTGAAAGGTTAGAAGTTAATGTCCCCTCAAGTATGCAGGCATCAATGCAAGGCACTGCAAACATGAAAAAGAAAATATGATATCACCAAAGCAACACAGTAATTTTCAGTAACTTACCCCAAAGAAAATGGAGATCTAAGAGTTACCTGAAAAAGAATTCAAAATCATTATCTTAAGATAACTCAGCTAAATTAAAGAGAATACAGGATGACAACTTAATGAACTCAGGAAAACAAAAAATGAGCAAAATGAGAAGTCAACATAAAGATAGAAATCATAAAAAAAAGAACCAAACCAAAATTCTGAAGTTGAAAAATATAATGAATGAAACTAAAAAGGCAATAAAGATCTTCAACATTAGGGTCTATCAAGCAGAAGAGAGAATTTGTTAACTCAAAGACAGATCTGTTGATATTATCCAGTAAGAGGAGAAAAAAAGAAATAAAAATAAAAAACAGTGAAGAAAGCCTATGGTAACTATAGGATACCATCAATAGTAGTGATATTTGCATTATAGGAGGATAAGTGAGAAAGGAAAGAAAGCATATTTAAAGAAATAATGACTGAAAATGTCTCAAATCTAGAGAGATATATAGCCATCTAGGTACATGAAGCTCAAAGATACCCAAACAGATTCAACCCCAGAAGATCTTCATTGACACATATTATAATGAAATTCTTTAAAAAAAGAGAGATAATTATAAAAGCAGCAAAAGTTTGACCTAGAGATGGTAGGTCAAACCTGCAATTCAATGGATTAACACATGGTGGGGGGGGAAAAGGTGATGGACTAGGGGGAGTGAGGGCATGTGCTGGGAGGGGGGTGAGTGGCCAGGGAGAGGACAATGGGGGGAAAAGGAGACATATGTAATACTGTAATCAATAAAGAATAAAATAAAGTCTTATGGCTAGAAGCAGCAATTATTATATAGGATTATGTACAAAGTTCTATGCATACTGTCTACCTACCTATCTTACTATTTATTTATTAAGAACTAAAGGTGCAGTGCATGCATTTGTGCATGGGTGGGATCCCTTGGCCTGGCCGGAGATTGGAGCAGGGCTAATGGGGGCCAGCTGGCTGGGGAGGGACAGCAGGAGGGCTCCAGGGCGTTCCTGGCCCTCTTGCCCAGTCCCCATTAGCCAGACCTACCAGTCAGTGCACTTCATTGTGACTGGTCGAGCGGTTGACCAATGTTCGACCCATCAGTCAGACACTTAGCATATTACACTTTTATTATATAGGATAGTTTTCCAAAACTTTTCAGCTACAGAATTTAAAATTTTTTTTATCTAAAAATGAAAAAAAAAGTGATGGAAAAAATAAAACAAAATAAAAAAGATCTGATTCTCATTCACATAAGGCTAGTCCTAAGGGAACCCAGATAAGGCTATCAGTAGTTTTTTGTTTGTTTTTTTTGTTTGTTTGTTTTTAATCAGAGATCTTGTAGACTAGGAGACAGTGGAATGATATGGTCAAAGTGCTAAAAGAAAAAAATTGCCAAGCAGAATAATTTCCCTGACAAAATTGTCCTTCAGAAATGAAGGAGAAATATTTTATCAAACTAACAAAAGCTGAAAGAATTTATCACCACTAGACATGCCTTACAAAAAAAATGCTAAAGTGAGTTTTTCAAACTAAAATGAAAGGACACAAAAATATATTAAAATGTAAAGTTCACTGGTAAAGATAAATACTCAAATATGAATGGTGGTGTATAAAGCATTTTGAACTCTAGCATATATGTTAAAAGACAATAGTGTTAAAACAACTATAGCTATGATATTTTATTAATGGAAACACAATATAAAAAAGTAAATTGTGACATCAATAACATAAAGTGTGGAGAGAAGGCAAGTAAATTGTAGAACTTTTAAAATGAAATTTAAATTTTTTTTTTTATAAATCTTTATTGTTCAGATTATTACATTTGTTCCTCTTTTTTCCCCCCATAACTCCCCTCCTTCCAGCTCCCACCCCACCCTCCACCCTCACTCCCCACCCACTGTGTTCATCCATAGGTGCATGATTTTTGTCCAGTCACTTCCCGCATCTCCCACACCCCTTTTCCCCCAAGAATAGTCAGTCCATTCCCTTTCTATGTCCCTGATTCATTATAGTCACCAGTTCATTCTGTACATCAGGTTATTTATTCACTTGATTCTTAGATTCATTTGTTGATAGATGCATATTTGTTGTCCATAATTTGTATCTTTACCTTTTTCTTCTTCTTCCTCTTCTTAAAGGATACCTTTCAGCATTTCATATAATACTGGTTTGGCGGTGATGAACTCCTTTAGTTTTTCCTTATCTGTGAAGCTCTTTATCTGACCTTCAATTCTGAATGATAGCTTTGCTGGATAAAGTAATCTTGGTTGTAGGTTCTTGGTATTCAGCACTTTGAATATTTCTTGCCATTCCCTTCTGGCCTGCAAAGTTTCTGTTGAGAAATCAGCTGACAGTCGTATGGGTATTCCCTTGTAGGTAATTGAGCCTCTTTCTCTTGCTGCTTTTAAGATTTTCTCTTTGTCTTTTGCTCTTGGCATTTTAATGATGATGTGTCTTGGTGTGGTCCTCTTTGGATTCCTTTTGTTTGGGGTTCTCTGTGCTTCTTGGACCTGTAAGTCCATTTCTTTCTCCAGGTGGGGGAAGTTTTCTGCCATTATTTCTTGAAATAGGTTTTCAATATCTTGCTGTCTCTCATCTTCTGGCACTCCAATGACTCTGATATTAGTCCGCTTAAAGCTGTCCCAGAGGCTCCTTACACTATCTTCACACTTTCGGATTCTTTTTTCATTTTGCTTTTCCAATTGGGTGTTTTTTGTCGAATCTTTGGTTTGATTCTTGTGCTCCTCTGGTCTGCTATTGGGTATAATATTCTTTATTTCAGTCCGTGTATGCTTACTTTCTAATTTCTTTATCGTAGCATCGAGGGTCTCATTAGTTTTCGTGAGGCTCTGCACAAATTTATGGCAAGCTCTCAAAATTGCGATTCTTAGCTCCATATCCTCCATTTCTGTCATGTTTTTTTGTCTCCGCATCTTTTATGCTTTCTTGGCGCACCCCCTTGTGGTCTCTGTGCGCAGTCTTGTTCTAGCCAAGCCTTAATTGTTGTAGTTAACACTAGAGGGATTTGACCACCAGGCCGACTGGCTGTGGAAATCAGCTGTGGGAAAACTTCAGTCCTCAGGGGAGGCGCTAGTCCAGCCCTTGCCTGAGGTGATCGGCAAATGGCTGTGCGCAGGGTTTGGGCGGGGCGGGCTCAACAGGGCGGGGGGAGGGAGCAGCTATGGCCGCTCTCAGTCCGTCCCCAGGGGCTCTGCCTCTCTGTCCCAGCAATCGCTGCAAACCTCGGAGGGGCCGTAGCCAGACAGTCCCGCTTCTCCCGTTTGAGTCTGGGTCCCTAGAGACTCGCCCGGATCTGTAGCCCAGAGTCTGAGACTCGCTCCTGATTGAAAACGACAATCGCGCCCTCAGCCGCCAGCCCGCTTTGCGCGCGCACCCTCACCACCGCACCGCCGTACCTTTAAATTTTCCACACTGCGCCTCCGCTGAGCGTCGGAATGCTGTTGTTTTTGCTTCTAGTTGAAGAGACTCTCCTCAGCCAGCCTTCCCGTGGTTCTGGTTGATGTCCGCTCCGACTTTTAGTTGTATTTTTGAAGTGGTTGTCCACGGCGGCAGTCTCCGGTGTTTACCTATGCCGCCATCTTCGATTCCTCCGAAATTTAAATTGTTATTAGCTTAAAATACATTCTTGTAGTTTTATGAAAGGCTAATGGTAACTACAAAGCAAAAACCTATAAGAGACACACAAATAATAAAAAGAGCCAAAATATACCAATATAAAAATAATTCATAAAGAAATAGAGGAAGAAAGGAACAAAAGAGCCACAATCAATTAGAAGACAATTAACGAAATGGTGATATTAAGTTCTTACCTATCAATAATTAAATTAATCCTTAACTATCAATGACTTAAATTATTCAATTGAAATACATAGGATGCATATGAATTCATAAAAGAGAAGACCCAATTATATGCTGCCTACAAGACACTTACTTAAACTTTGAGGACATTCACAGGCTGAAAGTGAAGTGACAGAAAAAAATATCCCCGATGGTCTGTGGATGGTGGTGGGAAAAGCTGAAGAGATGAAAATTTTCATTTTTATCATACAGGGCTTATTAATACTGTGCCTAAAAATAAAACATTTTAGTCTCTGAGAGGACCTGTAAAAAAAAATATATATCCCATGCAAATGGAAACCAAAAGGGAACAGAGGTAGCTATACCTATACCAGACAAAATAGCCTTTAAATCAAAAGCTGTAATAAGAGACAAAGATGTTAATATTAAAGGGATCAATTTATCAAGAGGATATATAGCAATTGTAAGTTATACATATGCAATATTGGAACACTTAAATATATTAAATAATTATTAACACCTCTGAGGGCAGAAATAGATAGCAATATCACAATAGCGAGGGATTTCAATACAGTACTCCATTTTCAACAATGGGTAGTTCATACAAAGTCAGAAAGGAAGTAAAGAACTTGAATGCCACTGTAGACCAAAAAGACCTAACAGACATATACAGAACATTACATCTAACAACAGCAGAATACACATTCTTCTCAAGCATCATGGAACATTCTCCAAGATAGATCGTATTTTGGCCACAATACAAGTGTTAACAAATTTGAGATTAAAATTATATCAAGTATCTTTTTTGGCCACAGTGGTATAAAAGTGGAAATCAATAACAGGAGGAAATCTGGAAGATTCAAAATATGTGGAAACTAAACAACACACTCTTTAACAAACAATGGGTCAAAGAAGAAATAAAAAGGGAAATCAAAATACATCTTATGAAAAATGAAATGTAAACAAAACATACTAAAATTTATGAGGAGTGCAAAAGCAAATCTAGAAGGAAGTTTATAGTTATAAACTTATATATTAAAAAAAGAAAACTTTCAAATAACAACTTAACCTTACATCTCAATGAACTTGAAAAAGAAGAACAAACAACCTTGGCCAGTGTGGCTTAATGGTTGAGTTTCATCTGGTCAGGGCCCATGCCTGGGTTTTGGGCTCTATCCTCAGTAGACAGCATGCAGAAGGCAGCTGATCTCTCTCTCTCTCTCTCTTCCTTTCTCTCTCCCTTTTCCTTTCTCTTTCTCTAAAACCGGTAAAAAATATTTTAAAAAAGAAAAGAAAAAAAGAGAATAAACTAAATCCAAAATTATCAGAAGAAAGGAAATAATAAAGCTGAATAAATTTAATAGAGACTAGAAAGACATCATAAAATATCTGAAATTAAGAGTTGGTCTCTTGAAGAGATAAACAAAACTGATAAACCCTTAGCTAGATCAATTAAAAAAGAGAGGTGACTCAAATAAATAAAATTATAGACAAAAGAGAAGACATTTAAACTGATACCACAAGTATACAAAGAATCATAAAATACTACTATGAAAATTATATGCCAATATTAGAAAATTTAGAAAAATGGATTAATTCCTAGAAATATACAACTTACCAACACTGAATCATGAAGCAATACAAAATCTGAACAGACCAATAATGAGCAAGGAGATTGAATCACTAATAAAAAATATTTCAACAAATAAGCCCAGGCTCAGATGGCTTTACTTGTGAGTTCTTCCAAATATTTAAAGAATAATTAATACCAATCTTTCCAAACTTCTGCATAATATTCAAGAGGAAGTAATACTTTAAAATTTGTTTTATGAGGCTAGTATTATGCAGATACTAAAGCCAGACAAGTATACTACAAGTAAAGAAAATTACAGACCAATATCTTTCATGAACACAGATACAAAAATCCTCAACAAAATACCAGCAAAATAAAATTTAAGAGCACATTATACCATGATCAAGTGGGATTTACCCCATAATGCAAGATTGTTCAACTTGTGCAAATTAATAAATGTGATATGCCACCTGAGAAAAATGAATAATAAAAAATGTGTGAGATATATGAACACTTCAATAGATGCAGAAAAAAAAACAACATTTTATAAAGTTCAGCATTGTTTCAGGATAAAAACTCACAACAAATTAAGTATAGGAGAAATGTATCACAAAGTAATAAAGGCCATATATTACAAGCTAACAGCTAACATCAGACTTAGTGGTGAAAAATTAAATCCTCTAATATAAGGAGCAAAACAAGGATGTCCACTCTTGGCATTTCTAATCAACACAGTGTTGAAAGTCTTAGTCAGCAATTGCTCAAGAAAAAGAAATAAAAAGCATCCAAACTGGAAAGGAAGGATTAAAGCAGGGGTCCTCAAACTACGGCCCGCGGGCCACATGCGGCCCGCCGAAAACATTTATCCGGCCCGCCGGGTGTTTTTGCCACCACTGCCTGTCTTGCTTAGCAGCCGACCCGTCCCGGGCCCGCAGTGCGCATGTGTGGAATGTCTGAGGGACAGTGAACTGGCCCCCTGTTTAAAAAGTTTGAGGGCCTCTGGATTAAAGTCATCTCTTTTTGCAGACAACATTATCTTAAGTATAGAAAACCCTAAAGACTCCACCAAAAGAATTGATAGAACTGAAAAAATTCAGTAAATTTACAGGATACAAAATCAACACAAAAATAAGTTGCATTTCCATACACTAACAATGAACTATCTGAAAAGGAAATTAAGAAAGCAATTCTATAACAAGAGCATTGAAAATAGTAACATACTATGGGAACCATGCCAGGTCCCCAGATAGTCCAGGCTGGTGGAAGCACAAAGGCCTTGTTATCAATACACCAGAATGACCAAAGGCCACTCTGCCTAAATGGAATGTTCAAGGACTCTGAGCCTGGGAATCCTAATCAGGCCAAGATACCATGAGCGGGTGCAAGGACACATGGTACACTGTGCCCTTCAGTAGCCAATAAGATTGATATAACTATTGGCACAAAGCCTTCTTTGTCTAAGTAGTATAAAAGTAGGTTGCTGACCAGATAGTTGGATGGACTAGGCTGGAGTGAGAAGAAGTCTGCTGGAGTATGGAGAGAAATCAGCTAACATGAGGTGTGTGAAGAAGTCTGCTAGAGAGAGCAGCTGGGCAGGAGAGACAGGAGAAGCTGCTGAGCCAGAGAGCTCAGGTACTGCTACAATGTGAGATGGTGAGTCTAGGAGGCAATGTGTGGCTGCTCAGATAATAGCTGTGGGTACAGAGACTGATGCTGCTTTATGGAAAAGATATATGTTCACCAGCTGGTGTCTGGCTGCCTGCTTGTATGGACTTTGCTGTGAGGACTATTCTTGTCTGATGGCTGTATGGCCACTGGTTTCAGCAATAAAGATTCAGTCTTATATACCCACAACTTCTCATGGTTTCTCTGTCTAAGACTTGGCATCCTAGGAGGTCCAGCCCCAGGCAGAGGAGCTTGGTCTCAAGGCCTGTTACTAGTGAGCAGAGGATAAAGGAGAAACCTGGACTAAGTTCCCAACAGTTAGTACAGTGGGCAGGGTTCAAACAAGAACCAGCCCTGGCATAGTTGGATAGAAGAATTTAGAAGAATATATAGACTCACAGCCACTCAGAACAACTCAGAGCATCAGAGCTCATGGAGAGCTCTGTCCTTGCTCTGCCACATATTTAGGAATAAATCTCACCAAGGAAGTGAAAAGCTTGTACACTGAAAATGACAAGACATTGATGAAAGAAATTGAAGAAGACACAAATAAATGGAAAGATGTCTTATGTTTATGGATTGGAAAAATTGATATTGTTTAAAATTCCATGTTACCTAAAGTGTTCTACAGAGTCAATACACTGTTAAAATTCCAATGGCATTTTTCATAGCAATAGAAAAAGTGATCCTGAAATTTACATAGAACCATAAAGACCCTGAATAGCCATCATACTTTCTGATATTAAACTATATTAAAAGCCTATAGTAAAACAGTATGGTACTGGCCAGAAAGAGACAACAAAAACGGGGAGACAAAGTAACAACTCCCCCAGGAAAGAAAACAAGGAATCACCAGAAAAGGAACTAAATGAAATGGAGGCATGGAATATGTCAGAAAAAGAATTCAGTGTAAGGTTCATACATTTCATAAACCAGATGGATGAGAAAATCAACAACTTATGTAAGAATCAAGAGGAAATAAAAAAATGATATAGCTTCAATAAAAACCACAGTGGAAGGTTTAAACAATAGTCTAGAAGAAGCTGAGGACTGAATTAGTGAGTTAGAAGATAGAGCAGAAAAACACCCCAATCTGAACAGCAATTAGAGAAAAAAATTAGAAAGCAGGAGGAGAGACTAAGGGAGCTTTGGAACAACATGAAGGGACGTAACATACGTATAATAGGGGTGCCAGAAGGACAAGAAGTGGAGCAAGGATTAGAAAACCTATTTGAAGAAATAATGACAGAAAACTTCCCTGATCTGGGGAAGAAAAATGTCACACAAGCACAGAGAATACCAAACAAGATGAACCCAAAAAGATCCATACCAAGACACATCATAATTATGCTGGCAAATGTTAACGACAAAGAGAGAATCTTAAAAACTGTAAGAAAGAGAGACAGAAAGTTACCTACAAAGGATCTCTCATTAGATTATCAAATGATTTCTCAAAAGAAGCATATCAGGCCAGAAGGGAATGGAATGAAGTATACAAAATGATGCAAAGCAAGGGACTGAATCCAAGAATACTCTATCCAATAAGGCTATCATTCAAAATTGAAGGGGAAATCAGGAGCTTCACAGACAAAAAAGGCTATGGGAGCTTATCACTACTAAGCCATCAATGCAAGAATTGCTAAAGGGGCTGTTGTAAAAAGAAGAAATAGGAAGGGAAGAAGGAACACAGGCACAAAGAATAAAAATGGCTACAAACAAGTACCTATCAATAATAACTTAAATGTAGTTAGACTACATGCTCCAATCAAAAGACATAGAGTGGCTGAATGGTTAAGAAAATATGACCATACATATGCTGTCTACAAGAGACCCATCTCAGAACAAGAGACTCACAGAGACTGATAGTGAAGCGATGGAAAAATACATTTTAGGCAAATGAAAATAAAAAAAAGCTGGGGTAGCAATACTTAAATCTGACAAAATAAATCTCGGAGTGAAGGCCATAACAAGAGATAAGGAAGGCCACTTCCTAATACTAAAGGGATTGATACAACTAGAGGATACAACTCTGGTAAACATATATCAAAGTAGGGGATTTTAATACCCCATTGACATCACTGGATAAATACTCTAGACAAAAAATCATCAAAGAAACAGCAATCCTAAATGACTCACTAGATCAGATGGACTTGATCAACATCTTCAGAACATTTTACCTCAAAGCTACAGAATATACATTCTTCTCAAGTACACATGAAACATTTTCAAAGATAGACCATATATTCGGACACAGGCAAAGTCTCTTCAAATTCAAGAAGATTGAAATCATATCAAGCATCTTCTCAGATCACAATTGATTTCAATTAGAAATCAACTACAATAAAAACAATAAAAAATTAAAACACTTGGAGGCTAAATAGCATGTTATTAAAGAATGATTGCATTACCAAAGAGATCAAAGAAGAAATAAAAAACATCCTGGAATCAAATGACAATGAAAACACAACAATCCAAAACCTATGGAACACAATAAAAGCAGTCCTGAGAGGGAAGTTCATAGCATTACAGGCCTACCACAAAAAAAAAAAACAAGAAAAATTGGTAATAAATTATCTAACTCTACAACATAAAGAATTAGAAAGAGGGCAACAAGAAAAGTCCAGAGTGAGCAGAAGGAAGGAAATAATAAAGATCAGAGTGGAAATAAATGACATAGAGACTAAAAAAAACCCAGGAAAGTTCAATAAAACCAAGAGCTGATTCTTTGTTAGCTGATTTCTCTCTATACTCCAGCAGACTTCTTCTCACTCCAGCCTAGTCCATCCAACTAGCTGGTCAGCAACCTATTTTTATATTATTTAGACTTCCAAATAATATACAAGTGCCCAAAGTCAAGCGCCCAAAGTCAATTTGTATCCATCTTCCAAACAAGATGGATAAACTTCTAGCCAGGCTCACCAAGAAGCAAAGATAGAGGACACAAATAAACAAAATCAGAAATGAAACAGGTGAAATAACAAAAGACCCAACAGAAATACTATAAAAAATACTATGAACAACTCTATTCCAACACACTGGTCAACCTAGAAGAAATGGACATATTGTTAGGAAAATATGATTCTTCCAATTAGGAAGAATCAAAATATTTGAATAAGCCAATAACTATGGAGGAAATTGAAGTAGTAATCAAATAACTTCCAGCAAAAAAAAGCCCAGGACCAGTTGGCTTCACAGGGAGTTTACCAAACATTCAAAGAACTAAAACCTATCCTACTCGGACTATTCCAAAAAATTCTAGAGGAAGGCACACTTCCAAGCTCTTTCTATGAAGCCAGCATTACCTTAATCCCAAAACCAGATAAAGACACCACAAAGAAAAAGAATTATGGGCCAATAGCTCTGATGAACATAGATGCTAAAATCCTTAACAAAATCCTAGCATATTGGATCCAGCATTACATTAGAAAGATCATACACCATGGTCAAGTGGAATTTATTCTGGGGATGCAAGGATGGTACAATATTCACAAATCAATAAATGTGATACATCACATAAACAAATTGAGAGATAAAAATCACATAATCATATCAATCGATGCAGAAAAAGCATTGGACAAAATCCAACACCCTTTCTTGATAAAAACTCTCAGCAGCGTGGGAATAGAGGGATCATACATCAACATAATAAAAGCCATATATGACAAACCTACAGCCAACATCATACTCAATGGGCAAAAACTAAAACCATTTCCTTTAAGAACAGGAACAAGGAATGCCCACTTTCACCACCCCTTTCAACATAGTATTGGAAGTGCTAGCCACAGCGATCAGACAAAAAGAATAAATAAAAGGCATCCAAATTGGAAAATTAGAAGTAAAACTGTCATTAGTAGCAGATGACATGATATTGTACAGAGAAAGCTCTAAAGACTCCATGAAAAAACTACTAGACTTAATAAATGAATTTGGCAATGTAGCAGGATACAAAATTTACACCCAGAAATCTTTTTTTATACACCAATAATGAACTCACAAAAAGAGAAACAACAAAAACAAAAATACCATTTGCCATTGCACCAAAATATTAAGATACCCAGGAATAAACAACTTAACAAAGGATGTAAAAGACTTGTACCCGGAAAGCTACAGGACATTGAAAAAAGAGATAGAGGGAGATATAAACTAATGAAAGAATATACCATGTTCATGGATTAGTAGAATACTCCCCAAAACAATCTATAGATTTAATGAATTCCCCATTAAAATAAAAATGACATATTTCACAGACCTAGAACAAACTCTCCAAAAATTCATCTGGAATAAAAAAAGAACCAGAATAGCTGCAGCAATCTTGAGAGAGAAGAACAAAGTTGGAGGGATCACAATACCAGATACTAAGCTATATTACAAAGCCACTGTTCTCAAAACTGTGTGGTACTGGCACAATACAGACATATAGACCAATGGAACAGAACAGAGAACCCAGATATCAACACAAGCCATTATGCTCAATTAATATTTGACAAAGGAGGCAAGATCATACAATGGAGTCAAGACAGTCTCTTCAATAAATGGTGTTGGGAAAATTCGACAGATACATGCAAAAAAAAAAAAATGAAACTAGACCACCAATTTACACAATACACAAAAAATAAACTCAAAATTGATAAAGGACTTAAACGTAAGATGGGAAACCATAAAAATATTAGAAGAATCAATAGGCAGCAAAATATCAGACATATGTTATAGCAATATCTTTACCGATACAGCTCCTATGGCAATGGAAACTAAGGAGAAAATAAACAAATGGGACTATATCAAAATAAAAAGCTTCTGTATAGCAAAAGAAACTATCAACAAAACAACAAGAAAGACCACTGCATGGGAGAACATATTTGCCAATGTTATATCAGATAAAGACCTAATCTTCAAAATTTATAGGGAATTCATACATCTTAACAAAAGAAAAATAATCCAATCAAAAATTGGGCAAAGGACTTAAACAGACACTTTTGGAAAGTGGACCTACAGAAGACCAAGAGAAATATGAAAACATGCTTAAAGTCACTAATCATCTGAGAGATGCAAATCAAAATGACAATGACATACCATCTCACACCTGTCAGAATAGCTATCATCAACAAATCAACAAATGACAAGTGCTGGTGAGGATGTGGAGAAAAAGGAAACCTTGTGCACTGCTAGTGGGAATGCAGAGTGGTGCAGCCACTGTGGAGAACAGTATGGAGTTTCCTCAAAAACTAAAAATGAAACTCCCATTTGACCGTATAATCCCAGTTCTAGTAATACTAGTATATCCCAAAAAATCAGAAACACCAATCAGAAAGGACATACGCACCCCTATGTTCATAGTAGCACAATTTATAATAGATAAGATTTGGAAACAACCTAAGTGCCCATCAGCAGATGAGTGGATTAGAAAACTATGGTACATCTACACAATGGAATACTATGCTGCTGTAAAAAAATGAATTCTTACCATTTGCAACAACATGGAGATCATTATGCTAAGTGAAATAAGCCAGTCAGAGAAAGATAAATATCACATGATCTCACTTATTTGTGGAATATAATGAACAATATAAACTGATGAACAAAAATTGATCCAGAGACAGAGAGAGAAGCATGGAATCAACCATCAAACTTCAGAGGATAGCTGGGGTGCTGGGGTAAGAGATCAACCAAAGGACTTGTATGGATGCATATAAGCATAACCAATGGACTCAGACACTAGGTGGCTGAGGGCATGTGCTGGGGGTGTAGGGGTGGCCAGGGAGAGCTCAATGGGGGAAAAAGTAGACATGTAATACTATATGTAATCCTTTAAACAATAAAGAATAAGGTTGAAAAGGAAAAAAAAAGGGAAGGAAATTCTGCCATTTGTGACAACAAGGATGAAACTGAAGGGCATTATGTTAATCCTATATAACAAAAGCCTAATATGCTAAGTGTTCGGTGGTCTGGTCATCCGTTCAACCAATCAAAGTGTAATATGCTAATGATATGCTAAGGTTGCTCAGCCACTCGCTATGACATGCACTGACCACCAGGGGACTCTGACTGGTAGGTTAGCTTGCTGCTGGGATCCGGCCAATCTGGACTGAGCAAGATGGGCCAGGCACAACCTGGAGCCCTCCTGTAGTCCCTTCCTGGATGGCCAACCTCCCATGTCCCTCCCTGGCCCTCATCGTGCACTGGTCCTGCGTCCAGTCTGTCCTGCATCCTCTCACACTCCGGGACCCCTTGGGGGATGTCGGAGAGCTGGTTTCGGCCTGATCCCACAGGCCAGGCTGAGGGACCCCACTGGTGCATGAATTTGTGTACTGGGCCTCTAGTTGAAATATAAGACCAATAGAGAAAGACAAATATTGCACGGTATCAACAATATGTGGGAATCTGAAAAGAAAAATAAAGCAAATTACATAGAAACAAACACCAAATTGATTATAACGGTGGCCTCTGGAAAGTGGATTGGGATGGGTTTTGGAGTAATTACAGGAACTTAGCTTTATCTGTATTCTTTGTTTTTCTGTGAAATATAGTCATGTAATTATGCATTTAAATTTTGTAGCATTAAAAACTTTATTGGAGGTTTGATAGGTTTCATGTGTGCCTTAATTGAAGCAAACTGGTGCTCTTGGCAAGGTCAGTACTTAATAAGTACTGACTAGCCTTCTAAGTTTAGCTGAAAACACATAAATAAAGGATAAGGGAGAACATAATGAAAATTTGACTTTTTTTTTGTTTTGTTTAATTCTCCCAGGTATTTAATATTATTAGGTGCCACAGTAGAAATCCTCTTAAGCCAATATAATTGAAACTATTAGTGGGTCAGTCATTAAAAATAATAATAAGGAAAACATTTAAAATGTTACATATATATTTAAAACCATTTTAAATTAAAAATCTATAAATAAACATATTCATTCACTAAGTTTTGATGCAGAATTGAGGCCTTTGCTAAAATTATGGGTCCTCTACGGGGGGATCTATCATCTTACTTGCAAAACCTACTCATCTGAAACATCATGTTTCTTTTCCAATTTTGCTTTCTTTACCCATGACCCATCCACACATTTAATATGTTGATTTCTATGCTAAGCACTCATCTGGACACAGGGGGTCGGATTAATAAACAAGAGCTGCTGTCTTCATAAGAAACCTATAACCTCAATCTAGAAGAGCAGAGTAAAACACACACACCAAGGAGAATGATTCAGATGGAGGGGGATAAATATTGCAAGAGACACAAATGTAGGCTGCAAGGGTTTGAGGGAAAAGAAATGGGCATTCTTTGAGCACCTACTATGTTCTAGATCAGTGATGGCGAACCTTTTGAGCTCGGCGTGTCAGCATTTTGAAAAACTCTAACTTAACTCTGGTGCCGTGTCACACATATAAATTTTTTGATATTTGCAACCATAGTAAAACAAAGACTTATATTTTTGGTATTTATTTTATATATTTAAATGCCATTTAACAAAGAAAAATCAACCAAAAAAATGAGTTCGCGTGTCACCTCTGACACGCGTGTCATAGGTTCGCCATCACTGTTCTAGATACTGTACTGACATGTGCAATTCCAGACTCAATCCTTGTTTAGCTCCGAAGGCATGCTCCAGGGAATCTTATCATCATTACAAAGCAAACAAAGGGGACAAGATAAGCTCTTGTTCCTCATTAGTTCTGTCACATGACTTGGTGCTTATGTCATTTTAAGGGGACTGAATATGAACTTTGAAATATATTATAAAATATCCCCATAAAATTTTTAAATTAAGGCCTTTTATGGCATATTGCTGATGACTTTCACATGTGTTTAATTAGATGTGGAAATAATTTTTTTTTTAAATATTGGAAATGAGGAAATAACAGTAGGTGAACAAAAAACACTTTGGTTGGGACTTTTTTCTTTTTAAAAAATTCATAGCAGCTGTATTCTTTTATTTTTATTTTATTACTTTGTTCTGTTGCTTTGCTGCTGCAGGTTTAGACAAATCCAAACCATGGCACTGACTTATTGTGACTGATACAGAATTTTCCTATGCAATCTAAAAGGGTCAGAGACATAAATATGATGCTAAAATCTTTAAGCCCAACTGAAAGAAGAACTGAATAACCATCAGCTGGATGAGAGCAGAGGTTTAAAGGGATCACCTTGGCTGCTGTAAAAAATGCATGTGTCCCTGGCCATACCTCCAGCTAATTAGACCAAGATCTGTCATAGTGGGATGGGCCTTTAGTACTTTTTAAAGTTCCAGGTGATCCCAATGGACAATCATTGTTAAGGAATACTTCTAGACAAGTGCTATTTAAGCTCTAATCTTCACATTAATCCCCCAGATGTTGTTAAAATGCACATTCTGATTCAGCAGGTGTGTGTGGGGGTGGGGTTGAGGCCTGAGATTCTGCATTTCTGACAAACTCCAAGGAGATGCTAGTGCTGCTGGTTCACGGAGCACACTTTGTGTATCCAGCGTCTAAGTGAAATGTTTCTTAGAGTGAGGTGTAGACCCTGAGTCAGAATGACTGGGGGTTGAGGGAGTACTTACTAAATAGCAGATTCTGGGCCCTAGCCTAGACTCCCTCAATTAGAATCAGCGGGGAGGTTTTATTTTCTGTGTTGAGGTTTTTTTAATATTCCTGCTCATATCCAAACATCCCATCCTCTCTCTTTCCTGATTGTAACTTAATTGGTTTAGTCTGGGGCCCAGGCTAAACCAATTTTAGTTCATGAAGCTGTCCAGGTGATTCTAGTGTGCAGTCAGGCCTGAGAACCCTGGGTCAGCGCAGTGGTTCCCACGCTATCCTAAACACTGGAAGCATCTGGAAAACTAAAATCTCCTAGTGCCTGGCAGCCACCCTCAGAGACTGGGATTTCATGGTTCTGGGCTGTGGCCTAGGTGCTTGAAAAGTTTCCCAAGTAATTCAAATGGACAGACAAGCTTGAGAACCACTGATATCTGTATGTGAGCATATTGTCTGGGTGGCTCTTATGCATGTTAAAGTTTGAGAGCCTCTGGTCTGGAAGGAGTCAAAGTCAGCTCTTTCATTAGTGTTAAGGAGAAAGTGCCTGCAAGAACTTCAGTTACAATTCTATGAGCAGTCTTAGAACTATGACTAAATCTTCAAATGTGCTTGATTCACTAAATGTAGGAGGAGGCAGGGAAACAACAGAAAGGTAAAGTAGAAGGCAAAATGATACATGTGCTTTAGCCTTTCCGAAAGGATCAACTTCTTGTATGGCATAGTTGTTGGATTGCTAGGAGATATTTACATGATAGAAGATTATAGCAGTCCCTAGGTGATATGTTCCAAGACCCCCAAGTGGATGCCTTAAACCATGGTCAGTACAGAACCCTAAACATATTATGTTTATTTGGATACATACATACCTATGATAAAGTTTAATTGTTAAAATTGGCACAGTAAGAGATTAACAACAGCTACTAATATTATAAAACAATTATAACAATGTACTGTAATAAAAGTTATGTAAACGTGCTGTCTCTCTCTCTCTCTAAAACTGATCTGATAATGAGACTGCTACTAAGTGGCTAATGGGTGGGGAGCATATCACTGTGAGACGCTGGATGAGAGGATTCACATCCCGGGCAAGATGGAGCAGGATGGTGTGAGATTTTACTGCACTATTCAGAACAGCACACAATTTAAAATTTATTAATGGTTTATTTTTAGAATTTTATATTTTCCATTAACTCTTGAACAATGTGGGGGTTAGGAGTGCTGACTGCTGCATAGTTGAAAATCACAGTCAATGTTATGCATCTGCAGATTCAAACACCATGGATCGAAAACAGTAGTCAGTGGGAATCTGTTGCTGGGAATGTGAAAACACTATTTTCCATTTGAGGTTGATTGAAACTGTGGATATGAAACACATGGATACAAATGGTCACTGTATTTATTGAAAAAAATTCCCTTATAAGTGGGCCTGCACAGATCAAGCCTGTGTTGTTCGAGGGTCAATTGTAATATTTTTATTTACTTCAAAAATATTTTTAAAGATTTTAAATTATAGTTGACATGCAATATTAGATTAGTTTCAGGTATACAACATAGTTATTAGACATTTCTGTAACTTATGAAGTGATCACCCGGATAAACCTAGTACCCATCTGACACCATACATAGCTGTTACAATATTATTGACTATATTCCCTATGTGGTGCTTTACAACCTCATGACTATTTTGTAATTATAAATTTGTACTTTTTAATTCCTTTCCCCTTTTTACCCAGTCCTCTGATCTCCTGCCCAAGTGGCAACCATCATGTCCATTTATTTTGTTTTTTAGATTCCACATATAAGTGAAATCACATGGCATTTGTCTTTCTCTGTCTGACCTCTTTCACCTCTAGGTCCATCCATGCTGTTGCACATGCCAAGTTTTCATTCTTTTTTATGGCTGAGTCATATTCCATTACTGGGTTCTCCTATGTCTGTGGTATAGTCTTTATTTTGAAAACTATTTTGTCTTAAGTATTGCTACCCCAGCTTTTTTATTTTCAGTCTCTGTGTATTTCAACCTGAAGTGAGTCTCTTGTAGGCAGCATATGCAAGGGTCTTATTTTCTTATCTGTTCAGCCACCCTGTCTTTTGGTTGGAGCACTTAATCCACTTGCATTTAAAGTAATTATTGATAGATATGTAGTTATTGCCATTTATTATGCAATTTTTTATTTTTTCTCCTTTTTAAGGAAGAGCCTTTAAAATTTCTTGTAATATTGGTTTGGTGGTGATAAATTCCTGTAGCTTTTTCTCATCTGGGAAGCTCTTAATCTGTCCTTTGATCCTAAATGATAGCCTTGCTGGGTAGAGTAATCTTGGTTGTAGGTCACTGTTTTTCATAATTTTAAATATTTCTTGCCAAATCCTCTGGCCTACAAAGTTTCTGTTGAGAAATCAGCCAACAGTCTTATGGGCACTCCCTTGTAGGTAACTAACTGCTTTTCTCTTGCTGGTTTTAAAATTCTCTTTGTCTTTAACTTTTTAATTATAATGTGTCTTGGTATGAGCCTCTTTGGGTTCACTTGTTTGGGATTCTCTCTGCTTTTTGAACTTTAATATCTTTTCCTTCACCAGGTGAGGGAAGTTTTCCATCATTATTTCTTCACATGGGTTTTCAATTTTTTGCTTTCTCTCTTCTCCTCCTGGTACCCCTGTGATGCAAATGTTAGTATGTTTGATGTTGTCCCAGAAGCCCCTTATACTAGTCTCATTTTTTTAAAAATTATTATTTTTTTTTTGTTACTCTGATTGGGTGTTTTCTGCTTCCTTATCTTCCAAATTACTGAATTGATTTTCTGCTTCATCTAATATACTTTTTATTTCCTCTAATGCAGCGGTTCTCAACCTGTGGGTCGCGACCCCTTTGGCGGTTGAACGACCCTTTCACAGGGGTCGCCTAAGACCATCCTGCATATCAGATATTTACATTATGATTCATAACAGTAGCAACATTACAGTTATGAAGTAGCAACGAAAATAATTTTATGGTTGGGTCACAACATGAGGAACTGTATTTAAAGGGCCAGAAGGTTGAGAATCACTGCAATGTATTCTTCACTTCAGTTAATGTATTCTTCATTTTTGACTGGTTCTATTTTATGTTTTCTATCTCCATTTTTATATTTCCTATCTGTTGAAATTCTCACTGAGATAATTGAGCTTCCTTATAACCAGTGTTTTGAATTCTGCATCTAGTAGATTGCTTCTCCTCATTTTGTTTAGTTCTTTTTTTTTGGAATTTTGTTCTGTTCTTTCATTTGGGACATGTTTGTCTCCTCATTTTGACAGCCTCCCTGTGTTTATTTCTATGTATTAGGTCCAGCTGCTTCATCTTCTGGTCTTGGTAGAGTGGTGTAGTATAGTAGGTGTCCTGTGGGGCCTTGTAGTGCAGTCTCATCACTTGAGCCAATTGTTCCCTGTGTGGGTTGTGTGTGTCCTCCTACTGTAGTTGAGCCTGGATTTTTGTTGGCACTTCAATGGGAGGAAATGAATTTCAGGCTGATTGGTTGTGAGGACTGGGGCCATGACTACAGTGAAGGAGCTATTTTACAGGTGCTGACCCTACAGAACAGGATTCTCTTCAGCAGGGCCCCAGTGCCTACAAAGTTTGCTTTTTGGGTGTGCCATTTGTGGAGGTGGTTTGGTGGTGGTCTGTGTGGTCTGAAGCTGGCCACTGGGTGTGCTGGTTCTTGGGCTTCCTGGGAGGGGCTCTGGTGTAGGTCAAGTTTAGCCCCTGCCTGTGCCCTGCATGAGGCCACTTGGTAGGAGGTACAAAGTGTCCCACAAATGGTTGGTTGCCAGTTAGGCAGGGTTTGAAGGTGCCTGGGAGAGGCTAAGTTGCCATCTGAAGCTGGCTGCTGATAATGCCAGACTTGTGGCTACTTAGGAAGAGGTACGGGGAATGGTGAGGCCAACCAAGTGCTGCTTTTTTAGGGTTTTTGAACCTTTGAGAGATTTTTAGGAAAGTCTGAAGCATGAACCAAGACAGGCCATTTGTATGGAAAAGCCACTGAAAGAGACTTGGGTAGGCCTAAAAGTTGGGTGGGGTCTCAGGGAGCCACCAGGGGAGGTAAACAGGTTGATGGAGACTCAGATATGGTGCCCTCATGCAGGCTGGGTGGGAGTAAGGCTCAACAAAGGAACAATGACTTCTGCTAGCACTTCTGTCTGGGGGAAAGCTGCCCCTTCTGCCCTCACCCTGCCACCCCAGTGCTGGAGTTCAGAGCGAGTGAGTCTGAGTAAGTGTGTGCATGGGCCCTTTAAGAGGAATGCCTAGGACTCCAGAAGCCCTCCATCTCATTCAACCACAATCTCCACTGGTTTTCACAGTCAGAAGTTATGAGGACCTCTCTTCCAGTCACTAGAACCCTGGGCTGGGTAACCAGGTAAGGGGCTTGGACCCCTCTCTCTTTGGTGGTGGGGTAACCTCCCAAACTGAAGTATCTCTCCCAATTTTTATCTGGTACACATGGGTGTTGGAACAGACCATTTTACATCTCTGCCCTTCCTACTAGTCTTGTCTGGGTTTCTTCTATGTATCCTTAGTTATAGAACTTCTGTTCAGCTAGACTTTAAGTGGTCTCAATGATGGTTGTTTAGCAGTTTAGTTGTAATTTTGATGTGTTCATGGGAAAAGGTAAGCACAGAGTTTTCCTATTTTATCATCTTGACCTGAAACCAACTGTAATAGTTGTAGACTATTATTGATCACGGGTAATTGAAATGACATAAAGCAAAACCATGGATAAGGAGGACTACTGTAATACAGAAAATATCTGATTGCAAGTAGATGCTTTTATTCCTTTACGAGCTACCTTTCCAGTCATCAGATTGGAAGATTGTGATCATCAGTGGTAACATGTATCTGTTTTTAGAGGAGAAAAATTAGGCCATAAAAACTGGTATACCTCTATTGTTTCTGACTTCTCAGCAGATCTTGTGCACTTCTTCTGGACAAATGCTGCTTATTTTGAACTAAATATTTTGTTTAGGGGTTAAAAAAAAGTTATACTTGCATTAATGTGCCTGACTTGTGTCATAGAACCTGAACTCATTCTCTCAACACCAGACTACAGTCAGGCTTCTTAGAGCTCTCCTCTAGGATTTCTCAAACCAACACTGGTTTCTCTCTATCACAAAATGATGTGCTCTAGCCATCTCCTATGGTGTGGAGGGGACCCACCTGCAGCGGGAGGGGGTCAAGCCAATGCAATGAGAGAAGCAGAGTGAGCATGGAAAGGGAAACACCCTAGGTCCTATCCCTGAGGTCCCTTAGAACCTGGTTATATTCAGTCTTACCCTTACGTCTGTGAGCTGTCCTAGTATTCCAGTAAATCACCTTGTTTTTTTGCGTAAGAATACTTACAAAATGTTTCAGACACTTGCAAACCAGAGATTAATGCCCAGTTCATTATGGCACCATCCCCTTAGCTTATTGTTCTGGATGTTCAGGAGGAAGCACCAGCTCCCCCTCAAACAACTGGCAAGTCTTAATTACTGAAAATATGGAGCCGAGTCATTGCAGGGCATAGGGAAAAGTTTGTTCCATTAGAGATGAAAAGGGACAAGTGGCTGGAAACAAAAGAAAGACTCTCCAAATGTGAGAAAGGAGATAAAACCCGTGTGAGAATACCATCAGGGAGAAGTAAGTGTGTGGGTTTCCCTGAAATGCCTAAGCTTTAGATTGTGCAACTTGGGACCAGAATGATTTACCAAGTGTCATTTGTGCAGCTTGCCACACTCTGGGTTTTCTTGGGCTTCTAAGGCAATAAGCACCAATATTTACACCACACTTTACAATTTACAAAGTGTATGCAGAGGTACTATGTCATTCTCCAGATGAGGAAAATGGCTCAGAAAGAGTATAAGGGTCCATCAAGATCCCAACTCCAAAGAATTGGAATCAAGACTCAGATTTAAATCCAATCCTGTGGTCTTCATCAGTGCACCACTGTTTCTGCCTCCAAGGAATAGAAATTATAGGGGAGATATCAGCAACTCAGCCCACTAGGGAGACCTTTCCAGGAAAATATTTCTCCAATTTTATAATGAAAGTCAATAAGAAAATAGGAATTCTTGCCACTATGAGACAACAGAAGTGGGCCATGACTGTGATGGGAATTATTAAATGAGGATTTTTGTCAACACATCAGTTCACCTGAATTATGTATGGTCAATGAGTAGCTTTTACAATAAAAAAGACCACAAGACAAGGAAATAAAGAATATGGATCCTAATCCAGTGTCATTATTAGTTGTTTGTATGAACCACAGG
This sequence comes from Myotis yumanensis, assembly GCF_028538775.1. Lineage (NCBI taxonomy): Eukaryota > Metazoa > Chordata > Mammalia > Chiroptera > Vespertilionidae > Myotis > Myotis yumanensis. Next base: position 102,528,071 of record NW_027223752.1, read on the forward strand.
AAAGCTTCTTAACCTTCCTGGGCCTCAGATTTTTCATCATCCTGGGTTGGACTGGGTAATCTCCGAGGGCTCCTCCAGCCCTGTAATTCCATGTTATTTACTGGAATGCTCAGAGCAAATATGCTCCATCGTGGTTTATAGCTCACTGTAATTACAGGGCTCAGAGTAGGGGAGAACACTGACTCCCAAAGCAGTTCAACATCTAATTCCTGTTCAGTCACGTCAGGCCAGCTTATTTTTATATACTTGAAATTTATGGCACTGCTGCCTTTTAAAGGAGGTGAGGAAACTTCAGGTAACCAGTCCAGGTGAACAAGGCCAGAAAGCTATAAATAATAAATGAGGGTAAGAACCGATCTACTTTTCAAAGCATGCTTGTAGTAAGTCCATAAGCTAGATGGAGCAAGTGATTGCTTTTTTTCTTCAAATACATTTGTCAGATGAGGACGGTGAGGCACAGACAGGTTTACATGATTTGACCAAGGTCTCCTTAGAACAGAGCCAAGACTAAGACCCAGATTTCCTAAGTCTGATTCTAGTAATCCTTCCAACAATCATGATGAGTGTGCTTCCTTTGGAGGGTCATATTTCATTACATTTTCATTAGCAAAATGCTCTTTTCTGATGACTAGAAAAGGGAGTTGGCAAGTATCACTCTTGTTGGCGAGTGTTGGAGAGAGAGCTATTATTAGGTTGTAAATGCCACTTTTGAATGTTCTTTCTCACTTTTTCAATATTTACAGAGGCAAAAGATAGATACGTTCAGGGACTTCATCACATAAGCTGAAATAAAAAGAGGACTTGCTTGGATTTAGAGAGACCTATCATTATTTCAAATTGCATCAGGCCAAAAAGAAATGGGGTTTTGGAATGTCGTCATCTGCTCTGTCCCTTCATTACAAGGCTTGGTTGTAACTCCTGCTGACTCTTTCATCTGAGTACATTTGCAATTTTGCTTTACATGACTCATCTTAAACTTTATTATCATATTCATTGTAATAACACTGGTTGACAACACTTTAAATAGTTGGCTTCCCATGATACAAGGCAATTAATTTTTATATTGCATATTTAATAAGTATTGAAACAAAGTCTTTAAATATCAAACCAGAGAAGTAATGGTTTTGGGGGTATAGGAATTGGATCCAGACAATATCAGAAAAGTTGAAATGTAGAAATGATAGAAAGAGAGGCAGATTAGGATAAAGGTGGTTACACATTGGAATGAGATATTGAATAAGGTTGCCCAAGTATTTCTTTTTAGAAGCTTTACAATCTTGAATGGTCTGGTGGTTTTTTATGACAGGGGAGTTACTGCATCAAAAGGCTATTCCCTCTTCTGTTTTTCTGGAAAAAGATTTTAAAAATGACAAGACCTAGCTTAGAGGGATATTCATAGAAAGAGTCCATAAAAGAAATCGTGGGGGGTTAATAAATGATCCTGGGTAAACAGAAATTAAAAAAGAGATGTTTAAATCCAGTGGGAACCGGGTCCTTTTTGCCCTGGAAGTGTAGGTGGTGGCATAGTGCTTCCTGAGAGCCCCCATGGATGGCAAAGCGCAGAGGTGGAGGCAGGCGGGCGTGCAGGGGTAATTACCTCAAACAGACTGGAAGGTGTATTTGCTAACCTCACCTTTCCAACATGGAAGCAGAGAAGTTAAGGAAATGGAGAAGGAAATTTCACTCCACACTCCAGAAACCTACATTAGAGGATATTTATTTTCCCAATAATGAAATTGGTGATACTAGACAGGTTCAGGACAGAACTGTGGCAGAAACCCTTTGTCTTTTTAACTATATCCTTTCTCTACTGACTTTTCAGCAGCCTCTGCCCTTCTCCCTTCACACTCCTAGTGCTCATGAACTTTCTCAGGTCAAAGATGATCCTGTGAGTTCTATAGTTTCATTACAACACTTGATTTGAACTCCTCTAGTTTTCCCATTTGATTCCAGGACTGCATTCCTCATCAGCCATTTTTATTTTAAACTAGGGGTGTAATTTGTGAACCTTGAAAGGAACTGTGGGCCTCGAGGCTGCGGTGGGCACAGGGGTGGGTCTCGGCTCATCCTCCACACCCCTGCCCAGCCCCTCCCACTGCGGCCCCCTGTCTGCCGGCAGTCTCGCTCCTGCTGCTACCGCTCACACATGCTGATGGCACCAACTCCACGCACACCCACTGGTAGCATGGAACAACTGGGGCCAGCACTAGCAGTGGGGCTGGTGCCCCAATCACCCCTAAGGAGCAGAGGGGGAGGTGGAGAAGCCCTGAGGGGCGATTGGGGATGGCAGCTGCCGCTCGCACCTGCTGAGGGTGCCGAGCGATCGGGGCCTGTGCCGAGTGCTGGCAGTGGGTGTGAGCAGTAGCTCTGGTGCCGGCAGTGGGTGCGAGCGGGGCCAGCGCCAGCAGCAGGTGTGAGTGCCCAGCGGGACCACAGCGCGTGGGAGCAAAGAATTTTTAGTAACCACCAGAGGATCACCCCGATGACAGCAACTGGAACCCTGCCTTGGTCTGGCGCCCCCACTCACCTGCTCTAGCATTCTGCCATGACCGATGCCCGCCATGTCCCATACCCTGCAGCCTGCTGCCGATGCCCTCCATGTTCCACTCGCGCCCCTGGTGGTCAGCGCATGTCATAGCGACGACCGATTGTTCGGTTGTTCCGCTGTTCGGTCTAGTTGCATATTAGCCCTTTATTATATAGGATGTAAAGTAATGTCAGTGAATGTGTTCCCTTACGCAGGGATATTTGTGTTTTCATTTCATGGTTAGAGACAGTGGGTAAAAGCTTTTTCTCTTGTGACCTTCTCAGAATCCTTTAAATGATGCAACCCAGACAATGACCCATTCAACTTGGAGTAAGAAGGACTTTGTTACATAGCTCAGTTGCTTAAAGCTGCTCTATCTGCCTCATCCAACAGTGCCAACTGCCCTAGCATATGTTCTCTGTTTGAGAACAAAGTCCCAACCACCTACCCACCCAACTTCACACTTTGCTATGTCTTCATCTGGACTCTCACTGACTCTCTCAACATTGACTTGGCTACTTGTATTTGATTCTGTCCTTGTCCTGCCTACCCAACTTCTCCCTGAGATCTTCCTGGCCTGGACTTTGACTTCCTCTAAGCCTGTTCTTCCTCCTATCCCTTCTGGAGCTTCTAGTCAGCCCCTGACACTCTTCCTTCCCTATCTACCTGTACCCCAGGGGCTTCTTACCACCTGGGCTTCATCCTGTGGGCAGGGCTCCAGCAGCCACCCTAATGCTAAGGGTAATGCTCTGATGGCAGAGGAACAATGGTGCCCCAGCCTGTTTCACCTGAGTAGTTTCATAAACTTCAGTCAAGTTGTGGACTAGAGCAGTGGTTTTTGAACCATAGGATCCTCCCTTTAAATGAAATCTAAGATGGAAGTCTTCATTCATAAACTTAAAAGTGATGATCTGCTGTACTTAAAGTGGGGGGCTAAAGTCTCACCCATTTATCCCTCTCACTTCCCCTTCCTCACCCATGGCTATGAGAAATATGGCTTTGAATCCCTTTGAGTGGAGGACTCTTATTACATTACCTGCCATCCTTACCCAATGCCACCCACATCTGTGAATCAGCTGCCAGCTCGCCCTAGTGATTTATATATCATCGTCTCCTGATCATTAGCCTGACTTTCAATTGTACATTTCCAGTTTCTTAATAGAATTTGCCCCTTAAAAATCCATACATTCCTCAACACATCTTGAACTTCATCTACTTATCCCCCTTGCCAGGCCATACCCCTCCCCCCATTTACCTTCAATATTTTATACTTCCTATGTAAATTAGTGGGATTTCCAGGAAATTTGGAATTATCCTGGAATACTTTTGTAATCTCAACTCTTTTTTTTTTTTTAAATATATTTTATTGACTTTCTACAGAGAGGAAGGGGGAGAGATAGAGAGCTAGAAACATCGATGAGAGAGAAACATCGATCAGCTGCCTCCTGCACACTCCCCACTGGGGATGTGCCCGCAACCCAGGTACATGCCCTTGACCAGAATCGAACCTGGGACCCTTCAGTCCGCAGGCCGACGCTCTATCCACTGAGCCAAACCGGTTTCGGCATCAACTCTTGCATAGTTAACCTATGATTACACCTCTGAAATCTCTCTTGGATCTGAAACCTATTCCCTTCCCCCACTGTCACAGCCTGGGTTAGGCTTTTGTCATCTTGGGAAGGGATCATGACATTGATTTCTGACTTAGTGTCTGACCTGAGCCATTCCTGACTGCGGTGAAACCTTCATAGAGATGGGACTTGTATTCCCCCACTGAACTATGGGTAGGATATTTACAGGACTTCCTTTGGCCAATCATTATGATTTTGCTATATGCCAAGAGTATGTTCTAAGATCATGAGGCTCCTTTAAGACAGTTTGTAATGGAAATGTCCATTGAGGGAAATGCAACCCATTCACTGATTTGCCTTTTGTGTCTTCTCTTCTGTTAGAATGACATTTTCCTTATGCAGAGCTGTAGTGTGACTGAGCAGCTGTTCTAGTGAGTGCAGGATCCCATGGGCAACTGAAGACAATTTACTGTGTGTGCTTTGTGATTCATCCATTGCAAGAGAAAACTAACACATAGAAGTGATTGTTCTGTCTCCCACAAGAAGGTCCTTATTATCACAGAAGAGCTAATTTCTTTTCTGTGGTTTCTTAAGGATTCTCTAATTGGGTACCCCCTGCTGACCCCTGGCTATGGTATTGTCTATATTGACATCTTTGTTCTACCATTTGCATAACAAAGCAGGAGACGAGTAATGCATACCAACACAGAGCATGAGATACATAATGGGGTCCTGTAAGCCACCAGTATCTAAAAAGCAATGACCACTGGAGTTCTCTTCCATTAAGAATTTTTCTCACCTGCATATAACAAATTTGCTCTGGATGTGGGCTGAGTTGATCTGTTGAGCTTCAGGGGCATGAACCTAGATCGTGTTGGAATTTATTAATACTCTACAAATAACTCAAAATAAGCACAAAAGTTTCAATTTTTTTGTTTTGAAAAAAATTTAAAATATGAGAAAATGTGAAGGATTAAAACCTATACTCCTACCATCTGAAAATATTAGCTTTACAAATTCTGTCTTTTTTGCTTACAGTATTTATTTTAAGGAAATAAATGAAAACATTAGGGAAAAGATTAATATTCTCTTTAGCTTCCAACCCTAGGCCCCTCCTTCCCCCTCCCCAGAGGTGGATTTCCCCTATATGAAATTCATTGATGACATTTTATTCTTTTAGTGACAATACAAATTTAATATGCGTACTTATGTTTATATTTTTCTTTAAAAATCTCAAATATATCACTGTCTATATCCTCCTTAGCAAGGCAACGGAACTAGCACCCTTTGTGCTATCTTCAAACTGTCTCCTTCCCTCAACACTATGTTATCACCTACATCTTAGTTCAAGCTTATTTTAATCACAGTTTCTTTCCTTTTGCCCCCCCCCCACGTCGTTCTCTTTCTGTTATTTCTCTTGTATTTATTTATTAAAATGTATTTAATTAGGTTTTCTACAATGTTTTTAATATTTTATTTCTCACTATTGCTCCTTGCAATGTGTTCCTTCAGCATGGGTTTTGTTTCTTCTTGTGCAGGTATAGTCTTTAGTTGTTCTTTCAGTAAACATCTGAGAGCATATGTTTTCTATGTCCATATATCTCTGAAAATGTTTCTTTTTGTTTTCATTCTTAAAGGATAGTTAGTGTATGCATAGAATTCCAAGTTCATAGTAATTTTGCCTCAGCCCTTTAAAGATATTACTCACTTTTCTTTTGACACATTTTTTATTATTCATGAAAAATCTGCTATCGATGGTTCTTTTGTGGGTAATCTAATTTTTTCTCTCATAGCTTCTAGCTATTTCTCTTCCTCCTCAAATTTCTGCTGTCTTAACATATAGAAGTGTTTTAAGTGTATTAAATAGGCATTTTTATTTTGACTCTTATCTTTACTCCCAGAAATTTCCCCAGTTTTAAAATTTGCATATTTTCTCTTTTTTAGTCTTTCTATACTTTATTTTCTTTTTGGAAATCTATTAATCAAATTTTCATTCTATTTCCATGTGTTTTAATTATTTAAAAAATAATTTTCATGTTTTTATCTCTCTGTACTTTCTTCTAGGACACTTTCTCAGTTCTGAATTCCAATTCACTATTTTTTCCTTTAGCTGTGTTTAGTTCATGAATTAAGTCATCTGTATTTTCCCTCATAGCAAGGGTTATTTTTTTATTGCTTTTGAGTAGAGCTATACATTTTCCTTTGGAATAATTCAATGTTTTTCTAAAGTGTTTATACATTTAGTACAGGAGGCATTTTTATACCTTAGGAACAGAAGGGAGAGGGCTTAATATGTACTCAGTTCACAATCTTGATTACTTTTTTGGCTCCTTTCCTGAATTATTATATCTAGTATTATTGCAATGACCATGTTTTCCGAACCAAATATGAAGTTTCAAGGTCTGACAAAAGGATTGTTTGATAAGTTGTCAATTTATTTAAATGAAGTTTCTTATAAAATTATACAAACAAATCACATTTAACAATTTGTTGAAATTAATAAAATTACAGGAACCATAACAATCCACCAAAATCCAGGCAGCAACAGTCACTGTGAGTAAACATCACTGAGCCTGTGCTGATGACTCAAGCAGCTGCAAGGCCTAGAGGGTTCTTGTTCTGTTAAGTCTCTAGATGTAGGAAATAGAGATGAAATGAATATGCATTTAGTGGACATCTTTTATAGAGTTACTTTAAAAAAAATCTCAAAGAAAACTGTTTTCTTCTCATTTGCTTCTTTCTGATCAAAGTAGGGCCTAACAAAACATTCAATTATTTGAAATTTTTCTGTGGACTGATGGCAATTATAATGTTGGAATTTTTTGTGTGTATTTTGGAACTGAATATATTTATAAACATACAAACTCTATCCATTGAGAAATTTATTTCTCTTCATTAAAAGAAAGTGTACAAAACATTTCTTCATCATTGCCTTAAAATGATTTTTATATGCCAAAGCATTTTTATATGTCAGTAGCATAAATAGTAAAATAAAGGAAAAAGTAACCTTTTCATTTTATAAATGGGGAAGGCATCAGATATTCTTCGTTACTTTCAATACTCATGTTTGAAAAGTTTTAGTTATGAACTCAGGGAATTATATTACACTTAAGAGCAAATGGCATATATAAATCTTCCTATGTCTTCTTGGTTATTAATTAATGTGCTAATGATGCCAAGAAGTTTCTTAGCTGGAACTCGTGGTTTAAAGTAGCTATTCTGGAAAAGAGAGAGAGAGAGAGAGAGAGAGAGAGAGAGAGAGAGAGAAGAAAAAGAAAATCTGGCCAGATTCCATTCATAGACCTAAAGACTTTAGTACTTACCATACAATGAATGATTTGTCCTCATTTTTGGGAAACAAATGAAATTGGTAATTTGTGACCCATGTCAGTTATAGTAAAAGAAATCACAATAAAATCTAGGTGTACATTTTCCAAAGACAAATTGCAAAAATTACAAACAAAACAGTATATTCAAAGTTCCTGGGAGAAGAAGTTCTTTGAAAATTGCAATTATTGTTTAGTGTTGTTACAAATGAGGCACCTAGCTATTGGAGTTATAATTGGCAACACTGCAATCAGGTTTGTCCTAGGAGAGGTCATGGAAAAGCTCATAACACCTTCTAAATCTCACTCCCTGATATAAAAACCTAGTTTCAGGTAAAACACTAGATTTCTCTTTGCAAAAGAATGGTATAGGGGTAGAGATCTGCTTAGACATTTGAAAAAAGAAAACCTACAAGCAGAGGGTGACATCAACATGGACAATATATAAATCTTTATTCTTTAATATATTTCAAAGCAGAGAATAAATGGGCAGTGGAATAGTCCTTGCAAAATAATTAAAATTAAGCCTAGACTAGGAAGAAATAATGTCTGCTGATATTGACAATTATCTAAATCTAAATTAACCTGGAGAGGTTATGCTAAGCAAAATAAGCCAGTCAGAGAAAGATAAGTATCACATGATCTCACTCAGATGTTGAATCTAATGAATAAAATTAACTGATGAACAAAATAGATCCAGAGACATAGAACCATGGAATAGACTGATGAATTTCAAAGGGAAGATGGGGGTAGCGGGTGTGAGGGAAAGAGATTAACCAAGGAATTTATATTATACTAGGAGCCCAGTGCACGAACTCATGCACCTTAAAAGTTACTGTGGTCTATGAGGCTGTGATGGGCACAGGGGAGGGTCTCTGCCCATCCTCTGTGCCCCTATCTGGCTCCACCCACCATGGCCCCTGGTCTCCTGTCTCCCGGTAGCCCTTCTCCCACCACTGCTCACATCTGCTAAGAGTGTTGGCCCTGCTTGCACTCGCTGATGGCGCTGAGTGATTGGGGCTGGCGCTGGCAGCAAGTGAGAGCAGGGCCATTGTTGGCAGCGGATGTGAGAAGTGGCTGCCGGACCCAATTGTCCCTCAGGAGCAGGGAGAGGTGGAGAAGCCCTGAGGGGTGATCAGGGCCAGCGCCAGGTGCTGGCAGAGGGCGCAAGCAGTGGCTCCAGGACCAGCAATAGGTGTGATCAGAGCCAGCACTGGCTGCAGGTGCGAACACCCGGTGGGACCGCAGCACACAGGAGCAAAGAATTTTCAGTAACCACCAGAGGCTTGCCTTGATGACAGTGACCGGCACCCCACCTTGGTTTGGCACCCCCGCTCACCTGCTCCACCATCCTGCCACAGCAGATGCCCACCATGTTCTGCTGTCTGCTGCCTTCTGCCAATGCCCGTCATGTTCCATACGCACCCTTGGTGGTCAGCACATGTTATAGAGACTGGATGTTCGATTGTTCCGCCATTTGGTCTATTTGCATATTAGGGTTTTATATATATAGACTAGAGGTCCAGTGCATGAAATTCGTGCATGGGAGGAGGGGTCCCCTCAGCTCAGCCTGCACCCTCTCCAATTTGGGACCCCTTGGGGGACATCCCTCTCACAATCCTGGACAGCTGGCTCCTAATCGCTCACCTGCTGCTTGCCTGGTCACCCCTAACTGCACCCCCCTGCTGGCCTGATCACCCCTCACTGCCTCTGTGTGCTGGCCGGTTGCCCCCTGCTGCTGGCTAGGTCGCCCCCAACTGCCCCCTCCCTGCCAGCCTGGTTGCTCCTAACTGTCCCCCACCGGCCTGGTTACCCCTTACTGCCCTCCCAGCTGGCCTGGTTGCCCCCAACTGCCCCTCCCCCTTGCTGGCCTGGTCACCCCTCATGGCATCCCCGCCAGCCTGGTCACCTCACACAGCCTGCTTGTTCAGTTATTTGGTCGTCCCTCACTAACCCCTTGCCGGCCTGGTCATAGGCAGCCATCTTGTGAGGGTGTGAGGGTTAATATGCATTTTACCTCTTTATTATATAGGGTGCATAGCCCATGGGCACAGACAACAGTATGGTGAAGGATTGGGAGGGGCAGGTGCAGGGAGAAGGGGGTTAATGGGAAAACAAAAACAAAAAATAAAGGGTATATCTGTAATACTTTCAGCAATAAAGATAATTTTTTTCTATTACCTCTTTATTTTTTTATTGCTTAAAATATTACAAAGAGTAGTACATTTGTCAATAAAGATAAATGTTAAAATATTTAACACAAAGTCACATTAGTCACTAAGATTTAACAGGTTTTGATATCCACTGCTGTCTCACCAGATCCCTTGAGTTTCTACATCTGTGAAAATCTATCTTGCTCTTCTCCTTCCAGATTTCTGCCCAGGAATATTTAGGAAAAACATCCAGAAATATACCATTTCTTATGGGATGTTGGCATTTTCCTCTTAATTGAAGGCAAAGGTTAAAAATGAAATTTACCAATGTCTTGAAATACAGGGTGGGGCAAATGTAAGTTTACAGTTGTGAGTACATAAAACACAGTATTTGTATTATTAATTTTTAATTATTGTATTATTTCCCGTATAGACAACTGTATATTCCCTGTATATTGGATAACAATCTTTTTTAAAAATATGTTTTTATTGATTTTGAGAGAGAGAGGAAGGGAGAGGGATAGAGAGATAGAAACATCAATGAGAGAGGAATACCATGGATCAGCTGCCTTCTGGAGGCTGCCCATTGGGGATCAAGCCCATACCAGGGCCACCTCTTGCTTCTTGGGTCATTGCTCAACCACTGAGCCACACCAGATGGGCTTGGGTTACAATCTTTTAAGACTATTTAGTGTTTTCTGTATATAACTCTATATATCCTTGCACATTTTTTTTTTTTTTTTTAATCTTGGGAGCAAGAACTTTCAATTCGTTTGCCCTCATATAAGAAGGCTAAAGTATCCAGAAAGAAATTACATCTAAGAGAGATATCAGAAATCATAGAAGGAGTTAGATATTGAAATCAGGGTTTTTGTTTTGTTTTGTTTTGTTTTTTAATTTCACTCTGCAACCAAAGGAAGAGTTGGGAGAAAAGCTCATGTGCAAAAAAATAACAATGACAATGACAATGCTAGTTGTAGTATCTGAAAGCAGATTAGATTTAAAGGTATTAGTGTGAAAAGTGGACACAAGAAAATTAAATTTATTATTATTATTATTATTATTATTATTATTTTGTAGGAGAAGAGAGCTACAAAAGATTACTGGAGTTCCCTCATGCAGCCCTAACAATAGTGTGCATACCAAAAGCTCATCACAGGAATTTTATAATATTTTTCATCTAAATGAAATCTCCCTCATTTTATTACAACACCAGATTTAAACTACATAGATGTATATTTTTAATATTTTTTAAATCACGGGGTTAGTGTGAACTGATAGCTTTGTGCTACCAATTCCTGCTGCAGGTGAATAACCAAGCATACCAGTTTCCCTTGGCTAACCGCTTGCCCTGGGCGCCGGAGATGGCAGGCATGAAAGAACAGCAGTCTTAATTTTACCCAACACCCTCCTCCCACAGCATAATACTTTCATTTATTGAATATGTGCCTGGAAAGTTCCCCCAAGAGTCACAGTCCCTATGTTCACGTTTTATAGTGTTAAGTTGTAGAGATGAAGAGAGAACATGCAAGAGATTCACCTTAATGAGAACTTTGAAAAACATTCCCAGTCTTACATCTTATTTTTAAATGTATACTTCTTACATAAATAAGGGTGAAAAATTAGGAAATCAATGAGATTAACTAAATTCACTACCCTCTTATTCATTATTTATATAACACTTAAGGGCTTTTTGTCTCATTAAGAACCTGGCTGACCGCTATATTACAGCATTCCCTTTCCAGATAGAAGTAACATGTTCCATTTCAATTTTTGGCTCATTTGTTTTAAATGTTTCTTCAGCAACACAAGAGTGAGCATCAAATCACGTCCTCCGAGGAATGAAGGAACTGTTTCAAGAGAGATTGAGCTAAGACCACCTTGGTTTTCAGTGTGTAAAAATCCTTAGATCCTACTGTATTCCAATCATTTCACCAAAATGCATGGGCCCTGCCAAATTTTTAACATCCTTAACTTTATCACATCAATATTGCCTCCTTTTCCATCTCTTATTTCATTAACTTGTAGCAACAAGACAACAAACAAAAAAGCCTAACACTAAAATGTAGTTCCTTGCACACAACATGCACTCCAGGGGGAGTGGGGATGGAGAGATGGTACAGGAAGGGGCTGTTGAAAATCAGAGGTCATGTTGTTATGCATTCTGGTGCCTGGTTGCATTCAGTGAGTTTTGGTTTTCTTTAATCCTGGGAAGGGAATTTAAGCTCATTTTTCTGATTGAGTTCGCTATCTCTAAATATAGTGAAATGATTTAGAAATTGCCATGCCAAAGACTTCAGGAAATATGGGGAAGAAAATAAGAAAAAATAAGTGACCCACAACCTGAAGCCGGCTGCTTCCCACAGAAAAGTTGCCAAGGTTGCATTGCAGCAGCCAGAGGTTAGATCGCCAGTCTAGGAAGGAACTCACTTGTCCCCAGCGCGTACAAGGAGAAGCTGTCAGGGGTCCTCCTGCATGAGCTCATGTCACTGCCATTGCTGCCTCTGTGTTCCAAGACACCTGCATTAGTTTCCTAGGGCTGCTGTAACAAGCTACCACACATGTGGCTTAAACAACACCAATGTGTTCTTTCATAGTTCTGGAAGCCAGAAGTCCAAAATCAGCTTAACTCAACCTAAATCAAGGTGTTGGCAGAGCTGTGCTCCCTCCAGAAGTTCCAGGAGTGAATCTGTACCTTGTCACTTCCTGCTTCTGGTGGCTGCCAGCATTCCTTGAGTTTTGGTCCCATCACTCCACTCTGTCTCTTCCATCACATTGCCTTTTCCTCTTCTGTTTGAAATTTCCCTCTTCTAATACTTGTGCTCACTTTTAGGGACCACCCAGATAATCCAGAATAAACTCTCCATTTTGACATCCTTAACTTTATCACATCAGAAAAGTTTTTGTCATATAAGCTGACTCACAGGTTCCAGGGATCAGGTTGTAGACCTTTTGGATGGCTATTATTCAGTTGACCATAACACCCACTGTTGCTCTTGCATTCCTATTTCAAGGAAGTGGACATGTTCATCATCTCTCTGAAAACTAGTTTAATTCCACATAACGATGAACCCAGTTTAGTTGTAGTTCTAAGGCCAGACTGAGGATTATATTATGTGATGAACTATATTAGGATTTCTAAGACTAGGATTTGATCTGGAAAAGGTGTGTTAACTCCATTTAATCTCCATTTAATATTCAGTAGTACACTCTGTATTATGAAGGATTCAGCATCATAGGCTGTTTCTTATTATGTAAAGCTTTTCTGCCCATGGTGTTAAAACACATGCATGAGAAAGGATACCTAATCTTGCATAGGGAGGCAGAGGAGAGGTAAATGAGAATTAGAAAATGGGAGAAGGTAAGAAGAGATGGCATTTGGACTGGGCCTTGAAGGAAGGGCATCTTTTAGGGAACCATTAATGACAATTTCTCCCTGCTAAGACTGAGTTAGAGGGCCTCTCATAGTCTTCAGTATCTACCTTTGCTTTTCTCTGTCTTAATCCTTCTCACATTGTTTCCAATAGTCTTTTTATCTGGCTGTCTCCCTAATTAGGCTGAGGACAAATGTTTCTCTTATTTGTTCACCTGGAGATCCGTAACATGTGACATAGTGCCTGGAATATAGTAGAAGCTCAATAAATATGTGTTAGGTTGAATGAATGAGTGAAGAGGAGTAAGTAGGAAAATTGGGGTAGGTGATTAGCACAAAGAAATGTTTGAAAGCAGAGAAATTTTGTGCAAATCAATATGGTGAATGTCACAATGAGGACAGTTGGGGAGTGTGACTAACTTGGCTTAGAGGATGATTTAGTAGAAAGGAAGGGAGAAAATGGGCACTCTGTTCTCACTGAGGCTGGCAGTATTCCTGTGGCCATTTTTGGCAGAGTGAAGAAAGTGGTGGGCTGTTCCTGGCAGAGCACATCGTTGATGTGAAAGGTAGTGTGGTAGAGGGGATAAGAACATGGGCTTTGCAGCTCAAATCCTCACTCTGCCATCTGCGTGAGAGTGGGCACATCACTTACATTCCCTAAGCTGTGGTTTTATTGACTGTAAAATGAAGATATATCCAACAGTTATGACCTATGGACAAAGAAGACAAGTCATGTAAAGAGTGGCAGTACAGTGCCTGAGATACAGGTATGCTATTATTTCTGTAATTATAAATCATTTCTGTTAGGTTCCCCTCAGGGGTGATCCCAGCCACACCTTGTTGCTGGGTTTACCTTGGTTAGCAGTTGTGATTGGTGCTGACATCTGAGCCTTTTCTTCCTTCCTAGTCACCATGAGCAGCTAGTGGCTTGTGTGACTCTGTTATATCCCAGAGCAACCTTGAGGAGAAACAGGGATTTTAGATGGCTAAGCTTAAGGACTCTAAGGCCCTTTGTGCAAGCATAAGCAACAATAGGGCCTTTTCTAAGGTCTAAGTGTTGGCCCTGGGTCCATAGCCTACCTCCAACTTTCAAACCTTGTCTTGTAGCCCTGAGAAGCAGAGCAAAGGGGCACTGGGAGCTTTGAATCATCCTAGCTCACCTGAAAAGGGGTCAACTGAGGCAAGCTTTGGTGCCAGATCTGATTTTAGAGCCAGCCTATGGCTTTGGACATACCTCTCAAAGAGATTAGATCAGGGATCAGAGCCAATGGGACCTTTCCCACTGTTAATTGGAATTAATTCTAAATAACAACACAGAAATCCTTACCATTGTTTCTCCTGGTGTCTGTCTTCCATGCTGAAATATAGAACTTGAATACAAATTTTGGAGAAATGCTAGTTGGTTTCAAGGTCTTTGCCCTCAGGGTGAGGGTTGCTTAGCAGGTTTCCTCCTCAGCGAGAGGGCTAAAGGTCAGGAGGAGCAGTGCATTTCAAAGTACTTGATGGACTGGGTAAAACCCATTTAATCGTTGGAATATTCTTTTAAATAGATGAGGTCCTCTCCAGAGTTCTAATTAAAAATCAATGTGATATATAATTAAATTCTAGTGATCACATATGCACCAGCTTGTCTCTTTAGCTTTTAGAGCAGGAATGCTATTATTGATCAACTCAGGAGCCCTGTGAGGTTGTCAATATATGTCTCGTCTGAGGGCCGGGTGGCTTCTCAGAGGCTGGCAGCATCGAAGAACCAAACCTGAAGGACACTTCCACTAACTCCAGCAAAGGGTCTTATGTCCCCAGGTCATTTAAGTGCTCTGTCCAGAAGGTTAGGACCAGTCCACAGTCTCCACCCTGCCTTCCATCTCTCTGAGTAGTAAGCATCAAAAAAGGAGTCTTTAGAAAGAGAAAGGACGCAGATCAATGTTGTCCAGACTCAGGCTGTCATTTCAGCTTCTCTTACACCTTCCCACCTGGGACAAGTCCTCATTATTTTCAATAAGGTCCGTCAGGTACAAAAAAGAGCTGAGTCAGAATGATAGGTCCGACAGGTACAAAAAAAGAGCTGAGTCAGAATGATTAAGGGACACAGTGGTTACAGACTTCTGTGAAGGCAGCTTACACCTTTAGGTAGTCCAACCCAGTCCTAAGATTCATCCTACCCCTTCGCATGGAAAAATATTATTGATATTTTCCCATTCCTTTAAAAATAAAGATATTGGTGTTGCTTTGCCTGCGTTCATGGCAACATCCCAAGCAATTTACCAGGAAAAGCTCACATGTGTAAAGTGTCTAGTCCTCTGAAAATACTTCTACCCTTGATTTTTGTCCCCTTAGCTGGTCCTCATCACAATAGGGCGATGTGAGGCTATTTTTATTCCCATTTTACAGATGACCATTTCCTCCTCGGAGGTACAGGGTGTTAAAGAAGTTCTCCAGGTTAACCCAGCCTCACAGATTTCTGGGGTGAACGCTGGTCTTCCTGCTCTGCGTTCTGCACCGCCCGCCCCGTTCGGTGACCACTCTCCATCTGCATGTCTCTGTCTGGGCCTCCTGCTGCCCACAGTGCTCACACTCTCTCTGTCGCATTCTCTGTAGGCTGAATTTAGTCAATCTGTATTTTATTTGTGACTTTTCCTCCTTTTCTCTTTAGATTTTTATTATACAAATATTAATATATTTTTATCATAAAGGATTTAAATTATGTATATGAGAATATAGAATATGAAAGGGCCCATTTGGGGCTTGGAACACATTCACTACCACTGCCCTCCTGGGCCTCGGGGGAGTACTCCCCTCCCCTTCCCCTCTTCCCTTTCTTCCTTTCTCCTCCTCCTCCTTCTCCTCTGCTTTTTTAAATCCCTCTCCCCCTTGCATATATTTAAATAAAACAGGGATACTATTTTGCACAAAGAAAATAATAGTTTTAGAAGCCTGGCTAGGTGGAAAGCAAGAATTTTATCAAATTCTTTCCTTTATATAAAGTAAAAAGACTGGAGGCCTTAGATCTCAGAATGCTGCCATCGTGTAGCTGGGGCTAAGTTAGAAGGAGGAGATGATGCAGATAAAGGACAAGAGAAGCTTGTTAAGTCGCCCTCCTAGGCTTTGTGGGAAGGCATGGGAAGCAAGACAAATAAAGCCCCAGGAGTCACCTTTGGTTTCTCTCTTTCCCTCTTTTCCCATATGCAGTCTACCAGCATATTTTCTCAGCTATATATTCAGAATATAGCTCAAGTCCAGCCCTTTTGGATCACCTCCCTCCTAACATCCTGGTCCAAGCTATACTCATCTTTCCCCTGGGTTATTGCTATGGCCTTGGTGGTATCCCAGAGCTGGGTTGTGAAATCACAAGAGCTGACTGTTAAATTTCCAGGAAGTTTACAAGTCCGTTAAGTATAGCCACAATTAAAAATTAAGTAATGCCATCAGTGGATGAATGGATAAATAAAATGTAATATATAACATAAAATATTATCCAGCTATAAAAAGAAGGAAATCCTGCCATTGGAATGGCATGGATAGACCTTGAGGGCATTACGCTAAGTGAAGTCAGAGAAGACAAATACTGTATGATCTCACTTATATGTGAAATCTAAAAATATTGAACTCATAGGAAACAGAGTAGAATGGTGGTTGCTGGAGTCTGGGAAGTGGGGGAAAAGGGTACAAACTTCAGTTATAGGAGGAATAAGCTCTGGAGCTCTGATGTACATTATGGTGACTATAGTTAAAAATACTGTACTTTATACTGGAAAGTTACTAAGAGAGTAAATTTTAAATGTCCTCACCATAACAACAACAACAACAAAATGGACATTATATGAGGAGATGGAAGTGTTAAGTAATCTTATTGTGGTAAGTATTTGACAATATATTTGTGTATCAAATCACATTGTACATCTTAAGCTTACACAATGTTATATGTTAATAAAGCTGGAAAATCAAATAATATGAAGTTATCATTAAATTATACTAAAAATCAAGAAAATACATATTCAAAAGCCATCTCTTTCTAATTTTACGCCATTTGTCTATTATTTATGCTCTTGAGGGTATTGACATCAACGGTATTTGGATGGTGGCCAATGAGCATCTCTTCCCTACTTTGCTTTCAGTCTTATTGGTAACTTGAAATCAGCTATGGTGGGACTATTGACTCCATGGAAATCAGCAAACACCACAAGTCAGTACTGGTCAACACTTTTGAATATTTATTGTGGATGTTTCACTCTAAGTAAAAATCCCCATCTTCTGAAGTAAGAACTCATCAGACTGGAAGTCATCCCACAATTTCCAACATCTGCCTTCTACTCTAATCTGGGTCAATTTATCCCAGTTAAATACTATTCTTAGAACCTCAGCTAAAGCCTCACCTCAATTATGGAATTTTCCATCTATTTTATTTATCTGCTCTCCTCCTTAACACTAATCTGTTTCTATATGTTTTTGACTGCACAGTAAGTTGTTGGGACAGAGTCAGGTGCTAAATTAGGGCATACTAATTGATTCAGGACTAGGGACCTGGCCCAGGAGAAGATAATGTTACCAATACTAGTGAAAACACATATTAAATTACATGAGCATACTTGTCATTATTATCATCTGATGGAGCTAACATTTTTACATCATCCTTTGTTCACATAGCTAACATTTTACTTTGTTCACTTATTCACAAAGCAATCTGTGAGATAAGCAATGTCTTCTCCACTTTCCAGGTGAAGAAGTTAAGAGACATGTTTAGGGTCAGGCAGTAAATTGGAGGCAGAGCTGGGACTTAAATGTGTAGTCTTTCTAATAGGAGGGATTTTTCAGCAGATTTTATTCGTAGAAAATGTCCAAGGTCTCCATGAAAAGTTGAATTTTCTGGGGAACTATAAATGATATTGAAGAATACTCAAGGTGGTACTCTGGTGGCCCTGCAATTGAACACCCCTGTTTCCCAGATAAAGAGACTGTGAAGGAAGTGTAATGACTTTCCCAGAGTCACAAGGTCCACATAAGGCTTTCTGTGTTCTTGGCATTTATAACTAGGAGAGCAAGTGCTCTCCTGTTGGGCTGGCCTATTGGAAGTAATTTGCCTTGATTTCTCTGTGGGGATTTTGAGTCAGGGGCAAATGATACCAAGGTAATCATAGCCCTTCTTGATATGAATAGCTATACCAAAAGATAGCACATATCAACCTCTCCAGAGCTTGATATGGGGACCTCAGAAATGTTGACTAAAACTTGGGCTTAGTTGGCCCTCTTCTTCTAGGCCTGTGTGAATTATGCTGAAACTATCATGGTGGTCTCAGAATCAAATAATACAGGTTGACTTAGAACCATGTTAGGTTCATTTGAGCTTAAATTTTGCATCTCTTCTGATAAATTTAGATCATGTATTAGGACAGCAGCAAAAAGGTACTTAGCTGTTGAAATAGATGGATTTAAATTTTAACCTTGGCTTGTCTCTTTCTGGTTATTTCCCTGAGGCAAGTTATTGTGCTTCTCTCAGCCTCAGTGTTTTCATTTGCACAATGGGGATAATGCTGGCATTAAATGAGATAAAGTATGTAAAGATCCTACTAGCCTGCTTGGTGCATGGCCAGTGTACATTCAGTCTAGATATTTTTCCAGAAATATAGGTCAGGATCTCTCAGCAGGGCTTTGCTGGCCTCACCTGATGTCATTCTCACTCCATTTTCAAATTGGTGCTCGCCTGTGACCAGGGAGTGTATTTCCAACACATTCCTGTTTGCCAGCTCAGGCCTTGGGGCTGCTGTGACGTTGCAATTCTTTTCATGGAGCTCCTGTGTGGGACAGGGTGTACCCAGCTCTTAAAGTGCTTTGATGAAAATGCCTTTGTGCTAAGAACTCTATAAATATAAGGAGCAGACCTGGGTGTGGTGCTTCCAGAATACTCCCAAAGTTAGCCATCATCAAAGGCTCAGGTCACAGAAAAGTTGGAAATGGAGATGGTTTGCCAATTCAGTGATTCTCCAAAGCAGAAATGGCTTTTCTTTTTTAGCTTTCATTTCTTTGACTCACTGTGCTTGATTGTACTAGGCCCATCTTGCCTTTCTTGTGTCTTCAGATCTACAAAAACCTGATTTAAAGTATCTTTGAAAAGAACTACCAATTATAAACCATCTCTCAACGTACTCTACCTTAGGCAGCTGACCTACTATCCAATACCACCCAACAGCACCCCCTGGTAGTCAGCGTGGAGCTTATTAACCATCTTTACCATCTCCTTATCCATTCATTCACCCACTCATTCATTCATTCCTTCAACAACTTTTTATTGGTTACCTATGAGGCATCAGGCACTGTAGATACTGGAGATACCAATATGATTAGATATGTTCCTGCCCTTAAGGAGTCACAATTTAGTTAGGAAACAGACAAATAAGTTATTATAATTACAAAATGTTTTAACCACAACAGAAATATTCACAGGGTGCCACCAAAGGACCCAGAAGCATACTTATCTTGAAGCTAAGGAAGCTAACACTTAAGGGCCTGCTTATTTGCATAGGCCCCTTCCGAGACCCTAAAAATGTGTTTACACAGTCACATATTTTAATAAAACCCACAAAAGTAAGCTATTTTAAAGGAATTGGTTAAAATTACGTTTCTTCTACACTGACCTCTCTGTCATATTTCTCATTGCATTAGGTGGCACAAAAGCACCCAAGGACATTTTTGAAACTGGCTATGGAAAGGTTGAGTTTGGTTACATTTTGTTTGGGTTTAGATATTTTTATGTGGTTCATTGTTAAGTTATTGGTATCCCTCCTCATGCTCCTAAGAATAGCTTCCAGAAATACTTCTATAATCCATTGCTTTGGCTCACTTCATACTGTGATGTAAAACTTTATGATCAGAGGTTATATCACAGTTTAAATATGTCTTCTAGTTCCTGGCACCAGAATTATGTGAGTAATGGAAGAGATATGTGATTTAAATGTATAGAGACAGAAGATGGTCTGCAGAATGTCCTTCAAGTTATCAGACGTGTCTGTCATAATGTAAGCAGAAGGCTTGGTTATGGAGAAATTTGAGAGAGGTTTCCCCAGATTTAGCAGCAATCTTAAAAATTTTATATGATATTACCAATATTGAGATATGAAAGCTAAAAGAAATGTTTTCAAATAATCTATACTAATAAAAGGGTAACATGCTAATTAGACTGGGTCAACAAGACCATCTTCTGGACCTCCGACTTCCTTCCAGACAAAGCCATGGTGATGGGGCCCAAGGCAAGGGCAGTTAGGGGCAATCAGGCTGGCAGGGGAGGGCAGTTAGGGGTGAGATCAGGCTGGCAAGGGATTAGGAGTGATCAGGCCATCAGGGGAGGGCATTTGGGGGTATTCAGGCCGGCAGGGAAGGGCAGTTGGGGGTGACCAGGCCTGCAGGGGAGGGCCATTGGGGGTGACCAGGCTTGCAGGGGAGAGCCATTGGGCGTGATCAGGCTGGCAGGAGAGGACTGTTGGGGGTGACCAGGCTGGCAGGGGAGGGCACTTGAGGGCATTAGGCAGGCAGGAAGGTGAATGGTTAGGAGCCAGTGGTCTTGGAATGCGAGAGGGATGTCTGACTGCCGGACATCCCCTGAGGGGTCCCAGATTGGAGAGTGTCCAGGCTGGGCTGAGGGACACCCCCCATGCACAAATTTCATGCACCGGGCCTCTAGTCTATTATATAAATCAAATTACCATCAATTATGTAAGAGGACAGAGAATTGATCTTTCTATTCTCTGTAGAGTACATAGAAAATAGAAAATTGTTCTATGTAGAAGTGATCAAAGAGTATGCAGCTGAAAAGTAGAGGGAAGAAAAGTATTATAAAGAATGTAAGGTAATCGCTATTATAAAAACACTTGTGGTATTTTTCAGTGTATAGCTATATAACCTATTGTGATTGTTTTTCTCATTCTTAATGAATGTTCACTTTCACACCTAATTTTTCTCTTTGTGATTTTTTATTATTTTCTGCAAAGAGGCTCTCCTTTATACTGTATCTAACCTCAGACCCATAAAACGGGTCAGGCCTCAGAAAGATACCTTAAGTTTGCCCAGGGGAGACCAGTGGGATTTCTCAGAGGGCCAGTGTGTGAGCAGAGAGATGGAGGAAATCTGTGAACTTGCCAAGTAGAACATGATGATGGGGGTTTTCTAGGCAGAAAGACAAAGGTGAGGGGCATGCAAGAGCATTTCCATTCAGCAAAGTGGGACACTGTGACTGTGGGCACAGGAGGCTAGAGAGGCCTGAGGCCAGACAATGGAGAACCACTGGGGAGTTTGGGCCAGATTTGGGAGTTTCCTCTGTCTCTTGCAGGTTTTGATTAATGCTACCTTCTTCAGTCTTTCTCATCTCTGTGTACATATCCCCATTATTCTTCCTCCTTTCTCATACTTTTGATTATTTAGGAAACTATCTATATCCCTTGTGTGCCCTCCTCTCTGTCTTGTGCCAGCACCTTTTTATTTATCTCTCCTAATTCATTTGTGAAATAAGAATGGCTACAGTCATCAAATAAAATAATAATATTGATGAGCACCACTATCTTAGTCTGTTCAGACATAACCAAATAGCACAGACTGAATAGCTTGTAAAAAATGGAGATTTATTTCTCACAGTTCCAGAACCAGCGTGGTTGAGTGAGAGTCCTCTTTCTAGTTCGTAGGTGGTGCTCCTTCTCCCTGTTCTCACATGATGGTGGGTGAGACGAGGGACTTCCCTGAAGCCGCTTTTATAAGGCACTAGTCCGATTCCTGAAGGCTCCCCCCTCATGACTTAAGCACCTCCTAAAGGTCCCTTCCACTGATACCATAACCTTTGGGGATTTTTTAGAGACAAACATTCAGACTATAGCACCCAGTATGCGCTAAGTGCTGATAAGTTAGTTGATAATGAAAAGAGCAAAGACTTTGGAGTCTATGAGTCTGCTGGGAAGTTCGGCTAAACAAGCAACCAGACATCTGAATTTTAATAAGCTCTGGAAGAGAAATCATATACACCACACTTTGTTTAACCATTCACCTGTTGATGGACATTTGGGCTGTTTTCACCTTTTGGCTACTGTGAATAGTGCTGCTATGAACATTTATGCATATGCATTTGTTTGAGTACCAGTTTTAAGTCTATACATGCCTAGAAGTAGAATTGTTTCCACAGTCTTTGATGCTTTGTTGTTCTATCTCTCTGGAATCTTGATTTATCAATTATTCCCTTTGCTTCTTCAAACTTTCCATCACTATTGTCTCTTTCTCCCTAGTGTATGAGCACACTGAAAGATTCCATTTCAAATATACATTCAAATTCCTTAAAGGAAAACTCATGATTTTTGGATACAGAATACCTCAGTGTCAATCAGTTGTGGGAAATAATTATAAAAGAATTTGAAAAGTATGATAAAACTGAGGAAAAAGAAAACTTCAACAAATGCAGTTATTGCAAACTACTTCTTGTCAGTCTCATTTTTAGAGTTATCACTATAATAGTTGGCAGTTTCCATTTCTTTATTGTTTGGGTTTTATCATATCTTTGGCCTTAAGACAACAAAAGTTTTATACAGATTAAGGCAAACTTTTCTATGCTTCCATATGTTGATTTATTTCTTGATTTGGTGAGTTTTCAAGTACAGATGGCTTGGGTTTGAGTAGATAAGAGGTAATGAAGTCAGCATACTGCAAAGCCCTGCTGTCATGTGGCCAGGAGGTCTAGGTTTGGGGCACCCCAGACTATAGTCCTGGACCAACAACCAAGAGCATTCTGTACTCTGCAGAATTTGAACATATCCTTCCAACAATCCCCAAGTTGCTTTCTAAGGTTTTTTTCAGCTTTGAAAGCCTAAGATTTTAAATAGAGTGCTGGCTTTGTCATGTGATCAGATACAAAAATGGCATCATTCCTATCAATATTTCTTACTCCAAGTTTAAGCATAGGAGATTTGTTGAAATATAAATTTGCTGATAAACATACTTCCATTCCTTAAAAGTACATTTACTTCACTTTGAACTTGTAAGCTGTACATATTTCATGTGGCATGTTTGGTAAAGAATGTCTCAGAAGAAGGTCCTGGTTTTAGCAAGTTGAGGGAATTCTTCAGTTGAAACTTCATGTGGTTCTTACCAGATACTTTTCAATTCCCCCCTAATTAGAAAGAGTAAAACATATTGAAGTTTTTCTGAAACTCTTAAAAGACACTGTCTTGTTTGGTAAAACTTTACCATTTCATGCAACTACTATGTTCTTTGAATTCTCTTCTTAGTTAATCTCAAAGATACTTGCTTCTCCATGAGTGACTTCATTTGTTGTTGTTTTTACATGTTACAATTTCTTTTACTTTTCTATATTTGGATGGAGTGTCCATACCCATGACATTTTAAAGAAGCCTTTTAGAGGACTGGGATGATGATTTTATTTGGGTAAGAGCTGAATATTTACTCATTTAGATTTATTGGTGCAGCTGTGTCACTTGTGAAGCCAGATCCGTTCTCATAGAACCTCTCCCCGTGTCCACTTATCATTCCTGAGGTGGGTCTGTTGTGCTTTGCTTCCATCCACCCACTCAATCTGCTGAGGTAGTTCCCCTGCCTTTTGCAACTCTTTCTTCACACATGTCTGAATTGTTTGTACCTACTTGGAGACCTGTGCCTCATTGATTCTTTCTTGCAGTGTTTTCATTACCTCTTTATGTTATCATTCTAAAAGGGACTCACTCAAACCACGTCTCCAGGGTAACTGGCATGAAGGTCTTGGATACTTAAACGGTTCCTGCCTGTGCCTGTGTGCGTTTTCAGGCACTGACCCTGGCTGCCTGATGATGGTACTGCTCCCTCAGGGTGATCTTCAGGGGTCATCATGTCTACCAGTTAAACCATGAAGATATTTTTGTTGTTGTTAATCCTCACCCAAGGATATTTTTCCTCATTGATTTTCAGAGAAAGTAGAAAGGGAGGGGAGGAGGGAAACATCAAAGTGAGAGAGACACATCAATTGGTTCCTTCCTATACCCACCCCAACAGGGGCTGGGAATCCAACCTGCAACCCAGGTACATACCCTGGACCAGGAATCGAACCCATGACCTTTTGGTGTGCAGGCTGATGCTCTAACCACTGAGAACATCAGCCAACACAATGCAGATTTTTAAAAACATGTATTTAGTTTGACATTTTATTATGCGAAAACATGGATTAAGTAAGTTAAGTATTCTGAAGTTAGAACTGCAGTGCGTACTCTACAGATGGAAATTCTACATTTTCTTCTTATTAAATTTCAGTAAGATTTTTTTTAAATAAAGGCCAAACAGTTTATAATCTATGAGAATGGGGTCCTCAGGAGTTGTGCATCTTGGCAGCACTGCAGCCCTGTTAAGAATTTCTTCACCCCAAAAGAACTTGCAAATATGTATTTCATTTGAAAGTATTTGCCATTTTTACTGCTACATAATGTGCATTGTGCAAATGCCCCCTTCCTCAAGAATTTGTTCACTCAACAAATACTTACTGATGGTCCACTCTGCGGGAAGCACTGTGCTTGCCCTGGGCACACGGATGTCCACAGTCAGGCCTTGTGCCCTTAAAGGACTTGCAAAGTTGCCAAAAGGGGAAAAGAAAAGAAAAATGTAATTGAGGGGCTATCTGCATACAGACACTAAGCACCAACATTGGCAAATTTAATAATGGTGTCCCTAAGTTAATAGTCAACAACTCTCCAGACCCAAAGGCTTTGTGCCTGCTGAGGCTGGATAAATACTTTTACCACAAAATATTAGATTAGAAGAAATTCATTTATGGTTTACATGGGTTATAACAAAAATGTGAGTGCCACTAGAACGTCTTTTACTAGTCTAAACTCAGAGAAACCTCTGAGCCATTTCCTTTCAGTAAATAAGGGAAATTTCTTCTGGCTGCTCTTGGACCTTTGAAGACACAGACTGAGAGAAGCCAGGGCTTACCCTTGTTTGCCTCAGTTCCTGCTTGAATCTTTTCTGGATGCTGAGTAATGAGCCCTAGAAATAACGAGATGCAAGTTTTGGATACAACAAGATAAAGGTTGTTTGGCCCTTGTGCAGTTTTGTTTTGAAGACTATTCAGAAATGCAGAAACGATCTCGTCGACCGTTAGATGAAAAGTCATCCAAAGAAAGTTCACAGAGGAAGGAGGAACCAAATCCTCTCATTCTCACCAGAAGACAGCTGGCACCTACCTGGGCAGATATGCAGCTTTCTCTAGCACTTGTGGGGTTTTCTCTATTGTTTTCCCTCTGTGTTGTTATACAACAAAATTCAACTGAGTAAATTTGAAGATCTAATTGGCTTTATTAAATGATTCATGAAATGGGCAGCATCTCATCTAGCAAGCAGAGAGAAACTGAGCAGTTATAGAAAATGGAAGGTTTTTATAGAAAGGAGTGTGAAGCAAGAAAGTCATTAGAAAAAGAAAAGTAACAGTTCATTGTAGGAAATTAAGAGTTCAAGGAGACAACAGCTTCTCGTTGGCTGCATTGTGGCATTTCTTATTGTCTGGGCTAGTAGCTGGGCTGGAAGAAGATCTTCCGTCCTCCTTCCAGGGTAGAAAAGTAGAAACATCTTCCTGTTGGGGATGCAAGGTATGGCTCTCCCTGTTTGGCATAACTGACGATGACTGGTAGGATGTGAACATTCCCTCTACAGGCCTTGACAATTCCAATTTCAGTTGAGGGCTCCTTTACTAATTTTTACAGTGCTGATAAGAAGTGTAATGGGCATAGGTAATCTGTAGGTCCACAGTTATTTTTAGAAATAAATGTGAGGCAGTAAATATGAAGCAGTGACATATGGAAACCTTATTAATTGTTCATTAATCATCTTAACATTTATAAACATTGTAACATTTATAATGTTTTTATTGTTTGAGAAGAAAATTCCGCAAACAATATTTATACAAATTAATTTTTTATGGGCCTTCACATTTCAAGGAATGGGCTGCTGCGGAAAGCAATGCAATGTGTTAGAGGATTGTTGACATTTTAAATTCTTACAGTCAATGCCTAGTTCTCCTGGCCTCTCCCCATTTTTCTTGCATGGGTGAACATTTACCCCTAAACAGTAAATGAGCTTAGTGAGGATTTGCAGTGGCTCATCCTACACTCACTTTATCACTTTTGTTATTTGTTTCCTTACCTTTTCCTATTCCTAAAACCACACCATTAAAATTAATAGCACAAAGAGAAATGAGATTTTATGCCTTTTGGTCTTATAAAGGCAGAACTAGAAGCAGAGGGTGAGATTTGGAAAGGCAGATTTTAATTCAACAGAGCAATGCCTTTTCTATCCATCAGAACGCCCCTGTGGACCGGGCCACCTTGAAGGTAGTGAGCAGGACGTTGGAGGGGCTGTGGGGTGAGAGGCTGCATCATGCCTCTGGGGAAATCAGAAAGAGGGCAATGACATTAGGAAGAAAGTGGTAAAAATTTCCCTGTGGACTCTGAGCCTTTAAAGTTCTGTCAACCTTAAAAATAAATTAGCCAGTTATTTTTACCAGCAAAATGGCTTCATTTGAGAGTAGCAAAGAATTGCAATTTGGGAAAAGCAAGCTATGGTAAAACCATAGGCAAGTCCAGAGAACAAAGGCTAGGGGCTTGCTTTTATTAGGGATTAGGAGGAAATTGGGGATGGTTGTTTTGAACAAAAGTTCACTGGAGAAAAACAAGAGTTCAATGTTGTGGTGGTTTCTCCTTGGCCTAGAGCAGTGGTTAGTGCATTGTTGATGGGGCAGGGAGGAACCTTTCTCCTTTTTTGTAAAAGCAGGAGATGAAATTCCCATGTGATTAATATCCTTCCTTGTCAAAATAATTCTTACCTTCCTTCTTCCTGCTGGTGGTAAGTGCGTGAGATGTCCCTCCTTCACTGTTTCCCAACTCCATTTTAAATGAGGTCTTTTTTATTTATTTTTACATTTCCTGGCATCTTAGTAGTATCAAAGCAGGCTTTCCCCCCAGATTTCTGGCCACTTCCTTCTCCAGGAGAAGAATAGTGTATGATGCAAGAGGATGAAGATGTTTTTGATGTTTGACATTTGCTCCTAGTGATTTTTTTCAACTTAGTTTCAGGTCCTGGGCTGTGGGTGGACCCTGCCTACTATTGTCTGAATGTTGTCCCTTCAAAATTCACATTAAGCCCGGCTTCTGTGGCTCAGTGGTTGAGTGTCTGCCTATGAACCAGGAGGTCATGGCTCAATTCCCAGTCAGGACACATGCCCAGGTTGTGAGCTGGATCCTCAATAAGGGGCATGCAGGAGGCAGCTGATCAATGATTCTCTCTCATCATTGATGTTTCTATCTCTGTCTCTCCCTTCTTCTCTGAAATCAATATATATTTCACATTGAAATCCTATCCCTCAAGGTGATGACATGAGAAGATGGGGCCTTTGAGAGGTGATTCATGAGTGGAGCCCTCATGAATGGGATTAGTGTCCTTATAAAAAAGACTCTAGAGAGCTCCCTCACTCCTTTCACCATGCAAGTTTACAGATAGAAGATGCTGACTATGAAGCAGAAAGCGGGCTTTCACCACACACTGACGAGCAGGGTCCTTGATCTTGGTCTTCTAGCCTCTAAACTGTAAGAAATCAGTGTATATTGTTTACAAGCTGCCCATTCTATGGTATTGAGTTAGAGCAGCCTGCAATGACTAAGGCTGGACTTTGTGGGCTGATGTATGCATGTCTGGTTTATTCACATACATGCCCATTCAGCCATTCAGATGAACTTGAGCCATCATTTAGGCTAAGTAGGTGGTAGAGATTCTCACGTGGAGACACTGTTGGCTCTGTGGAGAAATTACATGTGTTGGAGCCTAGAATGAATTTCTGGTGGTGGGGGAAGGAGGCTTTGTGGGGTGGGGGAGAAAAGCAGGGGAGCTTTCATATTAGGAAAGGATGGAAAAAATGTCAGTGTTTGCAGATATACAGTTAAACCCACACTTCTGGGCTCTGGACAAGCAAGAATCTAAACCAACAGAGAAAGCACTTTCTCAGTCCTGAAATCCGGGGACAGTTTCACTGAGGAAGCCTGGACCATGTGGACTCAACATAGTTTGGATTCTGCTATTGAAACACTAATGCTATCTAAGCTTTTGATTAGGCAACACAAAAACACAACTTGTGAGCTTTAGCCTGACTGCTTGAGGACTCATGCAGAACAAGACAGAGAACCTGCTAGGACAGCTGCTCCAGGGCCAGAGCTCATTGGTCTTCTTGAGGTCTTCAGCGCATGTGCTTCACTTGCGGAGGAGTGAGAGCAGGCCAGCTGGGATCTCTCTCCACCACTTGCCCAGCCTCCAGCCCCTCCCCACCCTGCCGTGCACTTATTTCCTTCCCCATCCTAGAACCCTTCCTCAACACCCTATAGGATGTTTTTATAACTAAGTCAATGGCTAAAACATTTGTTACCAGTCCCTAATGGGTATTTTTTATTACTGCCACGTTTCTGTGACTGAGAACTTGATTCCTGGGTTGAACGCATGTTTTGATCTTCTATTAGGTGATATATTTTATTCGTCTATTGACACAAATTGCCTGAAGAAATCTTTGCTCATTATATGAAGAGTTTTTCCTAATTAATGCCGGAACACTGAGAGAGGGGGCTCCATTATTTTCTGTGTCCAGAAAAAACCCTCTCTGAGGATCCACAAATGTAATAAACTGTTCCCATTTTAAACACCAAAATCTTAAACATTTGCCTTCTTTTCTTGTCACAACCCAATATATGTTTATAATATTTCTACACATTTATATATTTTCTACAATTATACAATTAGTAGCACATTTATGAACATTTTCCATGTCATTCAATATTTTTCTTCCTATTGTCACAAACTTATGCTATTTCCAATTTTCCTTTTTTTTGCAATACCAAAAAGATGTACACTTCTCTCAGAAATATGGGATAGCATCTATTTCCTCCAAAACCATCTACAGAAAATATAATAATTTAAACAATTTTAAAATCAATTTAATAGGTAAAGAAGGCATCTTATTGTTGCTAAAATGTGCATCTTTTTGGTAACTTATAAGAATAATTGTATTTTCAAATGTTTAGTGGTTATCTGTGCATTCTTGTGAATTTCCCTTTTTATTCTTTACCTATTTAGGAAAGGGGAATGCATTTCCCCCCAATTAATTGTAAGTGGTTTTAAAATTATAGGTGTAACATGTTGCAAATACATTTTGTCATTTGCCTTTAAATTATATTTACAGTATGGGTTGTTGGGTTTTTTTTACATATAGAAAATTTTAACTTTGATGTTGTCAGGACTGCTCCAGAATTCTGGAAGAAACAAACAATATGTAAGCCCCTATATCGGTCCTTAAGGAACCTGCAATTCAGTTGTGGAAATAAGATACAAATGTGTGTAAAGCACACAATACGATATTTAAAGCAGAAGCTTTTGCCCTACCCGGTTTTGCTCAATGGTTAGAGCATCAGCCTGCAGACTCAAGGGTCCCAGGTTCGATTCCAGCCAAGGGCATATACCTTGGTTGCAGGCACATCCCCAGTAGGGAGTGTGCAGGAGGTAGCTGATCGATGTTTCTCTCTCATCGATGTTTCTAACTCTCTATCCCTCTCCCTTCCTCTCTGTAAAAAATCAATATATATCTATATGGTAGCAGATTTTCATGAAGAAGGGATGTAGCACTATTAGATGGGCTATTACTTGCTCAAAATTGGAAAACGCCTTAGAAGCTGCTTATCCTCTCTGTCCCTACCTGGTTGATAACCACAGATTTAAATGTCAGGCTGGACAAGGATCAGGAGTGTCTCCAGGCAGTGTGTGACAATCGCACACAGCTGTGCTGCTGCGCTGGGCTGACCCTCCAGGTAGCACTGAGCAATTCTCTTTTCTGGGTAACTGAATGCATATATGTGCCAGCACCTTTGATAGTATTAGCAATATAAATTGTGTTTATCTCTGGTCTATGAAACTTAGAAAAGTGTCTGGAAAAAATTTTAGGAAGAATGAGAACATGAGTTTTCATTATTTTCTTTGTGTAACTTTCAAATTACATTATTTTGTCATGAGAGTTGAGGTATTGCTTGTTTTTGTGTCTCTCTCTTATGTACCTCTCAGATTACTGACCACATTTGTTAGAATTTTTAATGTGTTTTAAAGACTCCAAGCTAATGAGACCTCACTATGGTGTGTGTGTGTGTGTGTGTGTGTGTGTGTGTGTGTGTGGGTGTGTGTGGGGGTGTGTGTGTGTTGCCCAAGTTGACCCAGGCTGGTGTATGGGGATGACTGAGGGGCACTGTGGAGACATCTTTCTGGATGGTGTGGCAAAGCAGCAGAAGGTGTCTAGAGAACAGGAACTTTCCTAATGCAGGCAGGCTTCAGCCAGTGGTGCTGGTAAATGTTTAACAACCAGGTCTCTGGGGGAACCAAGTCTTGATGTGAAGCATTTGCCCATTATCTGGTGCAAACGCTCCCACTGTGTGGACTGTAGCTACCACTGTGAAGTCACTGGATGTGGAGCTAGGAAGAGATGTGCACTATGGGCTCTCATAAGCCAGTGTGAGTTGTCATTTATTCATAACAGGACCACAACCACATCTAGGGACAGGGGCCAGAGGGGCAGAAGTCAGCACCCCAAGGGAGGTCATAGCACAAAGCAGACAGTGTGTCAGGGCCCAGCTCCACTAGCTGGAGTCAGTGCCTGGCTGAGGGGCAGCTAGACCAGGTACCACGCCTTAAAACTGAGGCAAAAGTTCAGTCCAGAGCAGTAGGACCACTGCAGTCACAGAGGCTGCAGGAATGCCAGCACTAGCCTCTGGCCAATTTCAAGCCCTCCATCATGAGCCAGTGGTTGACACCTTGGAAGCCGTGATGTCCTTCTTCCTGGTCAGACAGACCTAGTTCAGACACAGACAAGGGCAAATGGCTGACAGAGAACAGCAGGGACTCCAAAACAGGGCCAGACAGTTCCCGTCTTCAGTGAACACTCAGTGAGTGAATGTGATGTCTTCATTTGCCCAGGGATGAAGAAAGAGAGTAGTCCTATAATTTCAGTATTTGGATCTTGTGAAGAGTTACATTACACCAGTTATTTCATCAACAAGTATTTTTAGGTGAACAAGAATGACACAATTTTGCTCTTCTGGAGCCTGCATTCTTGTGGAGGAGACAGATGATAAACAATTTATAAAAGGGCAAAATAGTTTCAGATGAAGATGAAAGCTATGAAAAGCTAAGCTGTGACAGAATGGGGACAGGAGATGGGCTGCTTCAGACAGGCGTCATGTTTCTTCTGAGAAGACAGTGTTTGAACTGAGGCCTGAAAGATGAGAAGGGAGCAATTGTTCAAAGAGCTGGGAGCAAAGGCAGAAGGCAAAGTAAGTCCCATGGTCCTGAGGCAGAAAGAAGGGAGGAGCTTAGCATGTTTGAGGAAAAGGTAGACAGGCAGAGTGCTGAAGTGTGGTGGTGGGGAGGGAGACACCAGGTGGAGTCAGGGAGGTAGGTGGGCCCCTGATCTTGTAGGGCCTAAAGGTAAAAATAGGTGGTTGGATTTTGTTCTAGGTGAAATGGGAAGTCCTTGTTACTCCTTGCTACTCAAAGTGGGGTTCATGGGCCAAGAAAACAGCTTCACTCAGGAGACCATCCCATACCTCAGTGATGGCGAACCTTTTGAGCTCAGCGTGTCAGCATTTTGAAAAACCCTAACTTAACTCTGGTGCCGTGTCACATATAGAAATTTTTTGATATTTGCAACCACAGTAAAACAAAGACTTATATTTTTGATATTTATTTTATATATTTAAATGCCATTTAACAAAGAAAAATCAACCAAAAAAATGAGTTCGTGTGTCACCTCTGACACGCATGTCATAGGTTCGCCATCACTGCCCTACCTATTCCAGAATCAGAATCTACTTTAACACAATCTCCTCATAGTTTGTATGTACTGTCTTAGTCGGCTCTAGCAGCTATAGCAAAATACCACAGACTGGGTGGCTTATACAACAGAAATGTATTTGCTCACAGTTCTGGAACCTGGAAGTCTGAGATCCTGGTGTGAATATTATAGAGTTCTGGTAAGAGATCCCCAACACCTGTAGACAATGCCTTTTCACTGTGTCTGCAAATGGTATGTCTGTGGAGGTGGGAGGAGAAATGGGAGGGAGAAGAGGGAGATCTTTCTCTTTTCCTGTTCTTATAAAGCCACAATCTTAAGGGATGAGGGACCTATCTTTATTATTGCATTTATCCTTAATTACCTACTTATAGTCACATTTGGGATTAGGGCATCAACATATGAATTTGGGAGGGGGCACAATTCAGTCCATAACTTATACAGCAGTGACCTAATATTAGTAATTCTCAAAATTTAGCAGAAAGAAATCACCTGAAGGGCTTAATAAAACCCAGATTCTTGGACCCTCAGGGATACTCATTTAGCTGAGCTAAATCTGATTCAATAGGTCTGCCCAAGATTTTGCATTTCTAACAAGCTCCTTGGTCATTCTGCCACTGGTTCATGGGCCATACTTTGAGCAGTGAATTCAACAATATATCCGGGTAACCAAGTTTCAAAGAACTAAAATATCATAAAATAATCTAAACAAAATTAAAAAAATAATTCAGCAGTCCTGAATACCATTGTATTTCAATGAGTTAGAGAATTTTAAACATTGTTAAGTTTTTTAAAATAACATATATTTACATCTTTTTATTTTATCTTACTTATTATTTTGGCTACAGTTTATCTACTTTGCTTTGATAACCTGAAAGTGTTTTGCAAGCATTTGTTAACCCTCAAATCTGCTGCAGGCAGAATAGTAAATAAAAAATTAAATATGGAAAATAGCAACCTTGAGATACAGAGAAATCAGTGCCTTATACAAGTCAGTGGCAGAGCAGGAAGCAGGAGAATGTGTTTGTTAAACAGATGTCTGCCCATGTAAGATATAAGAGGCGTGAGTGATGCTCTGCAGTTTTGAATTATGCAATGAACTTTGTATGTTCATTAATGCATAGGCATGAAGGTCCCTTTGAATACCAAGAGGAAAAAATCAACAGTGTCTTGGGTCATAGGTTTCTAAAACTGTGAAAATCAAATCAAATGAAGACATATATGTAAAACTGTGGTTCCTCATGGGTGAAGTTAACATAGGCCAGTCCTTCAAACCCTGAAGGTTGTGAAGTTTAGCAACAATGCAATGATGAATTATAAAAGCTGTTTTTCCTATTATATCACCATTTTACCTAATTATTTCTGGTATAAACTCTGGTGGAGACCATGCATATCTACACTAATAAAAGAGAAACATGGTAATTGGCGTACGACCGCTACCCTTCCCATTGGCTAATCAGCGTATCCTTATGCAAATTAACTGTCAGCCAAGATGGCGGCCGGCAGCCAGGCACTGAAGCGAGCAGGGAGGCTTGCTTCCTCCAGGAACTGCAGACTCCAACGTTCCCCGCCTCACTTGCCGGACTCTCAACTGCAACTCTAAGCAACTATTACTAAGTTGCAAATAAGAAGCTAAACAAAACCAGCTGTCAGTCAGCCCCGACCGCAACATTGTGTCCATGTTTTCAGCAGCGAGGCCTCAGAGCTAAAGCTGGCCCAGAATAAAAAAAAAAAAAAGAAAACAAGGAGCGGTTGGGAGCTTTTAGTCAACTGCCAGTGGGAAAACAGCCCTCAGCCCCTCAGCCAGCCTGGCCAGGCACTCCAGTGGGGACCCCCACCCTGATCCAGGACACCCTTCAGGGCAAACCAGCCGGCCCCCACCCATGCACCAGGCCTCTATCCTATATAGTAAAAGGGTAATATGCCTCCCGGCACCGGGATCAGTGTGACAGGGGGCAGCGCCCAAACCCCCTGATCAGCCCTGCTCTGTGCCTGATATGGGGGAGCTCCCCAATACCCCGATTGCCCTGCGGCTCTGTGTGTGACAGGGTAGAGCCATAACCTCCCCATTGGCCCTGCCCTGAGTGTGACAGGGTGCAGCGCCCCAACCCCCTGATCCGCCCTGCTCTGTGTGTGACAGGGGGCAGTGCCCCAACTCCCCTATCGGCCCTACTCTGTGAGTGACAGGGGGGAGCTCCTCAACCCCCTAATGGGCCCTGCTCTGTGAGTGACAGGGGGCAGCGCCCCAACCCCCCTGATGGACCCTGCTCTGTTAGTGACAGGGGGCAGCGCCCCAACCCCCTGATCGGCCCTGCTCTGTGCGTGACTGGGGTGGCACCGCAACCTCCCCATCGACCCTGCCTTGAGTGTAACAGGGGGCGGTGCCCCAACCCCCCAATCAGTCTACCCTGAGCGTGACTGAGGGTGGCATTGCAATCTCCCAATCCGCCCTGCTCTGTGCATGACGGGGCGGCGCCCCAACTCCCCAATCGGCCCTGCTCTGAGCCTGACCAGGGGCTGCACCTAGGGATTGGGCCTGCCCTCTGACACCCGGGAGCAGACCTAAGCCAGCAGGTCGTTATCTCCCGAGGGTTCCCAGACTGGGAGAGGGCACAGGCCAGGCTGGGGGACCCCCCCCACCCCGAGTGCACAAATTTTTGTGTACCGGGCCTCTAGTTTATTATAAAACTCCAACCAGAAAAGAAGGAAACTTTGGCAGAGTCCAGAATAAAATTGTGATATGTATATTTCTACATACATACAATGAAGAATTAATATAAAATATCAGGCCGAGAGCACACTGCTCAATATTTAGAACTAAACTTGTATTATAACTAAACTTGTTTTCAGAATAGCTGATTTTCTCCACTATGATTCAGAAAGGTTAGTTTTATAATTGAAAGATACAACTCAAGTTAAAATGTATCATTTAAGAATTCATCTAAAGAAATATTGAAGGGAAAAAAAACAATGTATCCAGTCAGCAAAGATCATTCCTTACATAAATATAAATATGAGGATGCTACTGACAAGTTTAATTTCATAAACTTGTATTCCCAGAGTAAAACTTGGAGTTTTGAAGGTGATCAGGAGAAGTAATGGTGCTGTAAACGTCATAGGGTTATCTTATACAGCAGAAAGTGTTTTTAAAATTAAACTTCTTATTTTGAGATAATTATAGATTCACATGCAGTTGTAAACAATAATACAGAGAGATCTTATATACACTTTTCCCCAGTCTCCCTCCATGGTAATATCTTGTACAATACCATAACCAGGATATTGGCAATGATCAGGATAAGATACAGAACATTTCCATCACCATAAGGTCTCCTGTTCTCTTTTTAGTCACACCTACTTAACTCCTGTCTCCAGCCCCTCCTTAACCCCTGACAATCACTAATGTGTTCTCCATTTCTATAATTCTATCATTTCATGAATGTTATGTAATTGACTTTTTTTCCACTCAGCATAATTCTCTGGAGATTTATCCAAGTTGTTTTGTGCATCAGTAGTTCATTCCTTTTTATTGCTGAACTAGAGGCCCTATGCATGAAATTCATGCGGGGCGGGGGGGGGGGGGGTTCCCTCAGCCTGGCCTGCACCCTCTCCAATCCAGGACCCCTCAGGGGATGCCCGACTGCTTCTCACAATCTGGGACCACTGGCTCCTAACCGCTTGCCTGCCTGATCGCCCCTAACTACTTCTGCCTGCCTGCCTGCCTGCCTGATCATTCCTAACTGCTCCCCTACCGGCCTGATTGCCCCTAACTGCTCCCCTGCTGATCTGATCACTCCTAACTGCCTCTGCCTTGCCCCACACCTGGAACCCAGGCTTCCCTTCCTCTGGCCAGCTGCAGGCACTCAGGACCTGGGCCAGCTTCACCCGGGTCGGCTGCAGCCACAGGGGACCATGGGCAGGTAGCTTGTTCCTCTCCTGGTCTGCAGGCATAGGCACAGGTGCTGGCACCTGGGACCATGGGGTGTGTGGCTTGTCCCTCTCCCAGGCTGGGTCATAGGCGCAGCTGCACCTGGGACCACAGGGTGGGCAGTTTGTCCCTCTCCCAGGCTGAAGCCCCAGCTGCTGGCACCCGGGACTGTGGGGCGGGTGGCTTGTTCCTCTCCTGGGCCACAGTCTGGCTGGTCCCCATCCCTCTCTCATGAGCTCATTTGTGCCTGGCTGGTACCCATTCCTCTCTCCACAGTGTTGAGTGTCTGCGCCGTTATGGCATTACAGTGTGAGGATATGATGACCATTTGCATTTTAGCTCTTTATTATATAGGATATTGTTCTATGGTATGGATGTAACAGGGTTTGTTTAACCATTTTCCCATTGAAAGTTATCTGAGTTGTTTATAGTATTTGGCCATCATGAATAAAGTTGCTTAAACATTTGTCTACATGTTTTTGTTTACACACAAGTCTTCATTTATCCGGGATAAATGCCTAAGAGTATAGCTGCTAGGTCATATGGTAGTTGCATGTTTAGATTTTTAAAAAATCTATTAACTGTTTCAGAGGGGCTGCACTACTTTAATTCCCACCAGTAATGTTTGAGAGATTGTTTTCCTATATCCTTCAATGAATGTCCATGTATTTGTTTTGCCATGTTCTAATTGATTTATCTGATTTTTCGCTGTTGATGCTTAAAAGTTCTTTGTACATTCTAGATACTAGTTCTATGTCTGATAGGTGGTTTGCAAATATTTTTCCCCACATTGTAAATTGTTAGAGTCTTTTGAAGAGCAAAGATTTTTAGTTTTTTTTATCCTTTATTTTAATCATTTTTCAATTATGGTTGACATGCAATATTATATTAGTTTTAGGTGTACACTCCAGTTATTAGACATTATATAACTTAGTAAGTGATCATCCAAATAAATTTCATACCCATCTGACACCATACATAATTATTAGAATACCAGAGGCCTGTGGTGAGCAGGCCTAAGCCTGCAGTTGGACATCCTTAGCCATGCACTCGCCAGCCTTGAGCTCCTGTGTTGAGCATCTGCCCCCTAGTGGTCAGTGTGCATCATAACTGGTTGTTCTGTCATTTGGTTGATTTGCATATTAGCCTTTTATTATATAGGATTGTTGACTATATCCCCTATGCTATACTTTATATACTCATGACTATTCTGTAACAACCAATTTGTACTTAATCCCTTCATCTTTTTCACCCACCCTCCCAACTCTCCTCCCATCTGACAACCATCAAAATGTTCTCTGTACCTCTGAGTCTGTTTCTGTTCTGCTTGTTCATTTATTTTGTTTTTTAGATTCAATTGTGTTGGAGTCCAAACCCAACAGGTCCAGGGGTTCCCAAAGGTGTGGAGGGAGTTGGCGAAGAAGGAATGACACGGAGACAGCGTTCAGTTGATCAGCATAGCGAGGTTCTCTCTTTATTCTCCTGTTACATCTGTATTTATACCATTCGATTTTAATCCTATCCATTCTATTCCAAAGGTTAGGGCGTTTGTTATCTCCATTCCAAGGTCACTACTCTATTGTTCTGTTAAGCTACAAGGAAGTAACTGAAGGAGATTATCCTAAGTAAAGATTATGTAGCTTAAGCTTGATTTTTGTAGTTAAAGTGATTAACTACCCACCTGGCACTTAGTTAAGGGCTTTTACTGATTCCCTTCCTTAGTCCTGTTAATACCTAACTCCAGGGAAAAATCTCTACCTGGGGAAACAACCTTTCCCAGAGAGGTGACCTTGGTTAAAACACATAGCGCTAAGAAGGGGAGCAAACATATTAAGAACAGTATGCCATATACCCCAGGTTCCTTGAAACATATGCTGTGCAGATGTTTCTTCCCTGCAGCGACTGTGTCAAGCAGCAAGGATGGACCAGCTTCCGGCAAATTCCCCCTTTTTTATTTCTTAAATGATAGCACGTGTAAATCAGCGGCCACCTCTCGGATTGGGTTGTTTAAGACTCAGAAGACCTGTTTGTGACTTTGCCAATAGGTCAGTCTGAGGCTTAACCCTATATCAACAATTGTTGATGGATGTATATTTATTGCCATTTTACTGTTCATATTTTTTTGTCTTTTATTTTCTTCTTAAAGAAGACACTTTAATATTTTATGTAATACTGGTTAGGTGGTGATGAAATCCTTTAGCTTTTTCTTGTCTGGAAAGCTCTTTATATGTTCCTTAATTCTAAATGATAGCTTTGCTGGGAAGAGTATCTTGGTTGTAGGTCCTTGCTTTCCATCACTTTGAATATTTCTTGCCAATCCCTTCAGGCCTGCAAAGTTTCTGTTGCGCTCCCTTGTAGATAACTAACTGCTTTTCTATTACTGGTTTTCTTTCTTTGTCTTTAACCTTTCGAATTTTATTTTATTTTAATATATATATATATATTTGTTTCAAAGAGGAAGGGAGAGGGAGACAGAGATAGCAACATCAATGATGAGAGAGACTTCCTCTGCATGCCCCCCACTGGGGATCAAGCCCGCAACCTGGCATGTGCCCTGACTAGTAATCAAACCATGACCTCCTTGTTCATAGGTTGATTCTCACCACTGAGCCAAACCAGCTTGGCATAACCTTTTGTATTTTAATTATGACGTTTCTTGATGTGAGCCTCTTAGGGTTCATCTTTTTGGGACTCTTTGTGCTTTTTGAAAGTGTATGTCTATTTTCTTCACCAGGTTAGGGGAGTTTTCTGTTATTATTATTTCAAGTAGGTCTTCAATTTCTTGCTTTCTCTCTTCTCCTTCTGGCACCCCCATGATGTGAATATTGGTATGCTTAAAGTTGTCCCAGAGGTTCCTGCACTATCTTCAATTTTGGGGATTCTTTTTTTCTTTTTACTGTTCTGATTCAGTGCTTTTTGCTTCCTTATATTCCAAATCACTGATTTGATTCTCTATTTCATCTACTCTACTGTTAATTCCCTATAAATTATTCTTCATTTCAGTTAGTGTATCCTTCATTTCTGACTGGTTGTTTTTTATGGTTTACATGTCCTTTTGTATGCTGTTGAAGTTTTCACTAAGTTCATTGAGCATCCTTATAACCATTGTTTTGAACTCTGCATCTAATAGATTGCTTATCTCCATTTTGTTTAGTTCTTTTTCTGGATTTTGATACATGTTTATTTGTATCATCATTTTGGCAGCCTCTCCGTATTTGTTTCTATGAATTATGTAGAGCGAACTGTGTTAGCCAGGGTGATGGAAACTCAGATATGGCAGCTGCCTGTCGCCTCTGTGGGGGAAGGCTTAGAAAAGGAATAATAGCCTCTGCCAGAACCTGGGATTCCAGCATTCTTCCCTCTTGCTCATACACAATCCCCACCAGTTTTTACAGTCAGAAGTTATGGGGATCTTCTATTCCTGGCATTAAAACCCTGGGCTGGGGGTTCTGGTGTGGGTCTAAAACCCCCTTGTTCCTCTGCAGCTGAGCTATCCCTTTGGATTTCTATCACGTGGGTGTCGGACCAGCTCATTCTGTGTCTCTGCCCCTCCTACCAATCTTGATGTGACCTCTTTAAATCCCTAGTTGTAGGAATTTGATTCAGCTAGGATTCAGGCAGTTTGAGTGGTTAGCATCTAGGCATTTAAGCAA
This sequence comes from Myotis yumanensis, assembly GCF_028538775.1. Classification (NCBI taxonomy): domain Eukaryota; kingdom Metazoa; phylum Chordata; class Mammalia; order Chiroptera; family Vespertilionidae; genus Myotis; species Myotis yumanensis. The sequence goes on from NW_027223752.1 coordinate 102,567,476, forward strand.
GAATGATATCAGTTTTTTACTGAATTCACACCACTGGGACAATAAAGACAGGGGTGACTTTCCAGACAATGGTCACCCATGAGACCTCTCCATTTATCCATGTTTCCTTTACCAACAGTGAAAAACATGTATTTATAAGAGGTACACATAAACGAGATTCATATGGACATTCTGTCTTTCCATCAGACTTCCTGTTTCTGGAAAAACAGCAACAAAAAGGGATTTCTAGTATTGAAAAGTGAGGCAAGTTGATGTGCCACAGTTCAAGTTCATGGCTAAAAAGTTGTGAAGAGATCATGAGGCACCAGACCCTACGGGGAGAGGCAGCACGGCCTTGCAGCCATCAGAAAGCGAGGGAGACTCTGTTGCACAGCTGCTCGCTGGCACTGGGGGACACAAAGCCCTGGCAGAGATTCAGGGGGCCGCGGAGACTCAGCCAGTGCTATTTGCTCCGCCATGGCGACTCCCTGAGACTCAGCCCTAATCAATTTACATCCCCATCCAAGCTGTGCCAGGTGCACAAAAAGACCCACCTGCGCTTTTGCAGCCTATCCCAACAAATTGCAGACTTCAACTGCTCGCAGCCATGGGAGACACACTCAAGAAGCAGACCCAGGAGAACCAGGATGGCGGCATAAGGAAGAGACCTGTGCGTGCTACCTCACACAACAACATCGAAACTACCAAATATCAGACAAACACCTATCATACAGAACCATGGGAAAGTTGGCCCAGTGGAAGCTCTACAACTGGAAGGAGAGAAAGAACATTGAGACTGAGTAGGATGTGACACCAAGTACAGAGCCCAACCCAACAAACTGCAGATTTCAACTCCTCGCATAGAAAGAAGCGCATTGAGACTGAGTAGGATGTGCAGAGGCACCAAGTACAGAGCCCATCCCAGCAGGCTGCAGATTTCAGCTCCTTGCATCTGGGAGGGATGCAATCGGGGGGCAGAGTCGGGTCCGGGGCCGGCCAGGGCTGGGCCTGACTGGGCCGGCACTGTGGAACTGCTGTACCAGCAAGCGCACAAACATGCCCACTGGTCCCAGTCTCTTGTGGGGCGCTGGGGGACAGCAGACAGGCAGTCTGTGCACTTGGTGGAGGGCAGGAGCGCTGGATGTTCAACCACCAGGAACGCCTGGAGATTTTGTCTGGTGGGGAGCCGACGGCAGGGGACAGAGGGCCAAACTTCCTGTTTCCCTGGTAAGGCTGGGATGGCCCCGGTGAGGTTGGGATGGCCCCCGTGAGGTTGAAACGGCCCCGGTGTGGTAGGGACGACCCCGGTGAGGTCGAAACGGCCCCGGTGTGGTAGGGACAACCCCGGTCAAGTTGAAACGGCCCCGGTGTGGTAGGGACGACCCCGGTGAGGTTAAAACAGCCCCCGTGAGGTAGGGACGACCCTGGTGAGGTTGAAACGGCCCCCGTGAGGTAGGGACGACCCCAGTCAGGTCGAAACGGCCCCGGTGTGGTAGGGACAACCCCGGTCAGGTTGAATCGGCCCCGGTGTGGTAGGGACAACCCCAGTGAGGTTGAAACGGCCCCCGTGAGGTAGGGACGACCCCAGTCAGGTCGAAACGGCCCCGGTGTGGTAGGGACAACCCCGGTCAGGTTGAATCGGCCCCGGTGTGGTAGGGACAACCCCAGTGAGGTTGAAACGGCCCCCGTGAGGTAGGGACGACCCCGGTGAGGTTGAAACGGCCCCCGTGAGGTAGGGACAACCCCGGTCAGGTCGAAACGGCCCCGGTGTGGTAGGGACGACCCCGGTGAGGTTGAAACAGCCCCTGTGAGGTAGGGACGACCCCAGTCAGGTCGAAACGGCCCCGGTGTGGTAGGGACGACCCCGGTGAGGTTGAAACGGCCCCCGTGAGGTAGGGACGACCCCAGTCAGGTCGAAACGGCCCCGGTGTGGTAGGGACGACCCCGGTGAGGTTGAAACGGCCCCCGTGAGGTAGGGACGACCCTGGTAAGGTCAAAACGGCCCCGGTGTGGTAGGGACAACCCCAGTGAGGTCGAAACGGCCCCCGTGAGGTAGGGACGACCCCGGTCAGGTCGAAACGGCCCCGGTGTGGTAGGGACAACCCCGGTGAGGTTGAAACAGCCCCGATATGGTAGGGACAACCCCGGTGAGGTTGAAACCGCCCCCGTGAGGTAGGGACGACCCCGGTCAGGTCGAAACGGCCCCGGTGTGGTAGGGACAACCCCGGTGAGGTTGAAACGGCCCCCGCGAGGTAGGGACGACCACGGTCAGGTTGAAACAGCCCCGGTGTGGTAGGGACAACCCTGGTGAGGTTGAAACGGCCCCCGTGAGGTAGGGACGGCCCCGGTGAGGTTGAAACGGCCCTGGTGAGGCTCAGACGGCCCTGGTGAGGTTGAGACTACTCCAGTGAGGTTGGGACAAATAAAGGGGACCAGTATGGTCTGATGAACAGGGGTAGATACAGAAGCAGAGCAACATAAAAAAAAAAAAAGAAAAAATAAAAAAATAAAAAGTTGTGAAGATAAAATTCAAGAGAGAAAGAGACCTAGAAAAGAAAATAGACAGGAAATGTGAAAAGAAAAGAAACAGTAGCTATAACCATCATCATACACCAAGAATAGAAATGGACATCTGTCTTCTGTGAAAGTAGGAATGACCACTGTATGCCCCATTCCCTATTAAGAATATACTGGCACCATTTAGAGTCTACCCAGTTCTCAGCACAGATGGCCTCTCTCATGAACACTGGCCCTGATCACTGTAACTCAGAGGAAGCAGATTCTGGACCATAAATCAGACTCTATAATAGACTACTTTTATAGATATCTATGTTTTTTGTGTTCATATCTTATTTCTTTATCTATGTTGTATACTTTCAAAGAGCAGGGTCAATGTATTTCAGTTCTTCCTATAATGATATTTTGCACCAGTAAGTGATAATGAATGTTTCGATTGAATAAAAATTAATGGAAACAAAGCTGAGAATTCAAGGAAAAAGGAAAAGTGCTCAGCTCCAACATCTATAAAATTTAATATTAAAGAAATGCTGCTTATGTTCTGGCCCAGTATAGACTATGTTCCACAATGCACCCATCAAGCAAAATGAAAATATCATCACTACTCCATTCCATTAGGGTGAACATTGCTGTGTGCTTGCGAGCTGGTATACGTGCCAAGTTATAGGGTTGATTTAAGTGCAGTGATCATATCTTGAGTAGTCAAGGAGTAATTGGGGAAGACAAGATTGATTTTATAGCAAATGATTACAGGAAATCTTACCTGAATCTTTTCAAGTTATCATTTTACTATGCAATATTTCATTAGCTAATTGTTATTGAGACAATGAAGGAATTGGTTCCAAAACAGTCAATTACTTAGTCCAATTTGGGTAATAAAAACATTCTATGAATTAATATATAGTTTACTTTGAAAGGAAATCATGCCTCCCTGGAGGCTGTTCAATGGTTAGGGGAAATGGTTCTACTATTTGCCTCTCTGTTGCAACATCATATATTGGGAAAAAACTTAATTACATTTGGATGGTTCTACAACTTTATGGTGCAAACTGCTAAGATATTAACAAAGAAAATCTTGCATAAGAGAGCTGTACAGAGGAGGAACCTGGGAGCAGTAGGATGCACCCAGAGTGTGTCAGAGCATAATTGAGAGTCCCCATCTCTTAGTTTTGAAGTTTATTCTTCTTTCTTCATGCAGTAAAAACTACAAATAATCAAACAAGGACTCAAAAAGATCCCCCATAGACTTTAGATGATGTATTCACCTGTTAGAATGTGAAAGTACTGAGGCCTTTGATAATTTCTAAATTGTAAAGTGCTATTTTTTATTAATTTGACTCATGCTTTTTAGTAGTAAAAATTAATATTTTGAAAAAAAAGATGGCGGCTGGCAGGACAGAGGTGAGGGAGAGGAAGTGAGTGAGCGAGGGGATGAAAGGAGAGTGTGTGGATGTGTGTGGTGTGTGTGTGAGTGAGTGAGGGACAGTTAAATTCAGCAGGAGCAGCAGGGGCTGGCAGACCAGGCTCTCTTGGACAGGGAGAGACTAACACCACTGCGGGCACTCCCCAGACTGCGGGACTCGGGCATGGAGCCCATGCCATCTTTAAGGGGAGAGTGGCCTTTTCTAGGAACTCATTAGCACCACCACCCAGACAGGCCTTGGACACTGTCCGCGACTCAGCAGCCACTCTAGCCAAAATTCTGGTGCCCCACTTACAGACCCAAGAACCCTGGGACCTCCACCTCCAAAGGTGCACCGCTCCCACAGCAGTAAATGCAACTCCTCCCTCCCCAGCGGCAGGCCTCCCGATGCCACATTCGCTCCTTTCCAACATTTGCGTGTTTCCAACATTCGCACGTTTCCAGCGCACAGACTTCCCAGGCATACCATTCCATAGGCAGTTTTGGGGACCTACTGTGAGCCCCCGCTGGGTGTGACTTTGTACAGACATGGGCGGACTGCCCCACAGTAGAAATTTTGAATTCCCTCTTCCTGAATAACTGCCCACAGACAACCCAGCTGCGCAACTTCAGTGCCAGGGCCCCTCAGAGTGCATCAGAGCTCTGCACTGGCAAAGGCACTGCCACAGTCATGCATTTCCAACAAGCAGGCATCCTGAGCCCATCTATCCACAGGGCGCTCTGGGGAATTGCTGTGAGCCCTGGCTGGGTGTGATCTTGGACAAACAGGGACACACTCCCCCAGCAATAGAAATTCTGAATTCACTCATCCTGGACACCTGCCCACAGATGCCTCAATTATGCAGCTTCAGATACAGGGCCCTTCAGCGTGCTTTAGTGCACCACTGCAAAGACACCACGGGTGCCCCTCTGAGCCACCACTGGAGTGCGCACCTATCCATCACAGGTACAGCAGCAAAAACTGAGTCTTCCCACCCCACAGCTGCAGAACTCTGGACACTACAGGCACATGCTTTTCTGGCACACAGGCCTCTCAAGCCCAACCCTCCACAGGCAGCCCTTGGGTGCTGCTGTGAGCCCCTGCTGGGCACACACTTATACAAACAGGGACATACTGCTGGGCTGCAGAAATGCTGAATTCCCTCTTCTGGGATACTTGCCCACAGACACCGTGGCTTCAGTGCCAGGGCCCTTCAGAGTGCGTCAGTACACACTGCTGGCAAACACACCATGAGTGCCCCTGTGATCCACCACTGGGGGTGTGTGTATCCAACCATGGAAGCAGCAGCAAAAGCTGAGTCTGCCCACCCCAAAACTACAGAACTCTGGACACCACAGTCACGCCTTTCCAGAGCACAGTCCTCCTGAGCCCCACCACCCCAATAGACAGTTCCTGGGTGCCACTGTGAATCCCCACTGGGCACACACGATTTCAACCAAGGGCGCAAGACAGCAAATATTGGGACACCCCCATCCATGGCTGATGACTTCTAGACACTGCAGTTGTGCCTTTCCAGCTCCCAAGCCTACATCAAGAGAACCCAAATAGCTCAAGTAGGAAGCTATCCTAGATTACCAAGCCCAGGAGACTTGAGAGATCACAGCAGTAGCACCATCCCCAAAAGAACCTGGGTAGCAAAGCAAACGGATCTATAATTAAAACATTACAGCAAAACATGGGAAGACAAAAAAGAAATTCCCAAAGGAAAGAAAAAGAGAAATCATCAGAAAGGGAGTTAAATGAAACTGAGGCTAGTAACATATCAGAGAAAGAATTCAGAGTAATGGTTATAAGGATGCTCAAACAGCTGAATGACAAGTACACACAACTCAATGACAAATACACACAACTCAATGAGAATTATAAGGAGCTGAATGAGAATGTCACCAACATGAAAAGGAACCAATAGAAAATGAAGAACGACATAACTGCAATAAAGAACACAATGGAAGACTTAAACAGTAGAGTACAAGAGGCTGAGGACCACATCAGCAAATTAGAAGTCAAGGTAGAAAAAACACACAAACACAGCAGCAACTGGAAAGAAAATTTAAAAAGTAAGAGGAGAGCCTAAGGGAGATTTGGGACAACAAAAAATGAAACAACATTCACATAATAGGGATACCAGAAGGAGAGGAAGAGAAGCAAGGAATAGAAAACCTGTTTGAAGAAATAATGACAGAAAACTTCCCTGATATTGGCAAGAAAAAACTATGCAAGCACATAGAGTCCCAAACAAGATGAACTCCAAAAGACTAACACCAAGACACATCATAATTAAATTGGCAAACACCAATGACAAAGTCAGAATCTTAAAGGCTGCCAGAGAGAGACAGAAAGTTACCTACAAGGGATCTCCTATTAGAATATCAATTGATTTCTCAACAGAAGCACACCAGGCCAGAAGGGAAGGGAATGAATTATACAAAGTGATGCAAAGCAAGGGACTGAACCCAAGAATAATATACCCAGCAAGGCTATCATTCAAAATCAAAGGTGGAATCAGGAGCTTCACAGACAAAAAAGGGCTAAGAGAGTTTTTTTTACCACCAAGCCAGCAATGCAAGCAATGCTAAAGGGACTGCTGTAAAAAGAAGAAACAGAAAGGCAAGAAGAAACACAAACATTAAGAATAAAATGACTACAAACAAGTACTTATCAATAATAACATTAAACATAAATGGATTAAATGCTCCAATCAAAAGACATAGGGTAGCTGAATGGATAAGAAAACATGAACCATATATTTCTGTCTGTAAGAGATCCACCTCAGAACAAAGGATTCACACTGACTGAGAGTGAATGTATGAAAAAAAATGTTTCAGACAAATGGAAATGAGAAAAAAGCTGGGGTTGCAATACTTACATCTGACAAAATAGACCTCAAAGTAAAGGCCATAACAAGAGATAAGGAAGGCCACTACATAATACTAAAGGGAGCAATTCAACAAGAAGATATAACTTGGTAAACATATATGAACCCAATAGAAGAGCACCCAAATACATAAAACAACTTCTGGAAGATATCAAGGGAGAGATCAATAGCAATACAGTCTTAGTAGGGGATTTTAATACTCCACTGACACAACTGGATAAATCCTCTAAACAAAAAAATCAGCAAAGAAACAGCAATCCTAAATGACTCACTAGGTCAGATGGACTTAATTGACATCTTCAAAATATTTCACTCCAAAGCTACAAAATATACATTCTTCTCCAGTGCACATGGGACATTTTCAAAGATAGACCACATATTAGGACACAGGCAAAGTCTCTTCAAATTCAAGAGGATAGAAACATAACAAGCGTCTTCTCAGATCACAATGGCATAAAACTAGAAATCAACTACAATAAAAACAATGAAAAAAATCAAACACTTGAAGGCTTACTAGCATGCTATTAAGCAGTGATTGGGTTACCAAAGAGATCAAAGAAGAAATAAAAAGCATCCTGGAAACAAATGACAATGAAAACACAACAATCCAAAATCTATGGGACACAATGAAAGCGGTCCTGAGAGACAAGTTTATAGCTCTACAGGTCTACCTCAAAAAACAAGAATAACTTGTAATAAATTATCTAATCTTGCAACTTAAAGAATTAGAAAGAGAGCAACAAGAAAAGCCCACAGTATTCAGAAGGAAGGAAATAATAAAGATCAGAGCAGAAATAAATGACATAGAGATGAAAAAGACAATACAAAAGATCAATGAAACCAAGAGCTGTTTCTTTGAAAGGATAAACAAGATTGATGAACCTCTAGCCAGGTTCACCAAGAAGCAAAGAGAGAGGACCCAAATAAACTAAATCGGAATGAAAGAGGCGAAATAACAATAGATCCCACAGAAATACAAAGGATTGTTTAAAAAATACTATGAACAACTCTATTCCAACAAACTAGACAACCTGGAGGAAATGGACATATTCCTAGAAAAATATAACCTTCCAAAAGTCAATCAGAAAGAATCTAAAAACCTGAATAGGCTGATAACTACCGAAGATATTGAAGCAGTCATCAAAAAGCTTCCAGCAAACAAAAGCCCAGGGCCAGACGGCTTCAAAGGGGAGTTTTACCAAACCTATCCTCCTCAGACTATTCCAAAAATTTCAAGAGGTAGGAACACTTCCAAGCTCTTTCTATGAAGCCAGCATCACCCTAATACCAAAACCAGATAAAGACAACACAATGAAAGAGAATTATAGGCCAATATCTCTCATGAAATAGATGCCAAAATCCTCAACAAAATTCTAGCAAATCAGATACAGCAGTACATCAGAAAGATCATACACCTGGGGATACAAGGATGGTACAATATCCGCAAATCAATAAACGTGATACATAAACAAATTGAGAGATAAAAATCACATAGTCATATCAATTGATGCAGAAAAAGCATTTGACAAAATCCAACACCCTTTCTTGATAAAAACTCTCAGCAGAGTGGGAATAGAAGGATCATACCTCAACATAATAAAAGCCATATATGACAAACCCATAGCCAACATCATACTCAATGGGCAAAAACTAAAACCATTTTCCCTAAGAACAGGAACAAGACAGGGATGCTCAGTCTCACCACTCCTATTCGATATAGTACTGGAAGTACTAGCCATTGCGATCAGACAAGAAGAAGAAATAAAAGGCATACAAATTGGAAAAGAAGTAAAACTGTCCTTATTCACAGATGACATGATACTGTACATAGAAAACCCTAAAGACTCCATCAAAAATTATTAGACTTAATAAATGAATTCAGCAATGTAGCAGGATACAAAATTAACACCAAGGAATCTATGGCATTTCTATACACCAATAATGAACTTACAAAAAGAGAGATTTAAAAAGCAATCCCATTTACCATCACACCAAAAAAATTAAGATACCTAGGAATAAACTTAACTAAGGAGGTAAAAGACCTGTATGTGGAAAACTACAGGACACTGAAAAAGGAGATAGAGGAAGACATAAACAGATGGAAGAACATACTGTGTTCATGGACTGGTAGAATCAACATCATTAAAATGTCCATATTACCCATAGCAATCTGTAGATTCAATGCACTCCCCATTAAAATACCAACAGCATATTTCACAAATCTAAAAAGAACTCTCCAAAAATTCATCTGGAATAAAACAAACAAACAAACAAACAAACAAACACAAATAGCTGCAGCAATCCTGAGAAAGAAGAATAAAATAGGAGGGATCTCAATACCAGATATCAAGCTGTATCACAAAGCCACTGTTCTCAAAACTGCCTGGTACTTTCACAAGAACAGGCATATAGATCAATGGAATAGAATAGAAAACACAGAAATCGACCCAAACCACTATGCTCAATTAATATTTGACAAAGGAGTAAAGAACATACAATGGAATCAAGACAATCTCTTTAATAAATGGTGCTGAGAAATTTGGTCATGAAAAAAAATGAAACTAGACCACCAACTTACACCATACACAAAAATAAACTCAAAATGGATAAAGGACGTAAACGTATGATGGGAAACCATAAAATATTAGAGGAATCCATAGACAGCAAAATCTCAGACATATGCCGATGCAGTTTCTTCACCGATACCACTCCTAGAGCAATGGAACTAAAGGGAAAATAAACAAATGGGACTACATCAAAATAAAAGGCTTCTGTACAGCAAAAGAAACCATCAACAAAACAAGAAAACCCACTGCATGGGAGAACATATTTGCCAATGATATCTCCGATAAGGTTTTAATCTCTAACATTTACAGGGAACTCATACAATTTATCAATAGGAAGACAAACAACCCGATAAAAAAATGGGTAAAGGACCTCAATAGATACTTTTCGAAAGAAGACATAAGGAAGACCAAGAGACATATGAAAACATGCTCAAAGTCACTAATCATCCGAGTGATGCAAATCAAAACGACAATGAGGTATCATCTCACTCCTGTTAGAATGGCTATCATCAACAAATCAACAAATGACAAATGCTGGAGAGGATGAGGAGAAAAAGGAACCCTCGTGCACTGCTGGTGGGAATGCAGACTGGTGCAGCCACTGTGGAGAACAGTATGGAGTTTCCTCAAAAAACTAAAAATGGAACTTCCATTTGACCCAGTGATCCCACTTCTAAGAATATATCCCAAGAAACCAGAAACACCAATCCGAAAGGATATATGCACCCCTATGTTCATAGCAGCACAATTTACCATAGCTAAGATTTGGAATCAGCCTAAGTGCCCATCAGCAGATGAGTGGATTAAAAAACTTTGGCACATCTACACAATGGAATACTATGCTGCTGTAAAAAGAAAGGAAATCCTATCATTTGCAACAGCATGGATGGAGCTGGAGAGCATTATGCTAAGTGAAATAAGTCAGTCAGAGAAAGATAAATATCACATGATCTCATTCATTTGTGGATTATACTGAACAACATAAACTGATGAACAAAAATAGATGTAGAGCAGAGAAGCATCGATTAGATGCTCAAACCTCAGAGGGAAGGCAGGGGAGGGTGGGGCTAAGGGGAAGGGATCAACCACAGGACTTGTATGCATGCATATAAGCATAACCAATGGATACAGACACCGGGGGGTAAGGGCATGAGTGGGGGGATGGGGGGTAATGAGGGGATAAGGACACATTTGTAATACCTTAATCATAAAGGAAAAATAACATAATTAAAATGGGAAAATGAATATTTTACTCAGTAATTATACTAGACAACTATAACATTTATGGTCCACTTAAAAAAGCTTTCTGATTTTTTTAAGAAGGACTGCAAATGATTCGTGGTTATAAAACAATGTGTTTGGGAGGCCTCAATGTTCTTGAAAAGTTTCCTTTGCCACTATTGTGGCATGCAACAAGCAGCTTAGAAGAAGGGTTTTCTTGGGACATAGAGATGGTGAATGTAGTGGCCCAATTCCTTTTGTGTTTTAGAATAGTTTAAATATTTCTATATCTCTTCTTTTTAAAAAAAAATATTTTTAATGATTTCAGAGAGAGGAAGGGAGAGGAAGAGAGAGATAGAAACACCAATGATGAAAGAGAAACATTGATCGGCTGCCTCTTGCACAGCCCCTACCGGGGATAGAGCTCACAACCCGGTCATGTGCCCTGACCAGGAATCTAACCATGACCTCCTGGTTCAAAGGTCAACGCTCAACCACAGAACCACACCAACCTGGCTCTATATCTCTTCTTGTAATTTGCTGTTTCCTCTCACCTCTATGGCAGAACATGTGCATAGACATACACACACACACACACACACACACGCATACACACACACACAACTCACACGCACATCTGAGCCCCATTTTGACTCTGTACCTGAGCCTCCGTCTGCAGTTCTTCAGGACCTGACTGGTTGCATTGGAACCATCTGGAGCTATTTGCTCCCTTTCTCAGCATGTCCCATCTGTAGGTGCCCAGGGGCCACATTTGTGCGTGAGGTGCTGTCTACAAGTGACCTGTTGATTTGAGGAGTCAGAAGAGCTTGTCTAAATCTGGAGGACATTCTCCAAGCCCCTGCTCTGATCTCCATGAGGGGGCCCTGCAGAGCTCTCCATGTGCCCCTGAGATACATTCCATGCTGATGCAGTAAGTGCCTCACTGTCAAACAGCCTTTGTGAAATATCAGAACTATGCACGACTGTAGAGTCTGTTTCTAAAGAATAGAAACAGTTTCAAATAAACCATATTTTCTTAACATGATGAAATTGAAAGCAATGTAATATTCAAGCAATTTGTACTATTGATTTCTCTGCATCTTACTTTTTCAAGATTACCTAGAGCTCCTTTCATACTGAATGCATAGTAGCTACTAAATTTAATATTGTTGGGAGAGAAGTATTTAAAAAATAGAAACATTGTGTTCTATACACAGAGAGTGTGGCTGCCTGTCACTTTTTAAAATTACATAATATAAAATTATAAGTTGCAAACACTATGATCTGTGGTAGATGGATTGAATCAATGACCCCAATCCATCCTGAATCTCTGCCCTTTTCAATGTGCCTTTAGTGTTTCCCATTAAGAGGTGGAATATATTTCTAACTTACTTTGGCCAAAGGCATGTTCACAGACTTAAAATAAGCAGATTTTTAAAAAGGTGCTTGCACATTTCTGCTTCTTCTTTTGGTCCTCTGCCTTCACAATGAGAATATATCCATGCTGAAAAATGAGTCAACTCATCTCAGTTGTCCTAACTGAGACCATCCTAGACCAGCTGACAGCCAGCTTTTCCCCAGACACATAAAAGAGCCCAGCCAAGATCAGCAGAGCCCCAAGCCAATTTCAGGTGACTGTCAGTATATGAGTAAGCTCAGCCAAGTCCAGAAATAGTGTCCAACTAACCCATAGAATCATTCACAAAATAAATTCTTACTATTTTACACCACCAAGTTTCAGAGTATTTCTTAGCCAGCATTATTGTGCAAATAGGTCATCAATAAAATAGTAAACAATGTAATCCTTGATTCACAAGTCACTTTAGAGTTTTCCTTAGAGTAATTATGAAAATGAAATACCTTTGTCCAGTTATGGAATAAGGAAAATATAAGGGAATGAGGTGAATCTGCTCAGGTATGATAAACATAAGTGGTATTTGAATTGTGGTCAGTTGGAAAAAATGTATAATTGGCCTATATCCCAAATTACATAAAAGTAAATAAGCAACAAAAGCAAAACCAAAAACACTCTTTGGTTTCCTGACCTTTGTCTTTTTCTTATAAAAATTATGGAACTTGGAATATTTAATTTTATACTTAAATGGATTCTGGATTAGTATGAAATAATGGTTTACATTCACATATTTAACATATGAGTATCATGGTTCTTTGTTTGCAAACAACAGATACTGACTCTGGCTTAATCAGAAAAGGAATTTATTAGAAGTATATTGTGGAACTCACAGAATTGAAGGGAAGGCTGTAGGACTAGCATGGAAATGGACCAAAGATACAGCATTTTTTAGGATCAAAAAGGGAAATTAAATAAAAATAAACAATTAAAAAAAAATAAAGTCTACTGTATGTAGCTTTAGTTTTAGTTTTCCACTATCATTGCTTTCTTTGTTCCCTTTTACTAGGAAGAAGCAAGGTTGCTTTGAGGCCTGATTAGTGAAGGACAGAGAAGATGGCGGCCAAATAAGAAGACCTTTCTTGTACCTCCTCCCAGGGCCAGACTGGAAATACTACTAAATTGGGGAACATTCAGCTGGAATTACTAACCAAGGTCCAGCTTAGGAGGAAGGACAGAAAACACCTGGAGACTGGTAGTAGGGAGGGTGAGGTCATGAAAGGGGCTGACCCAGCTTTCACCTGCTGCAGGTCTAGAGAGAGGAAAGATCTCTCAGCTACCGGGGCATTATTTCCCTAAGAAGGTTGAGGCTTGGAACCCAGGCTGGGCTCCACAACCCAGAGCATCAGAGCCAAGAACAGCGGCCCATGTAACATTCAGCCATGAAAGGTGGCAGGACTTCTGGCCATTGGGGAGTCTGGAGCTGGTCAGAGTTAAAACTGCAGTTTTGTTTTGATTTGTTTTTGTTTTAAACCTAGAGCACAGGATTTTCTTCTGCAGCTACTCACCAGAAGCTTCAGTGGAGGGAGAGCGATGCTGACTGAAGGTGCATGAGGAAAGGCTGGGGTAGGAAGCATTGGGGGAAGAGGTAGAAAAGAAGTGGCTGTGAGACCTGTATTCGGTCACAACCCTCAAACCAAAACAGAAATTTTTCCTGAGAGGCGCTGGCCCCTTTCAGAAGGAAAGGGAAAAACCACCACCCTAGGTGATATGGCCTGCCCCATCCTCAGGAGCCCTGCCTGCCACACCCTGCATCTTGACCTTTGCAGAGGAGACAGCAGCAGAGGCCAAGCCTATGAGTTTGAACAGTCTCAGGACACATCAGTCACCAGCATGGGGGTGGAGCCAACTGCCCTACTAACCGGGAGCCTGACTGATGCACCCCCCCCACCCCCACCCATGGGGGAGCAGATAGAAACTCCAGATTTCCAGCTGATCCCACTGGACTGCATATGAGGATCTCTGCCCAGCTGAAGTCAGGGAAATATTCTGCGTCACTCTCAGAGGACTAGCTCTGGGACAGGAAAACACACCCATCACTGTCCCTGAAATCTGAACAGTACCTCCGCCTCATGGGAGACCCAGAGGTCTATACTTCTGATTTTGCTTAAAGCCCTTTCAAAAACAGACTTTAAAGTGATTAATATTGACAATGGGCTGGCAGGGGATGGCAGGTGGAGGTGGGGCCCAGGAAGCCTGGGGAAGTTTGCTGACCCATCGCTGAGCCCCCTGCTGCTAATAAACCAGCCTTAGGGAGCAGCTTGGACCCTCCCATGGGTAGCCAAGTCCTATGAAGAAAAAAACAAACTGGATGTGGATAACTTGAAGCTTCAAATAGGTTACTGGGAGCCAAAGGAGGACAGTTTCGGACTGTGGTTATCACCTAAATACCTCCCGGTAGGTCCAGAATTCACATACAAAACAGCCTCAGTTATCAGAAGAGCAGGATCCAAAGGGAGCTCCCAGGAGGCACTAAACTCTGTTGAAATGAAAGGCACTTTACTTTCTTTTTTCTTTATCTTCCTTTTCTTTCTTCTTTATTGATTTGTTATTATTTTAGTCTCTCCTTTTTTCTTTCATAGATCTAATTTTCCTTTCCCCTTTCTTACCATATATTTTCTTCCTTTCTCCTGCTTTCTCTTCATTTTTTTTCTCTTCTTATTCTTTGTCTATCTGCTTTCTCCTCTTTTTTCCTTTTCATAATTATTTTCTTCCTCTTTTCTCTTATACCATTTTCCTTCCCCTATTCTTTATTTCTTTTTTTTTATCCCTGTCCTTTCATAATTCTTTATTTCTCCTCATATTTTTTTCTTTTATTGTTCTCTTTTCTCCTTCCTAATTCTCCCTTCTTTTGTGGTTGCTTTTGTTCTTGTTGTAGGGGCCTTATGTATAGTTTTGCTTTGTTTTGTTCTGTTGTGTTTTGCCAGCACCTGCACAACAGCTTGTATGATGTGCTTGAGGGTGGGCCTCACAGTCAGCCAGCCTGAGAGGAGATTCCTTCCACGAACAAGACAATAACATTTAAGACCCAATCACAACAGGGGAGCCCAAATAACTCACACAAGGGTCATTCTTAGAGCACCGAGCTGGGTCCCACAAAACACTTAGTACATAAGTCCACCACATGAAAACTGGGAGGCATAAAAATTTGCTCTAATACATAGAAACAAATACAAAGGGACAGCAAAAATGGGGCAACAAAGAAACAACATCCAAATAAAAGAAAAGGAGTAAATTCCAGAAACAGAGCTAAACAAAATGGAGGCAATCAATTTATCAGATATAGAGTTCAAATTCATGGTTATAAAGATGCTCAAGGAACTTAGTGAGAATTTTAAGAAATGAAGAGGGAACTACAATAGCAAGAAAAAAGACATAGAAACAGTAAATAAGAATTAGTCGGAAATGAAGCATAACATATCTGACATCAAGAATACACTGGAAGGAATCAAAAGTAGATTAAACAAGGCAGAAGATCAAATCAGTGACTTGGAAAACAAGATAGAAAAAAACAATACCCAATTAGAGCAGCAAACAGAAAAAAGAATTAAAAAGCAGGAGGATAGTTTAAGGGAACTTTGGGGGTAATATGAAACATAACAACATCTGTATCATACAGAAGGAGAATAAAGTGAGCAATAAATAGCAAACCTGTTTAAAGAAATAATGACAGAAAATAGGCCTGCACTATTGTTCATTGGTAGGCATAGCTGTATATGCATGGCTTTGGGATGACCAGGTGGGAAACATCACCTAGGAGCTGTGGGACTCAGATGAGTTTCTCAACCAATCTCAGCCTCCATTTCTTTATCCATAAAATAAGGATAAAAAAGGTATCTACCTCATAGGGTTGTTGTTGAAAACCTTTCATATGCACCTAATCAAGTAAAGTTAGCTTAGTTCTGCTCAAGGGGAACTTTAGTGGGATAATGAGTTGTTTGCTCTTCACAGAGAATGAAGACTGAGGCAGGTGGTTAGTGGAAAGACTGTAGGCTTTAGGCCAGATGAGCTTGGCTTGAAGACTTGGTTCTACACAAAATATATGACCTTGGCAATGTTCTTATCTTCCCTGAACCTGGGTTCCTCATTTGGAAACTGAGGAAATATGGCCTTTGGAGACTTGTTGGGAATATTGAACATCTGTAGAGTGCTCAGTTGTATCTGGAATCTAGTGGGCAGCCAACAGTGACAGCCCCTTCTCTCACCTTAGAGTGGCTGAGGTGTTCTACTCTCATGTAGTACTTAATGGAAAAGTGGAACAGGGTACAGACTTCAAGGTGTTCATTTTATTATAGCCTTATGCCCAGGAAGGCACATCAGCTGACAGTAAGTCTAGTGCCATCTGCCAGAGAAGCCATTGTGCCCTAAGTAGATTTCTTCTCCCAAGATCACTTTCTGCTCTTAGGTATTCATTTAGGGCAGCAAAGACTACAAAAGCTGAGTCACTCACTGGGCCACTCCTACCACTGACCTCCCAGCAGGCATCTCTCCTTCCCTTCTTCTTCCTCCTCCACCTCCCTCCTCCTCCTCTTCCTCCTCCTCCTCCTCCTCCTCCTCCTCCTCCTCCTCCTCCTCCTCCTCTGTTTTCTCCTAATACTACCATTAATTTGACTTATGGTGCCATGAGGGAGAAATGTCATCTCATATTCGTGTTTCACATTTTCACTTCCATTTCAGTGATATATTTCTTTGTCCACCTGGTACTGTAATACTCAGAGGGAGATGTTCATGTGGGTTTCTGAACTTTGTTCACACACAAGTGAAGATACTTAGGTTAGAAACATTTCTGACTTTTGGCAATATTTTTCTTAGCCAAATATTTTCAACCTTTGGCTACATTCTTACACTGTCTTTTAGAGTTATGAGGATTTGGAGAAGGGTTTGGTGAGCAGGAAGAGTGATTGCTTCCAGAAAGGAAGAGAGAGAGAGAGAGAGAGAGAGAGAGAGAGAGAGAGAGAGAGAGAGAAAGAAAGTATTGAGGAAGGGAAAATTACTCCTTCTACCCTCTTAAATTCTTATGGCTAGACTAACAATAAAATTGACACAAGACCAGATTAACAAGATAAAAAATCAACTTAATACGTGCACACAGAGGTCATAAATGGTGCTCAGAGAAATAATCAAAGATGACATTGAAATTTTTAAGACAACAAAACAATAAAATTTTAAAGAATTGACAGGAAAAAGAAACTTAGGTTTGGGTACTCAGTAATGAGGAATTTAAGCAAAGTTCAGGCTTGAGTAGTAAATTAGTAAAGGAGTAACAGATTTGTTTTTACAGACTTTTTGGCCCTGGATTTCTCAATTCCAGTGGTAAAGGTGTCTCCCTCAACACCCCCACTGGAGTAAGGAGGGCACCTTTCACAGAGGAGATTCATTCCTGCATTCAATGAGACAAGGGAGCGTCAAGGTGCCCAATCTGCACCAGCTGCTTGTCAAGTAACTTTAATTTGAAATAATCAACATACCATTGTGGGATATTTTGGGTGGCCTGCCCTGGACCCTGACAAAGGAAGTAATAAAAGAAGGAAGAAGAGAAGGGGAGAAGGAATTTTATGGAACATGCCACAGTTCAAGTTTTCCAAATCAAAATTCATGTTTGAAAGATGTAATGTTGTATTGACTCCAATCTATATAAATACAGGGGTGTCCCTGCATCTGCACAGAAACCATACTTTGCAGAAAATCCTCACCTCCCCACCTGCTTTCTCTCTTGACTAGAATGGAGATGGTATATCTTTTAGAGTAAGATTTCTTAGTGAAAAGAATTAAAAATTTGGCAGACATTCATGTGAAAGAATGAGCTCTACTTGGGGGCAAAGCTATTGAGTGAAAAGATAATGGAACTTGGGAAATCTAGTTCATCTTAATATTTGTTTCATTCACAGCCAGAGCATGGGTTCTTTCTTCAAATAAAAACAAAACAGTAATTTGCTAAAATGATGGCGTTTCTCCATGTTTGCTTCAGATGGCAAGCTTCCCACAGGATTCTCTTGGGTCTGTGGTGACATTTCTGTTTCTACTTCCCCTTGGGTTGCTTTACTGCTAAGGTTTTACTTGTCCTGCTTTGTCAGGAAACAGGGAAGTCTTTGAGAAAAAGATGCAATTGTTTAATTTGATTCCCTATATTGGGTGACTCAGGTGACAAATTCATAATTTAGTTCATTTAGAAAATGAATCATGAACACTCCACTGTTTAGGCTCTATCTCCTTTGAGTCTTAATAATAACTAAGATTTATGAAATATTTTTGAGTGTTTGTTTTGTTCTAGGCACTGCTCTAAGTGCTTTTCATGTGTTAAGTCATGCTAATACATGTGAATGCTGAATTGGTCTGTTTTTGTTTGCAGACATTGCCCAAGGGCTGAGAACACTGCCTGGCAGATAGTGATGCTCAGTATATATTTGTTAATGAATAAAAATCCCTCACCACGTCCCTATAAAAAAATAGTTTACGGATGACGACATTGGGAGATTAAGAAGCTAAGTGACTGTCCCAGGTGATGTTGGGTACGAAGTGGAGAAGCTGGTGTGGGGCAGACTGTGGCTGTTGGCTAGAGAGCCTGTGGTTTCTGTCACTGTGAGATACAGTCTTGCTTCCTTTCAATCTTCTTCAGAAACCCAATCATCCAGAAAGGCTGATCAATGCATAACAATACCATAGCACTGGCATTTTCCTGCTTCTCTTATTTCCATCCAATCCATTACTATCATTCTTCCATTGCTGTCCCTACCCTCTCTCCTGATGGCACTAAAAAATCTCATTCATTTTTTAATGCCCAGTGGAAACTCTACTTTTCCCCAAGCCAAGCTTGCCTGTGCCCTCAGGGATATCGTCTTGCCTCCCATGCCCATGTATCTGTACCACATCTTCAACACTAACCAAATTGAGTCTTGGTTACCTTTTATGTGGATAAATATTTTTGTCCCTTTTAATCAAATAACAGGCTACCAAGGGGCAGTGACAATTTTGGATGCTCAGAATTGAAACTCTATTAAGCAATCATCATTCTCTCTCCCAGTCCCTCACCCCCCCCATTATGTGCCATTTTTTCCCCTCATGGTAAATAGAGATCATATTGAAAGGGGTTAAGGATTAAATAGAGACTAAATAAAACTAAAGAGTAGGTTTAGTGTAGGAAAGCTAATTTAGCACAGTGGCTAAGAATGTGGAATCTGTTCTCAGTCTCAGTTTGCTCAGGTTCTAATTCCAGAGACACTGAATTAATTATCTATTACTGTGTAATAAATACCCACAAACTTAGTGAGTGCTGTAAGGTCATCATAAATATCATTTCTCCAGGCATCTCATGAGGCTACAGTCAAGACATCAGCCAGGGCTGCCATCATCTGAAAGCTCGACTGGGCCAGAGGACCAGCTTCCAAGGTGGCTCTTTCACTGGTCTGGCTCTTGCTAAAATACCTCAATTCCTTGCCATGTGGACCTCCCCAAAGCACTTCTGCCTTATTCTGTTTGTCATATAGACCTAACCTGATACAGTATGTGATAAAATTGTATGAGGGCATGGATATCAGAAGGCAAAGATTATTTGGGACCATTGTGGAGGCTGGCCATCACACCCATCATTTGTAGTTGTGCCAGCTCAGACACTTTACTTCACAACTTGAAGCCCAATTTCCTCATCTGTAAAATGGGGACAATTATTGGCACTACATTACATTATAAAGCTCTTGCAATAATTAAATGAGTTAACACAGGTAAGGGGTTGAAATCACTTAATATTAAAATATTAACTATTATTATTAGAAAGTGAAAACTTATCTCAGAGTAAGAGAGGCCTGACCTGAGGAGCTTAGACCCCCCACCACACTGGTCCCCCTTTTTTCCCACCCCTTCCCCAGCTCTGAGTGCTTGTGTCTAAGGCAGCAGTGGGGTGAATGTATTTTCAGCATAAAAGTACTTTCTTGTGTAGGGCAGAACCTGGTTATTGGCAACTGAGGCTTTTGTAGAGTTGCAGTTTTACTTTCACTTTTTGCTCAGATTTCCTGACAGACAGTGTATTGATCAGAAAGAATTTGTCTCAGAGACAAGGCAACTTGGGCCTATTCAACACCAACACAAGATGAAATGATGTCAATGAACTGCCCCCCAAAAATGGGTGAATCTCACTTGCTCCATTGGGGCCACTTACTGAAGACCCATTTAAGATATAGAAATGGTCAAGATTAAAAGATAGTCCTATGAATATACAGAAAGTAGAAAAGACAATCATTTATTGATGAAATAGTTTTGGAGTATCTACCATATGCCAGACACTATGTTAAATCTTGGAAAATAATGGAACTCCAAAACCAAGACAAGTAAGAGTTCCTGACTTCATGGAGCTTACAGCTACACCTGTGGAGCAGACTTAAATCAACAATTACACAAGCATATGCACAATTGCAATCTCTAAAAAGAGAGGTATAGTATAGTGGAAGTCATGTGTATGTGGGTGAACATAAGATTTGATTGGCCAGGGACAGTCCCATATCCTAGCATACTTAATCATAATGCCTAATTTCACTCTCAATATGGTCTTGGTCTGGAATAGAAACTATAATAATAGCAAGGAAGGTTAGTAAGGCTTTCCTGGAGAAGTGATTGATGTATTGAGATATGTAGAAATAAGAATTAACCAGTCAAGTGATGTGAGGTAAGAGAATTTCCCAGGCAGAGGGCACAGCACTTATACAAAGGCCCTACTAAGAGAACAAGCAGAGAACATTCCATGAGTTGAAAGTCTAGTGTGATTGAAGCATGGGGAACACGGAAGTATAATCTAAAATGAGGTGGTTTAAGTTGTGGGGGACAGACCATGCAAAGCCTTAAATGCCAGGTGAAGGGTGTGGGATTTTATTGTAAAACCAAAAAGAAACTGCCAAGCCAATGTTGCTCAGATGGTTGAGATTGACGCATGAACCAGAAGGTCTTGGTTTGATTCCTGGTCAGGGCACATGCCTCGATCCCCAGTAGGGGGTATGCAGGGGGCAGATGATCAGTGATTCTCTCTCATCATTGATGTTTCTCTCTCTCTCCCTCTCCCTCCTCTCTCTGATATAAATTTTAAAAAAACATTTAAAAACAACAACATGAAGCTAAATAAGTGTTTAATCAGGAAGTTGCATGATCAGAATGAGTTTCCAAATAAATCACTCTGATTGTGCATGGAGAAGAGGATAGACGGGCATGAGTGCTGAGGGGACTAGGACTGAGATAGAGATGTGGCAAAATCTGAGAGATATTTAGTAGGAAAAGTTAATATATTAAGTGATGGTTTGGATATAGGAGATAGAGGATTTTTCAAAAATGCCTCTTAAGTTTCTGTTTAGATAATGTGTTTATTATGACAGATCAGAAACACTGAAAGATACTAGGTTCAGAGGGAAAATGTGAGTTTAACTTTACACATATTGAGGTGAAAGTATCTTTGAGAGACCCAAGTGGATTTATCAAGTAGGCAGCTGGATATGTGGGTCTGAGTTCAGAGTAGAGCCTGGGCTTGAGATTAGTTTGTGAGTCAGTGCATTTTGTGCTTGACCGATACATGGAGCTCTTTTTTTCTGGGGGGATAAGTGGCCCTTGCATGGAGCTTGGGGGAATTCCAACATTAAAAATGTGGCAGAAGATGCTGAGACAGCAAAGGGACTATTAAGAACAGCAGAGTGGCAAGAAGAAACCAGGAAAGTGAAGCATCCTTAAGCCTAAAGCACCTTTAAGGCTGAAAGTAACACAGGAGGGCTGTCAACAATGCTGAAAGTGATCCAGAGGTGTTTTTAGTGGGGTGTGCTTAGAATAAGACATGGTGAGCAATTGCCTTTGCTGAGCCTCTCCTAGAGAAGGAATGCAGGGTACACACAGTTAGCTCTGATAGCCTGAAAACATGGAAGGGACAAAGTGATGGAGAGCACAAGGAGAGAGCAAACTGAAAGTAATTCATTGAAGCTTTCTCCAGGACCTAGGATGTTCTTAACCATAAGGACTTTGAGTAAAACTGAAGTAAAGCAAAGCCTGTCCTCATTCCCCCCTTAGTTTATTCAGCCTGATCTATCCATATGGAGGGAGGAGAGGAAGTGGGGGATGGTGTGTATTAGAAATTTCACTGCCATGGTTAGGAAAGTTGTGTGAGTCTGACTTAAGTCTGGCCCATCTTAATTGTTCTTTGTATATTGGTTGCTAATCAGATATTGACAAAGTCTAATATTCATGACACCTTTGAGCTCCTCATCACTATACCCAGGTTCATCACACACCCTGTGACCAAAATATGGTCTCTGTGCCACAGAAACACATGACAATGATTGTGGTGTTCACTATAGAATTCATGTCTTTGGGAGAACTGCGCAGAATATAATAACTTGCTGCTCACTCAGGAAACCAGGGATTAACCACATGTAAACCTGATAGTTTCTTTGTAGAAGCCCAAGCACAAAGAAACACAGACAGATATACACTCTCGCAATCAAAAGGTGCCTTGCTTTGCCGATAGATGTGTTCCCGAAATGTGTGTGTTCAACAAATTTTTGTAAACCAAGTAATATATTTTTCCTTGACTCTACATTCTCATTTCAGAGATGATTTATACTGATTTATTATCAAATGACAATGTTTCTTAACATTTTGGCTAAAAGTTATTTTCTTTGTTCCTTCTTTCTCCTCTACTGCCCCCACCCAATTTTTTTTTTCGGTCAAGAATTTAATGATCTAAAAACACTTAAAGCCATTAGGAAGTTACCATAAGGAGAAGAATCCTTTCACAATATTATTAATTCATGGCTCTGCTGGGACCCTGAGGTCCAGCATGTGTTTAGAAGATGACATTCTGGAGACAGGCGTCTGAACCAGAGGACCTCTGACTGCAGGGCCCAGCAAAGTTTATGACGCAGAATAGAAATGTGACTTCTCATCTGCTTTGATGAC
This sequence comes from Myotis yumanensis, assembly GCF_028538775.1. Lineage (NCBI taxonomy): Eukaryota > Metazoa > Chordata > Mammalia > Chiroptera > Vespertilionidae > Myotis > Myotis yumanensis. Next base: position 102,590,390 of record NW_027223752.1, read on the forward strand.
TTTCTCTGAAATTTGTCTCTCTAGACCTGGATTTATGCTGGAATAAAAAAGGGGAAATACTTAAAGACACACACACACACACACACCCTATAATATAATCACAAACACTGGAAGATTGTCAAAGGGAAAGAGAGGAGTCAGGAAGTAGCAAAATTAAATGGACACTTGAGTCCTAATTCACCATTTCATGCCTTGACAATGTAGTTGATACAGCAATGATGTATTGGGGGGCTTTCCAAATTATGGATGGGAAAGCTACAATTTATGGGTTAAGATCCTTTTCCTTTGCACCCAGAATGGAAAACTGGTGCAGCTTACTAGTAAAGGCAATTGACACAGTAGGTGAAATAAAGACAGTTTAAGTTTGAACCCAATGTGCACGCATATAGAAATTGAATTTTTTTTCAGTGAATTTTTTGAGCATTTTAGACATGGTTAAGGAAGCAATGTTCAAAACAAGAGAAATATCTTCATAAGTTCTATTTTCAAATGGAAAAGAATATGAGGATATTGGACATGGGGTCTATTCACAGGTTGCATTTTGGGGCTCAATGTATGTGCAACTTCTACCAAATGAAAGAGATGTTTTGAGTAATCATGTTGCAAGCAGAGACAGAATAAAAAGTTATTTCCAGGGGGAATTTTCTGGTATTGGGCCTTTTGAATCATGTTCATTGGTTGCCTGAAGAGATTCTCAAACTCTAATTCTGGATGTTTTCCCCTCAATCCCTTGGAGCAAGTTACAGATGACTGAAAATTCCTTGGCACTTTTAATGAAAGATGGAATCTGTTTCCTCCCCTTGAACCTGAGTAGGCTCTGTGACAACTTTGATACATAGAGTACAGTGGAAGTGACACTGTGACAATTGTCAGGCCTGGGTCTTAAAGGCCTGGCAACTTCCATTCTAGTTCTTGCAGTCCTGAGCTGCCATATCAGAACTCTAACTACTATGGGAGAGTCTATGTAGAGAGGCTTAGACACCATATGGAGAAAGAGAGGACCCAGCTGAGCCCAGATAGCCTGACTTTTCTGCCAAAGTGCCAGGCATTTGGGTGAAGCCATCTTGTACCTGCAGCCCAGCCCTGCTGCCACTCCAAACCACCCACTGTCCTCAGTCAGCGCCACCGAAGAGGTGCTAGGTGAGCTCTGTGAATTTATGACCCATGGATCGTGTAGATAAATACAATGATTTTTGTCAAGAAGCAGGTCTCTGATAAGAACCTTTGAAGCATCCAAAACAATAAAAAATGTTGTCCTATTTCAGAAATTCCTTTTCAAGACACATGACTCATTTATAGCCACCTGCAGATTACAATCTAGAGCACAAATTCCAGGCAGTTTTGAGACATCTAAATTTGATTAGGCAGACAAAAAATTCCTATATTAAATTCTTATCTGGTTTTTGAAACTTTCTCATGGATGCCTGAAGAACAGATGCCATACATTCTTATTGACCTTTGCTCTACTGATTATAATCACATTCCCCTGACAGAAAGTGCAGCAGATTAGAACAAGTCATCATTTTTAATAGGCTATTTCAGGAGCAATATATTAGATTTGTAGAAACCTCATTCCAGAACACTAAGGCAATTTTATTGAGGAAATGTAAGAACTAAGCTCTTCTACCTCTGCTCGAACTTAAAGGAATGGATGGCCAAAGTTGAAAATTGATTTGATATACATCATACTTGGAGATACTACTTTTCTGTCTTAAATAAATCAATAATTTCAACTCAGTTTTTGCTCTGTGTACAGTGCACATGCTTTTCTAAAGTGGTCAGGTAATGAGCTGTTCTGGGTATTCAAATATTCAGATATTTTAGTTAATTGAGAATTTCGATCTATTCCAAACAGCATTAACCAATTTCAAAGAATTTCAAGTAAGTGAAATACTTTATAACTTCCGTTGAAAATGTTTTTTCCTCACCTAAAGATTCAGAAGGTGCTTGTGTTTCCACAGTGCCCAAGGGGGCTGTTAGGAACCTCGTGCTGTAAAGTGCAAGAAACTGGGAAATCGGGTCTGAAGTCTGTTCTCATTCCAGATTCTAGAATCTGGGTGTTGTTCATTGACCGCGTTTCTTTTGTGCTTATGAATGGAGAGCTCAGAAAAAAATCCACCTGTTTGCTTGAACTCTCTTGGTGTTCTAATTTGGTGCAAACAAGCACTTACGATACATCAATAAGCACCTATTCCCTGGAAATGCTTTCTGCTAAACTCCTGGAAATGTTGGGAAGTATTCTTGTGGGAGCTTTGTACGAACAATTTAAAACTCCTTGGCAGGAGCAAATGCGCTCCCAGGAAAGTGAGCAGGAGCACCTTGAGGGCAGCGGCGTGGAGAATGCAGGGACTTGAGCGCAGCGGGCAAAGTGACCGTGCCTCCCCTGGAGGGCAGCGCATTAGATGGTTCACTGCCATTTTCCCAGTGATTCCAGACACCGGCTTTCAAAGGGGTCAACTCTCAGTGCATCTGTCTGGCCAGCATTGAGGAGTTGCCATTGAGAACTGTGTCATCGCCATCCCGTCATTTTCACGTATGGAAATGGAAGCAAAGGCATGAGGAGGGCAGAGCCAACTGTGCTCCTCCTTCTGCAGGACACAGCCTCTCAGGCCGGGAAGCAGAGCCACAGGGGCCAAGTCTGATTTGAGTATTTGTTGTCATCATCCACAATGTAAATCAGAGCGAGCTGCCATAGGGTGGATTGCTGGGTTCACGAGAGTGGGATGAATCTGGTTCCTGCCAGCCTGCCTAGACAGTCTATGTGCCCTTTCCCTCATGGCCTTGGCCTAGTGTGAGAGGAATCTCACAGAACATACTAGGAATGGACTTTGGAGGCCAGCTCTGTGCAGGCCATTTCCCCAATGTGTCCCTGTGTTCACAGTGCAAATATTTCATTCACAGCCAGTTAGTTCCTGGCAGCCAGAATGGTCAGCATTTAGGTTTCTTCTTCTTTTTTTAAAATCCTCACCTGAGGGTATGTTTTTATTGATGTGAGGAAAAGAAGAGAGAGAGAGAGAGAGAGAGAGAGAGAGAGAGAGAGAGAGAGTTGACTCCTTTACTATGCAACCTGACTGGGGATTGAACATGCAACTTAGGTATGTGCCCTGATGGGGAATTGAACTCCCAACCACTTTGGTGTACAGGATGATGCTCCAACCAACTGAGCCACCCAGCTGGGTAGCATTTAAGTTTCTTTGCTGAAGTTTTGGAGACAATCTCCACAATTGGTAGAAGTAACCCCAAAATTCCAACCAACGTGGACTCTCTACCTGCTAACTGGCTTTGAAGCACATGGAATCTTGAAATCAGTTCCTTTTCATGGATATATATTTTATGTATAAAAAAGTAATTATCAAATGAAAATCTCCTTATGCCTTTCAAGCATCTGTGAACATGAAGTTCCAGTGACTGTATGATTAGAAGATGAATGACTGTATAAATTGAGGGTGAATGACTGTGCATGGAGGGTGAATGAATGACTATGTAGATAAAGGGTGAATGAAATGACTGAGTGCATGGAGAGTAAATGAATGTGTGCCTGGAGGGTGAGTGACGTGTAGATGGAAGGTGAATGACTGTGTGCATGGAGGGTGAGTGGATGAATGAATGGCTATTCCACTTGCTGGCTCATCAATGGGAACCCACAAATAGCTGCCATTGGGGGAGTCAGGCTATTTATGAATGAATAGGTAGAATATTTATGTCACCTGATGATTGAGTTAATTTGCTAACGGAGTCAGTTAGATCTAAAAACAGTGGATTTTCCAAGTCTGAACTTTCTGAACATGTGAAGGTTTTTGGGTTGCCAGGCACACATAAAATTTCATTGTTAATTCAGCAAATATTGACTGAAAATGTGCCTGGCTCTGTGCTGAAGCTGAAGTATGAATCTAGTCAGGAATGGTTCCTGCCTAATAGAACTTCTATCAGGAGGGGAAGTCACGTTAGACACACTGTTATGTAAGTTGTTGATTACCATGTGACAAGTGTGGTAATGGAAATGTGCAGGAATAAAATGGAAATGTCCAATGAGAATAAAAAACAGGAGATCTAACCTTGTAAGCTGGTAGATAATAGCAAGATTCCTTTAAAAGAGATAATTGAAGTTGATAGGAGTTAGCTAGGGCAGAGGGAAAGGTGTTCTAGGCAGAGGAACAGCTGTGGGAAGGCCCTAGAGTTAGGTGGAGCAGGAATCTAACTAGCCAGTGGGAGGGAAGGACTGAGATCACCAAGGGCCTTACAGAATATTTTAAAGATTTGGGATTTTATGCTAATGACTTTGGGGAGTCACTAAGGTTTTCAAGTGGAGATGTGATGTGATCAGATAGGGATTTTCCACAGATTATTTGGGTGCTCTGCAGAGAATGTACTGGCAAGAACAAGCATGAACACAGAGCAGTTAGGAGGTGACTGTACAATCCAAGTGAGAGATACTGGTAGTTTTGTGTGAGGGCGGGAGGGAGGTTGGGGACAGGAAAGGAACCATGATGGTATCATCCCTCTGGCCTCAGCCCTGCTCACTGTGCAGCTCATTTTTGAAGTGGAATTTGGTCATCAGAGAATAAAGGCAGGAAGGGAAAATCATCAGAAGTCCAGTCATTCAACAAATGTTTACTGCTTACCACATCAGGCACTGTTTATAGAACTCCAGGGTACAGAGTGAACAAGATCAAAAACGAAATGACACTCTAAAGCAGCGGTTCTCAACCTGTGGGTCGCGACCCCTTTGACGGTCGAACGACCCTTTCACAGGGGTCCCCTAAGACCATCCTGCATATCAGATATTTACATTACGATTCATAACAGTAGCAACATTACAGTTATGAAGTAGCAACGAAAATAATTTTATGGTTGGGTCACAACATGAGGAACTGTATTTAAAGGGCCAGAAGGCTGAGAACCACTGCTCTAAAGGCAAGCAACCTTAAAAGCCATATTCCCCCATTTTTTTTTTCACCTCAAACTCTTCCCTGTGTCATGTTATGTATTGCATGGAAGCACTAATATAATCTTTACAGCTTTTCCTACATTTCCTTTATTCATCATTCTCCTTTTTCTCTCCTCTTCTGTAATATATCCTAAGGATCTAGTATCAATTTTATTCCAATTTTCTGAAAAAGTTATTTGAGAAATGAAATGCTAAAAGTTGAAAATGTATCAAAAATTTTATTTCTGCATAGAGAGCTAAGTCTTGCTTTGTGGTCTAAATCTGAGATATTTATTTAGTAATTACTCTGTGCCAGGCACTGTCCTAAGTGATTTTTATGTATCAACTCTCTTAATATCTATCTTCATAGCATTAGTGAGTATTATTACTATCTCTATTTTATAGCTGAGAAAACTGAGGCAGAAGGCAATTAAGTAATTTGCAGAGGGCTCACAGCTAGTAAGCGCCAGAGTGCTATGCTGCCTCTCCAGATAAAGACGTACAGAATTCCTCTTTTCATTCTGGTCCCTATAAAGCTACTCCCTTCAAATTAAGCTTTAAATGGGCACAACTAGAAACCCAGCTCTATTGGAAGAAAATCCTCAGGAGATTCTGCAAGTCGATCCTGTCACTCTCCCTCTGGGTTGTGGGCCTATGGCTGCTGTTGCCCTTATCAAGGGGCCTGGCTTCCTTTATGCTCTGGAAGCCATGCTTTCCCATGCTGACCCTTCGTATGTCATTGAGAATGAAGAGAATGTGATGAAATGATATAAAGGCAGGAAGGGGGATCATAGGAAGAGAATGTCCCTTGCTTTCATCAGCCCACTGGACTATCCTATGGAGAATAAAGTTTATGAACCATGAGTGAATCTGAAATTTTGGTTCACCAGACTTTGGAAAACTTCCCATCTGTTTTGTGTTTAAAATGAGCTTTTCAAATCAGGGATTATGTTAATGCTAGATATGGAGACATCCCCAAAGGTAAGATCATTCAGATGTGACTGTATTGAAGTTTAGTATCTAATCCAGAGTCTGTGTCCCTAGTAAACAGACACAATCCCACTCCTGGCCCATGGCTTCTTTGACAACTAAGTAAGGAAAATATTGGTGGAGACGAGGGGCAATGACAGAGCAGGGAAAAGGGGCATGAAGACAAGGAAACAGGGTCAGGAGAAGAGAATGATTAGGGAGGATAGCATTTCAATAGATCAGATGCTTCTCCATGCTGGGGTGGTGTTAGGAAACTACCTTTACTGTCCACAGGTGACAGTCCAAGTTCGACTTGTCTTTTGTAAAATCACCACAGTACCAGAGAGGGCTCTGCCATGAACACATCTGCTTGATCACTTATTGAGGAAGGATGGAGGCATCTTTTAATTGCTTTCATTTCTTCTCCAATTGTCATGGCCACCATCCCAATGAAGGTTTTGAAAGGCAGAAGTCCCCATGTCCAAAGTCAGAAAGAAAAACATACTTGAAATAATGCGGAGAAGCCACGCTCATCACTGTCATGAGAGAGTGATTGTAGGCTAGAAGGTTTGAAATCAGTCGTTTGTATTCAGAAAAAAAGCATCTTTAATGCAGAGATCTCTGTGAAGAATGCTGGTGTATAGGGGAAAGAATCTGACAGCTCATCCAGGCCCCAGGACAAAGAGCCCACAAATCTGTTTTTTAAGTTTATCCTGAATAATTCTGTGTCTCTTGAAAGGACAATAATGTCATTTTGGCGCACCAAACAGTGGCTGTTGTGCCCACTGCTGACAATTTGGACCTCTGGGCCATTATTCCACTCAGTACTAGCGCCCAGGTCACCCCATCTGCTTCTGCAGGCAGGTGCAGAAGGATGCACCAGAGCAGGGGGCAGGTGGTAGTAGATGGTACTGATGGGGATGAGGAGGTGGGTGGCAGACATCTCAGTGCTGATGGAGGGCAAGGCCTCTGACTCTTGAAGCTAGTTAGAGACATGGTCATTTATAAGACTTGAATAACTTCTTTAAAATATATTTTTTATTAGTGATAGTATTAGAAATATCCCCAACCCAACCCCACCCCAGCCTTTACCTCCCCCTCCCAGCCCCTACTCCCCTACCCCCCTAGGTCTTCAGAACCTTATTGCCCATGTCCATGGGCTATGCATATAAGAATGTAAGTTCTTTGGTTTATCTCTTCTTGTGCCCCCAACTCCACATCAAGGTATGTCAGTTCCATGCCTCCATGCTTCAGGTTTTATTTTGATGGTCAATTCATTTTGTTCATTAGAGTCCACAAATAAGTGAGATCATGTGATCTTTATATTCTCTTTCCCAATCTCATTTCAAAGGATTATAATTTGGGGTATGAGAATGATTAAACCAAAATATTTTTAGGAACTCTTTCAAACTTCAGATACAAAGAGAATCAATTAAAGGGAGGAGCGTCATTTTGAAAAAGTATCTGAGGAGAATTTCAGGTTGACACCACTTCCTGTCATTCATGTTTCAGAGGTGTGTCTCTCTGAGTGTGTGTGTGTGTGTGTGTGTGTGTGTGTGTGTGTGTCTTTGTGTATAAGGGAAGAGTATTTGCAAAGCTGGTTGTCATTTCACAAGAGTCATCTTAATTTATTTTATGATGGAAGTGAGAGAATTATTTAGCATGTATATGGCTATTTAATCTCCTTTCTTTTTTATCTGTTGTTAAAATATTTTATTTATTGGCATGACATTGGTTAATAAAATTATATAGTTTTTAGATATAAAATTCTATAATACATCATCTGTATATTGTATTGTGTGTTCACCACTCAAAGTTAAGTCTCCTTCCATCACCATTTATCCCCCCTGTACCCTCCTCTACTTCCCCCACTCCCCTTCCCCCCTGGTAATCACCATACTGTTTCTGTGTCTATGAGTTTTTTTTCCCCTTTTGTTTATTTCCTTCATCTTTTTCTCCTAGCCCTTCTCTCTAACAGCTGTGTGTTTTCTACATCAATGAATGTTTCTATTTTGTTTGTATTGTTCATTAGCTTCCACTCTCAACTTCTTTCTTGAGGATTAAAGACAGAAGCTTATCGCCAACAGAACTTGCCCTGAATAGGTTTTCTTAGAAGCTAAGTGAGTAGGGATGGTGTCCCTAGACAGTAACACCACTTCCTCCTTCTATAATCCCCACAGAGGTTTCTCCCTCTAATGATGAAGAAATTAAGTCTCAAACATTAGTGTGTTCAGCCCTTTATTTTTGTTTTCTCACCTGAAAGAGAACTTGGAACATCTTACTGGACTCAATTCTCCTTGACTGTGATATTAGGGGCTGAGAAAATAACAAGAAGTTTTATTTTTCAGAGTAAAATTGCCATTGTTGACAGAAATCAAATTTATAACACCAGGAAACTCTGTTTTTAATTTCTGCCATCTTCCTGGAATAGTGTGTGGCTGATCTCTCACTTCTGGAATTAGATTGCATTTCCAAGTTCAAACATGCCTGCATTTAATTTGGGTATGTTCACGTATGCTGCGTCTGTGCTGGCCAATGAGGAATGGGGCTTACTTTAGGCACTGCAGCACTAGCTGAGGAGCATTTTAACTTGTAACAGATAGCCCAAGACTCAAGGATTTTAAAACACTGCTTTTCAAAAGGTGAGTCTGATTATGCATGTGCCAAAGGGAGAAAGGAGCAGCAGTAGGGAACAGGGTGTTTTATAAAGAATCATAAAAATAGAATTATATTTAGGCAATTCTCTCTTTGCTTACATATATAGGAAATAAGCCAGAAACTTAACAAGGAATCAGCATGATTACTGATACTGAACAGCTAAAAAATGTCTCCCCCCTCTTAGTTTCTCTTTCTGCCAGTTGAAGACAAGTTCTGAGGTGACTGTTTCTAGAGGACTCAAAATTCTTGGTGTGAATTAATACAATTTATCATATGGACAGAACTAAAAATCAAAGTCAGATGATCATCTCCAATAATGGTAAAATATATTTTACAAAATTTGTCAACAGTCTAGGTTAAAATAGAGGAAGCTTTAGAATTGAGAAAGCTTTCTTAACACAGCATGTGATATAAATCACAGCCCAAAGCCCACATCTAGTGGGAAACACTAGAGGCATATTTACTAAGTCAGGAACAAGACAAGAATGGTCATTACTCACAATTACTATTTAACCCTGTACTGGAGGTATTAGCTAGTGTGATTGAACAAGAGAAAATAATTAAAGGGATAAGAATTAGAAAGGAAGAGATAAAAGTATCCCTCTTTACAGATGATATTGTTATATATCTGGAAATCTCAAAATAATCAATGGAAAAATCTACTCCAAAATTTTTAGTGTAGACATAGGATATAAAATTCACTTACAGAAATCAAAATCACACAGACACACACACACACACACACACACACACACATTGCCTAGCAAGGAAAAATAATGGAAGATTAACCATATTTAAAGCAACAAAATACAAAATGCCTAGGCTAAAACTGAATAAGAAATTGGAAAATTACATGAGAAAACTATAAAACACTCTTAACACTTGAATAAATAATAAGACACACCATGTTTGTGCATAACAAGATCAAGTAGATACACATCAATTCTCTCTATATCAATTTATAGGTTTAATTGATTTTAAAGCCCATTTAGAACGATAAATAAATAAGAAAAAGAAGAGGAAGGGTGTGGGGAATAGTCCTATAATATACTAAAATAATTTTAAAGCCTCTATAATCATAACAGTTGCTATTGATGTATGAATAGACAGACCAATGAAACCAGATAGAAAATTCCAGAAGGAAACACAAGAGTATATGAAAATTTAGTATGTGAAAAAAGGAGAATCTCAACAGTGGAGGGGAACAATTGGATAATCATATGGAAAAATATAAATTTAGATATTTCCTCACACTATGTAGTAGAATAAAATCCAAATGGATCAAAGATCTAAATACAAAAAGCAACCCACTTGAGCGCTAGAATAAGTACTATTATCTTTATTATTTTTCAGTTAAGAAAACCTCCCTACCTATACTCAAGACCAAATAGAATAAGAGGGAAGATAAATACAATTGACTACATAAAATATTAAAATAAAAAACATTTTTGCAGAAAAAAGAAAATAGCAACAAAAAAAATAATAAATCTGTAGTAAAGTAAGAATACAAAGGACTTACCAGGAAAAATATTTGCAACTGACATTACAAAAATGGGCTGATATTCCAAATACATAAAAAGTTTGGGGGAGAGATCAACCAAAGGACTTGTATGCATGCATATAAGCCTAACCAATGAACACAGACATCAGGGGGGTGAGGGCATAAATAAATAAATAAAATGTTAGCATTTCATAAAGAAAAGTTTCTAAAAATTGACAAGACACTAATAACCCAAAAGAAAAGTGACAAAAATATAAACAATTTACTGAAAAAGATATAAAAATTTATCTTAAAAATATAAAGATGATAAATGGATATTGCATTTTATCAAATGCTTTTTCTGCATCTATTGACAAGATGATGATTTTAATTCTTTCTTTTGTTCATGTGGTGGTGTATTACAATGATTGATTTGCATATGTTGAACCATCTTTGTGCCCCGGCATGAACCCCACTTGATAGTGGTGTATTTTTTTTTATGTATTTGATTTGCTAGTACTTTGGCATTTTTGCATCTGTATTCATCAGAGATATTGGTCTGTTTAGTTTTCTTTTTGTGTGTGTTATCCGTGCCAGGTTTTGGTATCAGGGTTATCTTGGACTCATAAAATGTGTTAGGAAGTATTGCCTCTTTTTCAATTTTTGGAAGAGTTTGAGAAAGACAGGTTTTTAACCTTCTTTTGAATGTTTGGTAGAATTCACTAGTGGATCAACCAATGAACTTGTATGCATATATGCATAACCCATGGACACAGACAATAGAGTGGTGAAGGCCTGTGGTGGGGGTTGGGGGTGAGGGTGGGCTGGGAGAGGTCAATGGGGGATAAAAAGGGACATATATAATACTTCAACCATAAATATTTTTTTAAAAAAGCACATGCCTCAAGAAAAAATAACTGTTATGAACTTAACAAATTTAAACATATTTTGTGGGTTTTGATCCATTGAAGTAATTAAACTAACTGATGCTGAAAGCATGCCTTTGTTACACAGTTGGACCCTCTTTAAGTTGGTCCTGAGTTCTTTTGGCATAATCCATGCAGCCTGTACTAACGTTTTTCTTTGTGGTATGACAAAATATTCTGTGTTTTCTTTGTATCTCTTTCTACAGACTTGTAGCTTTGTTTCTTTACAGTAAAAAATTGTATTTATACATTATAATTTGAGTTTTTTCATTGTTACTGGGTTGATCATTGTTTCTAAGTTCTTTCAATGGACAGAGCTAAAAATTATAATTTAAAATAAAATTTAAAAATGTCCTCAAAAATAAAAGAAGACATACATATGGCCAACAGGTATATGAAAAGTTCAACTTCTTTAGCAATTAGGGAGATGCAAATCAAAACTATAATGAGATACCACCTCACACCTGTTAGAGAGGCTATTATAAAAAAGACAAGTAATAGCAAGTGTTGAGAAGGTTGTAGAGAAAAGGAAACCCTCATTCATTGCTGGTGGGAATTGAAACTGGCACAGCCACTATAGAAATCAGTCTGGCAATTCCTCAAAAAATTAAGGAGAGTGTTACCATGTGACCCGGCAATCCCTCTCCTGTATATATACCTGAACTCAAAAACATGTATTTGTAAAGATATATGCACCCCTATGTTCATTGCAGCATTATTCATGGTGGCAAGACCTGGAGACAACCAAAGTGTCCTGCAATAGACACTTGGATAAAGAAAATGTGGTACATATACACTGCCCCGACCTGCAGGGCACGCTTCGTGGGTACACCGCACCAAATCCTGCAAAGGAATGAGAGGATAGGAGACGGGAAGAAATGGAGGCAAGACAAAGTTCTGATCAAGCCTCAGTTTTATTCTTTACAGCGAGTGGTATTTATGTTGTTTCTAGAGGAAGTGGTTGGGCAAAGGAAAGGATGTAACAGCGGAGATGTAGCTTGCTTTGTGCTTAGGGTGAGGGTATGTTATCTTTTAACTCCAGGCTAAATCGCAAGGTTAACTTTTAACTCCAGGCCAAACCGGGAGTTGGCTTGGAGGAGCCAGAAACCTCTTGTTGTAAGCTGGAGATGTATATGTGATTTATAATGCCTCCCAACAATTCCTCCCTTACCATTTAGTTAAGGGTGGGCATTAACCGACTGGGGGAGTAGTGACCTGGTTCCTCCCATGAGATCGGCAGATCTCACCTCTGGTGGCTCTTGGTATCTTTTGGGGAGGAGAGGCAGAGCCAACAATTATATATGTATGGATACCAACCTCTATGCAAACCAGGTGTGCTCACAGAGAAATCCAGAGGCGGTCGAGAAAATTTTGATTTTCTGTTTTGACCTTCCCTTGCAGTGCTTTGCCCTGCACCCAGACGGTACCCATACCATACCTCTATATAGAGTGTAGGTAAGCATTCCTCTGGCTTTATGCTGTCCCCGTGGGGAGGGAGCTCTGGCAATCATAATCACGTTCTCGGTCTATAGTAGTTAAACGGTGGTAGTGAACCTGAATGGGTTTGGCCAGGATGCTATCAATTTGCTGTTTGACAAAACTTGTCAGTTTCTTAAAAGCCCATGGACCAAAGGTTAAAATTAACAGTAAGCTGACAAGGGGGCCAAGTGCAGGAAGCAGGTAGGGGAGTAGGCCATTGAGTCCGCTCCAAAGGGGGTTTTCGAACAGCTCTCTTCGCCTTTTCACCAGGTCTTCCTGGAGTTTTCTTATCTTGTCTCAGACGATTCCAGATTTGTTGACATAAAAACAGCAGCGTTCCTGTAGGGCTAAACATATTCCTCCCTGCTAGCTGTATAGGCCATATTACCTCCACATATTGTGAAGGGGAGAGCAGTTAACAAAGCTAACGAAGCCTACATCTAGATCATAACTATTATTCTGGGGGAGTTTTTGTAGACATGAGGAAAAGTTGAATGCAACAGGTTGAGTTCTAAAGGGCAAACTGAGGGTACAATTCCAAGGTAATCTTCTTGAGGGACTCCCTGAGTCCTGTAAGAAGCCTTTTAAATCTTTCTTTTTAACCCTAAATCTTCGTGCTCTGAGGGACTCCCTGAGTCCTTCAAGAAGCCTTTTGAATCTTTTTAACCCTAAATCCTCACACCTTGAGGGACTCCCTGAGTCCTGTAAGAAGCCTTTTAAATCTTTCTTTTTAACCCTAAATCTTCGCGCCTTGAGGGACTCCCTGAGTCCTTTAAGAAACAGGTCATGAGAACTCAAAGCCTGACCCATGTCTTAGCCTCTTCCACGTAAGCCTCCGGGACGTATAAACCCCGTACCAGGTCAGCCCAGGAGTCGACAAGGAGACGAACCAGCGAGGAAGATGCCAACGGCTACCTCAAAGGAGAGGCCCCTGTTCACATGTCATAGGTCTGGATGTTGAAATTCTCTGCTGAGACTACTTCAGTCCTGTTTATGCCACAGGTGTGTTTTCCTACGTAAGCAACCGGTTGGTATAATCCGCCAACTCGGACCCCTAGATCAGAGCTCCCCAGATCAGAACTTGTTTTCAAGTGCCTTCCTCGGAGCTGCTTCTGCAGCTCGCTCCTCCTACGTAAACAGCCGGTTGGTATAACCCGCCAACTTGGACCCTTGTGAGGCAGGTAACCTGCTAGGACCCTCAGGCATTCACCAGTCGGGAGTCAGGCACCCTATGAGTGCTCACAAGGTGGACGGCTTGCGTTTTTAAGTAGGCAAGGAGTTTTCCCGGAGTAACAGTGACACAAGTTCTTACTGGTTTACTTCTAATTTTGGGTGGACGGTTTAAGCTTTAAAGTAGGCAAAAACACTTACTTCAGAGTCTCAGCTGGAGTCCCCATTTTCTCAGAAAGACCACTAAGACAAGGTGAACGCAGGGTTTTTGGAAGGAGTCAACCACGTGGAACGAAACCAAGGGACAAGCCTGAGTGATTCGGAGTTCTCTCCGCCGAAATCGGGTACCTTTCACTCTTCCCCGAAACGACAAGAGAGTGCTCAAAGTGGACTAGAGGCAGGAGACAAGGGGGGAGGCAATGAGGGAAGAGAATGCCTATCCAAAATGAATGCGTTCACTTACCAAAGCAGCAGGTCTGACTCGCAAAGCGGGTAAGCAGAGCGGCGACCAGGAAAAAAGCAGGCTGACTCACAGGGCGATCCCAGTGGCGCCAAAGGGAGGTCCGGCCGGACATAAAAAGTGAACGTTCCTGAGGAGGATTGGAGAGCGGAGACCACGTTTGGGCGCCAGTTATGCCCCGACCTGCAGGGCACGCTTCGTGGGTACACCGCACCAAATCCTGCAAAGGAATGAGAGGATAGGAGACGGGAAGAAATGGAGGCAAGACAAAGTTCTGATCAAGACTCAGTTTTATTCTTTACAGCGAGTGGTATTTATGTTGTTTCTAGAGGAAGCGGTTGGGCAAAGGAAAGGATGTAACAGCGGAGATGTAGCTTGCTTTGTGCTTAGGGTGAGGGTATGTTATCTTTTAACTCCAGGCTAAATCACAAGGTTAACTTTTAACTCCAGGCCAAACCGGGAGTTGGCTTGGAGGAGCCAGAAACCTCTTGTTGTAAGCTGGAGATGTATATGTGATTTATAATGGCTCCCAACAATACACAATGGAATGCTATTCAGCCATAAGAAAGGATGAAACAGCGCCATTTGCAACAGCATGGATGGACCTTGAGAATATTATGCTAAGGCAATCAAGCCAGTCAGAAAAAGCTAAAAAGCATATGATTTCACTCATATATGGGATATAAAACTGAAAGTAGTAGACACAAATAGCAGTGTAATGGTTGCCAGAGGGAAGGGGAGTGGAGGGTGAAGAGGGTCTAATATATGGTAATGGTAGAAGATTTTGGGTGGTGGGCACACAGTACAATATACAGATCTTGTTTCATAAAAATCTATATGATCATATTAACCAATGTCACCCCAATAAATTTAATAAAAAATAAAAGATGCCCAACCTTGATCATAATAAGGGAAATACAAATTGAAACAGAAATAACACTTTTACCGACCTGTTGAGGGCCGCTAGTAAACACTCGGGCATCTTTAATTATGTCCGCTGAAACTCAGAGCGCAGGAAGAGCCACGCCCTGGGGGCGGACCTAATCAAGAGATTGGGACGCCACTCAGTTTGACCTTTCTGCCCAGTGTTAAGGGGGTGGATCTCATGATGTTGCCAGGAACTCAAAGCCCACCCAGATGTGATGAAACTTTCTGTTATTCGAGTATTTAATAAATCTGCTTGCGGTGCTGACTGTCTCTGAGTCTGTCACTCCATCAGAGGGCAGTTGCCACACCCAGGCCCAGCTTTCACTCTATTTCTGTCTCAGTCTTGTGTTTTTTCATTTTTCCTTAAACCTTGTCGCGTTCTAATCAAGGTTCATCAACCCCCTTGTTCTCTCTCTCTGCGCTGGTTTCGGGAAGAGAAAACCCACTTTTCCCCCCATACCAATCAGACTGGTAAAACTCCAAAAGTTTTGCAACTTATGTATCCTATTGTCAAGACTGAGGAAACAGTCACTTTATAATTGCTGGTATGGAAAGCAAATAACACAGTACTCATGGAGAGAAATTACCAATATATATATGTAAATTATGTATTTACCCTTTGACCTAACAACCCATTTCTAGAAATTCGTTCCAAAAATACACTAGCAAAAATATGAAATGACATTTATATTTATTGCAACACAATTTGTCATTTCCAATGCTTGGAACTATCCAATATCCATCAATAGGAGATTTGAATAAACTATATCATATCCTAAAATGGAGTACTGTGTAGCCATTAAAAAGAGGAAGGAAGATCTCTGTATATTGCTATAAAGTGATTTGAAGAAGATGATGCTAAGCATAAAAAAATGGTGAAGAAGAATATATACAGCATGCTACTTTTGTGTAAGCAAAGGTGGTAAATATAGATGCAAATATACATTTCTTTATTAAATAGGTTCTTGGACCCAGTTCCCCATGCATGTTTGTGTATGAAGGCTTCCTCCCTACACAGCACCAAGCAAGACCTAAAACTAGAAGAAAAGGTAGGGGAAAGCTTCTTAATAATGATTTTTTTTTAGGACCGCAAAAGCTCTGAAAGTGAACATAGACTAATGGGATTGCATCAATTTAAAAAGCTGTTGCACAGCAAAAGAAACACTCAACAAAGTGAAGAGACAACCTATGGAATGGGAGAAAAGTATTTGCAAACTATATATCTGATAAGGGGTTAATATCCAAAATATATAAGGATCTCAGATAAGTCATAACAACAAAAACCTGATTTAAAAAGTGAGCAAAGAACCTGAACAGATATTTTTCAAAAGAAGACATAGGAATGTCCAGCAAGTACATAAAAAGGTGCTTAACATCATTAATCATCAGGAAAATGCAAGTTAAAACCCTGACAGATAGCTATTTCCAAAAGACAAAAGACAACAAGTATTGAATAAAAGGGAACCTTGTACATTGTTGGTGGGAATGTAAATTGGTATAGCCATTATGGAAAACAGCATGGTTGTTTCTCAAAAAAATAAAAATAGAATTAGCATATGATCCAGCAATTCCATTTCAGTTTTCTAACCAACAAAAACGAAATCAGTGTCTTAAAGAGCTACCTGCACTCCCATGTTCATTGCAGCATTGTTCACAATAGCCAAGATATGGAAACAACCTAAGTGTCTGTGGATATATGAATGGGTAAGTAAAATATGGGAGAGAGAGCCTATATAATAAGAGAGGACTATGCTAATTAGCCGTTATGCCCTGAGGCCTAACGACAAAATGCATCACGACCAGGTCATGGATCAGCAGGAGGGTGGGCCAGCAAGGTACAAGCTGGCTTCGGACAGCAACAGAGGAGGGCAGGGCAACAAGCTATGGGGGGAGGGAGCTACAGGAGGGCGGGTCAGCAGGTGGAGAGCTACAGGAGGGTGGCAGCGACCTACTGGCTCACGGAATCAAGTGCAGGGCTACTAGTATATATATATATAATGGAATATTATTCAGCCTTAATAGAGAAGAAAATCCTGTCATTTGCAACACTATGGATGAATCTGCAAGACATGATACAATTGAAGTAAGTCAGACAGAGAAAGACAAATACTGTATGATTTCACTTATATGTAGAATCTAAAAAGGTTAAACTCATAGAATGAGAGAGTAGAATGATCATTTACAGGGGTGAAGGGTGGAATAAGTAGGGAAATGTGAGTAAAAGGATACAGTTTCAGTTACACAGGATTAATACATTCTGGAGATCTAATGTACAAAATGGCGATTATCTATAATAATAAAAGTGTAATATGCAAATCGATTGAACGACTGAACAGCAGAACGACTGAATGACTGAACAGTATGATGACCTTCTGGATGACCACGCAGTGACATGCACTGGTGCCAGGCCAGCCAAGGCGGGTGTGATATGATTGGTCAGGGGGCCCTGCCATTGCCCCACAGAGGGAGGCCCAGGCCACCAGCTGGCAGAGCAATCAATCAGGGGGAGGGGGACCCGCGATTGCACCAAAGAGGGAGGCCTGGGCCACCCTCTGCGCGGCAATCGATTGGGGAGCCCCGGCCAGCCAAATTTCATGCACCGGGCTTCTCGTAGTAAATAATACCGAAATTGTATATTGACATTTGCTAAGAGAGTAAATCTTAATTATTCTCACCCAAAGTAAAAAATACTACATGAGGTGATTGAGATTTTAGTTAGCTTGATAATGGTCATCATTGTTTCATTGTCACAATGTATATGTACATCAAAATATGTTGTACACCTCAAGTATGTACAACTTTAGATGCAATTTTTATTTATCAATTAGACTTCAACAAAGCTTGGAAAATTTAAAATAATTCTAGCAAGTTGAAAGTATAACACATTTCAAGATACTTTAAAATACAGTAGCTGAGCCGAAACCGGTTTGGCTCAGTGGATGGAGTGTCGGCCTGTGGACTGAAAGGTCCTGGGTTTGATTCTGGTCAGGGGCATGTACCTTGGTTGCGGGCACAACCCCAGTGGGGGGTGTGCAGGAGGCAGCTGATCGATGTTTCTCTCTCATCGATGTTTCTAACTCTCTATCTCTCTCGCTCTCTGTAAAAAATCAATGGAATATATTAAAAAAAAAAAAATACAGTAGTTGATCATATATTTCAAGTTGGAAAAAATCCAAAGAATAAAAACAAACCACAAAGGAATCTTAAACTACATTTAGTATTATTATTATTAATATTGTTATTTATATTGTTATATTTAAACTAGAGGCTCTCTGCACAAAATTTGTGCACTCAGGGGGGTGTCCCTCAGCCTGGCCTGTGCCCTCACAGTCTGGGAGCCTTCGGGGGATGTCTGACTGCCGCAGAGGTGGGAGAGGGTATTGCCACCACCTCTTCTCGCTGAGTGGTGCTCCCCCTGTGGGAGTGCACTGACCATCAGGAGGCAGCTCCTACATTGAGTGTCTGCCTCCTGGTGGTCAGTGTGCATCATAGCGACTGTTTGTTCAGCTGTTCAGTCAATTTGCATATTAGGCTTTTATTATATAGGACTATTAAATAGTTTCAAAATGTTACATTTAAATTGTAGAATAATGCAGATGAGTTATTTTACTCATGTTCTTAGAAACTAAGATTTTCAAATAAATAGAAAAGATTGCAAATGAAAGAACAGCCCAATAACAATGAATACTGCTTGAGCTCAGATTGTGAACTATAAAAGCCATTTCTTCCTAGGAGGAGAAAAGATCAATTCTCAGCCTGCACAGGAAATGTCACAATTTAAGCCTGGTGCATCTTATGCTATTTACCAATAACATAAATTCCAGGCTACTTGAATCTTGTCAAAAAAGAAAAAAGGACATAGGATCTAACTTGAAGGGGATCTCACTGGCCAAAGATTGAATAACTTGAGCATCAAAAAGGATAATTATAAGGAATTGAAAACACACACACACACACACACACACACATATAATATATATATATGTATAATATATATATGTATATGTATATATATATATATATGATGTCATAATGATACTCTAAGAAATAAATTTGTTCACCTTTGGAAGTTGTTAGGATATCAACTCATTTTTCTTAAAATTCATATAAGAAAAAAAATAAGTATATCTGGACTTTCCTATAAGGACAATCTTTAAAAGTAACCAAATAGTTTATGGAAGAATTTTTTTTAAAATAAGAATTACTGTAAATAAATACAGAAGGACTAACTAATAGAATTAGAAAAAATCACCAATAGATCACTGATAGAATTAGAAAAATTGCAACTCTAAGAATATTAGATCAAGCCAACAATCAACAATGTCAGTTAAAATCACTTGGTAAAATACCATTGTACAAACTATAATATACTAGAGGCCCAGTGCACAAATTTGTGCATAGGTGTAGTCTGGCTGGCCCGGCCCCAATCAGAGAGGATCAGGGCTGAGCCTGTTGGGAGGAGAAGATGGCGGGAGGTTGGCCGGCCAGTCCACCCAGATCAGGGTCCGATCAGGGCCAGGCTGGCTGGGGGGAGGGGCCGAGGGCGATTGGCCAGCTGGCCCCACCCCTGATTGGAGAGGGGGGCCCTACTGGGGCTGGGGATGGCCGGGGGAGGTTCTGAAGAAGGTTGGCCTGCCGGCCCCATCCCCTATTGGGGTAAGGGGATGATAAGGAGTGGGGCTGGCCAGGGGGAGGGGCAGCAGGCCAATCGGGGTAGGGTGGGCCGATTGGGGGTGGGGCCAGCCAGGGGGAAGGGCCGTGGGGGAGGTTGCCGGACACCCTGCCCTTGATCTGGGTGGGAGAGGCTGATCAGGGGTGGGCCAGCTAGAGGGAGGAGCCAGCCAGCCCCACCTCCCATTGGGCCAGTTTGCTGGCTGCAGTGAGCGTCATAGCAACCAGTCGTTCTGGTCGCTGGCTTTTTATATATATAGATGTATTGGCTAACACTTGAGAACTCACTGATGTATCTTAGCACCACAATTGGGAGAGCCAGATATTGTGTGCATTCCAATGTCATGCACTAAGAAGTAACCAGCACCTCCTATGGTATTCTTATCTAAAATATTGACCCCAAATATAGTTCAGCCTTTAAGTCTAATTACCAGTTTGCAAAATTATGGAGGGTAGAAGAACATGGTGAATAATACCAAGAGATTGAGGGAAACTCCTTGTCAAAAAAGAAATTGGACAAATGAACCAATTTCTTAAAAAATAATTGGTGTGGGAATAAAAGGAGGAGAAACTATTGCAGATTTTAAAAGACTTAAGAGACAACAATCAAGTGCAATGTATATTCCTATTGGGATTCTGATTTTAACAAAACAACTGTAAAAAGACATTTGAAACAACCAGGAAAATTTGAATATAAGTGATTATTATGGAAGTGGGGTCAATTTTGTGGGATAAAATAATGGTGTTATAATTATATTTTTTAGTCCTTACCTGCTAGAGGCATATGTGTATAGAAATATTTATGGGAATAATAGAATACTTGGGATTTAATTTAGAATACTCCAACAAAAATTTGGGGGTGGGCAATGAAAGAAGTAGGACAGAATATGGATACATCTTGAAACTAGGCAATAGGTGTACAGAGATTCATCACATAATTTCCTCTACTTTTCTCTCCCAATGTTTGTTGTGTTTGAACATTTTCAGATAAAAGTATTAAAAAAATCTTCGTGTCAAAAAGGGCAATTATGAAAATACCATGTAACAGTTTAAATGAAACCTACAAAGTGAAAATAGAGAATTTATATCTTTATGAAAGAAAAGACTAATTGTCATTTGGCCATGGTCACAAGCTATGAATAAGTAACCTTCAAAATTGATCTTAAACCCTTCCAGTCAATCAGTGACAACTTCCCTTAGGAGCTCATACTTCTGAAAGTCAGCTAATCAGAACAGTCTCTGTCCATCAACAAGCCTTTCATGGCCAAAGATCAATCAATCCCCAAACACTTTAACTTCTGAAAGTCTCCCAATCCTTGAACTCCATGTTTTCCAAAACACTAGATAAGATCACGAGTTTGCTTTGTTCAGTAGGACTGTAACTTACAAGTACTACCTTGCAAATAATGGCAAATTCAGGTCTTTGTTTTACAAAAAGAAGAAACCCATTCAAGAAAATTTGTGAAAGTCTGCTAAAATCAACAAGATCAAACTTTGGGACCTTGAACCTGTATTTGTAATCAACTCAATTGCACTGGCTTTTTGAAGGCAAATTATAGATGAGACTCAGCCATTAAATATGAATTCCCATCTCCCTCTTTCCTGAGCAAGAGGAATCAACTCAATTAATAAAACTCAGCATTATTAAAAAAAAAAAGTTGGGGAAAAGAGGGATAGAACAGAGGGATGTTTTATAAGCTACTCCTTAAGTGTGATTTGTCCATCTGAAACACACGAATAATCAATAAATGTTTTCAAAGAGGTATTTGCTTTTATGTTTTCTAAAACAGATTTCAATGTGTCTGTCAGAAAATAAAAAAAAAGACTTAAGCCACTAATTAAATTGTGTATTCCACCTCTAATATCTATTCTGAGTGAATAAAAAATCATGTATCAAACCACATTATGTGATGTGTGATTATTCCTGAGTGAGATCTATAGTTTACAGAAATGCATATATAAATGTTGAAACTCCAAATGAATTATTTTCTGATCTCTGATCTGAGTAATACTTTTCATTTAAGACCTCAAAGAAGAAGATTATATATATATGGGCGTGTGTGTGTGTGTGTGTGTGTATGTGTGTGTGTGTATGATGTGAACAATGCTTAGGGTTAATTTATTCAAGATAAGTTATAAAAGTGTGTTTTAGTTCCTTTTATCACATTTATCACTAATATATTTATTTAGAAATCAATATCATCTGTATCTTATCAAACTGTGAAGAGTTTCAGTATGGTAGGTAAATAAGTTATTCAGGCATGTCATATATCGCTGAAGTTCACTGCTATTCTTTATAAATTAAGAAATGACTTCATAGATTTCTCTGGTGACTGTGATTAAGTTGTTTTTAGTCCATCAAACTGATAGGAAAACCACCATCTTAAAGTGATCAAATATTAAATACTCATCTATATGTAATTTGAACACACCACAGAAAAATCAAACCCTTTGTGAATAAATTCAGTTTAAGAGAAATAATCTTTTGAAAGCTAAACCTGAATATCTTTGAAAACTGAGGCATACTTATAGATAAAGTTTTCAATATTTTCTCCTGTGGTCTAAATTTTGAACATTTCCACATGGATAACTTCTCAAGTACTTTTATCAATGTGCCATAGTACTATTCCTTTTTATTTTTAAGTTGTGAATTCTCCTAATTGGTTGAGTGATAGGTGGAGAACGTTAGTATCAATTAGACTTTAGCAGTAAATATGGGTATATTATAGTTGCTGAGACAACATAACCAAACAAATGTCCCAAGAGACAGTCTTAGGAGTGCGATAGTGACAAGGAAAATCCATTTTAAAACAGGGTTCTTATTGTGGCTTTGGGGGTCAGGAGTCTCCAGAAATGTGTACATTTTGAAAAGAGAATCCTAGCCTATCAGATTTTCAGCATGGTCTTGATTGTACAATCAGATTAAGGCCAAGTATACATGCCAATCTTTTTTAAAATATATATTTATTGATTTTTTACAGAGAGGAAGAGAGAGGGATAGAGAGTTAGAAACATCGATGAGAGAGAAATATCAATCAGCTGCCTCCTGCACATCCCCTACTGGGGATGTCCCCACAACCAAGGTACATGCCCTTGACCGGAATCGAACCTGGGACTTCTCAGTCTGCACGCCGATGCTCTATCCACTGAGCCAAACCAGTTAGGGCAATGCCAACCTTTTGATGGGATATAAACATTTTAGCCAAACTGTCTGGATATTTTGTCTGCACAAATCAAATGAACCACTATTTGATAGCTGAACAAATTTTTCTACTTTTATTTAGACATTCCAAGCACTTTTATTATTATCCCCACTTTCTAGACAAGGAAACTGAAGTTTAGAGTGGTTAAATAATTTCTGCCAGATGGAGCTGGGATCCAGGCTCAGGTTGTCGTATTCCAGAGGCCACTCCTTCTGAAACACCGTGCAATTCATATGCCCCAAGAATACTTAACTTCAAGATTTAATTCATGAAATTTCTTGCACTTAGGGAAAATAAATATTCATCTCAACTGAAACTAATTTCTTGTTTAGTGTATCTTTCCTTATATCTTCTTATTACATCCATTCACCCAACTTCAATTATTGTTATTTCTTGGACCATTTCCCATCTGGACTAGAAGTTTCTTTAGTGCAATGGTTGTATCTCATGTTTCACTATATCCCTAGTACTTAGCACAAAACTCTGCACATAGTAAGTTTTAAATTAATATTTGCTTAGTTAATGAGTACATTTTATTTCCTTTCCTAGCTGTACATAAAGGAGAATAATTTTTTAAGCTACAACCTTATTTAGATTTGGGGTTGGTTTTAGATTTTTTTTGAATGTTGGCCAATGAAAATCTGGCCAAATCAAGGAAAACCAGGTGTTCCAGAAAGTAAGATGTCCTACATACAATATCCTGAATCATTTTCTTATCAGTGTAATCTGAAAATAGTAAATAAAAGGTTATAAACCAGGATTCTCAGAATTTTGTTTTAATTCTATAGTTAGACAACACAATTGTAGCCATTTTCTTGCACCTAATCTGAGGTGTGTGTGGGAGAGTGGGGGTGGGGCAGAAAACAAAACAAACCAACAAAGAACCCAAAACTTGTACCTTTTCTAGGTGAAAAGGTCTATTTATAAATTGAGGTTCATGAACTCCCTGGCAAGATTTGGCTGCGTGTACAAGTGAGTGCATCTCTGAGAACTGGGTTAAGAAATCTGCTTTGGGAGAGCTTAGTGTGGTGATAAGAGACCTTCCCCTGCACTGCACTCTCAAAGCAGCTGTGTCAGAGCCCCAGCCAGCCAACTCAGTCACTGTTGGTATATTTCCCTCCATTCCTGCTCTGTAAGAGCCCTTAGAACAGAGAATGTGTTTTCCTTCATTTTTGTGCCCCTGCACCTAATATGACATATCCGATAAATGCAAAGTTCTCAATAAAAATGGGAAGAATTAAATCTTAGAAATTTCTAGAAATTACAGTTGTCTGGAATCTTATAGAATCTTCTGGAATAGATGAATCCTTTACTATTATGTATCTAAGTTTCTTAGTACATAAAATGGGACTAATATTATATACTCTGGGGGGATAAATAGGAAATGCTTAGTTCCTTCAGAGACTAATTGTAAGAATATTTTTAAAAAAATATTTTTCTTCCTGGATTCATGAACTTCACATTTAATTATGAAAAATAAAAGACTGGGCATTTTTCTAACAAATTAGTTTGGCGCATGGTAGAAAAAAATGTCAGTCTTTAAAACATTGTGACTCATGTTTTTTGAGGTCCTTTGAGAATTTCTTCTCAAAAATTCCTAAAACTTTGTATTTTGCTCGGTGCTCTTATTCATGCTTGTGGATGAAACCAGTTACTAGAAACTCGCACAGCTAGAAAAAATTTGAGCTGCATGAGCAGGGCAGACAACATTGGACAGAGAAACAAGAACATGGGTTTTAGTCTTAGTTCAGTTATTAACTCGAAGGTGATCTTAAGCATGTCATTTAATCTCTGAGGACTTCCATTCCATCAATCTGTAAAGTGAGAGGGCTGGTTTAGATGACCCTTATGCACTCTTTCAGCTTTCACAATCTATAAATCTTTAACCTAGTTCACTTCCTCCTTTGAGCAGGGACAGCTCAGTTCAGACTAATAGTCTAATGAGAAGCAATCCTTTTAGGTTAAAGTGTGTTTACTGGATTTCTTTCTATGTGCTCCAGATCCGCTCTCACCTTTTCCTCCCTACTTTTTCTCCCCAGAGGCTGACCTCTAAGGACTGCATTGCCAGGCTACATTGCCCTGTTGCTTTTGGCTAGGTTCAACCCTTGGGAGGCATCAGCAGGAGATCTGAAGATGGAAGGAAAGAGAGGTCAAGGTTTCCACAGTCCCTATTCTCCTCTGGGCCCTCCTAGGATGGGGGCTGCACTTCTCTGTTTCTGTGCTGAAGACCACAGTTCCTGTGCCACAGTTCTAGTAGGAATTGCTCCTGCTTTTGTCTCTTCCAGTCTAAGGGTGAGAGAGGCTTCTTTCTAGTTGTGGCTACCCTGGAGGTGCTTCTTCATTTCTTGTTGTTGGTTTTTCTTATCCTGTCCTCATTTTTGTAAAGAGGCCATTCATTAAACTCTCTTTCACCCTTTCCCATTTTGAGGAGGGTAAGCTTATACACTTAGTGAAAGTGTGGTTTTGAGAATGTTTCCAGCTGAAATATTTTGTTAAGTTGATTTAGGAATTGAACACAAACAAGAATTCATTAAATACTTTGATAGAAGTGGATCTGAATGGAGACATAATAGAAGTTACCTCCACTTTTAAAATCCTGACAGTTATGTCACAGGCTAAACAGAAAATTTTGACTAGTGTTTCATCTTTCTTAACAATGCTGTGGAAATGGTTCTTAGATTCATTGCCAGGTCCTGGGGAGATTAGTATTGAAGACACTGTTTATAGATGTCCAGCTGGTTGGTTTATACTGAGTCTGATTTATTTAATTAGATTACTCACCTTGGTTGATGGAATATATATTTTCTACTAAAATCAAAATACCCCCAGTACATACTACTGAGAACTCTCAAGATGGTTGACCATTGACCAATCAAAAATAGACTCTTGGCACATTTAGGGCAAATTTTCTCCAAAAGAAATCTGGTAGAATTCACCTTAGTCCACTTCTACATCTCATGGAAGAACTGTACAGACAAATGGTATGGAGAAAAGATTCTGAGGACTCCCTGGAACTTTAGCACATTGAGATCTCTTCTGGAGTAAGAGTAAAAACAGAATTAGCAACCAATTCCCCAAAACAACAAGAGAAAACTAATTGTTTGCCTGACACAATATAATTTGAGTAAGTCTGAAAAGTGGAATAAAAATTAATGGGTAGACTAGGGCAGGAAGAAAAGGCTTTCAAAGCAAAAAGAGAAGCATATTAGTAAGTAAAGGCACTAAGATGTGGAATGACCTAATCGATTCAGGGTCAACAAGAAGAATATATAGAGTTCTATTATAGAGTTCAAGGTAGAGATGTAGTCAGGGAACAGACCAGGAAGATCTGTATATGCCATGCTAAGAACTTTGTACTTCAGCCTATAAATCAGTTACTTATTATAATTAGTTAAATTGTGTTCTCCCTCCAATATATTGAAGTCCTAACGCCCAGTACCTGTAAATGTGATTCTATTTGGAAAAATGGTTTTAGCAGAGGTATTGAAGATAAGGCCAATTGGGTGGGCCTTCATTTAATATGGCTTGTGTCCTTATAAGAATAAGAAACATCATGTAAAGACAGAGGCAAAGTCTGGAGTGATGCAGCTATAAGGGAAGGGATGCCAAGGATTGACTGTCATCACTCAACACTAAGACGAGTGAAGGAAGGATTCCATTGACAGTCTCAGAGGGAGCATGACCCTGATGACACCTCTAGAATCATGAAGGAATAAATATCTATTGTTTTGAGCCATCTAGCTTGTGGTAATTTGTATGGCTGCCTAGGACACTAATATACTAACGTAAGTACCTATAGGGACAAAGACTGTTACATAAATGGGTGAAGTGGACCACATATAAAACAATAGAGAGTGGGAGAAATTGTGGCAAACTACAGAACTTGTGCTCATATTTACATTAAAATATTTTAAAATATAGCCTGCAGCAAACAAGAAGAACCTATGGACCAAATTAGACCTGTTAGCTCCCTGAAAGTAGGAGTGTAACTCTACCACATAATGGGAAGAATCTAGAGGGTTTTAAGCTGAGGAATTATATTAGTTGTGCACTGTATAAATATTACTCTGGTGGCAATGAGGAGGATGAAATAGAGGAGTATAGTAAGGAGAATTTTATAAGAACCAGGTGAGAGATGATACAGATATAGACTAAGGCAAAGATAGTGGATATAGAGAGGGAACGTGTAGTTTTTAAAGTAAGGAAGTAGGAGAATTGAATTTATGGAAGCACTGAATGGATGGTAGTGTAAATGCCATGATTGTGCTGTATAATAACTACTTTAAAACTCAATGCTAAGAACAATTAGTATTTATTCTCATGGATCCGAAGATTGGTTGTGGCTTGGCTGATCAAGGCTGGGCTTAGCTAGATGGCTATCTCTCATGGAAAGTCTGTGGCTTGGATGAAATAGCACTGCTTCACGTGTCCTTCATTCTGTTCAAACTAGCAAACTAGATGGCATGTCCTTCTGATGGCAGTGGCAGAGTGCAAGAGGGAAAGAAGAATCCCCATATGACTGGGTTGAAATTGGCACACTGTCTACTCTGCCATTTCCATTGGCCAAAGCAAGTCCCATAACTATGTCCAAAGTCAAGGGTCATGGAAGTGCACTCCTTGCACAGATAGGCTACAGCAATAGTATGGATGTGGGAGGGGTGAAGAATTGGGGCCAGCAAGTCAATCTACACTAATAAAAGAGAAACATGGTAATTAGCTTACGACCGCTACCCTTTTCATTGGCTAATCAGTGAGTATATGCAAATTAACTGTCAGCCAAGATGGCGGCCGGCAGCCAGGCACTGAAGTGAGCATGAGGCTTGCTTGCTGCGGACTCCAACGTTCCCCGCCTCACTTGCCGGCCTCTCAGCTACAACTCTAAGCAACTATGTACTATGTTGCAAATAAGAAGCTAAACAAACCCCCAGAAACCAGCCGGACTGAAAGCCAGCCGAATTGAAACTTTGTATCGATGTTTTCAGCAGCCAGGCCTCAGAGCTAAAGCTGGCCCAGAATAAAAAAAAAAAAAGAAAGAAAAGAGAACAAGGAGCGGTTGGAAGCTTTAGTCTCTCGCCAGCCGGAAAACAGCCCTCAGCCCCTCACCCAGACTGGCCAGGAACCCCAGTGGGGGCCCCCACCCTGATCCAGGACACCCTTCAAGGCAAACCAGCCGGCCCCCTACCCATGCACCAGGCCTCTATCCTATATAGTAAAAGGGTAATATGCCTCCCGGCACCGGGATCAGCGGAGCAGCGAGGTTCCCGGCACTGGGATCAGCATGACAGAGGCTGCGCCCAAACCCCTGATCGCCCTGCGGCTCTGTGTGTGACAGGGGGCGGGGCCACAACCTCCCTATACTCCCTGCTCTGTTCGTGACAGGGGAAGGCACCCCAACCCCCTGATCAGCCCTGCTCTGTGTGTGACAGGGGGGAGCTCCCCAACCCCCTGATCGCCCTGGGACTCTGTGTGTGACAGGGTGTGGTGCCCCAACTCCCCCCCCCCCCCCCCACGGGACCTGCTCTGTGTGTGACAGGGTAGAGCCATAACCTCCCCATTGGCCCTGCCCTGAGTGTGACAGGGTGCAGCGCCCCAACCCCCTGATCCGCCCTGCTCTGTGTGTGACAGGGGGCGGTGCCCAACTCCCTTATCAGCCCTACTCTGTGAGTGACACGGGGGAGCTCCTCAACCCCCTGATCGGCCCTGCTCTGTGCGTGACAGGGGGGAGCTCCCCAAACCCCTGATTGACCCTGCTCTGTTTGTGACAGGGTATGGAGCCCCAACCCCCCTGATGGGCCCTGTTCTTTGAGTGACAGGGGGCAGTGCCCCAACTCCCTGATCGGCCCTGCTCTGTGCGTGAGAGGGGGTGGCGCTGCAACCTCCCCATCGACCCTGCCTTGAGTGTGGCAGGGGGCGGTGCCTCAACCCCCCAATCGGCCCTACCCTGAGCGTGACTGAGGGTGGCATCGCAACCTCCCGATCAGCCCTGCTCTGTGCATGACGGGGCGGCACCCCAACTCCCCAATCGGCCCTGCTCTGAGCCTGACCAGGGGCTGTACTTAGGGATTGGGCCTGCCCTCTGCCACCTGGGAGCAGGCCTAAGCCAGCAGGTCGTTATCTCCCGAGGGGTCCCAGACTGCGAGAGGGCACAGGCCGGGCTGGGGGACTCCCCTCCCCCCCACCCCGCTGAGTGCACAAATTTTTGTGCACCGGGCCTCTAGTTTATAATAAACTTCCATCTGTCCACAATCGTTCACATTTCTTCCTTACACAAATTTTACTCACTAGCATCCCAGTACCCTCCAAATCTCATCAAATCATGGCATCAGGCTTACAGTCCAAGACTTCAACATCTATATCAAGTCCATATGTGGCTTTTCTTAATTCAGAGATCTATGAAGTAATAGATAAGTTATCTGCCCCATATATGCCCAACATACAATGGTGAAAATAGGGGCGTGCTGATCATAACAAACACTTCCATTAGAAAAAGGGAAGAAAGGGAGACGCATACCACTGGCCTATAGCAATTTTGAAAACTCACCTGGCAAATAGAATCAGGTCATTTTGCTTTTGGTAGTAAATGTGTCTTAATTAGACCTGGGCTCTGTTCCCTGGGAATATCTTGTTAGTCCTTAATTCTTCATTGATTTTGGTTGACCTGAGAGTATCTTCTTGGTCCTTAATTCTAATCCCTGAGAGTGTCTTTTTAGTCCTTAATTCTTCATAGATTTTGGTTTACCATTGTAGATATTTTTTTTTGGCCATTTCTGAAGATGACATTGAAAAGATGCCCATTTTGGTGGCAGAACAGCTTTCTAAAACTTCTATACCTTTTGTGTAGCTGGTTAGGGGCCCAGAAGTCTATATGTTTTGATAAATCTCAATCTCTTTTAATCCAGGCTGCCAAGTCTTTTCTTGTAGATCTTTATTAATATGCAGCTAAACGTAATCATCTTATGCTTTCAACACTTCAAAAAACTATCTTGCCCAAGTCCATCAAATCATTAAGTACATTGGGTGTCTTCCAAGTTCATAGGTAACAGTCTTACCAAATGCTTTGCCACCACATATAGTAGGTCATTGTTTCAGTCTCCTATAACAATTTCTGCCACCCAGCCCTAAAGCCATTGTGCGTATGATGACTTTTTCTTATGGGAGTATGCCCTTCCCAGAATCAATTCCTACATTCCAAAACTCACTGGTTTAAAATGTCAATCATTTATTCCCATAGATCTGAGGGTTAGTTGGCATATGGCTAACCAGGCATGCTGGGCTGGACACAATGAGGCCAGGGCTAAGATGTGGGTGCAGAATCTGTACCATTCACCATGACTGGTGAAGAAGAGGAAGAGCAGACTGGGGATAAGGAGTAAAAAGCTCAGTTTGGATACATTGATCTTGTGGTGCCTGCGGGACACTCAGGTGGAAAAGATGTGGGACTTGAGTCTAGGAGACTGGTCTTGGTTCTAGAGAGAAAGTTACACATTGTAAATTGTGACTAAGGACATGGAATAGATGAATGTCCAAGGTGATCATATAAAGTGACAAAGGTTCTAATATGAAATCTCCAGGTGTACCAACATTTAAAAGGTGTGAAAAGGAAGAGCAGCTCACAAAGAAATCTTAGATGGAACAGAGATATAGGAAAGAAAGTGTTGTGGAACACAAAGGAGGAGAATTTCATTATTGTGGGAATGAATTACACTGCCAAATACTGCAGAGTGGTCAAATCCTGAAAACAGAGAGTTTTTTGTATTTGGCAATTAGATCATTGATAAGAGAGACCAAATAACTTATTTTCAAACTAGGACACATTTGAGAGTGAACAGAGATGCTATTAATAATTACAGCAGAAGAACGAAGTTGGAGGAATCAGAATACCAGATATCAAGCTATATTACAAAGCCACGGTTCTCGAAACTGCCTGGCACAAGAACAGACATAAATCAATGGAACAGAACAGAGAACCCAGAAATTGATCCAAGCCATTATTCTCAGTTAATATTTGACAAAGGAGGCAAGAGCATACAATGGAGTTGAGACAATCTCTTCAATAAATGGTGCTGGGAAAATTGGACAGGTACATGCAAAAAAATGAAAGTAGATCACCAACTTAACACCATACAAAAAAATAAACTCAAAATGGATAAAGGACTTAAACGTAATATGGGAAATCATAAAAATCCTAGAAGAAGCCATAGGCAGCAAAATATCAGACATATGTCATAGTAATATTTTTACCAATACAGCTTCTAGGGCAATGGAAACTAAGGAGAAAATAAACAAATGGGACTACATCAAAATAAAAAGCTCTGCAAAGCAAAATAAACTGCCAACAAAACAACAAGAAAGCCCACTGCATGGGAGAACATTTTCACCAATGTTATCTCTGATAAGAGTTTAATCTTCAAAATTTACAGAGAACTCATACAACTTAACAAAAGGAAGATAAACAATACAATCAAAAAATGGGCAAAGGACCTAAATAGACACTTTTCAAAAGAGGACATACATAAGGCCAAGAGACATATGAAAACCCACTCAAAATCATTAATCATCTGAGAGATGCAAATCAAAACAACAATGAAGTACCATCTCATACCTGTCAGAATAGCTATCATCAACAAATCAACAAACGACAAGTGCTGGAGAGGATGTGGAGAAAAAGGAACACTTGTGCACTGCTGGTGGGAATACAGACTGGTGCAGCCACTGTGGAAAACAGTATGGCGTTTCCTCAAAAAATTAAAAATGAAATTCCCATTTGACACAGTAATCCCACTTCTAGGAATATATACCAAGAAATCAGAAATACCAATCAGAAAGGATATATGCACACCTATGTTCATAGCAGCACAATTTACAATAGCTAAGATTTGGAAACAGCCTAAGTGCCCATCAGCAGATGAATGGATTAAAAAACTTTAGCACATATACACAATGGAATACTATGCTGCTGTAAAAAAGAAAGAAACCTTACCATGCATGGACATGGAGAGCATTATGCTAAGCGAAATGAGCCAGTCAGAGAAAGATAAATATCACATGATCTCACTTATTTGTGGAATATAATGAACAACATAAAATGATGAACAAAAATAGATCCAGAGACAGAGAAGCATCAAACAGACCATCATACCTCAGAGAGAAGGCAGGGGAGGTTGTGGGGAGATGGGTAAGAGGGCAACCAAAGGACTTGTATGCATGCATACTAGCATAACCAATGGATATGGACACTGGAGGGGTGGGGGCATGTACTAGGGGGTGAGAGTGGCTGGGGAGGAGTAGATGGGGGGAAAAGAATATATGTGTAATACTTTAAACAATAAATAAAAAATAAAATAAATAAGGGAATAAATGAATGAGCAAAAAAAAGAAGAGAGAAAGAGAGAAAGAAAGAGAGAAAGAAAGAGAGAAAGAAAGAGAGAAAGAAAGAGAGAAAGAAAGAAAGAAAGAAAAAGAAAGAAAGAAAGAAAGAAAGAAAGAAAGAAAGAAAGAAAGAAAGAAAGAAAGAAAGAAAGAAAGGAAGAAAGGAAGAAAGGAAGAAAGGAAGAAAGGAAGAAAGGAAGAAAGGAAGAAAGGAAGAAAGGAAGAAAGGAAGAAAGGAAGAAAGGAAGAAGAAAAAAATTACAGCAGAACTACAAGTGCTGTTAGGCAACCAAGGACATATGGTCACATTAGTCTCTGATGAGACCTGCCAGGCTGTTTCTGCAGGGTAAGTGGGGTGTGAACATGATTTCCGGTTGGCAGAAGAGTGGTATGGATAGGGAAGTGCTGAGACTCCTAGAGTAGATTTCTTCCTAGGACTTTGCTTCTGAGGAAGTGGGAAGAGGGGACAATGACAGAACCATGGGCTTTGTACAAATGAATATTCTTCTAACAGAGGAGACCAAACAGCTTCTAGGGTTGTGAATCCAAATAAGACTGACTGAGATTTTCTAAGAGAATTTAGGTGACACAACCACTGAGCCACGCCAGCCGGGCTGCTTATTTCTTTAAGAGAATTTAGAAAGTAGAACCAGCTAGTAAGAACACCCCCACTTTTTTAATCTTTATTTTTTTTAGCAACATAGGTAGAAGATCTGTTGTTATCAAAGTAAAAGAAACAAGACAGTGGAAAAGAACAAACACCTGGGCTCATGTTGGGATTTTTTTTTTCAGAAAGAACAAAACCTTGAAATATTCTGTTGTCAGAGGATCTCAGTGTTAAAGCAATATTCATTTTGGAAAACCTAAGGTAAACAAATATATTATGATACAATGAGTCTCAAATTGGGTAGACAGTATTAAAACAATTCAGAATATGATGTATAGCTGCAAGGAGCATAATACTTTTTCATTCTTTTGCCCCTGCTCACTTTCCCTCCAAGTCACTCCTCCCTCCACCATCTACTGTTAAAAATTATTCTAAAACCAGACTGATGGCACAGGTCCCGGCTTAACAAACCCTCTTTGTTAGCTGCATCAGTTGGCTCAGGCGTTCATGTGAGCAGGCAGCAAGAATAATTGCATGATAATCTAGGTCAAGTTTTCTCTTTCCCACCATTGCCAGAGAGTGAGAACGCCAGATTCATTGACTTCAGGAGCCAGCACCGGCACAGGACTGGGCTTTATCTGTGTAGTCATGTTTCTTTGATTGGGCTCCGTGGGGGAAAACAAAATCCCTGCTCTCAGGCAACACAGTGAATGATTCTAAGAGCTTTACCTGATCTCAAACCCTATCAGCATATTTATGCACATTTTGGTTCTTTTTTAAGAACCCTTTCAGTTCACTAGTGACTAATAGAATAATGTTACGTTTCAGCTAAGCCATGTTACATTTGAAAAGAATCTTTTCTTTTAGGACATGAAAGATAACTGACTTAACAACTGGCAATGGAAAACCACGTCATCTATAACAGGGTCCCAAAGAGAGCCAACTGATTTTAAATGTTTGTTAATTTCAGGTCTGTTAAAAAAAATTAAAGACAGAGCTTTAAAGGAAGTATATAAAATGTAAACTGCCTCCTTATACACTGGCAGATTGATGGATCATTGTTCCCATTCTTCTTTTTGAATGAGAAGTGGAATATGATCTATGTTCGTCAACGTTAGTGTGGATTCACTGAATAATATAAAGACCAAGTTAGAGCTGCCTTCAAAGTCCCAGCTCAATCTTTTATTAGCTGTATTAATTTGAATTACTTACTTAAGCTTTTTGTTTTATTTTTTTCTCATCTATAAAAAGGGGAAATCATAATGGCTACCTCATAGGAGTCTTGCAAATATTAAATGAAGTTGTGTTTGAAAAGTACCCACTACATGACCTATTATATAATAATACAAAGCTCGATAAATATTAACTAAACTTTGTTTCTCTTGTCATGGACCCTGATTATGGAAGCCCAGAAGCTAATCTCAAGAAGACTCTAGAAAACCTTAGTATTTGCGGTGAGGCATTGCATTTTCCAAACCTCATGTCTAGAAAATGGGGCATGTGTCAGTACCACTAATGGCTCTCTGGACATAAATATTCAAGTTCAGGGAGGCCAGGACTCCCCAACATTAGGGAAATAGGAGACCTAACTCAGAATAGATCTTGTACCTCCCTCATCCTAGTTCAAGCCTTCCCTGGAGCAATATCAGAATTTGGGTTCTGTGTGCTCCTCAGGTTGGAATTCTCCAAAGTACTGGTCTCCCTTTCCCTCCATAGCCCTTGAACCTTTTGTCTTCTCAAGTCTTAGCTCTATTAAAACTAGGGTCACTAAACTCTGTCCTTTTGACCTGGCTTGAGGTCATCTCATAATGATGCTTATTCCTGGCCTGCCATTCATCCCCATGAGAGACCCACTCCATGGTTGAGGAACTGACTCAATTCTACATGAGAACAGAAGATTTCATTATTAATGAGAAGAATTCAAGTGGCATATATAACTGTGTAAAGTACAAATGTTATCTTCTATAAACCAATCTTGCTGGTAGGTTTTATTTGACTAGTTTTGTGCAATGTTTCTGTGTCATGCTTTCTTCAAACACAATAAACATAAAATGATCACTGGAAAACCAGTCTCAAAATAATTCTTTAGTATGACTTTTAGGATGTGTTGTAGAACTATTTCCTATAAAGGAAAATTCCATAAACATTATTGTTTGTTTTGAAACAGTCTTAAGTTATTACAGTTGAAGATGAGATTGTGGGAAGAAAAACTTTTCTTTGTTAGTTCCAATAGAACAAACACAGTACCCTTTATTGAAAACCCTAAAAGGGAGAACAGTATTGATGATAGACATTCTCTCATCCACGAGTGCTTAAAAGTAACTTTTAAAGTGAAAAGCTATGTATATATTTTTTGCAAAAGCAATTTTATTGGGTACCCTAAAAGTTTTGAACACATTTATATCTCTTTACCTAGAAATTTCAATTCCAAGGTGATATCTTACAAAAATATTTATTGAATGCCTACTATCTGTCAAAAACTTTTCTGGGTATTTAAAGTACATCAAAGAAGAATTATATATATACTAGAGGCCTAGTGCACAAAAATTTGTGCACTCGGGGGGGTCCCTCAGCCCGGCCTGTGCCCTCTGGCAGTCTGGGACCCCTCCGGAGATGTCCACCTGTTGGCTTAGGCCTGCTCCCTGGGGGATCGGGTCTAAGCTGGCAGTCAGACATCCATCTGACAGCCCAGGAGCCCTTGGGGGATGT
This sequence comes from Myotis yumanensis, assembly GCF_028538775.1. NCBI lineage: Eukaryota > Metazoa > Chordata > Mammalia > Chiroptera > Vespertilionidae > Myotis > Myotis yumanensis. The sequence goes on from NW_027223752.1 coordinate 102,625,945, forward strand.
CCACTTGCCAGCAGGGACTAGGCTGAGGAGGTGGGAGAGGCTCCCGCCATCACTGCTGTGCTGGCAGCCATCAGCCTGGCTTGTGACTGAGCAGAACTCCCTCTGTGGGATAGCACTGCCCACCAACGGGCAGCTCCTGCATTGAACGTCTGCCCCCTGGTGGTCAGTGTGTGTCATAGTGACCAGTCATTCCCAGTCTTTCTGCTGTTAGGGTCAGTTTGCATATTAGCCTTTTATTATAGGCCTGGTGTATGGGTGGGGGCCGGCTGGTTTGCCCTGAATGGTGTCCCGGATCAGGGTGGGGGTCCCGCTGGGTTACCTGGCCAGCCTGGGTGAGGGGCTGAGGGATGTTTTCAGACTGGCCACACCCCCTTCAGGGAGGGGGTCCCTGCTGGGGTGCCTGGCCAGCCTGGGTGAGGGGCTGATGGCTGTTTTCAGGCTGGCCAAGACCCCAAGCAGGGACCCTCACCCCATGAGGGTGTGGCCAGCCTGGGTGAGGGGCTGAGGGCCATTTTCAGGTTGGCCACACCCCCTTCAGGGAGGGGGTCCCTGCTGGGGTGCCTGGCCAGCCTGGGTGAGGGGCTGAGGGCCATTTTCAGGTTGGCCACACCCCCTTCAGGGAGGGGGTCCCTGCTGGGGTGCCTGGCCAGCCTGGGTGAGGGGCTGATGGCTGTTTTCAGGCTGGCCAAGACCCCAAGCAGGGACCCTCACCCCATGAGGGTGTGGCCAGCCTGGGTGAGGGGCTGATGGCTCTTTTCAGGCTGGCCACACCCCCTTCAGGGTGGGGGGTCCTGCTGGGGTGCCTGGCCAGCCTGGGTGAGGGGCTGATGGCTGTTTGCAGACTGGCCACGGCCCCAGCCACCCAAGCTCCCAGTGGAGGCTGGCTGTAAGCAGGTATCTGGGATTTATTTATCTTCTATAATTGAAACTTTGTTGCCTTTAACGGAGGCCACAGCCAGCCAGGGCAGGCAGGAAGCTTGGCTTTCTCCATCGCTGGGGCAACCAAGCCTCCTGCTTGCTCCAGTTCCGTGGCTTCTGGCCACCATCTTGGTTGGGTTAATTTGCATATAGTGGCTCTGATTGGCTGGTGGGCATGGCTTGGGGGCATAGCAAAGGTAAGGTCAATTTGCATGTTTCTCTTTTATTAGATTGGATAACTAGAGTCCCAGTGCACAAATTCTTGCACCAGTGGGGTGCCTCAGCCTGGCCTGCGGGATCAGGCTGAAACCAGCTCTCTGACATCCCCTGAGGGGTCCGGGATTGCGAGAGGCCACAGACCAGGCCAAGGGACCCCACCAGTGCACAATCGGGGCCAGGGAGGGATGTAGGAGGTTGGCCAGCTGAGGAGGGACCATCTGAGGGCTCCAGAGCATGTCTGGCTCGTCTGGCTCAGTCCCTATCGGCCAGACCCCAGCAGCAAGCTAACCTACCGGTTGGTGCATCTGCCCCCTGATGGTCTGTGCACATCATAGTTAGCAGTTGAGCAGCCTTAGTATATCATTAGCATATTAAGCTTTGATTGGTTGAATGGCTGACTGGACTACTGGACACTTAGCATATTAGGCTTTCATTATATAGGATGGGTTCCTTGCAGGGTTGTCCTTCTCCTGAACCTGCCCAGAGAAGCAGTTCATTCCTTTACTCAAAGCAGTCTCTCAGGAGATCAAGTCCATTAAAAATGAACAAGTCAGCCTGACTGGCATAGCTCAGTGGTTGAGCGTTGACCTATGAACCTGGAGGTCATGGTTCGATTCCCAAGTCATGGCACATGCCCGGGTGTGGGCTCAATCCCCAGTGGGGGGTCTGCAGGAGGCAACTGCTCAATGATTCTCATCATTGATGTTTCTATCTCTCTCTCCCTCTCCCCTCCTCTCTGAAATCAATAAAAACATGTATATTTTTTAAATGACCAAGTCAGCTATTTATTTATTTATGCAAGAAATAGTTATTTATAGATGGTTCTAAGTGCTAAGGATACAGAAATAAATTTTTAAAAGACAAAAAGCCTTGCCTTTCTGGAGCTCCTATTCTAGTAGGAGAGACCTAACCATAAACAAGATAAGTAAGTACATCATTGGCAGATTAGATAGTTATATATATTAAGGAGAAAAGTAAATCAGGAAAGGGGGCTATGTTGTAGAGGAGGATGAAAAGATACCGGAATCTGAGATGGGGTGAGTGGGCGAGGCAGCCTCGCTGAGAAGCTGTGAAGTTTTCATTGGGACTGAGGCATATTTCTTGCTGTGACCTTGAAACATTCAGGAGAATGACTGGTTTGCTGGACTCTAGTTCATCACCAGTTGACTTGGGATCAGACCCTCTTCTTTCAGGATACTTAGAAGCTAAAGTGATGGGTGGATAATTGACAAACAGGAAAATTCAGCTTCAGTGTGGCAGAGCAGCTGGAGAGGAGAAGTCACAGAGGTAATGAGAGAATGTATCTAAAGCTGGGAGACACGTCAGGGACATCTCTTGTTTTAACTAATCGTATTTCTCTCCCCTTCACTTCCTCTCCTTGGCCTTTGCTTTTTAGTTCTTTGGCTTAGTTACAATTGCCTTCGAGACACCCTTCAAAACAAATAACCAAGACTCCTACATGTTTAGAAAATGTACAAGATAAGAACTTTTTATTGAAAAGTGATAGTGTGCCCTTGTAGCCACCACTTGTTGGTAAATACTGTGATTTTTTAAAAATATTGAAAACAAATATTTTAAAGTGGCAGTACATTTTATGTCCAGAGAATAAATGTTAATATAAATGAGCCCTGTATATGTAATTTACAAACCTGGATTATTATACAAGCCTCAGTGTATTCCTTCCCACTCATTTAAATACATGGTTCATACAGTGCTCACAGCTTGCCCGCCGAATATTCTCAAAGCAAGTATGTCAGTTCCTTGGGAAAAATTTATATCTGTGACATCAACAATGAGGATTAATGGTGTAATGAGGGGAAAGGAGGTAGATGGTTTAATAGTAAATATAAAATACATACTTTTTTTGGATAACTTAAAGGTATTTTTACCTAAAAGCCTCCAAAAGCTTTTTAAAACTTTTGAGTGTGGTCAAGTTTCTATTTTCTAAAGTAAGGGCAATGAGGCATGGCATGTCCTGACAAATAATTGCAGTCCTACGTACTTGCTTTGGGATATATTTTTGTATGAACATTTGAATATCATTGCATCTGATGTTCAGTATTAATAAGTCCAATAAAATGGATGCTGGGAGGGAGTCTAGTGTGTTTCTCCATTTTTATTCTATTTCAGTCTCCCCATGTAACTCTGCTACCTGGACTTCCAAGCTACTTCAGCTCACTTTCCCTCAAACTTTCTCTAGAGCAGATTTCTGGGGCCCCACCCCATAACAAAGAAACAGAATTTCCAGAGGATGAGGCCCAGAAATCAGGATTTTGAAAAGATTCCCCGGTGATTCTAATGTGCAGCCAAGGTTGAGAACCACTGCTCTAGAGGTTAACGATGCCAGGAAGTACTCAATAAATGTTGACAGCTGGACAGATTGAAACCTGAAGAGTTAAATAAATCTGCCCTGGCCGGTGTGGCTCAGTTAGGTGGAGTGTCGTCCTGTGCACCAAAAGGTGGCAGGTTCGTTGGATTCTAGGTCAGGGCACATGCCCATTCGCTGTTTCTCTTTCTCTCTTATCACTGTTTCTCTCTTATCACGGTTTCTCTCTATGTGTGTGTGTCTGTCTTTCTCTCTCTTCTTCTCTCTAAGTCAATTTAAAAAAAGACTTAAATAAATATGAATATTGAATTACAGTAAGTGGCATATGTGAGCTAAAGGGAGAAACTAGGTAGAAGAGGTGCTAATTCTTGATGGAAGGAGGTGCATATCTTCCTTTTCAGGAAAACAAACTATCAAGCACCTCCCCACCACCCCATTCCATGCACCGTATCTTATTACTAGTCTAACTGAAGCTGGTATACAATGCCTTCCATAGAGGAGACGGGGAAGAGAGACTCAGGAAATAAGTCTGAGCTGTATTTATACTCTTGACTGAAATATTTAAAGAGAATGTCTACAGTTACTGGAAACTGGATTGGAAACCTGGTCATTTAGGCCGTTGCGATCTTTCCTTTGTTGGCGTGTGTAGGTGGCCCATGCAGGGTACTTGGATGGTGCCTCTGTCTGTTGGTGTTTGTGGATGGATCACTGCCATAGTTTCATTAACAGAACAAAAACTCAACCTGATTCAGATCAAATGCAGAGCAATGAGGGCTCTGGCACCAGCCAGCAGCCAGAATTACTCAAGGTCCAGCACACAAAGTGACCTACTTAAAACTTTCTCTTTCTCCTTTGAAACTCCTTGCCCTTCCTGATTCTAGGGGCACAGGAAAGACAGGGCTTTAGAAACTCATTTGAAGGGCTCTGAACTGTCCCCACATTCCTGTCTGGAAAAAGCTTGTTTCTCTTTGGTTTCACCCACATTTCTTGACTCCCTAATTGTTTTTCTCTTCTTTGAGGTTTCTCCTGCCTTGTTTGAGATCACTACTTCTCTCAAGGTGCACCTGACAGGGTGAATATTTAGTGTGCAGTTCAAACCCTGGTTGTTTAAGTGCATGCATTTAGTTTTACATAGACTCTGCTCTTTTCTTCTTAAATTACTGGGTAAGAATGGGTTTTTCTTGCATAGATTTTCTTTGCCAGGGCAATGCTGGCCATTCTGTTATGGTACTGAGAGTGGAAGGTTGATTATCTCTATATATAAAGATCCAGGGGCCATCCCAACCGAATGGGCAAGTGAACAGGCTGAGTGGGGCGACAAGGCTGGTAGGGGGGTTAGTGAGGGACGACCAAACGACTAAACAGCAGGCTGTGTGGATCAACCAGGCTGGCGGGGGGCGGCAGTGAGGGGTGACCAGGCCTGCAGGGGGGGCAGTAAGGGGCAACCATGCTGGTGGGGGTGGCAGTTGGGGGTAACTGGGCCTGCAGGGGGGTAAGTTAGGGGTTACCAGGCTGGCGGGGGGGGGGGGGCAGTAAGGGGTGACCATACTGGTGGGGAGGGCAGTTAGGGGCCACCAGGCCAGCGGGGGGGGGGCATTTGGGGGTGACCAGGTTGGGGGAGGGGTGCAATTGGGGGCTACCAGGCCAGCAGGCAGAGGCAGTTAAGGGTGATCAGGCTGGTGAGGGGCCAGTAGGGGCCATCAGGCAGGCAGGCAGGTGAGCAGTTAGGAGCCAGCAGTCCCAGATTTTGAGAGGGATGTCCAACTGTCCTCAGGATTGGGCCTAAACTGGCAGTTGGACATCCCCCGAGGGGTCCCGGATTGGAGAGGGTGCAGGCTGGGCTGAGGGGATTCCCCCTCCCCCCCCCCACCCCCGTGCATGAATTTCGTGCACCAGGCCTCTAGTTTGAACATTCAAGTTTCACTAAAAATCACCTGGTATCTCTGAAAAACTTGCTCCCTCCCCCACTTCAAGGGCCCATTGTGGGATCCAGGGATAGGCCCAGGGATGAGCACCCCTCCCTGGGATGCTTCCTGCACTGTTGGGACAGAAATGCCCTGGGGAAGCTAAGGGTAAATAGAGTCTTCAGATAGAGAAAGGGTGGCAGCTAGTGAATAATCAGCCTTGCCACTGCAGATGTCACATTCTGTAATATGGAAGGTTTGTTTCAGCACCTGCTCTTCATTAGCATAATTTCACATGCAACCATTCCCCTGAAGCTTTAATAGAAGAGAAGTTGGTTCCACCTCCCTCCATTCTTTTGTGTGTGTGTGTATTTTCCAACTCCCCCCAGCCTTTGTCTACATAAATAAAGAGGTTCAAAGCCCCACAGTGACAGAAAAAGGTCAGCCTTTCTCAATGCCTCTTTTATGAAGAGTCTTCCTTGATATGACCAAGCAGTGTTGCATGAACTTCCTACCCCAATGTGATTTCAAGTTAGATGACACACCCCTGCCAGTGCTAAGGGCCTGCCAATAGCATGGCTTCAGTGTGATTGAAGTGCACCCAGGTGAGCATTTCTCTTTGATGAAGTAAACTGAGCTTTGGCTTTGGTGCAAACGGTGATGCTTCTATTTTGTAAATGAAACAACTGCCATCTCTGAAGCCCTGAGTCTTAGAGCAGGAGGAGGAGGGGGAGCAAGGTTTTGATATAAAAAATATTTTCTCATTTCCCATTTCTAACCATCATGAGTTTTCCTGTTGGATACAAAAATCAAAATTGTGGACTTTTTTCCCCCAAGAGAAGGATCATTGACATTTGTTGAGGTTTCCAAGGTGCTTACAAGAGCACTGAAAGGTCATATTGTTTAATCATATATTTATTTGAATTCTATTTATTACCTGGTAATTCAAATGTGGATTTGGTTAAGACCAGAGCAATCTTTCCAACAATGATACCCAATGGTAGTAAAAGGCTATGGCCTTTCTAAATGGGAGGTTTGCTCACATAGGTGATACTTAATTGTAAGCCAGCTAACCATCCTTCTGAGAAAGGTACTGTATCTGGTTTCTAAACCTGACCATTCATCCAAACCACATGGAGTATAAGGACAGCAGATCCTTGTGACCTGCAGAGCTACTGGCTCAGATTTTCAGAATGGAGTCAATAAATTGGAATTTTTTTTCTAGATTATCTCAAACCCACTACACGTCTGCACTCCAGCATTAAGGAAGAGACCCTGGAATACCCTTCTGACTCTAGAATTCCAGGATGCTCTGAATGTTTTTGTATCGATGTGATAAGTGCTTCATAAACTAGAAGATATAATGTAAATATAAGGCATTGTTAGTAATCACCAAAAACCTCCACGTTTTCACTATGTGTCTATGTGGGGCTGAGCTTAGAACCAAGGAAATCAAGGTAAATTATTTAAAAAGGCATTTCTGTGAGTGATAAAGTTGGTGTTTCCCTGGGTTTTAGGTTGCTGTGAACATAGGGACAGGAAATCAGAGGCAAAGCTTGAAGCGTTCAGTAGATATGAGGGATTAGAGGAAGATGATGACTCAGAATTGGGGCAAAGACAATGAACAAAAATCAGGAAAAGAAGTTGGACAGAAGCCAGGCAGGTGGGAAAAAGCATAGAGGATTGAGCTGGGAGACTCAAACCCAACAAACAGGAATGAGGAGATCCACAGAAGCTTGAGGTGCAGAACAAGCACACAAGAGAACTGCTCAAAATATCAGAACAAGGCACTTTGATTACTGAGGCAACACTTCCTCCAGGAGTTTTCTCACTAAATGCAGTTGGCTGGAGCCATGGGGGTGTCTTTGGAGAGAAGAATAGGCAGGCTATTTATGAAACAGGTGGATCTTACTGACCAGAAGGTCACCAGGTCTGCTGTCTCTTCAAGCCTGTAGGGTAAGAAACCCATATCCTGAAAGAACTGTGAAGAACCCGAGCTCCTCAGCAAGCAAGCTATGTGGCTTTGAGGCACTGCATCCCCTTGAGCAAACTGCATTTATCCTTGTTCAATTTCCTCATCTTTAAGATGAAGGTGTGGAAAGGACAAGTGGCCTGTAAGGTCTATAATACGAGGCATGCCAGTAGTGATGCTGCAGACAGCACTTCACAGCCAGATGCTGGCTCTGCTAGTGTTATCTCCACACTCAAGTGGGGGCAGCACATCTGGCACCAAGCCAGACTGAGCGTGAAGGGAGTGAGGCTGGCACCTCCCTGAAAGTCAAGCTGCCCATTCATCATAGTGACATATTGCATGCTATCATGTACACTACAAATAGCACATAGATGATTAACCAGGCCACTGTCATAGCAACAGCATTGTTCAAGCTCTTTATTCTTGATAAACAGACTATGTGAGCCGAAACCGGTTTGGCTCAGTGGATGGAGCATCGGCCTGTGGACTGAAAGGTCCCGGGTTCGGTTCCGGTCAAGGGCATGTGCCCGGGTTTTGGGCACATCCCCGGTGGGGGATGTGCAGGAGGCAGCTGATCGATGTTTCTCTCTCATCGATGTTTCTAACTCTCTATCCCTCTCCCTTCCTCTCTGTAAAAAATCAATAAAATATATTTAAAAAACAAACAAACAAAAACAGACTATGTGAAAAAAACATGTTTCCCAGTTTCAGTTTTGCAAACTTATAACCTTAAACTTTCTGGTCCTAGATTTCTCAATAGGTTAAACCATATGAAAATTTTAATTTTCAATTCTTTATCTATAGACACAGCCACTTTATATACAGCAACTTATATATAGAAAATGGGTTAACCTGACAAATGATTTTAATATAGAACCATAGAAAAGTTCTATTTCAGTTTTGATTTTTTAAATATTTTTAATTGATTTTGGAGGGGCAAGAGAGAGAGAGAGAAAAAAAACACACAACAACAACACATCAATGTGAGAGAGAAACATCAGTTGCCTCCCAACCAGAGACCAAACCTGGACATGTGCCCTGATTGGGAATGGAACCAGTGACCCTTTGGTGCATAGTACAATGCTCAACCAATTGAGCCACACCAGCTAGGGCTCCATTTTGATTTTAATAAATATTTTGAATATCTACACTGGATCAAGCCCTGAACTCGGATTTGCATACATAACAGTGAACTAAATAGTCTCAATAAATAAATTAAAAAAAAACACACAATAAAAAAGTCCTAATAGCTAACCTCATAGAGCTTAAGATCTTTTGGCAAGCCAGATTTAAGTCTGATTATTTAAATGCTCCTAAAGTATCATATAAATTGCATCTTCACAGGTGAAGGAAAAATCTACCACCTGGGAAGGATTATTAAACTTTGTTTAGTTTCTAATGAAAAGATAATTAATACCCTTCTGAAAATACAGTAGAGAAGAATCCGAGGGTGAGCAAGCAACACCCCTAAGGAAAGTATTCAAAGCCTGAGATAATGAGACATCTTTATAATTCAGCTGTTTGAGAAAATGAAGATGAGGGGTTATTTTCATTTTGTGTATCTTATCACATGAACAGTCAGGCAAATGTAAGAAAATTATTATATTGTAACACATGTGGCATATGCAACAGAAAATAGTTTGAAGTTTATTGAAGTCTGTATTGCATTTAAAACATAACAAAGTTAAGGAGAAAATGTAGCTTTCATATTGACAGATCCAAATTAATGCAATGAGGTTAACTAGTCTTTTACTGATAGCATTTTAAAATAAAATGCATCTTTATTGTTTAAATATTACAGATGTCCCCTTTTTTCTCCCATTGACCCCCTCCTCCCCAATCCCACTCCCTCCCAGGTCTTCACTGCACTATTGTCTATGTCCATGGGTTATGCATATATGCATGTACGTTTTGGTTAATCTCTTCCTGCCCTCCTCTCTTCTCTCTGAGAATCATCAGCCTGTTGCATGCTTCCATGTCTCTGGATCTATTTTGTTTACTAGTTTCTTTTGTTCATTAGATTCCATATATAAGTGAGATCATGTGATATTTGTCTTTTTTTCTGACTGGCTCATTTCACTTAGAATAATACTCTCTAGGTCCCTCCATGTTGCATCAAAGGATAAGAGATCCCCTTTTTTTTTACAGTTGCATATTATTCCATTGTGTAAATGTATCACAGCTTTTTTATCTACTCATCTACTGATGGGCACTTGGGCTGTTTCCAGATCTTATCTATTGTAAATTGTGCTGCTATGAACATAGGGATGCATATGTCCTTTCTGATTCATGTTTAAAACTGTTGGTTTATGGTGTAGAAATGATAAATTTTATTAAGGCATGGTCTTTATACTTTACATTTTTCAGAGTGGTTTATAATAATATGGAGAATGGATAGGTTCCAGATTTTATAGGTTGAATTGCATGATATTGAAGGTCTTCAACTATTTTTAACCTATTATTTTGACAGTTTCATCTGACTCACCCTAATAGCTAATGTGAAAGTTCATTTGTTGTTCATAGAAAGGTGATGGGGTAAATTCTACATGAAAAACTTTTTGGCCAATAAGGAAATCTAATTTATGAAATAGCTATTAAGTATATGACAATTGTTGCTAATATCTTGCTAACATTTTTTAATAAGCTGAATGAGCAGGGTTCTGTTCAAGATGGCGGGCATAGGCAAATGCAGTACTCAAATCTGCCCACAACCACATCAAAATTATAGAACTATAGAACAAACTATAGAACAACCATCATTCAGAACTGCCTGAAATTTAGCTGAACAGAAGTTTTACAAATAAGGATACACAGAAGAAGTCACATTGAGACTGGTAGGAAGGGCAGAGATGTAATACGGGTGGGTCCCTTACCCATGTGTGGCAAATAAAAATATAGAGGGATATTTCAAATGTTCAAATGTAAAGGTTTTCCCTGAAGAGCAAGGGATCCCAGCCTCACACTAGGCACCCCTGGCCAGGGTTCCAGTGCCAGGAAGACAAGTCCCCATAACTTGCGGCTATAAAAACCAGCTCTGATTGTGGTTGAATGAGAGAGAGGGCTGCTTGAGTTTCAGATGTTCCTTCTAAAGGACCCATGCATAGAATTACTTGGACTCACTTGCTCTGAGTTCCAGTTCTAGGGCACCAGGGACATATGAGAGTAGGAGGAGCAGTTTTCTTCCCAACAGAAGTGCTGGAAGAGACTATTGTTTCTTTTCTGGGTACTCTCCCCACAGAGCCAGCAGGAAGACAGCATATCTGAGTCTCCATAAACTTGGCTAACACTATTTACCCTGCCCTAGTGATCTCCTGAGACCCTGCCCCATTCAAATTGCTGGCCCTACCCAAGCTGTTTCCAATGGCTTTTTGATACAAATGGTCTGTCTTGGCTTATGCTTTGGACTTTCCTAAAATCTCTTAAACAAGCAGCATCTGGCCTCAGCATACCCCATACCTCTAGCTAAATGGCCCCAAGCCTAGCACTAGTGGCAGCCAACCTTGGTTCATAGCTTGGCCTCACCTGGGCACCTCCAAGCCTAGCACAATTAGCAACCATCTGCAGATTTCTTTGTAACTCATGCATGGTGGTCCTAGGCAGGACACAGATGGTCGATGACCTAGGCCTGCACCTCCAAGGAGGCCCCAAATCCAGCATACCCACTGGACATCTTCTGACCATGTTAAAGCACCATCCAACTTCCTTCACAAGGGACACACTCAAAGGCAAATTCAGCAGGCACTAGAGCCTCTATGAAGTAAGTCCTGCTGCATGGGGTCAACATTTGCATAGCTGATTCTCCATGGTGGTCACAGCCAGTCCTTGTAGCCAATTGGCTAGTGGGTAAATTCTTTCCACTGAGGTGCCAACAGCAATCAAGTCTCAACTACAACAGTAGACAGTCTACCACAGTCTACACAGGTAGTGCTCAGTTCTGGTGATCAGAGAGGCTGTGCCACTGGACCCTACATAAGGCCACTCTAAAAGCCCAGCTCTACCTAATACATAGAAACAAATACAGAGAGGCAACCAAAAATGAGGAGACAAAGAAACATGTCCCAAATGAAAAAAACAGAACAAAACTCCAGAAAAGAATGAAAGAAAATGGAGACAAGAAATCTACTAGATGCCAAGTTCAAAACACTGGTTATAAGGAAGCTCAATGAAATTAGGAGAAGAGTAGGTGAACTTAGTGAAAACTTCATCAAAGAGATAGGAAGCATAAAAAGAGTCAGTCAGAAATGAAGAATACAATAACTGAAATGAAGAATACATTCTAGAAAATCAACAGTAAAGTAGATGAAGCAGAGGATCAAACTGAGATTTGGAAGCTAAGGAAGCAAAAAACACTAAACAGAATAGCAAAAAGAAATAAGAATAAAAAAAATGAGAATAGTATAAGGACAACTTCAAGTGTACCAACATTTTCATCATGGGGTGCCAGAAGAAGAAGAGAGAGAACAAAGAATTGAAAACTATGTGAAAAAAATGATAGAAATTTCCCTAACCTGATGAAGGAAATAGAAATACAACTCCAGGAAGCACAGAGAGTTCCAAACAAGATGAACCCAAAGGCCCACACAAAGACACACCAAAGTTTAAAGATAAAGACAGAATCTTAAAAGCAGCAACAGAAAAACAGTTAGTTATCTAAAAGGGAGCTCCCATAAGGCTGTCAGGTGATCTCTCAACAGAAACTTTGCAGGCCAAAAGGGATTGGCAAGAAATATTAAAAGTGATAAAAAGCAAGGACTGACATATAATCAAAGTTATTCTATCCAGGAAAGCTATCATTTGGAATTGAAGGGCAGATAAAGAGTTTCCCAGACAAGAAAAAGCTAAAGGAGTTCATCACCACCAATCCAGTATTAAAAGAAATGTTAAAGGGTCTTGTTTAAGAAGAAGAAGAGGAAGGAAAAAAAGATAAAAAATGTGAATAATAAAATGGAAATAAATACATATCTATCAACAATTACTTTAAATGCAAATATATTAAATGTTCCAATCAAAAGATATATAGAGGCTGAATGTATAACAAAATAAGACCCTTACATTTGCTGTCTACTCACTTCAAATAGACACACACAGACTGAAAGTAAAGGGATAGAAAAAGATATTTCATGAAAATGGAAACAAACAAACAAAAGATGGGGTAGCAATACTTATACCAGATCAAATAAACTTTAAAACAAAGCTATATAACAAGAGTCAAAGAAGGACCCAGAAATTCTACTTCTGGGTATTTATCTGAAGAAACCCACATCACTAAATAAAAAAGATGTTCATTGCAGCATGGTTTACAATAGCCAATATATGGAAATAACATAAGTGTCCATTCACTCAGATGACTGAATAAAGAAGTGGTGCATATACACAATCGAATATGACTCAGCCATAACAATGAATGAATTCTTGCCATCTGCAATAGCATGGATGGACCTGGAGGGCATTTTGCTGAGTGAAATAAGTCAGACAGAGAAAGACATATGCCATATGATTTTACTTATATGTGGAATCTGAAAACAAAATAAATAAATAAGCAGAACAGAAACAGACTTAGAGATACAGAGAGCAGTTTTGATGGTTGCCAGATGGGAGGGGAGTTGGGGGATGAATGAAAAAAGTGAAAGAATTAAGAAACAAATTAGTAGTTACAGAACAGTCATGGGGATGTAAAGTGTAGCATAGGGAATATAGTCAATAATCTATATATATAAAAGCCTAAGTGACCATTACTACTGAGCAAATGGAACAACCAGTCACTATGACTTGCACTGACCACCAGGGAACAGATGCTCAGGAGCTGCCTCTTGGTGGTCAGTGCACTCCCACAGCTAACCTCCCCCAGCGGCCAATCTACCACGGTCCCTCCCCCTGGCCAGCAGGCCCCAATTTGTCTGCTGCTCACCCTCCACAGTGACGGCACAGTGGCAAGGGAAGACGGAAGGAGAAGGTGAGGAACTGTGGGTGGCAGGGTGATGACAATGGCAGCGTCGGTGTCCCACATCCATTTCTTCCACACTTGGCCCAGCAACTGACGCCTCCTCTCCTGACCCCACTGGGCCTTCAGGCACTGATTGGCCTGGCCCTGATCTGCCTGGCCCCGATTGGCCCTGATGGCCTGCCAGGCCTTAGGGACCCCATCCATGCATGAATTTCATGTACTGGGCCTCTAGTATAGTAATAACTATGTATAGTGTCAGATGAGTACTAGATTTATTGGGGTGCTCACTTAGTAAGTTATACAGGGAGGGGAAAAAGTAGGCTTACAGTTGTGAATATGTGGAACATAGAGCGTATACTTATTTTTTAAAATATATTTTTATTGATTTCAGAGAGGAAGGGAGAGGGATAGAGAGATAGAAACATCAATGATGACAGAGAATCATTGAGTGGTTGCCTCCTGCATGCTCCACTTTGGGGATCGAGCCCGGAACCCAGGCATGTGCCCTGACCGAGAATTGAACCATGACCTCCTGGTTCATAGGTTGATGTTCAACCACTGAGTCATGTTGGCTGGCCAGAGCATATACTTATTTATTAATTATTAGGGGCCTGGTGCACAAAATTCGTGCACTGGAGCGAGGTGGTCCCTCAGCCCAGCCTGCCCCCTCTCACATACTGGGAGCCCTCAGGGGATGTCCTACTAATGGCTTAGGCCCACTCCCAGCTCCCCTTGGGGAGCAGGCCTAAGCCACAGTCTGGCCTTCCTTTGTGGGAGGCGACCGGGCTGATCAGGGGAAGGCACCAGCCCCATCACCCCGCTGCTGCAGCCACTGCCAGTCATCACAGCCACCAAGGTGTTTTCATCAACACAGACTCCAGTTCCTTCAACATGAAAAATGATAACTTTCTTTAGGCATTTTCAAGATGTGTCTTTCATAGGATATGACATTTATTATCTTTTTTTATCCTCACCTGAGGATGTTTCCATTGATTTTTAGAGAATGTGGAAGAGAAAGGGAAAGACAGAGAGAAACATCAAAGTGAGAGGAACACTTAGATTGGTTGCCTCCTGCATAAGCCCTGACCTGGGCCCAGGCCAGGGAGGAGCCTGCAACCTAGGTACATGCCCTTGGTTAGAATTGAACCCAGACCCTGTGGTAGGCAGGTCAAGCCATTATATACTGAGCCAAACTGGCTAGGGCATGATATGATATTTCTTAGCCCCTTCAGCAGCAGACCTTTGTTTTTTTCTCCAGGAGTGTGGTGAAAAACCCTAGATCACCTTCTTGGATTTTTATTACCCAAGTTACTAAGAATATTACCAGTGGCATATAGGGAGCTTAGCCAATGAGTGGTCAGAAAAGGTGTTTCCTCTGTAGTTCACACCTATCCCCGGTTCGGCCCCTGCCCAGGCCTCAGGCTTCTGGCTGGTGTGTTAGGCCTGGGCAGGGGACCCCCAGCCCACTCCGATCACCAGCTCCACCCCTGCACAGGCCTCAAGCATCTGGCTGAGCCTTAGGCCTGGCAGGGGCCCCCTTGGCTCTGCTTGCAGGCCCAGGCCCTGTCCAGGAGCCACCTGGCTCAGGCCCTTTCTAGGCTTCTCAGGGCCCACACGGGGCCTACCTCGGAGTGACCTGGGTGCCCTATGATGTTTCCCGGACCCAGGCCACTGGTGCCTAGTAAACCGCCATCTTAGTTGGGTTAATTTGCATATTTGCTCCTCATTGGCTGGTGGGCGTGGCTGGTAGGTGTAGCAGAGGTACAGTAAATTTGCATGTTTCTCTCTTTTTTTAAATGAAATCTTTATTGTTCAGATTATTACAGTTGTTCCTCTTTTTTTCCCCCATAACTCTCCTCCACCCAGTTCCCACCCCACCCTCTGCCCTTACCCCTCCCACTGTCCTTATCCATAGGTGTATGATTTTTGTCCAGTCTCTTCCTGCACCCCCACACCCCTTTCCCCCCAAGAATTGTCAGTCCACTCCCTTTCTATGCCCCTGGTTCTATTATATTCACCAGTTTACTCTGTTCATCAGATTTTTTATTCACTTAATTTTTAGATTCACTTGTTGAGAGATATGTATTTGCTGTTCATAATTTTTATCTTTACTTTTTTTTTCTTCCTCTTCTTAAAGAATACCTTTCGAAATTTCATATAATACTGGTTTGGTGGTGATGAACTCCTTTAGCTTTTTCTTATCTGTGAAGCTCTTTATCTGACCTTCAATTCTGAATGATAGCTTTGCTGGGTAAAGTAATCTTGGTTGTAGGTTCTTTGTATTCATCACTTTGAATATTTCTTGCCACTCCCTTCTGGCCTGCAAAGTTTCTGTTGAGAAATCAGCTGACAGTCGTATGGGTACTCCCTTGTAGGTAACTGACTGTTTTTCTCTTGCTGTTTTTAAGATTCTCTCTTTGTCTTTAGCTCTTGGCATTTTAATTATGATGGATCTGAGGAGTTGTAATCTGGATGTTCCCACTCTGACCACTGGGTACACTGGCTTTTGGATCTAAGGAGGTGCTAATTTAGCCTCTGCCTGAGGCTACCCAGCAGGAGCTATGAACAGATATGCAGATTCCCCTTCCTTGTTTAGGGTTTGGAGGTGCCCAGATGAGGCCCAGCTGTGAAGCAATGCAAGCTGCTGTTGGGCCTTGGGCCTTCTCTTGGAAGTTCTGGGTCTGTCTGGCCCAGCTGCAGTTTGTTAGGTAATTTTCAGATTGCAAAGGGCCAGGACATTCATATGCAAAAGCCTCTGCCACAGGTTGGGTGGGGCGGGGTCTCAGGGAATCCACAGGGCGGAGCATGCAGCTATGGCTGATCCTCAGCCCTGCCCTAAGAGGCCTGGGTCTCAGTGTCCCGGTAATTGCTGCAAGCGCCTCTGAGAGAAAGCTGCCCTTGAGATCCGAGTTCTGCCCGCTGCCAGACAGTCCAGTTTCTCCCCATATGAGTCTGGGTCCCCAGAGACTTCCCAGAACTGGAGTTCAGAGCAGTTGAGGGCTTGTGACTCCCTCCCGATTCAAAAAGACAGCCGTGTCCTCAGTTGCCAGCCCTTGCCGCATGTGCCTCTGTACCTCTGCACTTTACTTCCGCACCTCCTCTGAGTCTCAGTGTGCTTTTCTCTTTCCTTCTAGTTGTAGAATTTCCACTCAGCCAGCCTTCCTGTAGTTCTGGATGATGTCCGTTTTGTCTTTTAGTTGTATTTTTGAGGTTGTTGTGGGAGGCAGCAATTTCTGGTGTTTACCTATGCCGCCATCTTGGTTTCTCTTGCATGTTTCTCTTTTATTAGATTAGATTGTATTATTTTTCATGCAAACAGCTGTAAACCTGCTTTTGCCATGCTTTGCAGTTCTGTGTCTATTTCTATCAGACATTCACTCAGTTTCAGAAGAGTGAAATTTATTTTTTTTTGCAGGTCATGTCCAAACTTAAATTTTAATTTTACATTCAACTTTGAAGTTGTTCACACTGTGATCTAGCATTGTTAACTGAGCTCTTTCAGCTGTTTTTTTACTTTAAATAATTTTTTATTTTTCAATTACAGTTGACACAATATTAGTTTCAGTTGTATAACCCAGTGATTAAACCTTATACAGGATGGGGCAAGAGTAACTTTACATTTGTAAGTGTGCAAAAGATAGAGATTATTTTTGTATTATTATTTATTAATTATTGTATTATTTCCCATATAAGCTATTTGCTGCTCCACTAGGTTTTCCTTTTTAACTGTGAAACTCCACTCTGTAGTGGCTATATGTGCTGCTTTATATGACAAACAACCTTTGTTTTACTCCCAGAGTCCTCACTGGTCAAGGTAACAAACTCAGCATAGAATCTATAATAATAAAAGTGTAATATGCTAATTAGACCAGATGTCCTTCTGGACGACCTTCCAGACGAAGCAGGGGCTGCGGGGTAAGCCCAGGTCCTGGGTGCCAGAGGGAAGCCTGGGTCCCAGGTGCCAGAGGGCAGCCAGTGCTGACAGCTGGGGAAAGGAAGGCCTACTCTTGCACAAATTTCGTGTATCAGGCCTCTAGTTAATTATAAAACCCAAATTCTTCAGACAAAAGATCATTTAGAGATAGGACCTCTGCTGCTCTAGTTCCTATGTAATTTGAACTTTCTTATTCCATTGGGTGGTACAAATACTGAGGGTCAGTGTGACATTGCCACAAGCTCTATCACATGCTTCCCATATTCAGACAAAGGGGAGAATGGGAGGTAAAGGCAGAAATGGTATGTGTGGAGTTAGACATATCAAAGGTCTGTGGAGTTTGGACAAAAGTGACAAGCTGAAGGAGGACAGATTGTGGGTCAGGAATAGTGTTTACAATTCCAAAGCATTTGCAGAGGGATGGATTGTATTGCCCAGTATTTTATGGACCTGATCAATTTCTTAATCCTGTTCTTATAGACTAAGTTCAGACTATAGAAAAGAGTGGGAGAGGTTTTTTATAAAATAAATTGCAGGAAAATTATATTCACTTCACCAAAATTGAGCTTACAGTTGAGTGAATTTGAGGGAACATGTTTATATAAAGAGCACATTGTGACCTGGACTCCAGGTCAAGTCAGATCTTCATCCAGAGGTGCTGGGTTATGGAAATCCAAGGTAGGGCAGATTTTCATCCACTTTCACTTTTTTTTCTGATCCATTTTGACTTATTATTGACTTTGACATTGAGGCCTCTATTCTGGGTTCCCTCCCCATTCCTTCCTTGCTAACAGACCTGTATTTTGCTCACCTTCATGTAAATGGTCAGATCCTTCAGGAGGGGCTGAATCATCCTCAGTCCCCAAGGATAAAATTTACTATCTCAATGAATTGGTGTACTCAAACCCTTGACATTGAAGTGTTTACAAACAGTGAGTCCTGAGGGGATGTCTGCTGAAGACTCTCTGAGAGCAGACTTACCAGTAGGCAAAACACTATTGGGAGTGCTTTTGACATCTGGACTAGGGATTCAATTGCAACCATGAGCTGCTTGGCCCAGGGACCTGGACAACACATTGAGGATGCAGAAGGACTGACGCACCTGGGTCCTGGTAACAGTGTTGAGGCCATCTAGACTTTCAGTTATGTGAAAGAGAAATGCCCTTATAATTTAAGATACTTTTCATTGGGCTTTCTATTGTTTCAGCTGCAAGTATTCTTCTGCTACTGTCGGTGTTTAGTCTAGGTATTCTCAGTAAACAGACCCCTCAATCTATTTTATATATTTATTTGCAGCAGAAAAAGAAAATTTAAATGTATCTTGTAAACCAATCAGATTTTCAGTGATTTAATTAACAGAAAACACAATAGTCTGATGGCTTTTCTGTTTTTCCAAACCAATGCTATTTTAATGTCTCTTCTTTTTTTTTAAAATATATTTTATTGATTTTTTACAGAGAGGAAGGGAGAGAGATAGAGAGCTAGAAACATCGATGAGAGAGAAACATCGATCAGCCGCCTCCTGCACATCTCCTATTGGGGATGTGCCCGCAACCCAGGTACATGCCCTTGACCGGAATCGAACCTGGGACCCTTCAGTCCGCAGGCCGATGCTCTATCCACTGAGCCAAACCGGTTTCGGCTTTAATGTCTCTTCTTTACCCATGTCTTCATATTCCAGAAACACCATGCTTCCCTCTCATTGACAAAACATTTCTTTTCAAGCTCAACATTTTATTTCCATTCAAAATAAGAATAAAGTTTACCACTTTTAGGAAAAGAGATATGTAAAACACAGAAATTCTTGGAGTTAAAAGGGACTTAAAAACAAATGGCAAATAAGGGCAGAGGAGAATTACAAATATTACATAGAAGCAACAGATATTTTTATTATATGAAGAGTTAACACCAATTAGCAAGGATAAGGTAAGTAACCGAAGGAACAAATGGGCAAAGGGTATTCACAGAAATTCTCAAAAAATATATGTAAAAGCCCAATAAACATATATTTAATGCTTTAAACCTCATCAATCAATCAATAGAATACAAATTAAAGAGTAATACTACTTTTACACATCAAATTGTCAAAGCCTGAAAAGGATGATGACACCTAGTGTGGCAAGAGTGTGTGGTGAATGGCCAGGTCATACACTTATACAAATCTTCCGTAGGGTCGTTTGGAGTTGTTTAACAAAGCCTTAAACATATTTTAGTCTTTGAAGTACGAACACTTCCTGAGAAAATTATTAGAGAATCATGCAGGATTTTCTTGTGTTAGGATGTTCCATTTAGTGTTATTTGTAACGTTTTAAAAAATGAAATTATTAACTGCATAACATTAGCGTTAAATAAACTATGGTATACCCCTGAATGTAAGAGAATTCTAAATACAAATAATCCTTATTTCAGTCTCACCTTCACCCCCCCCTTCCAGAGGTACCTGTCTCTATCATTATCTGAGTGGTTGGGGCCTCTTTAGTACAAATATGGTTGTCTGTCTTTCTTCAGTGGGAGCTCAGGGTTCAGTGTTCTTTGGTCTTTCTAAGTCAGTTACCAGTCATTCTTTTACATTTGAGCTTGTGAAATTCAGTTGCACACATCTCTATTTCCATTCTTTTTTCTTGTAGGTCCTTAGAAAATTCCCCGTCATTTCAGTGGTGCTTGGGAAGAAAGAGAGTTCAATGTGTCTTTTCAATCCATTATATTTCACTAGTAGTTCATATCCTAAGCTTTTTGGAAAGTGGGTTGGCAGAGGCTGCTTGCAAGTTTTCAATGAAAGGGATTTTTATTTTTTCATTTATGCATTTAGTCAGAGCAGATGTTCTAGAGCCTTCAGTATCACATGATGTGTTATGGTGGGAAAGAGGACAGACACACTTCCTATTCTGAGTTAGAGATTTTTACAGTGATTTAGTGGGACATCTCTTTTGGGTTTTGTTCATAGATTCTCTGTTTACAAAGGATTTTCAGATGTGTCGCTGGAAGTTGGGGTCTGAGAGAAAATCCAGGCAGTAAGTAGAGACATGAATCTGGCTGGTTCTCTCTGGCTCTTCCTCTAGCAGTGGTTCTCAACCTTCTGGCCCTTTAAATACAGTTCCTCATGTTGTAATCCAACCATAAAATTATTTTCGTTGCTACTTCATAACTGTAATGTTGCTACTGTTATGAATCATAATGTAAATATCTGATATGCAGGATGGTCTTAGGCGACCCCTGTGAAAGTCATTCGACCGCCAAAGGGGTTGCGACCCACAGGTTGAGAACCGCTGCTCTAAGGGTTCTCCAAGGCTTGCTTTCCCAGACATGACCAGTCACATCTGAATCCTCAGAGCGGACACAATGTAGGCTGAGGCTTGGATTCCCCCGTTACACTGATTTATTTAGAAGGAGACTTTCAGATCATTTAGCTAACTTCTTCATTTTACAGGAAAGCCTCGAAGATCCAGGAAGTTTAAATAACTTTATTAAGGTCACAGACTAAGTAAGTGGTAGAATCTCATGACTGGAGCTGTAACCAAGAAAGTATAACACAAACTTGATATTCCATAAGAAAAGGATATTAAGAAAACAAGGAAAGTTACCTCACTGAATAAGATAGGAAAGGCAAGAGGAAATTTGCTTAGCTGATTTTAACTCTATAAAGGTAATGCCATGAAATGTGATCTTCACATATTATCTGCTTCCTTCTATCTAGCAACAAAATCTTAAGACAAAATAGCTCATGTCTGCCAGAGACTAGAAATTTTAGTCCACAATAATGTTTGAGAAATGGAGGCTTTTAAAGCATACTACTCCAGGATATTTTTGCTTCCTCAAATCCAGACCCTTATTGAGTAAGTAAAGTCTTCCCATCTCCTCTTCTTTCTGGTGATCATTCATTATTATCCATTTACAGTAGCTATTTCTTGCATTTATCTATCCATTTCTCTTTTTCCTGCAATAGCTCTAATCTCCACTTTGGAATGCAGCTCGGCTTACTCTCTGCCCATGTGGTCTGGGGAATATGTAGCTCAGTGGTTGGGTAAGAGGTGGGCATTTGATCCCAACTATTGCTTAACACTTTTAGTAGTAAAAGGAGGGCCAAGAAATGAAGAGATAGGAACATCATGCTGATGCTTCATTTGAGCTGTTGAACAACTGCACCTGAAACCACAAAACTCAGTTATGAATTCCACAAACTGGTAAAGTTTCCCCGTCTTTTTTTCTTAGCCCAGCTTCAATGGAGGAGAATAGTTTCTGTCACTTGCAAACAAAGGAATCCTAACTGTTAAACTATTGGTACAAACACATAAATGAACATTTATTTCTTCAGAATAAATATTAATTCAAAGGAACAATGTAATCTGTTTCAAATTAAGAAAGAGTATATTTTACTGCAATGGGGATAGAGCTTTACATTATGAGACTGAGAATGCCAACACTTATTTTGTTCATTTTTGAGCTTCTGAATCTTGTCCAAATGCCTACAGGAGTGTAGAAAGTGTGCCCTGTCAATACAATTTTCAAATGACAAGATCATCTGCTCTACCAATGACCATTTCATAACATTTCAAAGTCATGATACAAAGTGTTGAAATTACAATCTCTTTATAGAATGTCTGGTCACAGTCTAAACCTTGTTTTCACACTTTCTCCAAGTGAAAAGACAGCATTAGCAGAAAATGCTTATTATGTTCAGGGCCCCAAAAGCCATCCACCACCCAGTCCTGGGGTAGGAAACAGTTATACTTTTAGTATGTCAGTAGCCATTTTTTTTAAATCTAGAATTTTTAAATCTCTAAATCCTAATATACCTATCCCATGTTGTTTAAAGAACTGACCAAAGTGACAAAAGAAGTTCCCACTGCCCTTTGAGAGAAGTTTTAGAGTCCAGACAACATCCAAAAGGCCAGAGGAGCTGCTCAATCGCAGAATGAAGAGAGATCTCTAAATTTTATAGACCCATTAGCCTACTGTACACTCAGGAAATACTGAAGATTTACCAGAATCAAGTATGGTTTTTAGCACTAGCATATATTAAATGATATACACCTGGAGAAGCCCTCCAAGAACTAAGTTCCAAAATGTTCATTGTCTCATGAATTGAGACCTCCTTGTGTTTGGAATAAAGTGATGCAATTCTTTCACGGTTGTCCTAGCAAACAGACATGGAGTGAGGACAAGTCCCAAGTGTATCTTCAGAGCCTCTGCAATGGCAGACACCATGTGACACAAAAGAGATTCTTTAGACAGTGGTTCTCAACCTTCCTAATGCCACGACCCTTTAATACAGTTCCTCATGTTGTGGTGACCCCAACCATAAAATTATTTTCGTTGCTACTTCATAACTGTATTTGCTACTGTTATGAATCATAATGTAAATATTGATATGCAGGATGTATTTAGGCGAGCCCTGTGAAAGGGTCGTTCGACCCCCAAAGGGGTTGCGACCCACAGGTTGAGAACTTCTGCTTTAGGAGCTTAGTTTCTTCCATGTACTCAGACTTTTCATTTCTAAAAGTATCCTCATCTAAGCATGCTTAGAAACATCACCACGAATTCTGTGACTACTCTATAGAAATATAGTTAAAGGAAATCAACTGAGTAAGCCTTTTCTTCCCCAGATAGAACTGAGGCAAAGAACGGTTATTTCTTCTCTGCCGTGGAAGTTTAGAGATCTAGATCTTGGCACAAAATTAATGCCTAAGGCGAGGGTTCTCTGAGAGCTGTTCCTAGACTAGCAGCATCAGCATCACGGAGGAGCTGGTGAGAAATGCAAATTCCTGGCCCTACCCAGACATCCTGGGTCTGAGTTTGTGGGGTGGGGCCAGCAGTTTGTGTTTGAACAAGCCTCCATGGGATTCTGATTCAGCCAGAGTCTGAGGCCCACTGCCCTAAGCGTCTGCAGTGAGCTGGTCCTCTGGAGAGAAGCAGGCCATTAAGCTCCTGCCTTTTAAAACAGCTTCTTTGCGAGAAGATGGTCTGGGCTGTTCAGGTGAATGCAGGGAGGTCAGCAGAAACCCTGCCTGCAGCAGGTCCCTCTATGTCTTCAATTCCCAGGTGAGGTCAGCAGGCTCCAGGTGGCCTGAAAGAACAGGAGCTCCAGGATCAGAGCTTTCAGAGTTCAAGTGAACCAACATTCTTTTAAGCATATTCTAGAAAAAAAAATAAAATCCAAAAATCTATAAAGTTCAAAAGAGACCGAATCTAGTTATTCTCTTCAGTTTATCACTTAGTTATTGCACATGATTGTGTGAGTTGTTACTTCGAGCCCTGAGTAGTTTTGTGCTGTGGGAAAGCAGCCGCCAGGCAGAGATGGCCCCTGACTCCCACCAAAGGGGATGGAACTTTTTTTGTCACTTTGATCAGTTCTTTAAACAACCTGGGGTAGGTATATTAGAATTTGGAGATTTAAAAATTCTAGATAAAAAAAAAAAAGGCTACCGATGTACTAAAAGTATAACTATTTCCTACCCCAGGACTGGGTGGCGGATGGCTTATTGGGCCCTGAATTATTTTCTGCCAATGCTGTATTTTCACTTGAAGAAAGAGTGAAAACCAGGTTCAGACTGTGACCAGACAGTCTGAGTGCTCAAACACATCAAGAACTCGGCCCTGGAGCTTTTGTCTTGCCTCAGCCCTGGTGGCATTTCCGGAGAGCAGCTGCTGTTTCGATGTGCCCTGTTTTATGGCATGGAGGTAGGACATTAACAGTAGTGTTTCCACTCCCTGTTTCTATGAACTTCGGAGCACCTAAACCCAATACCCCCGGCAGTGGTGGTGGTGGTGGGGAGAGGACTGTCAGAATCTCCACGGCTGAGTCCTGGGGTTCTTCCTCTTACTAAGCATCTCACATTTCTCTTAGATGCGGTTGTGTTTTATAACCACCATCTATGCCATCTGACTCGGCTTCTCCTTTAATTAGAGTATGCAGTCTGCTTTCACCAATTGGAATTTGGGCCTATAGAAGAAACAGAAACTTGGCAATGAGACTAACCTGGCTTCACATGCTGGATCCAGCAGTGATCAAAGGTAAGACTTCTGGCAAGTTGATGAACGTGCTTAAGCCTTAATTTTCTCATCTGTAAAATGTATGACTATAATTTCCATACTGCAGGAGCCCCGAGAAGAGGAAATGAGAAACTGTGAGCAAAATTATTTATATTTATATATGTATATATTTAATAAAGAGGTGTTATTTAATAATACTTTCCAGGGAATTCATCTGTTTTTTAGCCTTAGGAAAAAGTTGTTTTCAGTCTTCTTCCAAAATTTTTCTTTCCAAATGAAGTAAGGAAGGAAAGAAAAGAAAGTTATAATATCTGATATAATAATTAGAATCTCCCTGGGTGGCAGGTATTATATAATCTAAAATTTACAGGTGAGGCTGCCTCAGAGAAATAAGAGGAACAAATTCCTAAGCCTCCAAGCCTCAGCTAACTCTCAAGGGACAACCCTGGCTCTGATAGTCCCTGCTATCATATAAACTGTAGCAATTTGAACTCACTGGAGATGTGGAGCTTCCCACACACACCAAGGAGGTTCTAGCTGCAAGGTTTAAGCAGATGTGAACCCAGAATTGAAAGGCCACTGAGTTCCAGGTTCCCTGTACCGGTCTCCCCAAACATCAGGGTTTTCATGCTACAATTGATAACTTAGTGCTTTCACCTCTAATCAAGTAAACCATGCTCCAGTTACTGTCCTAGAAGAGTGTTGTCTGAAAAACAGAGACCTAAAAAACCTGTCTGCCCTTTGTGGCGACACAAGTCCTGGTTCAACTTTTAATGGCCTTAGTCATGCTGTAGGAGTTATGGTGACTAAAACATTGTTTTGAATGTCAAACATGATTTCCAGCCCAGATATGGCACCAGAACAAGACTATTAAAACGTGACTCTATGAGTGTTGCAAGAGTGGACTTGGTATTCTGGGGCCTGAGAGAGCTGAAGATCAAATCAAATCCCCAGGTCGTTGATTACAACACATGCACTGAATACGGGAAATGGTCCTGGGAAAGATCTCAATCCTGTTTGCAATGTCCTACGTCCATTTAGGGCAAAATTCGTCAACCACTGTCCCTGCAAATTTCTGCAGAGGCACTGTTCACAGACTATAGAGAGCCTAGAAATTGAAAACGAGCACACTCAGTGCAAACCGGGATTGTAGATCCTTTTTGACTTGTCAGAGGAACCATGGAAAATAAACAATCCTCAGGTAATCTAATATTGCAACAAAATTAGCTGTATCTTTGCTTTCATACAAGGTCAGAGCACAGAAGACAGGCTTCTCTTTTTCCTGTGGAAAAGTCGAATGATTTAATAATTCCCAAAGATATCAGTTTCTTTGTACACCAGGGAGATCCACAAATTTGGCTGGTCTTTTCAAAGCATATGCATACAAACTGATATTATTTCATATATAGGTGTGGCCATCATTATGTCTGGGTGTGTGCATAATCACCCTAAAGGTAACAATTTCCATGGAATAAACAGACTAATAGCAATGAAAGAAGACAAGAAGACGCCCTAGTAATATAGTTTTTATTGGCTCTTTCCTTCACTCACTGCCTTGACAGAAAAATATCTGCCTAATCTCATAGTAGGTTAGGCTCAGTCTTACTTGTAACCCTGGGACACCCTCCACACCACAGCCAGTCTGGTCAGATTGAGCCTGTTTAGGAAGCAGCTTCTGGGGGATTTCTTCCTGGCTGCCTTCCCAGTGCCACGGGGAGCTGGGCGATTCCACTGCCATGGCCGTCCAGGTGGAGGGAAATCCTTGACAAACCATTGCTAAGCAGCGAAGGAGCATTCCAGTGATTTAGGGGGATTTCCAGAGTCTCTAAAACCTGCCTAAAGTTCCAAAATGCAAAAAGGCAGTGAAGGGCTGCTGAGAATTACTGGGCATGAGGTAAAGAAGAAACTCTTGCCATGTTAACATCCATCATTAAAGCAAATAGGATGAGTTATGTTTTCCAGAAATGGCTTTTTGGAAAGATTTGATACTCAGCAGACCTCCATCCTAAATGACATTTCCCTTGCATTCTAAAATACTGTCTCAGAGACACATCAGTTCATGACTTCACAGAGACATAGTGTGTGCTTAAAAGTTTTGTGTGAGCCCCGCTGGTATGGCTCAGTCAGTTGAGCGTAGTCCCATGCACCAGGAGGTTGCAGGCTTGATCCCTCAGTATGGGGCACGCAGGAGGCAGCCGATGGATATTTCTCTCTCATCAATGTTTCTCACTCTGCAGATGCCCTTTGCCACAGAGCTGCCCTAGGTGCAGGCCTGGCTGGGGAGGGATTGTAGGAGGTTGGCTCTAGGGTATGTCTGGCCCGTCTTGCCCAGACCTGCTGCCAGCCACCTTCTAATTAATTTTCTTTCAATGTGCACCAATCGGTGCACCGGGGCACTAGTTTTAAAATAAGTAAATAAAAAAAAATAAAGGGTTTTTTGATGTGTAAAAAGTTGAAGTAATAGCAAAATCCTTGCTGCATTAATGGTACTATGTCAGAAGCCAGCTGTTTGGGATATCCATTAGGCTCAGGCTTAGTTTAAATGGTGAGTTTTGCTGGCTTTCCTTTAGGTTCAGCTTGAGTGTCCTCCCTCAGAGATGCATTTACTGCTCATTTAATTATAACTAGTCCTCTCTTGACTCAATATATTTTTCTTCATAGCAAATCAGAGACTATTTTATTTATTTTTTGCTCTAAAATGCAAGCAAGACCTGTGAAAATAGGAACTGCAGACAGTCTAGCTCTAGCTCATAGTTTTGTTCCCAAAACCTCGCAGAATACCGGCTACACACATAGTAGGCAACATAAATAAATAGTTGTTGAATTAAAGGCCAAAATGAGGCTGACTCTTGGTTAGAACACAAATATGTACCTCTATAATAGTGTCTTGAAAAGAAAACTAAAAAGGGAAATATGCCAGATAATTTAATTTCTAAGGTAAAGATTAGATTGTCTCACCAGTAAGGGATAAAACTTAAGTATAACACATTTATTTAAATCTGGGTATTTAGCATATAGGGATTTGTGTGTGTGTGTGTGTGGGGGGTGAATTTCCTCATATTATCTCTTTGGGGTGGATATATAGAGTTACAGAAAAATCATGTCAATATGTCTACTTCCTTTGGTGCTGAATCCACACCACATAGGGCCTAGCATGTGTGGTGTATCCAGTTAGAATGTAGGCCATGCGGCATGATCACTTTGATAATTACTCCATCCCAGTAAGAGATAGTTTCTGTTAACAGTAAGGGTTTAGAGCAGAAGGAAACTATGCATTATCTTTTAGGATCTCTATCTCCTAGAATATAGGTGAGCCAAGGGCTTGTCCTGAGGCAATTCCCAGCATGGAATTGAGGAAAAACAATTCTTCATAAAGCCCATAGTGTGTATCAGGCATCTTCCACCCTTATTATAATTCATCTTCATGATAATATGTAGGGTAGATGCTATCTTCTTTTCTAGAGGGCAAACTGACGGTCAGTGCCATTAGCCCAAGGCCTTGGGCATTAAAGTGAAGGTTCTCTGGTTCCAGAACTTTGACAAGAGATCAGGACGAAGGCGTAATGAGTGACCCTCTCTCCTGGGTGTTAGGCAGAGTGAGTGGGGGCTCCATACTATTTGGTTGCCAAGGACAAGAGCACCTTCATAGAAGGCCTGGTGTGTTTGTTTTGGTTTGGTTTTGAATTTATGCAGTTCTACAAGGAGTTAGTACTAGCCTGTGTTTTAATTTTAGTTTTATTTTTAACTAACTCAATCCCAAGAAGCAAGTTTGAAATTGAGCATTCAAAGAATGTGCAGAAGGTTAGGCCACTGAACTAGAAACTCCTGATTTTCTAATCTATAAAGTGGACACAATTGTACCCAGTTCATGGCACTATTATGGAGCTTAAATTAAGAAAGCGGGAGCAAAAGTTCTTTGAAAAGCATTGTATTTTATCCAATGGAAGATTATTTTTTCTTCCATTTATAATTTTCTAAGTTAATTAAAGACACAAATAATTAAGTTTCCAACCATTATTCCTGAAGGAGATCAAAGTTTGGTAGTTTTAAATTTGGAAAAAGCCACTTTCTCATCTAGTACCCTTTTATTTGCACTTTATGATTGTCTAATGAATACATGCCAGCAGTTTCTTCGCATTAGAGCTGTTGTATTTTTTTCCTCTTCTGGTGGCCTCTTAGAGCTAATTGTGTTTAAGGGGGGAAATCAGATATTTAGAAAGCGAACGGGTCTGAACTCATTAACGGGCCCTTCTGCTTCTATTGCATGCTGCAGGAGAGTTGTAAGCATGTCATTTCTACTCCTTGCCCCTCACTTTTAAAAAACTTGGACAAAGACCAAGCCGCACGTACACACGGTAGCTCATCACAAGCCTGCACCAGTTTGGCTCATGGTGTGCACTTTGTTTTCAGATTCTCTTAATACTTTAAGCACTTAACTGGAGTCTCCCTTCATTCCAAGCTCGAACCTGTGGTTTCAGGCAGAAGCAGCCCCCTGACATTTAGTGCCCCTGCCTGTGAGTTGATAAGGCTGCCTGGAGCCTCTCAACTCCTTTAAGTGCTAAATGTCAAGCTGGAATTGGGTGCCTCCTGCTGAACAATGTGGGTTGTTTTAAAATGATCACTTAATACAAAGAGGTTTCCAAGCACACTAATGCTAGGGGTATTTAAACAGGGGAATGGGGTGCCTTTAAAATACCTTTTTAGTTGGCAACTTAATAATCTCCCTCTTGTTCAAATATTATTTACACCACAGTACATCTGATATGCTCCGAAAGTTAAACAAGCCATTCAGGAAAATGGGATTGAGTTGTGACAAGGTGAATAGAGGCCCTAAAAAGTCTGGAGCTCATGTTTTCATATATGGTAAGATACACCTTAGCATATCTTTTGTCAGTACTGCTCAGGAGACACTGAGGAATGTTGCTTGTGGATTCACAGGAAAATGAGACACATCCTATTACATCTATTAGTCAAGAGTGAATATAGAAAGAGCAATTTCTGCATGAAATTCATTTCTTTTTTTCCTCTCTCTCCTTAATGCTCCGAAAAGAAAGAGCTAGAGGAATGATCACCTATATGCAAAAGATCCATTGGATGCCTCCCTCCCACCCCCCCCAACTCCCGCAAAATGGCACAGAGATAAGTCCAGGAACACTCCTGCTAGTGAAGTCTGGGAGATGTCCAGGGAAAATCTATGGCCCTTGCCCAGGCCTAGAGCCACCACCATGTGAAACTGGTGGACAGTCACTGCATCACCACCCTCCTGCAATTGAGGTCACCTCTTACAACTACAGCTTCCCAGATACAGGTTCTCTCCTATTCCCCCCGCCCCCCACGAACTATATAAGGGTGTCCCAAAATTCACGCAAGAAGTAATTTTGATAGAAAACACAGGTTTATAATTAAAAATTGTAAATTTTTTATTGATTCATAAAGTATACAGTATAGGGTTATGTATGGAATAGCATGTTGGGTAAATGGCCTCCACGGCACAAAAAACTGGATTATCATGTCGCGATAGTGAGCACCATTAACTGTTATTGCCTGAGCAGCCGCATTTCGGTCATGGGAAATTTCAACAAAAGAGTGCGTATGTGCCAGCAAAGCCGTGGAGGCCATTTACCCAATATGCTATTCCATACATAATCCTATACTGTATACTTTATGAATCAATAACAAATTTACAAATTTTAATTATAAACCTGTGTTTTCTATCAAAATTACTTCTTGCGTGAATTTTGGGACACCCTTTATAGTCTCTAATAAGTTCAGAATATCATAATCTAAGATCTATCATTCATATAGTTTAGGAGATTCTTAAATTCTGAACCTAAATAAAAAGTAAATTCCCTCTCTCTCTCTCTCTCTCACACACACACACACACACACACACACACACACACACACACACACCTATTTCACCTTGAGAAGAGAAACAGAGCTTTATAGTACAGAGTCTTTGGCTGGGGCTTCCTAGCATATCAGATGTAAGAAAAACATGTGAAAAGTCTCTTCCATCTCCTGGGTGTTTGGGAAAGTCTACCTATTTTATGTTCTGTAGGCAAAGCCTCTGGTAATAGATGGTGGAGGGAGAGAAGTAGGAAAGGAGAAAGAGCTGGGTACTAGAAAATAGGCAGTTGGCCTCAGGCCTGAGGCTTCCAAAAGCTTGGCCCATGATCTTGAACAAATCTCTGGGTATTTGTTTTCTTTTGTCAAATAAGGATATAGGATCCTATCAATGCCCTCCACCCAGATGCCTGGTGTCACTGAGAGAACAAAAGTGGTCAGAGTAGGGCACTGCCCTTGCTGACTCAAGGTATGTCACCGTTTGGATCACCCTTCCTGTTGAATGAGCCCCTGCACTGCCTCAGAGACCAGCAGGTTGTGAGAATGGAGAACTCTAAGGCACATCCAGGAGGTCTTGTCTTTCTGGGCGTGGGCTGCTGTTAATGTTACTACCAGTAACAACTCTCTCAGGAATATTCCTCTTCAGAGTTGGAGTGCTTTCCTATAGGGTCTCTCACCTGAGCCCCAAATCCTGGTCCTCTGGACAAAGCAAAAAACCCACCTTCACTGCTTTCTGTCCCAGGTGGGCCCAACATTCCTGAGGGTAAGGAGCGTGAGCCTGGACACCTCGTGGCTATCAGCTCGAGTCCCTTCCTTCACACCCATGACTGGATGGGGAATTGCAAGTGACTTAGAGCACACAGCCCATCCCCCAGCTCCTCAGGCTCAGGGTCACTCATCAGACCCACCAATGGTCCTGTGGAGTGGAGTGCTGGCTTTGTGGCCAAGGCCTGGGACTCCTCGCTTATAGGCTTCTGGTCTTTCCAGCTTAATCTATAGCATTACTGCAGCCACTGTAAGCAAGGGTGTGAAGTCCCAATGGCCTCAATTTCATCATCGGAACTGAGGACTAACACTGAATTGGTAATGGGAGGAAAAGCAGGGTTCCGTCAGGAAAGAGGGCAATTTTCTACTCATTGGCACCTAGAAGAGGCCTCCAGCAATGGCTGGCAGCTTTTGAAAATCCTTCCCAGATGCTGGCATGAGGATTGCCTGGCCTATGTAGAAGTCATTTGATGCTGGGGGGCTGTGGAGTAATTGTGAAAGCAGTTTCAACAGTTTCAACAGTCTTGATGGCACCGGACCTGTTTTCAGTTTATAAACCAGGTAGGAGCAAACCTATTTGCACTGCTCTCTCATGGTGGGAGCTGTTGCTACTGAATCTCAAGGGAATGAAGTGTGTGCTGTCAGCTTGCACCCTTTCCCCTGAAAGATGCAGGATGATAATCTTGTTTTGCAGGGCCTCTGCCTATGGCTGTGTCTCTGCCCGTCTTTACCTGGGCCCACCAGTGCCACACCAGGAGGAGCAGGCCAAGCTGGATTCTGTTCTGCTGCCCATATCTGTATCCCACCTGTTGATGCTGCCCAGGCAATATGTCTTCAATCCAGTTTTCTTGGGCCTCAACTCCTCCTCAAGGAGCAGCTACTGGAGTTCCTTGTGCTCAGTTTCTCAGAGGTGTGTCCTGCTCCGCCCAGCCCAGCCCCATCCAGCTGTGTCCAGCCCAACACCACAGCCTGGAAATGTAGATGATGACCATGCCAGGGTCCAGGTCACCATTTAAAGGCACGTGAGATTACAAAGTGACCCTGCTCAACTTGTTGAGTACATTTCTACATAAAACATTAACATATGGTGATTTTTAATATTAAGATATAAGAAAATATTCTATGAATATGGTTAAAAATTCCGGCACCATCGATTCATTGCCCTAATAAATAATTCTCCTTGGCCCTGAAAGTTGTTTTGCCCTCATTTGGGCAAATAACTCTAATTCTAAGTAGGGTAGGTGTCACTTTCCATTCATTCTGTCTCCTTGGTGTCAGCTGAGGCACCAGGGAGGCACAATGTCTCTTTTATAATTTTCTCCATGGTCCAATGCTGCCAGCAAGAAAAATTATAACCTCTCCCGTCACTAAATCCAAAAGTCTGGTCCAATGACCTTTGCTTGAAGACTAAATTTCTCACCACTGCACCAAAAAAATCCAGCAGAGGGCTTTGATCATGAAAAGCATTAAAAGAAAACAACACACAAAACAAACAAACAAGTCAACCCAGCCCAGCCTGGGTAATGGGCGTCTCTTTTCATGTGGTTTCCTTTGCGCCTGCATGCTGTGACAGGTACAGGATGCCTCCGACTGCAGAACACTGAGACTGCATGTTTGAAGAGAATGAAGCTGACCGCCTGGCGGAGAGCTGGATTTAGAATCCATTGCAGGGCCCCGGCCCTCGCCTGGCAGCCGGCCTCACCCCAGCTGCACCCCAGCTGGCAGCTCCCACCTCTCTGAGCTCATCATTGCAGGATGATTTCTGCAGCACATTCAAGTGACTGTCCCGGAGCAGAGCAAAGGGGTGCCAGTGGGGCAGAGCACATGGGTGCCCACAGAGGTCCCTTGCCCCCTCCACAGCTGCAGTGGTCTTGTGTGCCCCTCAGATGCTCTCTGCTCCTCAGGGACATTCCCGGCTGGGACTTCTGTTGGGTTGATCAAGGGTTGCTAGGAGCCTGAGCCAAGAGTGGCAAGGATAAGTGAAGGCTCCACCAAATTTTACTGTCCTCTAGTTGAGGGAACTTTTGAACTGGTGTCTGGTTCTATGACAAGTGTATGCGGATATAAATGTAAAAAATTTCCCTAAAACGTGGGACACAGGCTATACGGCTTAAATACACATATTAGAGCATGATGTCCCAAAGGAAGAAGCATTTGTCCCCCCTTGTAACCCTGTGTTCATTGTCAGTTTGAGGTGCCTCAGGCATGGTATGTGCATCAGGTAAATGCCCATTGTGGGGTATCAGAGCAGCTTTGGTGTCCACAGGACCAGGCATGCTTTCTTTCACAAACATGAACCTCCTAGAGACTCTCAAATATTGGAAGGGACTCTTCAGTGGGAGGTCCTACCTGAGCAGATGGAGATACAAGTCAATGAGATGATGTTTCATTGTTGATGTGTCTCCATTTGCATCCCCAGGCCCCTGAGACCCTGGGGAGTGCCAGGCACAAGAATATCGGGAGCTAGTCACAGAGAGCAGCTGTGAGAAGCCATGATCCAACCTGGACCAATGGGTTAGACATATACACTCAGATTCCTAGTACAACATAGAATAAAAAAATCATTAAAGTAGGACTCCACTGCAGAGGCCACAAAGGCCTTGACAGTGGAACTAATGCCAAGCATCCCCACATCCTCGGAGATTGCAAAACTGCCTTAGAAGAAAGGAACTCGGAAAGATGAGGAACTAAAGAGCTGGGAGAGGAGGAACGTCACAGAGAAAAGTGCTGCTGTGCTACTGAAGACCCCCAACCTGGGGAAAGAAAGGAGGACTTGCCCTCAAATCAAGGCATGCAATGGAGTTGGGCTTCAAGGAGACCCCATTGCCGAAACCGGTTTGGCTCAGTGGCTAGAGCGTTGGCCTGCGGACTGAGGGGTCCCGGGTTCGATTCCAGTCAAGGGCATGTACCTGGGTTGCGGGCACATCCCCAGTGGGAGATGTGCAGGAGGCAGCTGATCGATGTTTCTCTCTCATTGATGTTTCTAGCTCTCTATCTCTCCCTTCCTCTCTGTAAAAAAATCAATAAAATATATTAAAAAAAAAAAAAAAAGAAGACCCCATGAAGATGGACACATGTCCTCTGGAGTTTGGAGGATGGGTATTTGATTGTCTCCTTCAGTCAAGTGTGAGGGACCATAGTCTTCATGCCCAACAGCTCCAAGGAAGATAGTTTCACTGGGATGTGAGTTTATTTCCATCAACAGCATGACAAAAACACCTGTGTTTTTCCTAATGCGTCTGAAGGGTCATTTTGAAAAGAATCGGACTTAGAAGAGAATTCTATTGGAGAGGTGAAGAGATTTGGGAGATCAGTGGAAATCCAGAAATCCAATGGCCCACCAGCATCAAGGAAGCAGAGGTGGGGCTCCCAGCCAGAGAAAGGGCATACTCCACATATCTTCTCACTGGGGGCCCCTGAGCCAGAGGAGACCTGCATGCAAGACTGCCCTACACCTAATCCTCTCACTGTTGACCCAGCTAGGGAGAGGGCCAGAAACAGGGGTTGCTGAGAAAAGAGGAGGAATGAAAGAGCAACATCAGAGAGTCAAAGAAACCAGCCATCCCCACCTTCCTCTCTGCAGGCTTTACAAGGGGAAAGACTTTAACTCTCAATAAAATTTGGAGTTTTGATTACTACACAAGTCTAAACATTTTAATTGCTGGAATGAGATTGTTTCCTGGGATTAAAAGTGCTTGGGAAAGTTATGATATCTGCTTAGGATTTCATCTAGGGACATTAAAAGAACTAATCCTCAGAAATACTTTAATGGAGACCGTTGAGAATTTTTTTTTTCTTTTTTGCACCTAGTAAGTTCTGCTCATTGTATAAAATACATCCTGAGAAGAAATCTCCTCACCAAATCTCCACAGTGATCATCCTGATCTATAAAATAAAAAGAAGGTAGCTGCATTAGTTTGCTACCATAACAAAGTACCACAGGGTAGGGGACTTAAACAATAGAAATTTGCTGTCTCCCAGTTCTGGAGGCTGGAAGTCTGAGATCAAGGAGTTGGCAGGGTTGGTTTCTTCTGAGGCCCCTCTCCCTGTATCTTCGCATAGTTTTCCTTCTGTATATGTCTATGTCTAAATTCTTGTTTTTATAGGGACACTAGTCACTTTGAATTATGGAGCACCTCATGACTTCATTGGTTACTTCTTTGAAAATTCTGTCTCCAAATACAATTACTCTCTCCAAAACTACTTCCAAATGGAATTTTTTTTAAAGTTAAAAACATGACTCTCACAAAAATACAGAATGAATACATATAAATTTTTTATTAAATCATTAATAAAGAAATCAATAAGATGATAAAGCTGATTCTAAGAGCATTTTGAGAGTCAGGCCATTATACATATTTTGAAAAAAGTTAGGATTGCTATGTTAGATACAAAACGGGTTAATGTGCTATAGGCCATAAAAATATAATCTTTGGAGTGATCTTGTTCCCATACAAGAATCTACAAGTTAACATGTAATTTTACAGTGTCTGGGTTCTAATCTATAATAATAAAAGCATAATATGCTAATTAGACTGGACAGCAGAATGACCTTGCAGACATCATTCTGGATGTCCTTCCGGATGAAGCTGTGGTGGTGGGGGCCGAGGCAGAGGTGGTTAGGGGCGATCAAGCAGGCAGGTGAGCAGTTAGGGGTGATCAGGCAGGCAGACAGAGCAGTTAGGGGTGATCAGGCAGGCAGGCAGAACAGTTAGGGGTGATCAGGCAGACAGGCAGAGTGGTTGGGGGAGATCAGGCAAGCAGTCGAGCAGTTAGGGGCATCAGGCAGGCAGGCAGAATGGTTAGGGCGATCAGACAGGCAGACGAGTGGTTAGGGGCAATCAGACAGGCAGGCAGAGTGGTTAGGGGTGATCAGGCAGGCAAGCAGGCAAGCGGTTAGGAACCAGTGGTCCCAAATTGCGAGAGGGATGTCTGACTGTGGGATTGGGCCTAAAACAGCAATCAGACATCCCCTGAGGGATCCCGGATTGTGAGAGGGTGCAGGCCGGGCTGAGGGACCTCCCTGCCCCATGCACGAATTTCATGCACTGGGCCTCTAGTATATATAATAAAAGCCTAAGTGACCATTAAGGCAGAACAACCAGAACGACCAATCACTATGATGCACACTGACCACCAGGGGGCAGACGCTCAACACAGGAGCTGCCCCCTGGTGGTCAGTGCACTCCCACAGGGGGAGCACTGCTCAGCCAGAAGCCGGGCTCATGGCTGGCGAGTGCAACTGTAGTGGCGGGAGCCTCTCTCACCTCTGCAGCAGAGCTAAGGAGCAGTGAGCCGAACAGTAAGGAGCAGCAAGCAGGCGGACGGTAAGGAGTGAGGGGTCCTGGACTGCGAGAGGGCACAGGCTGGGCTGAAGAACACCCTCCAGTGCATGAATTTTGTGCACCGGGCCTCTAGTCAAACAATAAGTAGCAAAGTAAAACACAAGTACATTCTAGATAATTAAATTATCTTCAGGAAGTCTCATAAAGCACTCTCCAGTATGACATGGAAGAGACTCACATCACCTCCATTCATCTCATTTCCAAGTTTTTGATAATATGTCTGGACATTCATCATGAATGATTTCTTCCAACACTGGGGCCTCTCAGTTTTCTGTTTTCATTTCCTCTTATGACCTTGTTCCCCATTTACCCACATTCTATTTCTTCTCCTGAATGTTCTTGTTTCCCAGACAATCATAACCCATCACTAGGAACCCCCCAATTAATTATCTTAATTTAACCATCACATTTTTCAGTCGCCATCTCTTATTTTTCCAGTTCATTCCCTCTAGTTTCCTAACTCTAGTTTCCAAGCTCCAATAGGAACTATAATCCATTGGTCCCATCACCTCTGCATGGCTCTTATCACCCTCTGTCTTCACATACCTCTTTACCCAGTTTAAATCCCATGTCCAATCATTATTCTCACTCCCTTTTAGAGGCCATCACATTTTTTGCTCATTTATCACTTTGTCCCACTCCTTGGCTAAAACACAGCCATAATGCAGTTCTACTCCTAATTTATGCCTTTCCCTATGCAGCTAAATATTGCTGGTAAAAATACCAGCATATTGACTTCTCTCACTTGAAATTCTTGATCATTAACCTCATTTGGACCCTTAGTGTTGCCAGGAAATCAAACTACATTTCCCATCCATGATCATTCTTACTCCCACTCTCCTAAAGCAGGGATCAGTGAGCTTTTTTCTATAAAGGGACAGATATAAATATTTTCAGCTTTGTAGGACATCATGTCTATCCAACAACTATTCAGCTTTACAGCCACATTGTGAAAGCAGCCACAAACTATACAGAAATGAATGGTGGTGGCTGGTAATCTGCTACCCCCTGTGCTCTAGATAACTAAAGCATTTCTTCTCTCTCTTCAAACTTCCAATACCTCCTGCACTATTCTTACTCTCCATTGAAATCCTATTCCACTGATAAAATAGAAGCAAACAGAAAAGAAAGTCCATGAATTCTCACCACCACATCTCCCAATCTACCTGCCTCTGTGCCCATTTGCTTTCTCTCAGGTGCCTGCAGACACACTGATTTGCTCAGGGAAAGGTCAATCCCTCCATTCAGGCATGGCCTCCTCTCTGCTCTCACAAACCCCAGGACACTCCTGCAGTACTTGTGTGTTTTCTCTTCTCATCATGTTTTCCCTCCCTATTGAGTTGTCCCTGTGAACATACAAATATATTGATATAGTTAGTATATATCAATCCTAACTTCTTGACCTCATTTTCCCTTCTAGCTACTATCTCATTTCTCTCCCTTTCTTTGCAGGAAAAAATCCTTGGGATCACCTATTTTTCTGTCAGATCTCTGTCCTCTGACTCTCCTGTCAAATCACTGGGACCACATTGTTTACCTATCACTTCAGGTAAACAACTCTGTCTGTGATGCTCTAAGGCTCACATTGCTGAGCCAAATGGCCATTTTCTGTCTTCATTTCTTTCAACCCACCATGTATCCCTCCTCCATAAAACACTGAGTTTTGTTTTGTTTTTCACTTGGCTTCTAGAACATGAGATTCCTTGTTTTCCTCTTGCTTTTTTGGCTTCTCCTGTGAACATTCTAGGAATCTTCCCACTTCAGAGCCCTTGTACTTAGTTCTCTGCTCCCAGTCCTGCTCCCTGGGTAGCACATGGCTCTCTCTTTCACCCTCTGCTACTTGAATGCTACCTTTTAATGAGGCTTTCTGTGATTACCTATCCAAAATCTCAACCCCTGTTCTCCCAACACTTCCTAGTCTTCTTCCATGCTCTATTTTTTTTACTTAAATACTTAGCTCCATCTAACATACTATTTTACACATTTATCATGTCATCCTTATCTTGTTTAATGTCTGCTTCCAAGAATGTGAAATATTTAACTATATTTTGCATGGGTTTTGTAAAGATAAAATGAAGGCGATCTTTGTAAAAATCTCAAGACAAAAGGTTTATTATGACAGCTACTGGTATATTGGGGAAACCAAAGAAAGATCGGGTCAGCCAATGGACTTTCATTTTACTTTTTCTTTACAAATTAGGAAGTAAACGAACTCCTTTCAAATACATTCATCTAGGGAGATGCAGACTTCTTTTTATTGTATCTTCTGACCTTTGGGATCTTTAAAATTATTCTAAATTTCAGGTTAGCAAGTATGAGACTCCTCTGTTCAGATTCTTTTTGGGACTGAAGTATGATTCCTGTGGCTCCCTATTGAAATCATACTCTAGACAAAAAATTGGTTTCCAATTTTTTCCATGCAATTCTAGAATCATCTTTCTATGACTTCAAAAACCCTATTCAGTGCTAATAAACTGTCCATAGATATTTAAATTTTCCACAAGGAAAATTTAATTCAAATTGGCTATGTCTGTTTATGTAGCACATCCATCTAAGAATAGGTTTCTCTTCTTCTGAGTTTGTTTTGGGGTATGGATATGGGATTCTGGCTGGGTCCTCTACAGTGAGCCTATTTTCCAGGGCCATTTTTATTGGAAGAAACTTTATATGCCAATCTAAATGGACTGATGAAATTATTTTTAAAATACTCTTGAAAGGTAATCAATAATACAGGTCTGACTTTATGTAGATCAGTTTTCTCACTTCCCATCTAGTGATCCAGACTGCCAATCATGACTTTAAAACAGTAAATGCTTTTTTATACTACTAAAAAGAGGAGCCAGAACAGCAGAAAAGAAAAGTTTGACTTTAAGCAGAAGTAAACATATTTTCAATAAAATATCAGAAGAGGGACATAGATTCCTTGGAAAACTGAAAGAGTGCCTTTATGAGTGTGATGTGATCCCTCAAGAAAGCCGGACACTTGGCCTGTCCCAGACTAAACTATAAGCTACAGTTCCATTTGAGCCCTGCTTGAGGACATCTCGTGGAGCATGAGCACATGTGGTGTGATAATCAATTCAGTTAAAGGATTCTTCAAAATGATTGTGTGAGGTTTTATTTTATTTTACTTCCCAAAGAACTCTTTGGTTGACTGCATTTTTTCAATTTTCAGGTGACTGCCAGCAGTGATTTTTCTGAGAGGTTCTAATCGCAATTTTCTGATGAGGGAAGACAGTCCTTCAGTTAAGCCCAGTTAGAACCCACTAATAAATTGTCTGATGAATTCTCCAGGTTTCTCTAACCTTGCCACCAGATTCTAAAGATGGTACACCTGTATTTCTTAGGGTTCTGCATCAAAAACAGGAAGCAATGCTGCTTAACTTAAAAGGGAATTTATTAGGACGATCCTGCTCCCACAACCTACCAGGGGCTGAGGAACCAGGTTTGGGAGCATGCAGAAATGAAAGCAGCTCCAGGGGACAAGGCGCTGGAAGCAGAACAATCTCATGATCCAAACAGTCTGGTCAGGAGGTCACCACTACAATGAATGGTCTCCCACATTCTGTTCTTCTTTCTGTCATTCTCAAAGTCTAAAGTCATAGTAGACTCCTCTGGAAGAGACTGAACCATGCTTGTATGTCAGGGGGGTGAGGAAGAATCTGTATCCCTCAGATTTTGATAATGAAGAAGTACTTTATCAACAATATTTCACCCCATGGAGGAATGTTGTTAGGAAAGTGAGTGGATGCTGGCAGCCAAATATGATACTTTATGTTACAGCGCACTGCAGGAGCATGACATTGAGGAAACAAATCACTTATATTATTAAACCAGAACTATCAGCTTACATACATTAATTCCTATGTAATGCCCCACAGATGATGAGTGGATTTTAAATCCTTAACTGTATTAATAATCTATTGCTACATAACAAAAATACTCCCAAAACTTTGTGCCTAAAACAACAGACATTTATGACCACACAATTTCTGTGAGTCAGCAGTCTAGGCATGGCTTAGTAGGGTTTTCAGCTTCTGGGTCTCTCACAAAGCTATAATACAAGTATCAGCCAGGACTGAGGAAGGTTCAGCTTCGAAGTTCACTTTCATGGTTGTTGGTGTGATTCCATTTCTTAAAGATTCAAAGAACTGAGGTTCTCAGTCCTTGATGCTCTTGGCTGGAGGTCATGCTCAGTTCTTTGCAACATGGGCCTCTCCAACATGTCAACTTGCTTCATTAAAGCCAACAAAAAAGTCTGCTAAGCAGAGGGGAGTCACAGTCTTTTGCAACCTCATCACAAAAGCAATAGTCCCTCCGTGGTGCTGTATACTATTGGTTGGGAGAAAATTACTCAAGGAGAGGGGATTATTAAGGGTGTGAATACTAGGGGTGATTTGGGGTCATCTTAGAGGCTGCCAACCATGTAAACACAATGATTGTGTTATATTAAGTTCTATTAAGCAGATGGACTTCTCCCAATAACTTGATTAATTGTTTTGGATTGTGCAGACAGAGGATAGGTGTGAATCCCACATCAGACACAAGAATCAGGAGATAGTGTGCAGCAGTGTAGACAGACATATCCAAGAATGATAATATGCACTTTGATCAGAACACTGACTTCACTCAGGGCCTTTAATTCTACTGGCCTCCAGACCTACCGAGGAGTTCAGCCCATGGAACTACTAAAGCCATGAAACTCCAGGGTCTTTTCTGGAAACTTGAATCCAGCTATATCCTTTGAGCTCACATTTCTTCCATGTTTGCTCAAGTAGAACACAAGTGCATTCAGTTATCTCATTTCTTCTGCACATTCATATTCTAGAGTTTTTCTTACTCTACTTGTCATAACTTTAAGTAGCTACCGTGGTCATTTTGGGGTTTAGTAAATCCTTTCCCTGTATTATAAATCCATGAGAGCAGGAACTATATGGTTTTTGTCCATCTGGCACAGCGGCCTCAGAGATCACAGGTGGATGGAGCATTGTCTCTTTTCTTATATTAAACAAATATTTTAGTTCTATTCCTCTTCTTGTATTTTAGAAAGCTTTTTTTTTCTCTAAGGAGCCAATTGCCCAGTAAACCACTAGAGAGAAAAGATACTCATTTTCCTGAGAGCTCAGAGGCCAGTAAACTGTTTTCTTCCTCTGCAGATCTGCCTCCAAATCATCACTCACCCATGCCCATAGAAAAATCACCATTCCTTGGAACTGTTGTCACCCATCTACACCACCATTCTTAACCCCTCCTAACAGTACTCTGAATTTCTTAGTAATTTGCTCTTAGTCATCGAACTCGTTAGCATTTCACATGCATTGTCTTCTCCTGTACCTTAAATGCCTCACTCTGTAATTTCAGGACATCTGTACTCATTTACCCAGCAGAGTCCAATACCTCGGAGGAAAATGGGAAAGCAGATCTGCAGCGGCTACATGGAATATCCAGCACCCAGGCTCACTCATCCTTGACCTCTACTATTTCAACAATGGCCATATTCCCTCCAGCCATGGCCACCCTGGATGTTCTTATCACCTACAACTGTCCTGTCACTAAAACCTTAAGCTGCAGTCTTCCTCCGCCCTTTTGATCATCACCCTTGCACTTCTGGTCTACACACTTCCTGACCTTCATACTGTCTCTTCTTCTATCTCATCAAGGTATCAAATCTGTTGCACCTTTGTTGCCACAGAAATTCATTTTATTTTATTTTATCTATTCTATCTATGGTGTATCACTTAGTGAGGGCTCTGGAGTCAGACACCATCAGTTTGAATCTAGATAACAAGATATTTGACTTCTCTGAATTGCTATTTCTTCATCAGAAGATAAAGACAACAATATTATGTATTTCATAGAATTATTGAGGATTAAATGATCCTATATAATAAAGAGGTAATATGCAAATTGACTGCCATGCCCTTGCACAAGATGGCAGCCCCCATGTGTTCAAAGATGGGCGGCACAAGATGGCCAGCAGGGGAGGGCAGTTGTGGGCAATTAGGCCAGCAGGGGAGGGCAGTTGGGGGCAACCAGGCTGGCAGGGGAGGGCAGTTGCAGGGGACTGAGCCTGCAGGGGAGGGAGGGCAGTTGGGGGGGACCGGGCTGGCAGGGGAGCAGTTAGGCATTGATCAGGCTGGCAGGCAGGCAGGCAGGTGAGCAGTTGGGAGCCAGCAGTCCCAGATTGTGAGAGGGATGTCCGACTGCTGGTTTAGGCCTGATCTGGCAGTCGGATATCCCCCAAGGGGTCCCAAATTGGAGAGGGTGCAGGCTGGGCTGAGGGACACCCTCTCCCCAGTGCATGAATTTTGTAAACTGGGCCTCTAGTATAATAATGAATGTAAATAACTTAGTAGAATTACCAACAATTAAAAAGTGTGCTATTACCGTTCAAGATAGTCAGGGTACATCAGTTTCTTTCCAATATCCTCTACCCCTTTCTCCTTATACCTTACTGCAGTTTATGTTGTATACTATCCTCCCCCCTGCCCCACCCCACCAACACACACACCTTTCAAGGTTTTGCTCCAACAAATATCTCCTCTTTTAGCTATGTGCTCTCCACATGACTCTGAGCACATAGCATGGCCCAACCTTACCTAAATTAAAAACAACAAGAAACCTTCCTCAATTCTATGTCTCCTGTATCTTTTTAAAAAAT
This sequence comes from Myotis yumanensis, assembly GCF_028538775.1. Lineage (NCBI taxonomy): Eukaryota > Metazoa > Chordata > Mammalia > Chiroptera > Vespertilionidae > Myotis > Myotis yumanensis. The sequence goes on from NW_027223752.1 coordinate 102,668,770, forward strand.
TTCTTAACCAAAATTTTTGACTCTGTTTTTGTCTTAATTATTCTATTGAAACAGATTTTACTGAATCATCACCCTCTTTCCAGCTTCCTAGGAAGGGCAGCCTTTCCTTAGCCATAAAGTAGTTCCAGGGACCACCACATCCCAGGGGGATGGAAATCTACTCTTCTTACATCCACAACAGAGACTATCTGCTGTAGGGTTGGGGCAGCTTTCTCAATGGAGAAACCTAGAATTGGTGGACATCTTTTAAAGAAGATGGATTCACACACACACACACACACACACACCTTCATGCAGTCCTTGAATCCACACTGTAGTATAACAGCATCAGGCCATCTTTTTTTTACTTCTTCCACCTGCCAGGAAATCTCTTGATATTTACTTTAACTCAATTGAGTGTTTCTGAATGTGTGTGTGTGTGTATGTGTATTAGGAGGTGGGAAGGAAGACAAGGACAGAAGATAGCCTGCTGTAGTGAGGCTACTCTCCATTACCCATAAAAATGGCATAACCTCCTCTTATTGCAATCTTACTCAGCCCCCAAAATCCTTCCCAGAAACCTTGGCCTGCTTATCTTGCTTTAAAATCACAGGGTGGAAGGAGGCAACCAGGTCAGAAGCTGACTATTGTTATCTCTACTATTTTGTGCCCAGACAGTGAGTCTTTGAAAAAGAACCATGCCCTCCACTTTCCACCTTTCCATCCCTAGCACTCTGCACCAAACATAGTAGGAATTTAATTAAAATTTGTTGATAGATTAATTGCATTCTTACCTGGTCCTGTTGTAAAAGCTGAAGCCTGTCTCTCTGACGCCTTACCTGCCAGCTTTAGAAGTCACCCCAGCTAGATAGTGAGAGAGGAAGCCAGAAGCCTGTGCCCAGAAACATCCACAAACCTCCCCAACTGTCATGGTCAAGGATAGAGGACTGAGGCTTGCCCATTCCCTTCCCCAGATCCATGCTCTCTGACCTTCACACTGCCCCTGGTTCACCCATCTTGTGGTCCCTGCTTCTCTCAGCCTCAGGTGCAAATACCCTCCCCCACTCTCCAGACACTGTGGCTTCTGCATTCATTCAAACTCCTCTCCTCCTTTTCCTGTCTGAGCCTGGCTAGAGGGCAATGACCCCCTCACCTCACATAAAGGAACGACCCTGGATTGAGGATCAGGAGACCCAAGACCTGGCTCTGGGTCAAATACCAGGCTCAGAGACCTGTTCCTGCCTACCACTCCGCTCCTTTCCTATGAATAGCATCTGGATCTGCCCTTAGGCTGTGAAAACTAGGCAGGACCTAAACTCCAGCCTCCTGTTGCCCGAGCTTCTTATGAATCATCCGGATCCCTGACCCCTCTCCTGCAGGTTTGGGTCCAATGGGCCATGGTTGGAGCCTGGGATGTGTGTAGATAACAAACTATCTTGTAAGGAAAGTTTGGGAAGACTGGTTTAGAGACTCTGAAGTCCTGTTCAGCTCTGACAGTGTCCTGCTTAAAACAGGACTTCGACTTCCAAACAGCAGCCAGAGTCACAACCTCATGATTTTTGCCATATTTATACACCCCATGGACTTCATAGTTCCATGTTTTTCTTTAAGTTATCCTGCATTAAAAAAATCTTCTTTAGCTTATTATCTCTAAAATCACAGCTTTGAGGTGCTATTTCCCCTCATATATGTAAATATGGACATATGATTCAAATTTAAAATGTTAATTTCTATACCAACAAAAATCATTTCAAGCATTATCCCACCAGGATGTATGTACTACACAAGAATTTTAAAATACTGATTAATGTTCTAAGAACAGTTAACTTAGTTGGTGTCCCCTAAGGGACATTTAACCCCTTTTTACTCTGCAATCAGAATGCTGCAGCCTATATCCCTGGGATGAGGGGAGCCTGCTGGGGAGGGTCTTGGCAGTTTCCAGAAGCTTTGTGCTGTGCGCTCAGGATGCTTATCTCTGAATGAAGTGGCTCAGAACGAATGAGGCTGACAGAAAAGCTCTGTTTAATCACAATCCCTAGTGCAGTTTCTGATGCTGTTACTCTGGGAAAAGAGGAGTGCACACCGACCTTGGTATTATACAGCAGTGCTCCTGGTATTGTCGAATCGGTCTTCTTCCCCCTTCAACGAGCGCAAGCGCACACACCACTCCACCGCCCCCACACACACGTCTGCTTTTAAAAGAAACCCCAGTTAAGGTAAGCATGATACCTTAAAAGCCAAGCCTTATCTTTGCTCCCCATCAGGCTCCCTTGAAAGAGCTTGCTGTCTGGCTAGCAGTTCTCTAGGAATCTGTTTTCTTTGTGGCAGCTGCGGAACCTAATGAATCAAGCCAATAAACCATTTTGACAACATCTGCTTCTTTTATTCCTTTCTCTCTCCAATCCCAGCCCCAATCTAAAAGCCTCAGACACCATCCCCTCCCACCACCATGGTGAAGGCCGACAGTTTCTGTAACTTGTTAACGGTGCCATTCTTTAACAAATCTGAAGGCTTTGGCAGGCGCCCAGAGGCCAGGGATCAAGTTCTGCTTTGCAATCTACACATTGACCAAGTTCTTTACAGAACTTGGGCAACCCCTCCCAGCAGGGTGCAGGGTGCCTGGCAGGGCTGGCTGCCCCCAGATATGTCCTCCCATTGTTTGTCACCACCTCTGGCATTCAACCATTTGTTCCTTGAGCCATGTTTTAGTCTTCAGTGTTTTCTATCCAAAATCCAATCCCCAGAGACATGTAGTAACACCTCACAGGGTGAGTCAGTACCTGGCTGAATCACAGGGACTGAAGGAAATGGGTCACCGGGAGGGCAGGCAGAGCTCAGGAAAAGGAGTGAGGTGAGGGGTTACAGTGAGGAGAGATGGGAGGGTCCACAGGCCTCTCCCTGCTCACGCTTTGGCTGACCTAGGGTTGCAAGCACAATTTAGCAGTGACACCACAAATGGGTTGTCTGTGGATGGCCTGAAGTCTGCAGAAAGGAGTTGCTAACTTCCCAAGTACCTTTTTTTTTTTTTTTAATATATTTTATTGATTTTTTACAGAGAGGAAGGGAGAGAGATAGAGAGTTAGAAACATCGATGAGAGAGAAACATCGATCAGCTGCCTCCTGCACATCTCCTACTGGGGATGTGCCCGCAACCCAGGTACATGCCCCTGACCGGAATCGAACCTGGGACCTTTCAGTCCGCAGGCCGACGCTCTATCCACTGAGCCAAACCGGTTTCGGCCCAAGTACCTATTTTTTAAATGTGGAGAAAATACAAAGTTTTGGTCATTGTTACTCAAGTAAATTCTGTAATTTCTACTGCAGTCTTTCTGCAAGACAGTAAGACAAGTAATACAGAGTGCCCCCCCCCCCCCAAAATGTGTACACACTTTAGGAGCAAATAGCTCAATTGATGTTTCTTTCTTTTCAGATTTAAGCCATTGAAATTAATAATGGCAGCCAAAGTGTGTATACATTTTGGGGGGATACCTTGTATATAGTATTTATATTCTATAGAGGAACTTACAGACTGGTGATGAAAAAGACAGGTATACAAAAAAAAAAAGGAAGAAAGAAAGGGAAAAAAAGAAGGGAGGAAGAAAGGGAGAGAGGGAGGGGAGGAGGAAGGGAAGGACAAAAAAAGAAAAACACATCTAAATTCAAGGTTCAAACTCATTTTGTGCCACAATCAAGGTAGAGATGCCCCAAGAATTTAGAAGAGGAAACCATTGCTTCTTATCCACAAGGGATGAGATGAAAGAAAACTTTCAGGGAAGACTGATAGATTTTTTTCTGTCTATCTGTCTGTCTATTTATCTTCTTCAACTATTTATCTATTTTTCTATATATAATTATCTATAATCTACTTCTATCTATCTACTATCTATCTATCTATCTATCTATCATCTATCTATCTATCATCTATCTATCATGTAACTCTGATTGTATTCTTTTCTCACTCTCTAACATCAGTACTTTCCCACTAATGCTCTGCCTTTAGTAAAGTTAAATTAATTAAATAAGGAGGCAATTAGACTGAGCTGGTTCTAATACTTTAGCAGCCTACATAAGCAAACTAAAACCTAAGCCTATAAATACCAAAGATTAAGAAATAAAAGTTTAAGGAAAGGTTAAACTGGGTGGATCAGTTGGTTGGAGTGTTGTCCCGTACACTGCAAACGTTGGGGGTTTAATTCCTGGTCATGCCATATGCTCAGGTTGTGGGCTTGATCCTCAGTTGGGGCGAGTACAGGAGGCAACCAATCAATGTTTCTCTCTCACATCAATGTTGTTGTTCTCTCTCTCTCTCTCTCTCTTTCTCTTTTTTCCCTTCCTCTCTTTCTAAAAAGCAATAAACATATCTTCTGGTGAGGATTAAAACAATTTAAAAAATCTAAGGACAACTAATCACAAATGACCAACTAAGCTTTTCCCAAATAATACAACCGCTTAAGCTATAGCCAATCAAGTAATGCCCTGGCTTTGCTTTTGCCTCTTTTCTGTAAAGTCTTTCCTCTGGCTTCTGTCAGTGGAGCACTCCTAACAGTTGCTGGCTTGCCACTGCCCAATTTGAGTCAATTTTTGCTCAAATAAACTCTTAACATTTTTAATATGCCTCAACTTGTTATTTAACATTATTCAAGGCCTATTTCTCCATCCAGTTCTAGCTTTTAAACCTTATTCCATCCTAGTTTTCAGTACTTTTCTCATGTCTGGCATGCCAGTCTAATGGACCCAAGGTCTTCAGCCATGTTTTATACTCCCTGACAGACACACCTGCAGTCATTCTGTTCTCGTCACTAAAATTCCATTTTATAACCCCTTCTCAGTTCTGATTTGCCAGAAGTCCTCCCCAGCTTCTTTATAAACCAGCTCAGTGGCCAACTTCACCTTGAAGGTGAACTTCCCCAAGTTCCTCAGCTAATAGAATTCAGGTGTTGCACTTAAACTTAAAAAAAAAAAATTCTTATATTTGTGTTGTGTTTTCCCTCCCAGACTAAAAGCTCTTTGAGAGAAGAGGTTGTGATTGTGCTGCTTTTATATATATCATAACCTGCACAAAGCACAATGCCTAGTAAAATGTCTGTATATAGCAATGGGCACTTAATATAGATTTGTTGTTTTAAATAGGAAATCTTCCCAGAAAAGTAGTCAGTCTTAAATTTCTATGACATTGTTAAAGAAATACTCTTTTTTCAGGTTCTCATTTAATCCAGAGGCTCCATTTTCAGTTGAGTTCTGGGACCCTGGAAAGGGAGGGCACTGCACATGGCAAGGGATTCCTTAAGAGTCTGTGAATGACAGTTGCTGGCCGAGGCTAATGCCTAGGCTGCGGGAATGCGGGGCAGCTACATGGTTCCCCTTCCACATTGCAGGTGCACCAGTGCTGGTTGGGCAGGTCCCCGGTGAGCAGGACAGGGAGGAAATGGAGGGAGTACCTCTCCTGATTTGACATAGGCCCTCCCTAGTACCAAACCTGCCAGGCCCCTGTTCTTAGGGAACACATCGTGGGGGCTCCTGCCACGTCCCAGCAAGAACAATGCCAGGTGCTTGGTGGACCATCAAGTAATCTGTGTTAAACATAAGAGTGTGCTTGATGCATGAAGTAAACCCAGAGGTCAGGGATGCTCCCTTTATCTGTGCCAAGACTGTCAGCACTACCTTTACAGGAAAAGCTGGCTCTGACTGTTACTAAGTTATTAAAACTACAGAGATCCTGACTTGTGTGCACTAACATGGGCTTCCCACAGCATCTCCCCTCATAACATAATATTCCAATACAGAAGTTGACAAGCAATAATTCCCACAAGGTAAAGGCCTTCTATCTATCTTATACTCATACAGACATTCATGGGAGAGGTTGTGAAGCATGGCAAATCACCCACTCTGAAAGAGCAGTCCATTTGTGCCCTGACTGAGCAGTGTAGATCTTTGGCTGTCATCATTACATTTTTCATAAAGTAGTTAAGCCAAGGTCGTGTTCCTGGACCCTGAGAAGTCAGTAGGCTTGGAGTAGGAACAGAACTTGTACCTCCAAGTGGGGACATGATATCCAGAGGGAAGTCCAGTTGATAGTAAACTGGAAGGTAATCGTCAACGTGCCACTCTGGAAGTTTTTAAATGTACAAGTGGAATGAACAAAGGCTTAGAAAGGGTATGGTCCATCAGGCCCTAGGGTTGGTAGGAAGCAGGAAAAGCGATATGAGGTTAAGGGGCATTTTTGTGCAGGGTTCACATCCCATTGTTATAATGTAACTGAAAAAGAAAGTAAATTTCAGAGAAATTGGCTTCACAGCCACCCTGGTTAGACTTCATCTGTTGTGCGAGCTGGTGGATGGATGTGAGTGGTTCCTTCTGAGAGTGATATACTAGTAGCTGGGCACCTGGGCAGCACTGCCAAGATTTTCTATAGCATTTTGTGGACCATGAGAGCACTAGGCTAGGAGCTCAGGGACACCTTGCATGAATGAACCCAGTTGACTGGTATCTCCAACTTCAGAGATGAGCTAGGGTTTTTGTCCGTTTGAATTCAGAGAGACCTCAATGTAGGTACTTATTTTGAACCAAGAACTAAAAGGACATGTATGAGTTTGCTAGGACTGCCGTAACAAAATACAGAAGACTGTGTGGCTTCAGCAACACAATGTATTTCCTCACTGTTCTGGATTCTAGAAGTCCAAGATCAAGGTGTCGGCAAGTTCTATTTCTTCTAAGGCCACTTGCCTTAGCTTGCAGATTTCCTCACCATGTATCCTGATCTCCTCTTCTTGTAAGGACACTAGTCAGGTTGGACTAAGGCCCACCATAGCAGCTTCATTTTCACTTAGTCACCCTTTTAAGGGCCTTATTTCCAAATACAATCACATGCTGAGGTTTCAAGGGTTAGGGCTTCAACACAAAAATTTTAGGGGAGGCCAATTCAATCCATACCAGTAGGGAAAACTGGAGGAATGAGGTGTGCAATGATTTTCTCTTAGACACGCCTTCATTGTCCTACTTCTCCCTAAGGCACACCTTCCTGGATTGTAGGGAGACATTGCTTTTATCCCCTGATGTGCCCACCCTAGTCACCCCTTTGACACAGATCCTTCATCATGATTTTGGGAAAGCTCCAAACAGTCTCCCTGACTTACAGCAGGAAAAAAACACACAAAACAGTGCAATATAAATATTGTGTATATTTAGCAAGATATTTAAATATTTTATAGAATCTAAAGTAAATAATGTATATATTTGAAATGTCAGTGTAAATATTTTATAGGCTGCAGTACGACTGGCAAATATGGAGTCTGGGATGATTGGTGCTCTGCACAGGACCAATGGCAGGCAAGGCCAAGGTCAAGGGAAATCTGAATAAGATCACCTGTTGTTTATATATCAGAAAGCATCTCTTTTTCTCTCTTGCCTTGCACTGCTTTGAACACACACCCCTTCTCAAATGAATTATCCACAGCAACTCAGGACCAACTCTTGCCTGACAGCCTTTCGGAAAGAGAACAAGACTAGGTCAAGGGCAGCATGTAAAACTCTAAATGACCAGCTAAAGTCATATTTATTTATGTGATTACTATCTGTCTCACCTACAGAATGTAAGTTCCAGGAAGGTTTTGTCTGTCTTATCACTGTATCCCATGGCCTAAAAGTGCAGACACATACTAGGCAGTCACCGAGTTTTTCTTAAATGAAAAAGTGCTGAGATTTGATGCCAAACTGAATACTGGTTCCAGTACACAAGCTTCAGAACACTGTAATCCCAGCTCCATCCCGAAAGGGCCTACATTCTTTATTGTTAAGTCTACAATCCTTGAGTGTAATTTTATTCCCACTGATTTATAGGAACTGGATGAAGTTAGTAGTGTGAGGGGATGTTATTGCTGTTCACTAGGAGTTAGATGATATTTTGGATCTTGGAACCGAGGTGGGCCTCACTGTAGTGGAGAACTGTCTAGGAGCCTTGGAGGTAGAGAGAGGCATGCTGTAATGGGGATAAAGGAAGAGAACAGCCAGAGAAGATGGTGGGGGCGGAGGGAAGGGGGACGGTAAGAAGATACTAGAGGATCTTTACTTCCTTCTCAAGTCAGCCCAGGAAGTGCCTCTTCGCAAGCCTAATCATGAGTAAGTGTTTCAAAATTCAATGTAACAGACTATCGTTATGGACTAGTCACCCAGAATTGTTACTGCATTCAGAATGCAACCAGTAATAGCATTCACAGCAAATTCTTACATAGGACTTACTAATCCCATGAGTACTAGAAAGTCGAGGTGAAATAGAAATTCAGATTATGAGTGAGTTATCTAGAAATTTTAATTAAAATTTAATTTTAATTAAATTTTAAATTTTAATTTTAATTTAATGCTCCTTTCACCCATGAATATTGAACTCTGGTGTCAATAGGTGAAACATGTTCCTCCTCCTTCAGGATGCTGCCGTGTGTGTGTGTGTGTGTGTGTGTGTGTGTATGTATGTGTTCCTTATTTTCAGGTCTAGGACCCAGGAAAGGTAGAGTATCTGCCAGGTAAACAGAATCTGCTTGGAACATATCTCACCTCTTACAAAATCACAGAGCCTGAGGAATGAAAAGGCCCTCAGAGAGCCCAGATGCAAATGTCCACCTGACAAATAGGAGAGTGGCCTCGGGGAGCCACCATCACGTGGCTGGCCCTCAGCTCATTAGTTGTATCTGAAACCCCCACACAGTAGCAGATTTGTTGTCAGTCTTTGGAACACAGTGAATTTCAAGTGGCTCTGTTAATTGGAGAGGAGTTGGGTAGGGAAAGGACAAGAGAAGAGACAAAGAACATAGACAAACCTATTTTTCCTTTCTGAAATCACTGTTGGAACAACATGAGGCAATTGAGCAACCAGTCCCAGGCTTTTTAAAGGTCTTATTACTTTCTCAATTAAAATCAAAGCCCTAAATTCTCTGCACCAGAATAGCAACAGAGACCTGTGCTGCCTTATATTATGTCCAACACAAACAACTTTCTTCCCACATCCTGCCTAGTGATGTCCTAATACTGTTATGAAATGCCATTCGAACCGCAGTGTGACTATCACACAAGTCACACTGTGTCAGGAGTGGACCTGCCCTCAGTACCCCTTTATCCATGGCTGCAGAGGGCTGTACATGAGGCCACAAGTGAGCTAGACTGCTCACAGGATGGGAGGCAAGCACATGGTGGAACAGTGTTTAGTTTTTGATGCCAGAGGAGGAGATGTGGCTTCCAGGCGCCTAAGATTATGTGTTGGATCTTTTTCCAAGGGCAGCTGTTGGGGCGAGGGCACACTGCACATTCTCCCCTTGGTTTATGACCAGGTCCTCAAGTTCTGCCACTGAGTCAAGGCAAATGGAACATTTCCACATTTATGGTAGTAGCCTGTGCTGGGCACGGCGTCACCTGGATGAAAAGTCAAATCCTTCATTCTCCAGAGGTTCTACCTCAGGTGGCCCAGGCCCCTACCTGAGCGTTCCATATTACTGTCAGGCGACCCCAGAGTCTACAGCTGGAATGGAGCTGGGCTCTGTTACTATCCTGAGCTCCAAGAAACACTGAACTCCATTTCACTGAACTACATGTGCAAACCAGTACATTTTAGTGACACTTTCAATACCATGAAATTGAACCCAAATTTTGTTTCTTTCTTTTTTATTTTTCTTTTGTCTTATTTCTTGATTTTTATTATTTTGGTTGCCTTTGTTTATTTTGTTTGTGTCACCTTATCAGGCAGAAAATTCCAGAAACTAGAAGATTCCCTTTTGTTTAGTTTGGATGATAAATGTTAAATGAGTGACTACTGTTTGCTAGACTAATGTTATCTCTATAGATTGAGAGATGAACAAAAATCCATTCAATAGTTACTATCTAATAAATGCTAGAGAAAATCTAAGAATAGTGAGAAATAGAAGCACGGGAAAGGGGTCTCTGAGTCAGACAGAGGGTGCAGCAAAGGCACCTGGGGAAGGTGCCATGGAGGTTACAGTTGACCGAGTTTCTGCATTTGTATTTGTAATGCACCACTTCTTATAGATAATTCAGAAACACCCGGATTCAGGGTTAAATAGAGCTGGGTTCAAATGACAGCTCTGCCTCTTACTACCTGTATTAGTCAGGGTAAGCTAACTGTAGTAATAAGGAGCCCTCTTACATCAAAGACTTAATGTGGTAAATGCTTATTTCTCACCCATAACAGTGCAGATCAATGGAGTTCAGTTCCACGTAGACATTCATGCTTCTTACATGGCTCCTCCCAGTCTGGGGCCTCATCCTCCTCAGCAGTCGGTTGCAGGGGAGAGAGATGATGGAGAAAATATGCTTGCTGTTAAGCTGCCTCAGGTCAGAAGTGACTCACATTACTTCTACTCACTTTCCATTGGCGAGAACAAGCCATGTGGCCTGCCTAGAAGCAAGAAGACTGGGAAGTGCAGCCGCGCTTGGGCCCTAGGAGGATGTGGGTGAATGTGGGCAGTCTCTGTATCACTCTGTGTCGCATCAGCAAGTCACCAAAGCGCTGTGAGTCCCAGACACTGGCTGAGCCTGCAGCTTCCCTCTGCTGGGTGCCTGCATGCTTTTTTGTTACCTGGAAGCATTTCAATTACCAGCTGTCCGGTCACAACAATCAACAGGTCAGCAAGCATGTTGCCCGACCCTGTGCTGGTCTGGGAACACAACGGTGGTCCCTGTCCTGACAGATGCTGACACACATCACGTCCTCAGAAGAGGCTGTCACGTGGTTCTTTTTGTAGTCCAATTTTAAGAAATCCTTTAGAGTAAATTTTATATATATTAAGAGGGTGTCTTTAAACAGATTAATTCATGACCGCCCCCAACCTTTAGAACTCATGTTTTCTTGGGGGACTGAACTGTCACTCTTCTTTCATGCCTGGAGATAACAAAGGACTGGGCCATGAGGACTGACTTTGCCCTGCTGTTTTGCTTACAGAGTGTGAGGTCGTCCAATATAAAATACTCCAGATACATTTCCTGGTACAGCATGCCTTGGAAATTATATGCTTTCAACTCAAAGCATAATTGGATACAAGAAACTAACATTCGTGCTGTTTTATAACATGTTTCTCATAGCCTGTGGCCTTTCGTCCCATCCCTCCCCCATCCTTGAGTGCACAACTGTTTCAGAAAAGAGATTAAACTTCAAAAGAATCCAAGTGTAATCTCTGAGCGGCTGTGGATTTGTCAGGAAAACCTTGTCTCCACAGCAGGCTGGATACTGTTACCCTGCACCACATTCGTCACTGAATCCCAATTGGCAGTGTTTTTACAGACAGTCTGGATAAAAAAAGGAAAGATAAAATTTATGAATGTCTGGGGTCCTCCCAGTTATCTGACAATGTTAATCTTTGGTGTTAATGCTGTAGAAGCTATAGACTAGTCCTTTGAAAATTGAAAATAAGGACATTTAAAAGAAATCAAAGAGCAAATATCAAACAAACAATACTTCTTCCATCATCTATCCTGTTGTCTATGTAATCCTCCGTACTTTAGTCTGAGAGATCCCGTCAGATTCCGAGGGCCTTTCAGGAGATTATCTGTATCAGTTAAGGCTTTGAAGTAAGGGCTTCTGGCATCTCATTAGTGACAGAGATCAAAAAACCGAAGCTGGAGTGCAGTCCCCGGCCTGGAGGGCCTCATTCACACATCACAGAAGCGCTAAATTATCAGAGTCCCTGACAACCTTTATGTCTTACCTGTTTGGCCACAAATAGCCCTTCCGGCCTCCTGCTGTCTTCCTCTCCCTTGTTCTTGCTTTTTCTTCTCTTGACCTAATTCCTTCTGTTTTTCCTAAATCGAGGACATCTGAAAGGTTCTAATGGCAGTGCTCTTCTATGTTAAGAATGTATTTTATTTTTTTAATTTCTTTATTGATTAAGGTATTACATATGTGTCCTTATCCCCCCATTACTCCCCGATCCCCCCACTCATGCCCTCATCCCCCTGGTGTCTGTGTTCATTGGTTAGGCTTATATGCATGCATAAAGTCCTTTGGTTGATCTCTCCCCCTTACCTCCACCCTCCCCTACCTTCCCTCTGAGGTATTTTAAACACTTTTGAAAAGAGGAGGGGAGGATACCCCAATGGGGTTGAGCAGTTTAAGTTGAAAATATTCCTTTGATGGAAAAATATTTTAGCAACCGGTCGCTCTGCACTTTAATGGTAGCATGGTAGATTTAACCATAAAGTGAAATTGTTTTCCTTATGTTCCGAACCTGGCATTGGACAAACTCAAAGAATACATACGACTTGCCTTGTGGTGTTTGTGAGTCTAGACTGTGAATTAGCACAGCCTCCTACCCCTGATGCGGTGTCTTGGTGGGAAGTTATCTGGGAAGGTTGGAAAAGATAGATAGGAATTCTAAGCATCTGTCCAGGTTACTGCTTACATTTTCCAGAAAATGTTCTACCTCCAGGGTCAGGTTATCATGCAAAGTTGCTGCAGGCCATCATGAGAAGTCTTTATCTTCCCTGGGCTTTTCTCTTCTTGTCCTCTCTGCCTGTGCCTGCTCTTCTTTTTCAAACCATCAATATTACTGCTCTTGTACCTTGGTTTATATTCATTCAATGAAATACCAATCTTGACTCAGTCCAGTCAGCTTCTCAAATCCCATACTTCCACTGTGGGATAAACTGTTGGATGCTGCTGAAAGTCACATAACATATTTTCCTAGTCTCCAACATCAGTTAGGTCTTGCAACCCTTCTGCATTTCTCCAGTCAACTCTCTGTGATTCTCCACTTAAAAACTTACCTCTGCCCTTGAGGGCCCTGTCACCACTCTCCCAACACTCTCTACTAATTGCTTCCCCATCAGCATGAAGACAAAAGCCTTTGGGCAGGAGCTCTCCCAAATTCTAACTCACTCCATTTCTCCCAGCTATGAGTCTCTCCACCCTCTGCCCATCCCGTTCTCTCTCTCTCCAGTCCCAACAGTATAGGTGTCCTTCCTCTTGACTACAGCCAATCTCATTCTTCCTGCTCAAGACATCACCCCCTTCCCACTCCTTAAGAGCCTCAACTAACTCATTTTTTTCTCCTCCTCCAGTATTTTCAACATCCCTGATTCAAAAGTCTTTCTCACTTGTATTTATTCATGTTCAGATATCTCCCACCTGAAAAGCAAAACATTTCATCCTTTGAGTCCATGTTTCCCTTTAACTACTGCTTTTTTCTACTCTGATTTTCTTCTCAGTAAAGGTGCTTAAAGACTTGTCTGAGCTGAGTGTCTTCATTTCCCCATCTCCCATTTGCTCCTCGTTCTATCACAGTTTTGTTTCTGCTATTACCATTCCATTGAAACTCTTATCCCCAAGGATAGTAATGATTGTCTTACCATAAAATCCAATGGTCACTTTAGTTTTTACCTGACTTGTTTTCTTATTGGCATTCAACATAATTAACAGTGCTTTCTTTCCTTGGCTTTCTTGGATGCCAAGCTTTCTTCATTTAAAAAAAAAAATCTCTCTGGGTGTCCTCTAGAGAAGTGCCTACCATAAGGTGGGTACTTTAGAAATGTTTGAACAAAGAACTTGCATTAATTTCCTCTTGATACCTGTTTCCCATTCTTTTCTCTTTCCTTTTATTCCCCCCTGTGCCATGGAACCTTCAGATGCTGCTCTCTGGTGGGAGGTGGGAAGGATTATTGGTCCTTACACTACCTTGCATGATATAAACTCAGTGGCCTGAATATATATAGGAAGTCTACCCAAGGGAAATAGAGTCTTGGCCCAGGAGCTGATCTACAATCACAGAACCACCTAGAAGGAAAGAGAGCCATTGAGACCAAGTGCATCAACTGACTCATCATCGTTCATGAAGTGAGAAGGCATTTTGTCAACATGTTATAAACTCCTCACTACCAGGGCTATTTGTATTCTTTGTAAATTTGAAGTTCCTTAAAATACGTGCTATTTCTGAATTATTTTTGACAGCTAAAACCCTTCAATATGTGACTCTATCTGGCAATTATAAAATGCAACTTCTCAAAATCAAAGCCCTAAATTATCTGCAACAGAATGACAACAGAGACCTGTGCTGCTTTATATTATGTCCAACACAAACAACTAGTTGTTGGAAAAGTCAACATTCTCTTTTTTATTAGCAGATCCTGAATGTCTGTGGTAAAATGGAGGCATGCAAGAAGTTTTGTACCACTCTACCTTTGCTCTGTAGCTTTATTCTGGCATATTGGTAGCACTATAACTGCCCATGATAAACTAAAAATAAACTCAAATTATTCAAGGCCTACTTTGTGCCAAGAACCATGCTTTGTGCTTTACATATATCAGTCTCATCTTCACACCTTTAAGATGAGCATTATTGTACCCATTTTACAAATGATAAAACTAAGGTCAGGGATGCATCTTACCCAGGTAAGTGGCAAGTCAGGGAGCCAGGATTTGAGTCAGTTCTGTTGGCCCCACGATCATCCCTTAAGGCCTCCAAATGCTACATAGAGGTCAGCACTGACCGTCATGTTGATGAGCCCACGAGGTACAATATCTAGGTCCAGTGATATTTAACCAGAGGTGCTGATGCATTTATACTAAATTAGCACAGGTGTTACCTCCTGTATTTATCTTTTCCTCTCTGTGTAGGATGCTAGAGAGCAACTGAAAGAGTAAATGGAGGAAGAGAAGAAGGTCTCATTGTAGATTCTCATTCAGTTGATCAACAAACCCATTTATTGAACAAGGCATTTTATTAGGTACTTGGGAGATTCAAAGATGAACAAAATCCTGTTCCTACCCTCGGGAGCTTGCAGTTTGTAAGAGGTGATGGGCAAGTGTCCAGAATCACAAAAATTGTGAGGAAGGATGTGATATATGCCAAAGAGAAGTTCAAAGGGCTCTGCAGGTAAGGAGAGCTAGTGGAATTAGGGAGCTGAGGGTCAGGATTACATCATCAGGAATGCACACTGCCAGGAGCAGAGAACATTCACTGTGCTGGGCATTGGGGGTGGAGGGATGCAGACCCATGTAGGAACAAAACCCTAGAAGCAGAGATGGAAAGAGTGAAAAAGAAAGTGGGGCATAGAAAAACATTAGTATGAAGTTAAATCAGTGGTTCTCAACCTGTGGGGTCGCAACCCCTTTGGGGGTTGAACCACCCTTTCACAGGGGTCGCCTAAATACATCCTGCATATCAGATATTTACATTACAATTCATAACAGTAGCAAAATTACAGTTATGAAGTAGCAACGAAAATAACCTTATGGTTGGAGGTCACCACAACATGAGGAACTGTATTAAAGGGTCGCGGCATTAGGAAGGTTGAGAACCACTGAGCTAAATGATATTTCACAATATTTCTAAAATATTTATTTTCTCTCTCTTCCTCTCTGTGCCTGGAAAAAGAGAGGTATGAAGGAAAGCAGGCGAGAGAGAACACAAATATGATGATCTGACTCAGAGTAAATGTTGGCCCACAGAAGTCCTCTGGCTTAGATGAGGGATCCCGCAGCCCCTCCAGGGTTTAACTGCCACAGGGAAGGGCTCTCAGAATTGTGTGACCAGCAGAAAATGGAGCCTGGCTTAAGTGGTTTAAAAGCCTGATTTCAGCTGAGATTGTCCCAAGAATGCCCGGAGCAACAGGAGCAAAAGGAGATAATAAGCAAAATGGCTTGGCATTTCACCCCCTGCTCTCTTCTCCTATCACTGAGCTTAATGAACAGGCTTTTCTGTCCAGTGTATACACTTTCCTAGGGCCTAGCAGGGGAGGACGGGCTTAGTAAACTGTGATTAGATCTGAACTGTATGAAGTTTCTAGTGTGAGGTTGTTGGGACAATGAGGGGGACAAAGAGGACAATAATGTGCATCCGGAGCATTTGCTAAAGCTTGAAGGAGGGAAAAAGCCTGAAGGGGCCAAAAATATCTGTACTGATTGCATCCGTTGGATTTGTGCCACTTACTTGAACCCCAGACAGAGTGTATGCCCTGCGTCTCCAGGCAGCACCTTTTGTCTGCTTGAAGGGATGTTTGGGGATGGGCCCCTGATGTGACAGCAGTGGGAGTGAACACATTTGTCACATTTGGACTTGATGTGTGGGTTCTAGGTTTAGTGGGAAAATACTTAAGTGGGAGAAGAGTGGTGTCCTTCACAAGCTACCTGTGTGACTGGAGGGGTCTTCCTGAGGGAGGGCTCACTTTTGTCCCCGCTATGTAGGGTTTTGAAGGAAAAGTAAAAGCGGTGACTGAAGGCTGACGTGTTCCTTGGCTCAAAATTGGGCCCAGCAGATAATGAACCCGTTCTGGTTCTTTCTCAAAAGGGAGCTGCACGTTGTGGTGCTGTCATCTGTTTGTGTTTCCGACACTGATCGTTCTGGGAGGCTCATGCTGCCGATCTTGGTTATTTACGTTCAAAGCTTTTCTCTAGGGGAATGAGGACTTTTGTCAAGCTGGGAACTACCTTATAAACAAGGCACAGCTATGCATACAGAATAAGACCTTCAAAGCCTCTGCTCTGATTGTGGTCACATTAAAGTGGAGAACATTTGGACCAAAGACCAGTCTCCCGAGGAGTTTCTGGCCGGATCCCAGTCCTTCCTGCTTCCCTGAGCTGCCTTCAGGCTCAGCTCCCGTCACACCTCCCAGACTGAGGGCTGGCCACGTGCCTCTCCTAGCACACTTGGCTCCTCTGGGTCTCCCTGTGAAATCCAGGTCACTACCTTTGTCAGGGAGGTAAGAGGTCAAAGACTTAATATGCCATGGAAGCAAAAAAACAAAACATGTTGTAGGATGGGAGACGGAGAGAAGGTAAATATACTTTGCCCCCAGAGGTCATGGCCATGGTGAGAGGGACCAACTTGGTCCATGAAGGTAAGATGCCCTGGATGAGGCTCAATTAGCTATAAGTATAACTCTTAGCATTTCAGGTTTCTCAAGGGCTACAAAATATTTATATGCAAAAAGTACAGATTGGGCTAGGGCATAAAAATTCTTATCCTTCAAAATGTGCATTTATATGTGAATCAATGAGACTAACTTTGGGTTAATTTCTGAAGCATATACAATCATTCACTCACCAGGCAGTTATCAAATGTGTACTAAGTTCCAGGCCTTATTCTGTGCTATGAGGAGATAACAGTAAACAAAACAAAAACTCTACTTGTGAAGACAAGAGATGGGAATAGACAAATAACCAATGATGGAATTTAGTATAGTGTACAGTGAGTGGTAAGTACTGTAGAGAAACTAAAACAGAGTGAGGTGTAGAGAGGCCTATGGCCAAGGGTACCCTTGCAACTTTAAACAGGATGGAGCCTCACAGAGAAGGTGGCATTTAACGAAGACCTAATGGAGTGGAGGGCTCCAGCCATGCAGCTATCTGTGGAAAGAGTTTTCCAAAGGTTCATTCATAATAAAATGCCCACCCTAGCTGGTTTGGCTCACTGTATAGAGAGTCAGCCAGTGGACTGAAGGGTCCCGGGTTCGATTCCAGTCAAGGGGACATGCCCAGGTTGTGAGCTCAATCCCCAGTGTGGGGCATGTAGGAGGCAGCTGATCAATGATTCTCTCTCATCATTGATGTTTCTATATCCCTCTACTTCTCCCTACCTCTCTGAAACCAAAAAAACAAACAAAAAAACAACAACAACAAACACATAATAAAATGCCCAATAAAATTACAATTTTTTTTTTATCAGTGGCCCTCAGTCTAAAGACCTCATCCAATTCTCTGAGGCCACAGTACTTTATGAGAACACTGAAATAGAGGGGCCAGCCTCACAGATTATTTCTCAGGGAGGAATCAGGAAGTTTCTGAGTGGTGCGGGGCTCAATAAAGCAATTGCTATATCCTCAATAAAAGTCATAAACACCTCATACAACCAAATTAAATGATGGAAGTAGAAAAGGAGCTCCCACCAAATGGTCAACTCTTAGCTGCTATTCTTTCCTCCTTTCATCCAATTTCAATAATGTTCAATTCAATTCAGATATGAGATATTATTAAATATCTGCACAACTGGCTCCTGGTCTCACAGCCAAGGATGCATGTTGTCCTCTAAGACACAAATGGAAACCAATAAAGAACGCATAAGTAACTTTTGTCTTGTCTCCGGAGAGACCAACAGAATTAACTTCATGAAATGACCTCTGTCATTAGTCAAAATTGGCAGACCTCATCCTATGCTACAAAAACATATGGAACTTGGTCTCTCTCTGGTTTTTATCATCATATGACAAGAGAGCACAATGGTTGCTTTCTGCCTGAGGTCCCATAGCACCTACATTAAAGGAATAACACTGAGCACCATGACTTTTCTCAGATGCCTCAGTGTTAGTTTCTCTGCAATCACCCTGACAACCATCAACCAAATAGATGCTGGCACCCTCTCCACCCCCCAATGTTAGCGAGATCCACACAAGGTGCCCTGATGTAAAAACTAATGTAACCAGAATTAGCGTCAGCTAAAAACTCACACAAGAGACTTTTCCTGGCAGAGAGACTGGAGCTATCTAAACTGAGGTTGCAGAGATTATTATATGTGAGGAATGTGAATGGTGAAGGCAAAAGAAGATTTGTGAGCAGAAACAGTCCAAAGTGCTTCAAATTCTAGCTCTCACCCCCACTCCAGCAGAGTCACTTTGATAATTTATTAACTCTTTTTTTTTGCCTCACTTTCTTCATCTGTAAAACAGACTGTGATGTGTAGAGTTGTGAGTATTCTACCTCACACATTGTTATGAGAATTAAATAAGTTAATATTTGTGGAGCATGTACAACAGTTCTTGGAATACAGTAAGCACTTAATAATAATAACTATTGTTCTCATGGAACAAGAAACATTTGTACCTCTATTCTTTGGCTTACTATATATTTTCTAAAATTTCTGGAACCTAATTTCAAATTCTGCAAAAGAGAGTCTGGAGGATGAAAAGGAAAGCTGCCGAAGCTAAAGCAGAGGCCAAGTGACAGGTTCAAAGACTCTCAAGGAGCCCTCAGTGACTGGATTGGGGGAGGGGGCCATCCACCCCACTATCCTGGGAACCAGACTGGCACTTTCCCCACATGGGAGAGCTGATAAAAACTCCAAGTTTCCAGCTGACACTGTTGGTATCCATACAAGGATCTCTGTCCAGTAAAGGGCATAGTAACATGTTGGACCACCCACGGAGGAATAGGTCTGGGACAGGGAAACACACCCACCATATTCCCTGAAAGTTAAACAGTGCCTCCCCTGCCGAAAACCCTTTCAGAAACAGATTTTTTAGTGATTAAGATTGACAGCTGACTAGCAGACAGAGGCAGGCAGAGGCGGAGCCCAGGGAGTCAGGGGAAGTTTGCTGACATTGCCCTGGGCCCCATGCTGCTAACAAACCTACTTTAGAGGGCAGATTGGCTCCTCCTGCTTGCAGCCAAGGCCTGTGGAGACAGACAAAAGCAGTAGATTGGTGGATCACTTGGGACTTCAAGCAGATTGCTGAAAGCCAAAGGACAATGCCTGACAGTGGTTAGCACCTAAGTGCCTCACAGGAAGCCCAGAATTGGCAGAGAGAACAGAAGAGAGGAATCCAAAGTGAGCTCCCATGGAGCATTAAACTCGGCTGAAACAAACACCACTTCACTTTTTTTAAATCTTTTTTTCCTCCTTTTTTTCTTCTCTTGTCCTTTTTAGTTTTTCTCTTTCCTTTCTTTTTTCCCTTTTTAAAATTTATTTTCTTTATCTATCTGCTTTATTGATTTGTTATTATTCTAGTCTCTTGTTTCATTCATACATCTCATTTTCCTCTTCCCTTTTTCTACTCAGTTTAATTTTTTTCTTTCTTTCCTTTTTCTTTTTTATTCTCTTGCTTTCTCAACTTTTTTTCTCTTTTTGTTTTAGGTCTATCTGCTTTCTCCTATATTTTACTTTTCAATTTTTCTCTTGTCTTTTCATTTATTTTCTCCCTCCTTTATTTTAAGCTCTTTTCCTTCCCCTATTCCTCTAATTCCATATTCTTATTTTCTTTATATCAGCTCTGCATCTAAATAGTCTGCCCCCCTTTTTCTTGTTGTATTTGTTTGTGCTTTTCCTGTTTGTTTATTTGTTGTTGTTGTTTTTGTTTGTTTTCTCCTCAGATATTTTATTTCTTTTTTTTTTCTTATCATTCTTGCTCTCTTTTCTCTTTCCTAATTCTCTCTTCTCTGGCAGTTGCTTTTGTTGGTGCTGTAGGGGTCTTATGCACATTTTTGTTTTGTTGCTTCTGTTTCATGTTTTGTGTTGGTGTATTTTGTTCTGTTCAGTCAGCATCTCCACAAAAGCTCGCATGACATGGTCAGAGTTGAGCCACATAGTCAGCTAGCCTGAGAGGAGACTCCATCCATGAATGGGACAATAACATTCAAGACCCAACTACAACAAGAAAACCCAAATAACTCAAGTAAGGGGCTTCCCTAGAGGACTCAGCTCAGGAAACCTAAGAGAGTGCACCTCTGGGTCCCACAAAACACTTACTACATAAGACCACCCCACAAAATCTCGGAGGCATACCAGTTTGATCTAATACATAGAAACAAGAAGAAATTAACAGAAAACATGGGGAGATAGAGAAACAACCCCCAAATGAAAAAAAGAAAAAGAAAACGTAAGAATCACCAGAAAAGGAACTCAATGAAATGGAGGCAAGCAACTAGTTAGATAAAGAATTCAGAGAAATGGTAATAAGTGTGTTCAAACAATTCAGTGAGAACTACAAGCAACTTACTGAAAATTATAAGGATATTAATGAGAATATTAAGGGACGTAATGAGAGATAACCAATGAAAAAAAGAGGTTTAAAGAATAAATAAGAATATATTGGACATGAGAAACAACATTGCTGAAATAAAAAACACCCTGGAAGTATTCAAGAGTAGATTAGAAGAAACTGAAGACCAAATCAGTGAATCAGAAGACAAGGTAGAAAATGCACCCATTCAGAGCAGTAAATGAGAAAAAAAATTAAAAACAGGAGAGTTTAAGATAGCTTTGGACAACATGAAATGTAAAAATATTTGCATCATAGCAGGACCAGAAGGAGAAGAATCTAAGCAAGGAATAGAGAACCTGTCTGGAGAAATAATGGCAGAAAAATTCCCTAATCTGGTGAAAGAAAAAGTCATTCAAGTACAGGAGACACAGAGAGTCTCAAGTAAGATGAACCCCAAAAGACCCATACCTAGGCATATATTAATTAAAATGGCCAACATTAAAAACAAAGAAAGAATCTTAAAGGCTGCAAAAGAGAGACAGAAAGTTAACTACAAGGAAGTTCCCATTAGCCTGCCAGCTGACTTCTCAATAAGAACACTTCCAGGCCAGAAGGGAATGCCATGAAGTATACGAGGTAATGAAAACCAAGGGACTGAATCCAAGACTACTCTATCCAGCAAAGCTATTATTCAAAAATCTAAGCTGAAATAAAGAGCTTCACAGACAAAAAAAAAAAGAAAAAGAAAAAAAAGAAAAGAAAAAAAAAGGCTAAAAGAGCTTATTACCACCAAATAAGCACTGTAAGAAATGCTAAAAGAACTGTTGTAAGAAGAAGAAATAGAGAGAAAGGGAAGAACACAGGCATAGGGAATAAGAATGGCAATACATAAGTACCTATCAATAATAATCTTAAATGTAAATGGCTTGAATGCTCCCATCAAAAGACATGAATGGAGCTCAATGGATAAAAAAACATGACCCATATATATGTTGTCCACAAGAGACCTACTTAAGAACAAAGGACAAACACAGGCTTAAAATGAAGGGATGGAAAAAAATTTCCAGTCAAATGAAAAAAAAAAAATTAAAGCTGGGGTAGCAATATTAATACAAATAGGAGGAATCTGTAAATCTCTCTGTAGCTCCTGATGAGTGGCCCCAGGCATTGGCTGAGTTTGCACCTCCCTGGAGACCTAAGAGCCAGTGCATCCAGTGGAAAGCATCCAACCATACATGATTCCAACTCTACACATCCATAAATGACACACCCAAGGGGCAGACACAGTGAGCACCAAAGCCCCACTGAAGCAAGTCCTGCTCCATAATGGTATCTCTTGCACAGCAACTCTCTCACTATAGTCGTAGCTGGTCCTCACAGCCAATTGGCCTAAAGATCAATTTTCCTCAGTGACACCAACATCAATCAAGTCTCAACTACAACAAGACTGTGCACACAGTCCATAAAAGGGCACACCTAGAGTGCCCAGCTCAGGTGATTGGGGAGGCTAAGCCACTGGCCCTATAGGATACCTACTACACAAGGACACCCTACCAACTCCAGGAGATATAGCAGCTCTACCAAATACATAGAAAACAAACAAACAAACAACACACACACACACACACACACACACACACACACACGCAGACGGAAGCAGCCAAAATGTGGAGACAAAGAAATATGTCACAAATGAAAGAAATGGAAGCAAGCAACTACTGGTTACAGAGTTGAAAACCATGGTTATAAGGTTATTCCAGAATCTTCATGAGACATGCAAGGAACTTAGTGAGATTTTCAAGGATCTTAGTCAGAATGTCAAACATATGGAAAAGGACCAGTCAGAAATTATGAATATACTGATTTAAATAAAGAATAATATACAGAAATTCAACAGTAGAGTAGAGGATTATGAGAATCAAATCAATAATTTGAAATATGAGGAACGAAATACACCCTATCAGAAAAGCAAAAAGAAAAAAAGTCCAAAAATATGAGGATAGTGTAAGGAGCCTCGGGGACAACTGAAAGCATACCAATATTCACATTATGGGGGTGCCAGAAGAAGAGAGAGAGCAAGATATTGAAAACCTATTTGAAGAAATAATGACAGCAAATGTTCCCTATATGGTGAAAGAAATAAACTTACAAGTCCAGGAAGCAAAGAGAGTCTCAAACAAGAGGAACCCAAAGAGGACCACACCAAGACACATTATAATTAAAATACCAAGGGCTAAAGACAAAGTTTCTTAAAAGCAGCAAGAGAAAAGCAGTTAGTTATCTATAAGGGAGTGCCCATGTGACTGTGAGCTGATTTCTCAACAAAAACTATGCAAACAGAAAGGGAGTGACAAGAAATATTCAAAATGATGAATAGTAGGGACCAACAATCAAGATAAATCTACCCAGCAAAGCTATCATTTAGAATTGAAGGTCCAATAAAGAACTTCACAGACAAGAAAAAGCTAAAGGAGTTCATCACCACCAAATCAGTATTACATGAAATGTTGAAGGATGTTTTTTAAGAACAGGAAAAAGAAGAAGAAAAAGGTAAAGATAAAAAATATGAAGAATAAAAAGGCAATAAATATATATATTTCAACAACTGAATCTAAAAATCAAAATAAACAAATAAGAAATCTAATGAACAGAATAAACAGGTAAATAAAATAGAATCAGCAGCATGGAAATGGAACAGACTGCTGATTCTCAGAGAGAAGGGGGACAGGAAGAGATTAAGCCCATGTCTTATATGCATATATGCATTAACTATGGACAAAGACAATAGGGTGGTGAAGACCTGGGGTGGGGCAGGGCGGGACCTGGGTTGAGGGTAGCAATGGGGGTAAAACAGAGGGACATCTGTAAGACTCACAACACTAAAGATTTTTTTTTAAATGAAAGAGGAAGGAACACTTCCAAGCTCTATCTATGAAGCCAGCATTACCCTAATTCCAAAACCAGATAAAGGTACTACAAAGAAAGAGAATTACAGGCCAATATCTCTGGTGAACACAGATGCTAAAATCCTCAAGAAAATTTTAGCAAATCAGATCCAACAATACATTAAAAAGATCATACACCATGACCAAGTGGGATTTATTCCAGAGATGCAAGGCTGGTATAATATTCACAAATCAATAAATGTGATACATTACATAAACAAATTGAAATACAAAAAAATCATTATCATATCAATAGATGCAGAAAAGCATTCAACATAATCCAACATCCTTTTTTGATGAAAACTCTCAGCTAAGTGGAAATAGAGGGATCATACCTCACTATAATAAAAGCCATATATGACAAACCTACAGTGAACATCATACTTATTGGGCAAAAACTAAAACCATTTCCCCTAAGAACAGGAACAAGTCAGGGATGCCCACTTTCACCACTTTAGTTCAACATAGTACTGGAAGTCCTAGCCATAGCAATCAGATAAGAAAAAAAAAAATAAAAGGCATCCAAATTGGAAATGAGGAAGTAAAATTGTCATTATTCGTAGATGACATGATATTGTACATAGAAAACCCTAAAGACTCCATTAAAAAACTATTAGATTTAATAAATGAATCCTACAAGGTAGCAGTATACAAAATTAACACCCAGAAATCTATGGCATTTTTATACACAAATAATGAGGTCTCAGAAAAAGAAACTAAAAATACAATTCCATTTACCATTGCTACAAAAAATTAAGATACTTAGGAATAAACTTAACCAAGGAGGTAAAAGACCTCTACTCAGAAAACTAAAGGACATTTAAAAAAAGAGATAGAGGAAGACATAAACAGATGGAAGAACATACCATGTTCTTGGATTGGTAGACTCCATCATTAAAAAATGTCGACACTACCCAAAGCACTCTATAGATTCAATGCAATCCCTATTAAAATACCTACAGCATATTTCACAGATCTAGAACAAACACTCCAAAAATTTATATGGAACCCAAAAAAGACCTTGAATAGCAGCAGAAATCTTGAGAAAGAAGAACAAGTTTAAGGGATCCCAATATCTGATATCAAGTTATACTACAAAGCCACTGTAATCTAAACAGCCTCGTACTGGCACCAGAACAGGCATATAAATCAATGGAACAGAACAAGGAACTCAAAAGTTGACCCAAGCCATTATGCTCAATTAATATTTGACAAAGATGAAAAGAGAATACAATGGTGTAAAGACAGTCTCTTCAATAAATGGTGTTGGGAAAATTAGACAGGTACATGCAAAAAAATGAAATTGGACCACCAACTTACACCATATACAAAAATAAACTCAAAATGGATAAAGGACTTAAATGTAATTTTTGAAACCATAAAAATTTTAGAATAAACCATAGGCAGCTAAATCTCAGAAATATCTTGTAGCAATATGTTTACCAATACATCTCCTAGGGCAAAGGAAACTAAGGAGTAAGTAAACAAATAGAACTTCGTCAAAATAAAAAGCTTCTGCACAGCAAAAGTAACCACAAACAAAATGAAAAGAGAGCCCACTGCATTGGAGAACATATTTGCTAATGATACATACAGTAAGGGGTTAATTTCAAAAACATAAGAAACTCAGACAACTTATCAAAAGAAAGACATATAATCCTATTAAAATGGCCAACGGGCCTAAATAGACACTTCTTCAAAGTGGACATACAGAAAGCCAGGAGATATGTGAAAACATGCTCAAAGTCACTAATCATCTGAGAGATGCAAATCAAAATGACAATAAAGTATCACCTCACACCTATCAGAATGGCTACCATCAGCAAATCAACAAATGATAAGTGCTGGCTAGGACATGGAGAAAAGGGAACCCTTGTGTACTGCTGGTGGGAATGAAAACTGGTGCAGCCACTGTGGAAAACAGTATGGAGTTTCCTCAAAAAATTAAAAATGGAACTGCCATTTGACCCAGTGATCCTACTTCTAGGAATATATCCTAAGAAACCCAAAATGCCAATCAGAAAGATTATATGCACCCCTATGTTCATAGTAGCGCCATTTAGAATAGCTAAATTTGGAAACAGCCCAAGTGCCCATCAGCAGATGAGTGGATAAAAAAGCTGAGGCACATTTACAAATAGAATACTACACAGCTATACTAAAGAAGGAACTCTTACCATTTGCAGCAACGTGGATGGACCTAGAGCAGTGGTTCTCAACCTTGGCTGCACATTAGAATCACCTGGGAATCTTTTTAAAATCCTGATTTCTGGGCCCCATCCTCCGGAAATTCTGCTTCTTTGTTACGGGGTGGGGCCACAACATTAGTAACAAAGAAACAGAATTTCTGGAGGATGAGGCCCAGAAATCAGGATTTTAAAAAGATTCCCAGGCGATTCTAATGTGCAGCCAAGGTTGAGAACCACTGACCTAGAGAGTATTATGCTAAGCAAAATAAGCTGGTCAGAGAACGATAAGTATCACACGATCTCACTCATATGTGGAATCTAATGAACAAAATAAATTGTTGAACAAAATAGATACAGAGACATAGAAGCATGGAACAGACTGCTGAACTGCAAATGGCAGGCAGGGGAGGATAGGTGGGTGGGAAGAGATAACCAAATAACTTATATTTATATACATAACCCATGGACACAGACAATAGAGTGGTGAAGGCCTGGGGTGCCGGGGGTGGGGGCGGGGGGCTGCTAGAAGAGGTCAATGGGAGAAAAGAAGGGATATATGTAATATTTTCAACAATAAAGTTTTAATTTAAAAAATAAATAAAACAAAAAGGAAAGTTGCAAGGGCACTTCATGGAAGACAGAACGTGAGGGAATGCCTGATTGAGCCATGTTTTAGGACTTTTCCTCCACCACTTCCCCCTTTTCCTCTTCCTTTTTCTCCTCCTCCTCCTTTCAATTTTAATTCCTCTTTTTCAAGGGGGCTGGGGAGAGTGGGAATTGTAATTCTCTACATTTTTAAAAGAGCAACAAACATTTACAGTATTGCTTTGAACAGTTAATTTTACTTTAGATTTATTCACATATTTACCATGCTCATTGTTTTTTTTTTTTACTTCTTCCTTCATCTCCACTGCTCTATTTTGGAATATTTCCCTTCTAATCCTCACTTCTGCATTTTCTATATGTTTTATTCTCTGTTGTTCATATATATATGGTAATATATATATATATTTTTTTTCTTCTGTTTTATCTTCCACTTCACTAATAATTTCTTCATCCATGTCTACACTGCTCTTATACTCATTTATTGAGCTCATAATTTTTGTTTTATATATTTCAGTCATGTTATTTCTGTTTTGTTTATTTTTCAATATTCTTGGTCATTTTTCATACTTTGCAATTCTCTTCCAAAGTTTTCAACATTTTTATTTCTCCCTTGAACATAGTAAGCATAGTTATTTTAAAGAGTGTGTCTGGTAATTGTACCATCTGGAGTCCTTCTGTGTTTATGACTTTTTTCACATGTTTTTTGTAGTTTTCATTACGTTGTCTCTTTTTGTGCCTGGATATCTCTTGTTTTTTTGTACTAGACATTGTATTTGAAAAACAGTAGAAATTATAAGACCTTATCTTCCAGAGAAGTTTTTTTTTCATCTTTCAGGCACCTGGGTATACAAGTACTTTTAGATTATCTTAATCCAATTTGAGAAACTAATATTTTTAGTGTCACACAGATCTTTTTAAAACTGAATTACAATCCATTGAAGACCAATTTACCTTTCTCCTGGTGGTCATCTTTTCTTGGTCTCAGTCAAAGATTGAAGCATTTACCAGATCCTTCCACACTGGGTGAGCCTTGGACACATATTTTTGTCCTCTTAGCCCCATGAGGTTTCTGTTTTATTTTTATTTGGCTTGATTAAGTTTTATCTCAGTTGGCTTTTTTATACCTTCAAGAAGATTTTTAAAATAGTTTTTCAGGTTTTCTGATTGTCTTCAGCAAGAGAATTTGTTCAAATGTCCAAGGGTATTATTTTTGTCACTCCTTCCACTGAGACATTTTTGTGAATTTCTGTAAGTGGTATGAGAGATCTGTATGCAAGTCCTGTCTTTACTGCTAATAAGCAGTATGAATTTGGTGAGTAATATCAGCTTTCTGGATTCCATTTCACTTCTATATCAGAAATTTTAATTAGATGATATTTAGTGTCTCTTGAGGGTCCAAAATTTTATGATTTCTTGGTTCAGAGCTTTCCAAAGGGAAAGTATAATACATTGAGAATAGATTTCTTTAAACTTGTGGAAGTTTAAACTCACTAAAACATATCAGTATCAAACATATTTGCATCAATCTAATTTCAATATGTTTGTTAGGAAAATGTTTCCTGAGATTTAAGCCAGTGACTGATTTCAATGTTCCCATATCTGAGGCTGGAGAAAGCCTGAAGCCCATCTCTCTCAAAAGGTTCACTCAGGAGGTAGGAACCACATGAGCTTTTTAGAAGAGAATTTAATACAAGAAATTGCTGGCCATGTATTATGGGAGTTGAAAGGCAAAAAGGGAACTCAAAGGCACCAACTGCTGTTTGCAGCTACCACCCCTAGAGCTGGAGGATCAAAGGAAACAGGATGAAATTATTAAAGTATAGAAGCTTGGGGAAGGGCCTGTGGAGTGAAAACTTGGACCTCAGAGACAAAGGCCCTGCTGGTGCTGGTGCCTCAGGACCTTTGAGGAGAGTCCGCAGGGGCTGGAACTCCGTCTCTGGGAAAGGCCCTGTCAGCTGGCTGGGTGTGCTGAGGGAGAATGTTAAGCTGGTTCTAGGAGTATTGAAAAAGCAGCCACTAGAACAAACTGCTTCTGTCTAAAGAAAGACACCTCTTCTCCCTCACCCAGCTCTACAGCCTCTCTCTACGGCCTTACCCCCACTGGCAGAAACTCAAAAGGAGAAACACAGCCCTAGCATCACAGATATTTTAACCACAGAACTTTTTTTACTAACCAGCACCCCATATTCACAATCTGTACCACATCTGATATTTTGTTATGCTTAGAATTATTGGAGTTTCAGAATAATGAACGTAGTTTACGCTCCAAATGTTTCTGTTGTTTTATCTAGGCATATTATGTCTATGTAAGAAATATGGGTACACTGATTTGTAGCAAAAGAAAGTGAACCTTCAGAGTAATAATTGAAAAGATAGCTACTTTAAGAAGCAAAAGCTTTATAAATTTCTGTTTTTAGCCTCTCTTTTTTTTACTATTTGAGGAACTATCTTACCTTAGCTTACTCAACAGCACTCATTCCACTATCCTATATAATAAAAGCCCAGCGACCAAATGGCGGAACGAACCAGAACAACCGGTCAAACAGTCACTATGATGCATAATGACCACCAGGGGGCAGATGCTCAGTGCAGGAGCTGCCCCCTGGTGGTCAGTGCTCTACCACAGTGGGAGCACCACTTAGCTGGCCAGGATGAGCAGCTGCTCCCGCTGCGAACCCTGGGCCAATGGGCCGGAACCCGAGCTGCGATCATTGCCTCCACACCCCAAGCTCCTCCTCCTCACTCCCTGTCACCTCTTCCAGACACCCACAGGCCGTGCAGCACCACCACTGGGCTGACCCCAGAGTCTGGGAGGCAGGTTCGTGGCCACCTCGGCACTGAAGCCTACTCCACCGCCTCTCAGTGCTATTGTCCCAGGCCCGGCCTTGACTGGGTCCCCTGGAGAGGTGAGTGCTCTGGCTCCATGGAAGATGCTGGCTCAGGGAGTAGCCACTCAGAGGGCAGGTCCACAGCCACTTGGCTAACTAGGATGAGTGAGACGATTCCCACAAGCCACATACCCCACCAGAGGATGAATTCCGTGCATTGGGTCTCTGGTATTATAATAAACTATTAGATAATTCTTGCCTTTATGTCCCCAAATTAAAAACATTTGAAACATCACTGCAGTGTACTGAGGCTCTGAAGGCTTCCTCTGACTCATATACTCTGACATGAGTCTCTGTCTAAATAAAGACAGACTCCAAGGGAGCCTTCCCAAAAGTGGCCTATGATTAATCTGGTGACTTGTAAACAAATAAGCTTCCTTCAGCTTCAGTTTGCTACATTTCTCTGTCCCTTCCATTCTTTGTAAAGACTGGCTCAAATTGTGTTAAAAGTCAAATTTTATTACAGTGAACTCTACAGCAGTGTTTAAATTATTTTTATTATTGTGGAAATTGTTATATCTAGTAATGTCTCAAGAATTTAATTGGGCTTCAAAATCTTAATGTTAACTTGAGACTCTATTGAAACAGTGATTTTATCTTATAACTAGAGGCCCGGTGCACAAAAATTTGTGCACTCGGGGGGCGGGGGGAGGGGGGTCCCCCAGCCCGGCCTGTGCCCTCTCGCAGTCTGGGACCCCTCGGGAGATAACGACCTGCTGGCTTAGGCCTGCTCCCGGGTGGCAGAGGGCAGGCCCAATTCCTAGGTGCAGCCCCTGGTCAGGCTCAGAGCAGGGCCGATTGGGGAGTTGGGGCGCTGCCCCCTGTCACACTCAAGGCAGGGTCGATGGGGAGGTTATGGCTCTACCCTGTCACAGACAGAGCAAGGCCCGTGGGGGGGGGGGGGGTTGGGGCGCCACCCCCTGTCACACACAGAGCAGGGCCGATCAGGGGGTTGGGGCGCTGCCCCCTGTCACTCACAGAGCAGGGACAATCAGGGGGTTGGGGCGCTGCCCCCTGTCACTCACAGAGCAGGGCCGATCAGGGGGGTTGGGGCTCTGTACCCTGTCACACACAAAGCAGGGTCAATCAGGGGGTTGGGGCGCTGCACCCTGTCACACTCAGGGCAGGGCCAATGGGGAGGTTATAGCTCTACCCTGTCACACACAGAGCAAGGCCTGTGGAGGGGGGTTGGGGCGCCACCCTCTATCACCCACAGAGCAGGGCTGATCAGGGGGTTGGGGCGCCGCCACTGTCACACTTGGGGCAGGGCCGATGGAGAGGTTATGGCTCTACCCTGTCACACACAGAGCAGGGCCTGGGGGGGGGGGGGGGGTTGGGGCACTGCACCCTGTCACACACAGAGCCGCAGGGCAATCAGGGGATTGGGGAGCTCCCCCCTATCAGGCACAGAGCAGGGCTGATCAGGGGGTTGGGGCGCCTTCCCCTGTCACGAACAGAGCAGGGCAGATAGGGAGGTTGTGGCCCAGCCCCCTGTCACACACAGAGCTGCAGGGCGATCAGGGGGTTTGGGCGCTGCCCCTGTCACGCTGATCCTGGTGCCGGGAGCCTCGCTGCTCCGCTGATCCCGGTGCTGGGAGGCATATTACCCTTTTACTATATAGGATAGAGGCCTGGTGCATGGGTAGGGGTTGGCTGGTTTGCCCTGAAGGGTGTCCTGGATCAGAGTGGGGTTCCCCACTGGGGTGCCTGGCCAGTCTGGGTGAGGGGCTGAGGGCTGTTTTCCGGCTGGCAGATGACTAAAAGCTCCCAACCGCTCCTTGTTTTCTTTTTTTATTCTGGGCCAGCTTTAGCTCTGAGGCCTCGCTGCTGAAAACATCGATACAATGTTGCAGTCCGGGGCTGACTGACAGCAGGTTTCTGGGGTTTTGTTTAGCTTCTTATTTGCAACATAGTACATAGTTGCTTAGAGTTGTAGCTCAGAGGCCGGCAGCGCAGGCGGGGAACGTTGGAGTCCTCCTTCACTGCAGCAAGCAAGCCTCATGTTCGCTTCCAGCTGCCTGGCTGCCGGCCGCCATCTTGGCTGAGAGTTAATTTGCATATACTCACTGATTAGCCAATGAAAAGGGTAGCGGTCGTACGCTAATTACCATGTTTCTCTTTTATTAGTGTAGATAAATGAGTTACTTGTATATGTTAAAGTGTTCAGGATTTTTCAAAACCAGCCAAAGAGAGGAGAACACCATATGCTAGAAATTTATACCTAAAATAATGAGCACAGGGCCTAACATCTATGCAGCTAAACATACTTATACATTTACAATATAGAGCAACCAGCGTAAACCAAGACCAAAGCAGAAGAATTATATCAATTAAGCATGAACTTTACTATCCTATCTAATAAAAGAGAAACATGGTAATTAGCCGTACCTCCGCTACCCTTCCCATTGGCTAATCAGGGTGATATGCAAATTAACTGCCAGCCAAGATGGTGGCCGGCAGCCAGACAGCTTGAAGCAAACATGAGGCTTGCTTGCTTCAGTGACAGAGGAAGCCAACATTCCCCGCCTGCTGCTGCTGGCCTCTGAGCTTGCAGTTTGAAACATTGTTACAAATATAGAAGCTAAACAAAACCCCAGAAACCTGCTTTCAGCCAGCCAGGATCTCAGAGTTGGAGTTGAAACAGTGTTTCGATTATAGAACCCAAACAAACCAGATACCTGCTTTCAGCAGCCGAGGCCTAAGAGCTGGAGCCAAGCCTCAGAGCTAAAGCTGGCCCAGAATAAAAAGAAAAAGAAAAAAGGGAGCAGTTGGGAGCTTCAGTCACCCGCCAGTCTGAAAACGGCCCTCAGCCCCTCACCCAGACTGGCCAGGCACCCCAGTGGAGACCCCCACCCTGAAGGGGGTGTGACCAGCTGCAAACAGCCATCAGCTCCTCACCCAGGCTGGCCAGGCACCCAAGCGGGACCCCCACCCTGATCCAGGACACCCTTCAGGGCAAACCAGCCAGCCACCACCCATGCACCAGGCCTCTATCCTATATAATAAAAGGGTAATATGCCTCCCGGCACCAGAATCAGCATGACAGGGGGCAGCGACCAAACCCCCTGATCGCCCTGCAGCTCTGTGTGTGACAGGGGGCGGGGCCACAACCTCCCTATCCGCCCTACTCTGTTCGTGACAGGGGAAGGTGCCCCGACCCCCTGATCAGCCCTGCTCTGTGCCTGATAGGGGGGAGTTCCCCAACCCCCTGATCGCCCTGCGGCTCTGTGTGTGACAGGGTGTGGCGCCCCAACCCACCCCCCCCACGGGCCCTGCTCTGTGTGTGACAGGGTAGAGCCATAACCTCCCCATCTGCCCTGCCCTGAGTGTGACAGGGGGGAGCTCCTCAACCCCCTGATGGGCCCTGCTCTGTGAGTGACAGGGGGCAGCGCCCCAACCCCCTGATTGGCCCTGCTCTGTGCGTGACAGGGGGTGGTGCCGCAACCTCCCTATCGACCCTGCCTTGAGTGTGACAGGGGACAGTGCCCCAACCTCCCAATTGGCCCTACCCTGAGCATTACTGGGGGTGGCATCGCAACCTCCCAATCTGCCCTGCTCTGTGCATGACAGGGGGCGGTGCCCTAACTCCCCAATTGGCCCTGCTCTGAGCCCGACCAGGGGCTGCACCTAGGGATTGGGCCTGCCCTCTGCCACCCGGAGCAGGCCTAAGCCAGCAGGTCATTATCTCCCGAGGGATCCCAGACTGCGAGAGGGCACAGGCCGGGCTGAGGGACCCCCTCCCCCCCCCCCCCCGAGTGCACAATTTTTTGTGCACCGGGCCTCTAGTCTATATAATAAAAGCCTAAGCGACCATTACAGCAGAATGACCAGTCACTATTATGCTCACTGACCACCAGGGGCAGACGCTCAACTCAGGAGCTGCCCCCCGGTGGTCCCACAGGGGGAGCATTGCTCAGCCAGAAGCCCGGCTCATGGCTGGCAAGTGCAGCAGTGGTGGTGGGAGCCTCTCCTGCCTCTGTGGCAGCACTAAGGAGCAGTGAGCTGAGCAGTACGGAGCGAGCAGGTGGGCGGTAAGGAGCAAGGGGTCCTGGACTGTGAGAGGGATGTCTGTCTGCTGGCTTAAGCCCAATCCTGTGGCAGACAGACATCCCTGGAGGGGTCCGGGACTGTGAGAAGGTGCAGGCGGGGCTGACAGACCCCCCCGCCCCCAGTTCATGAAATTCATGCACTGGGTCTCTAGTGTTAGGAATAATGATTGTAAGAAGGATTTCAAGGCTTAAAGTACTTTATATCAGCAGTTGTCATCTGAGTTCTTAAGATGCAAACAAACAAAAAAACCCTCCTCAGTAAGTTTAAGTAGACACAGAATTTATTGGAAAATAGTTAACAGTTTCAAAGATTCTCTAGAAAGGCCAGAGAAACAGACTTGTAAGCAATGCATCCAGGAATAGCACCCAAATCTCCTACCAGCTAGAACCACTCCAGTGAAAAATGCAGTGGCCCCACTGATTATATAGCACAATGTTTCTCTTAAGCAAGATGGATAAGCCCTAGAGATCTGCTATACAACATTGCATATATAATAAGCAATCATGTATTGTATACTTAAAAAATTGTAAATCTCATGTTCTTGTCACAATAAAATAAAAAGGTTTAATATATAAAAATAAAGGGAATCCAAGGCATGGCACTGGAAATCGTCTTTTGATCCTGCGTTCTGGCCTCTACCAGTAGAAATGCTGCCTCTACCATCTCCAGAGGCAGGGCGGTGTCTGCTTGCACTGTGGGTTCTGGACAGCATTTCCTTCTGCTGGAGGCCTAAGTGGCTGTGTCTGGTTGGCCATCTACATCACAGCCGCTTTGCCTTAGCTGCCAGTGAGGCTGAGAAAGCATGCTTCTGCCTGCACGGAAGCCTGAGGAGCAAGTCTGGGAGGCCCTGACTCATAAGATAGGGAATTCCCAAACATAGGAAGAATGTTTAGAAGTACTGGCTACCAAAATGAATGGAAAAAGTCACTTCTCCAAGTGTGGTACTTTGCATCTGCATCTGCATCATAATATCTCAGGGTGCTGATGAAAAATGAAGATTTCTGGGCCGTGCCTCCAAATCTTATGAATTAGAATCTCGGGCACATCAGCAATCTACATTTTCCATAGTCTCCTCAGGTGATTGTGATGAATGACACAGAGTGAGAATACCTACAGTTTATATTTTCAAATGCACTTTGAGTAATTGTATTTGACTTATTTTTAGAATTGAACAAGAAAAACTATAACTGCTACCTCAGTCAGAAATCAAAAATTTCTGTAATTCTATATAGAAAAGACGTCTGCTGTGGACAAGAGAAATAATAAATGTCTGCTATCCTTTCCACAGAAGGAACAACAAAGGAGGAAGAAAGACAGTGTTATCTGTGTTTAGGAACATGGACTCTGAAGCTAGATTGCTTGAATTTGAATACACTTGATCTCAATAAACATCCCCCAACTTAGTTGCTTAAAACAACATTACCCTGTAATTTCTGTAGGTCAGGAATTAAGAATAGGTTTAGCTGCGTGGCTCAAGCTCTTGCAGGAGGTTCTAGTTAACCTGTTGCCTGGCGTTATAGTCTAATGTGGAAGCATGACGGGAGAACACTCTCCCAACATCACTCATGTGGTTGGTGGCAGGAGGCCTCAGTTCCTTACTGGCTATTAGCCAGAAACTTCACTTCCTCAGCAAATGGGCTTCTGACAGTATGGCCACTTGCTTCCCACTGAGCAAGTAATGAGAAAGGGAAAGGGTGGGGGAGAGAGAAAGAGACAGGGGAAGAGGGAGAGAGAGAGGAAACTTAGAAGCTGAAGTATTTTTGTATAGCCTACTCTTGGCTGTATGATGGGCCACTACTGCTGCAGCAGTCTACTTGTGCCCCTGAACAGCCCTCTGGTGTGGGATTACACAAGGCATGAATACCAGGAGGCAGGGATCCATTTATAAGATTACTTATCACAGCCATCCTTGTGTGAGAAGTCC
Source organism: Myotis yumanensis (assembly GCF_028538775.1). Taxonomy (NCBI): domain Eukaryota; kingdom Metazoa; phylum Chordata; class Mammalia; order Chiroptera; family Vespertilionidae; genus Myotis; species Myotis yumanensis. The sequence goes on from NW_027223752.1 coordinate 102,704,036, forward strand.
TTTCCTTTGTGTTCCTTTCAAGTCTATCCTCAATGTTTATCATAATCATATTTCATCTGTATCAAAATATTGAAGATGAATTAGGGGAGGCAGGAAAAAAGCAGGAATTTCATCACACTCCATTCAAGTCATGTCAACGACTCTCTATCAAAGGGCCACCCTGTGTCCCTCATGAACTGGACACATGTGTACTTCAGAGGCCAGCAGCTACAGTGCCTGTCCTCACAGAGCTGGGCAAATAAGTCAGATCATGCATAATTAAAGCACAGGGCAAAATGTAGCAATATAAAATACAGAAGGTGTGTTTTCATACAAAATGTAGTCAAGAATCAATTATGTCATTTAATTTTTAATTCGTAAATTAAATGAAGAGGTTAGACTAAGAGGGTCTCAAGATCCTGTTCAGTTTTTGGCTTTCTAAGGACTGTAAGAGAATGGAAGGAAGCTCAGCCTGGTGTCATGATCAGGAAGCTTTCAAAGTGAACAAGGTGGCCCCTGGACTTTAAGGGATGGTGGGGTGGGATGTCTGGGCTTGAAGGAAAAGGTGGGGGCTGAGGAGGTGAAGTTAATTATGAAGCCTCAGAGGCCAGAATTCACAATTTTATTGCACTTTAGTAAAGAATGACTACGTGATTTTGAAATTCCTTTTGTCCATTTCAAGATAAAGACTTGGACTAACATTTGTCCTTTTCTTTGAAAATTATACATAACTGTACATTGTTCTAATCTATAAGGTCATGTCTATTTTTTCTTGGGAATGTTACTTTTCTTTTTCTTGAAAATTTGTATTTGTATTACTGGTATCCTTAAAAGTCAATCCATTGTATTTAAAATGCTGGTGTTGTGCTTCTATCAGTATGTGTAATAGTGGGCACTTCAGCAACATCCTCACAAAATCCAAAAAGTAAAATAAACATCCACCCAACTTGAAAAGTAGGTATGCTGGGTGAGTGAAAACCATGCTTAATTTGTTGTTGTTTTCTTCCACTAATCTATTGATATACAATTGTAAATCTTCTTTTAAACCTCTTCTTTCTCACTTTACTATTTCCACGTGTGCAGCTTTATAATTATTTCTCTGCTTCCTTTTGGAATGGATTTAAAACATGTAGCCCTCTCTGCAAGAGTGGTCTCTAGATACCTTCTCTGCTGAGGGAGGAAACCAATGGGCTCCAGTCTCTGTTCCCTGGGACAGAGTAGAAATGCAGAATTGTAGGTTCCACCCCAGACCCACTGAGTCAGAACCTGCATTTTTAACAAGATCCCCAGATAGCTAGTATGCACATTGAAGGTGAAAAGCTCTGCTCTAGGACTGTCATTGTGTATGGAGGCTGGCAGATGGACACGGTGAGTTTTGGGGGCTTTTGAAGGTCTCCCCTTATCTCTGCTTTCTTGCCTCCCTGGCTTCCTCCCTTCTTTGCTCCCTTTTTCCTCCCTCTTTTCCTCCCCCACCAACCTGCACAGAGTTTATCTTTTTATTTTTCTATGGAAATATTGAAACGATTGAGACTTGTTTTTGTTTTTCCCCATCACTTGGAGCTGTTCCCTTTCATCTTTGATTCAGCCAATTTCCTTCAAAGCTAAATATTAAACAGATCGGTCTCCTGACAGCTGACCCCAAATGGGGACATGGTCCTCCCCCGGGGGTTGGAGAGCTGAGCCGACAAAGGTAGAAGAGAGACAGGATGGAGCCAGTTCCTGTCCCCTGGGGAAACCCCAAAATTGTGTCTCTGCCTTCACATCAGCCAAGTAGCCAATACCCAAACAGCAGATAGCTTCTGGAAGGCATTCTTGTAGAAATTCCTTTTTTTGCCAGAGGGTGAAAGGGTTGTAATTGATTTTGTCTGCCTCTCAGATGGACTTAGAGAGACACAAAGGTCTGAACTCTAATAGAAAGGTAACATTTTTAGATACGGAGCAAACTGGAGCAAACATTTCTATGTGGCCATGAGATCTAGTTTTCTATATTAGTTTTTTCCCCCCACCAGCTTGTCATTCTATTTAGTAAAGTAGGAACAGTAAAGTTTATTAAGTTAACCATCTTCTAAAAACCTAATTGTTTCAAAAACCACAAATTAATAATAATAATAATAAAGCTAATCTTCCCAAAGACTTCCAGACATTGGTGGCCGCCTCTCACTGAAGAGCACAGCCCTGACCCCTGCCTCAGAGAACCCACGCCGGGCTCTCCTTACTGCGCCTGGAGCGTGTGCCTAAGCACAGTGCGCTGTTGGCCTCACATCTGATGCGCTGAATGTCAATATAGGAAGATATGGAAGAGAAGAGATAGACAGAGAAAACAGAAATGACAAAACACCCCTTTGCCTTACCATTTCACTCTGAAATGAGAGAGAGCTGATAGGGCTCCATAATGTTACCGAACCACTGAAATGCCAGTGTCAGAAAAGAGCTGATAATTGTTTTAGACACAGGAAAGCCAACCAACCTCCTAGTCATTGTGAATGAACAAAGCTGAGAGAGAGGGAGAGGCAGAGAAACATCAGTTGGCTGCCTCCTGCACGCCCCCTACTGGGGATCGAGCCCACAACCTGGGCATGTGCCCTGACCAGGAATCTGTGCATGTGATGATGCTCAACCACTGACCCACATGGGCCAGGGAAATTATCAAAGTTTCTGAGAGGAAAAAAGCACAGGAGTCAGAAAGCCTTCCCATAAGCCTGAATAGAAAAACCTGGTAGGAATGCATTTGCCTGCAAAAGTAATGTGGAAAACCTATGAATTTTGTTTCACAAACTGTTGTTAGGCCCTGTGAATTCACCTCATCCCTCCTCTCTAATTATGATGAATTTGAGTGTTTTTATGTGATTTTTGAAAATGAAAAATAGTGAGCTTATATTTATGAGATTTTACCCATTTCATGAGTCACTGGAAATAAGAGGTGAAAAAGTGAGTTTATTTCCTCTCAAACCTGAGTTCAAACAAGTAAAAGCCTAGGAATTCTTAAAATGTTTGTAACATAAAGCAGAATCTAAGCCTATACTGGTTTTGTTATTATATTTTTATTTGTTTTTTTTATATTTTTTTATTGATTTCAGAGAGGAAGGGAGAGGAAAAAAGAGAGAGAGAGAGAGAGAGAGAGAGAGAGAAAGAGAGAGAGAGAAACATCAATGATGAGAATCATTGAATGGCTGCCTCCTGCACACACCCTACTGGGAACTGAGCCCACAACCTGGGCATGTGCCCTGACCAGGAATCAAACCATGACAGCCTAGTTTGTAGGTTAACATTCAACCACTGAGTCACACTGGCCAGGCTATTTGTTTGTTTTTTAATTTAAGCTGTATCATAGGGTTTTGTGCACACTGTGACACTTAAGATCATTAATACATATTTAATAAAATAAGTTTTCTAAATGGTAGTGGAGAATAAAATTCATAATTGTGTTTTCATTTCTGAGGCAAAGCTACTGATACTCAAAAAAATGCCCTGAGTGAAAGTTATAAACCAAGATTATAAGAAAAATTCTAACCCTAGATGGGAAGTTTTAAAACAGAGGGCATACTATTTCCTATTCTTTGGAGGGAGAGAGAGGAAGAGAGAGAGAGAGAGAGAGAGAGAGAGAGATTAACCTCAGTCAGAGTTCTGATTTATATCCTTTTGTTTTTCTACATCATCTTCATATATCTTTCTGTAATTTACATATTCTTGTAATGGGCTTAGAGTCTTTTCCAAACAAGGAAGAATAAATATTTGTTATTTTGATAGTTGTCTGCTCAAAATTAATTTTTACATTTTTAAACCTATAGTTATTCTTAAGTTCAGTTACCAATGGGTTTGTAACTATTGTTAAATAAGCAAGGGCTCCTCCTAGTGATATTGCTAAATCAATGCAGTGTCCTAATTCCAGGTTCATGTGTTTTATTTGTGCGTAATCGGTTATTAGTCTTACTAAACACAAACTGAGAATCTGTTGAATTTTCAGAGATCAATAATGTATATATGGATTTTTCTAAAACTGCAGTAACTTCTTCAGGACACTAGGGGCCATTTGACTAAATTACAGTTGTTCCCTTTATCTGTGATTTCGCCTTCTAAGGTCTCAGTTACCAGTAGTCAATCATGGTCCAAAAATATTAAATTTACCCACCCACTGACATTGTCTGCTGCTGACATCCAACCATCAACATCGTCATGGCACGATGATAAGGATCAGCCAAAGTAGATGATCCTGCTTGTGGCATCTTGTCAGCAGGTCAATAGTAGCCTAAAGCTGTGCCACAGTGCCTACGGAAGTCTCCTCACTTTATCTCCTCACATAGGCATTTTAACCTCTCACATCATCACAAGAAAAAGAAGGGTGAATATAAGACAATACGAATTTGAAAGAGATGACATAACTTTTGTTACAATATATTATAAATAATTACTCCATTTTATTATCAATTACTAGAAGCCCAGTGCACGGATTCGTGCACCGGTGGGGTCCCTTGGCTGGCCTGCACCCTCTTGCAATCCAGGACCCCTTGGGGGATGTTGGACTGCTGGTTTCAGCCCAATCCCTGCAGGCCAAGCTGAGGGATCCCCCGGTGCATGAATCTGTGCACTGGGCCTCTAGCATGCATATCTTTCATTAATCTCTTCCTGCCCTCCCCACTCCCCTCTTCCCTCTGAGATTCATCAGTCTGTTCCATGTTTCCATGCCTGTGTGTTGAATATCTGTCCCCTGGTGGTCAGTGTGTGTCATAGCTATCGGTTGAACAGTCGGTCGGTCGCTTAGGCTTTTATATATATAGACTAGAGGCACGTGCAAAACATTCATGCACTGGAGGGTGTCCCTCATCCCGGCCTGCACCCTCTTGCAGTCTGGGACCCCTCGGGGGATATCCACCTGCCACAGAGGTGAGAGAGGCTCCCGCCACTGCCGCTGCACTTGCCAGCTGAGAGCTGGCTTTTGGCTGAACGGCACTCCCCCTGTGAGAGCACACTGACCACCAGGGGATAGCTCCTGCATTGAGCGTCTGCCCCTGGTGGTCAATGTGCGTCATAGCGACCAGTCAGTCTATTTGCATATTAGCCTTTTATTATATAGGATTATTGTTAATCTCTTACTCTGCCTAATTTATAAATTAAATTTTATCATAGGTCTGTGTATATAGACAGAAACATAGTATATGTAAGGGTTCAGTACAATCAGAAGGTTCAGGCATCCACCTGGGGTCTTGGAAGGTATCCCTCATGGATAAGGGGGCACTACTGTTTGTCCCAGTTCAACTGGGCCAAAACATGACCTGCTTTAGCTCCATATTTCTAGGGGTAGAATCAAACTCATTATATTCAATACTTTAGTATTTTTGTAATTGTATAGTTATTCAAAATCTCTTTAAAAGGAAAAAGTGTAAACTCCCTTAATATTGACATTGGAACCAATTATGGTACAATAGTGATGCATGAACAAAAAAATCACTCTGGTTTATTTATCTTTGTCAGCAAAAGTGGGGTAGAATAAAAGTAAGAAAGCTGATGTCCCTTTTACTATTATCTGGTTTAGTCAGCTTCTGTTTTCCTATTCCTTACCCTAACAAGGAAATGTAGCTAATATATATTACAACCGTCCACCCCCCACTACTCTCTCTGTCCAATATCACCCTTAATTCTTTGTGTAAGATGAGAAGGATTGCACCAGTTGCTCAGGGAAAAGAAGTGCTCTTTCCGTTTCTTTTCCCTGCCGTGTTTATTTATTAAGCTGTTCCATTCCAGGCTGGGCAAACCAAGCACCCCTGTCTTTTTTTAAAAGTAATTAGAAGATTGCATAAGACATCATTTTCTTGGTTTTACCCATGAACCAGAAAAGACTGATGGTCATAACCAGGTAACTACACGTCCTGGAGACCGAGGTGCTTGGGATGGAGCAGGACCAAGGGTCTGCTGACAGCAGGAAGGCCTCTCCTTTCTTTTGATGAGGTTACAAGATGGTTCATCTGTTAACTTGTGGAAATAGCTTTGAAGGAAAGCAGCGCAAGCTGGTTTGTTGTAATTGGATTTAAGTACTGTTGAATATAATGTAAAAGTGACGCATCCTCCTAATAATTAAAGTTGTCATCTCCAGGTTTTATTCAAAGTTTCAGTCGTGCTTGAACTCGCAGATTTGCCTTAAAGCTTAGATGCTTCATCTCAAAAGGCCGTGGGAGTGTAACAGGGAAGCCAGCAGCAGGTTGGAATTTTCCTCCATAAAGTAGAGGAGGAACACTATACTGTGTTCTCAAAATGCAATCCTGGTCACCCGGACAGCTTGCGCCTGCCACATAGGGGATTGCCAAAGAAAGGATTTCAGGGTGGGTGGGCAACTCCCCTTCTTCTAATGCATGTTGTGTTGGGGTGTCAGGGTGTGGACTGAATTTCCCAGGTTGGCGTCTTTATGGTTTCATCTCCCTTATTGTGCTGTGGAATTGGGGAAATCAAATTTGAGCTTTAGGATGTGGACAGGAGGCAGGAGCTTTGCCTGTAAATTACAACAAAGGCTGAACTCACAAGGCCTGGCAAGGAAACAAAGTGGCCACAATTGGCTTGGGCCTGGAGCCAGAGCCCCTGCAGAGCAGGAGCCGAGCTGAGGCCTCCTCCCAGGGCCACTGCCGCTCGGCCTATGCTTGGATAACACGCAGGCTCTTTGCTGCTTCTCCTGAATCATAGCAACAAGCAGGTTGGGCCAAGATGGAATAAATGAAATCAAGATTAAAGAAAATTTTAAGAGAGATATGAATTAGTGAATTGGAGAGGTGATTTTGTCCTTCCCATTCTCTTTATTTTCAAAGGATCGTCTCATTCTCCTTTCAGTAGTGGGGCCAGGGAGGCTGGTGGAGCAGCTCAGACCTCCAGAAGGACCTCGGGGGCAGAAGTGCGGTGAGACTCTGGAGCCAGTGGGGAGGACCCTAGGTGCCAAGGGGAGCTATCTATAGGCTTTTTCATTAATATTGAGAAGGGGCCCAGGGCTTGTACTTACTGCAGCCCATTATATTCCTGGAAAGCTGAAAGTAAAAAAACAAGGACACTCACAGAGCCCATAGGTTCCCAGGTTAGTTCTTCACTCTTCCTCTCGCCCCCTCCACACACACACTCACACACACACTCCTACCCCATGGAGCTCAACCTTTGAGATCACCGTAAACTGCCCCAGGCAAGAACATCAATTCATTTGTCTCTTGAGACACTCTCTGGTATGTTTATGAAATGAGCACTGGAGACTCCAATTTCACAATCAACAATGTACCCAAATATAGAAAAAGTTTTGTTCCAAGATAATTTTGTCTTTAAACAGCAAGATCAACAAAGGATGCCTTCAGGGAACTGGTGGTCCTGCACTCAAGTCTGAGACTCTGAACTGCCTCTCAGGAAAAGGAGAAGGATGTGCCTCCAACACAAATCTGTTTCCATCACCTCATGCTGACCAACAGTAGGGATGAAGCCCTGAACAGTAAAGTATAACTTAAACCATTAGGACCCTAGCACTTGGGGTTAGGTGGCACTATTTAATGGACTCCGTAGTTTAATGAAGTCCATTAAACAGTGCCAGGGCAAGGCAAGGCCCATGGTTTAACTGGTTGGAAAGCTTTTGATGAAACCGAGTGCTGGTTGTCAAGGCTCTCTCCCTCTAAAATGTTTAAATCCTGGATAATTCCCTGGAAATGTACTCTGGGTGTTTTTGACTCATGTATATGTAAGCTCATCCCCATTGCTATTTTCAAAAGGCATTTGATGGAAATTCAGAGTGAACTTTTTATCTTTATTTTATCAAGGACTCCAGTACATTAGATTCACAATAGTCAACATGGGTTGATGCAAAGTTTGACTACTTCTGTCTTAATGTTTGTTTGCTTTTTTCTTACTGGCCTTGATAAATTTCCTAAGACAAGAAATTTACTATGCTGTCTTCAGAGTAGAGTATCCTCTCTTTGAGCTGGGAAATTGGGATCCCATCAGTAAGCAGTGAGGTAACATGGAGTTTCCATCATTTTCTGTTTAGGGAGTAAAAAAAAATAAGGCAAAAATAAATATCAGTTCCCAGGTTCTTGCTGTGTTGTAGGAAGTACTTTCCATTCCAGCTGGTTGACAGAGAGACAGCTTGGCCTTGCTGTTATATCAGTGACTAACTGGTCCCAAGACACAAACTTGATTCATTCAGTATACATAGGGTTTTGGAGTCATAAAGACTTGGATTTGAAAATTCTGTCCCCTCCATGATTCCCAACTAGATGTCTGACCTGGGTGAGTTATTGAAACTCTCCAAACCTCAACTTCTTCACTTTTCAAGTGGAGGTAATAATATGCAACTTGTAGCTTTTAGCTAATGTTTATGGAGTGCTAACAATGTGCCAGATATTGTGCTAAAAAACTTTATACACATTATTTTATTCTACCCTGACAATTTCCTTATTCTAGAAATGGGAGAATTGGAATTTAAGAGTGTTCATAGAGCTGGGACACAAATACAGCACTTCCTTACTCCAGGGTTCTCATCCTATTACTATGAGTACTGAATTAAATGAAAGATGGCTAGGGTAGGAATCATACTACAAAGCAAAGAGAACCAGCATTTACTAAGAACTGACCTACTGTGTGCCATACCCTCTACATGCTTTATTTTTCAAAGCTGTCATCTTGCTTGTGTGCACAGAGCTTTTGTGGGATTTGTTTGAACATTTTAGTAAAGGATCCCAGAGACTTGTATATCTCTGACTAAAGAAACACCCTCCAATTTCCCTGGAGAAGGTTGTCCTCTTCCATCCAGCATACCGCTTTAACAAGGATGCATATAGAATGTTGAGTAAAAGGCAATCAATCTTTGAAATCAATGGAGCCAAAGATGTCATACTGACACCACACTCTTCCAAAGGGATTTAGCAATGCTCCAGTGCAGCACCAATATAAGTCTTGAAAATGCAGAAGGAGAAAGATTTTACTGTTGAATGATTTATTTGTTCTAATGACAGATTTCTGAAGTTTTAAAAAAAATTTAGCAGTTGGCTCTATTCAGAAGGGTTGGAAGTAAGAGGTTCTCTATCTCCTGAAAGATTCCAGAATCCTACACGGTCTGTATTCACCCATCCTGACTCAGTTTCAAGCCCCCCTTTTTTTCTGATGGAGAGGAAATGTAGCTCTGTAGAGATATGTGTCCCAAAAGTCCCCTGACTACCATGATTTGAAAAAGAAACATGTTTGCAAGATTCAGCTGAGATGTTGAGATAAGAATGGACAGTGTGGTTACATGGGATAAAAATAGAAATAAAAGTGCTTATGAAAGTAGAATGTTTTTTTAAGTAGTTGATTCATACAATAGATAAGCCCCACAGCCATATTTATATTATAGACATCATAAAACTTAGCTTCCTAAAAGATGGTAGTTTCCAGCTAGCTGAAATCTACTGAAGCATATATTAATCTTTTTATTTTAGGAGGAAGACAAACACATGACTGAAAAGATAAAATGATTGGAATTTCCTTTGCTGCTCCCCCAAAAGCATGATTAAACATGGTATTGACCTCCTAGTACAATCTTATTAACATTCTTGCTTGATATGAATCATAATAATGTCAATAGTAACTTCCATTCATTGAGCACTTATTCTGTGCCAGGAGCTGTGCTGGCCCCTTGGCATAAATTATTTCATTTAATTTTCTAAGTAATCCTATTGAGAAATTGAGAGTCAGATTTTAAATGATTCTTCTAAAGCTTCATACACAATGTGTATATTTGAATTCCTTGTCTCGTTGACTCCAATATTCACTCTAATCCACACCTCCTCCCTCTAAAATGGCAATCTCTTCTATATATAAAAGGCTGATATACTAAGTGTCCCTCCTACTGTCTGACCGGTCGCTATGATGCACATTGACCACCAGGGGGCAGATGCTCAACTCAGGAGCTGCCGAACTGCAGTGACTTCGCAGCAGCGGTTCTCAGGTGATGCACTCCAAAACCAGAGAGGAGGGAGCCCGATTCCTCTTGGGGCCGCGGGATTACAACTTTGGCCATGGGTTATGTTGTTGCTGGGGCACTGTTGGCCCGAATCTGGTTTACTCCACACTTGCATTTGCGTTTCACACCCTGTATGCAGCAGCTTTGCAGAGTGCCCTCTTGCACTCGGGGACCCCTTGGGGCATGTTGGAGAGCCGGTTTTGGCCCGATCCCTGCAGGCCAGGCCGAGAGACCCCACCTGCTGGAGGGACCCTGCTCACTCTGTAGATGCCCTTTGAGCCACGGTGCCACCCCAGATGCAGCTGGCCAGGGAGGGACTGCGGGAAGTTGGCTACAGGGCGTGTCTGGCATGTCTCGTCCAGTCCCACCCGACCAGCCACCTTCTAATTAATTTCCTTTCAATGTGCAAGAATCCATGCCCTGGTCACTAGTTATATATAAAGGGAAGGATGCCCTGGCATGTGTGTCTCAGTGGTTAGAGCACTGGCCTGCCCACCGAAGGGTCTAGGGTTCGATTCCCTGGTTAAAGACATGCAACTGGGTTGCAGGTTTGATGCCCAGCCCTGGTCAGGGGTGTGCAGGAGGCAACTAATTGATGTGTCTCTCTCTCACATCAATGTTTCTCTCTCTCTCTCTCTCTCTCTCTCTCTCTCTCCCTCCCTCCCTCCCTCCCTCCTTTCCACTCTCTCTAAAAGCAATGAGGGGAAAATATCCTCAGGTGAAGATTAATATCCTAGGATGAGGAAAGGGTAACTGGGGATGAAGGGGATGGGGATTGGCATCTGTCTAGTACCTGCTCTATATCAGGAACTTTACATATGTTTTTGAATACCCAAGTGTATATAATATTTATAATAAGTATGTGAACTGGTATTTAACTCCAGGTAAATCTGCTTCCATGGTTCACACATGTTCCTTCTTCAGGATTTGCTGCCTAATACTCTTGAAATTGAATTACCTTATGTGAATTTTCTTAAAAATTGAAATATATATTAAAGGTATATTTAGGAACCACCTAAACCTGAATCTAACTAAAGCAATATTGGGAATTAAGCTTTACACGTTGATATTCTGGTTATCTATGCCTACATAAAAATTACCCCAAAATGTAGTGTATTTAAGATAACAATTTTCTAATAGTATATTTATGATTCTGTGGGTCAGAAATCAGGCAGGAAACAGTAACCGAATCCTGATCTGGTAGGGTCTCCTCTCCTATGCAGAGAGGTCATCAAAATATTTTCATGCAGATGACACTTCTTTCCTAAAATTTTATTGTTACCTTTTATAAAACAAGGGTGGTATTTTTTCCCCCTCTTACTACACCAGAATTAAACACAAGTCAATCTGAGTCTCTGTAGCCTATGAGCTTTTCTCTCTCTTCTGCTGCCTTTGAAAATTGGAGCAAAGGCCTAGAGGACACAACAAAGGTACCAGGGCAGGACAGGGCAGGGCAGGGCAGGGCTGGGCAGTGCTCATATGACCAATATGCCTTTCAGTTTAGTTTCAATGAATGCTTTTAAAATTAAAAATTCATTTAACAAGTAAATATGCTCCACATATAACAGATATTTAATAAATATATGGCATAAAGAGTGAATAGATAAGTGCTAATGACTAAGGAGCTATAATGCTGAATGGTAGAGAAAGCTTCAGTACTTGGTTTCACAGTTTGACACCTAACAAGCAAAATAATGAGTGAAAGTCAATAAGGGAAAACATGGAGGTGCATTGGAACACACCACGCACAGGGGAGAGCGAGAACGAAGGATCATGGCCGTAGAATGAGGTGGAAAAAAAGATGAAAAGTCTTCAGAAATTAGTATTGGTTGGGTATTTTAGAAGTTTAATAAATACTTGAAAGAATAAATGGTTTAATAAAGCTTTCAATAATTTTCAAAATGTGAAGTTTGGGAAGTCAGTGCAGTAGAGGATTACCTAAAGAACTAGAAGAATGCTTGTTCTTGGAATTTTGACAAAGAAATGTTAAAATACCTCAACTCTGAATGAAGATAGAACCTCCCAAAGAGAAAAACAATGGACACATTTAAATATATGTGCAGTGAAAAGCCAACACATTCCTCTTTTTATGAATTCATTTGTTCCTTAGAGCTCAGTCCTTGTGTAACACTGCTGTGTTAACTTTTGCTGAGTGATTTGTTACAAAAGATGAGAGGGTCATGGAAATTGTGTAAAACCACTCCCCATCTTTAGCTATCTCAATTACAGTCCTCACTTACACTGACTACACAGTGTGGGCTGATAATGTGGAAAAGAAGCTTTCCCACAACACCAATTCAGTTAAATTTGGAGGACCCAGTCTCTTTCCCTCCAGGGCGCAGCCTGAGCCCACCGGAAAGCATACGGATTCCCAGATATCTACGCATCACTGCTGGGGAGCAATGAGGGGTCTTCTATGACACAGCACTGCTAAGCTCACCAAACCCTTCCAACCACTCATACATTTAGCACGTCCTTTTTCTATGTCAACAAATCCTGGATTATGTTTTTCATTATTTCACTACATTCTTAAGAGCAAAGGCAATCCAACAAAGAATAATTCCAGTGAAAAGCTATAACAATACAAGAAAAAAGTATTTCCATATCAAATTAAACACATTTGGGTGACTCATGTTTTATGATACACTATTGCAACTACTTTTGTGTACCTTTACTTTAGGATTCTTAGTCTTTTCAGAATTTGTAAAATACACCAATTCAGAAAGTTGAATGGCATTATTTTTTGCCATTTTTTAAAATTCAAAGCAAATGAAAATCAATCCATATATATGTAAAAAGTCATGTTAAGGATGTTTTATCTTGTGGGAAATTTAAATCTAGACTGTATGCTGTCTGGTGCATTGAGATGATTTTAAGAACATGCTGATCTCATTAGTCCCATCCCCATGGGTGGAAGTGCTTTACTTTCTTTTGATGTACTTTTAGTATTGTGCTCCCAAATTTCATTGAGGATTTAAAAAACAAAAACAAAACAAAAAACAACACACACCTTTTAAAAAAAATCCATTGTAAAATATATAAGGGCCAAGTGTATAAACACTCTCTTAAAATTTAGTAACAGGAAAAGCAAGTATCTTCTGAAGCAGTAAAATGGTCCCTTTCATCAGATGCTGAAAACAACGTAACCCATTGTGTTTCCTGGTTCCCAAAATTGCCAGGAAGCTCAGAACTACATTGACTGTTACAGTAACTATCTTAAATCATCCCTTTTATATGCTTGCTGATTTTCTATGTTAACCACCTTATTGTGAGTGCACATTATTTTGAAACCCGCCTAAAACATTTTCTGGGAGAGTATAATTTATTTTTAAAAAACAAAAAAGACAAAACAAAATTCTAATCACAATGAGATCTATAGGTTATGTCAGATAAAAGTCCAGAGGTCAATCACAAACTATCAGTCACTTGGGGAAATTATCTCCGTATACTCCCTATGTCCTTGTGCATAAAAACACCAAATAGAGAAAAGTAGAAAGGTCATTTGAAATTTGACTTCTTGATGAAAATCTACCTTCTGATTTGATTCACTGCTGAGCTTGTTCACTATGAAGAGCAGAAAAACATCAGCTAAGTCTCTTTTTTTAAAGAGATTTCCAAGTGACAGTAGAGCAGAGTGCTTTGCCCCAGGCTAGTTCCTGGTATGGATCCTTGCCTTGATATATGTGGTTCTGAATTCTGAGCAAAGAGCTTATTTAAGCACCTTTACCAAGAGATGCTGGTTGTAGCTGCCTTCTGGCAAGGTATAAAATATCGTCCAGTCTGACTTTCTGGTAATGATATTAGTACTCTAATATCTGATATTACAAATTCCAGAGAGCTGGAAAAATAGTTAAAGAAAGCCAACCAAATTGCTCTAAAGCTTTAAAAATAAACATTTGGGATTCAATTATGGGTAAAGTCCTGGGAAAGAGGAGAAGAATTTGCAAAAGCATTTAAATTAAACCAGTTTGCCCACCTCGAATCACATTCTTAGAACAGTGGTACATATTGGTAGGGTTCTTAAGCCCCTTGTCATTTGTGACAAGCTTAATAACTTTTTAAAAAGCCTTATGGATTGTAATTAGAATTTGATGCTGAAGCCCAACACTTCCTTTTAAAAATACTAATATATATATAAAGTCAGTGAATCATTCTGTATAACAAAAAAAGCCTGGGCAAAAACTAAGGAAGATCACACAGGAATTTGTGGAATTAGTAACCAATCAGAAGACCTCAGATAAAAATAGTTCGAATTTAGTGTGACTTAGAGAACATTCTGGAAATTTAATAAACCTGAAGCAAAGTTATTTGAAATCTCAGTAATAAGTAAAACGGTTAAATTCCATTCATTCCTGCATCAGCACAGAGCTGATAGCCTGGCCTTATCTAGAAACACCACACACACACACACACACACACACACACACACACAAACGGAAGTCCCTGATGCCTATCTGCCACCCACGGAGGGGTGCCAGTGAGAGAAGGGGCAAGTCTCCTAAGTGCCTTATCTTTTACAATGTGTGCTTTTTACCAAATCTGTCATCTTTTACTTCTATCCAAACTGGAAATTAAGGAGCAGGGCCTCTCAGGTGGCAGGACTGCTGATGTTGACAATCCTATATAATAAAGAGCAACTATGTTAACTAGACCAGAGGGCAGAACGACCTTCCAGAACCACCAGTGGACGGGGGGCGGGGCCTTGAGGCAGCCAGGGCTGCTGCAAGGGCCGAGCCCCTTGCACAAATTTCGTGCATCAGGCCTCTAGTAAAAATATAAATTAAATAAAAAACAGAAACAAACAAACAAAAAAACAAATTAAAACAAGCTCTTTTTTCCTTTTTTGTGTGTATTTTTTAAAAAATTCTTTATTGTTGCCCTAACTGGTTTGGCTCAGTGGATAGAGCGTCAGCCTGCGGACTGAAAGGTCCCAGGTTCGATTTCGGTCAAGGGCATGTACCTTGGTTGTGGGCACATCCCCAGTAGGAGGTATGCAGGAGGCAGCTGATCGATGTTTCTCTTTCATCGATATTTCTAACTCTCTATCCCTCTCTCTTCCTCTCTGTAAAAAATCAATAAAATATATGAAAAAAATTCTTTATTGTTGAAAGTATTACATATGTCTCCTTTTCCCCATTGACCTCTCCCAGACTGCTCCCGCCCCCAGCACAGGCCCTCACTCCCCTATTGTCTGTGTCCATTGGTCATGCTTACATGCATGCATACAAGTCCTTTGGTAAAACAAGCTCTTGAAATGCATAGCTCCCCTCAACCCTCTCTAAATTGACAACAGACTTCTTAATTTAAAGGTAACTTTCCAGAGTTTTGCGTTTCTTCTAAAAATTCTAAATAGATATTAATATATAGATATATTTTTTAAATAAAACATTTGGCCTACAGTAAAGAATACTTAAATACCGGATGGGGTAAAGTAGGTTTACAGTTGTTTGTATGAGAAATAATACAATAATTAATAATAATGTGAGAATAAACTGTGTTTTAGTTACTCATTACTATATAGAAACAAAGTATTTCTCAAACACAACTGCATGCTTTTATTATACTAAATCAATGTCATAATCACAAGAGCACCATCGCTTGACCATGTTCTTATTGGGATCCATAGCCATGATTTCTCTTTGCTATTAGAAAAGTGGTAGGATGCTTGTAACCTGGCCCAGGAGTGAGAGGAACGGCTGTGTTATGTGCCTCCAAGTGCGTTTAATTTGACTGCCTGTTCTTCTGCTTGTCCATCCCCTCTTCCACCAGACCAGTTACTTTCTCAGACAGAGGAGCTGGGAAGAACAGCATATTACCAGGTACTAGTTTGTATCAATGCATTTAATAGTAGTAAATGCTGAATCTGCCACTTTTTTTCTGTGGTGGTTCCTTCCACTTTCCTCCACAGTGGTGTTAACCATGGCACACATCCTCACGGTAGAAGTGCCGACAAAAGTACAATTCCTTTCATTATAAACAGAGGCATAACATGCTAATAAACACATGCCTTACTGTTTGACTTGAACATTACCTTCCATTGGTTTTGAGGTGGTATAGTTTTCCTGGGACTGACGGCTTTTAACATTGCCGCCAGGGTCCCGGGGTACGCAGCCTGTGCGGGGGGCACAGGGCGGAGGGCGCCAGGGCAGCAGGACCTGTGGGTGCAGGGTCCCCGTCAGCATGCTCAGCACAGTAAACGCCAGCACAAATGTATGTGATGGCAAATTCACAAATGTCAAGGCATAGCCAGCATTTCCTGTGCTAGAAACCTGGAGTGCGTGGCCCTTTCCCCTCCCCCTCCAGGTTCTCTCTCTGGGTTTCTGCACCCTTCCCTGTGCCCAGGGAAGCTGATGTCTGTAGGCAGCATGGACTGGGGCAAGGATTACTTTGGGACTTCCACTTGGTTTCAGTCAATGACAGTCCCTCAGAGCAGATCAGAGGGGCCGCATTCCTCAGCAAAAGCCACAGCTCCTACTCCGTGCCTCCGTGGCTCTTGTTGGCTTCTATAACCACCTCTGCCCTTGCTTTAGCTTAGAGGTGGCAATGACTTCCCACTGCTGCCAGCCTCAGGGGTGCTTCCCTGCCTCTTATTGGTTTCTCTGCCCACAGCTTATATAACTTCTTTTAAACAATTTGCAGTTACCAGTTTTCAGTGTCAACTTTTTCCAGATACATACACTAGCTGTGTTCATTAGGGGGGCTAGTTGTACTTTAATAAATCAATAAATTAGACTTTTTGTTAATTCGTCTGGTCCTCCCTCCCCCCTCAATCCTATGTCTTATGTGTGGACGAAAGAGGCCACATGCTGACCTGACAAGCTCAGGGGAGGCCTGCAATGGCGGTCTTGCAAATCAGAGACCTACAGTCACCCAAAGCATGGTCTGAAATTAAACTTTAACTAAAAGCAGTTATGGTGGGTAGTTACATCCTAAGCCAGTGATGGCGAACCTATGACACGCGTGTCAGAGGTGACACGTGAACTCATTTTGGGTGACATGCATTAACAGAGACAAAAAAATTGCATAATTCAAATATTTGTCTCTCATAACGGCCAGAGTTGGGCATCACATGAGTAATATTATTACTCACGTTACTCATGATCAATAATGCAATTCTAAAACCGGATGTAAACATGTACATCGGTGTTGCGTAGCAAAGATACATAGTGAAAACACCCAAGATACATTGTTCCAATATTGACATTAATATAAAAAAGTTAAGAATTGCACTATAAAGAGATTAATCTTTACTCATGACATTTGATTTTTACTCGAGTGACAAAATGCCCAATTCTGGAAATGGCCTCGTTATTGTCAACATGTGCCTCGGGTAAGCTTCAGGTGTGTTCGGGTGCATTCGGCAAACGGACGCACTTGATCGCCATGTTCGTTAGGAGACAGGAATGGGAGGGTTAGAAGAAAAAGATATACAGTGCAACAGTGCTCGACAAGACATTCTGCGTGTCAGGTAATTGATTACAGCACCATATATTTGTTGGTTATACATACTATCTTTGAATTGTTTTGCACCAGGAGTCAGTGCAACAACACTGCAAAAAGTTAATATAGGTAAGAAATCTATCAACCTTTTATAAAAAACGCCGTGATTTATATTTATTTATTTTTGCAGCCTTGTGATGGAGAATCAAAAAAATGAAAAAGCAAGATTGAATGATAAAGGAAGTGGAAGTAGCAGTAGCCGACCCTTTCAAGACATATGGACCGAGATGTGCGGGATTGTCGACAGAAACAACAGATCATTGTGCATACTGTGTAATGAAACGGTAGTAAGCAGAATGTGGAATGTAAAGAGACATTTTGAAACTAATCATTGTCAGCTCTTGAAAAAAAGTATCGATGAAAGGAAGGGATACCTTTCTAGGCAGCTACACCTCTATAAAAGTCAATCAAATTCCATCATTAAATTTGTAAGATGCTCTACAAATTTAACATCAGCAAGTTACTGTATTGCTCACTCCATAGCTCAGCATAGAAAAGCCCTCATGCTGAGAATTTATTAAGGAAACATTTCTAAGATGTGTACCAGCTCTATTTCACAATATGAAAAATAAAGATGATATTATTAAAAGAATTTCTGAGTTACCATTCAGTAGAAATACTATCAAAGACAGAATAATAGATCTTAACAAAAACGTACAACATCAATTAAAAAAAGACTTAAATGGTTGTAAATATTTTTCGATTTCTCTTGATGAAACTACTGATGTCACATCAAATGCTCGGTTGGCCATTATTGCTAGATATTCTGATGGTCTCACAATGAGAGAAGAGTTGATAAAGTTAGAATCAGTGCCAATAAGTACATCAGGAAACGAAATATGTAAGGTTGTTATAAAAACATTCAGTGACCTACACATTGATATCTCTAAAATTGTGTCAGTCACGATAGATGGGGCACCAAATATGGTGGGAAAAAATGTGGGATTCCTGAAATTGTTTATGGAAGCTATTAGACATCCACTTGTACCTTTTCATTGTATTATCCATCAGGAGGTGTTGTGTGCCAAATCGGGATTCTCAGAATTGAATGATTTAATGTCAGTTGTAACAAAAATTGTGAATTTTATAGCTTCTCGACCCCTTCACAAGTGAGAATTTTCTGCACTTTTACAGGAAGTTGATTCAACCTACAGTGGACTACTGATGTTCAATAATGTGAGATGGCTGAGTCGAGGTAAAGTACTTGAGCGATTTGTGGAGTGCTTTGAAGAAATTACGGTATTTATTGAGAAGAAGGATCTGGCAAACTTTCCTCAGATCAATGATCATAAGTGGGTCAGCAATTTGATGTTTTTTACAGATCTCTCTGTTCATATGAACAAACTGAACTTAAAATTACAAGGTTTTGGCAAAAGTATTGCCGTTATGTTTGGATACATCAAATCTTTTGAAAGTAAACTTAAAATTTTCAAGCGAGATATTGAAACTAAAACTTATAAGTATTTTCCTCGGATAAAAAAGTCTTTCAAGAAGGCCACTACAATGAGTGTAATGGAGCCCATACTTATGTACCAGAATATAGTAAACTCGTTATTTGAACAGTTCAGCGAAAGATTTGACCAATTTAGAAGCCTAGAACAGACCATTAAAATAATTAAGTATCCGGATGTAGTTGTTTACAGTACTTTGGAATTAAAGGATTTCCAATGGATGCAAATTGACAATTTAGAGATGCAACTTGCAGATTTTCAAGGTAGCATTTGGACTCACGTGTTTGTCCACTTAAGGTCGAAACTTGAAAATCTGGAATGAAATCGTTTGAATAATGAAGAAGAGTGCAACTATGAACAAGAAATTTTGAGTGCTTGGAACAGAGTACCTGACACTTTTAGCGACATAAAAAATCTAGCGATGGCTTTGCTAACAATTTTTTCATCAACATATATTTGTGAGACTTTGTTCTCAGCATTAAATAATATTAAAATGAACAAAAGAAACCGGCTAACAGATGAAGTTAGTGGCGCTTGCTTGGCCTTGAAGTGCACCAAGTATGAACCTGCAATCGAAGAATTAGCAGACAAACTTCAGCACCAAAAAAGTCACTAATTTCTAGTTTTCGTACCATTTGATTATCATTGTTTTTATTATTATTTTTTCCTAAATGTATATTGTTTTTCTGTTTTTGTTCATTTTATACATATTTTTTGGTTGATTTTCTTTGTTAAATGGCATTTAAATATATCAAATAAATATCAAAATATAAATTTTTTTTTTACTATGGTTGCAAATATTAAAAAAAAATTATGAATATTTCTATATGTGACATGGCACCAGAGTTAAGTTAGGGTTTTTCAAAATTTTGACACGCCGAGCTCAAAAGGTTCGCCATCACTGTCCTAGGCCAGTATCTTCACTGACAAGGTCAACCTTTACCTGAGCCTATCTGTCTTTTTGCATCTATAATAACATACCCTTTGAAATGTCTAAGTAACTTGTAACTTCCCTTTTTCTGGACCCCTTGGGGCACAACCTAATGTGCTGGGAGCCAGGACAGATACCACAAATTCCTTCATTATCATGTTGTTTCTGCACCCCCTAAGTATGTGCCTATCATTTTACTTTTTATCCAATCCCAGGGGTTTCCCTGCTTTGCTTTCTCCTGCCTCTCTAGTCTATCACCAATGGATTTCATGTAACCCACCTAGGTCCCTTTCCTTTGATTGCAATGTATAAATAGAGATGTAACCCGCCATTCTCCAGAGCATTACCTCAATTCATTGAGGTTCTGCTTCCTGGCATATGTCGACAGTTTGGCTCAAATAAACTCACAAAAATTCTTTACAGGTTTCCATGGTTTTTTTATGTTAACATATGCAACATTGAAATATGAGGGTAATAAATAAAAACTAATAATATCATGCATTGAGTACTTAGGGATTAAATTTTTTGCATATATTATCTCATTTAACTCTAATTATCACTCTAGAACAGCGGTTCTCAACCTGTGGGTCTCGACCCCTTTGGGGGTCGAATGACCCTTTCACAGGGGTCTCCTAAGACCATTGGAAAACACATATATAATTACATATTGTTTTTGTGATTAATCACTATGCTTTAATTATGTTCAATTTGTAACAATGAAATTGGGGGTCACCACAACATGATGAACTGTATTAAAGGGTCGCGGCATTAGGAAGGTTGAGAACCACTGCTCTAGAAGATGAGAATTATCCCAACTTTTCACACAAGAAAATGGGCACAGAAGGATTAAGGAATTTGCCCAAGAGCCCACAGCTGGTCGCCTGTGGGGCACTAGAGCCTGAGTTCTTTACTCATGCAAAATCATCCAGGGAGCTCTGGGCTCAGAGCAGCTGTTCTTAAATCTAGTCACATTCCCTGCTTCTACTCATTTTCCTTTCTACTCTTTGGTCTCATTTCCTTGCTTTCTACTCTTTTACCTCACCTCTCCTTCCAACTCTCCCTTTCCTCTTTTCTCTCTCACAAGCTGGATTATGCAATGCAGAATGCTAAGTGGTTAGCGTCTGCCCAGGGACTGAAGGGTTGCAGGTTTGATTCCAGTCAAGGACACGTACCTCACTTGCAGGCTCGATCCCCAGCCCTGGTTGGGGCGTGTTCTAGATGCAACCAATCGGCGTGTCTTTCTCACATCAATACTTTTCTCTGTCTCTACTCCTCCCTTTCACTCTCTCCATTTCTCTGTGTAGTTACCTAATCTAGAAGGCTTGGCATAAAGCATTTTTATTTCAAAAACATTGGCTGTGATTTCTGTTCTTGTAGTCAGGCACTACTAAAAAGACACTAAAGTGTCTGTTCCCCACCGTACTAGAGTAAAAGAAGCCACTTCCAGATGCTTCCAGGGACAGTTGTGGGTGATAGGCAAGGAATTCTGTCTGATGACAGGAATCCCATAAGTTCAAGCTGCAGGATAAATGTAGCTTTCTGTCTGCAGACAGAAAGGAGATGAACTGCGTGAGTGAGATCTGGGCCCACATTCTCCTGAAGGCGGCTTCCTATCTACACAAGCCTCTGTGAAAAGAATGCAGTTCCCTTGATGTAGACTGATGCAGTGGGGAAGCATACTCAGCTGCCACCACATTCATTAGAACAGTATGGTTTAGTTGAACATGTAAATTTGAGTATGATCAGTTGCATCATTTTGTTGTTGTTAATCCTTACCTGAAGATATTTTTCCATTGATTTTTAGAGAGTGGAAGAGAGAGTGGAGGGATGGGAGAGAGGGAGAGAGAAAGAAAAACATCGATGTGAGAGAGACACATTGATTGGTTGCCTCCCGCATACACCGCCCCAACTGGAGCTGGAGATCCAACCTGCAACCTAGGTACGTGCCTTTGACTGAGATTCGAACTTGTGACCCTCTGGTGCACAGGTCAATGCTTTAACAACTGAGCACACTGGCCATGGCAGTTAAGTCATTTTAAGAAGAACTTTATCCTTCAGAGAAAAGGATCACACGATGTAGAAATGATTGTCTGTTTTAAACCCTGACCACTGGCCTTCCTTTCCTAGGATGTGTCCTGGGCACAGAGACTGCAGGAGCTGGAGGTAGATGCCAAAGCTTGATTCAAAAGGCTTCAGACCACCTCGCAAACCCAATTCAGGGACACGGGAATTCTATCCAGAGGCCAAAAGTGTCTGAAATATCATGGAATTAAAAGAAATGGGTCTCTTCTTAATGAAAAACCTAACTCTCTTTAGTATGAACCAGAAAAGATCTTGCAAACAGGTTTGATGTGTTCCTACATAGGGGGCTGTGTTTATCCTGACTCTCTTTCTATGTTTGTTTCCTTCCCAGGCTTCTTACTGTCTGACTGCTGTTCTTCCAGATGACAGGAAAGTGATGTAAGATATTGGTCAGGGAAAAAGTATAAGGAGCGGCTTTGAGGTATGAATTCTGCTATCCTTTAGTTAAATCAATTTCACTAGGTCTATCAGAACATAGCATCTCCTGAGGGTAGAGATCATTCTGTAATTTCATTAAAATATTTTTAGTCTCTTATAGTATTGCTATGCCAAAATGCAATAGATTCCAAAACTACGTAAATAAAAGAAGATGAGCATATGACTGCATTAAAGTGGAGTTTCTCTGAAGCTCATAAAAGTGTGGCCCTTCCTGTTTTTAGCAAAAACTTGTTAGCCAAATCACAGTTTTGGAAGTTTGAATAGAATGTATTAAGGAAAATGAGCTGAATTGGGTAAAAGATTAATTTCAGGGACCTGGCTAAGTGGCTCAGTTGGTTGGAGCATCATCTGGTTCACCTGAAGGTGGTGGGCTCGATTCTGGGTCAAACATATATCTAGGCTGTGGGTTTGATCCCCGGTTGGGGCACATATGGAAGGGAGCTGATCAATGTTACTTTCTCTCTAATCAATGTTTCTCTGTTTCTCTTTTTCTCTCTCTCCCTTCCTCTCTCTCCAAAAAATAATACAAAAACAATCAAACCACATAGCCCCCTGTGAGGATAAAAATAAAGATTAATTTATCAAAACAAAACAAACAAAAAACCTGAGTGGTTGGATTGGTTGGATTTACAGCGAATCAGGGTTTAAATATATTTTTGGGCGGTCAGTTTAGTCCTACAGATATTTATATAGCTCATCCTATGTGCAGGAATTGTGCAGGCTGTGGTAGAAAAAAGATGAGGAGGACACAGTTCTTGCCTTCAGGGTGCTTACAGGTTAGTGGCTTCCAACACTTTCAGTTTGCTATTGACAACTTTCTCACACAGATAAGCATGCATTACTGCCAAGACATGC
Organism: Myotis yumanensis; assembly: GCF_028538775.1. NCBI lineage: Eukaryota > Metazoa > Chordata > Mammalia > Chiroptera > Vespertilionidae > Myotis > Myotis yumanensis. The sequence continues at coordinate 102,727,224 of NW_027223752.1, forward strand.
ATTCACCTTTATACACTACAGGTCATCATTTACGACATAAATGCACATTAAATCAATAGTCCATTCTGAGCTCCAGACTCATATGTCTAATGCTGGCTGGACATCTCCATTGGGTTTCAAGGCCTGGAACTGAACTCCCCATTCTCACCCATATATCCCGTCTCCCACATCCTGCTGTCACATTAAACAGCATCTCCACCTTCCAGGGTTTCAGGCATACAGCAGTGGACTCCTCTGCTTGCTCTTTCTTCAAAACTTCTTCTTAATGTGACGGGGCCGCCCTTTCACTGTGACCATACTCACCTCCCCTTGGCTGCTGACAGGTCTCCCCCCAATACTACTCACAGCTCAACCACCAGAGTGATCCTTTTAAGAAGTCTGATCATGACTCACCTGCTCCCGTGACTTCCTTCCTAACTTATAATAACCAATGTGCTTTCAGTGTCCTTTCAATGAGCTCTCCATCCCTGCATGTCTGGTCCCCTCATCCCCTCTTGCAGCACATCTTCTGCCACTCTTCCCCCTTCCTCCCCTGGTCTCCTTGCTGAATCTTGGAAACACTAGCCCACCTAAGAGCCTCCACATTTTCTGTTCCCTCTGTCTAGAATGTTCCTTCCCCACCCCGACATGCACTTTCTTCTTCTCTCTCTGCTTAAATGCCGCCTCACTAGTCAGACCTTCCCTAACCACCTACATAAATAGCTGCTCCCAATCACTCTTATTTGAGTTTCTTTTTTCTCCCATAGAGCTTGTAGGGGGATATGCTATGTATTTACTTGTTTATTTGTACATTGTCTCTCCCTCCCCTCATCCCATCCCACCACTTGACTACAAGGGCAGGTCTTTGTTCGTTTTGTCCCCTGCTCTGTCCCCTGCACCTAAGCAGTACCTAACATGTAAAATACCTGTTCCAAGTCTAAGGAAATGCAGAGTATGGGCTGGCTGTGTTCACACTTCCAGATCTCACAGGTTCTGTTTTAAGTCCATGAGATGGGTCTGTTTTCTCATCTTTGTTTCTTTCATATCAATGGCATTTTGGATTCTGGTTATTTAAGAGAGACTTTGCCTGGGACTTTATTTTGACAATTAAAATATTAAAAAGTCTAGTTAATAACATAATACTTTGTGCCTTCATTTTCCATACGACTGCCCAAAGTTTAAGTAGCTTAAGTGATAAAGCTGAGGTAATCACAAATAATAATTAGGTAATAATGATTTTCCATACAGTTAAGACATTGTTAAAATAAGTATTATTAAGGCTGAATATTCTTTCAAGTTCATGATAGTATAGAATAGTAGTTCAGAGCTCAGGCTCTGGAGTCAAAGGTCTTCAAAGCCATCACAAGGAGCAGTGTGATCTCAGATAAACTAACCCACCCACACCTCAGTTTATTCATCTCTTCAGTGGGAATAATAAGAATGGTATTGTGTTATTATGAGGATTAAATAAGGTAATGGATATAAAGTTCTTAGCATAGCTCTTAGTTTCCACTTAATAAATCTTCCTTATTATTTTCTTTGGTTGCCAAGCCACATTTGCTCATGTTTTTAAAACACGGGCTTACCTATCCTTTTCCAAATAGGACCTGGGGTAGTTGTGGCTTACAATAAAAAATAAGGCAACATGACTAAATAGGAATTGGAGGACAACATCAAGGTAAAAGAGGGTGCAAATACACTCACTGAAGACAATGTGATCGGCTTGATTGCGTTTCAGATTAGACTTTAGACTTGCTGGCCTTCTGGACGCCAGTTCCATAACTCTCTTTGTTGGAAAGGAGAAAGCATACCGCAAGCTTCTTAGGAGATGACACATTTTCCTGACACTAAATTCTGAGGAGAGCTTGTAAATTAGAATTCTATATATGGAGACTGGTGGTACAATGAGAATTATATTTAGGTTCTGTCTTATTTTACAATAAATATAGAAGAGAATTTCTTAAGGCTAATTCTGATGGATAGGGGGTATCCCCCAAATAAATGGTTGAATTCTGGCATCAAGAGTAAAGCATTGAGACCAAAATATTACTTTTGTTACTGGCAAATGTAATATTGGAGAATGTGGCTTTAATTTGCAGACAAGCTGGGTTTCTAGTGCTGAACCCAGAACCTGATTGGTTTATCTAGATGGGCCTCACATGTGGGGACCTGTCCCCATGAGACTACCATGCTTTCTGCAGACAGGGTCGCTTATGAAAGAAAGGACGGGGCTACACACACCCTTTCCTTGTCCCAGATTCAGCAATAAAACCAGCTCCTCCTCCCTCCCTGGAGAGATAGAACAGCATACATACCAGTAAAGCTCCCTCCACGTTTGAGGGTGGAGACATTCTCCCTAAAAACTTTCTGTGGTAAACTCCAATAAAAGCCACGAATGTCATACCCCAGAGCAGTCTCGGGTTACTCTGACTTGAATCCAGGAGAGAATATAGAGTCCCTCTGGGAATGGACAAATATCATGTCCAAACAATCTCCCCTTTCCATGTATTTATTGAATGATGTCTCTGTGTCAGACATATACATGGTGGAAACAATGGTGAGCAAATAAACTGACACTGACAAGTATATAATTGCAAATGGGGATCAATGCCACAAAGGAAATGTGCAGGCAACACTGAGCACATTCAGTGGGGAAAGAGTTCCCCTGTGAAATTCTAGAGACTCTCCCTGAGGACATACACTTTGAACTAAATTTTAAATATATATAATTGATTTCAGAGAGGAAGGGAAAGGGAGAGAGAGATAGAAACATCAATGATGAAAGAGAATCATTGATTGACTGCCTCCTGCACGCCCCACACTGGGGATCGAGCCCACAACCCAAGCAGATGCCCTGACCAGGAATTGAACAATGACCTCCTGGTTCATATGTCAACACTCAACCACTCAGCCAAGCCTGCTGGGCTTGAGCTAAATTTCAAAGGCTGCGGCGTAGAGGCAGGGGAACAGCACCAAGGTAGAGGAAATACCATGTGCAAGGGCTCAGAGGTAAGAGGAGTCTGAAATGTTGGAGAAAGCTACAGAGGGCAAAGGGCAGGGGAAAGAGGGCAACAAAGAGGTGGAGAGGTAGGAAGAGGCCTGATGGTGTGAACTTTTGCAGGGGTGTGACGGGCTTTGATCTTCATCCTGAGAGCAGTGATTTTAAGCAGAAAGGGTAACATGATCAGAGCCTCATGCCAGGCTTTGATGGGTGCTGACCAGCAGACCAACTCCAGCTTTAACACTTAAATGAGGGTCCCATATTGGTGTTTGAGGATAGACAACTCTGCTTTGGGCACCAAATGCCCCAGTGACCTGGCCTTCTGCTAGATCAGTTGAGTGGCTTAGCTTAACTTTCTATAATTTTCAGAACTTGTACAAATATGCACTTGAATCCCTATGCATTCCAATTTCAGGTTTTGACAGAGAAGTTTAGAATTGAATCTTTTTCCCACCATGAGATATTATCAGTATTCTATTTTATTTTAGACTACCTTTGAAACATTAACTGGCTTACAAAAATATATGTTATAGAATGGAAACAAAGTATATGTCTGTGACAAAGGATATCAAGGATGGGGAGTGGAGGCCGGCAGCCAGTAGCCAGCCACAGCTGTGGTTGGGGGGTGAGGTGGGCCTCACCCCTTTGGAATGTCTGATTCTGAGCACCCTGGCCTTGTGCTGAGCCTGCCTGAGCACTCTGACTGCAAATGTACCTCTGGCATTTAAAGTGCTGAAGTGATGGCTCTTGGAGAATATATGTAAAAAATCATTTTAACTGTGCCGTTATTAACATTATACCATTATTGCAGGCAGTAATTGCGTCACTTTAAAGATCATTCCAGGTTTATGCTCATAAAATCTTTCATTAGCACATGGAAAGACACTTTTTTTAGTATGTAGTAATGGATGCAATTAATCTAAAACAGGTTTTTATTATGAAAATATATTTTATTGATTTCAGAGAGAAAGGGAGAGGGAAAGAGAGATAAAAACATTAATGATGGGAGAGAATCATTGATCGGCTGCCTCCTGCACACCCCCTACAGGGGATCGAGCCCACAACCTAGGCATGTGCCCTTGACCGGAGTCAAACCAGAGAATCAGTCTGCAGGCTAACACTCTACCCACTGAGCCAAACCAGCTAGGACTAATCTAAAAAAGTTTTAAATAATTACAGTAAAAATAATGAGAAATCAGGACTCAAATGTTTTACACTACTTGAAAGTATCTTCTTATCTATCTAGAGTTTCACCCTGTTAATCGTGATTATTGGGGTGGAATGAAAATAGAGTTTTTGCAAAGCTTTCATATTTAACTCACATAGGTAGGCCACACACAGTGGTAGAATCCCCTCAGAATAAGTGACCAACTAAAGGTAAATGAGAGATGCAAGACATTTCAAATTTAAAGCAGATCTATTCATGAAAGCCTCTTGCTCCTTGAGGGAGTCTCATTACAATTTTAGAAATACCAAAGAAATCACTGGATTTTTAGAAAGGGAACAAACAGCCGACAAGTATTTGCACTCTGCATCTAGCATTCAGCATACTGTCCATGTTTCTAAGCTTCAGGTTACATGCACCTGTAGGAGAGTGCTTTCTACATATTCACCGAAGTCCTGATAACAGGGCTGAACAGGATCAGGCTGAGAACTAAGACTAGCCCTCTAAAGAAATGGTTCTGCAAGGTAACATCCATCAGCATCCTGTTTATCCTTTGTTCTCCACCCGCCACTAATGCACCTCATTATTTCAGTGTTCAGTCCACAGGTCTCTGTCTTGTCTACAGAGCAACATGAAATACCTGTCACCTGCCTTGGGGAAGGTCATGTTCGCTTTCCCTTTCCCCCCCCTTCCCTGACTGCCTGTCCAATAAGTTTGTCCAAAGTAGAAATTGAAGTGTTTGGACTTGACCCACCCATTGTGCATTCTGATTTCTTTTTATTTTCCAAAATTCACCTTCGCCTTTAATAATTCACCAGAATTCTACCTTACTGTCTAGGTTAAAGGTCACCTAAAAAATGGGTTCTACTTATTTATATGTGAAACTAGAGGCCTGATGCACAAATTTGTGCAAGCGTAGGCTTTCACAGCCCCAGCTGCCTCGTGGCTCCATGGCCCTGCCCCCCACCCACTGGTTGTTCTGGAAGGTTGTTCCGGAAGGTCGTTCCACCATCTGGTCTAATTAGCATATTAGATCTTTATTGCCTAGGATTACAAATTGCAGTTTATTAACACATTGGTTTTCGCTAGCTTTTTATTTGATCTTTTGTCAATTTTACCCAGGGTAATTTTCAGACTCTCTGAACTGACCCAAAGAAATATTATACCAAATTTACATATTTAATATAAAATTAATAAAAAATTATCATTCAAAGAAATTTATGGTTTTCTAACTAGGTTATGACAAAGGCTTACACACACATTGGTAAGGATGATACAATTTTTCCCGTGTATTTTTATATTATGTCTCCTGCCTCATTTTTCTGCAAGACATTTTCCCCTTTGTTTTCCTTCCCTGTTCAGGAGTGTTTGATTACTCCAGTCTCCGCATCTGTTTCAAACCTTCATTGAAATCATTGTATCGACCTGAGGAGTTTTCTACTTAGGACAGATGTCTCCATCAAGACTTCAGGTCCTTATATGCTACTTTTTAATGGGCCACAAGTGTAAGCCAGTTCTTTCTTAATTTCCTTCTCTAAGGATCAAAGAATAGTATCTGCTGATTTTTGTTCCTATTGTAAAAGGACTTTACTATTACTATGCTGCCAGAATCCATTCTGAAAATAAATGTGAGATATTGTTTCTGTTTTGGTTTGGGTCCTAAGTGATGGCATTTCTGCCAGATCCTTGTAAAAATTGTGTATCATTATGCAAAGTTCCATGGCTGAGATGGACAGTTCTGTTTTTGCTTTGTTGTGTGTGTGTGTGTGTGTGTGTGTGTGTTTATTTTACAACATAAATACCAACCCTATTAACACTAAAAAAACAAACCAAAAAACAGTCTACTAAGGGTTAATGTGTCTCTGGCTCTTAATGGTGAAAAAAATAAAAAGCTTAGTGTGAACAAAAAGCAGAAAATACCGAAGACATCCCTATCTGTGTCGATTTGGAAAATATAATCATATATCCCTGACCTTCTGCTGTTAAGGTAGCTGGCTTACCCTCTAGCTAAAGTAGCTGTCTCGTCCTAAAGCACTTGCTTGTCTTATCTTTGTGGAATTGATGGTGCTGGTCTAGTCCAGCCACAGGATTGCAATGCCAGCTTGGAGAGCAGGACAGCAGCAAATTCCAAGGGAAGCCCTGGGGTTATCGCAAGTCTGCAGATGTCACATGGCCAATTTCAACAGAGCTTGACCTCGGGCTGAACTCCGCTTTGCCAGGCTACAGAGAACTAAGCCCAGCAGCTATAACAAGCATAGGCCTTCCCAGCCAGGCAGGAGCCACCTAAACAAACCCACAGCCTGTTGCCAAGAGAACTTTCTGGTTGTTTATAAATAGGGTAATGGTTTAGTCCCCAGACTTCCGGAATGAAATTGTGTTGTTATACCCAAGCACCCGGGGTACCCCCAAGCTCAAGGCCTGCCCTCACCAAAAGTGACTCATTCTTTTTTTGGACCACCTGCGACAGAGACCCAGGCAGAGAGGGCAGTGACTCCAGGGAACCAGTGGCTAGTGGAAGTCCAGCCCTTTCTTTTCCCCTGTGGAGGAAAAAGTGTCTGGGTGTAGGTTCCAACTCCAATGGCCTAAAATGGTAACTACCCTTACCATGTGTCAGGTGCTGTCCCGAGCATGTTGCATCCAAAAACATGTTAACACGTGTTAACTCATTTATCCCCTGAAAAACCCTCAAGGGTATGCTGTAATAACATCCATTCACATCTGGGAAAATTGCTTTCCCAGGTAACAAGTGGAAGAGGCAGGGAATGATCCCAGGGAATTTGAACACAGGGTTTGCAGCCTAACATTAACTCTGTACAACCACAGGTCTGGGTGCAGAGGGAACTGGGCTCAGGATCCTTGGCCAGGTAGGCTGGAAAGTCTAGGCATTTCCAAATCTTTACATCACAGGAATGGGAGGAAAATAAAAAAGGGGACCACAGCAAGCATTCTCTGCAGAGTTCAGACCAGACTAGGAGGGTTCGGAAGGTGGCAGCTCCCCTGTCCTTGCCATCTCATCACCAACCTCAGCCTGCAGGCAGAATGAAATTGCAAAGGCATTCCCATTTAGAGGCTTGGCCCTAATTATGTTAAATTCCTGGTGGCCATCAATCCAGACTCCTCTAACCAGTGAAACCAGACCTTTCAGTGTAAAGAATGCTCTCATTCTTTGCTACGGTCTACCTGTCTGGCTGTGACAATGGCCCCTACCCTCAGCACCTGCCCACACCCACCAGTCTCTCTCTCCGTCATATGCTAAGCAGCCCCGGCCTGGTAACTCCAGCAGCCGAGATGTTGCATTCGTTGGCACTTCTCACATCTTTTCCACAGAGAAAGCTGATGTTTGTAAGGTGACTTTGGTCCCCTGCAAGGCTCAATCAGTCCTCATTGCCCATCAAAGATTCACATTTTAATGGAATTTTTGTTTGCAAGGGCAATTTTATTATATTTTGGGTCTTTGAAAATTGAGACCATTTATGATAAACCAAATACAGTTGCCAGTTGATTTTCTTAACAACTCCCCCCACTAAAGGCTCATCCTTTTTTTTTTTTAAATATATTTTATTGATTTTTTGCAGAGAGGAAGGGAGAGAGACAGAGAGTCAGAAACATCGATGAGAGAGAAACATCGACCAGCCGCCTCCTGCACATCTCCCACTGGGGATGTGCCCGCAACCCAGGTACATGCCCTTGACCGGAATCGAACCTGGGACCCTTCAGTCCGCAGGCCGACGCTCTATCCACTGAGCCAAACCGGTTTTGGCGAAAGGCTCATCCTTTTAATAGAAATAGCCCCAGGCTTATCCAAGGCAAGGAGAATGATTCTATCACCTGAATCAAACAGCTTTAGGGACCTCTAATTAAGAGCACCTTACACAGAATTTCTCAACAAGATCCTCAGGTGTGTTCAGTTACCTGAGGATCTTATTGAAATGCAGATTCTGGTTCAGCAGGTATGGAGGGGACCCAAGACCCCACATTTCTAACAAGCTCCTGGATGATGCGGACTGCACTTTGAGGAGCAGGACTTGAACACACATTAACTCACTTATCCCCAGAACCACCTACTTTATCTTGAGATGCTGTGCCCCTACCCCATGTTGCACAAACTGATGCAGCCCAGAGCCTTCTGGAGGATGTGCTTCTTATTAGTGACAGCCCCCACCCCGCCCCTAGGAAGAAAAAGAACTCATCCTGGGTTCTTTGGCTGGGAGGGCTTTTGGAACTTGCCAGTTTTAATTTTTTGTTTGAGTGCTTTCCCATTCAGGAAATACTTCCTATTTGATTTTTTTTTGTCTTAATAGAAGCATCTCTACCTCAAAGGAATGCCCTGCTTCTGAGTTTACACAGAGGAAGACTCTCTCAGGGCTCTGTGGTTTGGTTGTTTTGCATCTCTGCATGCGGGTTACAGAACCATGCTGAACTGGGTTGAAACAGATGTCCACTCTCTGAAAATTGGAACAACTGGAACGAGAACTTGCAGCTTTTTGAGGGAGTCACCTCATCTAACCCCAAATGGGCTGATAATCTAAGAGGCAATACAGCAGTGAGGTAAGAGCCATGGCTTAGCAGAAGCAGAGGTCCCCGTTCCAATTCTAGTCCTGGAAACCACATGAGTTGTCGTGTTGGGCAAACTACCTAATCTTCGCTTCCTTAATCATAAGACAAGTGAGAGTGTCATGAGCAAAAGAGCAAGCACAGTGAGAGAGATGGCAAGACATAGACGGTCGTCAGCCTCCCATGAGGAGAACCTGACTCTTGATGTCCTGCAGGAAGCTCCTTCAGAGCAAGAAAGCAGATGCTCACTCCTGGAATCAGGTGACAGAATTGCACTTGGGTTTCCTCTGTGGGGCATCTCCACCCCCTTGATAGGTGACGGTGGTACATAAGATCACAGACACTCGGCATTGGCTGTACTCTACAATAGTCACTAGTCAGTGGCAGTCTATAGGAAAAACATGCTTAGATGATACCTTCTGAGTTTTGTTTTTTTGGGGAAACCAGGTTTCCCTGTTTAAGTTTCTTAGCTGAGTGCTTCCCCATTCCTTAGAAAATATTTCCTACTTGACTTAAAAAAAAATTCTGATATGTGCCTCCACTTCAATGGAATTGATCAAAACAACAAGCTAAGCTTCTTTCACTCACCCCTCCAGCTTGGAGTCCTGTTCAAATGCACATTCTGTTTCAGAAGATCTGTGGTGGAGCCTGAAATTCTCAGTTTCCACCCAAGTCCTGGAGGATGCTGATGCTACATAGGCCACACACTTTGAGGAGCAGGGCACCAGCCATCATTCTTGCCAGACTGAACCTCAAACATTTTAGGCCATTGCAAAGGACCTCCTCCATGCAGGAGCCTCATCTGCCGTGTTTCTCCCTAGCTAGAACTCTCAGCTGAATACCTGACTTTCATTCTCACTTCTTGTACCTCCCTGGCCCCATGTCCTCCCTGCCTGCCTGTGCAGCATTTGGGCTGAGTCTCTCCTGACTGATCTGTGGCCTCTAGCCCACTCCTCCAGCCTGGCACCTTTCAGTGTCTCACTGAAGACTCTCCCTGCCAGGGCTGTGTATTCTGAGTGCATGCAGGCAGGCTCATGTCACCATGGTCACCATTGCAAGAACAGGAATGGGCTACCCTCATGGATCCTGGAATCAACTGCATGTTTTGAACTCTAAAGGAAGAAGCCTGAACTACACAAACCTGAGGATTTTAAAATTTAAAAAAATCTTAGAGGTAGTACTATACAAAGTCATTATTATGTAGGAAATCAAGGTCAATAATCTATATATATAAAATCCAAGTGACCAGAATGACCAGTCACTATGATGCACACTGCAGCGGCCAACCTACCCAATCGGGGCCCTGATTGGCTCCCCTGCAACTTTCCGCAGCCCCTCCCCCTGGCAAGCCTTGCCCCCACTTGGTCCCCCCACCCCGATCCGGGTGGGGCTGGCCGGCTAACTGCCTGCAGCTCCTCCCCCTGGCCAGCCCCACCCCGGATTGGCCCCCATCGGGGTGGGCTGGCCAGACCCCACCCATGCAGGAATTCGTGCACCGGGCCTCTAGTAAGAATAATAAACATTGCCCTAGCCCTTTGTCTCAGTGGATAGAGTGTCAGCCTGTGGACCAAAGGGTTCTGGCTTCAATTCCAGTCAAGGGCATGTAGCTTGGTTGCAGGTTCCTCCCCAGCCCGGGCCCTGGTCAGGGCCCTGGTCAGAATGCAACAATTGATGAGTTTCTCTCTGTCTTTCCCTCTCTCTTCCACTCTCCCTAAAAATCAATGGAAAAACATCCTCGGCTGAGGATTAACAACAAAAACAAAAAAGAATAATAAACACTGACTGAACACTGACTGTATTTCTTTAATCTTCACAGTAATCCCATGAGGTAGATGTAATTATTATGCCCATTTTACAGGTGATAAGACTGAGACTTGGAGTGGTTAAGTAAGTTGCCCAAGATCACTCAGTTTATAAGTGATACAAACCTGGGTTTGCTTGGTACCATTCTTGTCCTCCTAACTACACTTCAGAATGGCTTTCAACCAACACAAGCTGAGCAGTTCTCTCTGCAGATACACAACAATATCTGGGATTAAGATCTATGGCATATGACTTAGAGTTCTTCCCCTGTGACAATATGATAGCCTCATCTTAAAGCAAACTTTAGTGTCACATGTTTCTGGCCCTGAGTCTTGAATTTGAGTACAATTACATAATGAAAAAGATTTATTACCTCACAAAGCATTTATAAGTGAATATATAATAGTATAGAAATAGTATGTAAATCACATGGAAACACAGAAAGAAGGCTTCATTCTATCAGTTTCTTTTTGAAAGGGCACATTAGATTTCCTATTATGCCTGACACTTTTACATGAGGTACCCAATACCAAATACATAATGCGTCAATGACACAGCATGTTTGATAGCTATTCCCACACATAGGGTGTATCTACCTAACTTCAAAAGAATTGATTGAAAAACATTTTGAAGCCAATGAATTAGTTGTTTAATGTCATATATGATAAAGACCTTCCTCAACTAACTAATCTTCTAAATAAAATGGACTGGCTTTTTGTAGTGTACAACTACTGCAATGTCAGGTTCATCCTTACGAACTAAATTTCTAGAGATGAGGACTAGCTATTACTGATTTGTCCAGGTTAGTAAAAGGATAGGAGTTTCATGAACTGAAGGTAGGAGCAGTTAGGAAAAGGAATTAGTAAGAGATTTTCTGAACTGGTCAGAGAATCTAGAACAAGAATTATTGACCAACATGCTATACCAGCACATTCACTGCTGGATATCCCAAAGGTACTGGAATATCTTGACAGTTACATTCGCAGGGCTTGGGGGATCCTGGGGTGGAAGGATGGGGAACAGAATTGGCAAAGACTCCTTATCTACTCTTTCAAAAGCCCTTTATGTTTTTCCTTCTCCAACTGAAATTTCTTCAGGCTGAAGGGATCAACTTAAATTTTTCACTCACAGTGTTCTTTCGGCTCTTCTATTATGTGCCCCCAACCTGGCTGGCTTGACATTTCATTTCAAAGGACCCCAGGCTGTCCTGTGTGTCCCTGCAGACTCAGCCAGCAGCTAGTCATGGTGACGGAATGGGTTTATCGGTGTCCCTCAGTGCGGGTCAAGCTACGGGGTTTACATTCAGGATAGCTATAGAGTCCAAAAATCTTACAGTGCTAGAATGGGGAAAGGCCCTTGAGAGTGACTAATCCAGAATTTTTCAAGCTGTTTTATGGTGCTGCTTTATAAGCAGTAAAAATCTTTATTTAAAACAAATCCTACTCAGCCACAATCTACAAGTCAGGCAGGAGAGGCTCGGGGTGAAACAGGGGGTAAGTGCAGTCCCACAGGGTCTTTCTCTTGATTCTTACATCCCCAAGTTTCTCCCCAAACCCCAACAACTCCACAGATGACTGAAACCCTCTAATAATAAAAACTTTAAACTCAGAGGATGTCTACCAAGACACAGGGGCGCATACGTGTCCAAGTCTAAATAGCGCCTATGCTTCCTGCCACCTTGTCCAGAATGTCCAGCTGTTTTTCTCGCTCTCTTGAAGAAAAGCCTCATTTATCTGCCATTGAAATACCCTGAGGCCTGTGTGCAGAGTTTATCTATGGAGCTGACTTGGTCCCTTATGACCAAACTATTAGGTTGCAAACTAACTGTCACACTCTGGTGCCCAAGATGTAATTATTCATTTGGATAATGAAACAAAAACAAAACTAAGTCTGCTAGGCTTGTTAGGTGATAGATACATCTGAACTACATTAGAACATGTGGAAATTCAGGAATATTCTTGTCTGTGGACAGAGCTCTCTGCTTGGATACTAGGGTCATCTGCCATGCTATTTGCAGCAGCAAGCATGGAGTTCAGGCAGATGTATGTGTGCTGGTCAATATAGGAGGGACTCTATTACCAATATGAGGAAGAATAAATGTGCTCAAAGCTCCAGTGTGTTCCTTTACAAGGGCCCCACATAGAAGGCATTATTTGAACACCCTGAAACATCCACAACCAATTCCAGTTCATGACAATAAGGTCATTAAAACTTTAAAACTTTAAAGTCTCTATAGCTTAATAAAAGATAATGCTACAAAAGTGTATGTGTGAACACATTGTCTGCTCAAAGCCACTTCTCCTGGGAGCCTCTGTGTCCTTCCCTCTCACAGCTGACACAAGGTAGCCCAGCTGATTGGATGGATTCTTGCATTAATGCAGCAGTGTGTCTAAGAGAGCTGATGTCCTCAATCACATGTGGCACCTGAGGATGTGGCCAAGAGAATGAGCTGAGTCAGCTGAGTCCCGGGCAGTGAGTACTCACCTGAAAAAGCCAGAGCTGGGTCTTCAGCTCGGGGGGGGGGGGGGGGGGGGGGGGGAACAGGACTTGTAGGAGCTCACATAGATTCCCAGCTGGGAGGCCACGCTGTGCTAATAGAAATGGGATGGAGAAGCAGAAGCCACACAGACATTGGCTTGTATAATTCTTAAGTCTGCAGCAAATAAAAACGTCTCTGTCTGCAATGTCAGTCCTCAAAAGGGAACGGCCAGCAAAGGTTCCAAGTCTCCAAAATGTCCCGGTAGCATCTCCTTCCAAACTTCAGAAGTGTTTACACCAAGGGGACCCCGTTCACCCTCTTTGAAGGCAGCACAACTTTAGTTTCTTCTTAGGAAGAGGCAGGAAATTGCAGATTCTCTAAGGGCATTTTTAGAAAATTGAACATAGAACCTTTTATCAGTGAATGTATAGACTGCTGCTAGCCCACAGCCCTCACATTTATTAGAAGCACTTCAGGGAGAGAAAATTAATGATAATCCTAAGTACATAATGACTTGCTGGAGACTAGAAGGCTCCACTCTGATGGTTGATTGGAGGCTTGCCCCACGGTAATGAAAAATGCTGCCTGTGTGCCTGATCTTGGTTCATACTTCAGAGTAAAGAGCTGCAATGTTGGTATGTAGAGACTTTTTCCTGGTAACTGCAAGTGATTCAAATTGGGATCATTGGTAATAACATTGTACTTGATCATTATAAAAAAAATAAACTCCTTGCTTTCAATATTTGTTTCCAGTTAAAACAGTGATGGCGAACCTATGACACGCGTGTCAGAGGTGACAGGCGAACTCATTTTTTTGGGTTGATTTTTCTTTGTTAAATGGCATTTAAATATATAAAATAAATATCAAAAATATAAGTCTTTTTTTTTACTATGGTTGCAAATATCAAAAAATTTCTATATGTGACACGGCACCAGAGTTAAGTTAGGGTTTTTCAAAATGCTGACACGCTGAGCTCAAAAGGTTCGTCATCACTGAGTTAAAACATAAAATCTCACAGAACTCTAGGATAATATTATATCAATCGTAAAATAACAGGATAGTGTGCAAAAAGGACTCAAACATGGATGCAGCCTTCCTGCCAGAGCATTTAGTTCAAGAGCCTGCCGCAGGCAGGAACCAATTACACCGGCCTAGGCTGCAAGTGAAATTAATGATGTGCATTTTCCAGAACATGAATTTTGCAGCTATTACCCAGTAAGACATTTTGAAATGGCTTTACCATGTACTTCCTTTCTCTTCAGTGCTGATATTGGAAGTGCTTGTCTTAATTCACTTAGCTAAGTGGTTGCCACATTGGACTCTAATCCAATTTTTAAGAAAAAAAATTCTCACTAAGGTGTACATGACTGATATCAAAGTTCATTTCTGAAATAAGAGAGGAAAGGAGAAGAAGCCTGGGGCTCACTGGGAATCTGACAAGAACTTTGTGAAGTCCTCGGGTACTGTTGTTTAAAGGGAAGACTGGAGATAGGTGGAGGGCTTCACAGTTCTGTTGAAGTGGCCCACGCTGAGGTATTTTGCCACAAAGAAAAGACCTTGGGAACAACAAAGCCACATCCTAGATGGCTTGAAACAAACTTCTGTTTCTGGAGCTGATTGACTCATCCTGGCTGCCCTTTCTGGTCCTGCTGGGGTGCTGGGTTTGGCCATTTAATGTTCATCTCTAATTACTTTTGTCTCTATTCTTGTCATTAGAGTGTATGCAGGCTTATAATGAGCCTGAGTTTTCTGTGCTGAGATCAAAGGCAAGACAGTTGAGAGATCAGAAAGAGAGGGACAGAGGAGAGGAGGGCGGAGCACAGGGTGACACTGGCCCTTCTGTTGCTCTCTGGCAGGTTGGGTTTGCTGGGGCACCATGATGCCCACTAGTTCTTTAGCAGTTAAGGCCTTGACTGGCTCAGGGCCACTCTTGATGGCACCAGGTACTGCCCACCTATTCCTTCCACGGGCCAGGGACCTCTAAGTTTGGAGACCCAGAATTTCACAAATAGAGAAGGAGACAGGAACAGCGGGGTATTACATTTCTTATGGAAGAATCCAGTGGCTAGATGCTTGGAAAGTCAGACCTTGTCCTTGTCCTTGACCTTGGATGTGAGGCAGATTCAGGAAGAGCACAGCAGGGCTGGTCTGTCTTCTGCTGAATTGTGATTGGGACCAGAGCCCCCTTTACAGAGGGCAGCCTACTCCAGGTGCCATATTCATGACTCTGTACTGTGCCTTGTTTTCCTTTTGGAACCTCAGATTCTATGGTACATGGATCTTTCCTCAGCGTTAAGAGGAAAAAGACATACAAATTTTATTTGATGTTAATATTTTTATGTCTATATACACATAGTACTTCACAGAAAGGAAATGAGAGTCCAAAAAAGTAGTTAAACTCAGGAGCTTAGCTACCATTTTAACAAAGGGCATTAAATTATGAAGAAGTGACAAGAAAAAGAAAGGGGGTTTGAGCTTCTAGGGATGATAAATTGTGGGAAGGAAAATATATAAGGGAAACTAATGGTTGATAAGGGTTAGTTAGTTAGTTAGTTGTGTCTATGCAGCCTCATCCCAGTGCCATCTCCATCTCTGCTGATAAAGGTAGTTCCTCCCTTCCTGCTGAAGAGTGAGAGATACCTACTAGTAAACAGGGGACATATATGCCCTACTTTTAGGCAGATAGTGGAAGGGCGGAAAGCTTTTCCTGTTCAATTGCATTTTACTCAAAATAATTCTTATTCCATAGTGGCATATTTCGGAGTGGCATAGCTAATCCCTTCCTCTATCCAGAGCTATTCAAGCCCCATGACAGGGAACAAGAGTCAACTGACTAGTTCACGAGCACACATGGAGCCTGTGGGCACATGGATGAGAACTCATCAGACCCTCAAAGATAAAAGCCATACCAAGCACCTGCATTCTTTAAAAAAAGGCTGCAATTAAAAGCTTTTTTATTGATGTATACTTTTATACATAAAATAGGCACATCTCAAGTGTAGAGTTTTATAGTTTTGACAAATGCATATACCCATACAAGCAACACCCCAAATGAGATTTAGAACATTTACACCATTCCCAGAAGCCTCCACTTGTCCTCCTCAAACCCCCTCTCTCATCTCAGAGATGATCACGGTTCTGATTTCCATTCCTTACATCCTTGTTTACTCAGGCTGTGAACTAATGGTAGAACTCTCACATCCCATCACCGAACTGAACCTTCATGTGCCCCCTTCCTACCAGGCTTGCATTGGCTTGAAGGCACTTGGTGTGGGACAGTGTGGTGGGAAAGTAGATGGCTAAGAGGAGGAGAGGAAACTAGCAAGAAAGGATGACTGAATGCCACTGATGTGCCTTGGGTAGGCGCTCAGTTGAATTCTGATTGACCATGATGAGAGAGAGGACTTGCTTGATTAGGAAGGGAAGAGTGCAGAGGGGAAGAAAGATAGGTGGATGAAAAGAGTTTGTCCCCAGGGTGGAAGGCAGATTGGTTTCAGAGAAAGGACAGGCTCTCGGGTTAGGCAGACCTGGCTGTGGACCCTCACTCACTATCTCTATGATCTTGGGATGTTCTCAGCTTTCTCACCAGTTAAATTGGGGTAATAATT
This sequence comes from Myotis yumanensis, assembly GCF_028538775.1. Lineage (NCBI taxonomy): Eukaryota > Metazoa > Chordata > Mammalia > Chiroptera > Vespertilionidae > Myotis > Myotis yumanensis. Next base: position 102,743,814 of record NW_027223752.1, read on the forward strand.
TGGAAGCTAATAATCAAGAATGTGATGAGTTTTAAATGAGATCATATATGTGAAAGACCTAGTGCAGTGCCTGATACATAACAGGTGCTTAATAGGTGGTAGTAGCTTAATACATGGTAGTAGTTACCATATAATACCAACTTTTAGTAAATAATTTTCTTTTAAATTTTATTGAGGAAAAGCTCAAAATGGTCAACAGGATACATACAAAGATCAGAGAAGAGGTTCACTTGCTTTGCAATGATACATCAAAGATACTAGTGTTTTCTTTCTTTTTCAAAAATTTAAATTCTTTATTGTTTAAAGTATGTAATTACATGTCTCCTTTTTTTCCCCTTTGAGGACTCCCTGGCCAACCCCACCCCCCAGCACATGCCCTCACACCCGTCCCCCGTTTTTGCTCCATTGGTTATGCTCATATGCATGCATTCAAATCCTTTTGTTGATTTCTTACTCCCTCACCCCCTGCCTTTCATCATAGGTTGGACAGTCTGTTCAATGCTTCTATGATTCTGGTTCTATTTTTGTTCATCAGTTTATGTTATTCATAATATTCCACAAATGAGTGAGATCATGTGATATTTATCTTTCTCTGATTGGCTTATTTTACTAGCATAATTTTCTCCAGTTCCATCAATGTTGTTGCAAATGGTAAGAATTCCTTCTTTTTTAAAGCAGTGTAGTATTCAATTGTGTAGATGTACCACAGTTTTCTAATACACTCATCTGCTGATGGCACTTAGGCTGCTTCCAAATCTTAGCTATGGTAAATTGTGCTGTTATGAACATAGGGGTGCATATATCCTTTCTGATTGATGTTTCTGTTTTCTTGGGGTTTATTCGTAGAAGTGGGATTACTAGGTCAAATGGGAGCTCCATTTTTATTTTTTTGAGGAAATGCCTTACTGTTTTCCACAGTGGCTGCACCAGTCTGCATTCCCACCAGCAGTGCAAGCGTGTTCCTTTTTCTCTGCATTTTCTCCAGCATTTGTCATTTATTGATGATAGCCATTCTGACAGGTGTGAGATGGTACCTCATTGTTGTTTTGATTTGCATTTCTCTGATGACCAGTGACTTTGAGCATGTTTTCATATGTCTTGTGGCCTTCTGTATGTCTTCTTTCCAAAAGTGTCTATTTAAGTCCTTTGCCCATTTTTTTTTCTTGGATTGTTTATCTTCTTTTTGTTAAGTTGTATGAGTTCCCTAAAAATTCTGGAGATTAAACCCTTATCAGCGATAACATTGGCAAATATGTTCTCCCTTGCAGTGGGTTTTCTTGTTTTTTGTGGATGGTTTCTTTCACTGTGCAGAAGCTTTTTTTTTTATGTAGTCCCATTTGTTTATTCTCCTTAGTTTCCATTGCCCTAGGAGCTGTATCAGAAAAGATATTGCTATGACAAATGTCTGCTATTTTGCTGCCTATGGCTTCTTCTAGGATTTTTATGGTTTCCCATCTTACATTAAAGTCCTTTATCCATTTTGAGTTTATTTTTGTGTATAGTGTAAGTTGGTGGTCTAGTTTCATTTTTTTGCATGTACAGTGTCTATCCAATTTTCCCAACATCATTTATTGAAGAGCCTGTCTTGACTCCATTGTATGCTCTTGCTGCCTTTGTCAAATATTAATTGAGCATAATGGCTTGGGTTGATCTCTGGGTTCTCTGTTCAGTTCCATTGGTCTATATGTCTGTTCTTGTGTCAGTACCAGGCAGTTTTGAGAACAATGGTTTTGTAGTATAGCTTGATATCTGGTATTGTGATCCCTCAAACTTTGTTTTTCTTTCTCAAGATTGCTGCAGCTATTCAGAGTCTTTTTTTTTTAAATTCCAGATGAATTTTTGGAGTATTTGCTCTAGTTCTTTGAAGTATGCCATTGATATTTTAATAGGAATTGCATTGAATCTATAGATTGCTTTGGGTAGTATGGACATTTTAATGATGTTGATTCGTCTAATCTATGAACATGGTATATTCATCCATTTGATTATGTCTTCCTCTATCTCTTTTTTTAGCATCCTGTAATTTTCTAAGTACAGGTCCTTTACCTCCTTGGTCAAATTTATTCCTAGGTATCTTAATTTTATTGTTGAAATGGTAAATGGGATTGGTTTTTGTTTTTTTAGTTTCTCTTTTGGTGAGTTCATTATTGTTGTATAAAAAAGCCATAGATTTAAGGGTGTTAATTTTGTATCCTACTACCTTGCCGAATTCATTTATTAGTTATAGTAGTTTTTGATAGAGTCTTTAGGATTTTCTATGTCAATATCATGTCATCTGTGAATAATGACAATTTTACTTCTTCTTTTCCAATGTAGATGCCTTTTATTTATTCTTCTTGTCTGATTGCTATGGCTAGCACTTCCAGTATTATGTCAAACAGGAGTGGTGAAATTGGGCATCCTTGTTTTGTTCTTGTTCTTAGGGGAAATGGTTTTAATTTTTTCCCATTGAGTATGTAGTTGGCTGTAGGTTTGTCATATAAGGCTTTTATTATGGTAACACATTGCAGATGGATCACGAGAATTCTTGCTTCATATTGCACAGTGTTTTACAAAGTATCATACTTTAAAAAGATATTAGCTTGTAAGCATATGTAATAAATAACTTCAAAATGCAATGGCTATTTAATTTTAAAGAGTGCATTTAACATTTATGTAAATGTTTTTTATACTCATTCAATAGAAATTTATCTGGCCACTGAGTTAAGCTAGCAATAAAACTACTGGTCCACAATGTGTTAAGGTATTATCCCTCTATTGCTGCTTTGCTGAGAGCATTTATCAGGAAAGGGTGTTGGATTTTGTCAAATGCCTTTTCTGCATCAATTGAAATGATTATGTGATTTTTGTCTCTCAATTTATTGATGTGATATATCACATTTATTGATTTGCCGATATTGACCAGCCTTGCATCCCTCTAACAGTGGTTCTCAACCTTCTGGCCCTTTAAATACAGTTCCTCATGTTGTGACCCAACCATAAAATTATTTTCGTTGCTACTTCATAACTGTAATGTTGCTACTGTTATGAATCATAATGTAAATATCTGATATGCAGGATGGTCTTAGGCGACCCCTGTGAAAGGGTCCTTCAACCGCCAAAGGGGTCGTGACCGAACAGGTTGAGAACCACTGCTCTAATAAATCCCACTTGGTCATGGTGCATGATCTTTCTAATGAAATGCTGGATCAATTTGCTTGAATTTTGTTGATGATTTTAGCATCTATGTTCATGAGGTATATTGACCTGTAATTCTCTTTCTTTGTGGTGTCTTTATCTGGTTCTGGGATTAGGGTAATGCTGTCTTCATAGAAAGAGATTGGAAGTGTGCCTTCCTCTTGAATGTTTTGGAATAGTCTGAGAAGAATAGATTTTAGTTCTTCTTTGAATATTTGGTAAAACTCTTCTGTGAAGCCGTCTGGCCCTGGGCTTTTGTTTGCTGGAAGGTTTTTGATGACTGCTTCAATTTACTCTTTAGTTATTGGCCTATTGAGATTTTTTGATTCTTGTTTGAGTTATGGAAAGCCATATTTTTCTAGGAATGTGTCCATTTCCTCTAGGTTATTTAGTTTTTTGGAGTAGAGTTTTTCATAGTATTTTTTTACAATCTTTTTTATTTTCTGGTGTTTGTTGTTATTTCGCCTCTTTCATTTCTGATTTTGTTTATTTGTGTCCTCTCTCTTTGCTTCTTGGTGAGCCTGGCTAGACGTTTATCAATCTCGTTTATCCTTTCAAAGAACCAACTCTTGGTTTTATTGATCTATTGTACTGGTGTTGCTTTTTTTGGTCTCTATGTCATTTTTTTCTGCTCTGATCTTTATTATTACCTTCCTTCTGCTCATGCTTGGTTTTTCTTGTTGCTCTTTTTCTAATTCTTTAAGTTGTAGAATTAGATAATTTATTACCAGTTATTTTTATTTTATTTATTTATTTATTTATTTATTATTTTTTATTTTTTTTTGTGGTAGGCCTGTAATGCTATGAAGTTCCCTCTCAGGACTGCTTTCACTGTGTCCATAGGTTTTCGATTATTGTCCTTTCATTGTCATTCATTTCCAGAATGTCTTTAGTTTCTTCTTTGACCTCTTTTGTAACCCAATCATTATTTAATAGCATGCTATTCAGCCTCCAAGTGTTTGAACTTTTTTGTTTGTTTTTATTTTAATTGATTTATAATATTATGCCACTGTGGTCTGAGAAGACGCTTGATATGATTTCCATCTTCTTGAATTTGGAGAGACTTCACTTGTGACCCAATATGTCATCTATCTTTGAACATGTCCCATGTGAACTTGAGAAGAATGTATATTCTATAGCTTTGGGGTGAAATTTTCTGAAGATGTCAGTTAAGTCCATCTGATCTAGTTAATCATTTAGGATTGCTGTTTCTTTGCTGATTTTTTTGTCTAGAGGATTTATCCAGTTATATCAGTAGGGTATTAAAATCCCCTACAATGATCCTATTGCTGTTGATCTCTCCCTTGATACCTTCCAGACTTTTTTTATGTATCTGGCTGCTCCTGCACTGGATGCATATATGTTTACCAGAGTTATATCCTCTTGTTATATTGATAGCCTTAGTATTATGAAGTGGCCTTCCTTATCTCTTGTTATGGCCTTCATTCTGAGGTCTATTTTGTCCCATATAAGTATTGCTACCCCAGCTTTTTTTTCATTTCCATTTGCCTGAAAGATATTTTTCCATCCCTTCACTTTCAGTCTGTGTGAGTCTCTTGTTCTGAGGTGGGTCTCTTGTAAACAGCATATATATGGATGATGTTTTCTTATCCATTCAGCCACTCAATGACTTTTGATTGGAGCATTAAGTCATTTACATTTAAAGTTATTATTGATAGCTACTTGTTTGTAGTCATTTTTTTTTTGTGTGCCTGTATTCCTTCTTCCTTCCCCTCCCCCTTCTTTTTAAAGCAGTTTCTTTAGCATTTCTTGCATTGATGTTTTGGTAGTGATAAAAAAAATCCCTTAGCTTTCTTTTTGTATGTGAAGCTCATGATTTCCCATTCAATTTTGAGAGATAGCCTTGTGGATAGAGTATTCTTGGATTTAGTCCCTTGCTTTGCATCACTTCGTATACTTCTTTCCATTCCTTTCTGGCCTGATGTGTTTCTGTTGAGAAATAATTTGATAATCTAATGGGAGTTCCTTTGTAGGTAACTTTCTGCCTCTCTTGCAGCCTTTAAGATTCTCTCTTTGTCATTAACATTTGCCATTGTAATTATGACATGTCTTGGAGTTGGTCTTTTGGGGTTCATCTTGTTTGGGACTCTCTGTGCTTGTGTGACTTTTTTCTTCCCCAAATCAGGGAAGTTTTCTGACATTATTGCTTCAAGTAGGTTTTCTAACCCTTGCTCCTCTTCTTGTCATTCTGCCACCCCTATTATACGTATGTATGTTTAATGTTGTCCCAAAGCTCCCTCAGGCTCTACTCATGTCTTTTGATTTTTTTCTCCAATTGCAGTTCAGTTTGGGTGTGTTTTGCTTCTGTCTTCTAATTCACTAATTTGGTCCTCCATTTCTCCTAGTCTACTGTTGAAAGCTTCCATATTATTTTTTATTGTAGCTATATCACTCTTTATTTCCTCCTGATTCTTACATAGGTTGTTGATTTTTCTCATCCTTCCAGTTTATGAACTGTATGACCCTTATTCTGAATTCTTTTTTTGACATATTGCATGCCTCTTTTTCATTTAGTTCCTTTTCTGGTGATTCCACCTTTTCTTTCCTTTGGGGATTGTTCTTCTGTCTCCCCATTTTTGCTCTCACCAAAAGATCTAGGTGTTGAGTTGCTCAGGACTTGTGGCTGAAGCAATGGGCTTGGTGGTGGGTTGCATGGTCATAGGCAGCAGCTGCTCCTCGTGTGGTCATGGGGCAGTGGCTGCTCGCATGGTGGCTGCTCCTCGCACAGTCACGGGATGGCTGCTCCTCGAGCGGTCCCCTGGGCAGCTGCTTCTTGTGTGGTCATGGGTAGTGGCTGTTCCTCTGGTTGTCATAGGCAGCAGCTGCTTGCATGGCTGCTGGAGTGTTCATAGTGCCTGTGGCTGCTATGTAAGGCTTGGCTGTTCATATGTGATCACTGAGCCTGGGGCTGCTGCATAAGACTGTTTGCACATGCAGTCACCAAACCTGGGGCTTTGTAAGGGTCAGCTTTTCACATGCATGGTTACGGTGCCCAGGGCTAAGTAGTCTGGCTAGGGGAGAGAGTTCTCTGGCCTAGCTAGTGTGGTTCAGTGGTTGAATCTAAGACCCAGGAGGTCATGGTTCCATTCCCAGTCAGGGCACATGTCCAGGTTGAGGACTCAATCTCCAGTGCAGGAGACAACCAATTGATGATTCTCTCTCATCATTGATGTGTCTAATTCTCTCTTCCTCTCCCTTCCTCTCTCTGAAATCAATTTTTTAAAAAGTTAAAAAAAAAAGAAATCTCTGGACTCTATCAGTTTCTATATTCTAAGACCTGTTGAAGGGAAAAATTGACCTCTCAAAATACCTAAATTCCATGGAAAATTGAATCAAACTAAAACTGAAGCAAATCTGACTCAGGCTGACCACATATTAGATGGACTTAACCCTCCAATTTTGAAGTATTGCAGAATGAACATGACATCTTCTAGAAATATTATTTGCTTTTTTATAGTATCCATTATACAACAAAAATCATAAGACATTTGAAGATGAAAAACAAAACATCTGACTCTTGGTTAAGAGAATAAATAGCCAGTAAAAACTCATCATATATAATGAAACCCTAATATAAAAATTGACAGAACAGCCGAAATACTGGTGGAACGACCAGTCACTATGATGCACACTGACCACCAGGGAGCAGATGCTCAATGCAGGAGCTTCCCCCTGGTGGTCAGTGCGCTCCCACAGCAGGTGTGCTGCTTAGCCAGAAGCTGGACTCAGAGCTGGAGAGTGCAATGGCAGTGGCAGAGCCTCTCCTTCCTCTGCAGCAGCACTAAGGAGCAGCGAGCAGGTGGGCAGTAAGGAGCAAGGGGTCCTGGACTGGGAGAGGAATGTCCACCTGCCAGCTTAGGCCCAATCCTCAGGGGCCTAAGCTGACAGGTGGACATCCCCTGAGGGGTCCCAGACTGTGAGAGGGTGCAGGCCTGCCTGAGGGACACCTCCCCCCCAGTGCAAAATTTCATGCACTGGGCCTCTAGTTTAAAAATAATAGTGATAAGTATGCTAGAGGATGTAGTAGAAAATGTAACCAATATAGAGAAAGTGATAAGAATTTCAAAAGAGGGATGAAAAATAAAAAGAAGCAAAAGAAATGCTATTGAGATTCTAGTTATAACAGTAACTAGATTTAACCTTTTGTGTGAAACATCAAAAAAAACTGGACATGAAATGATGTTTTTTTAATATATTTTATGGATTTTTTACAGAGAGGAAGAGAGAGGGATAGAGAGTTAGAAACATCGATGAGAGACAAACATTGATCAGCTGCCTCCTGCATACCCCCTACTGGGGATATGCCCACAACCAAGGTACATGCCCTTGACCGGAATCGAAACTGGGACCTTTCAGTCCTCAGGCCGATGCTCTATCCACTGAGCCAAACTGGTTAAGGTGAAATGATGGCTTTTAAGACACTGGACATTAAGCAAGAAAGAAAAGTGATCTAGTTTTGTGCATGACACCATACACAAAAATAAACTCAAAATGGATAAAGGACTTAAATGTAAGACAGGAAACCATAAAAATACTAGAGGAATCCAAAGGCAACAAAATCTCAGACATATGCCGAAGCAATTTCTTCACCAATACAGCTCTAGGGCATTGGAAACTAAAGAGAAAATAAACAAATGGGACTACATCAAAATAAAAAGCTTCTGCACAGCAAAAGAAACCATCAACAAAACAACAAGAAAGCCCACTGCATGGGAGAACATATTTGCCAATGTTATCACCAATAAGGATTTAATCTCCAACATTTATAGGGAACTCGTACAACTTAACAAAAGGAAGATAAACAATCCAATCAAAAAATGGGCAAAGGACCTAAATAGACACTTTTCAAAAGAGAACATTCAGAAAGCCAAGAGACATATGAAAACATGCTCAAAGTCACTAATCATCCAAGAGATTCAAATCAAAACGACAATGAGGTATCATCTCACACCTGTCAGAATGGCTATCATCAACAAATCAAGAAACGAGAAGTGCTGAAGAGAATGCAGATTAAAAGGAACACTCGTGCACTTCTGGTGGGAATGCAGACTGGTGCAGCCACTATGGAAGACAGTATGGAGTTTCCTCAAAAAACTAAAAATGGAACTCCCATTTGACCCAGTGATATTCCCACTCTTAGGAATATAACCCAAGAAACCAGAAACTCCAACCAGAAAGGATATATGCATCCCTATGTTCATAGCAGCACAATTTACCATAGCTAAGATTTGGAAACAGCCTAAGTGCCCATCAACAGATGAATGGATTAGAAAACTGTGATACATCTACACGATGGAATACTATGCTGCTGTAAAAAAGAAGGAATTCTTACCATTTGCAACAGCATGGATGGAACTGGAGAGCATTATGCTAAGTGAAATAAGCCAGTCAATGAAAGAAAAATACCACATGATCTCACTCATTTATGGATAATAAAGACCATTATAACCTGATGAACAAAAATAGATACAGAGGCAGAGCAGCATCGAAATAGACTGTCAAACTACAGTGGGAAGGCTGGGGAGGGTTGGAGAGGGGGAGGTAAGAGATCAACCGAAGGACTTGTATGCATGCATATAAGCATAACCAATGGACACAAGACACTGGGGGGTAGGAGAGACCGGGGGAAGGTCAAGGGGGGAAAAAAGGAAACATATGTACTACTCTTTGTAATACTTTAAGCAATAAAACAAAATTAAAAAAAGAAAGACAAGTGATTTTTCAGACACAGAAAATAAGAGCCAAGTCCTATGAATGCCCCAGTTTTTGCCTCATACACATTTTAAGCTGTGACACATGGGAGGGCAACCCAGGTGGAACCCAGAGAACTCCTGAATTTAGGAGATGGAGCTGAAAGTTCAGGGAGAGAATGTTGGCGAGAGTTGGTAGGACAGAGTACCAGAGAGGAAAAGCTGCATAAAGGAAGAACTCTGAATAGCTTCAAAGGGTCCACTGGGAGTATTCATCAGAATACTGATTAGCTCATTACCTCTAGAATTTCTCTGAGGCTGGAAGAAGAAAGTATCCTGACAATAGTAGAGGGAACAGTAGCTGGTGCCCACACAGAGATGAAAATGATGCTTGTAACCACAACCCAGAGAAGAAAATCTTATAAATTGCATTGTGAAGTGTACTTGGAAGAGTATTGTCTCAGTAGTAGAAAACAATTAGCCGTGGATTAAACACTGCTCTGTCCTGTCTAAAAAAAGTCTTAGCTGTAAGACATAAAAGTTTAAATTCTTTCAAGCAATATAATTGCTTATCAGAATAAAATAAAAAAAATATTTAGAGGAATACAATAATGTCCAGAATCCAGCAAAGTAAAATTCATAATTAATGCAATAAAAAATTACCAGGCATTTAAAAAGACAAGAAAGTATGACATATAATAAAAGATAAATCAATCCATGAAAAAAATACGGGTGTTAAAATTAGCAGAAAAGCACATTAAATCAGTTATTATGCCTGTGTTCCATAGCTCAATAAATAAAGCAGAGGCATAGAATATATAAAGACCTGAATTAAACTTTTAGAAACAAAAACTACAATGTCTGATATGAAAATACAGTGGGTGGTATTAATGACAGATAAAACATTTCAGAAGAAACAATTAGTAGTCTTGAGGACATGCCAACAGAAACCATTTAAAATAAAACAAAAACAATAAAAGAATACAAAAATGAAGAATGCATTAATGAATGGTAGAAAAACTGTGAGTCAACTAATATACATGTAATTGTAGTCCCTGATGAAGAAGAGAGAGTGAAGAACAGAAAAAAATACTTGAAAAAAATAGCCAAAATACCCCACTAAATTCAATGAAGACTATACACTCACAGATATAAGAAGCTCAACAAACTCCAAGCACAAAAAAATTAAAGAAAATTACAAATCACATTAAAATCAAATTGCATAAAACCAACAATAAAGAGAAAATCTGAAAAGCAGCCAGAAAAAAAAGACAAGTTATACATGCAAAACACAATTTAAAATGATAGCAAATTTCTTACTGGAAAGAATGCAAGTGACAAGAAAGTGGGATGACATCTTTAATTTATATACTGGAAAATAAAATAAAACTGCCAACCTAGAATTTTATACCCAATGAAAAGAAATTATTTGAAAGTGAAGCAAATAAATATTTTTTTGCAAACTTACAAGAACTAAAAGAATTCATCACCAGCAGAATTATACTATAAAAAATATTGTTTTCTAGGATCTTAGTCCTACCTTCTGAGTTATTCTTCCTTTTTTAAAAGAAAGACAGTACATTGTGATATTGTGATTTATAGTAAGAAATATATATTTGGTTTTTGTCCCAGTTTTAGAGCTCCTATAACCGTTGGAATTTTCAAAATGATAACAGTGATAAAAGTGACTTTTGTTATATTAAGAAGATGACTTTTGGAACGTCCCTAGGTAACCAAATGATGGACACTGCTTGCCAGGAGAACCAACTATGTTATTAGTGTTAGAACTTTCAGTCCCCCCCCTGACCTCCAGGGACAGAAGAGGGGCTGAAGATTGAGTTCTAAAACCAATAGCCAATGATTTAATAAATCATGGCTAGGTAGTGAAGCCTCCATAAAAAAAAGGAGCAAGTTCAGAGAACATCTGGGTTGGTGAACAATTGGAGATATAGGGAGAATAACACTCTGGAGAGAGCATGGGAACTCCATGTCCTTCCCCCATATCTTTTTCTGAGCATATCTTCCATCTGACTATTGCTGAGTTATGTTATGTGATTTTAAAATAAACTGGTAATTTGGTAAGTGAAATGTTTTTCTGATTTCTACAAGCTATTCTAGCAAATTAATCAAAACCAAGGAGGAACTGTTCGGACCTCCAATCTACAGCCAGTCAGTCAGAAGCATGAGTGACAACCCAGACTTGTGACTGGCATCTGAAATTGGGGAGTGGGTAGTCTTGTGGGGCTGAGTCTTTAACCTGTGGGATCTGATGTTATCTATAGGTAGACAGTGTCAGAATTAAGTTGAAATGTCAGGTGCCCAACTGGTACCAGAGAATTGCATGTTGGTGTGGAGAAACCCTGCCCTGCGACATTGGAATTGGGTGCAGAATCATTTTACACGTGTTTGCAGCTGAGCAGTTTCATCAACCTGCTTTTTACCAGTAGAATTTGGAGTTACAACAGACTCCTCTCATTTTGTCCTCTCTGTATTTTTACTCCAAGCTGATAGTAATCTTCCTGAAGCAATTTTCTCAAGAACTTTGTAGACTTTCCATGGATTTTTCCTGGGATTCACTCTATTAGATATAAGCTGCACCCACAGATTTTTAAAAATCCCTTTTGTACCTTGGGCTTCTGCTGAGATGGCTGAGAGATAATGCCATTAAATTTCCTAGAGGATCTGTGGTTTGATTGGGAAGATCTCTGAGTCATATCCTTAATATCTTTAAATAGCTCTTTGTGTGACTGAATGCTGACCTTTTGATCTTTTTGAAATTTTAGTAAAAGATTGTAGAGTCACACCCTCCATTTTTTCTCTGGAGTGAACTTTTCTGAGAATGCTTGGAAGCTGTCTCTCAATATTAGCATGTTTCCCCATTTGGAGAGGCTGAGAATTTTCAAAATTATCAAGTTTTAGTTCTTTTCAGTTTAACATTTTTTCCTCAATTTATCTCTCTTGTCACACATTTTATTTTAAATAGGAAAAAATCAAGAGGCACCTTTTACACTTTGCTTGGAAATATCCTTTGATAATTAAGTTAATCACTTACAAGTTCTGCTTTTGACATGATTCCAGAAGACAATTGTGCTAACTTTCTGTCACTATCTAACAAGAATACTTCTTTCTCTATATCCAATAACACACATGTTTCTCACTTTCTTTTGACTTCCCATTGACAGAATTCTTAATGTCCAGATTTCTATTAACAATCTGCCCAAGACAATTTGGACTTTCTCTATCATGGTCTTCAAAATTCTTCTGGACTCTCCTCACTGCCACTGCACTTCCATTACCAAAATCAGTGTAATTATGTTATGCAATATAACCACATTGCCACAAACTTAGCAGCTTAAAAAACAATGCACGTTTATTATCTTTCAATTCCTATGGGTCAGGATCTGGACATGGTTTATTTGAACTCTCTGCAATCAACTTGTTGGCCAGGGCTAGGTACTCATCTGGGAAGAGATATGTTTCCAAACTCATGCATTTGTTGGCAGAATTCAGTTCTTTGTGACTTTAAGACTAAAAAATTATGTTTCTTAATGGCTGTAGGCCAGGTTGTGCTCAGCTCCTACAGGCAAGTTGCAGTTCCTTGCCATGTGGGGAAGCTAGATGGCAAGTTGTTTCCTCAAAGCCAGCAAGAGAGTGAGAGACTCCTGTAAGATGAGCATGACAATTTTATATAGAGTGTAACACATAATCATGTACATATAATCATGTACATCACATCACCTTTGCTGTATTTTACTGGTTAGAAGCAAGTCACAGTTCATCAAGGGAAAATGATATAAGATTATGAATACCAGGAGGCAAGAATCTCTAGAGTCTACTTAAGATCTGTCTGCCACAATGACCAACAATCTTTATACCCAGAATTCAAGGTTGCTTTAATATTAAACAATTAATCAATTTGATTCCCCATACTAACAAACTGTAAAAGAAAAAGAAAAACATTGGATCCTCTTCATAAATATAGAAAAGATATTTTACAAAATCTAAAATCCATTCCCAATAAAAAATTTCTTAGCAATCTGGAAATTTTCTCAATCTAATGAAGGACATCTACAATAAAGCCTCCAGCTGACATTATGCTTACTGGTGAAAGAGAAAAATATTTTTTCATAAGATAAAGAGAGGGAGTAAGAGTGAGAGAAGAAGATAGATTGATAAAAAGAGAAACAATGTCTCTGAAATCTGTGGAACAACATCAAACAATCTTATATACAATAAGTCCTCACTTAGCATTGCCAATATATTCTTTGACTTTAAGCAAAATGATATATAATAAAACCAATTTTACGATAGGTTAATTTATATAAATAAGAGTTAAGTTCCTACAGCATATCATCAGTGTTATGATGAAACAACTGTGAGGATCTGTGAAGGAAAGGAAAGAGATAATAGAACAGAAGAAATATTTGAAGGGATATAGCAGAAAAGTTTGAAAGATTGATGAAAGACATAACCCACAGATTCAAAAAGCTCATTGAGCTCAAGGAAAGATAAAAAAAAGTAGACAGGCATATGCTAGTTCAACTCCTAAAATCCAAAGATAAAAAGCAAATCTGTAAAAGTAGTCATAAAGAGTGCATAGAGTGGAGCAATGATACAAATAACAAGTATCTTCTCACCAGAAATGATGGAAATGTGAAAAAGAAATGGAATTACATTTTTTAAAGTGTCCAAAACAAAGTAATTGACCTAGAACTCTATATCTAGAGAAAGTATCTCACATTCAAAGAAAGGGAGGTCAAATAAAGACAATTATATACCAAAAGAGCTAAGCGAATTAATCTTTAGCAGACCACAGTATAAAAAATGTTAATGAGGTTTTCAGGCTAAAGGGAAATGACATCAAATGAAATCCTTTATCTCCTGGAAAGAATCAAAACTACCAGAAAGGACAAATACTTGGGTAAATATAAAAGGCTGTGTATGTATATTTAATTATATTAGTAGCATATATAAAAGTACAATATAAGATAAAAAGAGTTTAGGGTATAATGAGGTTAAATTGAATTATATTTTGAAGGATTTGATATTATTTATAAAGTACTATGATATTGTGTAAAAACATGAACTTAAATATGCTTATCTTTATTTCTGGAGCAACCACAGATATGTAATTTAAAAGACAATAGAGGAGCTAAAATAGAATTTTAAAAACTATTCATCCAAGGAAAACCAAAAAGTACAACTAGAAGAATAACAACAACAACAAAAACAAACAGAATAAATATAAAACAAATACCAGATGGTAGGTCTAAACTCAACTACATCAGTAATTAACTAAAATAGTTTTCTTTCTTCCTTCTTTTCCATCTTTCTTTTATCCTCCCTTCTTTGTATTCTCTCTCTCTCTCTCTCTCTCTCTCTCTCTCTCTCTCTCTCTCTCTCCCTTTCCCCCTTCCTTCCCTTTCTCTTTTTTCTTTATTTCTCATTTTCTTTTCTTTCTTTCATTCTTCCCTCAAAACCCCCTTATTTTCCTAAAGTATAGCCTAGCAGCCTGTGCTTTAAGTCTTGAAATACAGTGTATTTCCTCTTGTTATTGCAGTTTGAGTCAATTTGAATGACTTGTGTGCCTTAGAAAAGACCAAGCCTCAACTAGCCACCATATTGCCACTTAATTTTAAGCATTTGGTTCTGTATGATACATGTAATGAAGACATAATCAAAGTTAGAATGTATGCAGTCAATAATAGAATAAGTGTTCATATTGATCTTTTTAATGACATTGTCAAGTCTTCTTCCTTTTCCCCTCTGAGAATAGACATTCTCTTTACAAACATCCAGGTCATAATTATGTCAAAAATAAATGACAGTTGTCTCAGCAAACATGATGGATGTAAGATGAATGTGACGTGGGAAGAGCCTCCTCCCCATTCTCCCTGTCTCCTGGCCCCAGTTCTAGGTTGCCCACTCTGCCCCATATCCTACTAAAAGATTCATTTTAACACTCTTGCTTCCACAGTAACATTTCTTGCAGATATTTTTCAGATCCTGGATTGGAATAATTTTAGAAAGTCATATTGATGAACTTCTTGATTATTCTGTTGTCTGACATCAATTTAAAGTTATAAGATATATCTAAAAGGTGGAATTTTTTTTCTAGGAGTGATGACTGCAGTTTCAGTAGGTGACATTGGTATTTTAGTTAGAAGACTAGGCCAATCAATAAACTTGTTGCAGTTTTAGCTAACTGGCATCTTAAAGGAATAGATATCATTTAATCAGTTGTCCCACATTTCTGCATGTACACCTAGGGCCACACATGAACATCTGTAAGTATTAGACAATATGATTAAAGATTAGTTACTTACATTTCCATTTTAGAGGACAAGTTATATACAAGTTTGGGAAATAATATCTTCTAGATATATTTTGGATTTTTTCAGTTCTGGTTTAATTTATTAAAACCAAGAATTATTTTATGTGATTGCTGCCCTGCTTGATATTGAAAGTTTTTCTCAGCTGTCAGACAACGTATTAAAAGTGTAATGCCTCCCCCATTGTCTGAGAGAAAAATGTCAGTTGTCAAAATTAAAAGGAGTGAAGGGCATAATGGAGTTAAGTTCTGATTCCACTGGACTCTTACTTTATGATCTTGGATGAATCTTTAAAATTTTCTTCCACATAACTTCTGCTCAGATCCAATTCCTGTCACATGGGAGCACTCTAACCTAGTCCTAATATTACTAATTCCCATTCTTATTAGAAAAAGGAACTCCTTTTGTGGAAAGGAAGTTTAATTAGTATAATTCAAAACCTCTCCCTAGTCCTTTACACTCTGAAAAGATGAAATACCACATATGACAAATTTGAGGAAAATGCCTGGGCCTGTATAGCTCAGTTTCCTTCCTCTTGGGAGCAAGCCTCTCCCTTGAAAAGCATGAATTCCCATTTGTTCCTCCAGCCCTTGGTCTTACTGAGGCCAGACTTCCACGTGGAGGGGAAGTTACACAAGTTCAGCATTGTCTTGCTGGGGGAGAATTCTGACTAATTCTAGAGTTAAATGAATAGGCCTGTTGGTTCTCACATGAAACTATCTTAAATGAGTCTAAAATATCAATTTTATTATTGATATTGCTAACCTGGAGAAGATAGTTTCATGTTTAGCAATGTCAATAATAAAATTGATATTTTAGACTCATTTAATCATGTACTTTCAAGCGTATACACACTCTGGTGGAATGGAGAGATCCAAAACCTGTATCAGGGAGATTTGTGAAGGATCCACAAAATAGGGAGGCAATGTAACTTAATGGTTAAAATTTCTGATAGGCTCTGATACAAGTCTATCTCAGTTTTAATCCAAATGTCAGCACTTTCAAGCTGTGTCCTTAGGCAAGTTATTAAATCTTTGTGCCTCAGTGTTTGCATATGTAAAATAATACCTGCCTTTTAGGGTGATTATGCAGATTATATGAGTTAGTATATCTAGTATATCTAACACTTGGAATAGTGCCTAGTACATTGTCAGTACCCAGTAAATGTCAATTACCATTACTAACTGTTGTAGTGGAGTTACTTACAACATCTGCATGCACAGAATAAGCATTCAAAATGTATAGCTATATTATCATCACTGTAGTGGCCAATATAGAAGAAAAATTTGTGCTATTTAGAGTCAGTAGGAAGAGTAGATAGATAATGGTATGACAAATATACCAAAATATTCAGTGGCTTAGAGAAGAGATAGGAAGACTTATGTGAGAACAAAATCCTGTCCATGAATGTTGACAGAAGTTTTATTCAGGATGGCCCCAAAGTGGAAACAACCCATATATCTTTCACTAGTAAACGGTTAAACAAACTATGATGCATTCATGGAATATTACTCAGTAAAAAAAGTATGAATTATTCCCAAATTATATAAATTACAAAATTATAGAAATGGGGAGCAGATTGGTGGTTGCCAGGGGTTAAGGAGTGTTGGGAATAGAAGTGAAGGGAGTGTGGCCATAAAAGGGCTGACATGAGGGATCCATGTGGTGATGGAAGTGTTCTGTACCTTTTCTGTATCAATGTCAATTTCTAAGTTATGATATTGTATTATAATTTTTCAAAATATTACTAATAAGGAAACAGGGAACAGGGTATCTGGGTCTTTTTATATTATTTCTTACAACTGCATGTGAATCTACAATTATCTTCAAATAAAAAGTTTAATTTAACAAATCCCCTGATTTATTTCCTAAAAACAAACAAAAGATAGAAAACATAACTTGCATTTTTAACTCCTACCTCATTTTAAAAGACAGCTCAAAACTGTTTCTTAAAAGAAACTTTTCACTGGAAAGCTTAGTCTCACTGGAAAAATATATGCACAATTGTAACAATTCGCAATGGTTTTGCTCATACTATTCATTACTCAACCGACTATCTGAGGTCAGACTAGACAATGTTTGCTGTGGAAAATGACATTTATTCAGAGTTGAGAGCTCTCCAGACCAGCAATCAAGTTCCAAAAGGCCAGCAAGTGACCCTCTGCCAGTCTCTGGGGAGAAGCACATGGCGGGGCTTCCACTGCTCTTGGCTTTCATGTCACGATGTGGTTCCTGGATCTAGGGTGTTGTCTGAGGGACAGTCCGCTGAAGAGAAGAAATTCTGGTATTCTCCTAAGGACCAAGCCTCCAAGCTTACAAAGTGACATGTGAGGATGAACTGGGTTAGGAGGGTCTGGGGCTGACTGGCTGACCCACTTTCTCTTTCATGTGCCACCCTCCACACAAGTCCCACTGTGGTGTTTATTCCCCTCCATGGCTCCCCTGGACATTCATTTAACCAGATTCTTCAACCACTTTAAAGGGTAGTTGTTTGTTCAAAAAAATTGTAGTTGAGCACCTACTGTATTGTGCCAACCATTGGCATACAGTGGTGATCAAGGCAGTTCTTCCATTTCACCATTAAGGAAGTTAACCTCCCTTAAGTTCACAATGAGTGCTTTCTAAGAGCAAGGCATTGTGTATAACTTCCACTGACCCTTATGAGTTAGTACTATCGGATCCTTATTACACACATGAAGAAACATAGGCCTGGGAAGGTGAAGGTGCTCAGTGTCACACAGAAATTGTGTGATCCACGCTGTAATATCTCTATTTCTTATGGCTCTGGCTACTGGTGCTCTGAACCTGAGTTAGGAAATCTAACTGAACTGTCCCTGCACCAATTTGGTTAGATATAATTGTAATCTGTGTTCTTGACCTCATGCCCTCTTTGCTGCATCTGCCTCTGTGTCGACCTGAATCCTACACTGGTGATTCCAGTCTGACCACCTGCCTTCAAGTTTAGATTTATTACTTGAAGTTTCAGTGTATCATTCTTTATCCAACTGACCAGCAATCTAAGGCAAAGCTTGCAAAGATGGCATGAGGATTTTTGTCACTACTGTTTGCAAAGTCATTGCATGGAAAAACCTATGAATGTCATTGCCCACCAATTTTTTATTTCCAAGAGTGAATACCAGGTGTCCACTACCCACTGACCAGCATCACCATTCTTTCTTAACACCTTTCCAAGAAAACAATAACAGCTAATATTTAGGAAATATTGTGTTCATCCTTCACTTTATCCCTTAAGTCCTCTGAGATAGTTACTATTTTATCTTTATTTAACACATAAAAAAACTGAGGTTTAGAGAGTCTAAGTAACATCCCCAGGATCAGGCAGCTAGAAGAGATAGAATTTGAACCTTAATGTGCCAACTTCACTGCATTAAGCTACCTGCAGAAAAATAGCATTCACCAACCAAGTATGCACTGCCAAGATCTGTGCCTTGACTCTGCTCAACTATGTGAACTAGCGGATCGGCAGGAACACATTCTAAGTTCTTCTGATGCATCTGTTCCTGGAAAAACCCTTATGGAAGCTACTAGCTAGTTTTCAAGAGCAATGATCTTATTATAGAGATAAAACATAATAATTTAAAGCTTGGGCTCTGCAGGCTGACCATGTACACTTGGCTCTCTATTGCTTAGAACTCTGTGACTCTAACACATCTGGTTATTTAACTTTTTTGCATCTTAGTCTCCTCCTCTGCAAACAGGACCAATTATGGTAGCTCTCTCTAAAAGTTGCAAAAGGAATTTATAATTGGACTGTGTACTGGTCCTTTAACTAATGGAGTGTTTTCTTTTTGAGTTTTATGAAAGCTCAAAAATGGATCATTAATTTTCAAAAGCATTCTCAAAACTCTAAGTACCTTTTAATCACACCCCTTTAAACTAGTCTCCTTTCCACACTAAACTGTCCTAATCTTGGAAATCTTGCTTCCTTTGGAGGTAGAATCACAAGTACCAAAGTAGAAACAAAAACACTCTCTTCATCATTTATGAGGAGAAGTGCTGCAAAGTGCCCATTCCAGCAGAACCCTTCCTGTGGAAAGACTGAAAATTTAAGGCAGAGCAGTTCAAAGACTCAGAGCTGCTGAATAAAAACAAAATCGCTTAAAATTACACCGATGCTTCTTCCAGATAATTTGTAGAGAATTCAACAGTGTTTATTACAGGTTCACTTAAGAAAGCCAAACATTCAGCCCTAAACGCAATTTCAAAGCAAAACTCTAAACAGTATTTTCAAATAAGGAGGAAATTGTGTGCACAATCTTACCTCCCAGGGGCTTTGAAAGATTAAAGAGGGGAAAATAGAAGCTATGGGGAGAAAATCACCAGAAGAATGAAAGGAAATAGAAGAAATTTACCATAATGAGACAGGCTGACAGGGTATAATGTTTATAATGTGATTTTTAATAAACATTAAATAAATCCCTGTAGGTAGATGGACTTTCTGTCCAATGGTAACACAGCACTTGGGAAGAATGTTCAAGTGGAGCTGGAATTACTGCACAAAATAAAAATTAGTTGAAGCACACATTACCCCTCCCTTTTGACTTTAAGAGCATTAGTATTTTTCCTAAAAGAATATCCTATTAATTTCTTGGGGAGCAAGTCAGACTATTTTATTTCCTGGGAAAATGACCCACAAAACAAAACATCACATTTTATACTGTTTATGATATTTAAACCTAATGGGGGGAAAAGACACATCCTTCTCCAATTAGGATAGAAAATATTAAAATGTTCAATATTCTTAATAATGATGAATAGAAAATGGGTGAATCTAAGGCCTTTATTAAATATAAAGTATGTATATGTTATGTTATTCTAGATCTTCATGTGAGCTCTTTATTTTTTCTTTGTTTATTAAGGTATTACATATATATCCTTATCCCCCATTGCTCCCACACACCCTGCCTCATGCCCTCACCCCCCTGGTGTCTGTGTCCATTGGTTAGGCTTATATGCATGCATACAAGTCCTTTGGTTGATCTCTCCCCCTTACCCCCGCCCTCCCCTACGTTCCCTCTGAGGTTTGATGGTCTGGGGGAAGCTTGAAAAGTGGGTTAGACTTCTCCTTCAGGAATGTTTTGGGGAAAACATCACCATGAGTAACTCTTTGATCTTCCTTAAAGTCTTCACTGCTTCAATGCTTCCCCTCATCCTACTTTTGTAGTGATTCTCCCCCAGAAAGCCATTCTCCTCTACACATGGGACAACACTGCAGTTGAGTGTATGTTTTTTACCAAGGGCAGTTGTGTCTCATCATATGAGTCAAAGCTCAGGACTTAAAGGCCTGAAGCTCCACCCATCCTGAAGTCAGAGGTTTGGGAATCAATATAACATAGTCAGGAGAATCCAAACTTTGAAATCAAAGTGATCTGGGTTTGAATCCTGCCTCAACCCTTCTCCAGGTAAATGGTCTTAGACAAATTACTCAGCGTCTCATCTCCTGTTCCTACATGCACAATGCGAAAAGAAAATTTACCTAGCAGGGTTGTTGTGATGAAAAAAATGAGTTTATTTATCTAAAGCGCCTTGCTTATGTTATGTGTCATTGTTGTTGTGGTGTTTGTCATAGTTCCAGTCCAGAACACGGAGCCTATTGAGGTACTGCAAACACCACATTGGTGTTGAGCAATAGATTAGTGACAATGTTGTCCTAGAGTTGGCATTGTTTTCCAAAATACAAAGTTCTTTTTCTTCCAATGCCAGATTTACTGGACATTCAACACATGAAACCTTGTTATAATTGTCCTTGTTGTAGAACCACTGTATTTCAGAGCTTATCCAAGGCCAACTTGCCGATGATAGTTACCAAATATGTGGATCCCACTATATCAAGAATCTAGTGCTTTTCTTTTATTCTACACATACAAAAATCTCAGAAAGAACACTTAGCCCATATAGACTAGAATTTTACAATGTAAGATTTTTTTTCCCTCTCTCTCTTGTTCTTTTTAGTGCACGTTAGGTTTCTTAAGTGATTTTTTTTTAATTGACCTGGTTGATATAAAGCATTCTTATATCCAACTGTTTTTCTTAATACAGGAGTGAAAACTCAGAACTTTATTATTTCTCTAAAGAAAGATTGTTGAGCATCCTGGCTAACCACTTTGCTAGAAGGGAAAATACTTGAATTTATAATAGGTTTTTCTTGTACCTGACAAATAATCTTTTTTTAAAAGTGTGATTAAAAGTTTCTTCTTGAGGTATTATCAATTTGGGAACAAGACTCTCAAGAATAGGAATGTGGAAGATGGCGGCGATATAGGCAGACGCGTCCCAGGTCTTGTCCCGGAGCAAACAGAGTAAGCAGCTGAAACTAATAACACCCACCCCGAATTGGCAAATTTACTCAGCTGGTGAGACGGTTTGCAGCTGGGAAGGGCAGACCTCCCCTGGAAAGGTTAAAAACCAGGGATCTGGGCAGGAAAGTTTGCCAGACCTGAGCCCAGAGGGCTGGAGGGAGACCACATGGCAGACAGCCACGTCTCTTGGGACAGACACAGACCCTGACCGGGGTAAGGAGTTCCTCGAGTTTGCTGGCGCCAGGAGATTTGAGATTTGGATTTTGTGATTGCGGAGAACTGAGACTAAAGGGGGCATCCTGAGGAACTGATCAGACCATGCAGTGCCCATAAGAGAGGAGCGTTTCCCAGACCATGCAGTGCTGGTAAGAGAGGAGCGTTTCCCAGACCGATCCAAGCAACAGCAGCCCCCTGATCACCGCAGCCTCCTGATCACCACAGCCTCCTGATCACCACACCCTCTGTCTGTGGAACAGCAGCTGTACGTGAAGCCTCCCCCCACCAGCCAGAAGAGCCAACACAGCTGTGAACAACACCCACCAGAGGAGCTGCTGCCAACTGGAAAGCAGCTGCTACCGCAACCGTCTGAGCAGCAACCACAACCCAAGGAGCCCCTGCCACCCAGGGAGCAGCCACTGAACATCTCAACATCTACATATGTCAGCGAGATCAAACATGGGTAGGCAAAGAAACCCCCAAAGGAAAGAAAAGGAGGACTCGCCAGAAAAGCAGCTAAGTGAGACAGAGATATGCAACATGACGGAAAAAGAATTCAGAATAAGGTTCCTAGAGTACATGCACCAGATGTTCAAGAAGCAAGAAGAAACAGATGAAAAACTCAACTACTTATGCAAGAAGCTAGAAGAAACAGATGAAAAAATCAACAACTTAAGTAAGTCCCAAGAAGAAATGAAGAGTGACATAGCTTCAATAAAAAACTCCATTGAAAGTATCAACAGTAGACTGGGAGAAGCGGAGGACCGAATTAGTGAATTAGAAGACAAGGAAGCAAAACACACTCAAACTGTACGGCAAATGGAGAAAAAAATTAAAAGACAGGAGGAGAGCCTAAGGGAGCTTTGGGACAACATGAAACGAAACAACATACGAATAATAGGGGTGCCAGAACAACAGAAAGATGAACATGGATTAGAAAACCTATTCGAAGAAATAATATCAGAAAACTTCCCTGAGGTGGGGAAGAAAAAAGTCACACAAGCCCAGAGAGTCCCAAACAAGGTGAACCCGAAAAGACCCACACCAAGACACATCATAATTACCATGGCAAATGTTCAGGATAAAGAGAGAATCTTACAGGCTGCAAGAGAGAGACGGAAAGTAACATACAAGGGATCTCCCATTAGATTATCAAATGATTTCTCAACAGAAACACATCAGGCCAGAAAAGAATGGACGGAAATCTACAAAGTGATGCAAAGCAAAGGACTGAATCCAAGAATACTCTACCCAGCAAGGCTATCATTCAAAATTGAAGGGGAAATAAGAAGCTTCACAGACAAAAAAGGGCTAAGGGAGTTTATCACCACCAAGCCAGCCATGCAAGAAATGCTAAAGGGACTGGTGTAAAAAGAAGAAATATCAAGCTCAGAAAGAAAACAGCCACACACACACACACAAAAAGAAATGGCTACAAACAAGTACCTTTCAATAATAACTTTAAATGTAAATGGACTAAATGCTCCAACCAAAAGACATCGAGTGGCTGAATGGATAAAAAAACATGACCCATACATCTGCTGTCTACAAGAGACCCACCTCATTAGAAGGGACTCACACAGACTGAAAGTGAAGGGATGGAAAAATATCTTCCAGGCAAATGGAAAGGAAAAGAAAGCTGGGGTGGCAATACTTATATCTGACAAAATACATCTCAAAGTGAAGGCCATAACCAGAGATAAGGAAGGCCACTTCATAATACTAAAGGGATCAATACAACAAGAAGATAAAACCCTGGTAAACATATATGCACCCAATGCAGGAGCACCCACATACATAAGAAAACTTCTGGAAGATATCAGGGGAGAGATCGACAACAATACAATCATAGTAGGGGACTTTAATACACCACTGACATCACTGGATAAATCCGCTAGACAAAAACTCAGCAAAGAAACAGCAATCCTAAATGACTCACTAGATCAGATGGACTTAATTGACATCTTCAGAACACTTCACCCCACAGCTGCGGAATATACATTCCTCTCAGGTGCTCATGGGACATATTCAAAAATAGACCACATATTGGGTCACAAGCAAAGTCTCCACAAATTCAAGAAGATTGAAATCATAAAAAGCTTCTTCGCAGACCACGATGGCATAATGTGAGAAATAAACTACAATAAAAACAACCCAAAATACTCAAACACTTGGAAGCTGAATAGCATGTTATTAAATATTGATTGGGTTACCAATGACATCAAAGAAGAAATTAAAAACATCCTGGACACTAATGACAATGAAAACACAACAATCCAAAACCTCTGGGATACAATGAAAGCAGTCCTGAGAGGAAAGTTTATAGCTCTACAGGCCTATCTCAAAAAACAAGAAAAAATGGTAGTCAATCATCTAACTCTACAACTCAAAGAATTAGAAAGAGAGCAACAAGAAAACCCCAGAGTGAGCAGAAGGAAGGAGATAATAAAGATTAGAGCAGAAATCAATGAAATAGAGACCAAAAAAACAATACAGAAAATCAATGAAACCAAGAGCTGGTTCTTTGAAAGGATAAACAAGATTGACAAACCCCTAGCCAGGCTCACCAAGAAGCAAAGAGAGAGGTCCCAAATAAACCAAATCAGAGACGATAGAGGCGAAATAACAACAGACCCCACAGAAATACAAATGATTGTTAAACAATACTACGGGCAACTCTACTCCAACAAACTAGACAACCTGGAGGAAATGGACAAATTCCTAGAAAAATACAACATTCCAAAACTCAATCAGGAAGAATCTAAAAACCTCAATAGGCCAATAACTATGGAAGAAATTGAAGCAGTCATCAGAAAGCTTCCAGCAAACAAAAGCCCAGGGCCAGACGGCTTCACAGGGGAGTTCTACCAAACATTCAAGGAAGAACTAAAACCTACCCTCCTCAGACTACTACAAAAAATTCAAGAGGAAGGAACGCTTCCAAGCTCATTCTATGAAGCCAGCATCACCCTAATACCAAAACCAGGTAAAGACATCACAATGAAAGAGAATTACAGGCCAATATCCCTCATGAACATAGATGCCAAAATCCTCAACAAAATCTTAGCAAATCGGATCCAGCAGTACATCAGAAGGATCATACACCATGACCAAGTAGGATTTATCCCAGAGATGCAAGGATGGTACAACATCCATAAATCAATAACTGTGATACATCACATAAACAAATTGAAAGAAAAAAACCACATGGTCATATCAATTGATGCAGAAAAAGCATTCGACAAAATCCAACACCCATTTTTGATAAAAACTCTCAGAAAGGTGGGAATAGAAGGATCATACCTCAACATAATAAAAGCTATATATGACAGGCCCACAGCCAACATCATACTCAATGGACAAAAACTAACACCATTTCCCCTAAGAACAGGAACAAGACAGGGATGCCCACTCTCACCACTCCTGTTCAACATAGTACTGGAAGTATTAGCCATTGCAATTAGGCAAGAAGAAGAAATAAAAGGCATCCAAATTGGAAAAGAGGAAGTAAAACTGTCCTTATTTGCAGATGACATGATATTATACATACAAAACCCTAGAGACTCCATCAAAAAGCTACTAGACTTAATACATGAATTTGGCAATGTAGCAGGATACAAAATTAACCCCAAGAAATCTGAGGCATTTCTATACACCAATAGTGAACTTTCAGAAAGGGAGATCAGAAAAACAATCCCATTTACCATCGCACCAAAAAAATTAAGATACCTAGGAATAAACTTAACTAAAGAGGTTAAAGACCTCTACTCAGAAAACTACAGGACGTTGAAAAAAGAGATAGAGGAAGACATAAACAGATGGAAGAACATATCATGTTCTTGGATTGGTAGAATCAACATCATTAAAATGTCCATACTACCCAAAGCAATCTATACATTCAACGCACTTCCCATTAAAATACCAATGGCCTTCTTCAAAGATCTAGAACGAACTCTCCAAAAATTCATCTGGAATAAAAAAAGACCCCGAATAGCTGCAACGATCCTGAGAAAGAACAAAGTAGGTGGGATCTCAATGCCAGATATCAAGCTGTATTACAAAGCCACTGTTCTCAAAACTGCCTGGTACTGGCACAAGAACAGACATATAGATCAGTGGAATAGAATAGAGAGTCCAGAAATTAGCCCGAACCAATATGCTCAATTAATTTTTGACAAAGGAGGCATGAACATACAATGGAGCCAAGATAGTCTCTTCAATAAATGGTGTTGGGAAAATTGGACAGACATATGCAAGAAAATGAAACTAGACCACCAACTTACACCATACACAAGAATAAACTCAAAATGGATAAAGGACTTAAATGTACGACAGGAAACCATAAAAATTCTAGAAGAATACAAAGGCAACAAAATCTCAGACATATGCCAAAACAATTTCTTCACTGATACAGCTCCTAGGGCAGTTGAAACTAAAGAGAAACTGAACAAATGGGACTACATCAAAATAAAAAGCTTCTGCACAGCAAAAGAAACCATCAACAAAACAACAAGAAAACCCACCTCCTGGGAAAACATATTTGCCAACGTCATATCTGATAAGGGCTTAATCTCCAAAATTTATAGGGAACTCATACAACTTAACAAAAAGAAGATAAACAATCCAATCAAAAAATGGGCAAAGGATCTAAATAGACACCTTTCAAAAAAGGACATTCAGAAAGCCAAGAGACATATGAAAACATGCTCAAAGTCACTAATCATCCGAGAGATGCAAATCAAAACAACAATGAGGTACCATCTCACACCTGTCAGAATGGCCATCATCAACAAATCAACAAACGACAAGTGCTGGAGAGGATGTGGAGAAAAAGGAACACTTGTGCACTGCTGGTGGGAATGCAGACTGGTGCAGCCACTATGGAAGGCAGTATGGAGGTTCCTCAAAAAATTGGAAATGGAACTCCCATTTGACCCTGTGATCCCACTTCTAGGAATATATCCCAAGAAACCAGAAACACCAATCAGAAAGGATATATGCACCCAGATGTTCATAGCAGCACAATTCACCATAGCTAAGATCTGGAAACAGCCTAAGTGCCCATCAGTAGATGAATGGATTAGAAAACTGTGGTACATCTACACGATGGAATATTATGCTGCTGTTAAAAAGAAGGAACTCCTCCCATTTGCAACATCATGGATGGAACTGGAGAGCATTATGCTAAGTGAAACAAGCCAGTCAATGAAGGAAAAATACCACATGATCTCACTCATTCATGGATAATAAAGACCATTACAAACTTTTGAACAATAATAGATACAGAGGCAGAGCTGCCTCAAACTGATTGTCAAACTGCAGTGGGAAGGCCAGAGAGAGTTGGGGGGCAGGAGGGAGGGGAGTAAGAGATCAACCGAAGGACTTGTATGCATGCATATAAGCATAACTAATGGACATAAGTCACTGGGGGGTAAGGGAGGGTAGGGGTTTGTCAAGGGCGGGGGGGAAAAAAGGACACTTATGTAATACCCTTTGTAATACTTTAAGCGAAAAATAAAAAAAATAAAAAAAGACTCTCAAGAATAAAAATTTGTTACAGTCATCAACATGATAGGTAAAAAGAAGATTGCTTGACAGTTATTTGCTTATTTGAAAGTTACTTCTCTACCATGCTTCAATATCTCCATTTGCTGGAATTCACACTGAATACCTAGAATCTCTTTCTTTTAGGAAATACAGTTACTGTGTTATAGGAATAATATTCCCTGAGATAAGGCCTAGTACTGAATGACTACTCCAGAAAGAGATTAGAAAAGGAAGTTGGGGGAAGGTAAAGGAGGAGACACATGGCTATTAACCTCATGGATTCTTCTAGCTTTATTTTAAATAAAATGTTGTCATTGTCATTTCTTTAGGAGAAAGTAAGTCTGGGAATCAACTGTCATCTAAACTCCATTTCTTACTTTGCCATTCCTTCCCTGGGTGGTTGTGGAAAATACATTTAGTTTTTTGATACCTTGGTTTCAACCAATAACTTATTAATTTTTATTTTTATAATGGACTTTGTAATAGTTATCTATTACTGCATAACAAATTGCCCCAAAAACTTAAAGCCTTAAAACAACAAACACTTGTTGTCTCATAGTTTCTGTGGAACAGCAATCAAGTCAGACTTATTTGGGTAATTCTGCCTCAAAGTCTCTCAAAAGGCTGCAGTGTTGACTGCAGATGCCATTTTATCTGAAGGTTCAACTGAGAGAGAATCCACTTCTAAGCTCACTCACTCATGTGGTTGTGGGCATGATTCAGTTTCTCCCAGGTGATTGGACTGAGGGCCTTAAATCTTGGACCAGTGGACCAGTTTCTTGCCATGTTGGCCTCTCCACAGAGCAACTCATAACATAACAGCTGGCTTCTTTCTATCAGAGTGAGAAAATGAGAGTGAGAGCAGGCTTGTAAGACAGAAACTACTGTTCCTTTATAACCTAATCTCAGAAGTGGCATCCTCTCACTTTTGCCATTTGCTATTTATTAGAAGCAAATTTCTGGGTCCAGCCACACTCTGGGAGAAGAGAGATTACATAAAGTATGAACATAGGAAACAAGGAGTATTAGGGCCACCTTGGAGGCTGCCTCCCATAAACTTAGTCAGATCTGAGAGGTCATAGGAAGCCATTCATCTAGGTCATAAAAAATCTCTAAAATGTCACTCTTTCCCTTAAATAGGACAGCATTTATTTATTCATTTATTCAAGACTACATTTAAAAAATTTTTATTCACTCATTTGAAAATGTTTATTGTGTATTTGCTATTTACAAGGCACTATGGTGGGGGGGGGTGGGGGAGGAGGGGCTTCAAAAGGCCAAAGATAAAGGAGTTAATTCAATTCAGGTAGCATAAACCACCCTTCCGTAGAGAAGTGCTCTACTCCACCAAAGTTCAAACATCATGCAGTGACAACCAGATCTGCATAAAGGCAGAGGTGGAGCAGAAGTGTAGTCTACCTCCACACCCCAGCCACCCTCTCATCAGTTGAAACCTTGGAAAAGACTCTAGAATGGGAAGCTTTATATGAAGTTCTCAACATGCTTCCTAAGTAAATACAAGGCATCAATCTTGCTTATTAATTCTCTTCAGGGCCAAAGACTGGGCTATTCCCTGAGATATAGTTCCTGTGCACTGTAAGAGGAGACAATGATTGCTCCTGGCACAATCTTCCATGTCCTAGTAATGAGTCCTATGTTATTTTATTGTTGCCTAAGTCTATACTTCTTACTTGACTTTTATATGTGTCCTTCTAGTCTTCCATCCATATAATAAGTTCTCTAAGAGCGGAAATTACATCTTACCCTTCCTTGCATCTAAACAACTTTCATTAACAGAATATGTGCAACAAATGATTTCTACATGAATGCTTCTTTCAGAGGGGCCTATTTTACACATAGAACACATTTTAAAAAAGCCAACTTGGGCTCAGTAGTTGAAGGGCTTCTATGGGGCACAATTTTATTTACATTTCCCGACACTTTCCTTGAGTTTTAGGTTAATTTTTCCTGCCCCTTAACATTCCCGCTCCCCCCCCGCCCCCCCCGCCGCCCCCGACAAAAAACATGTATTTATTTATGTCATTTTTTTAGCCATCATCTGAGGATATGCTTTTTTATTTATTTTTAGAGTAAGGAAGGAGAGAGAGAGAGAGAGAGAGAGAGAGAGAGAGAGGAACATCAATGTGAGAGAGAAACATCAATTGAAACAACAATCAGTTGCCTCCCATATGTGTCCTGAAGGGAGATCGAACTTTGGTACAGAGGATGATGCTCCAACCAACTGAGCCACTGGCCAGGGCCCTTTCTGTCATTCTTTGCTTGAACTCAGCACTTACTCCTACAACAGCCCCTGTATGCAGGGCAATGGCATCAGGGACTCCCCTAAGAAGGGCAGCAAAGAGGGACTTTCTGCCAACCTGAGAGCATCCACAGCCAGTCCAGAAGCACACATGTAGGCTGACTCCTTGCTCTTCCTTTTTGTACTTTACAGAGTTTTTCTATTTAAACCCGGGGACACAGGTTTACTGTGGTAGTAGTAGGTATTTTAATGCATAAATATCTTTATCTACTTTGAGAATGTGTTTCCTGTTTTGACTTGTTCTCTAAATATATATAATTTTTAAATTACGGGTTTACGTAAGGAGGACAATTTAGTCAAGTATAACTTTCTTCACAAAACATGTCCTGGTTGCAGAGAATAAACTGTGGAATGTGAGCAGGCTCAGAGAAGGCATGAAACAGGTCATCCTCTCCCCCACTCCTCTGACCCAACATTTTTTTAAACCTATCTGTTTTCTGTAGCAACTTAGTCTACGAAAGTAGCTGCTATCTAAGCAATGATAGTAGGGATAAAACCTTAGCAGATGTCACCCAAATAGAAAAAAAAAATCAAAATCCTGTCACAGAGGTAGAAAGTTCCTTTAGTAGGGGACCTTTTAGGCCCAGGTGGCTCAAGGGGCACAATGACTTCATTTGCAGCCCATTAGGCCATCTGCTATTGAGGCCCAGAGCTTTTAAACAATGGCAGAGGAAAGGTGACATCTGGAGAGTTGAACTGTGTCATTCATTGTGTAGTTGAACATCAGTGCAACTTCTTTTTCTGCATCTTGCTCTATTTTGTGGAGTGTTCATTTGTGAGGTCAAAGGACAAGTTTTTGACTTGGAATCCAAAGATATAGATTTCAAAAATGAGAGTGTTTTCCTCAAACTGGAAAACAACCAAATAATTTAAATGGATTTTTTATTAAAAGTTAAATCAAAGCAAAAACATATAAATATGTTGACATATATACCAAACACAGATGAAAGATAGACTTCCATTGTGTCATAGGGTAGGTTTCCTGGAAACAGATTCTGAGATGGAAATTGTTGTGCTAAAAGTTTCTTTGGGGAGTGTTCCAGGGAACAATACCTGTAAGAGCTGGAGAAAAGCAGAACTGGGCAGAGGGAGAAGTTGGGCTAAGCAGACCCCTCAGGTGGTGCTAGAGCTGGGTGGCCCTTCAGCTCTGGGCATAAGGTCAGGTTTTATAATCCCCACCCCACCTTCCTCACTCTCTTTGCCATTGGGCTGACCTAATGACCTAATAACAGGGGAGAAGGGGAAACATCTTGGAAAACACAGCTACTTTTAGGCTGAGGGTAATTTCCTGAGAGGAACTTGGCTGTGAACTGATGGCAACCTACACTCACAGCAGCTGAGAGGATTACCTCAGTCCTGGAAGGGGGATAAAGGCAACACATCACAGAATTCACTGCACACTCTATTTTAAAATGAGAAAAATAGAATCAGACAAAAATCTGGAAATTAAAGCAGAGATTAAGTAAATATTTAAATAACTTAATTATTTAACATTAAATAATATATAAAACAAAATAAAAATAACTTACATGTAAGTCATAAGTCAATAGAAAGGAACAAGACAAACCTCCAGTGATATAAACATAGGCAAATATCATCCACTGAAATAAAAGAACTTTCATAGTGAGACATTGTCCACAATAGTGGATAGTCAATGATTTCTGAAAAATATGTGTGTGCATCCTTCCAGTCAATGACCTACAGGAAGATACTCTTTTCAGGATAAAATCTGGGGAGTTCAGTGAGATATAGGTGACATTTCAAAGTCCTTAGGATGTTTTATAAAAGATGCTTCCTGGTATCCTGTGCTTGCTCATCAAAGGGGATGTCAATGCTGCCTGGGTGTGTGTAGAGATGAAATAAAAACAAAAACTTGAAAAGAACTTTATAAACTACATATCTCTGAAACAATTTTAGATGTCATTGTACATCTTTATCTTTGTTTCCAGGGATGTTTGCTGAATGAGTTGAGATATATATTAAAATTTCATACTGAAGAGAAGAAACATGAAGAGATAAGAAGGTCCCTTCAGAGCCTTACAATTGGCCCTGTTGCCCTATATCTCCTACCTGACTCAGCATTTGTGGCCATCAGAATGGAGAAGCATGGCGTGTTTGTGCCTGGGGCTGGTCTTCCAACACTTTGGCCAGTTGTAGTTTTCCCTAGAGAACATATTTCTAACCTTCTCTTTTACAAACAGGGTCCTGAAGTGCCTTCAGCCTCTGGCTCTTTCCCCTCCTTGGTAGAACAGGCAGCTGGGAGACGGCCCACAGGCACAGAGAAAGTACAGGAAGAGAGCAGAGACCCTAAGATAGAATTCACACTATACTCTGGGTCCTAAAAGTGTTCAAGTAGGAGATCTAGTCCTATTACTCTGAGGGCAGGATGGGACTTCAGGAAGCAGAGAAGGCAAAAAAATTCTCTACAAGTTTTCATTTCTGATCCAGAACAAAGGGTGAGAACCCTCACTTGAAACATCTGCACCTCTTAACTCCTGTCATTTTACATTCATAAAAATTAGCCACTCACAAACTTCCCTTCCCAGAATCCCTTAAATACAAAAGCTGTTATTATTAGCTTTATACCACTCATGTTTCAGGCTGGCAGCTTCAGAGGTATTAGATCCAGAAACATATATTTCTTGTATAATCAAAGAAAGAGGCAAGACCTGTTCCTTGGGAGCCCCCTTCCTCCAGAGGCACCTGCATTGCCTAAGTTACCTTCATTCATCATGACTGGATGAACTACAGAAAGAGTCCAAGTCTCGAGGTTGAGTCTTGGGTTCTAATCCTGGCTCTACTGTTGCTCTATGCCCTCCAACAACTTCTTTTTGCTGTGGTGTTTCTTTGTGCAGAAAGTATTGGGTTATATTCTAGGAGTGGTTCTCAAACTTGGTTGCCCATAAGGGGAAAAAAAGTTCTTTAGGCGGAGCTTTTAAAATTCCTGATGCTTGGCACTTCCCTGACCAATTCAATCAGAAGATCTAGGAGTAAGACTCAGGCAGTAAAAGTTCTTAAAGCTTGTCCAATTATTGCAATGTTCAGCTAAGGTTAAGAACTCCTAGTTTAGAAGATCAGATGTTTCCCCACTCTGACTACACAGGAAGATCAATCAAGGGGATTTAAAAACAAGAGCCCAGAGTCCCACCTTAGAAGAATAGAAATCTCTGGGCTTGGTCTCAGACATGAATGCTATCAAAGCTCCCCAGGTGATCCTAACGTGTAGTAGGTTCATGAACCTCCAGATTAGATGCTCTTCAAGGATGCTCCTTGATCCAAGGTTCTAAGCTTCCAAGAACCTGCATTTATGGGGCTTTTGACTGTGAACCACCTTCTTAAGAAATTAAGTGCTTCAACTGTTTCTATCTGCTCCCAAGTTAAGCAACTCTGACTTTGAGGAGCAAGAGGTTCCATATCTATCTCCTCCAAGCCTTGGCTCTTAATAGTCAGAAAGAACACACTGCTCCCTCCATTTACAATTATAAAAATGTCACCTAGACTTGATCTTAGTCCCAACACAAGAGTGCATGTCAGGGTTCTTAACTTTTTTGGTCACATCATCCCCTTTGAGAATCTCATGACTTCATCATATAGATCCTCTCACAAGAAAACTTCACTTTTGCGTATGCACATCAAACGGAGCATACAGTTTAATGGGTCTGAACCCCTGATGCAAAGAAAATTCTATTCTATTTCATCATAAAAGTAAAAATTTTACAAAGCCCAGGAAAGCAGAAATTGCAACATGGTATAAAGAACTGGGACTAAGAGTTAAGTGTCTTGAGTTCTATTCTTGTCCCACTTCTAACCAATTGACATTTAAGAGTCACTGAAACACCCAAGGCTTCAATTTACCCCCATGTTTAATTAAGAATCATAAAAGCTATTTTACCATGTTTATGCCTTACCTTCCACTCTCATAAAAATGTGGCACATTCCTTACATACATACTCTGTCCAAACTGTGTCTTTGGGACAATGCACCAAAGTGTGTTTATTTATTTGTTAACTTATTTTGAGTGCCTGTGTTGACCAAGAGGCCATGGGGATAATGTATGTAAAGGTCTTGAAGCCTGGAAAAGAGTGGATGAAGAGATTGCACACAATGTCCTTCTCTTTGGAGAAAGACTCAGAATCTGGCCTTGGGAATGACAAGTGGAGAGCCCATGGACCCACCATGCACCAGCCACAGTCCTTGGTGGGAAAAGGCTGGAACTGAAATCAAATGTCTAAGAAACAATCTCCCAGACTGCATGATAACTGCCAAATTGGCCATGAGCTTGGCAGAAACTATCTAACTGGTGAGCGCCAAGTGGTTTGGAGAGAATAGAAGCACTGTCTGGTGTCTGAGCACAGGCGTTTGGGAGAGTCTGTGTTACTAGGCTCAAGGGCACTCAGGTCATTAGAGCTCGAACCTGGCTAGTGTGCCAATGGATTGCCAGGAGGGCGGGTTTGATGGCTCCGAGGGGCTCCAGATATGCTACCGCACCAGGGGACCACAGGTTTGTTCTACCATTAGCCTTGGGCAGAGGTGGGCCTCCATAGGAGAGGAAGTATGGAGACTGTGTCCTGCTCAATCCCCCTACTTCCCATTCTGTCTTAATGGAAGCCAGTCTTTTTGAAAAAAATATATATTTTATTGATTTTTTTACAGAGAGGAAGGGAGAGGGATAGAGAGTTAGAAATATCAATGAGAGAGATACATTGATCAGCTGCCTCCTGCACACTCCCCACTGGAGATGTGCCCGCAACCAAGGTACATGCCCTTGACCGGAATCGAACCTGGGACCCTTGAGTCCGCAGGCCGATGCTCTATTCACTGAGCCAAACCGGTTAGGGCTTCTGGAAGCCAGTCTTTATGAAAGTATGAGATGGGTGAGAATATGAAAGTAGCAGTGTGTGTTTGGGGCACAAAGTGAGTAAGTTCACTTAGTAAGTTCACTTAGAAATGAGAGAGAAGCAGCAATGCCCCAGGAGAGCTTTTCCTCTTGAACAGCTCTGAGGAAAGAGTACAAGAAGCCTTTAGCCAGAGGTGGCTTTTTGTGTGCATATGGGGAGACTAAAGATCTTCAGAGAGCCTAAGAACTAGTGCTTCTGGGGGAGGGAACAGAGGAAGAGTGAGGAGAACAAATAAGCCTAGAGTTTTGCCAGGGCCCTGTCTGTCTGTAACATAAAATGTGCATGCATACATGCATACACATACACAAACACATCCTCTCTCTCTCTCTCTCTCTCTCTCTCTCTTTCTCTCTGTCCATATTTCTATGCCTATGGAAAAACTGAGTTGTCTGAGAGCTATCAGGTCACTCTGCACAAGGTCCCCACCCTTACCCCTTGGGAATCAGAGAAATCCCTATGGAATGGGGAGGTACTTGTTCAGGGAAAGATCGTGCCAGTCTCCAAGTTCTGCTCCTCAGGCTGGTCTCTGGTTCTTCAGTGGAGCTGTTGCTGATGACGGTTGGTGTATAACAATCACAGGAGAAGTGGCGGGTAGGATGATACCCTTTGGAGATACAGCTTCTCATCACCAGCTACTCCGGGCTTTAAGGGATGACACATCTGCACTTCATGTCCCTCAAGTACATGGTTTCTTCTTGTCTTGTCCTGGAAATGACTAGCCCTGACGATGTACTGTGCACCAGCAGAACAATGTGGCTTTCTTTTTATTTCTTTGAAATTCTTTGGTTGCTGCCTGTGACCTGTTTGCAACTACTGTTTCCAGCTGGGACAGAGGAATATACACAAGCAGTATATATTTTTTAAATATTTACTTCATTGAAAATAAAGATAGGTATCTCATAGTTCCTTCCCATAAACCGAGCGATTTGTGTTTCCAGCTGGGGTATTTCTTGTCTTTACAGATCTGACAAATAATGCTTTTGTACCACAGATTCTTTCCTTAAAAAAAAAAAAACCAAAACACTTTTTGGAGAGAAGCCTTCATGTTCTACACAAAATTGCTTTCCAGTATATTTGAGTCACAGGGAAATGGCACAAACAACTGCTGGTAATCAAAATGGAAGATAGATCTGACCACTGAAAGGTCGTTTTGAAGTTCCCTGTCTTGATGATTTGGCAAAGTCCTAATGGGACCACTGATCAGAGGAAACAAGAAGAACCACTTTCAGATTCAAGAACTCACAAGCTTTCTTGTTGGCAGCACCTCAACTTCACACTTCTGTTCTCATGAGCCAAAATACATTGTTACCGATGGTGACACCTCACCAAGATGTTCTTTACAAACCTTGGAAGAAATTGAATAAAGCTCTCACACCTTCACCCTTAATGAGTCTGCCATGCAAGGTCACACTTCTCACTGCTACTGGAGTGAGATAGGGCACAGCTTTTCGGGGTCCCCTCACTGTGTTGAGAAGATTGCACTTCATTTCCATATCAGCTGTGGTCCAGCCAGGAACCAGGAACCACACCAGTTAGTCTAAGAGAGGACTTACTATAAAGAATTGTTAACTATATATTTTGAAGAACTGAGAAGACAAACATAGAACCCTTGGGTATTAAGGAGATAGAAACTGAAAGGAGCAATTATCCTAGGGCTGAGGGCACAAAGGACAAGGTTGGAATTATTAAGATTTAGAGCTTTGAGGAGGCTCCAGGGAGCTGAAACTCTGACCTCCCAGAACAGCATCTAGCTGGTGAAGCTGTTTCTCAGGGGATGCAAAGAGGCTACTGGTACTGGGAAAACTGCAAACTGGACCCTACTACTGCTCTAGGTCAGACACTGACAGGAACAGGAGGCAGGGGAATGGGCTCCTTTTCCCTCCTCAAGCCTCTCTCCAGCACCCCCTATTGGAAGCACCTGGCAAGCTGCAAGTGGCAAAGAAGAAATATAATTTGCAGCCCCCAGCAGCAGCACCAAAGGCTAAGAATTGAGGCTGAGAGAAAATTGCTTCATAACTAGTACACTTGGCTAGGTCTCATTGCTTTGGCATCATTGGCCTACTTTCCCCCTTTCCCTCAACCACCATTTAAACTGTGGACCAGCCCCTTTTGTTCCCTTAAAATGGCTAAGCTTTAGGTGGAGAGTGGATTTCCGGGAACTTCTATTTGAGAATACCTGCATGCCTCTGATCCAGAGTTTCTAGACCTCAACACTATTGCTGTTTGGGGCTGGATAATTCTTTGTTGCAGAGGGCTGCCCAGGGCCTTGTAGGATGTTGAGCAGCGTCCCCGGCCACTACCCAGTAGATGCTTGTAGTACCCCAGCCCCTGCCACCACCTGCAGTCAATAAAAAATGACAACCAATAGAGTTTCCACACATTGCCAGTGTCCCCTGGGAACAAACGCTCTGCCAGTTGAGAATCACTGCTCTAACCTCTCTCAACACTGTTAGCCTGACTTTTCTCCTGAAGATGAGCATAGTAAGAATGCCCATGCAGTCACATACTACTTTATAGTTTTTAAAGCTCTTTCTCTGCTTTATATAAACTTTATATTTGAACAGTCCCAAAAGGCAAAAAGAGACAGATACCATTGTTTCCACTTTACAGGCTAGCAAACTGACTCAGGAGCGCCCCCACGGCACCCCACCCTGGGAAACCCTGTGGATAGGAACTATACTACCCTGGCAGCGCTCACCGTCAAATTTTTAGAGGGAAGGGGGATGTTGGACAGCTGACTGGCAGAGAAAGAAACCTTTCCCTTGCCCCCTAGCTACCAATAATGTTCCTTTTATTCTTCTTTTAAAGTGTCCAGCTGTTGCCAGGAATACCATATAAAACATCTTTATGAAGTGAACACAGGCCCCAACAGCTTATACAAGCTGGCTCTGTCAAGGGCACCAGTGTTTCTAATTAATGCTTGGGTCCAGCATTCCATGCAAGCCCTACCTGCACTCTCCCTTAGGTCTGAACTTCTGGTTAACCTGCACGGGGGCCCTTGTGCTTATGACTCATAAATGCTCCTGATGTTTCTCAATGGGTCTGGACGGCAGAAATAAAAGTCACTTCCAACTAGCTGTGTCCCAGCCTGAGCATGGACCACTCATCACAGGCACCCAGGAGAAAGCTGCCTTGCTCTGTGCTGTCCAGCCAAGTAGCACTTGCAGACAAGGGCCTCTCCAAATGTGCTCAGCATCAGGTGTGGGGGCAGCACAGGGAGACTCCTCATCACCCCACAGAGAAATCGTTTTGAAAACGTCGGGCAGGTATATTCACCCCCCTCCCCTCACTACATATTTTTAGCTATTCCTGAAGGCTGAGGGTAAGAAGGTCGTCACTGGATACAACAAAAAAGGAACAGATATGAAAATAAATTCTGGACACTCGTGCTCACATGCAAGCATGTTTGTGCACATTGTGTGTGTGTGTGTGTGCATATGCATACACAAACCCTGTGGTCTGATTAGCTAACTTCTTGACTAATTGATTACTTAGAATACTGAGGCATTAGAGCTCAGAGGAAACTCAAAGAACATTTTGCCCAACTTTCTCCTTTTACTAATGAAATTAAGCTCCAGAGAGAATAGGTGGCAAATCAAGTCCATAATCCACAGCCAATCAGTGGCTACATTCAGAACCAGAACTCCTCAGGCAAACAGGCTGCTTTCTCAGTCCCTCCCCACCGCTCCCTGTCCCCCTCTACACCAGCTGGTGACTCCTCCCCCAGAGGGAAGGGACTGTTTGGTTAGTGCCTGCATATGACCAAGTGACCAAGGCTGATCACCACAGAAGGTCATATATATCTTGGCCACTGGGAGAGGCTGACCCTTGAGTGATAAATTATTAATTGTTACCCAGTCCTTGTATTCCCAGTAGAGAATAAAGCCATGGGAAATTCCTAGATGGGTTATACAAATGTTTGGAAATATTTATATTTTCCCCTACTTATTGATGTTGAGCATTTAAAAATAAAACCTAAGTCTAAATCTTTGCAGCTCAGAATTCGTAAGTAAAAAGGAATCCCTACTTTGGCAAGGATTGTGCTATAATTGTCTTGAATTTTTTATGGCACTTATCATTATGCTGGAATGGCAATAGATCTGGCATTCCAGTGATACCTGTTAATTATATGACTGGAAGAGTGATATAAAAATAAAGATATCAATGTTTTAAAGGACAAATTGACATCTAGGACCAGGCCTTTTAAATATAGTAAAGGGATTTTCTTATATCTTTGTTAATTATCACAGCACACCTGGAGGGTGGCTCTCCTCAAGCAGTGGACATATCTCTGGCTGACAAGAACAGTGTGTCCTCAGGCTTTTTACACCCTAGAGCCGTGGTCGGCAAACTGCCGCTCGTAAGCCACAGGCGGCTCTTTGGCCGCATAACAATATACCTACCTATATAGTTTAAGTTTAAAAAATTTGGCTCTCAAAAGAAATTTCAATTATTGCACTGTTGATATTTGGCTCTGTTGACTAATGAGTTTGCCGACCACTGCGCTAGAGGATGCTGGTCAGTATAAAGCCTCAACGATCCTGAGAGACGATGACCATTTGACCCGGAGTGCACTGCCAAGCTGTGTGACCCAGACTGTGTGACAATCCAGGGGTGGTTGTGAGGAGGAAACCAGGCAGGATACTGGTAATGTAGTGGTGCAAACGATAGAGTGCTGCCCAAAAGGTGGCTGTTCTTGGTGTGGGACTGGAGCAAACCCATCTAAATGCAGGGTTTGGAGGTGGTTTCCCAGAGCCACACGAGCATGCAGGCACAGTGCAGCCACATGCTTGACAGCTGCAACTGCTTGAATTTAGGAGGTGTCTCAGAGCAAAGAAAACTTCCTAATTCAAATATACATTTTAGTTGAGAAATCATAAAGAGTAAGGACTAACTAGCTACTGGTGTGTCTGGAATTGTAAAATAAATATTCTTAAAGTTCGCTTATGAGGAAACCAAATTATAACAAAAAAAGCAATTAGTTCAGAAAAGGAAATGACAGTGTTAAATATAGAAGAAAATGACTGCCCAAATTCCTAATTACCTAGAATTATTCACCTTTATTTTGGCATACTTGTTTCGAGACTTTCTTCATGATTTTAAGAATATTAAAAAGCAATGGCACAAATGATGCATATCTGAGGCAAAGATCATGGATGTCTGACACAAGTGACTAAAGTGAGGGAAATATTAGGCCAGCTACAACTCCTCGTTTTATGGATGAGGAGAAGGGGGTCAAGAGTTCCTTGCCCAAAGGTCAGCCTACAGTCACAGGAACACCTTTGCTTAATGCCTTCACCTGCTCCCAGCACTGGAGACTGTGCAGCCGAGGAGGAGTGTGTGGAGAACAGCGTCTCCACAGCACATCCCGCTTGTGTTACCGCTCACTTGCCTTAGCACTAGCAGCGCTCTGAGTGCCATGAATGTTCTGAGTGCTATGAGTAATCTTTTTTCATTCTAGCCCTACTGACTTGACTCTTCCTGTTTCACTTCATCACAAGTTTTGCCAACATGACAATCTCCATTTATTCTTGGCATGTTGAGAAGGCCCTTTGTTACCAGGAGCCCTTACCAAGCCCCTGATCCCTGGAAGGCTGGAGAAATGAAGCCCTGTCTAGGCTGGGGCTGAGAAGCAGCTGAACGGCTCCTTTGCCCAGCAGGAAGGAAGCAGCAAGGGCGGGCAAAAGGGGTTCCCTTGGCAGAGCAGGACAGCTCCTGGGCTCCCGTCTGTTCTGCTGGAGTGCCTTCTGTATTTCATTTGAAAGAGAGCCTCAGAACCAGCCACACTCCCAAGCTTCGGGTAATTGCTGATTTTTACACCTACTGGCTGCTTGGGATCTTCAGTGACTCTGCTTTGTTCTAATTAGTTCAGACAAGCAACTGCTGAAGTGTGACAAATTTCTTTTACTGTTTCAAATGCACCCGTGTTAAGATCCTGTCTTGCTTGCTTGGAAAGAAAGCACAACAAACAAACCTAGAAAAATAACCAAGAGAGTACAGTATGGCTAAAAGTAAGATAAGCTATAAAGTATTAGAAATATTTCTACTGCTTTGAAATCTAAGAATATATTTTTGAAAGACAAAATACAGAATAAACATACAGGTGCACATATACCATAATGTACAATATCTGATTTGCAGGGACATACTGTGGGAAAAGGCTCAGCAAACGGGCCGTTTCTCCTGCAGTCTGGCAAAAAGCCACTGCTGCACTCTGACTTGGGAAAGAAGCCTGTAAACACTGTGGTTGTGTCTGGTTTCACGTTACAGATTATTTGCAGATTTCTAGCTTTGATTATAGTTTAGCTTTTTAGATTTTATCACAGAAACATATTTCAAAGAGCCCTAGCATGCAAATGATGGTGGAGAAGCTTGTAAAAACAAACTCTCGGGCTTCTTTAAGCCTAAGAAAACCAAAATAAAAACACTGGACACGCTGAGGACCACCCTCCCATCCCCCACCTCACTACCACTGGCAGGCTCCTTTCTCCTGGTTTGGTTCCATCTGCTGAGCTCTTGGTTCTGCAAACAGAATGTTTGCTCACTAGGGTGGATTGTGGAGGGAAAAGGCCAGTCAGCACCAGCTTCCAAATGCTCTTGAAAGGGTGGGTTAAGCATCTCAGTGGCAGCAGAGAAAGGAACAGAGACAAAGGCCCATTTTCCTTTTGTACAACGAGGCATAGGTTATTCATAGCTATGCACAAAGCCAAGGGCTCCGCATGCCCCCAACACTGTGTTCTGCAGAGGGAACATGGACATCAAAGCAAGCTCAAGAAAGAAGAGCAGTCACAGAGATTCACTGCTGCCTGAATAGGGGTTTAGGAAGAAGCTAGCTCTGCAGACCCACCTGCTTGCTAAGTTTGCAGAGCAAGTTTGGTCTGCAGCATTCATACAGGGGGGCACCCCGGGTGTTGACATTCTAGTGCCAATGGGTTCAAACTGTGTCCTGGGTCTTCCCTGGGGGCAGCCTCTGACCTTGCTAGTGAATGCACATGTTCTGAGGACCTATCATGCTGACTTCATGATACTAAGCATTATGAAAAAGAGAAAGGTAAGAGTGAGTTTAGGGGGCAGGTTGCAAGTCCAGCTCTTACTAGACTGTGGGGCTGTTTGGGGGTGTTTCCAGATACCCTGTTCCTAACCTTTCCCTGACTTTGCCCTGCTCTCCCACATGAGCCAACGCTTTGATGTTCTCCCTCCCTGCCATAAAAGCGTCTCTCTGCTTCTCCCTTCTCAGGAGAGCTGCAAGCTTTCCAAAGACAACCAAGGGCATAGGGAGAGCAGAATTGTGGGCTCCAGTAGGAAGATGCTTTCTGCTGGAGGGTCCCACCTGGTGTCTGAGAAATTTCATGTACAGGGGAGGCCACCCTTGCTGGGAGGAACCCTGGATAAGGGTGAGCAGAGGGCACAGTGAGGAAATCTCTGCATAAACAGCCATTCTGGACTTCCACTGGCTGTTCTTGTCATTTCTAGCCAGGTGACACTATCGTCACATTACTTTTCCGAGTCTTAGCTTCCTCACCTGTAAAATGGAGTCACTGATCCCTGTCCTCTCTCTGTGTATGAAGCCATGTATATGAAAGTGCAGAAGTAGAAGGTTTATGGAAATATTAGATGGTGTTTGAACACTAAAGGGCTGAATGGACACCAAGGTACCCAAGGAGGTCCCATACATGCACTGTCTCAGAACATAGAGAATTAGGCTCAGTTGTTGCTGAAAGAGTGCAATGCTTCACCTTGTGGCCCATCCCCAAAAGGCAAAGAAATAGACCTTCTGTGAGGTGAGACAGAGCCCCAAGCAAGCCTGCCACCCCCACTTCCTCTCAGGATTGTGAGAGAAAGTGCCTGTTTTCTGTGCTGAACTGAAACACATATCACTTTGTGCCAAGTTCTTGGTGCTTGGGTTTCCATTCCTGAGGGGAACAGGATCAGCCGGAGCTGGTTTGACATGAGAGGAACCTACAGAAAATAATTTAAGAAGATAATAAGGGAGATTTTTCCAGTCTGGAAATGAGGCCCATAGGTCTTTGAAGATGACATTATTCTCTCATATTCAGAAATAAGTACAGAAAAAGGCCTTGGCTGTAACCTGTTAGTACACTTGGCCGTACGCAGACCCTCTTAGAGCTTTGATGCCTTCAACTTTTCCCAGAGCCCAGGCTCTGCAGACCAATGTGCTGGCCTCCAGGACTCTCCTTCCTGGCACCAGGAATCATGTGCAGCCTGGGTCCTGCCTGAGTCTGCACTGCTCTGGTCTCCCACTCTCCTCCCCAACCTGTTAGATTTACCCACAAGTGTTTGGATTATCATTGGAACTATAATTACAAATTAATTCCCACTGAGGTAGAAGGCAATTCTCTGTGTGTCACCTCCTCCCCATAAATAATTTTCATTTTAACAAATGGTTTGAAGCAAAAAGGTGAAAATAGTTTCAAAATTCAGCATTGAGAGCTATCTGCTCAGGAATTTGTATTTAGTACTCATTCAATACCTAGGGAAGAGTAACCAGAATGATGGAACACAGAATAAAATCTAGTTCAATCTCTACAGTTAATAGGCCCCAAGCCCAGTGACTATTGGATAAAGAAATGAATTCATGAATGAATGAAGGAATGGAGCTGCAGAGCTGGGGCTGTCACTCCAGACCATGAAGGGTTCCAAGCCAATGCCCTGATACTCTCGATGAAGGAGCAGAGGCTTAGAGAGACAACAACCTACCAAAGTTCAACCATGATCGGTGACAAAGAAAAGATGAGGGCCCATGTCTCCTGATCCTGTGTCCTCCATAGATGAGTCCCCCTACTCCCAGCACCACAGGCTGCTGGAGTCACAGGGAAAGAGCACTGACTGGGAGGACACCCACCTCTTCCCTCCTCGCTGTTCCCCGCGCCATCTGCCAAGTCTTCCTTTGAAGCAGGAGGCAGCTTTCATCACTCCCACGACTAATATGAGGGAAGCATCATAACATGAGTCTGGGAGAGAAGCCCCCTCGCTTGGTTCTCACGAGTCCGGTTTTCTATTCCTTGGCGGTCATCCTATCTCTGATCAGTGTCCGGTAAACAGAAAAGAGCCTGCTTTATGCCATCACAGATAAAGTGACACCAGTTAAGGGCTCCACGTTTCACTCTTTCTTTGAAATGAATCCTCCCTCCCATCACTGCTTTTTGTCTCATGAGAGGAATGTGTGTGTGTGTGTGTGTGTGTGTGTGTGTGTGTCCGCATGCAGGGTTGGGGGGGAGTTGTGGGGGTTGGGGGTGTCTTTTAACATCCAAACACAGGAAAGTGCCTTGCTTTTGCTGCTGGGAGGGAGGAAGGGAAGTGGCCTGGGGAAAGTGTATTGGGATGTCTGGAAGGATTAAAGCTACCCTTAATTTGAGAGCATTTCCATTGTTAGACTTTTTAGGCATGAAATGATTACTCCAGAGGGAAAGCAGCAGCCTCTGCGTGGTTCCAGTGAGTCCAGATGCAGGATGTGGGCAGAACTCTCTCCAGCAAAAGGGGCGTGGGGGTGCTGTTTGCTGCATTTCATGTTCTGGTGTCATTTCCTCAAGTTAGAGCTGACCTTCCATGCCCCTGATCACTAAGATACAGAATCGGGTGGTTTCAAAGAATAGCGCCCTCCTTTCCCAGGTATGGAGATAGAGAAGCACCTCGACTGCTTTCTAGTTCCCATGGGACAGGGAGGTCTGAGCCATACATGCTCCTCATGGCTCTGAGCTGCCCTCACTGGAGCACATGAAAGCAATTCTTGTTTCTGTTTGCAGTTAGAGCCTAAAATTCACCTTGGTAAATTGTACGCTGAACCCATTTATAGGCAGAAATAGCTTCCAATTATTTCACTACTTAACCTCACACAAAAATTCAGTTTGTGCATGGTTTTCCAGTTATTGACATGTAGCATAGAAAGTGTTTGCAGAGGGAAAGAGGGGCTGTGCTTAAAGATGAGGTGGGTCAGGAGG
Source organism: Myotis yumanensis (assembly GCF_028538775.1). NCBI lineage: Eukaryota > Metazoa > Chordata > Mammalia > Chiroptera > Vespertilionidae > Myotis > Myotis yumanensis. The sequence goes on from NW_027223752.1 coordinate 102,788,294, forward strand.
AAACAGGGGAGGCGTGGTAAGCTCTGCCCGTGCATCTAAAAGCTGCTCCCCTTTACTCAATGACACAGTGGGCATCCTTTGAAGAAATTAAGCTTCATGGCAGAAAAGGTTTAGAAGCGGGAATATGATGAAGTCTGTATTTCTTGAGGTCAAATCACAGCTTAAGGACAAAATTTTGTTTCTACTAGTCAGTTCATTATGGAGTATTTTTGCGTCCTGTGACTTGCAAATATGCTTTCAGCTAACACTGTGTCCTGCTTGGGAAGTAGCTCCACACCTAGCAGGCAGTCAGGGCACACGGCACCTGCTCAGAGGGCACTGTTTCTTTTCTTTTCCATTGGTGATTGTCAGCTCTGCTGCAATTTACTTTTCTGACCTTGAAACTTGTTTATTTTTATCTGAACTTATAGCTACTCAGGGTTTGCTAAATGTTTAGTGTGTTTTTTTCCACTCCATTTTTATAAACCGGTTTATTACTTTTAAGTTACAAAAACAAAAAGCTTACAAAGATATCTTTGTTGTTGAAATTCCTGCTGAAAATAAATACATTTAGCTGGCAGCCTAAAATTCTAGCTCTTAACCACTCCTCCCACCGACAACAACTTTTTCTCATTGAAATGATCCGTATAAAATGTGATTTAAAAATAACAATATGAAGTTTTAGAAACACAGCTATTTTTATTAGAGTAGTAGTTGGCTTAATTTTTTTATCTTCATCCAAGAATATCTTTTTTTTAAATATATTTTATTGACTTTTTACAGAGAGGAAGGGAGAGGGATAGAGAGTTAGAAACATCGATGAGAGAGAAACATCGACCAGCTGCCTCCTGCACACTCACTACTGGGTATGTGCCCGCAACCAAGGTACATGCCCTTGACCGGAATCGAACCTGGGACCATTGAGTCCGCAGGCCGACACTCTGTCCACTGAGCCAAATAGGTTAGGGCCCAAGAATATCTTTTTACTGATTTGAGAGAGAGAGGAAAAGAGAGAGTGAAACATCCATGTGAGAGAGAAACATCGATCGGTTGGCTCCCATAAGCATCCCAATCTGACATCAAACTCACAACTTAGGTATGTTCCCTGACCTAGAATTGAACCTGCAACCTTTTGGTACATGAGATGATGCTCCAACCAACTGAGCTACTCAGTGAGGGCATATATTTCTAATAATTAAAATTGTTCAAAAAAGGAATAAACTGCCTTGGAAGGGAGTGACCTTCTCATCAATGAGGTGATTTCAAGAAAAAAACTAGGTGACCTCCCTCCAGGAAGGTTAGAAAAGGGGACTCTCTTGTAATGTTAAGATGTGGCGCTCTCCATTTGGATCTCAAGAGTATCCCTGATCTCAGGGAGCACATAGCCCAGTGGGAGTGGATCAGAAGCAGGAAGTGAGGAAGTCATGATGAATGTGGTAGGCCAGATACAGGAGACCTTGACATTGTCTTAGGGAGCCTGTTGCAGTCACACTTCTCCTGCAAGATCAGTTCCTTCTAGTTGATTTCTACACTCTTCTAGTTACATATATAAATTCACTTTAGCTTATTGAACCTCTCCCCTGGCAGAGCCTGAAAAATCTTCTCCATCTGGTTCTCAATGAATGCTCTGTATTCTGATCCCATGGGGAATAGAGCCTTCTGGGAAGCCCTGGTGAAACCTTGAGTTAAATGAAATTCCTCAGAAAACCTGATCCTATCACCTGTATTTGGTGCAAAGCTTGAGAGCAGCAATCACTGAAAACCTCACCTAGTGGTGTGAAAGAATGGCCTGGTGTGTCTGCATGTAAGATGCCAGTCACTTTGAGAAAACTCCCACCACTTGGCCTACAACTACGAATCCACATGTTTTCTACTAATTTACCCTTCATTCACCAAAATACTATTTTGTAAGAGCTTTTTGATGTTTAAGAAGCCTGATGGTGTCTTGAGCCTTTTCCCGTTTTGTGCCATGAACTTGTGTTCTCCTAGCACTTAATGGTACCAGTAGCCAGAGAGGGTCAAAATCTGTGCTTGCCTCCCGGGAGCTATGAGAACAGCCTCGCAAGCAGTCCCTTGGCCCAACCTTCAGGACAACTGTGGTAATGCCAGGTGGCAAAAGGGCAAGCCACTTTTCTTTACTCTTTTTGTCCTGCCTCTAGGGATGACCCAACTCCACCGGAAATTCAAGAAATCATACCATTCATTCACTTCCTCATTCAACAACCATTTAATAAGCACTTACTATATAATGGACATTGTCCTGGTGTTGGGCACCCAAATATAAACAATGCTTAGCTCTTGCCCTTGAATAAGTCGCATTCTAGTGGAGAAGAGAAATGCATAAAGAGAACATTCCAGAGTGGGTGGTAAGTACAGCACCAATAGAATGCAGGATATTATAGAATTAAGAAGGGGCACCCAACCTAGACTGGGGTGAAAGACAAGTACCATCATGTGTTACTTAACAACAGGGATACACTCTGAGAAATATGTGGTTGGGTTATATCATTGTTTTTGGAACATGATAGAGTGCACTTAAACAAACTTAGATGTTATAGCCTACTACTCACCTAGGTTATATGGTATAGACTATTGCCAATCTAGTTTTCTCTTTAAAAAATGCAAGCTTTTCTCTTTAGCCTCAGAATTGTTCCAGCAGCTGCAGGCTGGCCCCAGGCTGTGTTGGGAGCCAGGGCACTAGTTATACAATCTGGAGCTTGGCTGCAGGTGAAGAGCTTCTGACTGACTGAGAAGACATGAGGGATTCATATGCTGGTATATTTTATATGTAATTCAAGGACAATTTTAGGAAAAAATATGTTATTCTTAGCATATGAATTAGAGATGATAATATTTAGTGGAGGCTTCAAATTCCATCTTTCTTTTTCTGACTCAATTACTAACAGAATTTTAAAATATTTTTTTCTGATGATAAAGGTAACACCTTTATAGTAGAAATTTTAGTTCAATTAACAATAATATGATGAAGAATATAGAAATCACCTATAACATTACCCAAAATAACCAATTAAATGTTTTGGGTATTTGCTTCTCTGATTCCCTCCAATTAAGTCAAATACAGTATTGAATTGTATAGATGTTTTAAGTCTCATGGTAAATAATCTGCAGAGGACTTTCTATTAATGACTGGACCTCTTCATTCTGTACTTCCAGGCTTCAGGGTCAAAAAGTGCCATCAGTCAAATAATGGCCAGCTGATTGGCTATATCCAACCTGCAGATAGACAGAGCATGTAAGCAAGGTGCTTATAGCTTAAGTCCCTGTGCATCAACTCTGTTCTTTGCCTGCAGTACAGGGTCTTTTGACCTCTCTCCCATGGAGTTACCAACTCTTAAGACCTAGAAGAGGAGAACCCTGTTTTCTACCTCACATAAGTCATGAGATTTTCTTATAAGATATGAGGAAAGGCAGAAAGCAGAATTTTCTTATTTCTTCTAAAAACTAAAAGGAAAATCAACTTTACTCTTTTCTTTCCAAGTGTGATAAATTACTGGGTTGTTTTTTGAGTACTATTTTTCTCTGTACTAGTGTGCTAGTATATTCTTCATGGTTGGGGTTAAAATTTGAATTAGCATTTGCAAATACATTTTAAAAGATCTTGTTTAAACTCTTTGCCACTCAGAATTCAATATCACTCAGCTATATATCCTGAATAACTTAGAATAGAATATAATTCAATTCCTATCCTTCTCTAAAAGTGGCAGGGAACTAACCGTGATCAAAGAGAGAAATAAAAATCAGGATGCTGTGTGACCCTCAACAGGTTTTAGAACCTCCTCAAGCTCAAGTTTCCTCATGGTAAAATAGAAATGACAAGAGTACTTACAAAAATATCCACAATGCCTCACTCCTGGTATCTAGACCCTTTGAATTTAACTTTGTGTCCCCTTCCATCAAGTAGTGAAGTATATTTCCTACTGATCTGAACCTTGTGACTTGCTTTGGACAATAAAATGTGACAGGAGTGACAAGGTGCCAGTTCCAAGCTTGAGAATCCTTAGCTGCTTCCACTCTCCCTTAGAACCTGCTCAGCCACCACGTGCACAAACCAGGCTAGTTTTTGGAACATCATAGAGTGCACATCATAGTTTGCTCAGGAATGAGAAATCACTTGGAGCAGAGACAAGTCATTTCATTTGAGGCTATCCTAGACCAGTCATTCCCAGTCAGAGTATCTGGCCACATATGCAAGGAGGAACCCAATCAAGACCAGAAGAAGCACCCAGCTGAGCCCAGCTCAAATTTTTGAGAAGCAGAATTGCGAGTTTAATAAAAAAAAGATTATTATTGTTTTATATCATTAAGTTTTGAAGTAGTTTGTTATATAGTAATGCTAATTGATAGCTCATATAGGCTTATTGAGAAGTTAAATAAAATATTGTAAAATATTTTAACTGTTTCTAGTCCTATGTAAACTCTGTTTTCATAACCATCATCATTAATAAAATTTTAAGATGTTCTCACAATTCCATAATTTAACTGGAAAGAACAAAAAGAAAAGTCTCAAATATTGTCTTTAGTAGAATATTTTTACTTTTTGACTTGTATTTCAGCTCAAATCTGAATCCTCATCCAAGGATATTTTTGCATTGATTTTTAGAGAGAGAAAGAGAGAGAGAGAAAGACATTAATGTAAGAGAGACACATTGATTGGTTGCCTCCTTCACACACCCCGACAGGGGCTGGGAATTGAACTTGCGACTCAGGTATGTGCTCTTAATCTGGAATCGAACCTGGGACCCTTCAATGCATGGGCCTATGCTCTAACCACTGAACGCACTGGCTAGGGCTGCACTGATATTTTTGTTGTAATGCTAATAGCACCCAGCATGACCAGAATCTTTTGGCATATGAACAAGTATTTTTGCTGAATGACAGGGCTTTAACCTTACAAGTACTGTACTTGTTCTTTTGCCAGAGAAATTATAATTATTCAAACTTTTTAAAAACAAGTATCATTTGATTTGCTTAGACCCCCCTTCCTCCCCCCAGTAAAAAGTGTATTATGTCAAGACCAGATATGTCATAAGCAAAATCTACACATTTCACTATGTATGCTGAAAATCAGCTAAGTCATCTAGGGTGAAGTCAAATATAATTTCAGAATTGAAAAATAGCTCTTGTTCTTTCCTGTGGTAACAAGTATCTAATATATATTTATATTTTAGTATAATTATTCGTAATGTTAGATTATAAAAATTACTATTTTATGAATGTAACTTTTCTAAAACTTATTGGAAGTGATTTTATTTTATTACCTGTGTAACAAAAAATCTAGAGAATAGCAAACCAGCTAAAGAAATTGCACACCTGGGATTGCTTTTTCACAAATTTTGGAGACTAAAGACATCCTCTCTGCTTGTCTTAGGAAGTATATAAGATTGCCAAGGGCTGCTGGAATACATCTCATTTGCCAAATCTTTTATATATTTTTCCTATGACTATGCGTCAGTAAAGCAAACTTCACTTTATAAATAATAGGACCTTACAATTGTTTCATGGATTTTGGTTTACAAAATATGTGATACATCATGTCATTGTCACTTTTTAAACCTCCAACTATCTAAAGAGGCACATCAGTCATATGTGATTACCTCCTTTTACAAAGCAAGAAAATGAGAGAGGAAATCAGTACACTAAAGATTATGTACTTGGTAAATGGCACCACTAGGTTCAAATCCAGATTTTCTGATTCCAAGTTTTGAGCTCCTTCCATAGCATATCATCTGAATTTCTATACGCCACTGAATGGTGAAAGGGCATGGCCAAATGAATCTGGCTTTACCATTATTAGTTATGTGACCTTGGACTTATTTAACCTTTCTGAAATTTTAGTTAAGGTTAAATAATCCTCATGGAATTTTAGTTAAGATTAAATAATCCATGTAAACTGCTTAGCACTAGAAGTGTTTAATAAATGTTCATTGTCATTACTATTTTGGTATTAATGCTGCTATTGTTAGCCTGACAATAGTCTGAGGTAGCTAGAGTCCCACTTGAGATTTCAGGGTCTGAGATTCTTCTTAGAATTCTTTTGGGAATGCCAATTTCCCCCATTCTCTTGATTGGATGTTTGGATACTGTACAATTTCACCTCAAAGTGGAATGAACAAAAATGAGGTAATATAGATTGTGTTTACTGTCTTCTGCAGTTCGGTCTATGGGGAGTATGGGAGCAGCAAAGGAGTGTTAAGTAGATATTTTTCCCCCAGCTGGTCCTGCTTAATTGCATGAAATATCTCCTCGTTGGTGGAGATATATTTGTGATAGAGAGGAATTCAGGGTAAATTTAATCTATTCTTAGACTGCCTCCAAAGGATATTGAATTTGATAACAATCCCTCATAATGCAACCAAAAGAGCAAGGGTTTCCGAGGTAGACATTTTCCATTAAAAATTGTTCTAAACAGTGAAAGAAGATAGTACTTGTATTGGTTTGATCTCCACCTGACTTTTCCCTTTTATCCTACAATTACATAGAAATTAACTGCTGCTGTTTAGTCTCGTCTTAAAAATTCCTCAACTTAGAAAAATTACAACTAGAACTTCTTATGAGTTTCTATAAACACAAGGGAGTGTGTGTTCTATGTGTGTTCTTTTCTCTTTGCCCCGAATGCTCACCCCATTCCACAACCTGATTCTTTAAGATTTATTTCAGGCATCAGCTCTCTAGAAGTCTTTTGAAAGTACATCATCTCTGTCCTTTGTCCTCTTCCCAAGTTGGCCGGGGTTAGAGTCTCCCTCTCGGTATTATCATAATTCTTCACACATTTTTCTACCTTGTCCCTCACCACATGGTGTTTCCTCAACTCAACTGTGAGAACTTTGAGTGCAGTTACTATGTCTTATTCACCTTTGAAAACTATACTAGCAGAACGCTGAGCACAGAGTGTTTAATAAATAATCTTTAAGTGAATAAGCTTATTTGTCAGACTATTTCTTTGCCTGCACTAATTACTGAGGGTTACCTTTGAGTAGGACGTTTGAACTAATTACTTTAAAATCTATCCCACTTCTTTACTCTCTTTCCAAAGGGTATATTGAGAATTTATAGCTTATAGCTCATGTTAATGGCAAATTTTTCTAACTTGCTTGTGCACCATTTTGACCATTGTTCCTAGGGAATAAAAAAAGTACAAATAAAACAAAGGAATACACAGTGAAAACTATGTATTCATAAACTTTATGCACATTTGTTCATGTCATTAAATATAGGTGTGTATTTGGGTACTATATATCATGCATAATATGTACATGTATATCTATATATGAATCTATGTTATACATTTATCAATTTCTCGTCATTCTGAAAATGATGGCTATAGCTTTTGGTGCTTGAGACTCTTCTTGTGTACATCCACTCTCGAGTCTTACTGAGTATTTCTGTGAGAGCAGTTCAGACCCACAGTGAATGAGCTAGGGCAAGGGTGGGAGCTCACCTTTCTTACTCAAGGGGGCCCATCAAACCTCGTGAAGGTATTTTACTAATTCCAGGAACCATCTTCCCCAGATTTTAATTACATTATTTACAGAAGGCAGAACCCATTGCCATCAGTTTTTGCTTGAATAAACTTTTTTGTTCCGTTTTTACTATATGTGTATGGACAACACCAGAGCTAGTGATTGGTACATTTAAAATGTTGAATTAAATCAAATGAAAAGAATTGTTCAGTTTTAGAACTAAGGGAAGCATAAAATGACACCCAACTGAAAATTTTCTTCTGAAACCTTTCTAAATCTAGCCTGAATTTTTAGAATTACAGAGAAGACAGTCAGTTGGTTAAGAGAAAAACTCTGAAAGGAACTCGACTGATGATTGGATACCAAGTATTCAACCTCATCAGGAAATTGCTAACTGGTCCCCAGAGATTAATCTAATTTTGTGGAATTACAACTCTGAGTTAATTTGAAGATTTGCATTTTCTATTTTTTTCTTTCAACCAAAATCATAAGTGCCACTCTTACAATGGAAATAATTGGAGAAGTGCACACATCATTTTCAAGTACATGATATTTCCGGGTGTGGGACAAGGGCAAAAAAAAAACTAATGAGAAAATGGAACAAATAAATTCAACCTGTTTTTCTTATAGATAGATTTTATAAAGCTTGTTCACAAGATACAGAATTTCTACCAGATCTCCCCATGCTGGCCAATTACAGATTGGAGAAGGGAAAATGCTTGGCATCTAAAGGAATACAGTGCTCTGCACCATTGTTTTCTCTCCTCCATGCTCAGGTCTCCCCTCCCCTTCCTATGAGGTCTGTCCCAGCTCTCCTACAGTGAGTGGGTCTTTGCTAACCTGCCTAGTTAGACAGGTCTTTCATGGTCCAGCATAAGCCACAGGGGAGATTCTGTAGACATGTCAGCCTACTATCATCATTCCCTTACTTGTAATTGCAGACCTGAAGGTGTTTCTTTGTTTATCATTCGTAATGTGTTGATGAACGCTGTACATCTCCAGAAATTTTCCAAGACTATCTCAACTCATTTTTACCGCCAACACATAGGACCTCGAGACACTTTTTCCAAATACATTTCCTTTCATTTTATATGCCCCTGAGTATTTCCAGGAAAATATTATCCATATGTTTCTGTTTTGTATCCACTTACCTCATCCCACTGTTTAGCAAGAAAAATTGATTTTATGAAGAAGTCTCATAATCTTACTTTCTTTTTCTTTGGGGGGAAAATGGCCATAGTCTTAACCAAGTTCAAGTCTGGCTAGAGACTCAAAGCCACAGGCATTTAACTTTGCAAATACTATTTTCTTCTTCCTAATCACAGAGTCCAGGCTGGAGACTGAGGGAAGGCAAAATCATTCTAATAGCAGGATGGACAGAGCAGAAGTAGCCAAGTCAATTAACCATCATGCAATTTATATTCTGTTCACAGCGTTTACTTGAGTATTTAAAATGTTTTTATCCTTTAACCCCAAAACTCTACTCCTAGGAAATTGTCCTAAGGGCATGTTCAGATTAATGAACATTGTAATATCATTTATCATAGTGGAAAATTTTAATTTATCTGACACAAATATCCAACAATATGTTGAGTAAAACAAATTATAGCATTCCAAAACATGAAATACTATGTAACCATGAATGAATATTTAATAAAAGAAATTAAGTGACATAGGAAAATGTTAATAACATATTAAACAATGAGGTAAGTTACACAAAAGTGGCATGGCAGTTTTTAAAATATTAATGGGAGAGAACAAACTGATGAACTGTGTTTTCCATTGCCATCTGTACGCTATTTGCTCCAGAAGGAACAGGAATTTCACTCCATGTCCCAAGAGTGTAGGCAGAGCTTGGAAGAGGATGGAGGCTGTGGCTTTGAGGAGAAAAGAATGTTGACTCTCCTGGAGGAATTGGAGGCCCTGGGACTGGAAGGGAATAAGGGGTTGCAAGTTTCAACAGGAACTGAAGCCCAGGATGTTGCTAATGTGCAGTTCCCAGAAGGAGATGCCAGGTGACGGAGGTGACCATGAGAGCCCTCAAGCATTAGAACTAAGTGCTATAGTTTATCATTATCTTTATCCCTTCCTCTACTGGATAATCCCCACTAAGATATAAACACACATATCTCTCAGCTTAGAACAAACCCCCTTCACCCCATATTTCTCTCTTCACTTATAAAAGTTTGCCCACAGCAGATGATCTCCCTGCCTGGATTATGTGTGCTCTACAATCCACTGGCATCTGTGCTTGCCCCACCACAGTGGCATAGGGAGTAGGAGACTGCTCTGAGCACCATCACCCAGGATGTTTTTGCTCCCTCTCCTATGGCTTACCACCTCTCTGCCTCATTCCAGGCCTTCGAACCAAAGCCACCTGCTCTGAGCTTCCGGGATGTCTTGGTCTGTCTCACTGAGCACTCCTTTCCATCCTCCTAAACCAGCTTCTCTTCATCAAATTCTAAACATGGATCTACTAAGGACTCAATCTGCCTCTCTTTCCTCTCCCTGCCTTCTCTCCCTAGGAGATACCATCCATTTCCAGATATTTAAATATCATTTTTATTCAAGGTCATTTTCTTACCAGTGTAGGTTGTTATCTTAATTTTTAGACTTTACTCCATTCCATATAAAATGTATTAAAATGCACCTATAGTTCAAAGTAAATTTCCTTTTTTTAATGAACTGGAGTGAATTTTTTGTATTATATAAAATATATACAAAATAACAATTGTCATTTTAACCATTTTTAAGTGTATAATTCAGTGGTATTTGTTACATTCAAATGTTGTGTAACCATCACCACTATTTCTAAAACTTTTCATCACCCCAAACAGAAACTCTGTATTCATTAAGAAATAACCCCCCATTTTCCCTGCTCCCAGCCTTTTGACCACTAATCGCTTTTTTGTCTCCATGAATTTGATTATTGTAGATTAAATATGCTGTTATTTGTTGTTCAAAAAGACAGAATGTTATATTTTGCTTTTGAAGCCATTTGGATACAGCATTTAATTTACAGTTGGCTCTTATTTTCCAGCCACTGACAAGCATATCCAGGAATTCTTATAATGTCAGAAAATCTAATTCTTAAACTATTTTAAAATAACAAACCTTTAATCTGTATTAAAACTTAACAATTATTAAAGATTATATAAAACTGCACTTTGTAGACATTGGATGCATTATTTATTAATTTTAAGTTTTATATTCTAAATTTTTTTCTGAAATAATTTTAGACTCGCCTAAATTTGCAAAATTAGGTCAGAATCCTCATGTACCTTTCACTTAGCTTCTCCCAGTGATACATCTTATATAACCATAGTTCATTATCAATGATCAAAACTTTGTTTTAATTTCACCTTTTTTATATGCACAGATTGTGTGCATACATCAGATTTTATCACATATATATCTACAGATTTATATAACCACTACTATCAGGATATAGAACCTTTATATCAGGTCAAAGAAACTCCCTGCCCATTTACAGTCATGCCCTTTCATCTGGTTGCCTCACCCTTGGCAACTACTGATCTGTTCCCTATTTCTATAATTATGTCATTTTAAGAAAATTATATTAATAAAATCACACCATTTGAGATTGGCTTTTTTCACTCAGAGCTAATTCTCCTGCCCCTGTCTTTCAAGCATTTTGCTTTCCAAGGTGATCTACATGACCACATAGAATTGGTGGGTGGCAAATTATATCTCAAAAGTATTAAAATAAAAATTTTTGTGTGTCAGTGATTTAGTCTACTAACCTTGAAAAACAGTTGACAGATGCAATATTGTGTTGGAGATGAAGATCCATCATGAAAATGTTTTCTAATCAATTGACATCTCTAGATTCCATATGAAGGTGTCCTCAGGGAATTTTTAAAAATAATCTTTTTCCCTTTGTCTCTGTTTCCATCTTCAACCAAGCCACCATCCCCCTCACCTGACCATTCCAAAGAGCCTCATCCTACTGCTTTAGTATTTATCCTTCTAAAATCCATTTCTGGCAGCAGCTTATGAAGAATTTAATAGTATTTACCTTGTTGATTTATAGTCACTTATTGTTTATTTGTTTATGTCTTCTCCCCTTCTATAAAATCACCCTGATGACAGCGAGTTCCTCTTGTCCCTAGCACCTGGGACACTTGGCACAGTCTATGATCTCAGTAAATATTTACTGATTAAATAAATGACTAAGTGAACATTTACATGGCTGAAAAACTGCCCCTAGAATGGAATAAGCCAGACAGCTGTCCTTACTGCACTATACAATTGCTCAGAAAATGTAGGAGGAGATTAAAAACTGATACAGCAGTTGGGGTTATGCAGACTGGAAAGATATTGTTGATGGTTTTAAAATCCATCAACATACTGAGTTCAAAACCTCAACCCTTTGGAAAATGCTGCATGGCCACAGTGGCTAGGATGATGGTTTTCACCTGAAGTGCAGAAAGATCTCTCTCCCTCCTCTCTCCCATTAGCCCTTTTTTATTTCTTTATATGTATAGTAAGCAGCCACTCATAAACTCCTTAGCCATATGCCAGTTGGAAGCACATGGCAAAGAGAGGCAAATCTCCTGCCAGTACAGTGGGAGAACGACTCCAAGTCAACTCAAGTTTGTAGGTTCACCCAAGGCGCAGTATTCTATTTGGCTCTAATACCCTGATGGTGAGACCAAGCCAGTTCAATTGAATTAAATATTTTCTGCTTCAGCAAGAAATTTATTGATGGGGGCGGGCAAGGATATTTGGCATTTGGGACCAGAAATCAAAACCAATTTACTTTTTGTAGGAAAAAGATTTTTCACAATAAAAAAATTAAAAATTTCTTCATAGAAAAGAAGTGAAATTAGAGTTTTTGCTCTAAATTGAGAAAAAAAATTGTCCTCCAAATAAAATATTTCTATCATTCTGATAAGATCAAGGCTGGCATTTGGTGTTAATGAAATATTTGGAAACTCAGATAATATTTTATTTCTAAAGATTAAAGCTAATTAAGCAAAAATATGCTTTCCACTACTGAGCAGGAGTTCCTTGCGGTGCTGGATGAGGGAGGTCTCATTAAGGATACATGTCTCTGTTCCCAGGGAATCATAACACATGTGCAACCCAAGGAAGCCAATTTATCTAATTAGGCATCATAGTGATCTGGAGAACAGGGCAAGGAGGAGATGGCCACCAAGACAGGGAGAGTGAGATCAGAGTGAGAATGACTCTTCCTTCATCGTGTACATTTATTCTTTCTCCCATCAGATACTGGCTGTACTTGCTATGAGAGTGAGGGGAAATTGACAAGGTACTGTATGGGGTTCCATGGTGACTGAGACATAGTTTCTGTCTTCAAGAAAATTACCATCTAAGAACAGGAAAGAAAACCATGTACAGATAACTCTAAGACCACATGGAGAAAAGCCTCAAGGAAGTTAGACGAAAGATGTTATGGAAGTCTGGAAATGATAGAACATAGTGTACCTGGTTGAGGTATTAAATGGTTAAAAGGGAAAGAGTTGTAAACCAGACTATTCTTTGTGGAAGAGGTAACATCTGCAAGGGACCTTGCAAGATGGGTGGGTTTGGCCATGAGGGTATTAGGCCAAGGGGCATTCCTTTCAGGTGGAATCACCCACAAATTCATCAGTAGAGGAACATCTCCCTGCGAAGGCAACAGGGGAAATGGTGAAAACTGGTTTGATTTTCTCTGAAAAGAGCAGAGAAGAAGATGTAAGCAAAGGCATACTTCTCTGATTTATAATCACTTGCGATATCAGCTTTGCTTCACAATAGTCAGACCAAGACTGTATACAAGACCCTAAAGTTCAGTCCAGCAAAATATAGTTCAAGGAGACAAACCAATAAATGTAGTAACTCTCCTTTTCCTCCAGGGGTATATGTTCCAGACCCCCAGTGGGTACCTGACACTGAGGATAGTACTGGAATCCTATATATACTGTTTTTCCCCATGTATACATACCCGTGATAAAGTTTATGTTAGACCATTTCGCAGATAGAAGATTTGTTCTTACCGTAGATCTTAGCAACTTCAGCATATAATTTTTCTCTCTTATAAAGTTGAGAACTTTTACCTTTTCACTTAAAGGAAGCACTTTTCAGCTTCTCTTTGGAATATTCAAATTGCCAACATCACTACTCTTGTGCTTTGGGGCCATTAAGTAAAATAAGGGTAACTTGAACACTAGCACTGTGGTGCCTGGACAGCTACTATGGGAGCATAGACAGTGTGGAGATGCTGGACAAAGAGCTGACTCACATCCCTGGTGAGACCGAGTGGTATGGTGTAAGGTTTCATCATGATACTCAGATGATGCACAATTTAAAACTTATGAATTGTTTATTCCTGAAATTTTCCATTTTGAGGAAAGTGAGACCATGAATAAGGGGGAAAAGGTTTGCATTTCAGAATTGCCTCATGGCAGCTTCACCGCCTCATCCTTCTGTGACTTTTTCTGAGCTACCTCACTGGCCTCTCCTGAATGATAAATGACAGCAATTAAAATTAAACATTCTGGATACCTCAGAAGCAGAAATTCATGTGGCTAAGGCCATGGGATTTTAGAATTAGTTTGCCCATATTTTAATCATAACGCCTCCTACTACTTGCTTTGTAAACGTTGACAAAGGATTTAACCTTTCTAAGCCCATTTCCTCATCTCGAAACATGAGGATAATAAAGTATATATTTCATGGGGTTAATGTTTAAAGATTAAATGCTATTTGTGTAAAGACTTTAATCCAATTTTGGCACCTAATGAAGTTAATCTACACTAATAAAAGAGAAAAATGGTAATTGGCGTACGACCGCTACCCTTCCGATTGGCTAATCAGTGTATCCTTATGCAAATTAACTGTCAGCCAAGATGGCGGCCGGCAGCCAGGCAGCTGGAAGCGAACGTGAGGCTTGCTCCCGTGACTGCAGACTCCAACGTTCCCCGCCTCACTTGCCTCTGAGCTGGCAGTTTGAAACATTCTAACAAATATAGCCGGCTGGGATCTCAGAGCTGAAGTTATACATTGTTTCGATTACAGAACGGCAAACAAACCAGCAGCGGAAGCCTCAGAGCTAGAGCCAGAGCTAAAGCTGGCCCAGAAGAAAAAAAGAAAAAGAAAAAAAAGGAGCGGTTGGGAGCTTCAGTCAAAACCCCTAGCCTGAAAGCAGCCCTCAGCCCCTCACCCAGACTGGCCAGGCACCCCAGTGGGGACCCCCACCCTGAAGGGTGTGTGACCAGCTGCAAACAGCCATCATCCCCTCATCCAGGCTGGCCAGGCACCCCAGTGGGGACCCCCACCCTGATCCAGGACACCCTTCAGGGCAAACCAGCCAGCCCCCAGGCCTCTATCCTATATAGTAAAAGGGTAATATGCCTCCTGGCACCGGATCAGCGTGACAGGGGGCAGCGCCCAAACCCCCTGATCGCCCTGCGGCTCTGTGTGTGACAGGGTGTGGCGTCCCAACCCCCTGATCAGCCCTGCTCTGTGTGTGACAGGGGGTGGTGCCCCCCCCCCCCCCCACGGGCCCTGCTCTGTGTGTGACGGGGTAGAGCCATAACCTCCCCATCGGCCCTGCCCTGAGTGTGACAGTGGTGGCGCCCCAACCCCCTGATTGGCCCTGCTCTGTGGGTGATAGAGGGCGGTGCCCTAACTCCCCTATCGGCCCTACTCGCCCTACTCTGTGCGTGACAGGGGGGAGCTCCCCAACCCCCTGATGGGCCCTGCTCTGTGCATGAGAGGGGGAGCTCCCCAACCCCCTGATTGACCCTGCTCTGTGCGTGATGGGGGGGGGGGGCAGTGCCCCAACCCCCTGATTGGCCCTGCTCTGTGAGTGACAGGGGGCAGTGCCCCAACCCCCTGATGGGCCCTGCTCTGTGAGTGACAGGGGGCAGTGCCCCAACCCCCTGATTGGCCCTGCTCTGTGCATCACAGGGGGTGGCGCCGCAACCTCCCCATTGAACCTGCCTTGAGTGTGACAGGGGGCGGTGCCCCAACCCCCCAATCGGCCCTACCCTGAGCGTGACTGAGGGTGGCATCGCAACTTCCCAATCCGCCCTGCTCTGTGCATGACAGGGGGCGGTGCCCCAACTCCCCAATCAGCCCTGCTCTGAGCCCGACCAGGGGCTGCACCTAGGGACTGGGCTTGCCCTCTGCCACCCAGGAGCAGGCCTAAGCCAGCAGGTCGTTATCTCCCGAGGGGTCCCAGACTGCGAGAGGGCACAGGCCGGGCTGAGGGACCCCCTCTTCCCCCCCCCCCCCGAGTGCACAAATTTTTGTGCACCGGGCCTCTAGTGGTATTATAAATAAATAAATATTGGCCCCTAACAGGAAGCTGATTTTGAGTTACTGTTACAGACTGAAGCCTTGTGATGAAGGGCACTTAACTGATCCAAGAGAGCTAAGACATCAAGGTGTCATTGAATGATTTAGAATACAGAATAAACCAGCATGAAATCAATCAAAATCTCTTAGCCCGAGTTTTTCAGTTTAGTGAAGAGTCAGGAGAGATGACTTTTAGAGATGGACTAGAAAATACCACTCAACTAGAAAATTTTAAATAGGATCAATTCTCCCCACCATCTCTCTCTCTCTCTCTCTCTCTCTCTCTCTCTCTCTCTCTCTCTTTCTCTCTCCATCCAAATTCTGGAAAGTGGTCCCTTTTTATGTTGAAGTTTGGGCCATAAAATGGCTCTCCAGAAGTAATCACTTCACTCATCATTGGAAGCAGCCCTTCCAGCATTGCCAAAGGAGGTCCATTACTTATGTTTTTCAAATAAAATAAAAAGCTCTCAGGGCTCATTTGCTTTAAGGTTTCTTCTGTGATTTTGTTTTCCATTCAGGGTGTTCACTGAATAATCAGGTGGATTATTCATGCACTGGGCTCTTGGAAAATGAACTTCCAAGCATTTTGTACCTCCCACACCTGAGTCACTATAGTAATATTCTATTTCACTGAAATTTTAACACCTTCATTTAAAACAAGAAGTTAAGCAACTTTACACAAGATATTTTAGAAACTATAAATGTCTCACCTAACAGTCTCCTCAGAGTTCATGTTCTCTTGCCTATGGAATTGGGATAAAATACAAAGATTATCCAAGAAGGGTCATGCAAAATGGAAACATAGCACTTTGTTTAAAAAGCAGATATCTTATTACTTACAAACCTCACCTTCTGGCCCAGCCTAATGTCATAATTATGCTCTTAAATTTCTCTTTATTTAACACCATCTATCCTGTCTTCTTTTGTTACCATTATTTAACGAACTAAACAGAAAAAAATACAATACCAAAGGCTAAAGGAGGCATGAATCCAGCTTGTGGAAACCTGCTTTTAATTTAGGATTATGGGGCTAGTTTCCTAGAAATTGCCACATTTTAAAGAAAATGAATTTTCCTTCTTTATGTCGAGATGACTGATGTAATTAAATTTGGCTTAATCTAATAATGAGTCATGGTAGTGCTGTCCTCAAAATTAATATTTTGGTCCCAAATTCAAACTTTAATAATCAGATGTATAGTCTTGCTAGTCTACATTTAAAAAAATTAAAATCTCAAAATCCCATAAGAACTTTCTCTGCTCTCATAGAGACCTGTGGAAGGTATGAAGACAAACAGATAAAACAAAATTACATTGGCCACCAAGCAGACCACTACAAATTATTTTCCCTTCTGGAGAGATACTGAAAAATTTAAAAACTACTGAGAAATCAGGAAGCTTGTTATAAATGTAAGCTCCTGGAGGGTAAGTGGCATGATTCATTTTTGAGTATCTAGTGTTTCACACTCAGAGTTGGTGCTCAGTGGTTCTCAACCTTCTGGCCCTTTAAATACGGTTTCTCATGTTGTGACCCAACTATAAAATTACTTTCGTTGCTACTTCATAACTGTAATGTTGCTACTCTTATGAATCGTAATGTAAATATCTGATATGCAGGATGGTCTTAGGCGACCCCTGTGAAAGGGTCGTTCGACCGCCAAAGGGGTCGCGACCCACAGGTTGAGAACCGCTGGGCCTTAAAGCCTCTACTTTAAATCTCAGTATTACTTCCCTAAGTCTGAAAGATACCCTCTTGACTTGGTTGGAATGATATTATGGAGAGGAGTTGGAAGTGCTGTGAAGATAAATGAAATTCAGAGTCTTCTTAGACTTACATAGGGAATAACCACTACAGAAAGCACAAAATTCAACAATTACTACAGCAATGTGTTCACTAGAATTGACTCATATATTTTGACTCAATAGCAACACTGACTTTGTTTATGAAAACTGGATTTTAACACTAGTCCTTCAAGTTTTCAAAGAATTTCATAAAAACAAAGTTGACTAGCATGTGGATATGTACATATTCCACCACATATTTACAAGAGTTTGTGTGCAAAGACATGCGTACAGGAAAAGAAGTCTAACCATACTGGCCTCTAAAATGGAGCTGGATCTGGGGAAAAACACAGCAGACATAGAACTGAACACATCAAAACTGCTTAATGGTTTTCTGACGTGCCTTCGGGCAGCGGAGAATAGCATGTCCAATTGGAAGTGCAGGGAGAAGTCTGAGGCAGTCAAAAAAAGAAATGAATCCTTCTCTTTCTCTTTTTCTTTTTGAACTCTATAATATAATTTTTCAACATTGTTCTTTTGAAGTCTGGCATTCAGAAGAAAATTCCTTGTGGATTGGGAGACACTGTAATGCATGACAAAGGAGGGCTTGGAATGTCCTTTCCTGTGGGTCTTTAAGAAGAGGGTAGACAACATAAAGTTTAGATCCTGCTCCACCCTCTAATTCCAACATCTTAGGAAAATGAATTTAGCTCTGCCTGACTAGCACAAATAGAACAAAACATAACAGAAACCAACACTTTCTTCCTAATTATCTGTACTCTCACCCTAAAATATTATAAGCAAGCTCCTTAGTAGCAGAGCCGCTCTTCATCCTGTTTTTGTCCCCCTGTTCTTCTTTACACACAGACATTTGTAAGAGCTCTGAATTTTCGTGCTCCTCTCTCCTCAAATGCCACCACATGTTCCCTCTGGGCAGTCGGCTGACCACAGATGCCAAACTGTGTCTTCCTGCACTCACTGATGGTTCACTCCGTCACTTCATCCTTGTTTAGCTCTGTTTCCTCGTTCTCTTCTAGACTACGCCGCATCTTCTCCATTCTCCTCAAGTTTCCTGGAGTTAAAATTCATTTCCATGGGGTAGTGGAACTAAGCCTGTGGTTTCCTCCACTCTCACCCAGGCCGTGGCCTCCTGTTTGGGGGGGGGGGGGGGCGGGGGGCGGGGGCAAACAGGCTTCTGGGTGTGAGCTCCCTCGGCTTCTGGTCCTCTGTCTACAAACTCACCCACCTCCACACCAGGCCTGTCCTACTTCCAGTACCAGAAAATGAGGCATGCCTCCTCCTGTTCAAGGTCACGCAACCTCCTGGACCCTGATCACCAAACCTCCAATTTGACCTTCTCTTCCATATTTTCTATTTTGCCCTGTTTTCCTCTTTCCAACTTCCCACAATTTCCCCATGGCTTATCAAATATTCAAATAGATCTCACCTGATTCTCAAAAAAAATAACAATAAGTTATACAGACTTCACTAACCTCTCCTTACAGTATCCTCAGTATCAGTCAAATTTTATAAAAAGAGAGTTCTGCCCTTCCTGTCTCCCTCTTGATAATTCTTGATCACTCTGTGAGCCACTCCTTCCCACTCACTGTCTCAGGTCCCCAGAAGGCCACCCTTTTTCCTAAGGCCATCAGGGAACTTCATAATAATGATTCACATTACTGAATATCTAGATTGTTTGACACTGTTGACCCCTCTCTGCTTCTTGAAATCCTTTCCTGAGTCCCCCCAGGCTCCTCACACTTCCTGAACTCCAGTTCTTCTTAGTTTCCTCTGTGGGTTCCTCTTTCTCCCCACCCCTTCAAGTGCTGATGTTCCCCAAAGAAGTTTGGTCCTTGGCCCTATCTTCATTCTATTCCTTCCCAGGCTGAGCTCACCTAATATTATAGATTTAGGAGTCACACATAAAAAATGGGTAATTCCATATTTCTTTGCCACATCTCACACCCTGAACTGTACAAACTGCCTGTGATATTTTCCTTCCAGTATCAATTAGCATGTCACACTCAGCATGTCAAAACTTCCCCTGATTTATACTTCCCCCGTATGTTCTGTCTCCAGTGGAGGCATCGTCTTCCCTTGTTGTGCCACCAGCTGCAGGTAAACTTCACCTTTCACTCTTCATTCCACCCATGTCCTGCTGCCACACTGCCAACCAGCTTTTGTGTTCTTTGATTCACTTCCTAAATCAATTTCAATTCTGCTCCTGCTCTTGGCAGTCCTGGCTTAAGACCATATCACCTCCCATGAGAATTAGCGCAACAGACTTCAAGTACACCCAGTGTTAAATTATTGCAACATCTCCTGCACCCAGTGTTGTCCTCTTCAAATACATCCATTACACCGCACGAGAGAGATTCATGACTAAATCTGACCTGTCATTTACCTCCCTATTACCTACAAGAAGAAGTTTAAACTCTTCAGCTGGCCATACAGAGACATAGAGCATAGTATTTCCAATCAGGAGAAACTGAAACAATCATTGGGGATGCTGGCACCCATATGATAAAAACCTGATATGTCAACCCAATTCTACTGGAAATTATAATAAAATGATTTGCATATGTGCTTATCTCCCAAACTAGATTTTCTTGAGAAAAGAGCTGTCCTGAGTGCCTGAAAAATAGTGAGAATTTAATAAATGTTTGTGGAAGTGGCATGGGGAGATCTTTCTGAACTTGTTAAGGTTCTCTGGAATTTGCTTTTAGAAATCAGAAGACATGGAAGGGGAAGTGGATGTTTGCTATTTGAAGCAAAGCGATAATAGGGAATCTGTGAGGGCAGGAAGTAACAAGGGTTAATGGTGCCTGGCTCCATGTGACTGATTTTAAGAATAGAAGTGACTCTGATTAGTATGATGGGCTCAGCTACACCAAAGAAAGAAGAGGTAGAAATACAAAAAGAAAGGGTTGTTTCAGGCCTGCACTTACCCTCTTCTGATAAGGACATAATGTACTTTGGAATCTCTCTATATATACATGTCTGTCATTGAGAGAACAGACTGTCACCTTTGTAGACTTGACCTGATATGTCAGGTGTTTACCATATAGGTGTTAGTATTCAGAGAACATGATTAAGTTCAAGAAGTGTCTGCTGTCAAGGAATGATGAGCTGCCTTGCAATGGGGTATTGCCACCCAATTTGAAGAACCTTTCCTCAGCAGAACATACCTCTGCAATCTCTTCATGACACTTCTAGAAGACCAGAGATACTGCCTCTATCTCTGCCTCTACTTAGGTTCCAAAAGTTCCCACAAAGATCTGCAGCTTTGTCCCTAAAAGGAAGTCCTGAGTCCTTTATCACATAAACAGCATTCTCCTGCACATCCAAATTTAAAAAGCCCCCAGGGATAATGGCCTTTTGTGTTCTTCTTCAATCCGTGTGAATATAATTTGTGAAATTAAAATTATAGACAATTCTCAGGCATCATTTTTATTACTATTATCAAAAACTTCCTGTGCACATAGCAAACAATAGAAATAGACCTCTTTTGAACCCAACGGCTTTTTAAAAAATATATATTTATTGATTGATTTCAGAGAGGAAGGGAGAAGGAGAGAGATAGAAACATCAATGATGAGAGAGAATCATTGATTGGGGGCCTCCTGCATGCCCCACACTGGGGATCGAGCCTACAACTCAGGCATGTGCCCTTGGCCGGAACTGAACCTGGGACTCTTCAGTCCACAGGCTGACGCCTTATCCACTGAGCCAAGCCGGCTAGGGCAAACCTAACTACTTTTAAGGAAAGACATTTCTTTTGCTTATTATTCTCCTTGTGTATTGATTGTCTGGATTCTTCATTTTCTGATCATTATTAAAATTCGCAAAGGAATTTCTGGTATTGACCCCAAGGCCAAATTTTTGTGGTCCATTAGAAATTCATATTGTATAAAGCTGACTGAATTATTGCATTATCCAGGACCTCCAAGATATGACATTTAGAATAATGAGTAAACATATGAGTGCTAGTACTATGATGAAGTTCCTGCCTTCACAGTATCTAACTTCAAAAGAAAACAAGGAAATCATTTTTATATGAAATCCTCTTCCTCCCTTCTTGTTCACTTGCTTATTTTGCTGTTTTTTACATGCTGATTTTCCCTCAACTGTTGAAAATTGATAAAAATAAACTAAATAGCATGCAGTACCATAGACTCTGCATTAGATATTTCAATTTATTTGGGAGAATTTAATAATTATGAGCCTGATTTCTAGAGTTTACATTCTTGTGTCTAAAATTTTTTAAATCAGCCAAAACCGATTTGGCTCAGTGGATAGAGCGTCGGCCTGCGGACTGAAGGGTCCCGGGTTCGATTCCGGTCAAGGGCATGTACCTTGGTTGAGGGCATATCCCCAGTGGGGGGTGTGCAGGAGGCAGCTGATCGATGTTTCTCTCTCATCAATGTTTCTAACTCTCTATCTCTCTCCCTTCCTCTCTGTAAAAAATCAATAAAATATATTAAAAAATAATAATAAAATAAAATATTTTAAATCAGTGTGTTTATTTCCATCTATGGTGAGGAGTTTTGTATTCATTGCTCTTTTTATTTTTTTGTCTTCATTCCATTAAGTCAGGCCAGATTTCTAATTTGGAGGTGCGGTTTCAGGAAGACTCAAATAAAAAATTAAGGAACTGGAGAAGAATCTTCATTTCACTATTTGTAGATATCCCCTGCTCTTTTTTTTTTTCTATTATAATGTATTAAAAAAGAATCCCGTAATTGTGACCCCAGAAATTTCTATAACCACTGCATAGGGTAATTTGGTGATGTATAAACAGTTTAACTGTGTTGCCCTTTGAACCACAAAAAATTACAGGAATGTGTCTGAAAGGATATACATCAATCATAAAATTATTTATTAAAACAAAAAAAATCTAGGAACGAGCTAAAAAGGATATCAATTTTTTTAAAAAAGGAATTCTAGGTAGCCATTAAAAGTAGTGAAAATATTATATAAAGATTCTCATAGTATAAGAGAAAAAAGATAACAAAAAAATATATAGTAAAATTTCCCTCTTGTTAAACTGTGTGTGCATTTTCAAAAGTCCATACAAATATTAAAAATGTTAACAGTAGTTATCACTAGGAAGTAGAATGTGAAATATTTTTTAAAACTATTTTTCATGCTGTTTAATATTTTCTCATAAGCCTATATTATTTCTGATTTGGCAAAATAAATCACTAACTTTGATACCAGAATTTTGCAAAGTCCATGACAGGTCACCTTTTGGAGCCCCAGAGAGAGTGCAGAAGACAAAAGATCTAAACCTGCATGTAAGAAACATTCTGTCATTTGTCTTCATTTTGCCAAGCAGCTGAGATCCACACAGGCCACTATGGTGTACCCATTCTTCAAGAGAGAAGTGTCAACAGCATTGATTCAGTGCCAGAAAGGATGTGAGAAACCCAAGCTCTGGGAATGGTGGTGCCTGCCTTGTAGGTCACACAACACCCATGTGAGACCAAGGTCATGGGCCAGCTGAGAGCATTACCTAAAATATTTCTCTCAAGGCTAGAGAGGCCCTAAGAACCACTTGTGAGCAGGTTGACCTGTTTCCCATTTGTTCTGGCCTTGCCCATCAGTGTTGATGCTGGCTTCCAAACATGCTCTAGCACAAACCCTCTCTATCAGGGACAGAAAACACAGTTTACTGGTGTAAATATTCTGGGTATGCTAGACAATATTTTCAAACAAAACAAAACTTGATTTAAAATAATAAACCTTCCATTGATGTTGATCATGAAGGAGATGTATAACTAGGTATTGCCAAATTTTGGAATCATAAAAGTAAGTCTTTGTATGTGAGACCAGTTATTTTATAATAAGTAAATGATTTGAGCTATTTCTCCTTAGACTCCATAACAAGTTTTTTTGTTTGTTTTAGGATTTGTTTTAATAACAGTAGCATGACTCAATTCCCTCATATTTCCCAGCCAGAAAGGAGTTGCTAACTAAATCTGGGTATAACTTGTGGCAGCAACTGGTCACACCAGTTCCAGACACACCTCTCATTCCCAGGGCTTTGGTTTACTCAACCATATAGATCATTACAGATGTTCATTCCTTCCAGGTGTGTAATTCTAAGATCCTTTGCCTCCAATCACCTTGGCGGAATAGGGAGAATAGCATTTCAAGGTTCTAGACCAAAAATATTTTCAACAAAAATACAAAGTTGCTGCCTAAAAGACCTTTGTAAGAGAAGCTGACCTTCTGGGGCAGTGGTTGGCAAACTCATTAGTCAACAGAGCCAAATATCAACAGTACAACGATTGAAATTTCTTTTGAGAGCCAAATTTTTTAAACTTAAACTATATAGGTAGGTACATTGTTATTAACTTAATTAGGGTATTCCTTAGGCTTAGGAAGAGCCACGCTCAAGGGGCCAAAGAGCCGCGTGTGGCTCGCGAGCCGCAGTTTACCGACCACTGTTCTGGGCAGTAGCATTGGGCCAGATTTTAGTTGATGGGTGAGATAGAAGGAAAAGCATCCAGTTATTAAATTAGGAGTGGGACAGGTGATCCTCTGTTTGACCTGGAACCACCAGATGTTGGTCACACTGGGGTAGAAAGTGAACAGGAGAGTGAAATTTTGTGAGCACTTCTTATGTATAAGATGTATTATTGGTGTTAATAAGAGCTAACACCTACCTGCCATGTGCCTGGGCTGTGTCTAGTGCTTTATATATGAAATCCATTGAGTCAAACCACAGTCCCATGCAGTAGGACAATTATACCCATTTAACAGAAGAGAAAACTGAAGCTTGAGAGGTCACACAGCTATGTAAGGGAACCAGAACTGCAACATGAGTCTAACCCCAGACCCAAGCTCTTGACCATTAACTAAACTACAATGTCTCTCAGTCATTCTACTGAGTAGGAAAATGAGTCTGAGAGGCATGGAGGATTTGTCCAGAGTCACTTGGGTAATAAGCAGCAGAGTGAGGATTTGAAAAGAGATTTGTCTGACACCAAAAGCACATGATTCTTCAACTACCCATGATGCTTCTCTAGATTCTGGACGTGAAGGAAGATTCTGGGTCCACTTAGCAGTGTGGTCAATTGGTCTCCACTTGGAGACAGTAACTGGATCCAAAATATGGCTGAGAAGAAAAAAAAAGATGTATGAGTGATGTGGTCAATAAGATAGTTTCAGACTAAATTTTAAAGATCTTAGGATACATGTAACTTCTGTGGTATTTCCTTTTGAATTTTGTTTTGCTTTATTTTAAATGCATCTTTATGTTGCTGACTTCACCAGCATCAGTGCCAACAAGGAGGAAACAAATTACTGCACTAGGAGTCAGCAAAGGGTCTAGGCCTGAAAACAAATCTGAAGTCAGTATTTTTTTAGCTTATCTGCTTTTGCTGCAAGGACCTCCCCGCTATCCTCCTCTAGTTTGTGAAAACAACTCTCAGGTACCTTGGCCAGCTTGAGAATATATTGATATCACATTACATGGGCACCCCAAATTGCAATGGTGACATGTGTTCATGTGTAGATTTCTCAGATCTCATCTCCAAGTCTCCCCATGTTTCTCTGTAGCCTCTGTTATGTGCTATGTGTCAGATATTTTCAGCTAGTCACCATTGCTTCTGACCTCACTTTTCCTCTCCTCGTTTGGCTCCTGAGAATTGATGTTTACTGTTCTCATCTTCACTAAGGAAGCATCAACTCTACTACTGAGAAGACACCTTTCTTGAGAGCAGAAAAGTCTTCTCTCATGCTACTCCCTTCCAAGACTTCCTGGTTCCTGGTGCTTGGTAGGCTTTCTGGAGAGGTCCAAAGAGTGGTTCACTTTCCAATTTCTTGCTACACCTTAACACTAGGGCTCCTAGGAGTCTGTGCTCAGCATCTACAGAGGCTTTCAAGAAACCAGTTCCTTCAGCCTACGTGGGTGAAGGACAGAACTCCTGCCATCCTCCATCTCTTCTGCATTCTACATGCAACGACTCTGTCTTCCTTCTGCTGGCATGAAACAAACACCCCATCCTGCTTAACAAGAGAAAATGTTGCCCTGGCCAGTTTGGCTCACTGGATAGAGCGTCGGCCTGGGGACTGAAGAGTCCCAGGTACAATTCTGGTCAAGGGCATGTAGCTTGGTTGCAGGCACATCCCCAGGAGGGGGTGTGCAGGAGGCAGCTGATCGATGCTTCTCTCTCATTGATGTTTCTAACTCTCTATCCCTCTCCCTTCCACTCTGTAAAAAAATCAATAAAATATATTTTTTAAAAAAGAGAGAAAATGTTGAGGGTCCCAGTGGGCAGCAGCTTCTTAGAGGACTCCCGGTGATCCCTCCTCTGTACTCATGCCCTCATGTCATCTCCTCCGCCTGAGGACCAGGCCCATTAATTGCTCCTGATGAATAGAATATGAAAAACGTAATGGATGTCACTTCCGTGACACTATGGATTGAATGTTTGTGCCCCCTCAAGTTCATAGGTTGGATTCTAATGCCCAATATGATGTTCAGAAGTGGGGCCTTTGGGAGGTTATTAGGTTATTGGGATGAGTTCCCTAATAAAGAGGGCTGAGAGATATCTCTCGTCCCTTCCACCATGTGAGGACACAGTGGGAAGATAATTATCAGTGAGGAAGTGGGCCCTCACCAGACACCGGGTCTGCCGGCACCTTGATCTCCAGAACTCTGAGGAAATAAATGTTTGTTGTTCACAAGCACCAAGTCTATGATATTTGTTAAAGCAGCTTGGATGGATTAAGACGGCCTACAAAAGACGATGAGTTCCATCTTCTATGCCCTCTCTCTTTCTGTCTCTGGTTCACTCTGATGAGGTTTAGCTGTCATGTTAGGAGCTGCCCTGTGGAGAGGCCCAACTGGCAAAAGACCTGAGAGAGGCCTCTACCCCTCAACTCAAGAGGAACTAAATCCTGCCAACAACTATGAGGAAGTGGATCCTTCCCAGCTGAGCCTTGAGATGACTGAAGTCTTGGGAGAGGACCCAGCTAAATCACACTTTAATCCCTGAGAGAATAACTGGATTTTTTGTTGTTTTAAGACACTAAGACACTAAGTTTTGGGGTAATTTTTTACTCAGCAATAAATAACTAATACCTAAGAGGAAGTAAATCTTCTCTCAGACTAATTAAACTTAGTTTTTTAGTCAAGTTCCTTAGGAAAAATTTCAACCGTGTATGACAGCTGTCTGGGGAGGGCAAATGTAACTGAGTTTATGGCGGATGCTCTTAGGATTTCCATCCCATGAACTGCAATGGGAGCCTGAAGTTAGGACTGAGAAGGAGTTACAGACTGTGTAATAGGCAAACCTATCCATCCCTTCCTCCAAGGATTTACTTTCCGGAGACTGCTTTGTAGGGGTCTTGTTTAAAGTCCACATAAAAGGTTCAAGTTGAAGATGGAACTCTCTTGATCCACTTAGTTATATGCAGGTCATAGCACAGTCATATTGATAAAACATGTTTTGAAAATTTGCTCTATTTCAGAATCTTCTGCAGTATCTGACACAGAGCAGGCACAAAATAATATTTGTTGACTGATGTAATAGAAGTAGTGGTAATGGTGGTGGTAGTAATAGGTATTTATTAAATGCCCCCTCTTTTGCCAGGAACTATACCAAGGTTCTTTTTCTTATTAATCCTCACAATCTCCCTATGAAGGGTGTATTGCTATCCCAATTTTGCATGTCGAAAACTAAATACAGAGTGTTACAGTGGCTTTTCCAAGATCACACCGAGCCCATAAGAGTAAAAATCAGACACAGGGTTCTGGTTCCACTGCTGTTTCCAGCCCAGATGACCAGCGCTCTTGCCATGCATTCTGGCCAGTGGGTGGGAGGGTGGTAGAAGGGAGGGTCCATTCTGGGAACTGCCCAAAACAGCATAAAAGCTGAACCTGTATCAGACCCCAAGGTCAGACTCCTACTCCTTGTCCTTCACAACTTCGTACAAAGCTTGCTAAGGACCTCCATGCCTGCCTCAGAACTCCAATGAACACGCTGCTGTGTTTCTGCAGGTCTTTTATCTCTTGAACAGATTCTGTCTGGTGTGCTTTGAAAAAGAATTCCTTTCACTCCTCCAATCCCAAAGGGCATTTGGCTCTTGAGATAAGTGGATGGAGACATACCAGCCACCAGAATCAGGATTACTGAGAAATCCCAATTACTTTAGGTCCTATCTACAACAGTTTCCCATGCCCAATATATCTCAAAACACATTTAGGAAACTGAAAAACAAAAACACATCTTTGAGATAAGAAATATTTCAGAAGGAGCCTAAAACTAAAGTACAATCATGATCAGCAAATGCCTACATTTCAGCCTGAATTTTGTCAGAGAAGCACTGGCTGCATGATGTCAGGCAAGAAGTGACGTTAACCTCTAAGTCTTCATTCATTCATCTATAACTACACTGTCCAATATGGTGGGCACTGGCCACTTTATGCTGTAGGTGGAAAATAGACTGGACTTCAGAGATTAAGTCCAAGAAAAGTAAAATCATATAATGAATATGTCATCATAAATTACATATCATTAATATGTTTTTGTTAATAATTTTCATATTCATTATATTAAAATGATAATATTTTGGATATATTGGGTTTAATAAAGTATATATTAAAGATTTTTAATAATACAATCATGATTTGAATTTAATCAGACTGCTCTAGTGTATTTAATACTAAATGATCTTGGATTGGAAGGAGGCTCACTGGGGCCCAGCAAAATGCTACACTCATGTGCAAATGATGGATAGGTCATCCCATAGAGTGGGGCCTGGGATCAGGATGGAGGACTTGGGGTCCTTTGGGCATATTTAAATTTCCAAATTCTTTCTGAATTCATCACCAACTTCATTACTTGTTTCTTACCCTTCGCCTAGAGTCTAGGCAGAAAGAATGAAAAATTTTTAAAAAAGAAAAATATTTCCAGTGGAGAACTAGATCAAAGGCAGCTAAAGTTGGTCAGTGGCATGCTGGATAAACATTATTTCATGGCTCAAACTAATCTTTTGGTTGCCTGGGCAAGACACGTTTTATGTCTCTTCGCTCAACTCCCCATATCCCAATCCTGGTGACCTCTTCTTTGTAGTTCTCTGAGTGAACCATTATGATATTTTAATATCAGAAAGCTGAGGCAACCATCTGTGTTGTACAGTAAGGCTTCATTCTCCTGCCTGCCTTATTAACCACCGGGAGGGCTGAATGTTTGGTGTGTTGTTACATTGAAGAGCCATTGTATTCTGTGTTTGAGTCTGCATTACCTCAAGCTTTATAATTTTCTGGCCCTATCTCCTCAAAGGAGATAATTTTAATGCACTTTCATTGTGAAAAATGGAATTTTAGAGGAACCACCAGCAGCCTGGTAATGGGGTAGAGACCAGTTGTTTATATATCTGTCCCTCAGGATTCTGAGCTGAGGGACCCTGCACCAGCAAGTTAGTGGATTCTCAATCTGTGATAATAAAACCAGGTTGCATTTATTAAGCAGTTGTGATATGCCAGGCACAGCTCTTAACGGTTTTGCAGACATCTCATTTGACCCTCACAGCAATCCTGTTGGATATTCCCTACCGGTTTTCCATTTTCACTGATGAGAATGTGGGTAATTCACCCCAGTTCACACAGCTAAGTGGCAGAATCAGAAATCAAAATCAAGTTTGTGTGACCCCCAATCCCAGGATCTGAACCACTAAGCAAGGAAATCACCCAGTCAGGTCTTTTGTGTTGTGTTCCTACACGTTCAGTTTCCTGACTCTTTTAGCAAATAAAGTTCTCCAAACAGGCACTGCTACTTTTAGAGTTTCTGTTGCCGTCACACATCTCTTTCAATTTAAGTTTATTTAGAGGTTGTTGTCCAGACAATTCAGGACTGCTGCTACAGTTGTTCTCCATGCAGCTCTGGGTGACAGTGGCCACTATGATGTTGTGCAGTGCACAAGCTGCACAACGGTACACAGGGCCTGCCATAGAGGAGGCTCAATGATCTTTAATTTACTTACCACCAGCTCCTATCCCCCACCTCATTCTCTTTTATTTTTTTTATCTTTATTGTTGAAAGTATTACATATGCCCCCTCCCCATCTCATTCTTGATGACTTAGAACAATGTACTAAGGGTCAAAATTGTCCCATAGCATTGACTTAAATATCCTAGGCTTCTTCTTAACTTATTCCAGATAATTCACATAACTTCCAAGTGACCTCCTCTGTGGTTTGCTTCTCTACCTTTCTTCGGATGAAGTAGCCAGAACCAAACACTTATCACAAATGAAGGTGCTTCTGGCACTATGATTAGAAAAGAGTCTGGGAAGTTCATGAAGTTCATCTACAGCGGTTCTCAACCTGTGGGTCTCGAACAATGAAGATACATCCTGCATATCAGATATTTACATTACGATTCATAACAGTAGCAAAATCACAGTTATGAAGTAGCAACGAAAATAATTTTATGGGTGGGGGTCACCACAACATGAGGAACTGTATTAAAGGGTCGTGGCATTAGGAAGGTTGAGAACCACTGGACAAGGTCCTGGGACTTGTACTTTAACATAAATGTCTCTGAACCTACATAAACAGTTGAGGTTGCCTCAAAACATTATGTGAATCTCTTGATAATTACTTTTCAGAGAGACTGCCTATCTTTTTATAAAAAAGCAAAAAGATTGCTTAAAAAATCCTTCTTTAAAAAAATATGAAGTTATATTTGATTTGAGAAAAAGGTAATCAATGAAGATATTATAATTTATCTACAAAAAAAGTGAGACAGTGGAATAATGACACCGTTTTTCTCATATTGGCTTATAAACAGGCTTGTAAAAATACCAAGAGATGTTTTAAAATATATTTTGAGGGATGCTATTATCTTGAAGTAAATGATTACTGTACAGAAAAATCGTCACTGGGTCTAGAAAAATACAATTTAAGGAAGCATTTTAATTCTTTTTAGTCACATCTGTCTGAGGGGCAATGCACCGTTGTTGGTGCCATGCTCCTGATTGCATGCTAGAGAACACACGGTAAAAATAAATTAAAATAACTACTCCAAAATGCTAAATTGAACTCTGTGGTTTGGCATAAAATTTAGGGCTTATGTTTAAAAACTTATTTTTAAAAGAAAAGTAATTCACAGGAGGGAGAAACCACTGAAACAGTAGTTCCACTGCCAACTTTAGCTCCTGGCAACCAAATGTTCCATGAGTGACCAGTGCCAAGAAGCAGCCTCGGGCGGCCTCCGAACTCACGCGCACACACACACTTGTTCAGAGTATTATTTATTATGGGTAGAGGCCAGGTTGTTTGTGTATCCGTCATAAATTGGCTTCTGAACTCCAGATTTAGGCAAAGGGGCCCCACAGCATGCCACACTGAATGGGGCAGGTACAGAGCCACTGGTGGAGCCCCGAAGCCTGTTCCCAGCAGGGTGCTCACTGGCTCCCCACAGGAACAAGGGCAGAGCTGAGAGTGCCCAGTTACTTTTCTAGAATGTACCAATTAGAAAAGCCTCCCCACTTTCCCAGGAGTTAGTGAGGGAGTGAGGAAGCCAGAAGTGTCACAGCCATGGAGCTCCCTTCACCAGGATGGAAATATTGGGGGTGCTTTTCTCTGGCTGTTAAACTATTATGTGGGAAAGAGCTGGGAGCCATGAGCTCAGGCTCTCCCTCATTGGCTGACTTTTCATGCCCGTTCCTTAATGACATGCCTATGGCAGGGTAAGTATCACTCAGTGAGTTATTACAGTATTACTTCAGGTCCTGTTTCTTTCTCTGCAAAATGAGCTTCTTAGACATGGTTTTCCCTGAGGCCCCTCCCAGTGATGGAATTTGAAAACAACTTGCTGTACAATAGCCTGGAGTTTGACTAAATTACAGCCCCCCTACCCCCAAGCCGGTTGATTTGTGTAAACGCATCCTAGTGAATCCCCTCCCCATGAATTACAGACAGGTGGTGCCTGGGACACTGAGACAAAAAAAATCTGGTCTCTCCTGATGAGGTGCTTCGTGGGTGCCTGGAACTGATTTCTCCAAATTTAGAAATGGAAAGAATTATTTAGAGAGAGAATAAGAAGAAAACCTGTGAGTACAAGAGGAAAGAAGAGAAAGGAAAGGAAGAATGCAGAACCAAAATGCAAGTGATCAAGATAATGCAGAAACAACAATAATCTAATAGAAAGGTGACCCCCACATGGTAAAGACTTCCATTCACAAAATGTCAGCATTAATCAAGGGTGTCCATTATCTTGTTCAGGTTGGGCAATGTCAAAACTTGACACTTTTCCAGCACAAACTTATTGTCGTTTTTGAAAATAAGAATCCTTGGAAAAGAAAGGTGCTTGAGTGCTATGAGAAAATTGACACAACTTTACAGTATTGATTAAAAGTATAAAAATAAGCCAAGGAGTACTATGCACAGAACACCACCACCCCCACTCCCCACAACAAAGAATCACCCAGCCCCAAATGTTAATAGTGAGGACGTTGGGAAGCCCTGGTTTAGTCTGGGGCAGAACAAATGAAACACACTCTTGGTGGGTTTCTCTTTTTTGGCTTTTCACTGCCATCAGAAGCAATATTTTGCATGGTGCCAGGGGCTCTTAAAGTTGATGGCTCCCTGTAAGTATGGCTGTGAGTCTGACTTCCACGTATGCAGGGTCAGCCCTCTTAATGCTGGTTGGCTCCCTGCAGTAACAATGCAGAACTCACCAGGTAATTGCATCCCATGAGTTTACCAGCTGAAACACTTCAGTCTGGAAGATGCAGATATGTGATAACTATTCTCTGAAACCATTTTCCTAGAGAAAGAAGCAGCTGGAGATGGTTGAAATAAAGCATCAGGAGTCACCTGCCTGTGTGACTACACGAGTCTGTCTGGCAAGAATATTAATCTGAAGCCACACCCTGCCACCTTGCTGGGAAGTTGGAGAAGGCCTCACATACATATTCAATTCCCCTCACAGAGGGAGGCAAAGCCTAGATAGAAAAGATTCGTTACTAATGGAAGAATGGAGAGTTCTAGATAAACTTCCTGTCATTTTAAGTTCTAAAAATATGCTCACAGATACTTGAAGCTTCTAGTTAGACCTTGGGTAAGGAAGAGTCCACATTCCCCAGTGAAACATTTCCACCACCAACCCAGCTTCTTTCTCCAAATATCCAGTTTCACCCACGTCCCTGTTTCCTCTCTCCGCCTGCCTTCACCCACCTCAGATGGCAGGGACAGCAGCCACCCCCTACCATGCATTGGCCGGTTGTCCAACCCTGCTGCAGAGATAAGAGCTGGGTTTGAACTGACTCTACCACCTTAGCAAAGAGGCCTCACTCGGGAGTGCCACCTACTGGAAGCAGGAAAAGGGAAAGAAAAACAGAATTGAAAGGTGAGCAGGGGTGTGATTCTGTTCAAGACTCCAAATTCTGGTCAGAGTCATGTACTGAGATGCTTCATTTAGGCCCAGATTTAGCATAGCTTGCTCTGCTTTGATTTTTAAAATTATCCTAGATCAGTAGTAAAAATGAAGAAAAAACACGCCTTGGTATA
The DNA here is from genome assembly GCF_028538775.1 of Myotis yumanensis. NCBI lineage: Eukaryota > Metazoa > Chordata > Mammalia > Chiroptera > Vespertilionidae > Myotis > Myotis yumanensis. The sequence goes on from NW_027223752.1 coordinate 102,821,389, forward strand.
GAACAGTGATGGCGAACCTATGACACGCGTGTCAGAGGTGACACACGAACTCATTTTTTTGGTTGATTTTTCTTTGTTAAATGGCATTTAAATATATAAAATAAATATCAAAAATATAAGTCTTTGTTTTACTATGGTTGCAAAGATCAAAAAATTTCTATACGTGACACGGCACCAGAGTTAAGTTAGGGTTTTTCAAAATGCTGACACGCCAAGCTCAAAAGGTTCGCCATCACTGGTATAGAACCTGACCAGTGACCTAGACCAGGTATAAAAATTATGCCTATCTATGAGGCCAAACTGGTGGCCTGGCTGAGGCTGCCTGAAGAACTAGGAGGAGGCGGGGGAAGGGGAAGAGATTATGAGAGTTTTCCAGTGTAATTAAGAAGGCTGGTGGCCTGGATTGGGAAGGGGTGTCACTGTATGGTCCCAGTGATCATGCCTGACTGGGCAATGGATAGACAACTAGGCTTTAACACATTATTTCTGTATCATAGAATGTCTGTATTTAAAAAAAAAGTCTTGAATCTATAACCAACATAAACCAATTGAGGGTTCTGAAAATTAGGATTTTGGTCATTTTTTTCCTTTCTTTTTTTTTATTTTTAGAACTTAGTAAGCATGTACTATGTATGCAAATTTTTAAAAATATTTTTAAAATATGTTTTTATTGATTTTAAAGGGAGGAAGGGAGAGAGAGAAGTATCGATCAGCTGCCTGACCAGAATCAAACCATGACCTCCTGGTTCATGGGCTGACACTCAACTACTGAGCCACACCAGCCTCGCAGATTTTGGTCATATTTATTAAGGTTTTTCCATTTCCAATTTTAGGACTTTAATTTAAAAATTCTGCATGTAGCAAATTTTGGTACACGGCAGAGCATAAAGCCTAGCCCTTTGCAGGCCCAATTTATACCCAGTAAAGAAAATAAAGTCACTGAGTAGATGTGTGATACTGAAGCCCTTATTCACACTTTATTTGGGGGGGGAAGACTCAGCTGCTACTATTAAATTTTCCATCATTAATATCATTATTCACTGAGTTCCGTCCATGGCAGAGCATTCTACTAGGAAAATTAGCTATCTAGTGTAATCCTCAGACATCGCTGAGGGTAGGTAGGTATTGTGCCGTATTGTAGACAGGAACCTTGCTCAAGCTAACACTGTAGGTGACTGTGCTCTTTATAGCCATGCTGTCTCATCTCCTGCATGTTGAGTCAGATTTCAGGACTTAAAAAGAAGGCAGCAGAATTTTTTGGATTTGCTTAACTAATTGGAGTCATAAGCGAGTTGCCAGAGGTGTTCTTTCTTGGGGGACTACGTTGGAACCTCCTCCTCTGAGGTTCCTAAGTGAGGGCAGCTTGACAGAAATTCTCCACCTCACTAGACGGCAGCCATGGAGACAGGAGGGTGTCAAAGGCTTTGGACCAGAGCTGGAAGGAGACACCTGGGGACAAGGGTTAAAAAATTATTATCCAGGCATGAGTTTCTCTTTTCTTTCATACTGAGAATATATCAGTATTGTGAGTCATATATTTGAACCCTCATTAATAAATATTAAGATAGTAAATGTCAATTCATTACATTATTAACTCATCAAGTTTATAAATTAAACTTCAAAACTCAAACAAATTAAACTAAAATAATTAAGTTAAATGAAGAGAACAGTAGATGGAGGAGAAATGTGTTCTGAAGCCTCATTTTTGGTTTTCTTTCCCCAAAAGAGCATCCAGCCAGAACAAACTTCAAATATGAAGAAATACCACAAATAATACATTTTCTGTTCTTACCTCCATGCCTTATTGAAAACTCCATTCGCTATTTCCCAGTAAGTTCCTCCCTTCAACAATCAGGCCACTGTCTCTGAGACTTGGCAAAGGTCTCTGACATAACCAACAGCAAGGGAAATGTTTTAACAGCTCCGTTAATTCGGCAACAGAGGTTTATTGTTATCAAACAGACACTGAGGGCAAAGCTGCTGCTGCCTGCACAGGCCACCTGCTCTGCTTGGAGGACCGGCCACTGGGAGGGAAAAGTCCCAGCAAAGCCCAGCATTGGCTCTGCAGAGAGAGAGCACAGCGATTTGGAGTTTGGGATTTGGAGGCAGGGAGAGCTGGATTTGAGTCAAGAATCTGAGACCTATGACAAATTACTTAATATTTTAAAGTCTTACATGCTTAGCACTTTACCTGGCACATAGTAAGCACTCAATAAATAGCAGTGCTTTTTCCCTTTTATTTTTTAAGATTTGAGTTATATAATAAAATACAAAAATATATGGATAGCATAAGTCTTAAATGTAAAGTTTGATGAATTTCTACACATTTAAACCACACCCCGCTCAAAATGTAGGACACTTCCAGCACCCAACATGGCTCCATCATGCCCCTTCTTGATTATACCTGCCCCCTCAGAGGAAATGATTTTCTGCATGTCTATCACCAGCCATGCATATTACTGTTCTTGAACTTTCTGGAAATTTTGTCCTACAGTCTATACTCTCTTGATGTCTGGTTTCTTTTACTCACAATTTTGTGTCCATGTTGTTTCATGTATCATTAGGTTGTTCTATTTTGTTGAACAGTATTCTGTTATATGAATGCACCACAATTTATTTATCTGTCTTCCTATTGATGGATATTTGAGTTATTTCTAATTTGGGGCTACTCTGAACAAATGTTGTTGTACATTTCTTATTAATTTTTATAGGCATAGAATATGAAGTCTGCTTCCCTCATTACTGGTAGACCAACTGCTCCAAAACATTTTTCTCTTCTGCTCTTCTCATCTATCACTTCAGTGAATAGATCCAAATACTGACTGCAGCAATTTTAGTTTCTCCACTTCTCTACCTCTCTCTATATTGTATTATTTAGCTTCTGAAGAAAAGAAATATCATAAGTAGATGTAGAATTTCATAACGATATCTGCAAAGAATTGTGTTTTTGAAATATAGATGTAAAACTATTTGACTTCAAGTCCACACAATTATATGTATGCTCTTTCTTTCAAAAAGTATACCTTTAAACTAATTTATTAGACAAGAAATATGCTCTAGAACAAAACAAGATTAGTTTGATGTAACTCTTACTCTCAAAGGTTTATCATCTATAAGGGAGAGATGCCCATATTCAATGACAACGCTACAGGGTAGGATGTGCTAAGTGCAATCAGAGAGGTTCAGATAAAATCTCAAAGAAATTCACAGGAGGAAATCCCAGGAGTCATTTTTCCAAACAAATCATCTAACTGAAGCACAACCCCCCCTGACAGATACTACATCCCTAGTAAATGCAGTACATAATGTGGAATTTAAATGTCTTGACATGTATCAAGGGCCAAAGGAGACTGCAAGGCAATGTGTTGCACATTTAAAGAATACAGAGATGAAAAGTGTTCCCAAAATGCGAGGTTAATTTAGTAGTTTCCTCAAACTCATTTGTCCAGATATAAATATTTTCCATTCTATTTTGCTCTGAATGTCAAGGAAAAAAAACCATTCACCTGAAGCTCTTTGGAGACCTTAGATGAAGGACATTTTGCCTTCTTCAAATCACAGGGGAAATTGAGACACACAAAAATTGAATGCATTTAACCTAAAAGCTTTAAGTAAAGAAGACATTGGTTAGAAACATAAACAAAACACTATGGGAAGCTAAGAAAATTTAGCTGTAGTTCTCTCATCTTTCTCAGACATAAGGGCTCCCTTGAAGGCAAGTAGTGAATCCTGTCCCAGTAGATGGTGGAGCAGCTGACCTGTGGAAAAATTCAAATGAACCAAGAGCAAAAAGTTGGTCATTGGTTATGGGATGTTTCCTTAAATATGCATTTTCTATATGTACATGCACGTGTAAGTCTCGGAGACTTTCTAGTTAAGACACAGTGACTAAGGGGTACAGTGCCGTCTCTCCTGCCCTCTCTCTCACTCCCTTTAAAAATCAATACTATGGCCCTAGCCAGTTTGGCTCGGTGGATAGAGCATCGGCCTGTGGACTGAAGGGTCCCAGGTTCGATTCTGGTCAAGGGCACATGCCTGGCTTGTGGGCTCGATCCCCAGTGGGGGGTGTGCAGGAGACAGCTAATCAATGATTCTCTCTCATCATTGATGTTTCTATCTCTCTCTTCCTCTTCCTTCCTCTCTGAAATCAATAAAAATATATTTTAAAAATAAATAAATAAAATAAGTAAAAATCAATACTATGGGTCCCTATGATGCATTTGGCAGGGAGACCAACTGAACAGTCATTTTTCTAGAAATTGTGAAATAAATGTTTTTAAATATAAATATTTATGTTGCAAGTTTTTATAGTTTTAGACATATTTACTGTATGAAAATAAATAGTAATAAAGACCTAGCTATTCTCACTAAATTGAGGAGGGTAATTCCAATAAATTTACTTTCTCATAGCAAAGCTCTCTGCTCCATCCTGTCATTGAAGACAACTGCCTGGTGTGGTTATTTGGGGCATGCCTGCCCTCCATCTACCCACAGAATTTCCACTAACATCGGATTCCAAATGTATAACTGCAAATAGGTTAGTGAAAGGAATCTGTCTCTCAAATGCCAGTGTATGACAGCTCCTATGAAAGAAAGTTGTATGAACAAAATATTTCATCTCATTATTTCAATGAATAGGCCTTAATTCAAAAAGTCACTAAGCAGCAATGTCTGAGTTTTCATTTATAAATGCAGTGATGCTTCATCAACAGAAAACCTTTCTACCTGGGCCTTGAAAGGTGAAGAGATTAACACAGGATGGACATCACTTCAAAGTTGCACAAGGATGCAGAGAGGCAAGAAGCCTACCAGAGCATCTGGGTCAGTCCCCCTCGTGCCTGGGGCGCAGTGCAGCATTCAGCAGGAGAGCTGAGAAGCCAAGTTGTAGTGTCTGAAAAATCAGAGCTGGTTGCCCAGTACAAACAGACCAAGTGCATCCTTCAGGAATCAGCAAAGTGAGGACACTAGAAAAGTTTTGGAAATAATGGATATGAAAAATTACACACCCAGTATTGAAGTACTTATCGTGAGAAAATAAGAGCTTCTTTGGTCTTTGCGATATTCATTTTATAGTTTAGTAATGTTTATATTTTGGATTTTCAGGAAGCCCTATAACTTTTGCAGGATTTAGAGCCTCTAAAGCAGGGGTCCTCAAACTTTTTAAACAGGGGGCCAGTTCACTGTCCCTCAGACCATTGGAGGGCCGGACTATAGTTTAAAAAAAAAACTATGAGCAAATTCCTATGCACACTGCACATACCTTATTTTGAAGTAAAAAAACAAAACGGGAACAAATACAATATTTGTATTTGCATGTGGCCTGCGGGCCGTAGTTTGAGGACCCCTGCTCTAAAGTATTATCCTGGCTTCTACCAGTATAAGGAACTGAGAATGAACTAAGTTTCTGGTTAAGATAATGAAATTCCAGTCCTGTGCTCAGATCCAAGAAAAGACCCCAAGTGTTTAGAAATTGGGGGAAGGGTGTTCTAAGGCAAGTGGAAGGGATAAGAGGCCCCTCCTCACAACTTGGCTGAGCACTAACCATTCAAAGCTTTCAGAAAGGTTTGAGAGGCCGAGCTGTCCTGTTTGCTATGTCATCTACCCCAATGAAGGGCTACGTTGTCATGATCTCACTGAATTCATGCACCCATTCTATTAGACAGGTGTTAATAGCCCCATTTTGTGGGTTAGGACATTTCACCTGAGAGATTCAGGAAAATGGCATCCTAGGATACCCTTTGTATTCCTCAGCAACAGGGAAAGTCTAGTGTGAATAGGGTGTCATGATGTGTAAGAAGATAGCTGACCTCATCCCCTACAGTTCCTGAGCTGAGCCCCTTGCTCCGAAAGCCACCTCAGTGTCTCTAGCCATCCTGACTTCCCTGGGCAGCAGCATCTACGTTTCATGTGTGGGCACATTCGGGGTGCTGTCCCAGGGCCTTTCACCCAGACCCCTACCTCAAAGCCTGGCCCAGTATGGAGGCCCGCTGGGCTGGAAAGTCTGCTGTAAGTCTGGGCCCATTTCATCCAACATACTTTACAAGATGCCGAGAATCTATACCAGACACAGTCTTGAAAAATCCAGTCTCAAGGAGCAGTTTATTGATCTGGCAGATGATTAAAAGGCAACAGAGATGAGCTCAACTGATGCTTTGGTTTTTCCATCCTGAAAGTGAATCTGAAATTTCCTTGGGGGATCATTAGCCTGTCTGCTGCCTCAAAAAAGGCAGATGGCTCCTCAGTGCAGTCAAAGGTCACGAGACTGTCCTGGTCAACAGCTCCTGGCTCTCTTCTGTCCTCAGCAGGGCACCCCGAGGAGCAACACGTGCCACCCAGGATGTGGGGCACATCAGTCCTTGTTCCTGATCACACCTATGCTGGAAAGAGCCCTCACGCAGTCCATCACACGGGCTCTGCTCTCTCCTCTATGTTTATGGGATGAGAGAGACGATGGTGAGAATGGCTATAAAGTTTTAGGCTGCTCCAAAAGAAAAGGAGGGAAAAACTGGCTTGAACCCATCACAAAAAGCTGACCATTTCCAACAGCAGGGAGAAGGGAAGGAATTTGGGCTGGTGGCTATGAAGTCACCTGGAGTTGTCATTTGAAACAGACATTGCTGCTGCCAAATCTTGGATGACCTGATGTGCTGCACATCACATGACTTGGACTTGTCACTAAGCAGATATGCTATGTTTCAGGGGAAAATTACCGGAGGTTCAATGCTCAGGCAACAGATTATTTACAACCTGTTCCTAATGTGAGAGCTTTTACATCAGTGGTTTCGTGAACAAAAGTACATATTAAAAGGCTAGTGTAATTGCTCATGTTGGCAATGAAGTACCGCCAGATTGGGTTTCAACAGGATACCTATGGCCAGCAGCATGCTTCAATATGCTTAGAGTATAAACCGCTCTCTGCTAGGACAAATTACTAGCTCCTGAGCTACCAAAGAAAGCTGATTCTACTTTGGAAACCTTAAACAACAGCAACAAATAGACCTAAGTTGCCCTTCCTGCCTCAAAATTTTCTGTAAAACTTGACTATGGTGAAAAAATAAAATAAAACAACCCTTTGTCCCAGAAAAGTATTCACACACACCATTAGATTGCACTGTATTAAAGGAAACTTCCTTGTTTTTATGGGAGCACTTTTTTTATGGATGACATGAGCCCCTTTTGCCTTCCCTACCCCCAACCCCACCAACCCTTGCAGCCCACTGTTTTTTGTCAAAGATAATTGTAGTTACAGCTCATTAATCATCCATCAACCAGACAGACTCTGCCAAGAATGCTGATAGCATCAGCGCTCCAGGGAGCAGCCTGCAGAGACAGGACAGGACTTGCATGGCGACATTCTCTCCAGCCTGGTCTGTAAGGCCACCAGCCTGAGGGCCTCTATTTCTCAGTTCCTTTTCATAGAAGGAAAGCTCATGCTCTAAGTCTGACTCAGATCTGCTAAGCAAGCTCTCAGACAATGGGGTCTGTATTAGTGAATAGAAACAGCACTCACAGACCATCTAAAATGCTGGCATGATGAAAAACAATCAGAAGGGGCACATCCTTTCTTTTTTTTTAATTGTCTAAAGTTTTACATATGTCTCCATTTTCCCTGATTGACACCCCCCCCCCCCCAGCCATTCTCACCCCGGGCAAGCCCCCACCGCCCCAGTGTCTGTGTCCATTGGTTATGCTAATATGCATGCATACAAGTCCTTTGGTTGCTCTCTAACCCCCGTTCCCTTCCCCTGCCATTTGTCTCTGGATCATATTTTTGTTCATCAAATTATGTTGGTCGTTATATCCCACATATGAGTGAAATCATGTGATATTTATCTTTCTCTAACTGGCTTATTTTACTTAGCATAATGCTCTCCAGTTCCATCCATGCTGTTGCAAATGGTGAAAGTTCTTTTTTTTTTTTTTTTAATAGCGGCATAGTATTCCATTGTGTAGATGTGCCACAGTTTTTTAATCCACTCATCTGTGGAGGCATATCTTTTCTTAAACACATTCACTGTCCTAAAAGTTCTCATCACAAAAAGGATTTTTTTCTTTGTATTGCATCTATATGAAAGGATGGATGTTAGCTGAACCTATATGTAAATCAAACCGTCATGCTGAATTCCTCTACTTTACACAGTGATATATGTCAATTATTTTTCTATAAAATTGGGAAAAAATAAAACACTGTTAACAGATATTCCCTATGCTGACTTATGCTCTGGATATGCAGATGGGTACTGTTCTACTAATATACCATCAGTGCAATTCTATTTCTGAATATCGGCCAGAACTATCTGTGATTGAAATAGTGTGTACACACACGCGCTCAGAGGAAGACCTGCAGTGTTTACATATTGGCCATAATTTCTGAACCCAACATTGGGACATCTGGTGTGGTAAGCAACAATAACATTGTTTTATCTGGGAAAATTCTATATATCAAAGAAAAAATCAGTGAACAATAAATTGAAATCCAAAGTTCACCAGGTCAGAAATTTTAACAAACAAATATTTGTTTTTCTCCTAAAGAGTGAGACTAATATCAAATTATCACATTAAGACCCAACAAAAATTTTTAAAGAGGAGAGCCTTAATTTGTTTATAAATATATTTAAGTAGTCTAGAGAGTCAAAATTTGCTGCATTTTAGAGATGACAGTTTGGAGGCTATAAAGATGAGATGCCTACCTCATGTCACTTGGGGAAGTCTCATTCTGTGACACCCCATTTAATACACATTCCATTTGCCACCCTGTCAAAGACCCTTATTTCCTTTCCCAGACACTGACTTTAATGGGCGTAAAGTCAGAGTCTGGCATATGGCAGACCTTATTTCTTTTACCAGTTCTCTCTCAGGGATATGGAGGGGGAGAGAGGAAGAGAACACAGATAGTGGAGGTAAGGGGTTAGGATGCAGAGCAATGATTAATGTGTTGCAGAATCAGGGCTTGCTACCTGAAGTTAGCTGGGATCATGTGGATATCTGAACCAGACTAGGAGGGTTTTGCGTGAGTCATGGGATTTTTAAGTTTTCAATTAAAAAAAGATTTCAGTAATAAATGTAGCTCAACTCTTTTTTTTAATGCCATCTTCTCCATCAGCCAATTTAATGACCTAGTTAGGAAACCATGTGACTTGATGGACTACAAGCTTAAGGAGTGCTTCACCCATGTATCATCTACTCAGTCATATTAAATGTCATTTAAAGGAGGTTTTAAAGGAAGTCACAGAATCAGGCTATTCAGGCACACAGAAGCTTGTTTGTAAACTGGAACATTTACAGAAGTTCTTTGGAAAAACGTTAAGACAGCTAAAGCTGTTTACTGGATGTGCTGGTGACTCACGGGTGGATGCACAGATAGGCTACATGAGGCAGCTGGAGAGATTTATTCAAACAATGTGGTTCTAGAACCCTTTAGTTATCCCATGCCTGGACCCCAAAAAGGCCAAATCAGAAGGAGGTATAAAGAAGAGATTTCAAATCCAGAAGCAATACTGAAGGCCTCCAGGTCATGAGCAGGGTTTTGCAGAGGGTTTCAGATAAGTAACTTTCATTAGTGTTGATGTGAACTGTCCTGCCTACAGTTAACACTAAGCAAGTTGACTAAATATTCTTAAAGGTATGACACTAAGTACTTTTTCTTTCATTTAAGAAAAGAAAGAAAGAAAAATTTAACAGCAGGGTCCAGACATGCCATATGCCTCTTTCCATAAATAAAAGGTTTTATTTAAGAGATAAGGTGAATAACAATCGACCTCAAAGAAATATAATAGATTATGAAAAAATACTATGAACAACTCTATTCCAACAAACTGGACGACCTAGATGAAATGGACATATTCTTAGAAAAATACAAGCTCCCAAAACTCAATCAGGAAGAATTAAGAAACCTGAATAGGCCGATAACTACTGAAGAAATTGAAGCAGTGATAAAAAATCTTCGAGCAAACAAAACCCCTGGTCTGGACGGCTTTACAGGGGAGTTCTACCAAGCATTCAAAGAAGAACTAAAACCTACCCTCCTCAGACTATTCCAAAAAATTCAAGAGGAAGGCATATTTCCAAGCTGCTTTTATGAATCCAGCATTACCCTAATTCCAAAACCAGATAAAGACACCACAAAGAAAGAGAACTATAGGCCAATATCCCTGATGAACATAGATGCTAAAATCCTCAACAAAATTCCAGCAAACTGGATCCAGCATTACATTAGAAAGATCATACACTATGACCAAGTGGGATTTATTCTGGGGATGCAAGGATGATAAATATCTGCAAATCAAAAATGTGATACATCACATAAACAAATTGAGAGACAAAAATCACATAATCATATCAATCAATACAGAAAAAGCATTTGTCAAACTCCAACACCCTTTCTTAATAAAAACTCTCAGCAAAATGGGAATAGAGGGATCAACCTCAACATAATAAAAGCCTTAAATGAAAAAAATCTACAGCCAACATAATACTCAATGGGCAAAAACTAAATCTATTTCCTCTAAGAACAGGAAGAATACAGGGATGCCCACTTTCACCACTCCTGTTAGATATAGTACTAGGAGTGCTAGCCATAGCGACCAGACAAGAAGAAATAAAAGGCATCTAAATTGGAAAAGAAGAAGTAAAACTATCCTTATTCTCAGATGACATGATACTGTACATAGAAAACCCTAAAGAATCCATCAAAAAACTACTATAACTAATGAATGAATTTGGCAATGTAGCAGGATACAAAATTAACACCCAGAAATCTATGGTCTTTTTATACACCAATAATGAACTCACAGAAAGAGAAACTAAAAAAACAAGCCCATTTACCATTGCACCAAAAAAATTAAGATACCTAGGAATAAACTTAACTAAGGAGGTAAAAGACGTGTACTCAGAAAACTGTAGGACATTGAAATAAGAGATAGAGGAAGACATAAACAAATGGAAGAACATACCGTGTTCATGGTTTGGTGGAATCAACATCATTAAAATGTCCATACTACCCAAAGCAATTTATAGATTCAATGCAATCCCCATTAAAATACCAATGGCATATTTCACAGACCTAGAACAAACTCTCCAAAAATTCATCTGGAATAAAAAAAGATCCCTAATAGCCACAGCAATTCTAAGAAGACCAAAGTTGGAGGGATCACAATACCAGATATCAAGCTATACTGCTAAGCCACTGTTCTCAAAACTGCCTGGTACTGGAATAAGAATAGACATATAGACCAATGGAACAGAACGGATAACCCAGAAATACATCCAAGCCACTATGCTCAATTAATATTTGACAAAGGAGGTAAGAGCATGTAATAGAGTGAATACAGTCTCTTCAAAAAATGATGCTGGGAAATTTGGTCAGATACATGCAAAAAAAAAAAAGAAAGAAAGAAAAAGAAACTAGATCACCAACTTACACCATACACAAAAACAAACTCAAAATGGTTAAAGGACCTAAATGTAAGATGGGAAACCATAAAAATCTTAGAAGACTCCATAGGTAGCAAAATATCAGACATTTGTCATAGCAATATCTTTATCATTACAGCTCCTAGGGCAATGGAAACTTAGGAGAAAATAAACAAATGGTACTACATCAAAATAAAAAGTTTCTGCAAGGAAAAAGAAATCATCAACAAAACAAGAAAGTCCACTGCATGGGAGAACATACTTGCCAATGCTATTTCAGATAAGTGTTTAACCTCCAAAATTTACAGAGAACTCATACAACTTAACAAAAGGAAGATAAACAATCCAATCCAAAAAAAAAAAAATGGACAAAGGACCTTCATAGATACTTTTCAAAAGTGGACATACAGAAGGCCAAGAGATATATGAAAACATGCTCAGTCACTGATCTTTGGAAAGATGCAAATTGAAACCACAATGAGTTATCATCTCACACCTGTCAGAATAGCTATCATCAACAAATCAACAAAAGACAAGTGCTGGTGAGGATGTGGAGAAAAAGGAACCCTCATGCACTGCCAGTGGAATGCAGACTGGTGAGAAGCCACTGTGGAAAATAATATGGAGTTTCCTCAAAAAATTAAAAATGGAACTCCCATTTGACCCAGTAATCCCACTTCTAGGAATATATCCCAAGAAATCAGATACACCAATCAGAAAGGATATATGTACCTCTATGTTTATAGCAGCACAATTTACAATAGTTAAGATTTGGAAACAGCCTAAGTGCCCGTCAGCAGATGAGTGGATTAGAAAACTGTGGTACATCTATACAATGGAATACTATGCTGCTATAAAAAAGAATGAACTTTTACCATTTGCAACAGCATGGATGGAACTGGAAAGCATTATGCTAAGCAAAATAAGCCAGTTGGAGAAAGATAAATATCACATGATCTCACTCATATGTGAGATATAATGATCAACATAAACTGATGAACAAAAATAGAACCAAAGACAAGGTTGATTAGTGATCAACCTAAGGACTTGTATGCATGCATCTCAGCATAACCAGTGGTCACAGACATGGGGGCAGTAGGGGCCTGCCCTCAGGGGTGGGAGTGGGGGGGGGGGGTCAATCAGGGAAAATGGAGACATATGTAATACTTTAAACACTTTTAAAAAGAGAGATAAGGTGAACTCTGGCCATCTATAATAGTCCTTCTCTGTGAGATAAATACTGTGGCATTTGTATAAAATAAAACTCTCAGAGAAGCCAAGACTTTTCTTGTCAAAACAAGGAAATTATTTTCCAGCAATCCCATCCTTGTCTTTGACCTTGCCTGCTGCAGGGTAACTGAGATCACAAAAGAGGGAACAAGAGGTCAAATGAGAGAGCTAATGTGTGAGGAGAGTGAGAAAGATATTTCAATATTTGTGGAGAACTTCACTCCATCCAGATGTTTTTAGTAAAAAGATGCATTCCCCATTGCTGCCAACTGTATTATAAAGACAGGACAAGATTAGTCCTTGGAATTGTGTTTTATTTTTATTTATGGTCTAAAGGCAGTGCCTGCCACATTGTGTGACTCATAACTCCATCAGCCGTGGGCTGTGGTTCTGGAGCTGTGGACATGGCACTGTGGTGGCAAGGGTCGTGTTGGGAACACATTGCCATCCTTCTTTCAGATGTGCTGGCAAGAGGGGCCCTGGCTCGCCTTATAAAAGTAGCTCCGGAGCAAATCATTAGCACATCTAACCTCAATACTTTGAAATCCAGAAACAACATTGAGTCATGCTGGTAGTACTGTAAAGTTTTATTGCATTTTTTAAACAGAGTCAAAAACAAGCTGGAGATCATGTGAATTATCTCTTTACATGTGTCAAGCCCAGGAATTTGGCGCATGGATCAACATGATGGAATGGAGGAGTGAAGCCACGGGGATATGTCATTAGAGAAACATTGCCATGGCCTTGGGAGTACAAAACCTCTCACAGGCGGGTTCCTGGTGTCTGAACCACATACCTGGCATGGTGTCTGATCTATGAAAAACTGGGGTTATAAATGCTCTTTGTCCTATACTAAAAATAGAGATTCATTTAAAGCAAAAGTATCCACAGGGGAAAAGTATTGACTGCTGATGACATCAATTTGTGTCTTCAGAGTCTTGTTGTCCAGGCCATGCTTTCTGTGGGCCTGTGAAGTAAGGGATCTTAGACAGGATTTTCAGAATAAAAATAAATGAATGAATGAATGAATGCATGCATGAATGAAGGAATGAGTGAATGAATAGATAAATGAATGAATGAACTCCCTTCTGGGGAAAGCTCAGTATGTGCTTATGGTTAAAAATACCCATCAAGGTATTCTAGATTATTTTTTGAGTGTCCAGGTCAACATTCTCTGGAAACAGTTAATTTCACCTCAAGTGCAAACTGTGTAAAAATGCTTGGTTAGAGGAGAGACCAGGAATGGTTCCTTAGCCTATGGTATCCAAGGCCATGAGAGCAGACCACTTTCCAAGCTTTGCAGGCTATTTGGGGGACTTAACCAAACTGACCATAATCCACACCAACACCTTGCATAATAAGGAACACAAAGCAGATGAGAAAACCCAGTAAAGTATTTTAGAAGACAAATGAGTAGGCTTGCAGTGTCAGGGACTAAAATAGATTATAAAGCTACAGTAATGGAATACATATGGTATTAGTACCAAGAAGACAAAAGAAATCAATGGACCAGAATAGAATGTTTAGAAACAGACTCCAAAATTCAATCCTATATAATAAAACCCTAATATGCAAATTGACTGACCTGCAGAACGACTGGTCGCTATGACACGCACTGACCACCAGGGGGTGACCAGCAGGAGGAATGGGGGTGGGGGATGGGGCCAGCCAACGGGTGGCACCAGACCACCAGCCAAGGCGGGTTCCAGTGGGGGCCCCCTGATCGCCCCATCTGCCAGTAGCCCCACAGAAAATAAATGAATGAATGAATGCATGAATGAATGAATGAATACATAAATGAATGAATGAACCCCCTTCTTGGTAGTAATACCATATGTATTCAATTACTGTAGCCCTGATAGCCAGCCAGGCCTAGGGACCCTACCCTATATATTGGGAACAGTCTCTTAGATTTAAAAATTAAAACCTGGCAAGGCTACTCTAACACTGAAAAAAAAGGATGATGCAGCAATGACATGCATGGACTCTGGCTTGCACATTTTGTGGTCAGCCCTGATTCTGATACTTATAACTCTGTGACAAAGCCAATTACTTAACTTCTCTCTGTTTCAGTTTTTCCACCCAAAAGATGGGGAAAATGGTACTACTGCCTCAGAAGGATCATGTTATGTATTGCTTTTTATAATCAGGGCAAAAAAATGTAGCTGCCCATACAACAGCAAGATGCCTTTCACCTGAATGAAAAGTATGGTCACTGGTGCATGCAATGTCCATTCCAGAGGGATTGCAAGAGGGATGTCTGACTGTCGCACATCCCCTGAGGGTGCAGGCTAGGCTGAGGAACCACCACCTCACCCCCGTGCACAAATTTTTGTGCACCGGGCCTCTAGTGGTATATAATATATAATACTATTATATAATGTTATATAATAATCCTATCTAATAATAGCCAAACATGGTAATTGACCATACCTTCGCTACACCTCCCATTGGCTAATCAGCATAATATGCAAATTAACTGCCAACAAAGATGGTGGTTAATTTGCATACGTAGGCTCTAAGCAGTGGAGGGAAGACTGAAGGCAGCTCCAGCCAAAGCGAAGGCCTGGGTCCCGGGTGCCGGAGGAAAACCTGTGCCAGCAGCCAGGAGAAGGGAAGGCCTATTGCACAAATCTCTTCGTGCAACAGGCCTCTAGTACATTATATAATAGTATATATTATATAGTTAACCATACTATTATATTATATAATACTAGAGGCCTGGTGCATGAAAATTTGTACCCAGGGGGAGTCCCTCAGCCAGGCCTGCCTCCTCTCACAGTCCAGGAGTGCTCAGGGGATGTCCTACTGATGGCTTAGGCCCACTCCCCACTC
Source organism: Myotis yumanensis (assembly GCF_028538775.1). Lineage (NCBI taxonomy): Eukaryota > Metazoa > Chordata > Mammalia > Chiroptera > Vespertilionidae > Myotis > Myotis yumanensis. The sequence goes on from NW_027223752.1 coordinate 102,836,866, forward strand.
CCTCTGTGGGAGGCTACAGGGCGATCACGGGAAGGAGCTGCCCCCATCACCCCACAGCTGCTGCCACTGTTGGCCCTTGGCCCTTGCTTCTTAGCACTAGCCCCACCCCCCTGCCCACTGGTGGATGCGGGGCAATCTGCGGCCAGGCTGGCTGGGGGAGGGGCTGTGGGAGGTTGAGGCACCGCAGGTTGCACCCTGTCCAGCCTCTGTAGAGGCGTGGCACCTGGACTGGCCCGAGCTGAACCTCTGTGGCTGCCTCTGCAGAAGGGGCAGCACTGGAACTGAGATCGCGCAGCCCCTTGTCCCCTTACCTCTGCAGAAGGGGCCACGGCGCTGGACTGGCCTATGTGGAGGACTCTCCCTCGCCAACTCTGGAAAGGTGTCTGCTGCCCCAGCCCCTCATGTGGCCCTGGGCGTTCCCATGGCCCCGGCCTCTCACGTGGCACCAGGCTCTCCTGCAGCCCCTGTAAAAGGGGCCACGGCACTGGACCAGCCTGTGCTGTCAGCCCTTGACCCTTGCAGCTGCTGTGGCTTTGTTCAGAAGGACGTCTGGAAGGCGTCTGGTCTAATTAGCATATTATCCTTTTATTAGTATAGACTAGAGGCCTGGTGCACGAATTCGTGCATAGTGGGGTTCCTCTGCCTGGCCGGTGATGCGAGCCCATGGGGGCCCTCTCACCCAGTCCAGATTGGGCCAATCAGGGCGGCAGGCCAGGGGGAGGAACCACAGGAGATTGGCTGTGGCAGCGCACTGACCACCAGAGGGCAGCTCCTGCATTGAGCATCTGCTCCCTGGTGGTCCATGCACGTCATAGCAACCGGTTGCTTTCCCGCCCACCCCGCTGCCCGGCTGGTTTCCCTCCCACCTCCCACCTCCGCCGCCTTGGCTCCATTCCTGTCTCCACCGCCTCTACTTTGCTCCCTTCTGCAGCACTTCGCTTCCACGTTGTCTTCAGTCTTCGCTCCCAAACAGTATATGCAAATTAACTGCCATCTTGGTTGGGTTAATTTGCATATAGTCGCTCTGATTGGCTGGTGTGTGTAGTGAAGGTACGGTCAATTAGCATCTTTGTCTTTTATTAGTGTAGATAGGTAGCATGTCTATTTAGTGGGGAGACATATTATTACTAAGTTGTACAAGTATAATTGCTTAACTCTTAAGAAAACAAAAAGTGGACATATACCTCATGGCTTATACCAAAAGAAATTCCAAATGGATTAAAAGTATTAACTACTAGTATTTAAACATAAAATCATAAAAGAAGAAAAATGTAGCTATGAGAAGGGAAGAACTTTCTAAGCCACACACCAAAGGTAGACACCATAAGGGGAGAAAAATTAATGGATGCAAAAAAGTCTTCTGTACATCACACACACACACACACACACACAGAGGAGGGAGAGAGAGAGAGAAATAGAGAGAGAGAGAATAAGTCCAAAAAGAAGACACACACAGTCATCATATATACTAGTATATGGCAAATGCTGTTAGCTGGCTTCCCCACCTCCCATTTGTGAACCTCCTCTCCCTTGTTCATTTTAACCTGTTTTGTAAACTGAAAAAGCTCAATACTTACTTTCACCACCTGCAGACACAGGCAACCATGTGATGTTCTTCACAGAGTTATAAAAAGAGGTTTGCATCATTCTTTGCCAGGCAATTCATAGATCTCCGTTTCTTAGGAACCTGTTACTAGAGGTTTACTAGTATTTTGTTTCAGTATGTTAGATAAATGAGCTCTAGAGATCTGCTGTACATCACTGTGCCTATAGTTAACCATACTGTACTGTGCACTTCAAAAACTGTTGAGAATAGATTTTATATTAAGTTCTCTTGCCACAAAACAAAAACAAAAGGACCCAAGGAAACTCTGAGAGATGTTGAATTTGCTTTCATTTCGGTGATGGTATCATGGGTGTTTTCAGATGTTTAAACTCATCAAATTGTACACATTAAATATGCACAATCCTATGTAATAAAAGGCTAATATTCAAATTGTCTCCTTGACCTGGAGTTTGACCAGGAGTTTGACCAGGGGGTGGGGCTGGCCAGCCAACCGCCCACAGCCCCTCCCTCCAGCTGGCCTGGCCCAATCACCCCAGATCGGGGTGGGCCAGACCCCACCCATGCAAAAATTCCTGCACTGGGCCTCTAATTATTGTATATAAATTACACCTCAATGAAGCTGTTAAAAAATAAAGTTTATGCACAGAATGTTAAAAATATTTTCTGAGAGGTTGCCAACACTTAAGTCTTCTTCGTCTTGAATGGGGGTGTGAAGCCTGGAGATGGGATAGCCACTTTGTGACTGTGAGAGGTCAAAAGAGTTACAGAGACTTAGCTTAAACACAAAGTGCCTTCAGTAGCCCCCCATCTCTTGGTTACTAAGTCCCACCTGTCTGAGATAACATAAACCTGTTTCTCTATTACTTGATAGGAAGTGCATTCTTAAGAAATTGAGAGGGTAACAACTATTGACAGCATTACACAAACACATAATATGTATCCAATCCCTTAATACATAAAACAAAAGGAGTGGGGAAAGAGTTGCCTTCAAAAGATGTTAGGGATAATAACATTTATCTTAAATAATTGTGCTATTTGAAATAATATGATTAATTCTAGAAGTACCATTTATTCATAAAACAGTCAGGCCTAAATATTCTAGATAAATAATATTTTACTAAACATCTAAAAAGCCCAAGGAATGACCAATTCTGGCATCAAGCCAAAGATAAATAATAAAAACATATTATAAATTGTACATTCAAATAGGTATGTGCTAGACTTACCAGAGTGATCACTTTGTAAGTTATATAAATGTCTAACCATGCCATACACTTAAAACTAATGTAATATCGAATGTCAACTATTATTGAAAAACATTTTTCAAAGAATGTTCACTTTGTATTATGCTACTTGAAATAAGCGAGTCAAAGAAAGACAAGTATCACATGATCTCACTCATATGTGGAATCTAATGAACAAAATAAACTGATGAACAAAATAGATCCAGAAACATAGAAGCATAGAACAGACTTCAGAGGGAAGATGGGGGGTGGGGGAGTGGGAAGAGAGCAACCAAAGAACTTGCATGCATATATACATAACATAGACATAGACAATAGGGTGGTGAAGGCCTGGGATAGGGCTCAGGGGTCAGGGACCGGCTAGAAAGATTCAATGGGAGGAAAATGGGGACCTGTGTAATACTTTCAAATATAAAGATTTTTTTTTTTAAATGTTCATTTTGCCCTGACCAGTTTGGCTCAGTGGCTAGAGCATCGGCCTGTGGACTCAAGGGTCCCAGGTTCGATTCCGGTCAAGGGCATGTACCTTGGTTGCAGGCACATCCCCAGTAGGGGGTGTGCAGGAGGCAGCTGATCAATGTTTCTCTCTCATGGATGTTTCTAACTCTCTATCCCTCTCCCTTCCTCTCTGTAAAAAATCAATAAAATATATTTTTAAAAAATGTTCATTTTAACATTATATTGTCAAAATAAAAACAGAAGAGTTTGCCTGGCCAGTGCTGCTAATTGGTTAGAGCATTGGCCTGAACATCAGAGGGTTGCTAGTTCAATTCCCAGTCAAGGGCACCTACCTGAGTTGCAGGTTCGATCCCCACTTCCGGTCAGGCAGGGTGCATGTGGGAGTCAATCAATTGATGTATCTCTCTCACATTGATGTTTCTCTCTCTCACCTCTCTCCCCTCCTGTCCACTCTCTCTAAAAATCAATGGAAAAAATATTCTCACTCCTTGGATGAGGATTTTAAAAAAGAGAGAAGAGATATATATTTTTAAAAAACCTTTGCTAACTATAGCACATGATTAAAGAAAAATGGCAAATCATAAAATGTGTTGTAAAAGAATATTTATGAGTATAAGAACATTGAGTGGAAAAAGCAAACTACAAAACAGAATACACAGTACATGATGATTTTTATTACTGAGGATTGATACGCCATCAATGGGTTCTTCTCCCAGTTTATCACTGATTTCCCAGTGCCCAGTACAGACCTTCCACATATTAGTGTTTTTTAAGTTTTTGTTAATGAATATGTGAAAGAAATGTAGTAAACTGTTATTAGTGGGGTTTTGCTTTTTATTGCTTTGAATATATATATATCCCTTTTGTTTTTTATATTTTTATTGATTTTATATTAAGTGTATATGACTTTTATAATTAGAAAAATAGTTAAACTAATGAAATAAACCTTTCTTTTTTCCAACACCATTCTTCTCTTTGTATAGATTAAGAGTATGGGGACCTGACTTCCTGTGTTCCATATGTTGTGTTTGGTCTTTAGGAGTGTGGAACTGAAATGGTGTAGACGACATAAGTCATCTTGAGTCAGGCAGAATGAAGACTCAAGGCCACAATTGAAAACCAAGATGGCGGCATAGGTAAACACCGGAGTTTGCTGCCTTGCACAACCACTTCAAAAATACAACTAAAAGATGGAACGGACATCATCCAGAACCACAGGAAGGCTGGCTGAGTGGAAATTCTACAACTAGGCCAGTCGGCCTGGTGGTCAAATCCCTCTAGTATTAACTACAACAATTAAGGCTTAACTAGAACAAGACTGCGCACAAAGACCACAAGGGGTGCACCAAGAAAGCATAAAAGATGCGGAGACAAAAAAACATGACAGAAATGGAGGATATGGAGCTAAAAAACGCAATTTTGAGGGCTTGCAATAAACTTGAGCAAAGCCTCACGAAAACTAATGAGACCCTCGATGCTACGATAAAGAAATTAGAAAGTAAGCATACACGGACTGAAATAAAGAATATTATACCCAATAGCAGACCAGAGGAGCACAAGAATCAAACCAAAGATTTGAGATTCGAAGAAGCAAAAAACACCCAACCGGAAAAGCAAAATGAAAAAAGAACCCAAAAATACAAAGATAGTGTAAGGAGCCTCTGGGACAGCTTCAAACGTACCAACATCAGAATTATAGGGGTACCAGAAGATGAGAGAGAGCAAGATATTGAAAACCTATTTGAAGAAATAATGACAGAAAACTTCCCCTACCTGGTGAAAGAAATAGACTTCCAAGTCCAGGAAGCGCAGAGAACCCCAAACAAAAGGAATCCAAAGAGGACCACACCAAGACACATCATAATTAAAATGCCAAGAGCAAAAGACAAAGAGAGAATCTTAAAAGCAGCAAGAGAAAGAGACTCAATTACCTACAAGGGAATACCCATACGATTATCAGCTGATTTCTCAACAGAAACTTTGCAGGCCAGAAGGGAATGGCAAGAAATATTCAAAGTGCTGAATACCAAGAACCTACAACCAAGATTACTATATCCAGCAAAGCTATCATTCAGAATTGAAGGTCAGATAAAGAGCTTCACAGATAAGGAAAAGCTAAAGGAGTTCATCACCACTAAACCAGTATTATACGAAATACTGAAAGGTATCCTTTAAGAAGAGGAAGAAGAAGAAAAAGGTAAAGATACAAATTAGGAACAACAAACATGCATCTATCAACAAGTGAATCTAAGAATCAAGTGAATAAATAATCTGATGTACAGAATGAACTGGTGATTATAATGAATCAGGGACATAGAAAGGGAATGGACTGACTATTCTTGGGGGGGGGAAGGGGAATGGGAGATTCGGGAAGAGACTGGACAAAAATCGTGCACCTATGGATGAGGACAGTGGGTGGGGAGTGAGGGCGGAGGGTGGGGCGGGAACTGGAAGGAGGGGAGTTATGGGGGGGGGGGAAGAGGAACAAATGTAATCTGAACAATAAAAATTTAATTAAAAAAAAAAAGAAATTCTACAACTAGAAGGAAAGAGAAAAGCATACCAAGACTCAGAGGAGGCGCGGTGCGGAAGTAAAATACTAAGGTACAGAGGCACACAGGGAGCCGGCTGGCGGCTGAGGGCGTGGTTGTCCTTTTCAATTGGGAGGGAGTCTTAGGCTCTGAGCTCCAGTTCCGGGAGAGTCTCTGGGGACCCAGACTCATATGGGAGAAGTGGGACTGTCAGCTGATTTCTCAACAGAAACTTTGCAGGCCAGAAGAGAGTGGCAAGAAATATTCAAAGTGATGAATAGCAAGAACCTACAACCAAGATTACTTTATCCAGCAAAGCTATCATTCAGAATTGAAGGTCAGATAAAGAGCTTCACAGATAAGGAAAAGCTAAAGGAGTTCATCACCACCAAACCAGTATTATATGAAATGCTGAAAGGTATCCTTTAAGAAGAGGAAGAAGAAGAAAAAGGTAAAGATACAAATTATGAACAACAAATACACATCTATCAACAAGTGAATCTGAAAATCAAGTGAATAATCTGATGAACAGAATGAACTGGTGATTATAATAGAATCAGGGGCATAGAAAGGGAGTGGACTGACTATTCTTGGGGGGGAAAGGGGTGAGGGGGATGCGGGAAGAGACTGGACAGAAATCGTGCACCTATGGATGAGGACAGTGGGTGGGGAGTGACGGAGGAGGGTGGGGTGGGAACTGGGTGGAGGGGAGTTATGGGGGAAAAAAAGAGGAACAAATGTAATAATCTGAACAATAAAGATTTAACGAATCAAAAAAAACAAAAAAAAATAAAATAAAATAAAAAAATTTTTAAAAAGAAAGAAAACTCAAAGCCACACTGCAGGGGGCGGGGGCAGGGGGGGGTGGGGGTAGGGGATGAGCAAAGTTCATGGCCTTCTATGCTCACCTAGTCCTTGACTTCTGGGATCAGCTTACTGCTCTCCCCCTGCTGCTGGCTTTCCATGGAGGGATTCCCCAGAACCCCAACCTTTCTGTTCATCCTCTTCTCTCTTTACCCCTTCCACCAATAACCCCAATAGATTTTATCTGTACTCTGTCATCTGTGATTCCCCCATAATCTATTTTATGCTTGACGGAGTGAGAACAAGCTATCACAAGCAGGTGCTTTTTTCTTCCGTCCCAAGATGGTATTTCCAGCAGAAAATAGCCTGGTGCATCCCAAATTTAGCTAAAATGTTAATAAATCTGAAGGTGAAGGTCCTGCTTGGAACCTCTCAGACACTGGAATCTCAAATATGAAGGCTGGTCCATCTCAGCTCCTGAAGAGCAAAGGCAGCTGTAATAGAATTGAGGTAGGAGTGTGACAAGTCATAACAAACTCCCTCTCCTTGACCTGATTTCTAGCTTTTAAGGTAGTTCTTTTGGATATGCCAGTGGAAAGAAATCTCAGTTCCTGCAGAGAGGGGGCCCTAAGACCTACAGGACAACATTGGTTTTACTTCAGCTAGAGAACAAGTTAAGACACCACTTGGAAACCCAGCTGCTACAAGCTTGTCACTCCTCTCCTGACCAACCTGTCTTCCTTACCCCCACCTGCCTCTCTCACCAGACTCCTGCTCACTGGAGTCATGGCATGAAGTATTCATGGTTGAGGGGGCCTGCCTTACAAAGACCCTGCTCTTGCCATCAACACCATTCTTTAAAACCAGCCCCACTCACCATGTGCTATGTGCAGTAAGAGTCCCAATTGCTGTTGCCACAATGCCATTTTAGAAATCTTGCACCTGAGAACAGAAGGAAATTTTCAGAAATAAAGGAAAGAAGCGAGATGGAAAGATGAGGAACAGGGACAGGAGGATGGGATGAGGGGTATGGTTGCCTCTGGAATTCTGCCAGGCACTCAGCTGTGATGTGGAGGGAGGCCTCTCACAGGTTTCATAAAAATGGGCTCACATCACTAAGAGACACCCAAACACTTGCCTTCCTGTGGCCTCTCAGCTTGGCCATATCCATATAAACTGTAGGAGTCACCCAGGCTTAGGAGGGACAAAGATCTGAAATGGTGGCAGAAATGAGAAAAACGGGAGATAAAAGTGTGTTTCCTTTTTCCCACTTTCTCAAATGCTGCCCACAAACCTACAGCCTTATTTGAAAAAAAAAAAAAACTGTGGTTCCCCATCTTGTTATGGTAAATCTGTGAAAATTCTTCATGCCTTGTGCTCCACCTCCCGGCCATGTGGTAGGGATCCAGGGCACTCAAGTAGACAGCTGTTCTTGCTAACAATCCCTAGTCTTCCCTGCACTGTTCAGCCCAGGGAAGGGCCCCAGTGAGCTGCACCCTGAAAACGGGTTCAGGAAAGGTGGGGACTCTCTGAGAAGTAGAGGCAGCTGCCATTCCATCAGTGGTCATCTAGAGGGCATCCAACATTCCTGGACTTTATGCTGTGCAGGCAGACAGATGAATGAGACACAACCCTACCACTCAAGAAGCTGACAGATCACAATGTGCCCAGTTACCACATGCAGGTCTCCAATGACACTAGCCCTTCTCATGAGGAAGACACCAAGGTGCAGAGCCATCAAATGAGCTGCTCATGATGCAGACAGTTAACACTTAGTTAACACTTTGGGCTCTCCCTAATGTCAACTTTCCATTAAGGAGTGTCAGTGGAGGAAGTGGGAAAGGCCACACAGAAGTACTAAACCTGTTTTAATCTCCAGTTAGAAACTCAAATTTAAAAACTCACCTTTTCTACATCTGTACCTGCATGTTTTGTTCCTGTCCTGTCCCCTCTTTCTCATATGTTCACTCTGCTCATTTCAGCAGCTGTTAAACACTGGTTCTTGTATTGTTGTCTACTTTTGCTGGGTTTGATTATCTCGAGTCAAAGAGAGTGAATTTTTTTTTTTTTTTGGGCTGATCAAGAAAGCAAAGGAAATAAGATTTAGAGCAGTGTTTTCCAAAATAAAAATTCTATGCTTAGAGTACTCTGGAAGTTTGCAGGATTACCCCTGGCCAGCTTTTGTACCTGAAGTGCAGAGAATCATGGACTTTTCTGAATGGGCATATGTGTACATATAGAAGCTCTATTGCAGCTACTAGTCAACATATTACACAGCTTACACAAGGATGTGAAGGATTAAACTACATATACATGTGTATTTTACATTTAAATATATCTTTGGAAATATAAAAATTTAATGTGTGTCTACCTGTATCTATAACACAGATAAAGACAAAGAGAGGTTGACAGTTGGCAGCAATAATGCTCTCTTTCACAGGGCTCTGCAGTAGCCAAGGCAACCTAAATAACATAGAGGTCACCTTGATTTCTTTGCATAGCCTAAGAGAAAAAGGGAGCTGCTATGTCCATATCATATACTGAATTACCAGGAAATTTAAGGACATATGTATTGTACCCTGTTGGAAAAGCATCTGTTAATTTTCTACCAGAGACAGGAATGTTCATGCTCAGAGGTACCACACTAAATCTTCGTTCCTTATCTTTATAACAATTAATATAAGATTTATATTCATTTGAAAACTATCTCAGTTATGAATGGGAGACACAGCGAAACACAATGGGATAGAGGGACAAATTTCAATGAATTAAGAAAACAAGGAAAGTGTCTAGAGAGCCAAGTAGTCTAACTAGAATGAACCCCTTACTTACTTTGCCTCTAGGCAATCTGGAGTCTTGGCCACTTGGTTTGCAAAGTGAAATGTTTTATTTCTGCTCCACTATTGACCCAACAAGTTACATGGTGTACTTTTATTGAAAAAACATGTGCAAAGTGTCACCAAAACAGCAGCGAGGATGAGATTACTTGCTCCACTCTCTTTAAAACAACCAACAGTGGAGAACATGTGCTAGTTAATTAAATGGCTAGTGTTCCAGGCTCCTGAATCCTCAATTTTCAAAGCAGCAAACACTAGTCACAAATTGCTGCAATGAGCCAAGTACAGTGTTTCTTGTGACTTAACCTCATTTTGTGTGTGTGTATGTGGGTGTGTGTGTGTATGTGTGTGTGTGTGTGTGTGTCCTGTTTTGGTTCCCTGAGATCCATCTTTATTTCTGCATTTGTTTTGTTTATATTTTCAAAATGCATGTAACTTTATGCCGGAGAACACTATGAGGTCCTTTCTCACAAATGCTGAGAACACAGAAAACTAATAGATATGCCACAAAAGTGAATTTTCCCTCCTATTAGACATTTTTATAACAGGTCTCAAAAAATAAAGTCTTTGACTACATAAAAAATAATGATTCTGCCCTAGCTGGTTTGGCTCAGTGGATAGAACATTGGCCTGCGGACTGAAGAGTCCCGGGTTCAATTCTAGTCAAGAGCACATGTCCTGGATGTGGGCTCGATCACCAGTAGGGAGCGTGCAGGAGGCAGCTGATCAATGATTCTCTCTCATTATTGATACTTCTCTCTCTCTCTTCCTTCTCCCTTCCTTTCTGAAATCAGTAAAAATATGTTAAAAATTAATGATTCCATTAATATATCCTTTTTCCCACAAAACAGGTTAGAGGTCATTTTTAATAGGGCTTCTTTACTAAATAGTCCTCATAGGAAACTGATACAATAGTTCCATCAGGAAATAATATTCATCAGGATTACATGGACACCCTGCACTGGCCATCTTTCTCCCCATTCCCCAGGAAACTCTGACTAACACATTTGTCAACTTAGACATGACTGGATACAAAAATTCTACTTTATTTTGACAGCATGAGAGGTTGCAGTGTGGCACAGGGCTTTGGTACCATTGTCTATCACTCTAGCCAGGTATGAGAATCTTCATCCTTAAATACTGGGAGCTGTATGTCTGCTATAATCACTGATATCAAATGCTTCATATACCCTGCTTGTTTTTCAGGTGAGCTGAAAAGAATCATTTAGCTGACTTTCAATTAAGACAAACTAAGAAAACTTTCAATAAAGACAAACGAAGAAAACTTCAGTAAGGAAGGTGGGTCTTTAAGAATGTCACTAACAGCCCTACTAATCATCCTCTTTCTTTTCTATATGTGAAGAAATCTGAGTTCTTTTGTAATCAAAGTCTATTCCATGCTGCCCCAGCTTTAGGGCTATGATTCACTATACAGGTCTGTCCTTTCAGGTCATATCACAGAAGGCTCATTTTATTTTATTTATTTATTTTTTGCAGACAAAGCTCTTTTATTCTCATAAGCTCACACTATACATAGCAACAAGAACCTTGCTGTTTTCTTTTTTTTACATATCTATCAACAAGTGAATCTAAAAATCAAGTGAATAAATAATCTGATTGACAGAATAAACTGGTGAATATAATAGAATCAGGGGCATAGAAAGGGAGTGGACTGACAATTCTCCGGGGAAAAGGGGTGTGGGGGTGCGGGAAGAGACTGGACAAAAATCGTACACCTATGGATGAGGACAGTGGGGGGGTTAAGGGCAGAGGGTGGGGTGGGAACTGGGTGGAAGGGAAGTATGGGGGAAAAAAGAGGAACAACTGTAATAATCTGAACAATAAAGAAGGCTCATTTTAAAATGTAGATACTTGGAGGAGGGAAAAATGGCGGCCAAATAGGCAGACGTGTTGTGCACCTGGTCCCAGGCCCAGCCTAAAAAAGCAACTAAATCGGAGATCATCTACCGGAGTTAAAAAGTTAGACAGCCCTGAGGAAATACTAGTACCTTGCAACCGGGAATGGTGAAGGATGCCTGGAGAATGGTAGGAAAGGGGATCTGGGCTGGAGAGGGACACACAACCACCGGGCAGAGAGGGTGAGGAGGAAGCTACCCTGCACCAAAGCGTATCCCTTGGGGACAGGCATAACATCCAACTGTGGAAAAGGAAAGTCAGAGGGCTGCTGGCAGCTGGGGAATCTAGATCTAAGACCACAGCCACGAAAGGCTGGGTCCAGAAAGGCAGCCTGAAAAGTGGCCTGAGCAGCGCGGTGCTGGCAGGAGGGAAACTCGCAGTGGCATGGTTGTTTTGCCTTTGTTTTGTCTTTGCTTTTATTTGCTAAACCCAGTTCATAGGACCTTTCAATTGCACTCACCCAAGCTATGGTTCAGGTAGAGGCACAGATTTGTGGAGCCTGAGGAGAGGCTGTGGTGGGAAGCAGGCAGGAAGACGTGACCAGGAATCTAGGAGACATTCATAAACTTCAAACCTAAGTGGCCATTTCTCTCCTAAAGAGCCAGCCCCTCCCAGTGGCCTCAAAACAGGTAATACAGCCTGCCACACCCTGCCTGCATTTTGAGCTATACAAAGGAAACAAAGGTTCTGAATAGCCCCTAAGAGCCCTCAGTGACTGGGTTGGAAGAAGTGCCAGTCCACCCCACTATACTGGGAACCAGACTGATGAAAAACTCCAGGTTACCAGCCAATGACAGTGGTCTCCATACAAGGAGACCAGCTAAGGACAGAGTAATATTTTGGGCCACTTGTGGAGGAAATAAACATCTATCTATTCCAGGAAAGGGAAACAGTACCAACCCCACCTAAAGCCCTGTCAGAAACAGATGCTTGAGTGATTAAGATTGAGAGCTGGTAGACAGGCAAAGCCAGCTGATTTGTCCCGCCTGCTTGCAGCCAAGGCCTGTGGAGACAGACACAAACAGAGGAGCTGTGGCTTGCTCTCAGCTTCAGCATGGTGCTAAATGCCAAAGACTGCCTGACAATGGTCAGCACCTAACTAACAGGAAGCCCAGGATTGGCAGACAGAAGAGAAGAGAGGGGTCCTAAACCGGCCACCATGGGGCATTAAAACTTGGCTGAAGTGAATGATATTTCACTTTTTTATTTTTTATTTATTTACTTTTTAAGTTTTTTTAAAAAAAATTAGTATTATATTTTCTTCTTTCTATTTTTATTGCTATTTTTTATCTTAATTTTTAAAAATTTTTTTTTACCTTTTTCTTCCTTGCTTCTCCCTTTTTCATCCTGTTTTTCTTCTCCTGTCCCAAATTTAGTTTTTTTCTTTCCTTTCTTTTTACCCCTTGTTAAAGATTGATCTTCTTTATCTGCTATATTGATGTGTTATTATTATTGTAGTCTCTGTTGGATAATTCATATATCTAATTTCCTCTTCCCTGCTCCTACTCCATCCCCCCTTCTCTTTTCTCTTTCTTCACTAGTCAATTTTTACTTCCTCTCCTCTCTTGCTCTTTTCTTCTCTTAATTTTTAATTAATTTCACTTCCTAAATTTAAGCCTATCTGCTCTCTCCTCTAGTCTCCTTTTCAAAAACAAACAAATAAATAAATAAAAATGTATTAATTTTTTTATTTTTTAAATTTAGTTTTTTTTCCTCCTCACCCACTCATTCCGTTTCTAACTCCTCTATACTAAATCATGGTTCTTCCACTATTCATATAATTCCCTAACCTTTTTTTTTTCTGTGTAAGCTCTGCCTCTACAGATTCTGCCCCACTTTTTATGGGTGTTTTTTGTTTGCAATTTTTGGTTTATTTATTTGTTTTGTGGTGTTTTCTCTCCATATTTCTTTTTTTTCTTTATCTTCCATTCCTTTTTTTTCTTTGCTCAATACCATTTTTGTTCTCTTTCCTCTCTCTTAATTCTCTTTTGTGGTGGTCACTTTTATTGGGGTTATAGGTGTCTTGTATACATTCGTGTTCTGTTCCTTTTCTGTTGTGTCTTGTCATGTTATATTTTGTGCTATTTGGTCAGCACCTCCACAATGATTGGCATGACATGGCAGAGAGCAAGCCACATAAAAAGTCACCCAGAGGGGAAACTCCACCCATGAATTAGACAATAAGATTCAAGACCCAACTACATCAAGAGAACTCAAATATCTCAAGTAGGGGGCATCCCTAGAATACCCAGCCAAGAATACCTGAAAGACTGCACCACTGGGTCCCACAAAATATCTATTACTTAAGATAAATTCAAAAAATCTGGGGGGCATAACAGTTTGTTCTAATACATAGAAATAATCACAAAGTAACAGTAAAAGTGGGAGTACAAAGACACAACCCTCATATGAAACAAAAGGAGAAATCACCAGAAAAGGAAATAAATGAAATGGAGGCAAGCAATCTGTCAGAGAAAGAATTCAGAGTAATGGTTATATGGATGCTCAAAAGGCTGGACAAGAAATGCACCAACATGTGTAAAAATCAAGAGGAAATGTAGAATGACATAGCTTGAATAAAGAACACAATAGAGCCCTAACCATTTTGGCTCAGTGGATAGAGCATTGGCCAGTGGACTGAAGGGTCCCAGGTTCGATTCCAGTCAAAGGCATGTACCTTGGTTGCAGGCACATCCCCAGGAGGCAGCTGATCGATGTTTCTCTCTCATCAATGTTTCTAACTCTCTATTCCTCTCCCTTGCTCTCTGTAAAATATCAATAAAATGTATTTTTTTAAAAAAGAACACAATAGAAGGTTTCAACAGTACTCTGGAAGAAGCTGAAGAAAGAATCAGTGAGTTAGAAGACAAGGTAAAGAAAAAAAAGCAGAGCAGCAACTGGGGAAAAAAACTTAAAAAGCAGGAGGAAAGTCTAAGGGAGCTTTGGAACATCACAAAACAAAACAACATCTGCATAATAAGGGAGCCAGAAGGAGAGGAAGCTGGGCAAGGAACAGAAAACCTGTTTGAAGAAATTACAGAAAAATTCCCTGAATTAGGGAAGAAAAATGTCACACAAGTCCAAGAAGCACACAGAATCCCAAACAAGATTAACCCAAAAAGCTGACACCAAGACACATCATAAATAAATTGGCAAATATTAATGACTAAAAAAGAATCTTAAAGGCTATCAGAAAGAGACAGAAAGTTAACTAGAAAGGATCTCTCATTAGACTATCAATTTATTTCAAAAAAGAAACACATCAGGCCAGAAGGGAATGGCATGAAGTATACAAAGTGATGCATATGAAGGGACTGAATGCAAGACTCCTCTATCAAGCAAAGCTATCATTCAAAATTGAAGGTGAAATCAGTAGCTTCATAGACAAAACAAAGGCTACGGGAGTTTATACCACCAAACCAGCAATACAAAAAATTCTAAAGAAGAAATAGAAATGGAACAAGGAACACAGGCATAAATAATAAAAATGGCAACAAACAAGTACCTATCTACACTAATAAAAGAGAAACATGGTAATTAGCGTACGACCACTACCCTTCCTATTGGCTAATCAGCATATCTTTATGCAAATTAACTGTCAGGCAAGATGGCGGCCGGCAGCCATGCACTGAAGTGAACAGGGAGGCTTGCTCCAGTGACTGCAGACTCCAATGTTCCCCGCCTAACTTGCCGACCTCTCAGCTGCAAATCTCAGCAACTATGTTGCAAATATAGAAGCTAAACAAAACCCCAGAAACTGGCTTTCAGTCAGCCGGGCTTTAGCCAGCCTGACCGAAACATTGTATCAATGTTTTCAGCAGCGAGGCCTCAGAGCTAAGCTGGCCTAGAATAAATAAAAAAAAAGAAAAAAAGGAGCGGTTGGGAGCTTCAGTCACCTGCCAACGTGAAAACGGCCCTCAGCCCCCTCAGCAAGACTGGCCAGGCACCCCAGTGGGGACCCCCACCCTGATCCAGGACACCCTTCAGGGCAAACCAGCCAGCCCCCACCCGTGCACCAGGCCTCTATTCTATATAGTAAAATGGTAATATGCCTCCCGGCACCGGGATCAGCGTGACAGGGGCAGCGCCCAAACCCCCTGATTGCCCTGTGGCTGTGTGTGTGACAGGGGGCGGGACCACAACCTCCCTATCCGCCCTGCTCTGTTCGTGACAGGGGAAGGCGCCCCAACTCCCTGATCAGCCCTGCTCTGTGCCTGATAGGGGGAGCTCCCCAAGCCCCTGATCGGCCCTGCTCTGTGGGTGATAGAGGGCGGCACTCCAAGCCCCCTCCCCCCCGCCAGACACGGGCCCTGCTCTGTGTGTGACAGGGTAGAGCCATAACCTCTCCATCGGCCCTGCCCCAAGTGTGACAGTGGCGGCGCCCCAACCCCCTGATAGGCCTTGCTCTGTGGGTGATAGAGGGTGGCGCCCCAACCCCCCTCCACGGACCTTGCTCTGTGTGTGACAGGGGAGAGCCATAACCTCCCCATTGGCCCTGCCCTGAGTGTGACAGGGTGCAGCGCCCCAACCTCCTGATCCTCCCTGCTCTGTGTGTGACAGGGGGCGGTGCCCCAACTCCCCTATCGTCCCTGCTCTGTGAGTGACAGGGGGGAGCTCCTCAACCCCCTGATGGGCCCTGCTCTGTGAATGACAGGGGGGAGTTCCCCAACCCCCTGATCGACCCTGCTCTGTGTGTAACAGGGTACGGAGCCCCAACCCCCCTGATGGGCCCTGCTCTGTGCATGACAGGGGGTGGCGCTGCAACCTCCCCATCGACCCTGCCTTGAGTGTGACAGGGGGCAGTGCCCCAACCCCCCAATCGGCCCTACCCTGAGCGTGACTGAGGGTGGCATCACAACCTCCCGATCCGCCCTGCTCTGTGCATGACAGGGGGAGGCACCCCAACTCCCCAATTGGCCCTGCTCTGAGCCCGACCAGGGGCTGCAACTAGGGATTGGGCCTGCCCTCTGCCACCCGGGAGCAGGCCTAAGCCAGCAGGTCATTATCTCCCGAGGGGTCCCAGACTGCGAGAGGGCACAGGCCGGGCTGGGCAACCAACCCCCCCTCTAGTCAATAATAACCTTAAATGTAAATGGATTAAATGCTACAATCAAAAGACATAGGGTAGCTGAATGGATAAGAAAACCTGACCCATATGTCTTCTGTCTACAAGAGAGCCACCTCAGAACACAGGACTCACACAGACTGAAAGTGAAGGGATGGAAAAAAATTTTTCAGGCAAATAAAAAATGAATAAAAAGCTGGGGTAGCAATACCTATATCTGACAAAATAGACCTCAAAGTGAAGGCCATTAACAAGAGATAAAAAAGGCCACTACATAAAACTAAAGGGAGCAATTCAACAAAAGGATATAACTCTGGTAAACATATATGCACCCAATATAGAAGCACACAAATACATTATAAAAAAAAAACTTCTAAAAGATATCAAGGGAAAGATCAACAGCAATACAATCATAGTAAGGTAAGCATGTCAAACTCAAAGACTAACACCGGCCAAATAAACAAGGTTTAAGTTTATGTGAGCCACAAAAAAATAAAATCTTCAATTTTCATAGAAATGTAGGTTTATTTTGATAGAGACATGCTGAATACAAAGGGCTGAAATAAATGAGTAATCATTAACATAAAATAATAGAACATTTTAATAAAAATTAATATGTTTTCTTGAACATTAACTTACCAGACACTGAATAACTGCACAAATTAATAAGCATAATGCAAATAAGCCTATTTTTCTTGTTCTCCAAAAGCGAAATATTTTCTGTTGCACACACCAAACAAGTCAGTCTAATAATGTGGCAATCAGCTGCTAAAGTATTCACTGCTAGTATTAGTGGAGAGAAATGGTGTACCTGCACATAAGGTGTGTAAGGGAAATGAATGCAACACAATTATACTAATCAGTCATTAGCGATCATTGTAGTTTATTAATAATTGTATATAACAGGATATTGTAAAAATTAAGTTATGAAATTTTTATGAAAATATTTCTTACTTACCATTATATTGGCTGGGCTGCAAAAATATTTTTTGTGAGCCACGAGTTTGCCATGCTTGTAGTAGGGGACTTTAATACCCCATTGACATCAATATAAATTCTCTATACATAAAATCAGCAAATAAACAGCAATCCTAAATAACTCACTAGATCACATAGACTTAATAGACATCTTCATAACACTTCACCCCAAGGCCACAGAATTTACATTCTTCTCAAGTGCACATGGGACATTTTCAAAGATAGACCACACATTAGGGCACAGGCTAAGTCTCTTCAAATTCAAATAAGATTGAAATCATATCAAGCATCTTCTCAGATCACAATGGCATAAAATTAGAAATCAACTACAATAAAAACCCTCAAAAACAATCAAACACATGGAGGCTAACTAGCATGCTATTAAACAATGAATGGGTTACCAAAGAGTTCAAAGAAGAAATAAAAAACATCCTGGAAACAAATGAAAATTAAAACACAACAATCCATAATCTATGGGACCCAATGAAAGCAGTCCAGAGAGGAAAGTTCATAGCACTACAGGCCTACCTCAAGATACAAGAAAAACTGAGAACTTATCTAACCCTACAACTTAAAGAACTAGAAAGAGAGCAATAAGAAAGCCCAAAGTAGAACAAAGGACATAATTAAGATCAGAGTGGAAATAAAAACAAACAAACAAAAAAAAACAATATCAAAGATCGATAGAACCAAGAGCTAGTTCTTTGAAAAGATATACAAGATTGATAAACCTCTAGCCAGGCTCACCAAGAAACAGAGAGGCCCAAATAAACAAAATCAGAAATTTTTTTGAAAGAGGGGAAGTAACAAAAATAAAAAGGCTTGTAAAAATATACTACAAACAACTCTACTCCAACAAACTGGACAACTTAGACGAAATAGACATAGTCCTAGAAAAATACAAGCTTCCAAAACTCAATCAGGAAGAGTCAGAAAACCTGAATAGGCTGATAACTACAGATGAAATGAAGCAGTAATCAAAAAACTTCCACCAATTAAAAGCCCTGGTCCAGACAGCTTCACGGGGGAGTTCTACAAAACATTCAAAGAAGAACTAACACCGATTCTCCTCAGACTATTCCAAAAAATTCAAGAGGAAGGAACACTTCCAAGCTCTTTCTATGAAGCCAGCATTACCCTAATCCCCAAACCAGATAAAGACACCACAAAGAGAGAAAATTACTGGCCAATTTCCCAATTTCCCTGATGAACATAGATGCTAAAATCCTCAACAAAATTCTAGCAAATCACATCCAGAAATACATTAATTTCTCTTTCTGTAAGTTCACTATTGGCGTATAAAAATGCCATAGATTTCTTGGCATTAATTTTGTATCCTTCTACATTGCCAAATTCATTTATTAGGTCTAATAATTTTTTTATGGAGTCTTTAGGGTTTTCTAAGTACAGTATCATGTCATCTGTGAATAATGACAATTTTACTTCTTTTCCAATTCGGATGCCTTTTATTTCTTCTTCTTATCTGATCGCTTTGGCTAGCACTTCCAGTACTATGTCCAACAGGAGTGGTGAAAGTGGGCATCCCTGTCTTGATCTTGTTCTTAAGGGAAATGGTTTTAGTTTTTGCCCATTGAGTATGATGTTGGCTGTGGGTTTGTCATATAAGGCTTTTATTATGTTGAGGTATGATCCTTCTATTCCCACTTTGCTGAGAGTTTTTATCAAGAAAGGGTGTTGGGCCGAAACCGGTTTGGCTCAGTGGATAGAGCGTCGGCCTGTGGACTGAAAGGTTCCAGGTTCGATTCTGGTCAAGGGCATGTACCTGGTTTGCGGGCACATCCCCAGTGGGAGATGTGCAGGAGACAGCTGATCGATGTTTCTCTCTCATCGATGTTTCTAACTCTCTATCTCTCTCCCTTCCTCTCTGTAAAAAATCAATAAAATACATTTTTTTTAAAAAAAAGGGTGTTGGATTTTGTCAAATGCCTTTTCTGCATCAATTGATATGATTATGTGATTTTTGTCTCTCAACTTGTTTATGTGATGTATCACGTTTATTGATTTGCGGATATTGTACAAGCCTTGCATTCCTGAATAAATCCCATTTGGTCATGGTGTATGATCTTTCTAATGTAATGCTGGATCCGGTTTGCTAGAATTTTGTTGAGGATTTTAGCATCTATGTTCATCAGGAATATTGGCCTGTAATTTTCTGTCTTTGTGGTGTCTTTATCTGGTTTTGGGATTATGGTAATGCTGGCTTCATTGAAAGAGCTCGGAAGTGTACATTAAAAAGATTATACACCATGATCAAGTGAGAATTATTCTGGGGATGCAAGGCTGGTACAATATCTGCAAATCAATAAACATGATACATCACATAAACAAATTGAAAGACAAAAACCACATGATTATATCAATTGATGCAGAAAAAGCACTTGACAAAATCCAACACCCTTTTTGGATAAAAACTCTAAGGAAAGTGGGAATAAAGAGATCATACCTCAACATAATAAAAGCCTTGTATGACAAATCTATAGCCAACATCATACTCAATGGGAAAACTTTAAAACCATTTTCTCTAAGAACAGGAACAAGACAGAGATACCCACTTTCACCACTCTTATTTGACATAGTATTGGAATGGCTAGCCATAGCAATCAGACAAGAACAAGAAATAAAAGGTATCCAAATTGGAAAAGAAGAAGTAACATTGTCATTATTCACACATGACATATTGTACATAGAAAATCCTAAAGACTCCATCAAAAAACTACTATATTTAATAAATGATTTCGGCAATGTAGTAGGATACAAAATTAACACCCAGAAATCTATGGCATTTTATACACCAATAATGAACTCACAGAAAGAGAAACTAAAAAAAAAATCCCATGCCCTAACCAGTTTGGTTCAGTGGATAGAGTCTGCGGACTGAAAGGTCCCAGGTTTGATTCTGGTCAAGGGTATTTACCTTGGTTGCAGGCATATCCCCAGTAGCAGGTGTCCAGGAGGCAGCTGATCAATGTTTCTCTCTCATTGATGTTCCTAACTCTCTATCCCTCTCCCTTCCTCTCTGTAAAAAAATCAATAAAATATATTTTTAAAAAATAAACCCATTTACCATTGCAACAGAAAAATTAAGATACCTAGGAATAAACTTTTCTAAGAAGATTAAAGACCTGTACTTGGAAAACTATAGGACATTACAAAAAAGATTTAGAGGAAGATATAAACAAATGGAAGAATATACCATGTTCATGGATTGATATAATCAACATCATTAAAATGTCTATACTACCCACAGCAATCTATAGATTCAATGCAATCCCCATTAAAATACCAATGGTATATTTCACAGACTTAGAACAAAGTCTCCAAAAATTTATATGGAATAAGTAAGACCCCGAATAGCTGCAGCCATTTTGAGAAAGAAAAACAAATTTGGAGGAATCACAATACCAGTTTCAAGCTATATTACAAATCCACTATTCTCAAAACTGCCTGGTGCAGGCACAAGAAAAGACAAATATACCAATGGAACAGAAAAGAAAACCCAGAAATTGACCCAAGCCATTATGCTCAATTAATATTTGACAAAAGAGGCAAGAACATACAATGAAGACAAGATAGTCTCTTCAATAAACGGTGTTGGGAAAATATGACAGATATATACAATAGATAGATGAATAGATGATGATAGATAGATAGATGATAGATAGATAGATAGATAGATAGATGATAGATAGATAGATAGATAGATAATAGATAGATGTATCAATAGAGATAAAGATATAGATAGAGATAGAGATAGAGATAGAGATAGAGATAGAGATAGAGATGGAAATTGAAATATGGAATTGGCTTATACAATTATAAAGGCTGAGAAGTTCTAACATCTGCATCAGCAAACTGAAAATCCAGAAAAACCAATTGTGTAGTAAGTTCTAGTCTGAAGGCCAGCAGGTTTGAGACCTAAGAAGGACTGATGTTTTGGTTCAAGTCAGAAGGCAGGGAATGAGCAATGTTCTAGCCCAAGGCAGGTGGCAAAAGGAGTTCCCTCTCACACAATCCTTTTGTTCTATTCAGGTCTTCAACTAATTGGATGAGGCCCACCCACATTGGAGGTGGGGAGGGGGCATCTACTTCACTCTGTCTATGGATTCAAATGTTAATCACATCCAGAAACACCCTCACAGACACACCAACAATAATGTCTAACCAAATGCCCAGGCACCCCATGGTCCAGTCAAGTTGACACATAAAATTAACCATCACAAGTAAACTGATCCTTTTTTATAGATACATCAGCTCCTACACATTCAAAAGCCTATTATCCTCTTAAAACTGTTGATTCAATAGACTTGAAAGTTGTAGTCATAATGGCTGGCCTTCTCTGAGTACTTAGAACATGCCAGAAAATGTCTGGGCACACTGCATGGATTGACTCCCTTGATCCTCATCATAACTCTGTAAAGAAGGTTTTATTATTCTCCGCATTTTACAGATGAGGAAATCAAAGCACAGAGTCCAAGATTGTGCAAGAAGAAAGGGAAGGACCTAGGTTTAAAATTTAGCCAGGCTTGGTCCTTTTCCCAGAGTTTTACTCCCAACTGCCTCTCATCCTGTCTCCTGCCTTTACTCTGATTCTATAAGGTCTCCACAGCTCAAAATGCTTTTGTAAGTTTTTTTCAGAAACATAGTCAAGCGCATACATGTAGTATTTTGAAATTGACTTATCCAGAAGATAGATATTTATACACTAGAGGCCCGGTGCATGAAATTTGTGCATGGGGGGGGCGGGGGTTCCCTCAGCCCAGCCTGCACCCACTCCAATTGGGGACCCCCCCGGGGATGTCCAACCACTGCTTTAGGCCCGATCCCTGTGGGACTGGGCCTAAATCGGTGGCCAGACCCCTCTCACAATCTGGGACTGCTGGCTCCTAACCACTCACCTGCCTGCCTGCCTGATTGCCCCTAACCCCTCTGCCTGCCTGCCTGATCACCCCTAACCTCTCTGCCTGCCTGCCTGATCACCCCTAACTGCCTTTGCCTGCCTGCCTGATCGCCCCTAACTGCCCTCCCCTGCTGGCCTGATCTCACCCCCAACTGCCTCTCCCTGCCTTATCACCCCTAACTCTTCTTCCCTTGCCAGCCTGATCTCAACTCCAACTGCCCTCCCCTGCTGTCCTGATCTTGCCCCAACTGCCCTTCCCTGCTGGCCTGATCACCCCTAACTGTCTCTAACTGCCTGATCACCCCTAACTGCCCTTCCTGCAGGCCTGATCTCACCCCCAACTGCCCTCCTCTGCCAGGCCAATTTGGTTCTGATTAGTCAGTTTATATATATATATATATATATATATTGTTTTATTTCTTAAAGTATTACAAAGAGTATTACAAATGTCCGTCCCCCCCCCCGCCCCCCCCCCCCTTGACAATCCCCTGGCCTGATTGGTCAGTTTCTATGCCAGTGTCAAAATTTCCGCTTCCTAGGCAGCCATTGGCTCCTCACAGTTGACCCAGATTTGGTTCTGATTGGTCAGTTTCTATGCCAGTCAGCATCAAAAGCTCCGCCTCCTGCCCTAACTGGTTTGGCTCTGTGGATAGAGCATCGGTCTGCAGACTCAAGGGTCCCAGGTTCAATTCTGGTCAAGGGCATGTACCTTGGTTGCCGGCACATACCCAGTGGCTGGTGTGCAGGAGGCAGCTGATCGATGTTTCTCTCTCATTGATGTTTCTAACTCTATCTCTCTCCCTTGCTCTCTGTAAAAAATCAATAAAATATATTTTTTTTAAAAAAAGCTCTGCCTCCTAGGCAGCCATTGGCTCCTTACATTCACTCAGATTTGGTTCTGATTTGTCAGTTTCTATGCCAGTCAGCATTTCTGGACCTATCAACAGGGCCTGATCAGAAAGGTGGGGCTGATCAGCAGCCCCAGTGGAGGCCTGGAGAGAAATGGAGGTGCAGCTGTTGGCCAGGCTGGGAGAGAAAGAGAGGCAAGTTCTGATCAACGGCTGCCATAGAGGCTATGGATCAGACCCTGCCTCTCTCTCTGCAGGCCTCTCTCCGGACCTGATCCACAGCCCCCTAGGCAGTCAGTGCTGGGTCGGGGTGCCCGCAGCAGCCCCAGTCAGTGCTGGGTCGCCCTGAGTGCTGGGTCGCCAGGGCAACCCAGCACTGATTTCTGGTCTGGTCGAGCCTTCGGTCCTTACAACCCTGGCTCTTTATTATATAGATATGTATGCCAATTGTAACTTGATATCACAACTACCCATTAAAGTAGTTGATAAACTCTGATAATACCAACCAGAACCTTAAGAAGGTGGATTCTCAAGAGCTTGTCATATACTCCCTCTAACCCTCCAAAAATAATGGCAAAAGAGAGTTTGGTCAGTGATTGAAAGATGCATGTCATTGATATAAAAATATTCTATCCTAACCAAATATGACAGTAAGAAATTTAATTTTTACTTTCTGTTTTACATTTGACATGCACTACATAAATGACTCTTCATTCCTTCAATTTGGGAAATCCCTCACTGGTTAGTTCTTTAAAAATTGCCTGGAATCTTCACTAAGGAGAGTGCTATGATTGCACATTCTTCTCCTGCTTGCATTCCAAACATATAGCATTAAGAGGTTAAAATAAATAAATTTATAAAATCATAAACATGTTAATAAAATGAGATGGATGATTCCATGGGCAGGCCATTACTAGAACAGAATACACAGCAGTAAGATTCTTCAGGATCTGGGGTGGGCTTCTCATTTTTAATAGGAGTTCCATTCTGGGCTGTTAAATCACATGGAGCTGCAGCCCTCTGTAGTAGGAGGGAATAGAAGCACCCGTTTGGTTTATTTAAATGAGGCATGTGGCCCTCTGGCCTTGAGTTTGACATGCTTGGTCTAGAGGGAGTAAGCTCTTGCTGGCTTAGGAACAGGAGCTATGACCTCGCTACAGGGCACACCAAAAGAAGAAATGGTTCTGATCCAAGGACCTGAGGGGTCAGATAGTAAACTATCCACATAGAGGCATTAACATGGGGAAAGGAAAAAAACAGATGCATGTTTATGTATACACACACACGTACACACACACACACACACACACATGGCCTTCTCAAGGTGAATTTGAAAGCTGAAGCAAGAAGAAGACATAAAACAAATAAACTAACAATAACAACAACAACAAACAAAAATATTTAAATCCAGAACAGGGTAGATTACAAAAAATACTATAACTCAAATGAAATAAGTAAACTAAAATTTAAAAATAAGCAGATGAGATAATAAAATTATATTTGTCTTAGACACAGAATTAGAGAGCTGTAAATTGTACTGAGTGGCCCAGAATGAAGCACAGTCAGATGAAGAAATAAATATAAAGTGTGGGAGAGAAGCCAGGCAACCTGGAGACTGATTGGAACCCTCTCTAATGGACCTAATAAGAGTTCCGGAAGCACAGAATACACAGAATGGCAGAGTGGCAATTTTTAAAGAACTAACCAGTGAGGGATTTCCCAAATTGAAGGAATGAAGAGTCATTTATGTAGTGCATGTCAAATGTAAAACAGAAAGTAAAAATTAAACTACACCTAGACACTTTGTAGAGAAACTGTAGAACATCAAAGAAAACAAGATAATCTTTAGAAGTTCTAGGGAGAAATGACATATTACCTACGAATGAGTAACCGTTGGGGTGATGTATTAGTATTTTATGCTAAGCAAAAAATTAACACAACTTGTAAGCTTAAACCAACACACATTTCTTATCCCACAGAATCTGTGGGTCATGAGTTAGAACACAGCTTAACTCTGTTCTCTAAGAGGCTGCAGTCATGGTGTCAACCAGAGCCAGGTTCTCAATGGAGACCCAATTGGAGAAGGATTCACACCCAAGCTTGCTCGGGTTGTCACCAGAGTTCATTTCCTTGCTTCTTCAATGGTTACTTGCTTCAATTTCCATGGTTACTTGCTTCTTCAATGCAGCTAAAAGAGGGAAACTAGAGGCAGTCTGCCAGCAAGCCTCTCTTATATAACACTAGAGGCTTGGTGTGTGAAATTCGTGCATGGGTAGGGTCCATAGGCCTGGCCGGTGATCAGGGCCAATCCGGGCCTTCTGGCTGCCGGCCGGGGCCTTCCTACATCCCACGCCAACCCCTGATGGTCAGCGCACGTCATAGCAAGCGATCGAACTCCCGGTCTCCCAGTCGAACTCCAGAGGGGAGATTTTGCATATTAGCCTTTTATATATATAGATAACATCATCCCAGCAGTGACACTCCTCCTCAATTGCCATTTTCTGTTGGTTAGAAGCAAGTCACCTAGACTCAAAGGAGGAGGTTCTCAAGAGTGTGAACACCAGAAGGCAAGATCACAGAGACTACCTTAGAGCTTGTCTGCCATAGGTAGGAGTAAACATCTCATCAGTAACAGATACCAGAAGAGAGTGGCATAAGATCCTCAAAGTGATGCAGAAAGGAACTGTCAGCCTGTACCAGGATGAAAGACCATTTGATCCGGAGAGCCAAATAAAGCCATTTCAAGCACATAAAAACTTAGAAAGTTGATGACCCACAAACCCTCTCTGTATTTTTATGAAATATCATCTTTAGCAAGAAAAACATAACTAACTACTTGTAGTAGAATATTAATAATTGATTGATTTTATTTTTAAAAAGATAGACTTGAAAGTCCAGATGGTAATACATGTAGATGGGTAGATCAGATGGACAGTATATACAGCATGCTGGCCTAGTGATGGCACCTTTGCTGTTTTGGAGGAGGACAGAGGCACTGGGTAAGCTGTAATACCATTAGGAAAGTGTACAATGACATCTAAGTATATACATTGAAACCAAATTTTACCTAAAAATGAGGGATCATGCGCTGCAGTATTCAAACCAGTAGTAGGGGGAACTCAAATCCAGAACAACTACCTCCACCACCACCACCAACAACAAAAATCTTTATTAAGTCAACAAATTTCAGGAAAGTAGGAAAAGGAGCCAAAATAAAAACAGATACATAATAAATGTAAAATTATTATATTCACCTCTTAAAATATGCTGCTCTTAAAACACAAAACATCTGAACAAAGCCCTAGCTGGTTTGGCTCAGTGGATAGAGGGTCAGCCTGCAGACTGAAAGGTCCCGGGTTTGGTTCTAGTCAAGGACACATGCCTGGGTTACTGGCTTGATCCCCAGTAGGGGGTGTGCAGGAGGCAGCTGATCAATGATTCTCTCTCATCATTGATGTTTCTCTCTCTCTCCCTCTCCCTTCCTCTCTGAAATCAATAAAAATATATTTGGAAAAAAAAACCACAAAGCTTAAAAATAAAAGAATTCTCTAATTTCTAATAAATACCTTGAGGTATTTGCTGAAAATGCAGGTATCTGGTCCCAGATTCAGAAATGTTGACTCAGAAGGCCTGGCTTCTAAACTCGGTATATGGATTTTTAACCAGTTAGTCAGTTGTTTCTGATGAAGGTAGTCTGAGTATCAACTGCAGAACATCAGAGTCTTCAGGCCCCGGCTTTGCCATGAAAACTTTCCATCATGGGATAATCTTACTTAGTTTTCCCCGATCCCTCAACAAATGATACTTTTCCTTTCACTGTCCCACCCCACATCCAGTCCTCATTTCCACTAGTGTCAGCTTCTTGAAGCCTGAGTAACATCTCATTTATCATGTGGACCCTTACAGCACTTGGCATGATAAACTGACAGGCTATACCATTTTTCTTTGGCTTATGAATAAGTCAAAGAAAGTGTGAAAAAAGTGAATGAGTTGAGATTGGAAGTAAACTAATACCAAAAGGAGGAAGGGGAGGAGGATTGAAAGAGGCAGAGACTGCTGAGACAGAGCAGACCAGAGGAGACTGGAGAGACCAGCACAGTAAGTAAGAGGAGGAGAGCAGGGAAGTGTGGCTTGTCTGATTGTTGTTTCCCAGGCTCCAAGCCTTCAAGGTTAGGTACAGTTGCTCTACTGCCATTGTTTCTGCAGCACCAAAGATGAAAGTCAGACAAAATAATCCAAACGTGCTGAACTGTCATGGCTACATTTTCAGGGATTTATGAGACTTTACTTTCCGCAGACATTGAGGAAAGTCTTCAACTGAAGTCCATTAAGCAAATTAAAAAGCAGGAGAAAAATAAACATAGATTGATGTAGATAGCAGTTTTATGAGGCAAAGGAAGCAGTTAGTTCTGACAAAGCTCCCAGCCCTGGATCCCAGCCCTTACAATTCTTAAGATATTGTTCTCTCCAAGATACCCTGCTGGCAGTCATAAAAGAAAGCTAATAGACTTTCTTTTCTACAAAAACAGGGCTGGTATAAACTTAAATAAAAATATTATACACATTGTTTCTTGGTACAGTTCCAGACATCAAGCCATTTGTCCTTTTGTCCCTAAACAGGAAAATAAGTAATAAATCCAATATATTTAAGAGTTATATATTGTACATGCTGCTTGGATCTCAAATGAAACCAAACCACATTAACACACATTTCCCCCAAAGAGAAACTTGTGTGTTAAAAAACCATTTCAAATTCAAACCTTTTGATATTATTAGTATATCTAAATAACAAGACATTTTTAAATGTTCCAGATTTTTAATAATACAAGTCTTTAAAAAGTTATTGCACATGCATGATGTACAAAGCACTATGCTTGGGCCTTTGATCATGCAAAGAAGAAGAACAAAGGTTCTATATTTAGATCCTCTTCCTTTCATATGACTTTGTACATTTATTTTAGACACTTAAAAATAAAGTCACCCCTTGGACTTTGTCTCCAAGGCAAGGAATATTCTTTCAGGCCATTGACTCAGTGCTCGATGAGTATTTCCCACGGGTGCAGGGGTAAAGCCAGAATTCGATCTTCCATTTCACATTCTGTGACAGATTCAGAAGGCACGCTCTTCTTCACCTTGCTCTGAGGTGATGGAAACCCAGCCTGGTGCCAGCCGCGCTCTCTAGCAGATTCACTCGTGTCTCCTGGTTCCTCTCTAGGACCAAGGGTTGCAGAAGGTGGAGGGGTAATGTTTAAATGCAAATTTAGCCCTTGGATTTCCTAGGCTAAGTAAATTCAGCATTTTGAAACATTTTTATATTTTAAAGGACTCAGGCTTTCCAAATTCTACAAAATTCTTCACTTCCAAACATCTTCAGCCTTTGCTTCATCCTTAACATATGAAAGCATAATCATAAACATCATATATCCTATATAATAAAAGGCAAATATGCAAATTGCCCCCTCAACTGGGAGTTAAACCGGGAGTTCAACCAGGGGGTGGGGCCAGCCTGCTAACCACCCGCAACCCCTCCCCCAGGTTGACCCCACCCCCAATTGGCCCCCCCACCCCATCCCTGATAGGGAGTGCAGCCAGCCTGCAGTCCTGTCCCCAGCTGGCTGGAACCCACGGATTCGTGCACATGGCTTCTAGTTTCTAAATCAGTGGTTCTCAACCTTCCTAATGCCGCGACCCTTTAATACAGTTCCTCATGTTGTGGTGACCCCCAACCATAAAATTATTTTTGTTGCTACTTCATAACTGTAATTTTGCTACTGTTAAGCATCGTAATGTAAATATCTGATGTGCAGGATGTATTTTCATTGTTACAAATTGAACATAATTAAAGCATAGTGATTAATCACAAAAACAATATGTAATTATATATGTGTTTTCTGATGGTCTTAGGCTACCCCTGTGAAAGGGTTGTTCGACCCCCAAAGGGGTCACGACCCACAGGTTGAGAATCGCTGTTCTAAATAAAAGGGGCAAAACAAATCTCAGACAACAAAACCCATCAAAAGTGAGAACTATTATTTTGCAAAAATGTTGCAGTATATTTTAACAAAAAATAAAATCAAGTTGTACTAAATTAAATTTTTAACAGATTAAAGCACATTTTTATCTTTTATGTGCTTTATCTTTTAGTTACCAGTACAGTGTCTTTAAAACAGAAAGGAGCAGATTCTCCCTTGATCTAGTAAGTAAGTATCTTCAATTAATCTCCCAAAGAGCCCATAAAAATCCCAAACCTAGTTGCTGGTCTCTGGACACCAAAAACCAAATTAAGTCCAATTATCCTTTCTAGCAGAACACAGAAACGCATGAGCAGTTTAAATTCACAGAAATCCCAAACCTCATTTTTACCAATCATTTTAAACATCTTATCCCTTGAAATTTTTTATGAGAGCTGTATTAAATATAAAATGGACTGATTTGGGCTTCTCTGTTGCCTGCCTCTCCCACTGGATAATGGAAATGCTGATTATCGGGAAAATGCATGGATTGTGCAGAAACCAGAGATGTGAGGTTCAAGTACTTCACAAAGCAGGCTACTAAAGGAAAAATATACGGAGCAAGAATTTCCCCAAATCACCAAATGAATTAGAAATCATAGCCCTCTGGAAGTGCCCATGATTTTTAACATCCATGGAATGTTTTGCTGAGTTAATATCAAATATTATTACCACATGTGTGTTAGCAAGTGGAATTTCCATGCAATCTCAGATCCTCGACTTTTCCTATGCAACCTATGCAACCTCATTAGTGGCACAAACTCTTCTGTGAAAATCCATCCAGATTTGCAATCAGCAAAAACATTAAGATGTGTAAAGCAAAGTGTAAGATCCTGGGCCATGTATATATGGGGAGTAGCTATAAAGTGAGGAGCTGGCTATGTGGGAGTACCTTATGGAATCAGGTTTATGACTCATAGAGGAGAGGAGAAATGGGAGCGGGCCTTCTGAATGCTCAGGGGGTAGGATGGGGCAAGGGCTCTGACTAAGGGACAGTGAGAGAAAACACAGCTTCCAAGGACACATAATGCCTTAGTCAATCAGCCACTGTGAACAGAACTACACTTCCCAATTAACTTCTATAAAGGGTATTGGGCAATAGCTGCTATTTTCTGTTCTTGTTTAGAATTCTGCTAGAGGACTGCTATGTTCAGAAAAGTGACGGCAGTAGTTATGTTACAGTTACGTGGGCCAGTTTGTGGAGAATTGCATCTCTAGATTAAACGGTAACATATTGTTATTTGTTTTTGAACTGAACTTCCATCAGTATGTTGCATTAGCTCAATATTTATCAAGCTCTGACTAGGTGCCAGGCACTAAGAAACTTCCATATGCCAAAACACTCAATCACAACAGATATTCATTCCACAAGCACTTACTGAATGCTTACTCACAGCTAAATTTAGTGCTACATGTTAAAATGCAACAAGGTAACTCTTGGAGCTTCATCTTTTTTTTTAATTGAGGTACAATTGACATATGACATTCCATTAGTTTCAAGTGTATAAATAATGATTCAATATTTATATACATTGTAAAATGATCACCACATAAGTCAAGTTAACATCTTTCACCATACATAGTCACAAAAATTTTTATTGTGAAGAGAACTGTTAAGATCTACTTCCTTAGAAACGTCCTAATATGACTTTCTTCTCTCATTTTGCCCACCCCTCACCCTCTGCTTCTGGGAACACTAATCTGTTCTCTATATCTATGAGCTTGCTTTTTGTTTTTTCTTGTTGTTTTATTGTTTTAGATTTTACATATAAGTAAGATCACATGGTACTTTTTTTTCTCAGTCTGACTTATTTCACTGAGAATAATGCCCTCAAGTTTCATTCATATAACAAATGGCAAGATTTAATTTTCTTATTGCTGAATAATATTCGTGTGTGTGTGTGTGTGTGTGTGTGTGTGTGTGTGTGTGAAAAATCTCATTTTCTTTATCCATTCATCCACCAATGGACACTTAAGTTGTTTTCATGCCTTGGCTATTGTGAATAATGCTGTAGTGAACATGGGTGCAGATATTTTTTTGAATTCGTGTTTTGGGTTTCTTAAAATAAGTACTCAGAAGTGGAATTGCTAGGTCATATGGTAATTCTATTTTTACTTTTTGAGAAACATCCACACTGCTTTCCACAGTAGCTGCACCAATTTACATTCCCACTAAAAGTGCACAAAGTTTCCCTTTTCCACATCCTCGCCAGCACTTATTTCTTCTCTTTTTTATAATAACTATTCTAACAGGTGTAAGGTGATGTTTCTTTGAGGATTTGCATTTCCCTTGTGATTAGTGATTTTGAGCACCTTTTCATGCGCCTGTTGACCATCTATATGTCTTCTTTAGAAAAATGTCTATTCTGACCCTCTGTTCGCTTTTTAATCAAATTGTTTGTTGTTTTTTGCTACTATATGAGTTCTTTATATATTTTGTATATTAACCCCTTAGTAAATATATGATTTGAAAATATTTTCTCCCATTCAGTAGGCTGCCTTTTCATTCTGATGATGGGGGCCTTCGCTTGTTAATCTATAAAAGAAGGTACTATATACTGCAACATTTCTAGAGTTTCTTCCTGTTAAAAATTTTACTTTGATTGGTTTTATTACTTGTTTATAAATAGTTTTTCTTTCATTTATAAACTTCACAAATCCAGACTCATGACTGTGATTTGTCCTGACTCTCAGTTATGCCTTGGAAAGGTCACCAGGCGTTTCAGTTCTGACCACTGGAGCCCGCCAGCATTGAGAATGGAGATAAACGTTAACTGGAATTTTAAACACATGCTTACAAATTACTACAAACCTCGGATACAATAAATAAATGACAACAAGAGAATCAAGATCCTTAGAATATTCCTGTAAAACTTCTTTCCCACTTGATAGTGGCAACATAATCAGTATTCCCAGAGAAATGGGCTCTCCTTCTGAGGCACATGCTCAAGGCTAAAGGTAGTGTTGTTGGTGCCTCATACCTGGGTTAACTGTAAGCAGCTACAAAGATTTGGCCACTGACAGGAGCCAATCGTTGTAAGCCTGCTAGGCTTCTAGTTTCCTTATTCTGGGAATGCGCAGTTGGATTAAATGATGGAAAAAGTCATGCCACACACATTTTCCTTTCAAGAAGTTAAGTTCTGAGTTCAGCCACAGTGCAAGTTCTTTCTGCATTTATCTTGGACTAAAAGAAATTGAAAATGGCTATAACATGACCTGCTGACATATGAGAGTAAAATGGGGAAGGTTTGCAAAGATGATGGCAGCAAAAATGGTCTACAAATGTTTTCATATTTGTGGGGGGAAATGGAGCAGTAGGAAAGACTGACCATGAAACACACACACACACACATACACACACACACACATACACACTGGTTCTCCTAGCATTAGAGCACAACTGACAGAAATTCTTCGGGTGCCACAAAGTTTAGTAAATGTGTGTTTCATAGAGCAACCAATGTTATCCCACTGCCCTGAACCGTGCCAAGGTTTTGGAGTGTTTGGAACACTGAAGAACTTTCTTTATTCATATGGCAAATGTTAAAAAATGTCAAGAAATAAGAACAATAGGAAACCCAGTGCAAAATTAGCATGGCATGAAAGAACACAAAGAACTCATACTCTATGTGTGTCTCCAGGCAGGGCAGCATGCCCCAGAGGGTGAGCTGTCTAATCACAGTGAGCAGGCTCCAAAGTGGCAATTCTTAGCACCCTAGAAATCTCAGGTTCCTTTAAGAATTATATTATATTTAGAGTTTATCCCCAGAAAATTGCTCATTAATATCCCCATTTTGCATATAATTATAGGAGATTTTTAGATCTCCCAAAGCCTTGGACTGAGAACTACACCCATTGACTTAAAGTCACTGCTGCTGTGATCACCGTCAGGATGACAAAGTCTAAGTTTGATTTGTGTTGTGTCTGGTTGTTCCATGTAGGTAAATGTATAAGGTTAGCAGCTTGAATATTTATACCTCACTCTATAGCTCTTATGACCTCATCTTATTTTACATGGCCCCAGATAAGAAAGGTGAGAATAATGTATCCATTCATTCCTTTTTGTCTATTGCACTATATGACAGTTGAGATGGTACAGAATATTACCAATGTGGTTGCATTTTATAAAAAAATTAAGATCAGACTATATATTAGAGTTAACTATATTAGAAGTTAGATGGTTAAATGTATTAAAATGTGTCCTTTAAGTAACAGAATTTTCACAATAATTTGTAATGAGAAAGAGTGATTTTGAAAATCTTTTGTGACTTGTTTGCTGGGTTTTTCACTGGCAAAGTAGTTAAAAAGAGTTGGAAGTGAGACTGAAAATTCCAACCTTCTAGTCAGGTGTTGGTTTCCCTGGCAACCAGGCCTCATCCTTAGGTGCTTTCCAAAAGTCACTTCCTCTTAACATAAACTCAGGAGTGGTTGAAAGGGGCTTGTTATGAATATCAGACACATTTATCATTCATCACTTAGGAAATTCCAAGGGTTTTAGAAGCTCTCTTCCAGAAATGGAGGACAAGAACCAAGTATCTATTTCTTATTATAAATCACAATATCACACATATTTGCTTGTTTTCTATTATAAGTGGCTATCAGTGGTAACAAATCTTTTTAGACTCTGCATTTTGGAATAAATTTAGATTTACAGAAGTTTCACAGATAGTACAGTCTCCATACACCCTTCACCCAGCTTCCCCGACATTACATATTCAACAGTACATTTGCCAAAACAAGAAATTAATGTCATTACAATGCATTAACTACAGGCGTTACTCAGATTTCGCCAGTTTTTCTAATATCCTTTTTCTATTCCAGGATACATTTAGTCACTGTATCTCCTTAATCTCTTCCAGTTCATAGCAGATTCTCAGTGTTGTTCTTTATGACTGACATTCAAATGGTACTGGTCAGGTATTCCATAGAATGTCCTTCATTTGGGGCTTGACTTATGTTTTTCTAATAATTAGACGGTGGGTGGTGGGGCAGACAGGAGTCCACAGAAGAGAAATGTCTCTCTCATCATATTATATCATGGGGTACATAACACGACTTCACCAGGTTTCTCCACTTAAAGTTATCACTTTTCCCTTTCAATACTCAGTCTGCTGGAAGCAAGTCACTAAGTCCAGGCCCTACTCAAAGGGAGGAGAATTAAGCTCCATTTTCTGGAGAGGGGATTGGCTACATACATTATTCAGAATTCTTCTCCCTATATTTGTTTATTCATATCAGTGGGTACTCCTAGATATTTATTTTATTCTCTATACTATAGTTATTCATTTTGCCCCATTTCTGAAATTAGCCAATTTTTCAAGGAATCCAGGTTTTCTTTATTGTAGAATCTATAATAATAAAAGCATAATATGCTAATTAGACCAGACAGCTGAACCACCTTCCAGACATTATTCTGGACGAAGCCACCATGGCGGGGGCGAGGCAGAGGCGGTTAGGGGCGATCAGGCAGGCAGGCAGAGTGGTTAGGGGTGCTCAGGAAGGCAGGCAGGCAGGTGAGCAGTTAGGAGCCAGCAGTCCCGGATTGTGAGATGGGTGTCCAACTTCCATCTGCAGCAGTATCAGGCCTAAACTGGCAATTGGACATCCCCCAAAGGGGGCCTGGATTGGAGAGGGTTCAGGCCAGGCTGAAGGCATCCCCACCCCCTGTGCACGAATTTCATGCACCGGGCCTCTAGTACTGCTATAAACACCATCTGGGTACTGAGTGTGTCCATGATTACTGACTATCATATCTTCTAGGAACTCTCAGAAGATAGCTAAAACATAAATTTATATATGTCAACCCATGTAAACACACATACCTATATTATTTCTTTATCTATCAAAGATAGGAGATAGACATGTATATCTCTATTTGACAAGTATAAGATATATCTATCAAAGATATCAAAGACAGGGAAATAAATATATGTGTGTGTATGTATGTATGCATGTGTGTATTTATCTGAAAATAGAGATATATAGGTGATAGATAGATAGATAATCTGTGATCTAACCCAGCATTGCAGATTCATTTTAGCCTTCCTCTTTTTCTTATTTGTAACTTTGACAGTGAAATCTGGCTCCCATTATCCATAATTTGTTTACTCATTCATTTAAACCTAGTATATATGTAAAGTAGTTTCAAAATTTCTAATTCCTTCCTCTGTGAAAATGACTTTACTAACTAAACTGTAGTGTTGGTATACAGATTTTGTCGTCTTTAGATTTAAATATCCAGTCAAAACACTATTGTCTAAAGTTACCTAGATTAGTGATTCTTTCATCATTCTCTTCAATGAGGCTATGTTATATATTCTTAATAGAATTAATTTTCTTTGTCACAGTCTGCATTCCATTCTGGGATCCCTCAATATCCTGGTTGATTTTATTAAAATTTGCATACAGCAAAGTTTATTATATGAGGTGTACAGTTCTATGGGTTTTGACAAATTTATGGAGACATGTATTCACTACCACAGTAATATTGAGAACAGTTCTATTGATCTAAAATTTCCCTTGTGAAGTCCCTTTGGAGTCAACTCCTCCATTAGCCTCTGACAATCGCTGATCTGTTTCCATCCTATAATTTTGCTTTTTTCATAACATCATATAAATGGAATCTCATAATATGTAGTATCTTGGGTTGCTTCATTTTCTTAGCAATGTGCATTTGAAATTCATCCATGTTGTGGAAATCAATAGCTTATTTATTTTATTGCTGAGTAGTATTCCATTGAATGGATATACCACTGTTTTGTTTATACATTCTCTTGTTAAAAGACATCTAGTTTCCTCTAGCTTTTAATGATTATGAATCAAGTTGCTTTGAACATTGGATACATCATTTTTGTGTAAACATAATATTTCTTTTTTAACCTTTTATAAATGCATTAAAATTATTTATTTATTTATTTTTAATTGAACTTATTGGGATGCCACTGATTAATAAAATTATATAGGTTTCAGGTGTACAATTCTATGATACAACATCTGTATATTGTATCATGTGTTCACTTCCCAAAGTCAAGTTTTTTTCCATCACCATTTATCCTCACTTTATCCTCTCCACCCTCCCCCCATTCCTCTTTTCCTCTGGTAATCTCCATACTGTTGTCTGTCTATGGGGTATGTTGCTCTTTTGATTTATCTCTTCACTTTTTTCACCCAACCCTCCTACCCTCTCCCATCTGACAGCTGTCAGTCTGTTCTCTATATCTATGAGTCTGTTTCTATTTTGCTCATTAGTTTATTTTGTTCATTAGATTCCACATTTAAGTGAAATCATATGGTACTTGTCTTTCTCTGACTGGCTTATTTCACTTAGCATAATACTCTCCAGGTCCATCCATGCTGTTGCAAAAGGTAAGACTTCCTTCTTTTTTACAGCCAACTAGTATTCCACTGTATAAATGTACTATAGCTTTTTTATCTACTCCTCTACTGATGGGCATTTGGGCTGCTCCAAAATCTTGGCTATTGTAAATAATGCTGCAATGAACAGAAGGGTGCATATATTCTTTTCAGGTTTCTTCAGATGTATTCCTAGAAGTAGAGTCACTGGGTTATAAGGCAGTTTCATTTTTAAATTTTTCGAGTAACTCCATACTGCTTTCCACAGTGGCTATACTAGTCTGCATTCCCACCAACAGTGCAAGAGGTTTCCCTTTTCTCCACGTCTTTATCAACACTTGCTGTTTGATGATTTACTGATGGTAGCCATTCTGGCAGGTGTGAGGTAATATCTCATTGTGGTTTTAATTTTCATTTCTCTGATGATTAGTGATGTTGAACATCTTTTTGTATGTCTATTGGCCATCTGTATGTCCTCTTTGGAGAAGTGTTTATTCAGGTCCTTTGCCTATTTTTTAATTGGTTTCTTTGTTTTTTGGTGTTGAGTTTTATAAGTTCTTTATACATTTTGCATATTAACGCCTTATCAGATGTGTCATTGGCAAATATGTTCTCCCAGTCACTGAGCCAAAGTCTACATTAGCTGTAAACTGGCAAAAATATTTTCAGCCCTGGCTAGTGTTGCTCAATTGGTTGAGCATCATCCCATGCACTGAGAGGTCACCAGTTCCATTCCTGGTCAGGGCACATGCCTGGGTTGTGGGCTTGATCTCCAGGAAGGGGCGTGTAGGAGGCAGTCAATCAATGCTTCTCTCTCTCTCTCCCTCTTCCTTCCTCTCTCTCTAAAATCAATGAAAACATATTTAAAAATTTTTTCAAGGCCTGGATTAGACAAATATAAGGGTGTTAGTCTTGGAAACTGTAAGATTTCTGCTCTCTTTCTACCCTTCATCTTTCCCTCAAGATGTCAAAGGCCCCATCTACATACACTTTAGCTTATTTCTTCCCACCTTTTTCCATACTCTGCCCCACCAGGGATAGCCACTAGGTGCTCACAGGTTCTCACCAGCTGCTCCTCTCTGGGACCCCTCTGCTTTTCCCCAGCTCCACACATCCCAACTTCTGGAATCCTGTACTTATGACACTAGCAAGGGAAGGGGAAAGCAATGCCACCCTTGTTGGTGTTGTGGGTGTGGACCTGTCTTAGTCTAGTCCAAACTTGGCCACTGACTAGGTGTGGAGTTCAGGTGTGCCATACCTCCCCATCATATGCCCCATGATTGTGCTACCTGCCCTGACCCTCCCCTAGATTTGTTGGAAGCAGATCATTGTTGTAGCATATAAAAAGGAACTCACCCTTAAGAATAGGATTAGAGGAAACAATGCATTTCTTTTTTCAGCATTTCCAACTTTTCCTCTCTAGGGATCAGCATGGCATACTATGATAGCCACTACAACACCATGCCTTAGGATGTCCTAGAGGATGGAAGCATTGACTATGGCATTTTTCATATAGATAGTTACACATGGTACAGACGTGCAAAGATACAAGAGAAGAACTACTGTCATGTTGCCTGTTCAGGTACAGTTTTGATTTTCATCCTCAGAAACAAAGACATGATGGCTGATAATGGAATATCCACTCATTTTCTGCTTTAAAATTTGAAGTCCAGATGTGCAAGTAGGTTTATACTAGCCAATAAATTATTCAACAGTTCTTCAAAGTAAAACTGATTCTGTGGCCTAATTGTCCAAAAAAGTGGGACAGACAAGTGACCTTACTACCTTTCATGCATAGAGATATTAAATATCTTCAATAAGAAGGAGAAAGTTGTTTGCCAATTAATTTCTATAAGCGATTCACTCAAAGGATGCAGTTTATGCCTCTTTGTACAGAATGAGACAAATAAATATACTTTACACAACATTTCTTAAACAGTAGAAATGAAGCTAGAATTTACTTCCAAATATTCTACTTTAATAATTTAAAAAATATAGGCATGCACAGAATTAAAGATAGCAAAGTGCATCAGACACGAAATCTGGCATTAGGGAAGTTACATGCAGCACTATAAACAGGTGTGTATTGAGTGCTGTGGATTTCAGAGGAAAGAGATATTATTAAGAAAATTATGGAAAGTTTTGTAGACACTGGTATTTGATCTAAGACTTGGAAGATAGATAAGATTTGGATATTCAGACATAGAGAGGAGTCATTCCAGGTAAGGGAAACAACAAAAGCAAAGAGGTGCATGTGGGGATGTGTAAGCATAAACAGGGAGATGTGAGATACTTGTCCTATCTGAAAAGGGGGGACATGAAAACAAATAACAGGACATGTGGTTGGAAAGACTGATTATTATCTGATCAGAAAGAACCTTGGAAGCTAGGCTAAGGAGCATGTATTGATTTCTGCCTCCTATAGGAAATCAATAGTGGTTAGTTAATGAATCATTGACCCAGAAAGATTAATCTGCAAGAAGAGTGTGAGACAAGCAGATACCATTAAAGTGCCACTGCCATTGTTGCAGTGAGAGATTAAAACACCTGACAATGGTCATGGATGGGGGTATGGAGAAGGAACTGATACAAGAGATATTCAATAGCAGAAGTACAGAGCTCAGTAAATGATTATCTTTTTTGTACCCCCTCTAGAATGTAAGCTAATGAGTGTAGGACTTTTATCTGGTTTGATCATTGATGTATTCTCAGTGCCTAGAATGTTGCCCGGCCATTGCTGGAGCTCAATAAATATTCATTAAATAAATGATGGGAGGGAATTGGGAACAAGGGTGAAGACAAAGAATCATAAAAGATTCTATGACAAATTCTTTAGGATAAGGAAATAAACTTTAACACTTTCTTTGACACACACAAAATGATTCACACATATGTTTGAATGTATAAGTGATTGAACATGCTAATTTATCTAGTAAATTGTTATTAGTTCTCATTAATATAGAATGCTCACTACCTCCAGAGGTAGACCACCCAATCATTGATCAGTCCTTATAGTTTTCTTCCAACAATCCTAGTTTTTCCTTCTGAATTTATTCAAAACAAATTTTCTCTATTTAATACATAGAAACTTATTAAATATTTGAAAATGATTAATAGATATCTCTTAGCTTTAATTTCATATCTTCTGGACTAAAATATTCATTATCTTCACCTTCCTGCAGGTGTGAATTTTAAACCCTCCCTATCCTAGTCAATCTCATTAGCATTCCTTCAGAGTTTGCCAATGGAGTCTTCCTGTTGAACATGGAGATTCAACATGTGCATTACCTTCCATAGTAGCTCCTATAACAGCCTCCCGGAACATTCATTCTCTAATCCTGGAAACCTGTGAAGATGTTACTTTACATAGCCAAAGGGGCTTTGCAAATGTGACTAAAGGTACTGACTTTGAGAGGGAGAGGTTATCCTAGGTTATCTGGGTGAGCCCAACCTAAGGTCAACTTCTTAAAAATGGAGAATTTTTTTTCAGATGTGGTTAGAAAGATTCAATGACAACAGAGGGAGGAAAGGAGATTCATAATATTAGGTACTTGCCCTGGTCAGTGTGGCTCAATTGGTTGAGCATTGTCCCATGCACTGAAGGGTCACTGGCTCAATTCCCAGTCAGGGCACAAACCCAGATTGTAGGTTTGATCCTGGTTAGGGTACATTGATATTTCGATCTCCTTCTCTCTCTCTCCCTCTACCTCTCCTTCCATATATATATACCATCATCAGAGGGATGCAAATTAAAATGACAATGAGGTATCATCTCAGACCTGTCAGAATGGCTATATATATAGTATTCGACCCACCATTGCTGGCTTGTTAAGATGGAAAAAGGGTACCTCAACAATTGAGAAGAATGAAGTTGGAGGGATTGCAATACCAGATATCAAGTTATACTACAAAGCCACTGTAATCAAAACAGCCTGGTACTAGCACAAGAACAGACATATATATCAATGGAACAGAACAGAGACCCCAGAAATCGACCCAAGCCACTATGCTCAATTATATTTGACAAAGGAGGCAAGAGCTCACAGTGGAGTCAAGACAGTCTCATCAATAATGATGTTGGGAAAACTGGACATGAAACCATAAAAATCCTAGAAGAAACCATAGACAAGAAGAAATCTCAGAAGTCTCTTGTAGCAATATGTTTGTGGATACCTCTCTTAGGGCAAAGGAAACTAAGGAAAAAAGAAACAAGTGGAACTACTTCAAAATAAAAACTTCTGCACAGCAAAAGAAACCATTAATAAAACAAGAAAGACCACTGCATGGGAGAGTATATTTGCCAGTGACATATCTGATAAAGTATTAATATCCAAAGTATATAAGGAACTCATACAACTTAAGAAAAGGAAGACAGACAATCCAATCTAAAAATTAGCAAAGGACCTAAATAGACACTTGTCCAAAATGGATATACAGATAGCCAAGAGATATATGAAAAGATAATCAACGCCACTGATCATCAGAGAGATGCAAATTAAAATGCCAATGAGGTATCATCTCAGAGCTGTCAGAATGGTTACCATCAACAAAGCAACAAATGACAAGTGCTGGGGAGGATGTGGAGAAAAGAGAACCCTGGTGGAAATGCAGATTGGTGCAGCTATTATGAAAAACAGTATAGAGTTTCTTCAAAAAATTATAAATGGAACTGCCATTTGACCCAGTGATCCCACTTTTAGGAATATATCCTAAGAAACCAGATACACTAATCAGAAAGAATGTATGCACCCCTATGTTCATAGCAGCACAATTTACAATAGCTAAGATTTGGAAACAGCCTAAGTGCCCATCAGCAGATGAGTGGATTAGAAAACTGTGTTACATCTACACAATGGAATACTATGCTGCTATAAAAAAGAAGAAACTCTTATCATTTGCAACAGCATGGATGGACCTGGAGAGTATTATGCTAAGCAAAATAAGCAGTCAGTCAGAGAAAGACAAGTATCATATAATTTCACTCAGATGTGGAGTCTAATGAACAAAATAAACTGTTGAACAAAATAGATCCAGAGACATAGAAGCATGAAACAGACTGTCGAATCTGAGGAAAGGTGGGGGTGGGTTGGTGGGTGGGAAGTGATCAACCAAAGAACTTATATGCATATATGCATAACTCATGGACATAGACTATAGGGTGGTGGAGGCCTAGGGAGGGCGGTGGGGGCTTTTTCTCAATAGGAGAAAAGGGGACATATGTAATAGTTTCAACAATAAAAACTTTAAACATAAGATAAAAAGATGGATAAAGGGGTACATAAGTCATAGAGTTTAGGGGGCCTATAGGAGCTAGAAATGACCCTTAGCTGACATCCAGCAAGGAAGCAGGGACTTCAGTCCTAAAACCACAAGGAAATGAATTATGCCAAAACCCAAATAAGCCAAACAAACAAACAAACAAACAAACAAACAAATAAATAAATAAAAGGATCCTTCTCTAGAACATCCAGAAAGGAAAACAAACAGCCTTGCCACATACATACATATTGAGAACTGTGCCTTCTTGATGTATTGAACATTTTATCATTAGAGTCAATGTCCCTCCTTAACTTTGGTAATATTTCTTATCCCCAAATCTATTTTATCTGACAGTAATATAGCCATTCAACTTTCTTTGCATGGCATATTTCTTTTCATTCTTTTACTTTTAACCTATGTGTATATTTCTATCTAAACTGAGTTTTTTTTATAGACAGCATGTAGTTAGGTGTTGCTTTTATGTCTAAGCCAACAAGCTCTGCTTTTCAATAGGAGTATTTAGACCAGAGTCAGCAAATTTTGTCTTAAAGGGCTCCATAGTAAATGTGTTAGGCTTTGTGGAACATATACTGTCTCTATTGAAACTATTCAACTTTCCATGTAGTACAAAAGCAGTCATAGATAATATGTAAATGAATGGGCATGGCTATGTTCCAATAAAACTTTATTTACAAAAAACAGAGGGCCATATTTCGCTGAACTTTGGTTTAGACCATTTATACTTAATGCAATTGCTAATATGGTTACTTTAAAATCTACCATGTTGTTATTTGTCTTCTATTTGTGCCATCTATTCTTGGTTCTTTTTTCCTGCTTTCTTTTGGATTAATTGAATATTTTTCAATACTCTCTTTTATTTCCTCCATTGGCTATTAGCCACAATTCCGTTGTGTTTTTAGTGGTGACTCTAGGGTTTACAATATGCAACATTATCTTATCAGATTCTATTTTCAAATAACATTACACTACTTCACATATGATAGGTGAATTTCATAACAGTATGCTTCTATTTTCCCCATCCTATCTTCTGTGTTATGTTGTCATGCATTTACTTCAACATGTTATACACTTCACAATGCATTTTTATTATTTGGCCTTAAACAATTATTTCTTAAATAAAAGTTTTAAGGGAGAAAAAGGTCTTTATATTTACCATTTCTATCATGCTTCATTCCTTTGGGGGAATCATTTGGGTAGACAGTTAAGTGGTATCATTTTCCTGCAGCCTAAAGAACTTCCTTCAACATTTTTGTAGTAAGTTTGGTTTATCTGAAAATGTCGGTTTTATTTTCTTCTTTGAGGAATGTCTTCTCTCCATATAAATCCTAGACTGACAAATGTTTTCTCATTTTGCTAAAGATGTCCCATTGTCTTCTGCTTGACTTGTTTTTTATGAAAAAGCAGTAATTATTTTTATCTGTGTTGTTATATATAATGTGTCCTCTTTCCTCTACTTCCTTTTTATTATCAATTTATTATCAACTTAATCATAATGTATATTTTTCTTGTGCTTATCTTACTTGATACTCATTAACATAATGAATCCCTGAAATTATAATTTTCATCTTTTCTGCTAGGACTAAAATGACACATATGTTAGATGACTTGATGCTGTCCTGTAGGTCACTGAGGCTCTTCATTTTTTCCCCCTTTTGTGTTTTATTTTCAGCAGTTTTAATTGCTATAGCTTCAAGTTCTCTGATCGTTTTTTCTGGAGTTTTTTCAGTGCTTGGTTATTGCTTCATATGTTTCATTTCTTTCTCTTTATTCATGTTTTTCTTTAAGTCTTTGATATAAATACTATAAGCATATTTA
The DNA here is from genome assembly GCF_028538775.1 of Myotis yumanensis. Lineage (NCBI taxonomy): Eukaryota > Metazoa > Chordata > Mammalia > Chiroptera > Vespertilionidae > Myotis > Myotis yumanensis. The sequence continues at coordinate 102,880,493 of NW_027223752.1, forward strand.
TAAGTACTGTTTCAAATTTCTTGTCTGCTAATTCAATCAATCCTGTCATTTCTGGATGTTTCCACTAACTGATCTTTCTCCTGGCCATAGTTCGCATTTTCATGCCTCTCTGCACATACAACAACTTTGTATTGCATACTAGACATAGCATATGTTATGTTGCTGAGCATCTGAATTATGTTATCTTCTTTTAGGGAGTGTTGAGTTTCATCTTGGCAAGTAGTTAATTCTAATCAGGGAGGTTCTAGAGTAGTCTTTGTTGTAGAACTAATTTAGTCTTACTACTAACGCATAGCTTTTCTAGTGTCTCTTTTGACTGTCCCAGGGGTTTGGCAAGGTTTCTCTTCTCTGCCTGGTCGAAAATCAAATATCTTCCAGCTCCACTTGAGCTCTGTAATTGTTCAGGTCCCTGGTAATTGTTCTCTAACTACCTCAAAGAGTTTCATTCTTTGCATGCCCAGTATAGCCTTCACTACAGACTCATTGGGTATTCTAAAGTACCTAGCACAGATTAAAAATGGTGGCAGAGTAAATGGATGCTGCATGGGCATGCTTCCAGGAACAAACTGGTATTTACAAATAAAATACCAAAAAATTCCTGAATAATCAATGGAAAACTCACTGGAGAGAAACCTGATAGCTGAGGACCAAAAGTGAAGACAGCATAGAGACTGGTAGGAGGGGTGGAAGCAAGAAAGGGCTGGCCAGGCACCCACAGACAGCAACTGAAGTCCCAGAGAGATATCTCAGCTGTGGGGGGTTGCCACTGAGAAGTCTGGGATCTATTCCCCAAGCTGGGCCCCAGCACAGAGCACTAAAACTGAGTAGGACACCCACATAACATCTGGCTGTGAAAAGCAGCAGGGTGCTGTCTGCCAAGGAGTAACAGCTGAAAACTCAGACACCCTCTTAAAGAGCCATGCACAAAATTCCCTGTGGAGCCACCCACCTTCTGCTCCAGCAGAGGGAGAGCGAAGTAGACTGAAGCTGTGAGAGCAGAAAGCCAAGATTGGGGAGACAAGAAATAGAGCTCAGAAGGCAGACACTCCATGTTTCCTGGGCTGAGTCATTCCCTCACACAGTGGAGGACATCTTTTCCACATAGACATTTGCCTTGCCTGGGGGGAAGACAGTAGGCACATCTTGCCCTGAGTCCACTTAAGAGATTAAAAATAACAATTAGCCTCCAGACAGAAACAACTGCACCACCCTGTTGAAAAAAACTGTCCCCATACCTGCGGACAATTGCCTGGAAGGCAATTCAAGTTAAAAATCCTATCAGTAGGTAGGCAGAGGTGGTCTCTGGAGGCTTTGAGTCTTTACTGATCTAATTAGTCAGAAACAGCCTTAAATACTGACCTGCACTAGAGATTGAGAGGTGTAGAGCATACACTTAATACATGGTCACAAACCCAAACAAACAGCCAGAATGAGGAGACAAAGAAATAACCTCCAAATGAAAGAACTAGAGAATTCTCCAGAAGAAGAGATAAATGAAGCAGAGATAAGAAATTTATCTGAAACAGAGTTCAGAGTAATGATGGTAAAGATGCTCAACAGCATGAAAAAAGGTATAGTAACTATGAAAAAAGAACAGTCTGAGATAAAGAATGACATAACACAAATAAAGAACACATTGGAAGGAATACAGAGCAGATTAGGGGAAGCTGAGAATCGAATCAGTGAATTAGAAGACAGAGATGAAAATATCACTCAATCAGAGAACAAAAAAGAAAAAACAATTAAAAAACAGGAGGACAGCTTAAGGGAGCTGTGGGACAATGTGAAATGTAACAATATTAGAATAGCAGGTGTGCCAGAAGAGGCAGGAAGGGAGAAAGGCATAGAGAAGGTGTTTGAAGAAATAATGGCAGAAAACTTCCCTAACCTGCTAAAGGAAAAGTCACACAAGTTCAGGAGGCACAGAGAACCCCAAACAAGAAGAACCCAAACAGGCCCATGCCCAGACACATTATAATTAAAATGCCAAAAATTAAAGACAAAGAGGGAATCTTAAAGGCAACAAGAGAAAAGAAAACTGTTACCTACAAAGGAGTTCCCAGAAGGCTGACACCTGATTTCTCATCAGAAACTCTACAGGCCAGAAGGGAATGGCATGAAGTACTCAAGGTAATGCAAAGCAAGGATCTCAGACCAAGATTACTATATCCAGCAAGGCTATCATTCAAAATAGATGGTCCAATAAAGAGCTTCCCAGACCAAAAATACAAAACAAAAAAAAAGGCTAAAAGAGTACATCGCCACCAAGCCAGCATTATAAGAAATGTTAAAAGGATTGCTGTAATGAGAAGAAGAAATAAAGAAAGAAACCTAGCCATAAAGAATTGAAATGACAATAAATAAGTACCTATTAGTAATACCCTAAATGTAAATGGATTAAATGCTCCAATCAAAAGGTATAGGGTAGCTGAATGAATACAAAAACATGACCCAACTATATGCTATCTACAAGAGACCCACCTCAGAACAAAAGACACACACACAGTGAGAGTGAAGGGATGGAAAAAATTTTTCGTGCAGATGGAAAAGAAAAAAAAAGCTGGAGTAGCAATACTCATATCCAACAAAAGACTTTGAAATGAAGGCCATCAGAAGAGACAATGAAGATCACTACATAATACCAAAGGGATTGATCCAACAAGAAGATATAACCCTGGTAAACATATATGCACCCAACATAGGAACACCTAAATATATTTAAAAAAAACTTCTAGAGGACTTTAATAGAAAGATCGACAACAATACAGTCATAGTAGGGGACTTTAACATCTCTCTGACTTCACTGGATAGATCTTCCAGACAAAAAGTTAACAAGGAAACAGAGACTCTAGAGGACACACTGGATCAGATGAATTTAATTGACATTTATAGAACATTTCACCCCAATGCAACAGAATATACATTCTTCTAAGTGCACATGGATCATTCACAAAGATAGGCCACATGTTAGGACACAAAACAAGTCTCTACAAGTTCAAGAAGATTGAAATCATATCAAGCATCTTCTCAGATCACAGTGGAATGAAATTAGAAATAAACTACAGTAAAAACACCCCCAAACATTCAAACACATGGAGGCTAAATAGCATGTTATTAAACAATGAATGGTTTACCAATGAGATCAAGAAAGAAATCAAAAACTTCCTGGGAACAAATGAAAATGAAACAGAACAACCCAAAATCTCTAGGACACAGCAAAAGCAGTCCTGAGAGGGAAGTTCATAGCACTACAGTCATATCTAAAAAACAAGAAAAATCAGCAATAAACTATTTAACCCTACAACATAAAAAAACTAGAAAGAGAACAAGAAAAGCCCAGAGTTGTTAGAAGGAAGCAAATAATAAAGATTAGAGCAGAAATAAATAACATAGAGACTAGAAAAAAAAAAAAAAACCAATACAAAAAATCAGTGAAACCAAGAGCTGGGTCTTTGAAAGGATAAACAAAATTGATAAACAATTAGCCAGATTCATCAAGAAAGAAAGAGAGAGGAACCAAATAAAATCTGAAAAGAAAGTGGAGAAGTAAACACTGACACCAAAGAAATACAAAGGATTATAAGAAAATACTATGAACAACTATATGCCAACAAGCTGGACAATGTGGATGAAATAGACAAATTCCTAGAAAAATACAATCTCCTGAAACTGAATCAGGAAGAATCAAAAAAACTGAATAGGCCAATAACAACTGATGAAATAGAAGCAGTAATAAAAAAAACTCCCACCAAACAAAAGCCCAGGTCCAGATGGCTTCACAGGGGAGTTTTACCAAACATTCAGAGAACTAACACCTATATTCCTCAAACTACTTCAGAAAATTCAAGAGGAAGAAACACTTTCAAACATTTTTTGAGGCCAGCATTACCCTAATTCCAAAACCAGATAAAGACACTACAAAGAAAGCGAATTATGGGCCAATATTTCTAATAAACATAGGTCCTAAAATATTCAATAAAAATATTAGCAAATCACATCCAGCAATATATTAATAAGATCACACATCATGATGAAGTGGGATTTATTCTGGGGATGCAAGGTTGGTACAATATTTGCAAACCAGTAAAGGTGATACATCACATAAACAAATTGAAAGACAAAAACCACATGATCATATCAATAGATGCAGAAAAAGCATTTGACAAAATCCAACACACATTCTTTAAAATATATTTCTTTGGTTTTTTACAGAGAGAAAGGGAGAGGGATAGAGAGTTAGAAACATCCATGAGAGAGAAACATCAATCAGCTGCCTCCTGCACACCAGCTTCTGGGAATGTGCCTGCAACCAAGGTACATGCCCTTGACTGGAATTGAACCTGGGACCCTTCAGTCCACAGACCGACGCACTATTCACTGAGTCGAACTGGTTAGGGCCCAACACCCATTTTTTGATAAAAACTCTCAGGAAAGTGGGAATAGAGGGAGCATATCTCAACAAAGGCCATATATGACAAACCTACAGCCAACATCATACTCAATGGGCAGGAACTAAAATCATTTATCCTAAGAACAGGAACAAGACAGGAATGCCCACTCTCACCACTCCTGTTCAACATTGTACTGGAAGTGCTAGCCATAGCGATCAGACAAGAAGAAGAAATAAAAAGCATCCACATTGGAAAAGAAGAAGTAAAACTGTCATTATTTGCAGATGACATATTGTACATAGAAAACCCCAAGGACTCCACCAAAAAGCTATTAGACTTAATAAATTAATTCAGCAATGTAGCAAGATACAAAATTAGCACCCAGAAACCTATGGCCTTTTTGTACACCAATAATGAACTCACAGAAAGAGAAATTTTAAAAATCTGATTTACCATTGCACTAAAAAAATTAAGATACATAGGAATAAACTTAACTAAGGAGGTAAAAGACCTGTACTCAGAAAACTGTAGGACATTGAAAAAAAGAGATAGAGGAAGACATAAACAGATGGAAGAACATACCATGTTCATGGATTGGTAGAATCAACATCATTAAAATGTCCATACTACCAAAAACAATCTATAGATTCAATGCAATCCCCATTAAGACACCAATGGAATATTTCACAGACCTAAAACAAACTCTCCAAAAATTCATATGGAATAAAAGAAGACACCGAATATTCACAGCAATCTTGAGAAAGAAGAACAAAGTTGGAGGGATCACAATACCAGATATCAAGCTATATTACAAAGCCACTGTTCTCAAAACTGCCTGGTACTGGCACAAGAACAGACATATAGACCAATGGAACCAAACAGAGAACCCCAAAATTGACCCAAGCCATTATGTTCAGTTAATATTTGACAATGGATACAAGATAGTCTTTTCAATAAATGGTGTTGGGAAAATTGGACAGATATATGCAAAAAAATGAAACTAGACCACCAACTTACACCATACACAAAAATAAACTCAAAATGGGTAAAGGACTTAAAGATAAGACAGGAAACCATAAAAATATTAGAGAAATCCACAGGCAGCAAAGTATTAGACATATGTCATAGCAACATCTTTACCGATACAGCTCCTAGGGCAATGGAAACAAAGGAGACAATAAACAAATGGGACCACATCAAAATAAAAAGCTTCCGCATGGAAAAAGAAATCATCAACAAGACAACAAGAAAGCCCATTGCATGGGAGAACATATTTGCCAATGTTATTTCTGATAAGGGTTTAATCTCCAACATTTACAGGGAACTCATACAACTTAACAAAAGGAAGATAAACAATCCAATTCAAAAATGGGCAAAGGACCTAAATAGACACTTTAAGAAAGAAGAAAACATACAGAAGGCCAAGAGACTTATGAAAACATGCTCAAAGTCACTAATCATCTGAGAGATGCTAATCAAAACAACAATGAGGTAACATCTCACACCTGTCAGAATGGCTATCATCAGCAAATTAACAAATGATAAGTGCTGGTGAGGATGTGGAGAAAAGGGAACCCTCCTGCACTGCTGGTGGGAAGGCAGACTGGTGCAGCCACTGTGGAAAACAGTATGGAGTTTCCTCAAAAAATTAGAAATGGAACTCCCATTTACCCAGTAATCCAACTTCTAGGAATATACCCCAAGAAATCAGATACACCAATCAGAAAGGATATATGCACCCCTATGTTCATAGCAGCACAATTCACCATAGCTAATATTTGGAAACAGCCTAAGTGCCCATCAGCAGATGAGTGGATTAGAAAACTGTGGTACATCTACACAATGGAATACTATGCTGTTGTAAAAAAGAAAGAACTTTTACCTTTTTCAACAGCATGGATGGAACTGGAGAGCATTATGCTATGCGAAATAAGCCAGTTGGAGAAAGATAAAATATCACATGATCTCACTCATTTGTGGAATATAATGAACAACATAAACTGAAAAAGAAAAATAGAGACAAAGGAAAAAAAATATTTTAGAATATAATAGAATCCTATTGTTTGTAGATTTTTAATATTTCCTACAACTTGTGTGATATTATACTATGTTAGTACAGTTTGAGTAATATTATTATATTTAAAATATATTTTCTTGAAATATTAGTGTTCATTGCATGTAATATTATTATATTTAAAATCATTTTTCTTTAAATATTGTTTATTGCATGTAAATAAAATAGGTGAATGGATAAAGAAGTGGTGCATATATACAATGATATATCTCTCAGCTATAAAAAATGTATTACTTTCTTATAATGTCAATATATTTTCTAAATTTCCCCCACAGTATGTTTTAAAAGCTTAAAAAATAATGATTATTGAGCTATATCCACCATTAAAGTAAATATGCACTATAGAAAAATGGAAAATATAAGAAACAAGAATAAAAACAATACTCAGTGGAGACTACTTTCACTCCATTGTATGCTCTTGTCTCCTTTGTCAAATATTAATTGACCATAAAGGTGTGGGTTGATTTCTGGGCTCTCTGTCCTGTTCCACTGATCTATATGCCTGTTCTTATACCAGTATTGCAATCCCTCCAACTTTGTTCTTCTTTCTCAAGATTGTTGAGGCTATTCAGGGTCTTTTTTTGTTCCATATAAATTTTTGAAATATTTGTTCTAGATATGTGAAATATTATAGCACTGGTATTTTCAGGAATTGCACTGAATCTATAGATTGCTCTGGGTAGTATGGGCATTTTAATGATATTAATTCTTCCAATTCATGAACATGGTATATGCTTCCACTTGTTTGCATCTTCCTCTATTTGTTTCTTCAGTGTCTTATAATTTTCTTAGTACACATCTTTTGTCGCCTTGGTTAAGTTTATTCCTAGGTACAAAATGCACAAGGTCACTAATAACCAGGGAAACGCAAATTTAAACTACAATGAGGTACCACCTCACACCTGTCAGAATAGCTCCTATCAATAAATAAATAAACAAGTGCTGGTGAGGATGTGGCGAAAAGGGAACCCTTTTGGTGTACTGTTGGTGAGAATGCAGACTGGTGCAGCCTCTGTGGAAAACAGTAGCGCTTCCTCAAAAAATTAAAAGTGGAACTGCCTTTTGACCCAGTGATCTCACTTCTGGGTATACATCCTAAGAATCCTGAAACACCAATTTGAAAGATATATGCACTCCTATGTTCATAGCAGCGTTTGTTATAATAACCAAGATCTGGAAACAGCCAAAGTATCCATCAGTAAATGAATGGATTAAAAAAGTGGTACATTTACACAATGGAATAGTGCATGGCTATAAAAAAGAAGGATCTCTTCCCCAATGTGATAGCATGAATGGACCTGGAAATTAATATGCTAATCAAAATAAGCCAGTCAGAGAAAGACAAATACCATATGATCTCACTAATATGTGGAATCCAATGAACAAAATAAATCAATGAACAAAATACAATTTGAGGCATGGATGCATGGAACAGACTGACAAATGTCAGAGGGGAAGCAAGATGGGGGGATTGGATAAAAGAAGGTGAAGGGATTGAAGAATATATATGCATAGCCCATGGACACAGACAGTAGTGTGGGGAGGTCCAAGGGGGGTTAGCAGGCTGGGTAGAGGTGGGCAGAGGGGGGAAAAATGGAGGACATCTGCAATAGTGTCAACAACAAAATTTTTAAAGTAAAAAAAAGACTCAGTAGAATTATTTTTTCAATTACATACATTATTATATCAGTTTCACATGTACAACATAATGATTAGACATTTATAAAACTTAGGAAGTGATCCCCCATAAACCTAGTACCCATCTGACATCACACTTAGTAATTACAATATTACTGACTATATTTCCTAGGCTGTACTTTACATCTCCATGACAGTTGTGTAATATCTGAAAATTATGTTCTCAGATAGTTTGCCTAGTTTTCTAGTTGTTTACAGTGGGAGAGAAAATCTGTTATTCCATCATGGCCATGCTTGACTTTACATGCAGTTTAATATAATAATAATAATTAAATATTGTTCAATTTAGTTCCAATGAAGGAAGTCTGGGGCAAATGTATATCTGCCAGACAATCTTAGATTCTAGAAATTAAAATGTTGAATGGTTCGTGTTAAGAGGTGAAGGAATATTCATATCTGTTATCTCATTATAAAGAGTATAGGGTTTTTTTAGGGAAAGCTTTAAACTAGAAAACAAAATGTTGATTTTATATCATAGTCACCCCCCACATACCCCCCTCCCCCAGTGACTGGCCTCCCTCAGCCTCAGGCCAGAGAGCCTTTAATTATAGACAATGTAATTCTGTCCCATGTATTACAGTAGGAACTTTTGTTATGGGAACCTGAAAATAATTTAACATTAGGGTATGTTTACAAGGTACATGACATTTTATATATGTACTGTATACAAGCACCTCATGTCCATCTTTAAAGCTGTAGAATCTACTCACTTCCTTACCAAATTGAATTCTTAAAATTCCTGCCAACCTCCAAACTATTTGGACAGAATATTTGTTATATATACACACATATAAGTCTTTATTTTTCCCCAACATCATAGACTTCTTTAAAATAAGAGTTGTGTGAGGAAGAAGAAGAAGAAGAAGAAGAAGAAGAAGAAGAAGGAGGAGGAGGAGGAGGAGGAGGAGGAGGAGGAGAAGGAGAAGGAGAAGGAGAAGGAGAAGGAGAAGGAGAAGGAGAAGGAGAAGGAGAAGGAGAAGGAGAAGGAGAAGGAGAAGGAGAAGGAGAAGGAGAAGGAGAAGGAGAAGGAGAAGGAGAAGGAGAAGGAGAAGGAGAAGGAGAAGGAGAAGGAGAAGGAGAAGGAGAAGGAGAAGGAGAAGGAGAAGGAGAAGGAGAAGGAGAAGGAGAAGGAGAAGGAGAAGGAGAAGGAGAAGGAGAAGGAGAAGGAGAAGGAGAAGGAGAAGGAGAAGGAGAAGGAGAAGGAGAAGGAGAAGGAGAAGGAGAAGGAGAAGAAGGTAATTATTGCCTCATATCTAGTCTAGTCGACTTATTTTAATCTCTGTTTCTCATCAGGCTAGTGTCTGACTTGCCTTTGTCACTTCATAGAGGGGAAAGAGATGTAAACCGTGGGCATGGTAGTGATATTGGAGTTGGGATGCAGGGGGATGCTAGGTAGAGACAGACTTAAAGCAGAACTAACCACTGAAAATAGTAGTTCTGTTTGTGCAGATTGTTGCTGTTTTCTGCTGTAGGATGTGGGAGAATAAACTATTCAATTGAATGCTTTGCCATTCAACATAATAACCTTTTCCTTATTCATGTTTGACTGGACAGAATTGTCTACTTAAAGTAAATTGAGCAGAAGCAATCCTTGGCATGAATCCATATAAATACTTGCTATCTTAATTCATTCCTGCCCCTCTGCTGCCCCTCTGTGGCCAATTCATTGTGTTTTCACATCTCAGTCCTGCCTCCAGTTCTTTACTTTCCAGCCCCCACCAACCTTAACATATTACCTTAAGCAAATTCCAAGTTGTGTCCAACTGGCATCTCAATTGCTCAACAAAATGCTGTAACAAAACAAAAGGCTGACAAACAACTTACCTGGGCTCCACAACCTAGGCCTACGGAACCTAGTCCTCCCAGACATCGTCACACAACATCTCCAGCCAAGCAAACTGCCTTAACCTGAATACTAGCCTTGCTCTTTGTGGATATGCCTGGGGTGTGCTCCAATCCTGGTGTAATAAAATACTGTTTGCTTCTTCTCCACTTGAGGCCCCACTGAACCCACTTCTCCTAGGAAACAGGCCCCAACCACTTCCAAACGTAAACCACAGTATCTCAACACTTAGCAAGCACACAAAATAAGTGTTTCTAAGTAATGTGAACATGTATCAGATGCCAAACACTTAAGTTTAGATAATCTCATAATAAATAAATAAAATTACTTTAAAATTATTAAAGCATTTATATTTTATTATCAACTTCATAGCATATAATGTTCTGTAAGTGGAATCTTTGCTTAAGTAGCTCTATTGGAAGGAAATAGCTGAAGATAATAGATTTTAAGCCCTAGGTTTGAGTGCAGACTGATTAGTGGGTGTGTGACCTCAGTTTATAGGGATAATAATGGTGCCACCCATATGGTTGTTTTGAAGACTAAGAGAGAGTATGCATGAAGAGACTTACTGTGTACCTGACATACAGTAAGTTTTATAAAGATTAGCTATTAGCAATAGCTATTATTATTTTAAATACTTCTCTCTCTAGAAACAAGGCAAAAACTTTTATATCCTAACAAATCTTTATTTTTCACTGTATACCAAATGCTAGTGAATTTGTATATATTACTTCAATTTGTTATCATTTATAGATAGATCATTTTTGTTAATTTTCTCCTCATTAATAGATTTTGTTTTAAATAAAAAATAAACCACATTAAAAATGAATTTGCTTAAAAAAAATCTATCACTACCTTTATCCTAGCTAAGCCTATATGAGAAAGCTACATATGTAATTAGTAATTAAGTCAGCATACTCAAGAGAAAATTTAATTTTCAACTGAGTTAAAAAAAGAATCTGGTATTATAATACTCCATTAAAGTACAACATTTAAGCCTATATTATTCTCATTGGTTATTTTTTCTGATAATAGAAATAATATATCTCTATTGTAAAAGGTTTAAAAAATACACAGTGATGATTTACAAGTAGTGGTGATTAAGAGCTAATTTTCCCTAAAATATTGATGAGTTTCTGAGGGGTTTTTTCCTCTATACCAATGCCATCATCTAGAACTTTCTGAGATAATGGAAATGTTATCTATATGCATTATCTAATACAAGAATCACAAGCCACAATAAAGGTGCTATAAAGCATTTGAAATGTAACTAAAGCAACTGAGGAACTAAAGTTTTAAATTATTCAGATTTAAATAGTTACATGTAGCTAATGGCTACCATATTGGACAGTATAGCTCCAAACAGAAATGCTTACAATATCGGTAACTAAAATTTATATTGGAAGTATTTCCAATATTATTAAATAAATAGAGGCCCAGTGCATGGATTTGTGCACGGTGGGGTCCCTCAGTCTGGCCTGCAATCTGGGACACTGAGGGGATCGGGTCAAAACCTGGCAGTCCAACATCCTCCCGAGAGATGTAGCAGTGCCAAAACGGCAGGGAGCTAGGGAGGAGCCCAAGCCAGGGTCATCCCGGCCCTGCTGCGCCTGCCACCGCCACTAGGTAGTACTGCTGCAGAGGCAGGAGAGGCTCCTGCTGCCGCTCGAACATGAGCCCGGCTTTTGGCTGAGCAGCATTCCCACTGTGGGAGCACACTGACCACCAGGAGATAGCTCCTGTGTTAGGCATCTGCCCCCTGGTGGTCAGTGTGCACCATAGGATTCCGGTTGTTCTGTTCACTCGATCATAACAGTTGCTTAGGCTTTTATATGTATAGACTAGAAGCCCGGTGCACAAAAATTTGTGCACTCGGGGGGGAAGGGGGAGCCCCTCAGCCCGGCCTGTGCCCTCTCACAGTCTGGGACCCCTCGGGAGATAACGACCTGCTGGCTTAGGCCTGCTCCTAGGTGGCAGAGGGCACGCCCAATCCCTAGGTGCAGCCCCTGGTTGGGCTCAGAGAAGGGCTGATTGGGGAGTTGGGGCGCCGCCCCCTGTCACGCACACAGCAGGGCGGATCAGGGGGTTGGGGCGCCGCCACTGTAACACTCAGGGCAGGGCCGATGGGGAGGTTATGGCTCTACCCTGTCACACACAGAGCAGGGCCTATGGGGGGGGGGGAGTTGGGGCGCCGCACCCTGTCACACACAGAGTCGCAGGGTGATCCGGGGGTTTGGGCGCTGCCCCCTGTCACACTAATCCGGTGGCAGGAGGCCTCGTGGCTCCACTGATCCCGGTGCTGGGAGGCACATTACCCTTTTACTATATAGGATAGAGGCCTGGGGGCCGGCTGGTTTGCCCTGAAGGGTGTCCTGGATCAGGGTGGGGGTCCCCACTGGGGTGCCTGGCCAGTCTGGGTGAGGGGCTGAGGGCTGCTTTCAGGCTGGCAATTGACTGAAGCTCCCAACCATTCCTTTTTTTCTTTTTCTTTTTTTTTTTATCCTGGGCCAGCTTTAACTCTGGCTCTAGCTCTGAGGCTTCCGCTGCTATAATTGAAACAATATATAACTCTAGCTCTGAGATCCCGGCTGGCTGAAAGCTGTTTTCTGGGGTTTTGTTTAGCTTCTATATTTGCAACATAGTTTCTTAGAGTTGTAGCTCAGAGGCCTGCAAGTCAGGCAGGGAACGTTGGAGTCTGCAGTCACTGGAGCAAGCAAGCCTCATGTTTGCTTCCAGCTGCCTGGCTGCCTGCCGCTATCTTGGCTGACAGTTAATTTGCATAAGGATATGCTGATTAGCCAATGGGAAGGGTAGTGGTCATATGCTAATTACCATGTTTCTCTTTTATTAGTGTAGATATAAAGTATGATTTAAATGGCTCCTTATTGCATTATATGGAGAAATTATTTGTGTGACTATCCATAATTATGAGGCAACTAGAGGCCCAGTGCATGAAATTTGTGCACAAGTAGGGTCCCTAGGCCTGGTCGGCAATCAGGGCTGATCTGTGGGGCAACTGGTGGGGCGATCGGGGGCCCCCGCTGGCACCTGCCTTGGCTGGCCTGGGGCCTACAGGCTGGAGGCAGCTCCTGCATTGAGCATCTGCCCCCTGGTGGTCATTGTGCATCATAGTGACTAGTCATTCCACCAGTCATTCCGCTGTTTGGTCAATTTGCATATTAAGCTTTTATTATATAGGATTATATTTTTTGTCTTTGGAAATAAATTTTCTCTTGTAAATAAAACAACAGTCAATCACTTTGTAAATAAATTCTTGTCTGGATTCATGATTATTATCTTGGGAGAGGTGCAGAAAGAGAAACTGCTGAGTGAAAGGATAAGAACCACGTTAGGGCTCTGGAACTGCTTTCCTCAAAAGTTGAAACCACTATACTCCCACCAGCAAAAACTCAAGTGTCTATCTCATGCACCTTTGTAAACATCAAGCATTACTCAATTCTTTAAAAAAATTTAAATTGATAAATAGAAATGATATCAAATGGTGTGGGTTTTATGTCTTTGATTAGTGGTTGTGGTGGGTGTGGAGGTGGAATGCTTAGATTTCTCTTGACTAGATGATGGCCTCAGCTGCATTTGTGTGTTTGCAGACAGTCTATGTGGCATTTCCTTCAGGGTCTGATTTAGCGCCCTCTGGAGCAGCCCACACCAAATGACTGAGTGAGGCAGGGGTATAAACCTGGCCATTAGGGCTGATGTGGGCAACTCTGATGGGCAATACTTACCACCGAGCTCCTGGCATTATTGTCTGAGGCTTTAAATGGCCTGTATCAGAGGTGGACATTTCCATCTGCCCAATCCCACTTCAGCCCCATTGCTTTCACATGTGTGGATCCCTGATAAATACCGTGTACCCCAAACCCACCTCGGGGTCTGTTCCTGGAGAACCCAATCTGCAGCAGAAGTGATATTGGACTTGTATGTTTATTTGCTCTTTTTTGTCATGTTGTGTTGAGAAGGACTTTGATGCCACTTATGGGCAAGCAGAAAAGAATGCTGATATTAATACATTTTCAATTGAAATAATTATTATGTCTGAAAGCCACAGAAAAATAATAAAGGCAAAGATTTGACATAAACCTTAAAATGTCTGCATATAAAAACACCTTGGATATATTTTAATGTACAAACCAGAAAGTTACAATAGACAAAGTTTAATACTTACATATCAAGAGATCTTATATGTCAAACTAGAGGCCTGGTGCACAAAAGTCATATACTTGGGGGGGTCCCTCAGCCCAGCCTGCACCCTCTCACAGTCCAGGAGCCCTTGGGGGATGTCCAACTGATGGCTGAGGCCCGCTCTCTGCCTAAGCCAGCAGTCGGACATCCTTAGTGCTGCGGTGGAGGTGGGAGAGGCTTCTGCCACTGCCATTATGCTCGCCAACCGTGAGCCCAGCTTCTGGCACACTGACCACCAGGGACAGCTTCTGCATTGAGTGTCTGCCCCCTGGTGGTCAGTGCATGGCATAGCGACCAGTTGTTTGGTCAATTTGCATATTATCCTTTTATTACATAGGATTAACCCTAATAGAGAAAACATTGTACTGTCCTCTCTAGTGTATTTCTTTAGGACATAAGGAACATTCTACTATTGTGCCTTTCTAAACACATTTTTTAAACCCCACCAGGACTCATCTATTCCTCTGAAACTTCAAGAAATCCAAGATATGGATGATCTGGAAACAAAAAAATTCTTTGCTTTGTGAAGATCAGCAAAAAATAAGAATATGGCTCAGAGTTCTTCCAAATCTCCTATTCCAAAAATGCAGTGAGAAAAGTGAAGAAAACCTCAAGTAACAATCTTAGACTGAGGCTGACTGAGGCTGACCACGGCAAAAACTGCACTCTGTCAATTCATCGTGGCTGCAGTGGACGTTGACACTCTCGTCTCTGCAGAGTGGTCCAACAGTGGTGTTACTGTGACTTGTCTATACCAGTGGTCGGCAAACCGTGGCCCGCGAGCCACATGCGGCTCTTT
Source organism: Myotis yumanensis (assembly GCF_028538775.1). Lineage (NCBI taxonomy): Eukaryota > Metazoa > Chordata > Mammalia > Chiroptera > Vespertilionidae > Myotis > Myotis yumanensis. Next base: position 102,895,498 of record NW_027223752.1, read on the forward strand.
GGCCCCTTGAGTGTGGCTCTTCCACAAAATACCATGTGTGGGCGCACACATACAGTGCAATTGAAACTTCGTGGCCCATGCGCAGAAGTTGTTTTTCGGCCTGGGCGAGTCTATTTTGAAGAAGTGGTGTTAGAAGAAGTGGGGGGTGTCAGTCGGTCGGGCGACTGGAGACGCGGTGCAGGCGGGCCATGGGATATGCAGCGTGGGGGAGGCGCGCAATTCATGCACGAGTTGAGTGAGCCAGGCAGTCAGCAGTCTCATTGTGCAGTGGTTAGTGCTAGTCACGTCTGCGAATCACGCGCAGGTGACAAAAGTACCTACTCGAAGCATAAAATTACCTGTATTTTTCCAACCAGCTGCAAATCCTACAGGTATTTTTGTCATCAATTTAAGAACTGTAATTCTTTTGTGTTGGTGGCTTTATTATTATAAAATGAAACATTTTTAGGTGCCCTGTTTGAGATGGCTACAAAGAAGAAGCAAAGAAAAACAGAAGACAAAAACTGTGAATTTAAAGTTGAATTTAAAGTTAAATTACCTATCTATATAGTTTAAGTTTAAAAAATTTGGCTCTCAAAAGAAATTTCAATCGTTGTACTGTTGATATTTGGCTCTGTTGACTAATGAGTTTGCCGACCACTGCTCTCTACCCTTCTCCATCAGTGTGTAGGTGTGCAGTGAGTACAGTGGAAAGCATTTGTATGGGGAGGAGAGATGGTATTGAGTTATGATAAATTTCAATGGCTTTTCACATTCCAAACAATGGAAAGAGTGAAATCAATATACCAAAGGAAAAAACTTGAGTTTTTTCTAGATTTGAATAAGATTTGGAGGGCTACAGCAGCGTTTTCTGGGTAGAGAGAACAGCAGCAGTGAGAAGAAAATGATCATGTCAGTTACATGGTAAAGGGCAAGACAGCTCCCCAGTATTGTGCGTGGAACAGTGTTAGTGGTGCTCGTCGTCATCTTGCATAGAGAACACAGCTAATCAGATCGCCCTCTTGGGGAACCCAAATTTTCAAAGATGTGGGTGTTTAACTAAAGGACCCATCTTTATAAAAAATGTTCCTTGTTGCTGAGGCAAATAATGACTGGGAGAAAACTGAGGAGAACAAAGTCTTAAAGACAAGACAAAAGGATAAAGTCCTTGGATCTCAGAATCAAATGAAACTAAGTCCAGGACACTGAGAGTTATTTGCATTAATTATCTATAGTTTTTGAACCTAAGAATATTTGCATTGTCATGCTTCTTTCTGTTGTTTCTGCTTCCCTCTCCATCTTAGGCGAAGCTGGGAGGAACACTGTGAGGGCAGGGGCCTGTCTGAGTGGGAAAAAGGTTTCATGAGCTGGAACTGGACCAAGGGTACTGTGCAATGACTCCCTAGAGTTTGTAATGAATGTCAAGATGCTCCTGTCATCTTGTCCCCTTTCTCCCAATATTCCTTCTCAGAGTTGGAGAAGGAATAGTAAGCTACATTTTTAAGGAAATAACTATTGCCATTTAAATATCTTGACTTCACCCTCACTCTGTTTCAATTATCTCATAAAAGCACAATGTTAAGACATGAAAAGTCACCTATGAAGTGTTCTCGCCCCAGATAGAACAAACTTCTCTTTATTGAAAGATTCCCATGACTCTGAAGTGTCCGCTCATTTAAAAATAAGCTTGCTGGCCTGTGTCCTGGAGCATATGGTCATCTTCTCTTGGGCCATCTGACACGCGCTCCTTCCTCAGTTTAGCATTGTCAGAGAGAATGATTCTGCTTCCTCTGGACAGTCCTGATGGACATTATAATGGGATCAAATAGATGCAGTTGTAGCTCTTACTTTCACTGGTCAGAGAGTTCCCCATGTATTGCAACATCCATTTAAATTAATCTATCAAATTTTAAAACCACACTTACATCCTCAAGACAAAATTCTTTCCAAGCTTAGACCTTCAGATTTTATTAGTTTGGTCAGGAGACTGACCTGACTAGCTAAAAGATGTTCTAATACATGGAACAAGTGGACTGGAGAGCTCAAATCCCAAAGAGATATTCCCAGCATTCTCTGCTCTATGCATAATGGCCCCTCTACTGGCCCCATGCAGAATGGCTATGCTCTAGCTGAGCTTTCTCTTGTCCATTCTCTGTCCTGCTGGGGCAGATGCAGTTGAGGTGGCCTTGCCTAACTTTAGGTGAAAGTAGTGTGCTCAGGTTGAATGCAGTCTGACCTTAAGATGCACCAAATTAAGGTTTGTTGGAGAGATAGGTATGCCTACAAATAAGTTTTCCACATAGAAGTAAGTCCCCACTGATCAGACAGACTGATGGGCTTTGTGATAGAACCTAAATAACCTGTGAATACTCTGTTGTTGGCAACTGCCTGTGTTTTACTGTTGGCTCATTTTGATTTCACTGGCTTCACTTGCAGTCATGGACTTTAAAAAATCTGAATTGCTACTTGCCAAAAGAATATAAACATTTCATATATGTCTAAACAAACATAATCCCGTGACAATTTAATAGGCACTACAAACCATGAAAAAAAAGCTTTTGAAACTCATGTAGGATTTGAAAAATGAGTCTATAACATGGCTGAAGGGAATTTGGAAAATGTAGAATTTATTAAAATACAACAAATCAATAATCTGTATTTATAGAAGTCCATAAATATGCATTTTCATTATTATTGTCTATTTTTCATCCGATCTGTATTCCCAATTCTTAGCCAAACTTCCTGCTTCATATAGTATCAGATGGGTGCAAGACATATGGGGATGATCATTTAGTAAATTGTTTAATGTCTAATCACTGGGATATACATCTGAAACTACTATAATATTGTCAACTTTAATTGAAAATTTTAAATAATTAAAAAAAAGCACACAGTGGTACCTTGTTAATGACCTAGGTTGGTAAGGGACCCGGCACCAGCCGTTTAAAGACTAGGCGCAGTGGTCAGCAAACTCATTAGTCAACTGAGCCAAATATCAATAGTACTTCTTCAAACTAGACTTGCCCAGGCCGAAAACCGACTTCTGCGCATGGGCCACGAAGTTTCAATAGCACTATACGAGCGCCCACACGTGGTATTTTGTGGAAGAGCCACACTCAAGGGGCCAAAGAGCCGCATGTGGCTCGTGAGCCGCAGTTTGCTGACCACGGGACTAGGGGGATGATAAAAATAAAATAAAAACCAATTCCAAAAAGGAGTACTTCGAAATTCAAGGTGAAAGAAAGTTGGCTGGCCCTACAATTTGATTGATCTATCTTTTTGCAAAACTTATAAAATTTCTGCCGAAACCGGTTTGGCTCAGTGGATAGAGCGTCGGCCTGCAGATTGAAGGGTCCCAGGTTCTATTCCGGTCAAGGGCATGTACCTTGGTTGCGGGCACATCCCCAGTGGGAGATGTGCAGGAGGCGGCTGATTGATGTTTCTCTCTCATCGATGTTTCTAACTCTCTGTCTCTCTCCCTTCCTCTCTGTAAAAAATCAATAAAATATATTTAAAAAAAAAATTTCTAAGAATGCAATCGTACTCATGCTTTCTCTCCTCAAATGTTGTATTGAGTTAGTATTTCCATAAATAATAATCAGGATAAAAATGCATCTTCCAGATAATCTTCCACAATTAATTCCCTCAGAAATTCAAGTGGAAAATCTTACTCTGATTTCTGAGTTATCTTTATTTAACAAAAGTATATTAAAGTAACAACTAAGGTTTATATTCCCTTTTTGTTTCTAAGACATTGGAAATAGATTTTTCAGTTCTCCTTACAAACACATTATCAACCGCTTACCAAATGCACAGTTGGATATTAGGATGTAGAGATCTGCTTATGTGGGTACATTTTTTCTTTGGAGACTCAGTTCAGCCTGACTCTGAGGACCTTCTCCCCCAGCTTCTCAGCCTGGTCCCTGTTATTCCTTAACACTTTCTCTAGGGTCCACCATTTTTCTTAATGCCTCCTGAATCCAATAAACTATTTCCCCTTGGGTGTCTTTGCTCCTGGTTTTCCCAAATTTGGGAGATTGTGCCACTTCCCTATAGCCTACACAAGCCCTACTGAGCCCACATGAAGGCTCTTTGCTCCTACAGCTTGCTCTCTTTTCTCTATGATCTTTCCTAATGGCTGGGTGGGTCCTATGCAATGAGGTCATGGAGGGTTGGTGATCTCACCTGGTCTGTAAGCTCCTTGAGGCCTAGCCATGTCTTTTACTTCTCTATCTTCCACAATCCCTTTTGCAATGCTAAGCACATAATAGTTGACATTTAAAAATACTTGAATTTGGGTTTTTATGCCACTAGATACATATGGGATCATAGAAGGAATACTATTAAGATGTCACATTTAGAATATTATTTTCAAATCAGGTTCACATACAATATTTCAAGTGGTCCTCATAAGCAGCTTGGGACATTATGTAACACTAGAGGCCCAGTGCATGAAATTTGTGCAAGGTGGGGGGGGGGGGAGGTTGTCCCTCAGCCTGGCCTGCACCATCTCTAATCTGGGACCCCTTGGGGGATGTCGGACTGCCACAATCCGGGACTGCTGACTCCTAACCACTTGCCTGCCAGACTGATCGCCCCCTAACCACTCCCCTGCTGGCCTGATTAATGCCTATCTATTCCCCTGCTGGCCCGATCACCACCAACTGCCCTCTCCTGCAAGTCCGATAGCCCCCAACTGCCCTCCCCTGCTGGCTTGGTTGCCCCTAACTGCCTTCCCCTGCCAGCCTGATCACCCACAACTACCCTCCCCTGCCAGCCATCTTGTGGTGGCCATCTTGTGATGACATCACACAAGAGCATTGCGTGACACCACCTAGGCTTTTATTATGTAGGATAATCATCTTATACAGAAGACATTGAGAGACAGAAAGGGTGACTCTCTCCCTAGACCCACAGTGCCACAGTGGGGAGTCAGGGGAACCTTGCCCCCCTGCCATAGGAAATTTCAGGACTCTGTAAAAGAACAGTGCCCTGGTTCCTTTAGGGAGAGGAGGTGCTGGAGCTCTCTCTCTCATCTGTGTTCTTCACCTACTTCCTTGAGCACCTGAGATATAACACAAACTCTAGCTGGCCCCTGAAAGATCTAGGGAAAAGGGGTAAGAAATAATCTTACCCAAATTTTAATCTCTTCAAGGTGAATTAAAAGAAATGAAGATTCCTGTAGGAGACCTAGAAATATTTCCTCTATTCTCCCAAAATGTATGGAACATGCTCTAGATTTTTAAAACTGAAAACTTTTTCCAACCAGAAAAATTTAGTTTTTAACTTAAAATTTTTAAATGTGAAAATTATTTCTTCCAACTTAGGCCAAATGGCCATTATAGGCCCATTCTTTCTGAGTTATTCTCCATGGTCTTTGGGTCCCACGTGTTCTCTGCAGTGCCCCAGGCTGAGGGAGTGCTATGGATGCCACCATCATTCAGGGCAGCCATTGCATGGAGCCTCAAGCTGCCAGCAGTCCTGTAGGTGCAATGATGTCAGGGGATGGAACGTCACACAACCGGCTTGCAGAGGAGCTGTTGCCTGGGAGAGCTTAGGAGCCGGGGGGGGGGGGGGGGGGGGGGGGGACACCCTAACAGTAGCAGAAGCAGCTGGGCCATACAGGCTTCCTTTGGGGATCAGAGCAGCGACAGAGCACTGTGACTGGGATAGGTGAGGCCTATACCCCTCAGTACCTTCTCTCTCACGTCCAGTTAGCTCCACGTTGCAGGAGAGTGGGAAAGAGAGAGTCACAAACTGTTCTAAATTGCAGATAGGGCAAGCACATCTGTTTAAGTTGATCCTTCCGTAAGAGCATAAAGGCAGGGAACAGAAGGTCAGACGCTAATAAGCACAGTCTCGCAGGAGAGGAAAAAGGAGAAAAAAGACAAAGAATATATTTTCTTACATGAGGCCACAACTTGAACAATTTTTGCCACCAGGGCCTCCTTACTGATGTACAACCCAAATAAAACACTGCGTACTGAGCAGTGGCATTTTCCTTTCCTTTGTTTTCATAACCTTATCAGTGGGGCTCTGATTATAATAAAAATACATATTCATTATGGAACATATGGAAAATACTTTTCAAAACTATAAAAAAGTATTCTCAACACTCAACGATAACTGCTACTTTTATTTTTTCATCCAGTCTTTTCTATTTTGTATAAAGTTGGTATTTTAATTTTGTAACCTGCTCTTTTCACTTAGTGTGCTATGAGATTTCCCCAAATTGATATTTTTAAAACTACCATACATAAGAACAGCATAATAGTTAACTATACTCTCCCATAATTCATTTCTTCTTTTCCCTATTATTGCATTTTTTAGATAACCAGTAGCATTTTAAAACCTGGAACTCTAAGCTAATTTTTCTAAAGGGCTTTTTTTCCCTCTCTCACTGCTTATTCTCCTCCAAACTTTACCAGAAAATACATGATTTTCATGGGGTCTATCTTTCCATGGTCTCCCTCACTGTTTTAGAGATGACTTGAACTCAGACAAGAAATATGCTATTGGGCCACATTTTGTAAACAATTCGGATATATTATCTGCCATTTGGTGTGACATTGAAGGAAAATATTTAAAGTTGTTACCGTCCTGAAATTGCCACACCATGTGGTGACCATGCTGTAAAGTGGGAATAACGTATCTGCCATACCCAGTTGTGGTAAGGAGTAGCATCAATATCAAAAGCACATGGCACAAATCTGGTGTAAAAATTGGTCACTATCATTCTATTTCTATATTTTCTTTCTCCAGTATGTTTAACATGATTTCTAACAGGTTCTGCAGACGCTTCAATAGGATGAACTACATTTTAAAATATATATTTTATTGATTTTTTACAGAGAGGAAGGGAGAGGGAGAGTTTGAAACATCGATCAGCTGCCTCCTGCACACCCCTTCCTGGGGATGTGCCCGAAACCAAGGTACATGCCCTTGACTGGAATCGAACCTGGAACCCTTCAGTCCCCAGGCCGATGCTCTATCCACGGAGCCAAACCGGTTAGGGCAAGATGAACTACATTTTATGTGAAATGATCACATTCTCAAAAAAGAAAGGGGAAGATCTTGTCTGAAAGAAACTGCTTATGAAACTGTGACTAAGTTTGTTTTACTAGGTGCCTGCTGCTGAGATTTCCAAGCTACGGGGTAAAAAGTTAAAGCAGTCTGGAGACTAGCCCCCTCTCCCCCTCCCGCCTTCCCCCTCCCGCCCCAATCCTCTCCATGCTCGCTACCATGCCCCCACTGGCAATATAATTCTTGGTGAGGAAGAAAAAATAAATCTGCAGTTGCCTTGAAAAGCATTCATGCAAAATAAAGGCCAGATTCATAAGTAATCTGACTTCTGCATCGCTTTCTAAAACAGTATCCTGTTACTGGCTAAAGCAAACAGAGCGGTTTCAGCCCGGGAACTGACAGGCGGTGCAGAGGGCAAGTTGGAAAGATTAAATATTTGTGCAAAGCCCGCCCCCCTCCCCTTCACAAAGGGCCGCCTTAGTCTGGAATAGAAGGAAATGGGAAGCAGGGGAAGGGGATGCGGGACCTGAGAAGAAGCCTTATCTTTCTGAGGAAGGATTGGATTTGGAGGAGGAGAGGGAGGCAGTGGGGGCGGGGCAGAGAAACCCTGTGCGGGTGTGAGACTCTGGTCACTGCCCGCCCGGCTCCTGCCTTCAGCGCCCAGGCTGCACTTTTGACCTGTGCAGTGGAGTCCGGCCACAGGGGCTCAGGAGAATTCGGAAACAGGATGGCGAGAGCTTTGAAGCTGCCAGGCTGTGATGGCAGAGAGGCCAAAGAGAGGTGCCCGTAATCTCTCGGCAGCACTAACATTAATTTGTAGGGGCTGGAGGAGGGGAGGGCGGCTTGGTGGAAGCCAGCGAAGTGCACTGTGTAAATCCGCAGTCCTAAAGCCTGACAGTAGGAGCAAAAGACAAACCAGAAAAGGAAGATTTTAGGAAAGTGTTTAGAAGTTGCAGTTTTCAAGTCTGCTGACGATCTATCAGAGCCAGGTTCTGCCTCTGAGACATTTTAGTGACTGCCAGGAACTTCGAATTAAAAACCGAAAAAAAGAGAGAGAGAAAACTCACACAATAGAGCGTTCTGTGCAGACAGTAAGAAGATTGCTGATAAAATGAGAATCTTTTAGGAATTTGGATCTTTCTGTGGACTTCGGAGCTCCTCTGGGCCCGCAGCAGAGACCAATACAGAGTCCTCCATGAAAAAAATAAAAGCCCTGGGAGGCCCTTTGAACACAGCTCAAGTGACCCACCTTTGAAGAGGAGGAGGCAGAGAGAGCGCTGGGGGAAGAACAGCCTGGGTCCCATGGGCTGGCTTAGGGACAGCACTAGGCCAGTGGTTCTCACCCCTAGCTGCACAGAAGCACCATTGGTAGACTTCAAAATGCTGATGCCCAGGCCTGACTCACTTGTGTTAAGTCGGGCTCCCTGAGGTGGAGCCCTGACATGGGTATTTTTTTAACTCTCCAATAGATTCTAATGTGCAGCCAGGTCCAGGAACCCTAAGCAAGAGACCTAAAGGGGCCCCGCTAGAGAAGGCTGACTTTCCATCCAGGAGCCTCAGAACACAAACCTTCATGCTTGAGTGAGTGGTTTCCAGCCCTCATGGCATGGGACTCACCTGAGAGCTTTTAGAAAATACTTGTTCCTGGTCTTACCGCCCTCCCCCCTCCCATGGGCCCTTATTTATTTCATCTGCAGTGGCCTCAGCTTTCATCTAAAACCACCCTGAGCCAGGACAGAGAGGAGACAGAGAGAGGAGAGAGGAGAGAGCTAGTGCTGCCCCACTTGGCGAGGTGTGCTGAGTGCAGGCGCTTCTAGGCTAATCACTCCCAGCTGCATGAAATTGAATGCTTAAAGTTTAATAATCCAAAATATAAAGTGCCTTCAGCACCATGTATCAGGAAAAGGACCAGCTGGGAATGAGAAATCTGGAGTTTGGTCCTAGTCTTACTGAGGCTTCCACTCCCCAGGGCCTGCCTCCTGCATGTTGGTTAAAGGACAGCCCACCTCAGTTAAAACCCCATCTCTGCCACATGGTGAGTAACTTGGGCCTCTTATCCTCTGTTTGACCTTCAATTAGTAAATAGCGTTACCTCATGGGTATGATGAGCACTGAAGTGCCTAGCATAAACTCCAGCACAGACAAGTGCTCAGTAAGTTTTTGCTATTATTACAACTGAGCCCAGCAAACTCCCAGGGCCATGTGCAGATGAAGCCTTGAGTGAACTGTGTGGCACTTGGTGGTGCTACTCTCACTGACCTGGCTCTAATTAAGCTGAAGCCAGGACACAAGTTGGGCTGATTCCAGAGTTCCTGGGAATAGAACTTAAAGTCTCTTACTCCTCCTCTTCAGTACTTTCAGAAGGTCCTTTTGAGGCCAAATTTTGAGAAAGTTCTGGAACAGCCCCATGCTGGTCAAATAGGTGACCACCATCAAGTTGGCTAAGCAGTCATGAAATGTTTTATAATTACTTTCTCGTGTGAGGCTGACTGAAAACCAGCTCTTGGGACTGAGCAAAACCTGAATACGAAGACAGCAAGTAATTGGACCAAAATGGTCAAGTTAGAAAGAAAAAAAAAATCAGGTGAGCACTTCCTCATTCTGGATATTTCAAATGCTCCCATGGCAGGTTCTAGACTTGTTTGGGAGAATCTGAAATGCTTAGTTGGCATAGCTCAGAAACTGCAGAAATTTTCAAAAACTTTCGCTTTTGTGTTTTTCCTATGCGAGCTGCCAAATGCACCCTGAAAAGCAACTGAGTTTGGGAATTCCTGGACATCAGTGAATAGGAAGTTTGGGGCATGGAGCTCCCTGAAGTTTTGCTATCTCTAATGGGCAGAGCAGTATGGATCGTACCGTAAAGTCAGGCATCTACATAATAGCCTGCTGCCTGTTTGAACAAAGAAAAGGAAATAAATCCTCCTCGCCCCAACCCCTGCAAAGAAAGAAATTCTTAAAACTATCCTGCCGCACTGAACATAAAGTTTGGAGCCTGGAAAATGGTTTGCCATTGAGCCACCAGTGTTCTGTATGCAGCAAATTAATGAAGCATTGCAGAGAAGAAGAATAATACTCAGTAAATGTTCATATAGGTTGGAAACATTGCTAAGGACTTCTCATACATAACTAAATTCCCTTAGCAGTCCTATGAAATTAATATTATTCCTATTTTACAAATGAGAAAAGTATAGCTGAGTCTAATGAATTTGCCCAATGTCATACAAGGTTAGTTAATTAGCCAAAGTACTTCAAGTCTATGTTTTTCTAGACTGCTCTTAACCATTATACTATGCTACCTGAATACATACCCCCAAACACATTTTACCCAGAATTTTAGTCTCCTATTCCCATAAAAATGCTAACAGATTCCAAAATGGGAAGAAGGCAGAATCATATTTTTATCTCTCCCTCTCTCTGGGATCCTTCCCACTTGTATCAGGGAATAAGTTAGCAAAGGGCAGGCAGCAAGAAGAAGGGAGGGACTAATGGAGAAATCTAAATGGATCAGGAAACAATTGTACAAAACATCTTCAATTAAATTTACAGATTTTTTTAGAAAGTTCAGAAATTTACAATCTCTATTAATTTACAAAATAATAAATTTGTTAGAAAATTTTCTTGCTGAATGAAGGACATGAATTTTTCAACTATATTCCTGGCTTTCCCACTTTTTGACTTTGAAACTTTAAAACCCAGAGTTATCGGATATATGCCTCATGTATCCAGTAGGTTTCTTATTAACTTCTATCTTACTGACCAGCCATGTAATATTTTAAACTTCTGGAAAAGCCTAAAACTGAGATTTGAAAAGGCAAAGGGGCGGGGGAGGAGGAAAGAGACAGTAGTTCTGACAGTCACTGTGTAAGACCAAAAAGAGATATCATAAATAAGGGCCAGGAGCAAAACTGTCTAAAGTGGGAGCAGAGTGCCTAAAAGCACCATAAAGCTCCATAAAGAAGGAACCAATCGAATTTATGTGCTTTGCAGAAAAAGCCCAAACTTGGATCTCCTGCTTACCGAGACTCGGACACACACACACACACACACACACACACACACACACACACACACCAGTGCTAAAAGCTGATTAGAATGTGAGTTACATCCTGCATTTGACCATCTAATCTTCATTTTCCCATGAGTTAATAATTTGACCCCTCTTCAAGGTCTTGCTGTGTGTACTGAAACTGTCTGTTAACTCTCCTATGGACTGCTGGGCTTGGTATTTAATCTCCAGCAGGAATTTCAGAAGGTCAAATTCCCATCTGTGAAGAATGCAGTGCAGGTAATGAAACAAGGCAGGCTAGTTCACCCCCAAGGAGACGGAAATCTTTAAGTGTGGTTGACAAAAGACCTTTAGACTATAGACATTTGGGGCCTAAAGTGGAGTGAAGAGGGAAGAAAATTAGCTCAGGAAGAGACATTCTTAAAGCAGTAGGAAGAAGAAAAACATGATATATAGAGTTGCCAGCTACTGAGACATTTGGTTTCTATTAACTGTACAAGCAATGGTTTGGGTTGTTATTATTGATGTTGTATGTGCATGTGCATTGTTTAATGGGCACCCAAAGCACAGTCAGTAATAAAAATGTATAAAGTGATGCCCTGGCTGGTTTGGCTCAGTGGATAGAGTGTCGGCCTGCAGACTGAAGGGTCCCGGGTGCGATTCCGGTCAGAGGCATGTACCTTGGTTGCGGGCACATTCCCAGTGGGAGGTGTGCAGGAGGCAGCTGATCGATGTTTCTCTCACATCGATGTTTCTAACTCTCTATTCCTCTCCCTTCCTCTCTGTAAAAAATCAATAAAATATATTTTTAAAAAATGTATAAAGTGAGTATGTGAAGGAATTAGAGCTAGAACTTATCGGTGTGTGGAAAAAATAAATCCACATATTTGGAGGTCCCAGGCTCTCTGAAGCCTGTGGTTTCTCATGCCTACAGGGAGAACCTCATACAGTGTCAGCTTTCTCATTTCAAAGTCAAAAGCATACTAAAGCCACCATGAGGCTCATAGTTAAATGGTTTCTCTCTGATTTACACATCAATATTTCTCAGACTGTTGATTTAGCCCAATCATCCCTGATAGCACCTTGCAAAGGAAGCCTTCTCCATGCTCTCCCCTGTGATGCTGTCAGGGCTGGCCATGGAAGACTGGCTGCGACAACACAGTCCATGCTAAATCTGAGTGTATAGGACATTTCTTAGTACTTTCTCAAATTTCAGTTTTGAAACCTTAACCCCAATACTGTAATGGAAATAGTTTTCTTATACAGGTTAATAATAGGTTATGTAGTTTATTGACCATGAATATACTCAGGCCTCTCCTCACAGAAAGGCAACCGGGGAATCAAGGTATCTATCAATTAGCACAGTCTGTGTCAGCATTTCTGTAGTTGGAGGTCAGAGTGTCTAACCTACATGAACTTCTGAGAATCCTGAGGCAGTGGGAAATTGCTGCAGGAACCAACAAAGCACTCCTTTGAAGTTTATAAAATAATAACACAAATAGGTAACTTTTACTGAGAACTTACTGTGTCGGGCATTTTTCATACATTATTGTAATTCTTAGACAACTTGCCCTATGAATGAATAAAATTGAGTCTGTAGAAATGGGGGGTGGAGGGGTCTCTCAATGTCTCACAGACAGTAAGAGGCAAAACCAAAACTTGAATGCATGGATCCATTTGAGTTTGAAGCCTATGTCCATCCTGTGTGCTATGCTGCCTCTTTAGACAAGGTTATTCCACACCTGGGCCAGGTATGAGATAAGATGCCCATTTTTTATTCTGATCTTTGAGTCCTCCCATAGTCTTTCTTTCTCCATCTCAAAGAATTGATGTGATGTCAAGAGGGACCATCCCTGAAATTATCCTAACAGATGCTTAGCAGATATGGAGCCTACATAACTCATCCTTGGTGAGGTGCTTGCTTGATTTTAGCACCAGAATGTAAGAACGGTTTGGAAAATGAATTACCATAATGTTTCTCAGGGAAGCAGTCAGGACCTAAAACTTTGGCAACTGCCATTTTACTGGTATGCTTTCCAAATATGAAGAGTGATGCCAGGAGCGGAGGAATTCCCAGGAATAGCTTCCAACATTCCTGAGTTAGCTGCCATGTGTATGATCTGCTGCTTTACTCTGAGGTTGACTCTGAAGAAGCTCACCATCACCTTCTGCCTGCTACAGAAGACATCACCCACATTTGGATCTCCCACCAACTCTATTTTTGCAAAGCCCCTTGGTTCTCACTTATTCTGAACCAATTTTTAAAAAAAAATATATATTTTTTTTATTGCTTAAAGTATTACAAAGGGTATTACATATGTGTCCTTTTTTTTCCCCCGCCCTTGACAATCCCCTGGCCTCCCCTACCCCCCAGTGTCCTATGTGCATTGGTTATGCTTATATGCATGCATACAAGTCCTTCGGTTGATCTCTTACCCCCCTCCCTCCTGCCACCCAACCCTCCCCGGCCTTCCCGCTGCAGTTTGACAATCTGTTTGAGGCAGTTCTGCCTCTGTATCTATTATTGTTCAAAAGTTTATAATGGTCTCTATTATCCATGAATATGTGAGATCATGTGGTATTTTTCCTTCATTGACTGGCTTATTTCACTTAGCATAATGCTCTCCAGTTCCATCCATGCTGTTGCAAATGGTAAGAGTTCCTTCTTTTTTACAGCAGCATAGTATTCCATCGTGTAGATGTACCAAAGTTTTCTAATCCATTCATCTACTGATGGGCATTTAGGCTGTTTCCAAATCTTAGCTCTGGTGAATTGTGCTGCTATTCACCATAGGGGTGCATATATCCTTTCTGATTGGTGTTTCTGGTTTCTTGGGATATATTCCTAGAAGTGGGATCACAGGGTCAAATGGGAGTTCCATTTTTAGTTTTTTGAGGAAACTCCATACTGTCTTCCATAGTGGCTGCACCAGTCTGCATTCCCACCAGCAGTGTACGAGTGTTCCTAAAATATATTTTATTGACTTTTTTACAAAGAGGAAGGGAGAGGGATAGAGAGTTAGAAACATCGATGAGAGAGAAACATCAATCAGCTGCCTCCTGCACACCCCCCACTGTGGATATGTCAATAACCAAGGTACATGCCCTTGACTGGAATCGAACCTGGGACCCTTTAGTCCCTAGGCCAACGCTCTATCCACTGAGCCAAACCGGTCAGGGCCTGAACCAATTTTGCCTAGGTCCATGACCACCACTTGAGAGAAATTTAATTTTACACTCAATGCATACACATGTATTTGAATTAGGCTTTAAGGACACCCTGCATTTTAAATTATTCCCAAACCAAACAGAACACTCTAAGAGGCTCCTGAGAATTGAGCATGTACACAACTCCTACTGAAGGACATTGGGTCTCCTCTTAGGGCAAGAGTGATAAGCACATATTTGGTCCTCAGTAGGATTGTGTCTTTTGTGCCATACCATTCACAACACATGGCTTTGAATAAGTTCTCAACATGGCTTGTTGATTTTTGAGTTGGTGTAAGGGTTGGTGAATAAGAAAGAAGGGGGAGTTCAGCAGTAAAGAAGAGGAGCAAAGTCCTAGCCAGTTTGGCTCCATGGATGGACGGTAGGCCTGCAAACTGAAGGGTCCTGGGTTTGATTCCAGTCAAGGGCACGTACTTTGGTTGTAGGCTCCTCCCCTGGCCGGGGCTTTTGCAGGAGGCAACCAATCGATATGTGTGTTTCTCTCACATTGATACTTCTTTCTGTCTTTCACTCTCTCTTCCACTCTCTCTAAAAATCAATGGAAAAATATCCTCAGGTGAGGATTTAAAAAAACAAAAAAGAATTAGAACTCTGCCCCTTCATGGGAGACCCAGAGGTTTAGACTCATAATTCCACCTAAAGCCCTTTCAGAAACAGACTTTTGAGTAACTAAGATTGAAAATTGGCTGGCAGATGAAGGCAGGCAGAGATGGAGCCTGGGAAACCTGGGGAAGTTTGTTGGGCCCCATGCTGCTAACAAATTGGCCTTAGAATGCAGCAAGGCCCCTCCAGCACACAGCCAAGTTCTGTGGAAAAAGACACAAACTGTGGATTGCTTAAAGCTTCAAAGAGATTGCTGAATGCCAAAGGACAGTTTCTGACAGTGGTTGGCACCTAAGTACCTCCTGGGAAATCCATAATTAACAAATAAAACAGTCAGCCTCAGTCATCAGAATAGCAGATTCCAAAGGGAGCTCCCAGGAGGCACTAAATTCTGCTGAGATGAATGACACTTTTCTTTTTCGTTTCTTTCTTCATCTTTCTTCTTTATTGATTTGTTATTTTAGTCTCTTTGTTTCATAGATCTAATTTTTCCCTATCTTTTTCTTACCTTTTTTTTCTTCTTTCTCCTGCTTTCTCTTCATTTTTCCTTTTGTTATTTTTGTCTATATACTTTCTCCTCTATTTTCCTTGTCATAATTATTTTCTTCCTCACTTCCTTCATACCATTTTCCTCCCTCTATTATTTAATCTTATTTTATTTCATCTCTGCCCTTATATATTCCTTTTTCTTCCCCTTTTTTCTCCTCCTTTTTTCCTCTTATTCTTTGTTTCTTCCTAATTATCTCTTATTTTGTGTTGTTGTAGAGGTCTTGTGTATGTTTTTGTGTTGTTTTTTATTTTGTTTGTTGTGTTTTGTTTCGTTCTGTTAGCACCCTCCCAACAACTCACATGACATGGTTGGGGATGAGCCTCACAGTCAGCCAGCCTAAGAGGAAATTCCCCCCATGAATGGAGCAACAACATTCAAAATCCAATTACAACAGGAGAGCGCAAATAACTCTCATAAGGAACATTCCTAGAGCACCCAGCTCAGGAGATCCAAAAGACTGCACCACTGGGACCCACAAAATACTTATGACATAAGACCACTACATATACCCTGGTTGGTATAGCAATTTGCTCTAATATACAGAAAGAAATACAAAGAGACAGCAAAAATGGGGAGATAAAAAAACAACCTTCAAATGAAAGGAAAGGAGGAAACTCCAAAAAGAAATGGAGGCAAGCAATTTATCAGATATAGAGTTCAAGCAATGACTATAAGGATGATCAGTGAGAATTTCAATAAACTTGGTGAGAACTACAACAGCATGAAACAAGAAATATAAACCATAAGTAAGAATCCATTGGAAATTAAGAATAACATATCTGACATCAAAATTACACTGGAAGGAATCAAAAGCAGATTAAATTAAGTAGAAGATCAAATCAGAGTGACTTTGAAGAAAGTGTAGAAAAAACACCCAATTAGAGCAGCAAAAAGAAAAAAGAATTAAAAAGCATGAAGATCATTTAAGAGAACTTTGGGACAATGGGACAACGTGAAATGTAACAACATCCACATCATAGGAGTACAAGAAGAAGAAGAAGTGAGCAAGGAATAGATAACTTGTTTAAAGAAATAATGGCAGAAAACACTTCTAACCTGGTGAAGAAAAAGTCACACAAGTTCAAGAAGCACAGAGAGTTCCAATCAAGATGAACCCAAAGATACCCACTCCAGACACAACATAATCAAAATGAAAAACATTAAAGACAAAGAAAGAATCCCACAAGGGAGCACCATTAGAATCTCAGGTGATTCCTTAATAGAAACACTTAAGGCAAGATTGAAATAATATCAAGCATAATCTCAGATCACAATGGCATAAAACTAGAAATAAATTAAAATAAAAACACTCAAAAACATTCAAACACATGGAAGCTAAATTGCATGTTATTAAACAATGAATGGGTTACCAATGAAATCAAGGAAGAAATAAAAAACTTCTTGGAAACAAATGAAATGAACACACAACAACTATGGGACACAGAAAAATCAGTCCTGAAAGGGCAGTTCATAGCATTATAGACCTACCTCAAGAAACATGAAAAAACTCTAATAAACTATGTAACACTACAACTAAAAGAATTAGAAAGATAACAACAATAAAGGCCCAGAGTAAGTAGAAGGAAGGAAATAATAAAAATCAAAGGGGAAATAAATGACATAGAGGCTAAAAAATAAAAACCCAAAAAACCCCAAAAGATCAATGAATCCAAGAACTGGTTCTTTGAAAAGATAAACAGAATGGATGAACCTTTAGCCAGACTCACCAAGAAACAAAGAGGACCCAAATAAATTAAATCAGGAAAGAAAGAGGTGAAATAACAACTGACCCCACAAATCCTTTATAATAAAAGCCTAATATGCTAAGTGTCTGGTTGTCTGGTCATCCATTCAACCAATCAAAGTGTAATATCCTAGTGATATGCTAAGGCCGTTCCATTGCTTGCTATGATGTGCACTGACCACCAGGAGGTAGACAGTTGACCAGTTGACCAGTCACTGTGACATGCACTGACCGACAGGGGGCAGATGCTCTGACCAGTAGGTTAGCTTGCCACTGGGGTCTGGCCCATCAGGACTGAGCAAGACGGGCCAGACATGCCCTGGAGCCCTCCTGTGGTCCCTCCCCAGTTGGCCAACCTCCTGCATCCCTACCTGGCCCCGATCATGCACCAGCGGGGTCCCTCAGCTTGACCTCTATCCTCTCACAATCCGGGATTCCTAGGGGGATGTCTGAGAGCTGGTTTTGGCCCAATCCCACTCAATGTAGGAGCTTCCCCCTGATGATCAGTGTGCTCCCACTGCTGTTGAGCACAATGGTGGCGGCAGGAGCCTCTCCAGCCTCTGTGGCAGCACTAAGGATGTCCAACTGCCAGCTTAGGCCCTCTCCCCAGCAGGCGAACATCCCCCCGAGGGCTCCCGGACTGCAAGAGGGCACAGGCTGGGCTGAGGGACACCCCCCTTGAGTGCATGAATTTCATGCACCAGGCCTCTAGTATAATAGGAAAATAATATGAACAACTATATGCCAATAAGTTGGACAACCTGACCAAAATGGACAAATTCCTAGGAAAATACAATCTCCCAAAACTGAATTAGGAAGAACCAGGAAACCCGAATAGGTCAATAATAATAATAAAACCTGAAATTGAAGTAGTAATAAAAAAAACTCCCAGGAAAAATGAAGAAAGAAGAAAGGAAGAAAGAAAGAAAGAGAGAAAGAAAGAAAGAAAGAAAGAAAGAAAGAAAGAAAGAAAGAAAGAAAGAAAGAAAGAAAGAAAGAAAGAAAGAAAGAAAGAAGGAGAGAAAGAGAGAGAGAGAGAGAGAGAGAGAGGGAGAGAGAGAGAAAGAAAGAAAGAGAAAGAGAGAAAGAGAGAAAGAAAGAAAGAAAGAAAGAAAGAAAGAAAGAAAGAAAGAAAGAAAGAAAGAAAGAAAGAAAGAAAGAAAGGAAGGAAGGAAGGAAGGAAGGAAGGAAGGAAGGAAGGAAGGAAGAAAGAAAACAAAAAGCCCTGGTCCAGACGGCTTCGCATGGCAGTTTTGTCAAACATTCAAAGAAGAATTAACACCTATCTTCCTCAAACTATTCCAAAAAATCCCAGAGGAAGGAACACCTACAACAGGGGTCCTCAAACTTTTTAAGCAGGGGGCCAGTTCACTGTCCCTCAGACCATTGGAGGGCCGGACTATAGTTTAAAAAAAAACTATGAATAAATTCCTATGCACACTGCACATATCTTATTTTGAAGTAAAAAACCAAAATGAGAACAAATACAATATTTGTATTTGCATGTGGCCCACGGGCCGTAGTTTAGGACCCCTGACCTACAAACTCATTTTACAAGACCAACATTATCCTAATCCAAAACCAGATAAAGACACTAAAAAGAAAGAGAATTACAGGCCAATATCTTTGATGAACATAGATGTTAAAATCCTCAACAAAATACTGTTAAATTGGATCCAGCAATATATTAAAAAGATCATACACCATGACCAAGTGGAAATTATTCCAGGCATGCAAGGCTGGTACAATATTCATAGATCAATAAGTGTGATACATCACATAAACAAATTTAAAAAGAAAAATCATATGATCATATCAATAGATGCAGAAAAAGTATTCAACAAAATCCAAGACCCATTTTTAATAAAAACTCTCAGCAAAGTGGGAATAGAGGGATCATACCTCGACATAATAAAGGCCATATATGAAAAACCTACACACTGAGAAAAACTAAAAACATTCTCCCTAAGAACAAGAACAAAACAGGGATGTTTGCTTTCACCACTCTTGTTCAACCATAGTACTGGAGGTTCTAGTCACAGAAATCAGACAAGAAGAAAAAAATAACACTTCCAAATTGGAAAGGAGGAAATACAACTGTCAATATTCACAGATGACATGATATTGTACATAGAAAACCCTATGACCAGCTAGCGTGGCTCAGTGGTTGAGTGTCAGCCTATGAACCAAGAGGTCACAGTTTGATTCCTGGTCAGGGCACATGCCCCAGTTGCAGGCTCAATCCCCAGTAGGAGGTGTGCAGGAGGCAGCCGATCAATGATTCTCTCTCTCATTCATACTTCTATCTCTTGCTCCCTCTCCCTTCCTCTCTGAAATCAATAAAAATATATTTAAAAAAACAAACAAAACTAAAGATTCCACCAAAAAACTACTAGGTTTAATACATGAATTCAGCAATGTAGTGGGATACAAAATTAACACTCAAAAATAGATGGCATTTTTATACACCAATAATGATATCTCAGAAAAAGAAACTAAAACAAACAAAAAAAAAATCCCATTTACTTTTGCAGAAAAGAAATTAAGATACTTAGGAATAAAGTAAACCAAGGAGGCAAAAGACCTATACTCAGAAATCTACAGGATGTTGAAAAAAAGACATTTTAAAAAGACATAAACAAGTGAAAGAATATACCATGTTAATGATTAAAATTAACATCATTAAAATGTCCATACTACCCAAAGCAATCTATAGATTCAATGCAATCCCTAGTTCACAGAGCTAGAAAAAATACTCCAAAAATTCATATGGAACCAAAAAAGACTCAGAATAGCCTCAGCAATCTTGAGAAAGAAGAACAAAGTTGGTGGAATCACAATACTGGATATCAAGTTATACTACCAAGCCACTGTAATCAAAACATCCTGGTACTGGCACAAGAACAGGCATGCAGATCAATGGAACATAACAGAGGATCCAAAAACCAACCCAACCCATTATGCTCAATTCATATTTGACAAAGGAGGCAAGAGCATACAATGGAGTAAAGACAGTCTCTTCAATAAGGGTGTTGGAAAAACTGGACAGATACTAGTATACGCCCAAAAATGAAACTAGACCACCAACTTATACATACACAAAAATAAACTCAAAATGGATAAAATACTTAAATATGAGTAGTGAAACTATAAAAACTCTAGAAGAAAACATAAGCAGCAAAATATCAGACATCTCACCGTGCAGAATTTTCAGATACATCACCTAGGGCAAGAGAAACAAACAAAAAAAATAAACAAATGGAACTATATCAAACTAAAAAGCTTCTGTACAGTAAAAGAAACCTGCATCAAAATGAAAAGAGAACCCACTTTATAGGAGAACATATTTGCCAATGATATATCTGATAAGGGATTAATTTCCAAAATATATAAAGTACTTATACAACTCAACACAAGAAAGACAAACAACCCACTTAAAAAATGGTCAGAGGACCTGAATAGTCACTTCTCCAAAGAGGACATACAAATGGCCAAGAGACATATGAAAACATGCTCAACATCACTAATCATCAGAGAGATGCAAATTAAAACAACAATGAGGTACCACCTCACACCTGTCAGAATGGCTACTATCAATAAATCAACAAACAACAAGTGCTGGTGAGGATGTAGAGAAAAAGGAACCCTAGTACATTGCTGGTGGGAATACAGACTGGTACAACCACTATGGAAAACAGTGTGGAGTTTTCTCAAAAAATTAAAAATGGAACTGCCATCTGACCCAGTGATCCCACTTCCAGGAATATATCCTAAGAAGCCTGAAACACCAATTAGAAAGAATATATGCACCCCTATGTTCATAGCAGCGTTATTTACAGTAACTGAGATCTGGAAACTGCCCAAGTGCCCATCAGTAGATGAATGGATGAAAAAACTATGATACATTTGCACAATGGAATACTATGCAGCTGTTAGAAAGAAGGATCTCTTACCCTTTGAGACAGTATGAAGGGACCTGGAGAGTATTATGCTAAATGAAATAAGTCAGACAGGTAATGACAAATATCACATGATCTCACCTAAATGTGAAATCTAATGAACCAAATAAACTGATGAACAAAATAGATCCAGAGACATTGAAGCATGCAACAGACTGAGGTATTTCAGAGGGAGGTGGGGGCAGTGGGGTGGGAAGGGATTAACCAGAGAACTTATATGCATAACCCATGGACACAGACAGTGTGGTGAAGGCCTGGGGAGGGTATGGGAGCAGGGTGGAGGGGGTCAATAGGGTCAGAAAGGGGGACATCTGTAATACTTTCAACAATAAAGATAAAGTTTTGAAAAGAATTAGAGCTCTGGTCGGTGTGGCTCAATTGGCTGGAGTGTCATCCTATGTACCAAAGGACGGCAGGTTCAATTCCCTGTCAGGGCACATGTCTAGGTTGCGGTTTGGGTCCCCAGTCTAGGCATGTGTGGGAGGCAACTGATTGATGTTTCTTTCTCACATCAATGCTTCTCTCTGTCTCTCTCTCTCTCCTTTCCTCTCTCTCTCTCAAAATCAATTTTAAAATATCCTTGGGAGAGAATTTTTTTAAAAAAGAATCAGATAATTTCCATAATCAGTGGAAAAATACATTTTCAATGAAGAACCCTTTATGATTAAACAGGAAAATGATAATGAAAATAAGCATTCCAGATTTTCTTTATATTTCTTCTTTTATTCTTTTTTTAAAATATATTTTTATTGATTTCCAGAGAGGAAGAAAGAGGGAGAGAGATAGAAACATCAATGATGAGAGAGAATCATTGATTAGCTGCCTCCTGCAAGCCCCACACTGAGGATTGAGCCCACAGCCTGGGCATGTGCCCTTGACCAGAATCGAACCTGAGACCTTTCAGTTCGCAGGCTGACGCTGTATCCACTGAGCCAAACCAGCTAGGGCTCTTTTATTCTCCTTCCTCCCCCCTGTGGAAGTAGATACCTCTACCAGACACAATATACACTCACATTTTTGTCTCTAGATGCAATTATCAGCAAACAGCTATTGGAAGAATTGTTGAAAACCTTTTTAAAGTCACTGTCTTTCAAATAACCTACTTCTATTTATTCCTTCCATTGACTAGCTTAGAAATGTGCATGTGTATCTATGTCTCTTTGTATCTTTCCACTTTAAACTTCTTTCTCACTCTCTCTTCTGCCTTTTCTACCATCTGGATTTTGGCAATTAGCAGTTATACAGCTATTAATTTTCTGAATATTTGCATAAAATAATCCTAAAAAAACAGGGATAAAGTACTCCATCTTTTTTCCGTATTAACTATTTGGGTTAATAGAGTGAACACTGAACTTAAGAATCAGAGACTTGGATTCAACTTCTGGATTTATTCATTTGCTAGCTGTGTGATGAAAATGTATTTAAACTCTATAGTTGACTTACCTGTGAAGTATGATAATACCTGCCTCACAGTGTTATTCTTAATATTCAATGGACAGATGTATATAAAGTATTTGGCACTTAGTACCGGACACACAACATATAGTTTATTCCTTTCTGGGAAAACCAAAGTTGATCTTAACACATGGTGGAGACACATCATTACTACATGGGTGCCTGAAAGACCAAATAGGGGTCTGGCTTAACATGGTAGAAGTAGATGCTTCTACCAGAGCTGTCATGTTGGAAAGATAATTGAATATCTTAGGTATAACTATTAGTCAGAAAGCTAAATAACCTGATCTGTTTTTCCTGGTGCATGTAAGATCTGGAGTTCTCATTTGCTTCCAAATGATGAAAGAAGACTCACAAAAACAATTGAGATTGAAGTCTTGCCAGTCAGGTGGTTGGATATAGAAAATTATTTTATTTTAATGTAATAAAGAAATGTGACATATCTTACATTATGGGATGCAGAGCAATTATCCCCAAACTCTATTTTTATCCTGGTTATACAGAGCTGCCTTTTTGCTCTTAACAATGCCTTCCTGCCCTTCTAACAAGACTCTTGAGAATGAGGGTGAGTGGCTTCTCCTTAGTTGCCCAGACAAACCTACTCCCTGACCCGACTGAGTAGAAAGCTTCTAAGGGTGGTTCAGCATGTGAGCAAAAGTGACTGAAATTCACTTTGGAGAGGAAGGTGAAATGTTAAAGATGCATATACAATGGAAAGGAAAATTCTACCTCCTCCTTTTTAAAAATTAATTGGAGGCGGAACCAAGATGGTGCCGTAGGTAAACACCTGGACTCGCTACCTCCCACAACCACATCAAAATTACAACTAAAATACAGAGCAATAATCATCCAGAACCACCTGAAAGCTGGCTGAATGGAAGTCCCACAACTAGAGGAGTAAAGAAGAAAGCACATTGAGATTGGTAGGAGAGGTAGAGGTGCAGAACAGGCTGGACCGGCACCCACATGTACTGCTTTTTTAATCAGAAGGGAAATCGTCTCTGTGGAGGCCCCCTGTGATGAGCAAGGGGTCCCAGCCCCACACCAGAACCCCAGCCCAGGCTCCCAGAGCTTGGAAAAGAAGTCCCTATATACAGGCTGTAAAAACCAGTGGGGGTTGGGGCTCAGTGACACGAGGCTGTTGGAGATCCAGCTGGTCCTCTTCAAGGGCCAGCACATAAACTAAACTTACAAGGTCCCACTTCCTCTGAGCTCCAGCACCAGGACAAGGCTCTGGAGGACACAAACACAAATGATGAGGAACGAGATTGTCTGGCATTGGGGCAAGAACTCAGGGGTGGCTTTCTCCCAGACAAAGGTGCTCGCCGAAGTCATTATTCCTATGCTGAGACCTTCCCAGTTGCAGGGATGACTGACAGCCATTTCTGTTTGCTTTGCCCTGGTGATTCCCTGAGACCCTGCCCCATTCAATTTGTAGCCCCACCCAACCTGTGTGCAGCTTTTGCATATGAATAGCCTGAACTCAGGTTTCAGACTTTGCTAAAATCTCTCAAACAAGCTAAAGCTGGGTCAGAGTGCCCCAAACCTATAAATAAAAGGCCCAAGACCCAGCACTAGCACCAGCCTTCTTTGCTTCACAGCTGGGCCTCACCTGGACACTTCCAAACCTGATACAAATAGGAGGAATCTGCAGATCTCTTTGTAGCTCCTACCAAGTGGTCCCAGGCAGTGGTTGACTTTGCATCACCCTGGAGACCCAAGAGCCAGTGCACCCAGTGATCAGTGTCAGACCATACCAGATTAGAACTCTATACATCCAAAAGTGACACACTCAAGGGGCAGACTCAGTGAGCACAAAAGCCCCACTGAAGCAAGTCTTTCTCCATAGGGGTGTCTCCTGCACAGAAGCTTTCCCACTGTAGTTGCAGCTCATCTTCACAGCCAATTGGCTTAGAGGTCAATTCCTCCTGGGGACACCAAAGGAAATCAAGTCTCAACTACAACAAGACTGTGCATATAGCCCACAAAGGGGTGCACCTAGAGTGCCCAGCTCAGGTGACTGGGGAGGGTAAGTTACTGGGCCCTTGAGGACACCTACTACACAAGGCCACTCTACCAACTCAAGGAGACATAGCAGCTCTACCCAGTACATAGAAACAAACACAGTTAAGTAGCCAAAATGTGGAGACAAAGAAATATGTCACAAATGAAAGAAATGGACGCAAACAAACTACTGGATATAGAGTTCAAAACTACAGTAATATGGTTATTCAAGAATCTTCATAAGACCGCCAAGGGACTTAGTGAGACTTTCAAGGATCTTAGTGAGATTGTCAAACACATGGAAAAGGACCAGGCAGAAATTAATCATGCACTGACTGAAATAAAGAATAATATACAGGGATTCAACAGTAGAGTAGAGAATTCTGAGAATCAAATCAATGATTTGAAATATGAGGAAGAAAAGACACCCTATCAGAAGGGCAAAAAGAAAAAAGAATCCAAAAATATGAAGATAGTGTAAGGAGCCTCTAGGACAACTTTAAGTGTACCACCATTTGCATTATGGGGTTGCCAGGAGAAGAGAGAGAGCAAGATATTGAAAACGTATTTGAAGAAAAAATGACAGGAAACTTCCCCTACCTGGTGAAAGAAATAGACTTACAAGTCTGGGAAACACAGAGAGTCCCAAAAAAGAGGAACACAAAGAGGACTACACCAAGACACATCATAATTAAAATACTAAGGGTTAAAGACAAAGAAAGAATCTTAAAAGCAGCAAGAGAAAAGCAGTTAGTTACCTACAAAGGAAGTGCCCATATGCCTGTCAGCTGATTTCTCAACAGAAACTATGCAGGGCAGAAGGGAGTGGCAAGAAATATTCAAAGTGATGAATAGCAAGGACCTACAAACAAGATTACTCTACTCATCAAAAGCTATCATTTAGAACTAAAAGTCAGATAATGAGCTTCACAGACAAGAAAAGGTTAAAAGAGTTCATCACCACCAAAGCAGTATTACATGAAATGTTAAAGAGTATTCTTGAAGAAGAAGAAGAAGAAGAAGAAGAAGAAGAAGAAGAAGAAGAAGAAGGAGGAGGAGGAGGAGGAGGAGGAGGAGGACAGAAGTAGAAAAGGAAAAATATGGACAATAAAAAGGCAGTGGGCAGTGTCATTTATCCTGGTGTGCCCTGGAAATATCATTATCTATATATGGCAGGAGAAGTTTTGGAAATATCTGTTTAGTTCTGAAATGAAATTCTCCCTAGAGATTACTGATATCTAAAGCAAGATACTGTAAAGAAAGTAGAGTTAATAAATTCATAATTGTGGTGTCATTTATAATTGTGTTTGCTTTTTCAATTTTTAAACCTCTTTTTTAAAATCTAGAACCTTTCAAGTCAGTAATAAAAGAGTGTAGTTTATTTATGACCATGTCAAATCTAGCCAGAAGGAATCTAAAATTTCTGGCTAAGAATCACCAATCACTTCTCTAGGGAGAGAAGGTCTAGAGCCAGATGGACCTGAACCAAGTTTGTTCCTCTTCTAGATCATTGGGCATGAGACAGAAAGAATTATGGAAGGGAGAAAGAGCATTTTCTCTAGCCAACTTCTCAAGGTGCTAACAAAATACTGAGGCAAGAGGGGCTATTGACTCCTTAGATTTTAAGGATTAAACCAGAGATCTGACCTCAGAATTGTGTCAACTATTGCATCAAAATACTCACCAGCCCAACCCATGTGACTCAGTGGTTAAACATCAACCTATGAACCTTTGTGAAGCCTCTTTTAATTATATCCCCAGCCCCATCTTCACAAATATAATTCTTCCTCTCTTTGAACCACTCAAAGCATTTAGTTCCCACCTCTAGGATGACACTAATCAGAATCTCCTTTGGAGAAGTTATTTTCAGAAGCCAAATTCCCAACCAGATTGTAAATTCCTTAAAGCAGCGTTATGCTTATCACTGGACACTGCACAGAGAGGTTGTTAAATGCATTTATTTAAATTATTTAAACTGCATATGGATTAATAAAGTTGCATTCAGGATGTTTCTTATCCACTTAGAGTGATTTTTATAGAAGGAATGCATACACACACACACACACACACACACACACACACACTCCTAAGAAGATAAACAGAAAAGAGGAGTTATGTTGATAGAGTATGGACACCAAAAGCACAATAGTATATGAACTTCTAAAGCTGGAATTAAAGTTTCACTGTTATCCGATTAGCTTTTCTCATTTATATTTCAGGTTAAAATTGCCATGCAATTACATTTTCCAAGAAGTACAGTCACTCAACTAAGAGTCTAGAAAACTGAGTTCTAGTGTTGGTTTTGCTGCTAGCTAGCCATTTGACTCTGGAGGAGGCTTAATCTCTCAATCCAAACTTCCATAAAATTAGGAAATTTTTTAAATCATTTTTTAACTTTTCAATTACAGTTGAAAAACAATATTATATTAGTTTTAGGTGTACAGCCCAGTGATTAACATTATAAAACTTACTAAGTGATCATTCCAAAAAAATCTCATACCCATCTGACACCATGCCTAGTTTTTAGAATATTATTGACTATATTCTCTATACTGTACTTTACACCCTCATGACTATACTATAACTACTAATTTGTACTTCTAAATCCCTTCACCTTTTTTACCCATCTCCCAACCCCCACCTCCCATCCAGCAACCATCAAAATGTTCTCTATATCTATGAGTCTGTTTCTGTTCTGCTTGTTCATTTATTTTTATATTCAGTTATTGATAGATATGTATTTATTGCTATTTTATTGTTCATATTTTTATCTTTTTTCCTTCTTTTTCTTAAAGAAAATCCTTTAACATTTCACATAATACTGCTTTGGTGGTGATGAACTCCTCTAGCTTTTCTCTTGTCTGGGAAGCTCTTTATATGTCATTTAATTATAAATGATAGCTTTGCTGGGTAAAGTAATCTTGTAGGTCCTTGCTTTTCATCACTTTGAATAGTTCTTGCTACTCTCTTCTGGCCTACAAAGTTTCTAGGGAATTTTACTAAATCATCTATATGGTTTTACAATTTTTTTGAAAAAACATTTCATTTGTATCACATCCTCAAATTAATATATTTTATTGGTTTTTTACAGAGAGGAAGGGAGAGAGATAGAGAGTTAGAAACATCGATGAGAGAGAAACACCGATCAGCTGCCTCCTGCACGTCTCCTACTGGGGATATGCCTACAACCAAGGTACATGCCCTTGACCGGAATCGAACCTGGGACCTTTCAGTCCGCAGGCCGACGCTCTATCCACTGAGCCAAACTGGTTTCGGCCATCCTCAAATTAACATGACTCTCGGATCCTTATGAGAATAAGAAAAGGCAAAGTCAGATCTCTGCTTAGAAAAAAAACATGATTTCTTTCTTTTCCTTTGTTATCTGAGATTTTATCATCTGTTTTTCATATTTCTAATAAGAATTTCAAATCCCTATTTTCTATACCAAAGAGAAATGACACTATTACAGATGAGGAAACTGGAACTCAGAGAGTTTATTCATGTTAAGTGTCTTGCCCCAAATCACACAACTAGTAAATGTCAAGGCCAGTCTCCAGACCTGCACTTGGTCACTCCAGCCTCGGTCATCTCCCAGTGTTTCCTGCTGCCCAACACAGTGAAAGGGAGCTGCAGAGGTAGGAGGTGAGTCTACAGGTCTCTCACTGACTAGGTGAGAAGTGGGCTCTTTGGGCTCATGTCACTGAAAGACTGCTAGCATTTTTTGCACTCAAGGGATGAGAGTTAAACTCCAAAGGGAAGAGGTGTCATTCTTCGAGGAAATTCTATGAATCTGTATTTGAATTGGAGGTATAGGAAAGAGAAGAAAGACTATATCTATTTCTCTATAGTTTCTGACATTAAGTCCTGATAACAAAAACTTGGAAAGGAGAAGGGAGGAACCTCAGTTGTACCTGTGGTCCAGGTATAAAGGTATTCTTTCAGCTTAACAATAACCCACAACCACTGATTCGATGTGGCTCAGGGTTGAGCATCAACCTATGAACCGGGAGGTCATGGCTTAATTCCCGGTCAGGGCACATGCCTGGATTGTAGGCTCAATGCCCAGTAGGAGGCATTCAGGAAGCAGCTAAATGATGATTCTCATCATTGGTGTTTCTACCTCTCTCTCCCTCTCCCTTCCTCTCTCTTAAATCAATAAAAACATACTTAAAAAATATTTTTAGCCCTAGCCAGTTTTCTCAGTGGTTAGAGCATTGGCTCACAGACTGAAGTGTCACGGGTTCGATTCTGGTCAAGAGCATGTATCTTAGTTGCAAACTCTCACATCAATGTTTCTATATCTATCTCTTCCACTCCCAATCTTTCTGAAAAATTCTCAAGTGAGGATTAGTAAAATGTATTTATTTAAAAAAAATTTTTTTAAGTATTCCTTCATTGGCTGCTGTGTCAGCCCACATGTGCCTCAGTAGACAAGTCTTCTCACAGACCCAATGAGAACAGCAGGAAATGGTAAGAATTGAAATGCCATAAAACCCAGGGACCTTCTTCAGCACCTCTTGACTCTGCTATTTCCCAGAGACCAGCCACTATATTTTTGGCATCTCTTATGATGCCTGCTCTGAATGCTCCATATTTCTAAATACACAAGAATTGTAGCTTGATAAAGATTCAGAGTGGCAATCTATCTCCTCCTTCTGTCTTTCAGCATGAATGCTCTGTGGTTAAGTATCTCAGCTTCAAATACCAATTACAGATGTCACTGAACATTCTCGAGTCTCCTTTCAAGTCAATTCTTATCCCAGATAAGATTAAGAGCAAACATGCACATAAAGGAGATATAATAATTTTGTTAGTGTACTGATAAGGATGTTCTGACTATGAAGTTATCTATTGTCTTGGACCAAACTGTTAGCTTGACATTTCCAAGGCTTTTCTTTTCCTCAGTTCCATTCTTCTCTGTATTTTTTGGCCCATTTGCTGAGACTTTTTCTACAGCTTGGGTAGAAAAAGTCAAGGTGCAGTGCCAAGGCTAATTTGTTTCTTTTCCCCAAATGCTCCATTTCCCACTTTGCAAAAAGCTGGCTCCTAGCTGACTTGCTGAAGTTGATGCCTCAGAGAAATTCACTCTTAAGTTCGAAGTTAGCCAAGGCTCAGCTCCTGGGAGGTCCCTCCCTTACCTGACAGAGCAGGGGAGGTTCCTGCCTTCCCAGGTTCACAATTGCCTGTAAAGTTTTCTGATCATTTACTTACAATTAGACTTAAACCTAACTAGAAACACGTGTGTTGTTTTCAGTCCCACTTCCTGTGGCCTGAAAAAAACTGACAGTTCTTGACAGTCTGAATTTTATCTTTCCACTTTGGGAGCCACACAGCAGAATTATATTCCTTAGTCAAACAAACGAACTACAGAGGGTCCATTATGCTGCTGCTCCAAAACAGGAAGCTGGGGTTAGTGATGGCAAACGCTGGTTTTACATAATGAGGGATGCTTGGGCTGCACTTACCGCCGGTGCATTGCAGGCAGAACCCAGCAGGGTCTGTTCCTTCCAATCCTGGAGCTTTGTTCAGCTTCGACAGCCACACCCTCAGACCTGCATGACCAGGCTCCTTTCCCAGGAGAAGTACCGGCCCTCACATTTGGCAAAGGGTCTACTTGCAGAGGAACTGCGCTGACCTTCCTGCGCTTTGAGAATTGACACAGCCATGGAGACCGTTTCCAAGTATCCTCCCTCCCCACTTATCCACTCTCTATTGTGCCTCTAGGGTGGCTTTGCCTCGGGGCCACATGTAGGTGGGCTCAACCACAGAGGGAAAGCCCAGCGACCTTTTATGAATACCACCAGAAGAAGAAGAGAGCCTGTCCAAGGGTCCAGATGTGAGTAATCTGTGGACAAGTAGAGGGAGAATGACACTTGTCATTCTGCCTTCACCTCCAAGCTCACCCTTTCTGGATACAGCCAGTACTTCCCTTCTAACTTTGGCTCCAGTGACCACAAAGGGCCTTCCAATCGGCCACAGGGAAGTTGACATTTTAAAAAATCGAAGCCGCCAGAGCAACCTAACCTCAGCTTCACCTTGGGTAATGTGGACTTGGCTGGCTGTGGTCTGAAAAAGTAAACTGCTGATAGGCCTCCCGAGAGCTCTGTGAGGCTCCTTTATGAAGCTTTAAAAACAATCTCAAGTCTTCTGCAAAAGGCCCTCAGGGGCCACCCACCCACTCCGGACATGAATCATTTTACATGTGTATTATGCACATCCTATAACAATGCCACCCACTGGTTATAGACCCCAGGGGCTTTCAAAGAGAAATTTCAGGGAAAGAAGCCCAAGTTCAGTTGCTCATTGGAGAATGTGTATCCTTTGGGCCAGGAAGGAAAGAGAGGGAACCTCCTTTGAAATCCTTCCTGGTGACCACCCCAGTTAGTTAAACCATTAAGCACTTGGTTTTCTTATTTCCTACCCCAGATTTCCTAGCCAAAGACCAGTAAACGTGAATTTTCCCACCAAAGGCTAGTAAGAATATAATTTTATAATATGGAATGGACGCAAATTTTTATTTTTATCTTTAAAAAAGATCTATATGTTCAAATAGTTAACAATTCTGGCCAAAAGTCACCAAGAGAAATCAGAAGTCCATTCTCTCAGCAACTTTTATAGCTGAACAAAACCTGGATGTTAACCACTCCAAGTTTAAGGTGCTCAAACACTATGCCCAAGCCGAAATATATTGTTTAATTTGTTAAAGAAAGAGAGAGAGAAAGGAAGAAAGAAGAAAATCAAGTAGGAAGACACTTCAAATTCCAGAAATGCAAACCTCAAGTTATGAGTGTGGTAGGCGTTAGTCAGACATGAGCAGAGCAAGGACGATGGGCCAGGTACTAAAGGTTACCAGGGCAGAAAGCCCTGGGTGCCTAGCAAGGGACAGTTATAGGGTGGAACCTCATCCCCAGGGTGACCTTTCCTACCCTAGCATCTCACTCGTCATTCACTGTGGACCCCCTGACCTTTCCTCCCTAGAAATAACATCTAGGCCTCAGTTGTACTTCAGCTCCTGGCCCAGAGAAACAGCAAAACCAAATCTGAGACACCGTGGCTGACCTCAGGACCAGCAGTACTAACTAATGTCTTCCTGCCCTGGAGACAGCCAATCAGTAGAGACCACAACCCTGAAAGGACACACCTGGAAAACTGATGAATATTGAGATCCTTCCCCTGTGACCCCCCCTAAAATCTCTACCCTTGAAAGCCCTTAGGATGGAGGACCCAGCACACTTTCCCTCCCAGTAACTGCCCCTCCCCCACCCCCACAGGTGCATTACCCTTAACCTTCTCCCTCCTAAGCTCCAAGGGCCCTTCCTTTGCCTATGTAACTTGTTTCCTGAGCCCATTTCCTTTACCACTTACTTCTTCTACTAGTATATCTATGACTTTCTAAATAAACTTTCCCTAAAGTTTGAGCCTTACATCTGAATTATTTCCTAGCCAGAACTCAAGTACCAAGGTTGCTGAACCAAGGTCCACTCTGACCTCACCGGTCTAACACGTGGTGCTATTCTTGCCACCACCAATGTGAGTACAACTAACTTACTCCATGCTCCTTCCCACCTAAAGAAAGTTAAGCTTACATTGATTATATGGAGACTTATATGCCCACCAAGCAGAGTTAATGTATAATTCGGGGATGATATTTGCTTTCAATACTGAAAATAACCTTTAATCTGTCAGGTAAAAAAAGTGTTTCAGGGAATTAATAATTCAAATGGTACAGTATTTTCTCAGTGTGACTATAAAGGAATTAAATTCCCTCCTATTATGTCAAGCTGCAAGTTAACTTCAATTTTCAAAAGATGCCAGGATTCAAGAGTCATAGTTTGAATTCCTTCTGAAAAAAAAAAAAATGCTAAAGCTTAAACTGCAGCTGCTCCTACTCATAGTGACTGGTTTCCAGAGAGGAAGATCCTACTTCTGGTAGAAGGAAGTGCCCAGAAAGTTTAACAGCATTAAAGCTGATGCTAGGCAGCACTCAGGGAGACCAAGGGAGGCCTCGACCCAACACAGATACCAGGGTCCAGGTGTTTTGTCACCACACAAGAAAAGATTTGAGAGCAAGAAGAAAAGATTTAACTAAGTACAGTAGATTTGTTAAAGCCAAAGTGACAATGGATGACCTCAGAGAATGAGACACGCCAGTGGGGTCTGGGTGGAAGGTTTTTATTAAAAGTAGGGAGGTAGGGTGAATAGGGTGGTTCTCAGGTCCTAACACCTGTGAGTTGACTGTGAACTCGGCTATCTTTGTCCCTCCTTTCTAGACAGCAATTTCTTTTTTGATCTCCCCAAGAGTGTAATGGAGACTCAGGGGCAGTTGGTCCCAAAACCTCAATGCAAATTTATTCTAAAGATTAGCCCTGTTGGTCACTTTTTAGTCAATATGGCTGCCAACTCTGTTTTTGTCTCAACAGAAAACTGGGGAGAGGAAGGGAGAAATAGGTATGTGGTCAGTAAAGTCCTATCTCCAATGTTCCAGCCAGGATGGAAAAGGGGAGAGGTAGAACGTGAGTCTTTTGCCCCCTACTCTAACTTTCCTGCCTCAAGATCAGTTTATGTAAAAACTATATGAATATTTAAATGCTCAGAATCTGCTCAAAAATATACTCCATAAGATTAGCTCTAAACCTTGGGCAGATAGAGCAGTAGTCATTACACTTCATAATCATGTTTGGAGAAAACAGATTCAGGAAAAATTCAATTGGAGTGGACATTTTAATTAGTAATCATTAACATAAAAATAGAACATTTAAATAAAAATTAATATTTTTTCTTGAACATTAACTTACCAGACACTGAATAAATGCACAAATTAACAAGTGTAATGCAAATAAACCTATTTTTTTTGTTCTCCAGAAGTGAAATATTTCCTGTTGCACACACCAAACAAGTCAGCACAAGACTAATGACATGGCAATCAGCTGCTAAA
Organism: Myotis yumanensis; assembly: GCF_028538775.1. Taxonomy (NCBI): domain Eukaryota; kingdom Metazoa; phylum Chordata; class Mammalia; order Chiroptera; family Vespertilionidae; genus Myotis; species Myotis yumanensis. The sequence goes on from NW_027223752.1 coordinate 102,928,984, forward strand.
ATATTCGCTGCTAGTATTAATGGAGAGAAATGGTGCACCTGTGTGTAAGGGAAATAAATGCAACACGATTATAGTAATCAGTCATTAGCAAACATTGTAGTTCATTAGTAATAATTATGTATAACAGAATATTGTAAAAATTAAGTTATGAAATTTTTATTAAAACATTTCTTACATACCTTTATATTGGTTGGGCCACAAAAATATTCACTGTAGGCCCCATGCAACCCATGGGCCGCGTGTTTGACATGATTGGTGTAGATGTACCACTGGTTTTTAATCCACTCATCTGCGGATGGGCACTTAGGCTGTTTCCAAATTTTAGCTATGGTAAATTGTGCTGCTATGAACATAGGGGTGCATATATCCTTCCTGATTGGTGTTTCTGATTTCTTGGGATATATTCCTAGAAGTGGGATTACTGGATCAAATGGGAGTTCCATTTTTAATTTTTTGAGGAAACTCCCTCCTGTTTTTCACAGTGGCTGCACCAGTCTACATTCACACCAACAGTGCACAATGGTTCCTTTTTCTCCACATCCTTGCTAGCACTTGTCGTTTGTTGATTTGTCGATGATAGCCATTCTGACAGTTGTGAGATGATAACTCATTGTGGTTTTGACTTGCATTTCTCAGATGATTAGTGACTTTGAACATGCTTTCATTTGTCTCTTGGCTTTCCTTATGTCCACTTTTGAAAAATAACTATTAAGGTCCTTTGCCCATTTTTTTTTAATTTTTTTATTGCTTAAAGTATTACAAAGAGTATTACATATGTGTCGTTTTTTTTTCCCCGCCCTTGACAATCCCCTGGCCTCCCCTACCCCCCAGTGTCCTATGTCCATTGGTTATGCTTATATGCATGCATACAAGTCCTTCGGTTGATCTCTTACCCCCCTCCCTCCTGCCCCCCAACCCTCCCCGGCCTTCCCACTGCAGTTTGACAATCTGTTTGAGGGAGCTCTGCCTCTGTATCTATTATTGTTCAAAAGTTTATAATGGTCTCTATTATCCATGAATATGTGAGATCATGTGGTATTTTTCCTTCATTGACTGGCTTATTTCACTTAGCATAATGCTCTCCAGTTCCATCCATGCTGTTGCAAATGGTAAGAGTTCCTTCTTTTTAACAGCAGCATAGTATTCCATCATGTAGATGTACCACCGTTTTCTAATCCATTCATCTACTGATGGGCACTTAGGCTGTTTCCTGATCTTAGCTATGGTGAATTGTGCTGCTATGAACATAGGGGTGCATATATCCTTTCTAATTGGTGTTTCTGGTTTCTTGGGATATATTCCTAGAAGTGGGAGCACAGGGTCAAATGGGAGTTCCATTTCCAGTTTTTTGAGGAAACTCCATACTGTCTTCCAGAGTGGCTGCACCAGTCTGCATTCCCACCAGCAGTGCACGAGTGTTCGTTTTTCTCCACATCCTCTCCAGCACTTGTCGTTTGTTGATTTGTTGATGATGGCCATTCTGACAGGTGTGAGATGGTACCTCATTGTTGTTTTGATTTGCATCTCTCAGATGATTAGTGACTTTGAGCATGTCTTCATATGTCTCTTGGCTTTCTGAATGTCCTCTTTTGAAAGGTGTCTATTTAGGTCCTTTGCCCATTTTTTGATTGGAATGTTTATCTTCCTTTTGTTAAGTTGTATGAGTTCCCTATAAATTTTGGAGATTAGGCCCTTATCAGATATGACACTGGCAAATATGTTTTCCCAGGAGGTGGGTTTTCTTGTTGTTTTGTTGATGGTTTCTTTTGCTGTGCAGAAGCTGTTTATTTTGATGTAGTCCCATTTGTTCATTTTCTCTTTAGTTTCAAGTGCCCTAGGAGTTGTATCAGTGAAGAAATTGCTTCGGCATATGTCTGAGATTTTATTGCCTTTAGATTCCTCTAGAATTTTTATGGTTTCCTGTCGTACATTTAAGTCCTTTATCCATTTTGAGTTTATTTTTGTATATGGTGTAAGTTGGTGGTCTAGTTTCATTTTCTTGCATATATCTGTCCAATTTTCCCAACACCACTTATTGAAGAGACTATCTTGGCTCCATTGTATGTTCTTGCCTCCTTTGTCAAATATTAATTGAGCATATTGGTTCGGGCTGATTTCTGGGTTCTCTATTCTATTCCATTGATCTATATGCCTGTTCTTGTGCCAGTACCAGGCAGTTTTGAGAACAGTGGCTTTGTAATACATCTTGATATCTGGTATTGAGATCCCACCTACTTTCTTCTTTCTCAGGATTGCTGCAGCTATTCGGGGTCTTTTTTTATTCCAAATGAATTTTTGGAGAGTTCGTTCTAGATCTGTGAAGTATGCCGTTGGTATTTTGATGGGAAGTGCGTTGAATTTATAGATTGCTTTGGGTAGTGTGGACATTTTAATGATGTTGATTCTACCAATCCATGAACATGGTATGCTCTTCCATCTGTTTATGTCTTCCTCTATCTCTTTTTTCAACGTCCTGTAGTTTTCTGAGTAGAGGTCTTTTACCTCTTTAGTTAAGTTTATTCCTAGGTATCTTAATTTTTTTGGTGCGATGGTAAATGGCATTGTTTTTCTAATCTCTCTTTCTGACAGTTCACTATTGGTGTATAGAAATGCCTCAGATTTCTTGGGGTTAATTTTGTATCCTGCTACATTGCCAAATTCATGTATTAAGTCTAGTAGCTTTTGGATGGAGTCTCTAGGGTTTTGTATGTATAATATCATGTCGTCTGCAAATAAGGACAGTTTTACTTCCTCTTTTCCAATTTGGATGCCTTTTATTTCTTCTTCTTGTCTAATTGCAATGGCTAAGACTTCCAATACTATGTTGAACAGGAGTGGTGAGAGTGGGCATCCCTGTCTTGTTCCTGTTCTTAGGGGAAATGGTGTTAGTTTTTGTCCATTGAGTATGATGTTGGCTGTGGGCCTGTCATATATGGCTTTTATTATGTTGAGGTATGATCCTTCTACTCCCACCATGCTGAGAGTTTTTATCAAAAATGGGTGTTGGATTTTGTCAAATGCTTTTTCTGCATCAATTCATATGACCATGTAGTTTTTTCCTTTCAATTTGTTTATGTGATGTATCATGTTTATTGATTTGCGGATATTGTACCATCCTTGCATCCCTGGAATAAATCCTACTTGGTCATGATGTATGATCTTTCTGATGTACTGCTGGATCCGATTTGCTAAGATTTTGTTGAGGATTTTGGAATCTATGTTCATGAGGGATATTGGCCTGTAATTCTCTTTCATTGTGTTGTCTTTACCTGGTTTTGGTATGAGGGTGATGCTGGCTTCATAGAATGAGCTTGGAAGTGTTCCTTCCTCTTGAATTTTTTGTAGTAGTCTGAGGAGGATAGGTTTTAGTTCTTCCTTGAATGTTTGGTAAAACTCCCCTGTGAAGCCGTCTGGTCCTGGGCTTTTGTTTGCTGGGAGCTTTTTGATGTCTGCTTCAATTTCTTCCATAGTTATTGGCCTATTGAGATTTTTAGATTCTTCCTGATTTAGTTTTGGAATGTTGTATTTTTCTAGGAATTTGTCCATTTCCTGCAGGTTGTCTAGTTTGTTGGAGTAGAGCTGTCCATAGTATTTTTTAACAATCATTTGTATTTCTGTGGGGTCTGTTGTGATTTCGCCTCTATCGTTTCTGATTTTGTTTATTTGGGTCCTCTCTCTTTGCTTCTTGGTGAGCCTGGCTAGAGGTTTGTCAATCTTGTTTATCCTTTCAAAGAACCAGCTCTTGATTTCATTGATTTTCTGTATTGTTTTTTTGGTCTCTATGTCATTTATCTGCTCTAATCTTTATTATCGCCTTCTTTATGCTCACTGTGGGGTTTTCTTGTTGCTCTCTTTCTAATTCTTTGAGTTGTCGAGTTAGATGATTTATTACCATTTTTTTCCATTTTTTTTTTATTGGATTGTTTATCTTCCTTTTGTTAAGATGTATGAGTTCCCTATAAATTTTGGAGATAAACCTTTATCAAAGATAACATTGGCAAATATGTTCTCCCATGCAATGGGCTTTCTTGCTGCTTTGTTGATGTGTTTTTTGTTTGTTTGTTTGTTTGTTTTGTTGTGCAGAAGCTTTTTATTTTGATGTAGTCCCATTTGTTTATTTTCTCCTTAGTTTCCATTGTCTTAGGAGCTGTATCAGTAAAGATGTTGCTATAACATATCTGATATTTTGCTGCCTATGGATTCTTCTAAGATTTGTATGGTTTCCCTTCTTACATTTAAGTCCTTTATCCATTTTGATTTTATTTTTGTGTATGGTGTAAGTTAGTGGTCTACTTTCATTTTTTTGCATGTATCTGTCCAATTGTCCCTACACCATTTATTGAAGAGACTGTCTTAACTCCATTGTATGCTCTTGCCTCCTTTGTCAAATATTAATTGAGCATAATGGCTTGGGTTGATTTCTGGGTTCTCTGTTCTATTCCATTGGTCTATGTGTCTGTTCTTGTGCCAGTACCAGGCAGTTTTGAGAACAGTGGCTTTATAATATAGCTTGATATCTGGTATTGTGATCCCTCCAACTTTGTTCTTTCTTCTGAAGATTGCTACAGCTATTCAGGGTCATTTTTATTCCATATACATTTTTGGAGAGTTTGTTCTAGGTCTGTGAAATGTGTTGTTGGTATTTTAATGGGGATTGCATTAAATCTATAAATTGCTTTGGGTAATATGGACATTTTAATGATGTTGATTCTACCAACCCATGAACATGGTATATTCTTCCATTTGTTTATGTCTTCCTCCATCTCTTTTTCCAATGTCCGGCAGTTTTCCGAGTACAGGTCTTTTACCTTCTTGATTAAGTTTGTTCCTAGTTTTCTTAATTTTTTTGTTTCAATGGTAAATTGGATTTTTCTTCAGATTCTCTTTTTGTTAGTTCATTATTGGTATATAAAAAAGTCACAGATTTCTCGGTGTTAATTTTGTATCCTGCTACATTGCTGAATTCATTTAATAAGTCTAGTAATTTTTTGATGGAGTCTTTAGGGCTTTCTATTTTACAATATCATGTCATCTGCAAATAAGGACAGTTTTACTTCTTCTTTTCCAATTTGGATGCCTTTTATTTATTCATCTTATCTGTTCACTATGGCTAGCACTTCCAGTATCATGTTGAACAGGAGTGGTGAGAGTGGGCATCCCTGTCTTATTCCTGTTCTTAGGGGAAATGGTTTTAGTTTTTGCCCATTGAGTATGATGTTGGCTGTAGGTTTTTGTCATATAGGCTTTTATTATTTTGAGTTATGATCCTTCTATTCCCACTTAGCTGAGAGTTTTTATCAAGAAAGAGTGTTGGATTTTGTCTAATGCTTTTTATGCATCAATTGATATGATTGTGTGATTTTTACCTCTAAATTTGTTTATGTGATGTATCACATTTATTGATTTGTGGATATTGTACCAGCCTTGCATCCCCAGAATAAATCCCCCTTGGTCATGTTGTATGATCTTTCTAATGTAATCTGGATCTGATTTGCTGGAATTTTGTTGAGAATTTTAGCATCTATGTTCATCGGGGATATTGGCCTGTAATTTTCTTTCTTTGTAGTGTTTTTATCTGGTCTTGGGGTTAGAGTAATGCTGGCTTCATAGAAAGAGCTTGGAAGAGTGCCTTCCTCTTGGATTTTTTGTAGTAGTCCGAGGAGGATAGGTTTTAGTTCTTCTTTGAATGTTTGGTAAAACTCCTCGAGGGTCCAAGCACCGAGTCTCGAGGGGCCTGTGGCTGAAGTGGTGGGCTTTGCAGGAGGGTCTCACACTCTGAAACTCACAGAAGGACCCACGTGCCAGGTTACTCGAGGCCTATAGCTGGAGCAGCTGGCTTTTAGGGAGGGGCACACTCCCAGACTCACTGGAGGGTCCAGTCACTGACTCATGTGGGGCCTGTGGCTGAAGCAGCAGGTTGGTAGGAGGGGAGCACACTTTGGGGCTCACAGGAGCCTGCGATCTGGGAGGCTAGAGTCCCTATGTCTGTGGGTCTGCAGATGAGGTAGCAGGTCTTTGGCCAGAGTGGCTGCAAGATCCAGGATGGAGTCTGAGGCCAGTCTGTGTGGTTGTGAGGCTGAGCTTCTAGTCACAGCAGCTCTCCCCATCAAGATGGCATGGTTTCTGTGCCAGAGCTGGCTGCCCCAGGAGTGCTTGCAGTGGTAGCAGGGACTCCCCTTCTAGGAGAGCCTGATCTGCCAGACCCTGAGAGTCCTGCAGGACATAACTGTTCCGCACTCACTCACACACACACCACACACATCCATACACTCCCCTTTTACTTCTTCACTCACTCACACTCTCTCCCTCACTGCTGTCCTGCTGACTACCAACTTGACTCCTCCCTCTGTCTGTTGTTTTCGTGTGGTGGTATTCCATACATCTTTCCTCTGTTTCCTCTTTTTTATTTTTTTGAGCTGTTTGTTATGATTTGGGGATTTTTGTGTGTGGTTACCATTAGGTTTATAAAAAATGAAGTTGCAGATATACCATAGTGTTTTCCCTTTTGAGTGCATCTGATCTTCGTCTTCCTTTGATAGTTCAGACCTTTCCCTCCTCCCCTTTAATTTTTGTTGTCAAAAATTATCCCTATTTATGCTGTAAGGTTTTGGTGATATTATTCATAATGTTGTGACCTTATGTTTTTTGTTTCAGGTAGAATAAGTCCCTTGAGTATTTCCTGCAATGGAGGTCTTCTGGTGATAAAATCCCTCAGCTTCCATATATCTGGGAACGTCTTTATTTCTCCTTCATATTTAAAGGATAATTTCGCTGGGTATATTGTTTGTGGCTGGTAATTTCTCTCTTTCAGATGTTTGAATATTTGGTTCCACTCTCTTCTGTCTTGTAGAGTTTCTTCTGATAAGTCAGATGAAATTCTGATTTTTGTAGGTCACTTTCTTCTTTTTCCTGGATGCGTTAAGAATTTTTTCTTTGTCATTAATTTTTGACAGTTTCAATACCACATGCCTTTGAGAGGGCCTCTTTGTATTGAAGTAACTGGCATTCTGTTTGCTTCTTGGTTTCAAGGATCTAGTTCTTCCCATAGATTTGAGAAGTTCTCATCCACTATTTGTTTTGATAGACTTTCCGTTTCATGCTCCCTCTCTTCCTCCTTCACAATGCCTATAATTCTACTATTGCTTTTATGAATGAATCAGAGAGGTCTCTTAGAGCTCTTTCATTTTTCTTTATGCTCAGGTCTCTCTTTTCTTCCCTCCGCATCATTTCCTGATTGCTGTCTTTGACATCACTAATTCTTTCCCCCATCTGGTTGGTTCTGTTTTCTATACTCCACAGTTTACTCTTAGTCTCCTTTATTGCATGCTTCATTTCCAGGATTTCTAATTGTTTCTTTTTGAAGATATCAGTCTTTTTGGTAAAGTACTTAATTTATTCATTGATTTGTTTTCTGTGTGCACTGAGTTGCCTGTCAGTATTTTCTCACATCTCGTTGAGTATTTTCAGAACTGCAATTTTGAAATCTCTGACATTTATATCACATATTTCCATGTGTTTCAGCCTGGTTTCTGGAGATTTTTTATTTTTATTTCTGGTCATCATCCTTACTGTGGTTCTTCACAGTGTTTGCTCTCTGTTTTCTCATTTATCTCTGAAAAGGTCTTTCTACTATTTTCCAGTAGATGGCACCAAATCGCATGATATATTTTTTTTTTTAATTTTTTATTTTTCTTCTGTGATCCAGTCTTGAACCTTCTCAGCTTATGTAAGATGGTATAGCTGAGCTGCTTAGGCATAGGTATGTTTTCCCCACGCCATGATGGCAACCCCTGACTTACACAGCCCCGCCCCAGGCACCCCTCCTGGGGACCAGTCACAGAGGGAACCCAAGATTTGATTGCAACAGCTCTTCATTTACAGATAATATGCTCCTGGAGCCAACTCCAAGGGCAACAGTAGGTATGTTTTGGGAGTCCAAGCAGTGGCAGGGCTCTGTAGTTCTGTTTCTTTGTCTGAAACACCACCACCTGGCCTGAAAGTGGGGAGCAGCACCGAAGAACCCTGTGCTCTGTTGGGCATCTGCTGACTCACACTCTTCACTCTCTTGCCCCTAGCCCTGCTGGGCTGTCCCCCTGCAGCTCTCTGTTCCTCCTGGCCAAAGGAAGTGCCTGCTACCACAGTGTTTCTCCCCTCTCCCAGCCAGGCTGCAAGCTCCTAGCCCAGTCAGGAGCTCCCAACCGCAGGGCTGCATCTGAAGGCCGTCTGCACTTCCCTCCCTTCTCGTTTCCCTGCTTATTCCTGGATGCCCACCTTTAGGTGTTTCAGTGCATGGGTCTCTCAGGCATGTGTCTGTGTTGAGCATGGATTTCTTTGTTAAACTATAGATGATTAACTTGTTGAAATGTCAGGGGGGAAGGAACAGATACACCCTTACACAAGCTATTCCTCTAATGTCATGCCTCAAGTTTGGTTTCTAATTTAACACTCTGCTTCTTAGATTGACAAACAGAGTTTTCTATTTTCAGTCAAAGATTCTATGATATAGAAAAATTCTGAGCAATTTTTAAGACAATTGTCAAGGTAAGAATTATGGAAGCAAAGAAAAAGATAGTTTATCCAACTTTTTCATATCCTCCCATTCATGTTCCAATCATACCCACACCCACAAGAGTATGAGATTGTCGTAACAGTATAAAGGGGTAAACCACCAGGGTCCCATTTTCACAAAACTTTTACATAAATTTGTCATTTAATTGTAGGCTCTTAGTTGAGACTAGCTCCTTTGGGTTCTATTGTTACAGAAAATTTTCCATAATAGCTTCAATAGTATTCTTCAATTCTTTATTCCATGGTTCTTCTTTATCTGCTCATTAATCTAGCACAGGGTTGGTTCTTCATTCATTCATTCATTCATTCATTCCATTATGAATGAATACATAAGGTCTTTGCTCTCATGGAACTTGTATTTTGATGGAAGTTAGCAATAATCTGAAATATAATGGCAAGGAAGCTTTTGGGGGTTTACTCCAGTATGAAGAGAAAGTGTTTTAATTGACCCCAGGAAAAAATATATTTTATGGGTAAATGGTATAAAGTGTAGGGAACTAGTGGAACCTTCTGATTAGGAAGCACAATGTCAGCATATGATTCCTTGGAAGGCCAGGAATTTGACAGATTCCCATTAGTAGGCCCTTCAGAGAAGCTCCATGCTGATGTGTCTCCTAGTGACCCACTCACAGGCCCCTCCTAAGTGACTTCTTTCCAGCCAAGGAATTATTTATGTTTGAAGGATGTACTTGCATAAAACAAAGCCTGGGAGCCTTACCACAGGGCATTTCTGGATGGAAACCTGACCTTAGAAGCGTGGAGCGTGAGCCCGGGCCCAGTCCATCTGTATCTACACTTCTTTACCAGTGGCCTTCACTTGGATCCTGGCCACACTGGTTGTTACACTCTGCCTCTGGCAGAGACTGGCTTTTCTTTCTGCCTTTACAGGGTGCTTGCAGGTTCCACCCACAGCCAATCAGAAGAAAGCAAGAGTATCATGGAGTCACTGCTTGGCCTATAGTGATCTGCTTTAATGTAAGGTTTACTCCACGGTAAAGCTAGCCAGTGGTGGAACCAACAGTGGGGCCCTCTGACATGTTTAATCCCAGCACCCACAGATGTAATGTCTCCACGCACTCTTCACAGGCAGTCCCAAAGGGCTGGGGCAGGTAGTGCTGACTGATTTTGACAAGGTATAAACCGAGTGACCATATGTAAGTGTTCCCTGAGGAAAAGTACTGGTGAGCTGCTAAGTGAGTCTAGCTGCCTACTCAGCATCCACATTCAATCCGATGTCACCATTTTAGATGTCACATGGTAGCAATATGTACTTTGTAGGCCCCATGAAGTCCAAGCATTGTTTCTTTGTTTGTTTAAAAAAACAAGCCCACAATTGAAGGATAAAAATAAGCTGGGCACTTATGCCACTGTATAATAAACCCTGTTTTTAAAGTGATAGTAATTATGACCATGTGGTATTGAAACAATGGTAGACAAACTAGGTGACACATTTGAAATTCAAAAACACACTAGCTCCTAATATGATTACCTGATTTGTGACAAAGATGATATTGCCATTTCATGGGAAAAAGATTATCTATCAAATAAATGGTGTTGGATCAATTGAATATCTTTTTTGGGGGGAAAAAAAGTATCTTGACTTCACAGCATACACACACACACACACACACACACACACACAATGAATTCCAGAAAGATTATAGATTTAAAGGTGAAAGATAAAATAATGAAAGAGAAGAACATAAAATATCTTCATGACCTTGGTTTTGACAAAGACATCTTTATAAAAACAAACAAACAAAAAAATACTATCCATAAAACAAAAGATAGTAAATTGGATTATATTAAAACTAAGAACTTCTGTTCATCAAAAGACACCATTAAGACAGTGATAAAGTCAACCCCAAGATAAGAGAAGATACTAACAACCCATATCTGACAGATTCAAAATATATGAAGTATTTCTCCAAAGCAATCTTTTAAAAGTCAACTGAGTAGAGAAATGAACAAAACTTAAAAGACACTTCAAAAATAAGAATAGCCTATGGCTAGTTAACACATAAAATGATGGTCAACTTTATTAGTCATCAAGGAGACACAAATTGAAACCCCGAGATAATGTTATACACCACCCAAATAGCTAAACTTGAAATAAAAATTGCTAAATATTGACAAGAATGTGAGGCAACTAGAGTACTCCTACACCTCTGATGAAAGTGGTGTTACAACCACTTAGGAAAACTGTTTTGGCATTATGTACTGAAGTCAAAATATCCATACCTTTTGAAGGGCAACTCCACTCTGGGTTTATGCCCAACAAAAATGCATGCATATGTTCACCCAAAGACATGTACACAATTTTTTATAGCAGCACTATTCATTAAAGCTAAAAAACTGAAAACTACTCAAGTGCCCAACAACAGTGAACTGGATGAATACATTTATTATAGTTACACAATGGAATACTATACAACAATGTGAAAGAACTATGTACAACTATTCATACTAATATGTATGAATCTCATATCTGTACTATTGAGCAAAAGAAGCCATATATAGAAGAGAATGCATACATTATGATTCCATTTATATAAAGTATACAAAAGTCAGGATAATGGTTTATTTTGGGGGTGTCGTGACTGGAAGGGACCATAAAGGGGCATTCTACTGATTGTTCTGTGTTCTGGTTTGTGACTATACATTGAATTTATGATATGCACACTTTTCCATATATATATTATACTTCAGTGAAAAATAGCAAATAAATGGCAGTTCTCATAGGTACCCCTCACAGTAAAATAATATATATCAAGTCTGAAGAGTCATGATATCCAATTCAAGACATAAAATATACTTAAAACCAGCTATTAATATATATTTTTATAATGATGTAAGAATTAAAGAACTATGCTACATACCAGCTCTGGAGGGTTAGGTTAGGTGTGGATGCATAGGAGAGTGGCATGGGGTCTTCACTACTAATACACTAATAAAGTAGAATAGGAAAAATACGATGCCCCAAGAAAGCCAACTGCTTCAGCTTCTGTGGAACTGAGAAAAGCTCAGCTATGGTACCAAGAAACAGAAATATCATAGCAGAGAACACATATGAAGGTTTTATTTTTGAGTTAGGGGATCTACCAAGGTTTTTAGTTGAGTCTATCATGCTTCATTGAGCTGTTAATTTTTTAAAAACGTGGTCTTCTCAATTAGACTGGTCTCCTCAATTAGACTTTTAAGCTCATTAAAAACAGAGACTTGTTCTACATCCTCCTTGAATTCTAGGTGCACAGGGTGTCATTTTTATTTCTTGATAGTTAAGCACATTTAGATGCATCTTCAATTTTAAAATTTGAGGCAATGCATTTGAGACTGAGGCAGAGGTTGCTGACTTGTGATGGGTTGGATAGTGTGTAACTGGGTGAGCTGATAACTTGATTCTTTCAGTTGCTTTTGCCCTTCAGGAGGAATGGCTGGTTGAAGAAGAGGGAATGAGAAGGCTGCAAACTCTGACTCATGTTTTCAGGTATGAATCAAAGGGGGGCATGGGATGAGGGATGAGAACAACACACCTGAACCAACTTTGGAAGCCCATCAAAAAATTGTTTGCAAAGTGTTGTCCAAGTAACTTAAATGTTTTATCATATCTGGAACCCCAGATTTTCAGCACAGTAAGAGATTAACAGCATTACCTAATAATAAAATAGAGTAATTATAACAATGTACTGTAATAAGTTATATGAATGTGGTCTACTTCTCTCTATGTAAGTATCTTTCTCTACACACTCTTCTTGTTATCCTATGAAATGATAAAATGCCTACTTGATGAGATGGAGTGAGGTGAATGAGACATTATTAAGTAAAATTAGTTACTTGAATACAAGCACTGTGATACCATGATAGTCAATCATCTGTTAACCAAGTAGGCTATTAAGTGACTGGCTAGTGGGAAGTATATGCAGTGCGGAGACACAGCACAAAGAGATGATTCATGTCTGGACAGTACAGCAAGATGGCTCAAGATTGCATCTCTCTACTCAGAATTGCGGACTGCTATATTATGGATTGAATTGTGACTCCAAAATTCATATGTTAAAGTCCTACCCCCAGTGCTTCAGAATGTAACCTTATTTGTAAATAGGGTTGTTGCAATGTATTAGTTACAATGAGATCATACTGGGGTAGGATGAGCCTCTAGTTCAGTGATGGCGAAGCTATGAACTCATTTTTTGGTTGATTTTTCTTTGTTAAATGGCATTTAAATATATAAAATAAATATCAAAAATATAAGTCTTTGTTTTACTATGGTTGTAAATACCAAAATAATTCTATATGTGACACAGCACCAGAGTTAAGTTAGTGTTTTTCAAAATGCTGACACGCCGAGCTCAAAAGTTTCACTATCACTACTCTAGTTCAATATGACTGGTGTCGTTATGTAAAGGACACACACACACACACACACACACACAAACACACACACGGAGAACACCATTGGGTGTGATGCTTCTACAACCAATGAATACCAAAGATCGCCAGTAAACTACCAGAAGCTAAGAGAGAGACATGGAACAGAATCTCTCTCACAGCCCCAGAAGGAAACAACGCACTTAAAACTTGATCTCAGACTTCCGGCCTCCAGAGCTGCGAGACAATAAATTTCTGTTGTTTAAGCCACCGGTTGGAAATACTTTGCTATGGCAGCCCTAGCAAGCCAAGTGTTAAGATTTCAGTTGCCCATTACAAATCACAAACTTGCTATTTTTCCAGCGATGCACAAAAGCATGTTAGCAGCATTTATCATGTCAAGGGGCATGTGTATCTGGATATTAAAATTTCAGAAATGTTACTTTACCTTTGAAAACAAACCAAATGTTTTGCCAGTTCCTTCCCCAAAGTGTCTTTAAAGTTAGTGGTTAAGACTTTAGCAATCACCTAAGTCCAACCCCCTCATGAAAAGATGAAGATGCTGAGGACCACAGGTGTGAAGTGACTTGTCCAAGGTCAGCTAGCTTGTTGGAGACAGAACTGAGAGTCCTGACATCCAACTCCCAAGTCAGAGATTTTCCCACTAGATTTGCACTCCATCCTGTGGAAAGGTTATGCAGACATACAAAAATATGTACACTCTTGCTTTGCAATGTGATTATGAGCAAAGTGGCAAGAATCCCACCAAGTGCCTAGAGAAACTGTTACTCAGATTTTAAAGATTTAAAAACAAAAGTAACCAAAACTTTTATAGTCCCAGTCCAACATAGTCTAAAGAAGAATGGAAGAGGCCAAATCTAATTATGTCTCTAAATATTTACTTAATCCTACAGGCTACTTGCCATTCCTATTTCCACATTTTTGGGGGATTCTAATATGGAACTAAATACATTGGGTACATTTAATTTCAGACTTGTAACAAATCAGTTGTGCCAAATCATACAAGTCCATCTCAATATAATTTTCCCCAGTGGGAGGAAATATAATACGGCAGCAGCCAAAATGTGTGCATTAGTTGAAAAAAACCCACATTCCAAACCTAATTTTTATGCCACTATCATCTATGTCTCCCTCTCTCTCCTCCTCCTCCTCCCCCACTCTCTCTGAATTCTTTCCAGATCTTTGATTCTACCAAGAAAGAAAAGAAAAGAGCCTTTCATTTTAAAATCTAGATGATGGTTCAATTGACCTTGAAACCAAGTTCAGTTAATTCATGATTGTGAGTGAACTTGAATAGTAGAGGTAGCTGCTGGAAAAGTGCTTTGCATACTGAAGGGTAGAAAAACAAGAATGCTGGCAAGGTTACTTTTCAATCTATACAACCTTGATATGACTCTTAGTCTAGGAAAATTGCATTTTGGATAATACATTCCAACTTTTTAGGACTCTGATATCAAATGCAAATGGTTAGTTATTTGACAGACAAATAACTCTAAAGGCCAATGAGATTCTCAGATAAAAATACTATTCTAATTACAAAGGGAGGGAAGGGCAGCTTTAGAAAACATAATGGATTGGAAAATAACTGACAGGATATGTTTTAAAAGCTGTTAATATATCCAATCTATACAGTATCTGCTTAATATTTTAATGATTCATAATGAATTTTATCCAAAATGATTCTTTATTTGACTATGATTTAGTAGCATTAGAGAATAGCTTGTCAATATTTCACTAATAATTTGACACTTATTATTTTTCTTTTTCTCTGAAACAAAATAGTAGTAGATTGGCATAAATTAACTAATATTTTAAATACACTAGGTTAAGCTTGTATAAACTCTTCAGGTCAACTCATCCAGCAAACACTTTTGCTGCAGCAAGACTAGAGTGAGGGATTAAATCTTTAGAGACCTGTTTTTGTCGCTCAGTCATGAACCAAACCAGCAGCTGGCCCAGTGCTGAATCCAGAGATCATTTGGGGTAACAGATTCAAAATATGTGTTTATTCAACGAGTAATCATAGATTGTGGTTGTGCATATGTAATAGTTCAATAGAGAATGTATCTGTAAATGAATTTTTAGGGAAGAAAATGTCCCATGCCCACCAAACCTGAATGTTCAGCACTTTCAAACTGGAAATTTACCTTTCAAGAGAAGTTTCCTTGGAACAAAGAAGGCAAAAGAGATGCCACCTATTGGTTGTAGTATGGTATTTTTAGGGCAAAATCTTAGAACTGGATTTGTGCAGCCTTGAGGGTACATGAGGACAATTAGAAGGAATCCATTTCCAGATTCTCAACGCCCATATGTACCCTTTCCCAAAACTACCCAGGAAAACACCTGCGTTTTCCTGGTTTTCCCTTTCCTTCTCTCCTTTCATAAACACTCTTCTCATACAATCTTACTGGATGTTCATTGCCCTAAGGGGTAAAAATGCAGTGTGTCAAACACAGGATTATGTAAAATATTGGAATAGGTGAAGCTACTTTTCATCAAGGTGCTAAACCCATTCCCTTCCCTCCCATCCATCTCATTAAGATACGTGGTTCCAATACATTTTTTATTTTTAAGTTTAATAAATATGAGAATAGATAATATATTTATTTTTTAATATATTTGTATTGATTTCAGAGAGAAAGGGAGAAGGTGGGAGAGAGAGAGAGAAACATCAATGACGAGAGATAATCATTGATTGGCTGCCTCCTGCACATCCCACACTGGGGATTGAGCCCGCAACCCAGGCATGTGTCCTGACCAGGAATTGAAAAGTGACATCCTGGTTCATAGGTTGATGCTCAAACACTAAGCCACACCTGCTGGCCAATATTTTTTTATTTCTATAGATTACATGTTAATAATAACTGTATTGATAACTATTGAAAAAAGAAAATAAAGGTATTTTAAAGTTTTGTTTTAGCATGCTCACTTATTTGTTACAGAGAAGTAAAAAGAGAGTTATCAATTAGAAACTTTCTACCCAAAAAGTACACTGGGATGCTATTTGGGGAAGAAAATTGGACAAAAATATGATTTCAAATAAAATTTCCAACTCTAAAAAACTTATTCATGTAATTTTAATGAATGTCAACAGGTAACAGCTATAATATTCAGATTCTACTAGATATACTTAGAGAACTACAGTGAGTTTATTTTTCAGTGTTAATATTTATAATAGACTGGAGATTTACATCTTTTGTAATTACTTATATTATGGTGAAAATTTTTAGATGCCAACCTAAAAGTGGGCCAACTTTTCAAAATCATTTTAAGGGACTTGAACAAAAAGCTTGGAGACTATTGCTCAAGACATGAGCTGATTAGTGGATGCGGCAGAGGGAATGAAGGAAAGAGAGACAAATCGTATTAAATGTAGGCCTCAGCACGTAATTTGAGGCCCAAAACAATCACAGGAGAACAAAAGGTTGTAAGAGTTAGATGTGCTTAACTTAAGAAATAGGAGTGAGCCAAAGCAGGTTACTACTGTTTGAAGCTGAGGGGAGAGGTATATCAATATGTCTCAGACAATAATCAGGAGTAAAAAGAGTCCATATGTAACCATGTGTTCTGAATTTGACATATCCCCTTAAACTCAGAGCAAGAGGCATATAGTGGTTTTAAAGCCCCATAATAAAATCCAGACTTAGAAACAAATAAATTGGGTAGTTATTCATTCACATAAAAATTTATACTAGGGTTCTTTCAATTATGGAAGCTAAATGTTAGCCCTAATATTTATAATATTCCTCCTAAGAGCTAAAATAAAAATTTCAGATTGATTAGACTAGATACGTTCAGTTAAAGTGTCCCTGTCTGGGGAAAAAAATTTTCCACAGTAGGCAGTTTTCACAAGTGTATTAAAAACCACGGACTGGAAAAAGTAATGAGCATAACTTCATTTTCTTCTTCTATGATTTGGGTTAAGAAGAAAATAATAACTGATCATCACTCTAAAATTCATTCAGCAAGCAAGTTCTCTAAAAATAATGTACTGATAGAATGGGGCTCCTTCAAGGAGATTTAGGGTAGGCATTCCCAGAAGGGCACAGTGTACAAAAAGAACAGAACTGAACTGCCTGTTACAAAGAATACCCATGAGAACACAACCAACTCTAGGCAAATTGTGCTGCTCATTTGGGGAGCTTCTCCCTACCCTTCATGGCATAGAACAGGTCTCCAGGGATACAGTTTTCTTTATCTTCATATTCTTCTGGACTTCTTGTTGTAATTCCAAAACTAAACTTAATATTAACCACATACACACACACACACACACACACACACACACAGACTACGCACCCTATATCAGGGGTCCTCAAACTTTTTAAACAGGGGGCCAGTTCACTGTCCCTCAGACCGTTGGAGGGCCGGACTATAGTTTAAAAAAAACTATGAACAAATTCCTATGCACACTGCACATACCTTATTTTGAAGTAAAAAAACAAAACGGGAACAAATACAATATTTGTATTTGCATGTGGCCCGCAGGCCGTAGTTTGAGGACCCCTGCCCTATATCAACAGGACCTATGTATTTCCTACTTCAATTGTGGTGCCTTAACTACCCAACTGTTGAAGTGAAAATTGTGAAGTTCATCTAAAATTTTAACCTCTCCTTCTGTCTCCTCCATCATCTGTGAATTCCATTTCCTCAGTATCTTTCAAATCAATGCTTCTCTTCTCATTCACACACCTCTGTCCTGGTTCTCCCCTGAACTCTTCTGATGCCTCAGAACTAGTCTCCTCCACTCTGTTGCCAAAGGAACTTTCTTACAAGCAGACCCAAGAAGGTGCCTCACTTGCTGAGAATCTTCATCTATAAGATAAAAGACAAACTTATTTTCCTGACCATGGAAGCCACTGTTGAGCAACTCTTCAGCATTATTCCTTACCTTTCTCATACTTATAGTAAGGTTACAACTATTTCCAAACATTGCAGTCTCACAAGCACTCTTCATTTTTGCCTTGTGCCTTTGCATATGCTGTTCCCTGGGCTGGAATAGCAGACCTCACCTCTCTCATAGGGCTACCTTTTCTTCACCCCTCCGTCTTCTTCTTGGTCTCACCTAATCAGCAAATCCTGCTTCGTGATCTCTGCTCCTTCTGCCTGGATATCTTGTGCCCTTCCCCACTTGCTCTCACAATACCCTGCCTGCTTCAGACCACACGGTATTTAATTGTCCATTGGCTTGTCTTTCTTCCCCACAAGACTGTGAGCTTCTAAAAGACAGACAAAGTGTCTTCTGCTAACTTTGTTCCAAATTTAAAAGGCATTCATGAGTATGTAAAGAAAAGAATAAGAGAGAAGAAAAGATAGGTAGACTCATTCCTATTAAGATGTTTCTGCTTCTTTCATGGGAGAAGGGTTTATAATTTGTCCATTTAGCAATGTTTCCTTGAGCTTACACTATGCCAGGCTTCCTGCCAGATTTGGAGGGAATTACCTAAATAGCAATACATGGTTTCTATCCTCCAGCAACTCACAACCCAACCCAGCGGGAGACCCCAACACCTGAATAAATGCATAATGACAATAAAGCAAATTCTAAAAAAGAGTAGAGTCACCATTCCAAGAAAGCAGAGTAAGGAGACTGAGTGACTAGGCCAGTATGGGGCGGCCTCAGAAAGCTTCCAGAGAAGACGGAACAACGTTGTTCTTTATGAAAAGAGCAGTAACTAGCATTTTCTGGATGCTTACTATATGCAGTTACTACTCTAAGTGTCCACATGTAGAATTCCATTTACTCTTTGCAATTACTCTGAAGTAGTATATTCAGTATAGACTAGTCTCTTCTACAGTAATAAGTAATTCGCAAATTTCAGTGGCTTCATATAATAAAAACAACATATCTTTTTCACACAAAACCTGCTGAATGTCCAGGAAACTCATCTGAGCTACTGTCCCCCATGTGGTGACTCAGCAATCCAGTGTGCTCTTGTGACCTCAGTATCCCCTTAGCAGGGGAGGGGAACCTTTTTTCTGACAAGGATATTTATAATTATCAACTTTAAAAATTAGCCTGTTATATTTGGTCCAACATTTAACTAACTCACCCCTAATGCCTTGCAAGGGCCAGACCAAATTATTTCATGGGCCTTATATGGCCTGTGGGCTGGACATTCCCCACTCCTGCCTTAGTGTCTGCAGCCAGAGAATGGAGGAGCAGAGTGAATTGGAAAGTAGCTGTTCACTTGTCATTTGTACTCCATCTCCTGGTCTAGAACTAGTCACATGACCCTGCCTAACCCTAAGTGGGCTAGGAGATGAAGGCTTCTGTGAACCCTGGAAGAAGGAAGAGAAAATGGGTTTTGGTGAGCATAACAGCTTTATCTCTATCAAACATAGATATAATTATTAATCTCAAATTCAGATGAAGGCAGTGGGGCACAAAGAAGTTAATAACTTGCCCGAGATCACATGTCTACTGATAAACTGAAAATCAAACACAGGCTTTCTGAATAGAAACACCATCCCTAATTGTTATGATGTAATAGTTCTGTGCCTTTATAATGAAAAGTGTGTGTTTGTGTGTGTGTGTGTGTGTGTGTGTGTGTGTGAAAAAGAGAGAGAGAGAGAGAGAACCAGTTTGTTGGGGTAAGAAGGTAATGCATGGGATTTTCCAGTGACCCTCATATAGTGCACATAGGCAACCATCCATGCATGCAGGTTGAGTTGATCTGGAAATATTCAAGGGTTCCCTGCTCCCCAGTCATGAACTCTCCTCTTCAGATGAATGGCTCATTTTTAATTTGAACCAACTCCCCTTCTAGCAGGTACACTCAGGAGCCTGTTAGGGGAAGGGGAGATGCCCATTGGAGTCCACTTTCCTTTCAGGGATCTCTCTCTTAAAAAGTGGGGAATGTGCCCGGCCAGCATGGTTCAGTGATTGAGCATCAATCTATGAACCAGGAAGTCATGGTTTGATTCCCGGTCAGGGCACATGCCTGGTTTGTGGGCTCAGTTCCCAATAGGGGACATGCAGGAGGCAGCTGATCAATGATTCTCTCTCATCATTAATGTTTCTGTCTCTCTCTCCTTCTCCCTTCCTCTCTGAAATCAATAAAGAAAATATTTTTTAAATGGGGAATGTAGGTGAGACATGCTCTCAAAGTCCACCACCCTCCCACCCTCCAAGTTTAGGATTAGTGAAAATTACCTGAGAAGGTCACAGGGCCAATAAGAGAGATGTGTTTCCTATCAACACTCAACTCTCTGGGTGCTCAGCGAGGCCAGTGTGCCAGGATGTGAGGTTATACAGGAGGCCATCTGGAGCAACCAATGGCAGAGCAAAGCAGGTATTAAGGGGATAAAACTCTCATTCTTCTTAGAACAGGTTGTGAGGCTTGGAAGCCATGCTCTCCTGAACAATTTCCTCTAGGGCTAGCCATTGGGTTCTATGAGTGAGTCACCTTGATTCACACTGACCTGCTCCAAAGTGTCATCAGGAATGGAAATATCCATTTTCTCTCAGAGTGCATTTTCTATGTGGGGACACTGTCCTCTCCACTTCACAGGCTCTTCCTTTCCACCCAAGAGAACTAGAAGGATTGAAATTCTCCAACTCCTGACCTTTCTCCCATTCACACAGGGGGCTACAGAGGTATGGCTGCCAATCTGCTTGGATCCCAAGTTAGCCTTAGGGATCAATGGTCTTATCTCTTTTTTCCAAAATCAATTTAATTCCTAAAAGTTTGTTTCTGATGCTGCCTTCTAAAGTCCTTCAATCTCTAAAATTCATGAGATGAAAATAGTAGTTGCTCCAAAGACTCACAACTACTCATAACTATAAGATGTAAGGAAAATTTCTATTGAAGTCCTTACAGAAGAACCCTCTGTAATGAGGTGATTAATTAACACCTCCATAATAAACACAGTGTAACTGGGTACTCTTTTTGAGATTGGACCCAAGATCTTTTTTTGTAAGCTTGATAAGTTAATTTAAAAAAAAAAATCATAATACGAAATCTACACATGTGTGTTTTCACTTAGGTGAGGACCTAAGTTCCTATCTGGGGAAGACAAACATCTTGTTCTGATGTGCTGGGATTGCCCTTAGTTTTATGAACCTTTAATAATTTCTTAATTTGAGAGTGAAGAAAGAAATTGTATTGGTTTTATATAAAATTAAAGTGTTGCTTGTTTTTGTAGAGTTTCAATTAATTGTTCCTAGGAGATATACAAACTAGCTGAACTCAGGAAAGGCCTTCAGGAACCATCTTCACCACCTCTCCTCTGGTGGGCAAAAGCCTATAAAAACATGTCATGAGCTAGCTTTCTGGTGCCTTCTTCTCTGTGCCATTAATACTTAACATCCTATAATGAAATCATGTTCAATGTTCTTGAGAAATTGCCTTTTGAAGGCCAGACGGAAGACAATCCCACTGTCAGTCACTCTGAGCATCCAACCTGCCATATCTGAAACACAAAATACACTGGAAGGAATAGTCAATAGGCTGAAAAAGCAGAGGATCAAATAAGTGAATTAGAAGACAAATATTTAAAAAATTGCTCAATCAGTAAAGCCAAAAAAAAAAATATTAAAGAGCAGGAAGATAGTTTAAGGGAACTTTGAGAAAACATGAAATGTAATAACATCCACATCCTAGGGATACCAGAAGGAGAAGAAAGAGAGCAAGAGAACCTGTTTGAAGAAAAAATGACAGAAAACTTCCCTAGCCTGGTGAATGAAAATGTCGCACAAGTTCAGGAAGCCCAGAGTCCCAATCAAGATTAATACAAAGAGACCCACACCAAGATACATTATAAATTAATTTGGCTAAGATTAAAGACAAAGAGAGAATCTTAAAGGCAGCAAAAGAAAACATTAGTTACCTACAAGGAATTCCCATAAGGTTGTCAGCTGATTTCTCAACAGAAACACTTCATGCCAGAAGGGATTTGCATGAAGTATTCAAAGTATGAAAAGCAATAACCTGCAACCAAGAATGCTCTATCTAGCAAGGCTATCATTTAAAATTGAAGGTGAAATAAAGAGCTTTTTAGACAAAAGAAAATGAAGGGGGTTCATTACCACCAAACCAGCATTGCAAAAAATGCTAAAGGGACTGCTTTAAGAAAAAGAAATAGAGAGAGAGGAACATAGGCATAAAGAGTAAATAAGTACCTATCTTATCTAATAAAAGAGAAACATGCAAATTGACCATACCTCTGCTACGCCCACCAGCCACGCCCACCAGCCAATCAGGAGTGAGTATGCAAATTAACCCAACAAAGATGGCGGGTGAATTTGCATATATAGGCACCCAGCGGCCTAGGTCCCGGGAACATCCTAGGGACCAAGGCAGCTCAGAGCCTGCAGGCCACAGCGTAGGCCCTGAGCGGCCTGGGTCCCAGAATACCCCTGGCCACTCCTGGCCTACTGGCCTTGGTGCCATGGGGGGACGGGAACAGCAGAGGCTTGAGCAGGGCCAGAGAGGAGCAGGGGGGCCCTTCCCAAGCTGCGGCAGAGGCTTGATCAGAGCCGGGGCCCTGCCCAAGCAGCGGCTAATGCTTAATCGAAGCCAGGGGGCCCTTCCCAGGCAGCAGCAGAGGCTTGATTGGAGCCGGGGGACCTTGCCCAAACCATGGCAGAGGCTTGGTCAAAGCCGGGGGGGCCCTGCCCAAGCTACCACAGAGGCTTGAGCAGGGCCTGAGAGGAGGGGAGGGGCAGTGGCCTTGCCCAAGCCTCAGGCAGAGGCTTGAGCAGAGCTGGGGGGCCCTGCCCAAGCCACATTGGAGGCTTTAGCAGGCCTGGAGACAGGGGGTGTGCCAGCCTAGGCTTGCCAGCAGTCCTGCCTCTGCGGGTGAGCTACAGAGGAAACACCTTTTCTGAGAGCTCATTGGCTAAGCTCCCTGTACGCCACTGGTAATGTTCTTGGTAATTTGGGTAACAAGAATCCAAAAAGGTGATCTAGGGTTTTTCACCTCACTCCTGGAGGAAAAAATGAAGGACCGCTGCTGGAGAGCTAAGAAATGTCATATCCTGCCCTAGCTGGTTTGGCTCAGCGGATAATGCCTTGGCCTGCCCACCACAGGGTCTGGGTTGATTCTGATCAAGGGCATGTACCTAGGTTGCAGGCTCCTCCCTGGTCAAGGCCCAAGTCAGGGCTCATGCAGGAGGCAACCAATCAAAGTGTCCCTCTCACATTGATGTTTCTCTCTGTCTTTCCCTTTCTCTTCCACATTCTCTAAAAATCAATGGAAACATATCCTCAGGTGTGGATAAAAAAAAGAGAAAGAAAGAAAGAAATGTCATATCCTATGAAAGACACATCTTGAAAATGCCTAAAGAAAGTTGTCATTTTTTCATGGTGAAGGGATTGGAATCTGTGTTGATGGTTGGCAGTGGCTGCAGCAGCGGGGCGATGGGGCTGGTGCCTTCCCCTGATCAGCCGGTCGTCTCCCACAGAGGGAGGCCAAACTGTGGCTTAGGCTTCCAGCGGGCCTAAGCCGTCAGTAGGACATAGCCTGAGGGCTCCCAGTGTGTGAGAGGGGGCAGGCTGGGCTGAGGGACATCCCCCCCAGTGCACGAATTTCATGCACCAGGCCCCTAGTCCTATATAATAAAAGCGTAATATGCAAATCGACAGAATGGTGGAACAATTGGTCAATGGGGGCCGGGGCCTGTGAGCAGGTGGCACCAGGCCAGCCAAGGCACATGTCATTTGGCAGAGGGAGGGGACAGCAATGGGGGGGAACAGTGGTGACCAGCGATGGCAGATGGGCGATTGGGGGGGAGAAGGATGGAGTCGGCACCTCACCGGCTGGCACTATCTCCTGATCAGCCCACTGGTCACCTCCCGCAGAGGGAGGCCAGACTGCAGTTTAGGCCCACTCCTCATGCACTGGGCCTCTAGTCAATAATAACCTTAAATGGATCCAACATAGCAGATGGCAGGACTGGAGTGAGGGTGAGAGAATGAGTAAGGGAGTGAATGAGAGGGTGAGTGTGTGGATGTGCATGTGTGTGTGTGTGAGGGTTAGTCAGATGGTATGTGTGAGTCTCAGGGCCTAGTGGTTTGGGCTTTCCTGACCTGGGAGTTGTTGCTACTACCACAGCTACTCCAGCTTGGAGACTATGGCATCTTGAAAGTTTTATAAGGTCCTCCTAGGGAAGAGGCTGCAGGGACCAGCAGCAGCTAGGTGCCCAGCCTTGCTACCACCCGAACTGGTTGTGGCTGGGCTGAACCCATATGCACCCCAACCTGAAACCCACACACTGGCCGAGGATACCACCCTAGACCCTGCTTGCCTGCTGAGGACACCCCCGGGACCTGCATGCCCACAGCAGACAACAGCAGGACCCCATATGCCCACCATGGACACCACACGGACCCATGTGACTGCCACTGACCTGACCTCTCATGCCTGCTGTGGACTTACCCACCACCACTTCTCCTGTGCTATCATCCCTGCCCTACAGCCCAACTGCTCTTCTCCAGCACCAGGGCTTAGGGGCAGGAACTATGCTGAGGAACGCGGAAGTGGATGTAGCCTCCCCTGCCCTGGACCTATTAGAACTGAGGACCTGAGGATACTGAAGAGGCTGCAGATCTGTAGCAACTCATGCTGGTGAGCAGAAAGGGGACTGGACAGGAGGATCAGCCCTGCCCACCTGAATTCAGGGGAGATGCCCTCTTTTCTACCAGCAAAACAGCTGTTTCTGACCCGACCTGAAATGACCTGATGTAAGGGGGAACAGTCTGGGCCTGGAAATCTGTGCCCCTGCAGCCTGAGACATTGGGAGGAGAAGAACTGCCTGCCCCAACCCCCCTCCTACAAGCTACTGGCACTATTCCCAACCTTAGCTTAATCAAACCGTCCCAGCCAAGACCAGGATACCTCCACAGAGCCCAGCTCCATGGGGGAAGGGAGAACAGCTCAGAACAGGGAAACTCAAGGCATAAGATTCAAAGCTGACCCAGCCCCTGGACTAAGAAGGCCCCACCCGCTGGACTAGTAGGCACTTTTACCAATCAGGCCTCAATCAGGTTGTGCAGGGCCAGAGAAGCTCCTGGGAAGCCCAGGATAGACACAACAAGGGACCAGATTCAACATCAGAACAAAATCCGATGTAGCTTAGTAGTTTGGAGTGTCAACCCATACACCAAAAGGTGGTGGGTTTGATTCCTCTCTGAAATCAATTAAAAAAAAAATTTTTAATGGGCAAAGGTCCTGAATAGACACTTCTCCAAAGAGGACATACAGATGGCCAAGAGACATATGAAAAAATGTTCAAGGTCACTAATAATCAGAGAGATATAAATTAAAATAACAATGAGGTACAGGAGAGACCAAGATGGCGGCATAGGTAAACACCGGAGATTGCTGCTGCAAACAACCACTTCAAAAATACAACTAAAAGACGGAACGGACATCACCCAGAACCACAGGAAGGCTGGCTGAGGAGAGACTCTTCAACTAGAAGGAAAGACAACAGCATACCAAGGCTCAGAGGAGGCGCAGTGTGGAAAATATAAAGGTGCAGAGGTGCGCGCGCAAAGCTGGCTGGTGGCTGAGGGCGTGGTTGTAGTTTTCAATCAGGAGGGAGTCTCAGACCCTGAGCTCCAGATCCGGACGAGTCTCTAGGGACTCAGACTCAAACGGGAGAAGCGGGATTGTCTGGCATCAGTTGGAATGTGAGGGCAGCTTTCTCTCCGAGGTTTGCAGTGGTTGCTGGGGTTCTGAGAAGCAGAGCCTCTGGGAATGGGACTGAGAGCAGCCATAACTGCTCCCTCCGCCCGCCCTGTTGATCCCCTGCGACCTGCCCCGCCCAAGCCCTGCGCAGAGCCATTCGCCGGATAGCCTCAGGCAAAGGCTAGATTAGCACCTCTCCAGAGGACAGAAGTTTTCCCACGGCAGACACAGCTGATTCTCACAGCCAGTCGGCCTGGTGGTCAAATCCCTCTAGTATTAACTACAACAATCAAGGCTTAACTACAACAAGACTGCCCACAAAGACCACAAGGGGGTGCATCAAGAAAGCATAAAAAATGCGGAGACAAAAAAACATGACAGAAATGGAGGATATAGAGCTAAAAAACGCAATTTTGAGGGCTTGTAATAATGTGCTAGAAGCTGCCAATAAACTTGATGAGAGCCTCACGAAATCTAATGAGACCCTCGATGCTATGATAAAGAACCAACTAGAAATTAAGCATACACAGACTGAAATAAAGAATATTATACAGACACCCAATAGCAGACCAGAGGAGAGCAAGAATCAAGTCAAAGATTTGAAATGCGAAGAAGCAAAAAACACCCAACTGGAAAAGCAAAATGAAAAAAGAATCCAAAAATATGAAGATAGTGTAAGGAGCCTCTGGAACAGCTTCAAACGTACCAACATCAGAATTATAGGGGTGCCAGAAGATGAGAGACAGCAAGATATTGAAAACCTATTTGAAGAAATAATGGCAGAAAACTTCCCCCACCTGGTGAAAGAAATGGACTTACAGGTCCAAGAAGCGCAGAGAACCCCAAACAAAAGGAATCCAAAGAGGAACACACCAAGACACATCATAATTAAAATGCCAAGAGCAAAAGACAAAGAGAGAATCTTAAAAGCAGCAAGAGAAAGAGACTCAATTACCTACAAGGGAATACCCATACGACTGTCAGCTGATTTCTCAACAGAAACTTTGCAGGCCAGAAGGGAGTGGCAAGAAATATTCAAAGTGATGAATACCAAGAACCTACAACCAAGATTACTTTATCCAGCAAAGCTATCATTCAGAATTGAAGGTCAGATAAAGAGCTTCACAGATAAGGAAAAGCTAAAGGAGTTCATCACCACCAAACCAGTACTAGACGAAATGCTGAAAGGTATCCTTTAAGAAGAGGAAGAAGAAAAAGGTAAAGATACAAATTGTGAACAACAAACATGCATCTATCAACAAGTGAATCTAAAAATCAAGTGAATAAATAATCTGATGTACAGAATGAACTGGTGATTATAATGAATCAGGGACATAGAAAGGGAATGGACTGACTATTCTTGGGGGGTTAAGGGGAATGGGAGATGCGGGAAGAGACTGGACAAAAATCGTGCACCTATGGATGAGGACAGTGGGTGGGGAGTGAGGGCGGAGGGTGGGGCGGGAACTGGGAGGAGGGGAGTTATGGGGGGGAAAAAAGAGGAACAAATGTAATCTGAACAATAAAGATTTAATTTTAAAAAATGAGGTACAATCTCACACCTATCAGAATGGCTACTATCAATAAATCAACAAACAAAAAATGCTGATGAGGATGTGGAAAAAAGGGAACCCTAAAACATTGTTAGTGGTAATGCAGACCAGTATAGCCACTATGAAAAACAGTATGGAGTTTCCTCAAAAAATTAAAAATGGAACTGCCTTTGACCCAGTGATACCACTTCTGGGAATATATCCTAAGAAACCCGAACACCAATCAGAAAGAATATATGCACCCCTATGTTCATAGTAGCTTTATTTACAATAGCTAAGATCTGGAAACAGCCTACATGCCCATTAGCAAATGAATGGGTAAAACACCTATAGTACAATTGCATATGGAATACTATGAGGCTATAAAAAAGGAAGGAACTCATATCCTTTTTTGACAGCATAGACAGACCTGGCAAGTATTGTGCTAAATGAAATAAGCCAGTCAGAGAAAGAAAAATACCATATGATCTCCAAAATACCATAATATCATATGTGGAATCTAATGACAAACAAAATGGAACCAGAAGCATGGACACACGGAATAGACAGGAGCATTCCAGAGGAAAGGTGTGTAGGGGTGACGAGATAAAGAAGTTGAAGGGATTAGCTAAAAACATATATGCATAACCCCTGGAACAGACAATGGTGTAGTGAAGACCAAGGGAGGAGGTAGCGGGAGTAAGTGGACATATGCAAAGAGTGGGAGGCATGGGGGCAGTCTGCAATAATGTCAACATTAAAATTGTTAATAAAAAATTTTAATAAACGTGGGGGGGGGGTAAAAGACATCTGAGAAATCACCTAGCCATATCACTTTCATGAGAAATGAGTAAAAGAGAGATTGGCTGTGACTTCCTGCTGGATGCTTCCCTTGACCTTGGGAGGGTGGATTACATATCTGTGCTTTCTTTTCACGATCTGTGAAGTGAGGTTGGCACCAATGCCTACCTCACAGGGCTGCTGTGTAAATGAATGCAAAGTGTTTCAGTAAAGCCTGGGACATGGTAAGCACAGAATTACTATTAATGTAAGAAAAATGTCATTATCATTCTCAGGCCCACCTGACTGAGAATGTTGATGGAGTGCCAGGACTGAATGCCAAGCACCCTTGTTCTTGATAGTGTTTTGTGAACAGAATTGCCTTTCCTCATGAGTGACTTCATGGATGAGGGGTGCCCATGTCAGTTCTGTGGGACATTTGAGCTCACAGTTGAGAGCACACTTTTTGGAGCCAGAGCAACCAGAACAACACAGCCTCTTTTCAGCCATCTGACCTTGGCCGAGGTATTTCACCTCTATGAGCCTCTATTTCCCTATCTTTCATGAAGGAAATGATGGCATAGCTGATGGAGTGTCTGTGAGGATTCACTGAGATTGCAAGTGCCAACTGCTTTCAGAGAATAAATGTTTCATGTTGGGGACTCAGTACAGACTGTCCTGGGGGAGAGGATAATGCAGTTAGGGAGGCTAGAGGGACAAGCTAGGCATCTCTTTTAAAAAGGGTGGGTTCCGATATTTGACATAGAGCCTGCTCTGAAGGAGGCTGTTTGGAAGAGGGGAAAGGTCTAGCCTCCAACTGAGGCTAGAGAGGACTCAGGGAGGTGAGAGCCATTCTCTTTCCATAGGCCTGCCAAACTCAGAATCTCTCATTCTCTGAGTAATCTCTGAAATCTGTTATTTTATTTTTCAGAAACTGTGTTGTAGATTGTGACAAATAGATACAGAAATGCTCTTCATGAAACTAACTGGCTCAGTTATGGTGAAGGAGCTACCAGAAAATGTCTCCAAGTGAACATTTCCCAGAGAAACTAGATCAGACCAAGAATTTACACCTCTTTGAAAAGAGCAAAAGTATTTGCTTCCCACGTCATCTGAATGTTTGCAGCCTGGATGCCTAATCTAACACACTAAGCTTGGGACCACAAGGCAGGTTCCAGCCCAGTGGTTCTGCAACCAAAGTTCAGAAGCCCTCTTTTCTCATAAATCATGACAGCTCCACACTTGGTAGAGGAAATTAGCTCAGAGACACACCAAGTGAAACAGATTGACATTCCAATAAAGGAAGCTCTTCTACCCTCTGGACACCCCTTGAGTCCCTGGAGATGTATATATTCCAGAAATAGCATGACATTCACATCATACTCTTGGTTCAAATCTATGAGACCCAGGCTCTGCTATTCTCTCCCGGTCAGAGGGCAGCTCTAACTGATGCCCAGCTTGCTTCCATTCAATGTTACATGTTATTATTACTGATGATGACAGATGGTTACCAAGAGAATGCTTCCCTTGAATACACAGTCTTGAAAACACAAAAGGAATTCCCTATCTAATAAAGAGGGAATATGCTAACTGACTCTCACGCCATCACAAAGATGGCAGCGCCCACAGCCAATAAGGAGGGCATATGCTAATTGACTTCCATGCCCTCAAAGATGGTGGGCCCACAGCCAATAAGGAGGGAATATGCTAATTGAATGTCCCACCCTCAAAGATGGTGGCGTCCACAGCCACAAGATGGCAGTGCCCAGTCCCCTAAGCCCCACCAGGGCCGTGGGCCTGCCTCCAGAGTCCCCCAGTCCCCTCAGCCCCCCAGCCAACCAGGGCCAGCCTGAGGCACAGACAATCCTTGGCTGTCAGCTGCCCAGCCGCCCAGGGCTGGCCCGAGGTGCAGGTAACCAGGGCCTGCCAAGACTTGCACTGCCGGCAGTGGCAGCAGCAGAGGTGTGGTGGGGGTGTTGCCTTCCCCTGATCGCCGGGTCGCCTCCCGCCCCTGAGGGCTCCCGAACTGTGAGAGGGGGCAGGCCAGGCTGAGGGACCCCCCGCTCCCGTGCATGAATTTTCATGCACCAGGCCTCTAGTTGAATGAATAAAAGCATTAGGCTCAGCCAGCACAGGAGCAGTGGCCAAGGAGGGGAAACAGCCATCAGGAGATCTGGGTTCCATTCCTTTTCTTTCTTTCTTTCTTTTTCTTTTTTCAAGCAGAAGAAAAACTTTATAATTTCAAAATGCTTTGGGATTTGATATTTTCATCTTATTTAGAAAAAGTTAAAATAGAAAATAATAAAAAACCATGCCTTTTCAATGCTGATTCATTGTGTGGCTGGGAGAATTGCTCTGTGGCTCTACTGTAGCTTTAAGGGTGAATGAGCTAATATCTGGAAATACAAGGTGGCAGTCACACAGGGCAATTAATTCCTGGGTTTTTGAAAGAACTGTTAATGTTTGAAAAACTGCAAAAAGTCTCTGACAGGACAGAGGATGTCATGTGTTCTGTGTCTTGCCTACGGCACTCATGGTCAAGGACACTGTGTTCTTTCCTTCCCACCCAGGGATTAAATGGCCAAAGGGAGAATGGAGGGGGCAGGGAGAAAAGGGAACCACATATTCAAACAACTTCATGCTCTACCTAATAGATAAATATTTCAAGTGAGGGTCAAAATCCAGTGAGGTATCTCAGAATATAAGATTTTATCTACTTAAACTACAAGTCTAGGAATGGGGAGTTTGGGAAATTCCCTTGAACTAGTATTGGGAGGAAAGAAAAAGGAGTGGGAAGCAGGACACACTTCTAATTTATGTGTTCAAGAGCACTCTTGCTAATCTGAAATAATAAATGATGTAGTAGATCTTTAGTTTATGCTCCTGCCTCTCCATGTCTATATATCTGGATGCCACCTCTTCGTGTTGTAAGCTGTTTTCTACATTGCTTTACAAAAGTAAGGAGTGCTGATTTTTAAAGACATAAACAATACAATATAGAGAATAGAACTGAAGATTTTTGGTCACACACTTCAATCTTACCTCTCCTTTAACCCGAGGTAAATTATACTGCTAAGAGCATGTCAGTGCAATCAGAAATATTGGTGTGCACATGTGCACAGTGGTAGTGCTTTTTGAAAACTATCATTGGAAGAGTGATGTCAGAGGAATGATGGCATGAGAGGGCACCTTGTGCTCTTCCCCTGAAATTTCAACTAATTAACCAATTATAATTCAACAAAGAAATTCCTGCTCAACACAGATACATGCATGAGAGACCTTGTATTAAAACATCTAAAAGTGAGCAACCGGGAATAAATGGGGAAATGAGAAGGGAGGAAAAGTGCAGACAGCCCACAGATGCAGCCCTGCAGCCGAGAGCTTGTGGCTTAGCCAGCAAACAGCAAGAGAGTGAATGATAACTGATTCAGCAGAAGCCTGACAGAGCACGGGATTTGCTGTGTGGCTCTCCACTGTCCAGCAGCATGGCAGTGTTTCAAAGAAATGGAACCACAGATCCCTGCTTCCACTTGGATTCCCAAAACCTGCCTCCTGTTGCTCTTGGAGTTGGGTCCAGGAACATATTATCTGTGAACCAGGAGCTGTTATAGTAGAACCACTGTTTCGAACTATGACTGATCCTCAGGAGGGGTACTTGGGGCAGGACCCCGTGGAGGTCAGGGGCACCATTATGGTAAGGAGAAAACAAACCCAACCTCCAAGCAGGCCAGCTGTATTGTGTAAGAAAAGCTCAGAGGTTCCAGACTGGGAAATCACAGATAAAAAATCTTGCCATTTGGCGCCATCTACTGGAAAATAGTAGAAAGACCTCTTCAGAGATAAATGCATTTGCAAAGGAGGACAGCAAACACCATGCATAAACACAGTAACCAGGATGACCAGAAAGAAAATGAAATATGCCCAGAAAACAAGCCGGAACACATGGAAATGTGTGGTATAAATGACAGAGATTTCAAGATTGCAGTTCTGAAAATACTCAACGAGATATGAGAAAATACTGACAGGCAACTCAGTGCACACAGAAAACAAATCAATGAATAAATTGAGTATTTTACCAAAGAGATTAAAACTTTCAAAAACAACCAACCAGAAATCCTGGAAATAAAGCATGCAATAAAGGAGGTTAAGAGTAAACTGCTGAATATAGAAAACAGAACCAAGCAGATGGGGGAAAGAATTAGTGATGTCAAAGACAGCAATCAAGAAATGATGCAGAGGGAAGAAAAGAGAGACCTGAGCATAAAGAAAAATGAAAGATCTATAAGAGACCTCTCTGGCCCAATCAGAAAAAGCAATAGTATAATATAGGCATTGCAGAGGAGGGAGAGAGGAAGCATGAATTGGAGAATTTATTAAAACAAATCGTGGATGAGAACTTCCCAAACCTATGGAAAGAACTAGATCCTTGAATCCAAGAAGCAAACAGAATGCCTAATTACCTCAATCTAAAGAGGCCCTCTCCAAGCCACTTGGTATTGAAACTTTCAAAAATTAATGACAAAAAAGAAATTCTCAAAGCAGCCAGGAAAAAAAAAATGACCTACAAAAGAAAACCCATTAGAATTTCATCTGACTTCTCAGAAGAAACTCTATAAGACAGAAGAGAGTGGAACCAAATATTCAAATGTCTGAAAGAGAAATTTCCAGCCACAAACAATATATCCAGCAAAATTATCCTTTAAATATGAAGGAGAAATAAAGATGTTCTCAGACATACAAAAGCTGAGGAATTTTATCACCAGAAGACCTCCATTGAAGGAAATACTCAAGGGACTTATTCTATCTGAAACAAAGAACATAAGGTCACAACACTATGAGAAAGATCACCAAAACCTTACAGCATAAACAGGAATAATTTTAAACAACAAAAATTAAAGGGGAGGAGGAAAAGGTCTGAACTGTCAAAGGAAGATGAAGATCAGATGCACTCAACAGGGAAAAAATTACGGTATATATGCAACTTTATTTTTTATAAACTTAATGGTAACCACACCCAAAAATACCCAAATCATGACAAATAGCTCAAAAAAGAGGAAACAGAAAAGATGTATGAAATACCACTGAACAAAAACAGCAGACAGAAATATAAAGGAAAAAAAAACAATGGAGGCACAGAGATACCAGAAAACAAAAGATAAAATGGCTATGGGAAATCCTCATACATTAATAATTACCCTAAATGATCTGAATTCACCAATTAGGAGGCAGAGTGGCAGAGTGGATCAAAAAACAAAACCCAGCCATATGCTGCCTACAAGACACGCATCTAAGCTATGGAGACAAAGGTAGATTCAAAGTAAAAGGGTGGAAAATGATTCTCCAAGCAAATAACATCCACAAAAAAAGCAGGTGTAGCCATATTTACATCTGACAAAATAGATTTTAAGATAACAAAGTTAACAAGAGACAAAAATGGACACTTTATAATGATAAAGGGAGCACTACATCAAGAAAACATAACACTTTTTAACTACGGAGCACCGAAATATAAAAACAACTACTCACAGAACTAAAGGGAGAAACAGATAAAAACACAATCATAGTGGTGGACCTTACTACTCCATTGACAGTTCTAGACAGATCAACCAAATAGAAAATCAATAAAGAAATATCGGTCTTAAATGAAACACTAAACCAAATGGACATAATTAACATTTACAGAACCTTTCATCCCAGAACATCACATGCTTCTCCAGCACACATGGGACATTCTCAAGGATAGACCATATGTTGGGTCACAGAACTAGCATCAACAAATACAAGAAGATTGGAATTATACAAAGCATATTTTCTGACCATGATGCCTTGAAATTAGAAGTCAACTGCCAAAAGTAAGTAAGAAACACACAAATATGTGGAGATTAAACAACATACCACTAAAAACTGGTGGGGTCAAAGAAGAAATAAAAGATAAGATCAAAAGATATATAGAGACAAATGAGAATGACAATACAATATATCAAAACCTCTGGGATGTAGTGAAAATGGTAATAAGAGGGAAGTTTATATCATTGCAGGCCTATCTCAAAAAACAAGAGAAATCCCAAGTACACAATCTAACACCACATCGTAACGTAATAGTAGAACAAAAGCAATCTAAAATCAGCAGAAGAAAGGAAATAATAAAAATTAGAGCAGAATTAAATAAAATAGAAAACAAAAAGATTATATGGAAAAAAATTAATTTTAAAAAAGAGCTGGTTCTTCGAAAAGATTAATAAAATTGAGAAACCCCTAGCTCACTAAGGAAAAAGGGGAAAAGACCCATATAAACAAAATCAGAGAGGAAAAGTCACCACAGACATCACAGATATACAAGGACAATACTAGAATATTATGAAAACTATATGCCACCAAATTCAATAACCTAGAAGAAATGGATAAGTTTCTAGAAATATATAACCTTCCTAGACTAAGGCACGAAAAATTGGAAAATCTAAATAGACTGATCATTAGTGAGGAAATTAAAACAACCATCAAAAACCTCCCCTCCCCCCACCCCCCCACCAAAAAAAAAGTCCAGGACCAGATGGCTACACCAGTGAATTCTACCAAACTTTCAAAAAAGATTTAAAATCTATCCTTCTCAAACTCTTACAAAGAATTAAGAAGAGGCAATACTGCCTAACACATTCTATGAGGCCAATATAACCCTGATACTAAAACCTGGCAAAGGTAACACACAAAAAAGAAACTACAGACCAATATCTCTGATGACTACAGATGAAAAAATAAAAAACCTAGCAAATAGAATTCAACAATGCATCCAAAAATAATACATTATTATCAAGTGGAGCCATTCCAGGGGCACTAGGATGGTTCAACATACAAAAAATTAATCAATGTTATAATTAATTTTAAAAAGGTTAAAAGTCATATGAACTTATCAATAAGTGCAGAAAAAGATCTGATATGATACAACATCCATTTATGCTTAAAACACTCAATAAAATAGGAATAGATGGAAAGTACCTCAACATAATGAAAGCCATATATGATAAACCACAAAAGACCCCACATAGCCAAAGCAATCCTGAGAAAAAAAGAACAAAGCTGGAGGTATCATGCTACCTGACTTCAAATTATCGTGCAGAGCTATGATGATCAAAACAGCATTGTATTGGCAGAGAAATAGATACACAGATCAATGGCACAGAATAGAGCCCAGTTATAAAACCACACATATATGGACAAATAATTTTCAACAAAGGAGCCAGAAATGCACAATGGAGTAAAGATAGTCTCTTCAATGAATGGTGCTAGGAAAACTAAAAATCCATATGCAAAAGAATTAAACTGGGTTACAGTTTGTCCCCATGTACAAAAATTAATTCAAAATTGACCAAAGACCTAAATATATGACCCAAAACAATAAATAACATAGGGGAAAATATAGGTACCAAACTTATGGACCTGGGTTGTAAAGAACATTTTATGAACTAGACCCCAAAGGCAAGGGAAGTAAAGGCAAAAATAAATGAATGGGACTATATCAAACTAAAAAGCTTCTGCACAGCAAAAGAAACTGACAACAAAACAAAGAGGCAACCAACCAGATGAGAGATGATATTTGCAAACAGTAGCTCTGACAAAGGTTTAATTTCCAAGATATATAAAAACTCATAAAACTCAAGACCAAACAAACAAATAAACAACCCAATAAAAAGTGGGCAGAGGACCTGAAAATACACCTCTCCCAAGAAGACTTATGAGCAGCCAATCCTATCCTATATAATAAAAGGGTAATATGCAAATTGACCCTAACAGCAGAACTACTGGGAATGACTGGTCACTATGACACACACTGACCACCAGGGGGCAGACGCTCAATGCAGGAGCTTCCCCCTGGTGGTCAGTGGGCTCCCACAGGGGGAGCTCTGCTCAGCCACAAGCCAGGCTGACAGCTGCCAGCACAGTGGTAGTGGAGGGAACCTCTCCCGCCTCCTCAGCAACACTAAGGATGTCCGACTGCAGCTTAGGCCTGCTCCCTGCTGGCAAGTGGACATCCCCCGAGGGTTCCCGGGCTGCCAGAGGGATGTCTGACTGCCAGCTTAGGCCCGATCCCCTGGGGAGTGGGCCTAAGCCAGCAGGTGGACATCCCCCGAGGGGTCCCAGACTGCAAGAGGGCACAGGCCAGGCTTAGGGACCCCCTCCCCCCAAGTGCACAAATTTTTGTGCACTGGGCCTCTAGTATAATAAAACCCTAGTATGCTAAGTGCCTGGTCATCTGGTTGGCCATTCAACCAATCAAAGTGTAATATGCTAATAATATGCTAAGGCCACTCAACTGCTCACTATGATGTGCACTGACCAGCAGGGGGCAGACGCTCTAACCAGTAGGTTAGCTTGAGGCTGGCATCCTGCTGATAGGGACTGAGCAAGATGGGCCAGACATGCCCTGAAGCCCTTACTCGGTCCCTCCCCGGCTGGCCAACCTCCCGCATCCCTCCCTGGTCCTGATTGTGCACCAGTGGGGTCCCTCGGCCTGTCCCCCACCCTCTCACAATCCAGGACCCCTCGGGGGATATCAGAGAGCTAGTTTCCGTCCGATCCCGCAGGCCAGGCCTAGGGACCCCACGCACTGGGCCTCTAGTATATATATAAAAGGTGCTCACTGGCAATTAGGGAAATGCAAATAATAACTACAATGAGGTATCACCTTACATCTGTTAGAGTGGCCATTATCAATAAGACAAGCAATAACAAGTGCTGGAGAGGTTGTGGAAAAAAGGGAACCCTCATCCACTGCTGATGGGAATGTAGACTGGTACAACCACTATGGAAAGCAGTCTGGTGATTTCTTAAAAAATTAAGAGTAGATCTATTATGACCTAGCAATTCTTTTGGTACATACAGGAAAAACTCAAAATCATGTATCTATAAAGAAATATGCACCCCTATGTTCATTGCAGGATTATTCACAGTGGCCAGGACATGGAAACAACCAAAGTGTCCCCGAATGGAGGATTGGATAATGAAGTTGTGGTACATATACACAATGGAATATTAAACAGCCATAAGACAGGATGAAATGCCATTTGCAACAACATGGATGGACCTTGGGAACATTTTGCTAAGTGAAATAAGTCAATCAGAAAAAACTGAGAACTATATGATTTCACTCATTTGTGGGATATAAAACTAAAACTCATGAACACAATAGCAGTGCAGTTATTGCCAGACGAAAGGGAGTGGGAAGGGAAAGGAGTCTTAACATAAGGTAACAGGAGAAGATCTGACTTTGGGTGAGGGCACACAGTGCAATATACAGATCTTGTAACATAGAAACCCACACATGAAACCTATATGTTCATGTTGACCAATGTCACCCCAATAAATTTAATTTAAAAAAACTATTATTGAGATCACACTATATACATTGTACAGTAGGTCCTCGGGTTACATCGGAGATCCATTCCTATGGCGCAACGTAAAGCGATTTTCGCCATAAGTTGGAACCCACCTACATAAGCACCTATGTCACTCACATGGAGGACATACACAGCAGTAATGAAGTGAAACAGTAAAAAAAAAAAAAAAATTAAAAGAAAGATAACAATTCCTGACCTTTACTTGTGGTAAATAAATAATAAAAAACATAAAACATATATGTACATATGTCGAAATGACGGAACTTTTTTTTTATAAATAAACTAGAGGCCCGGTGCACATAAATTTGTGCACTGGCGGGGGGGGTGGTATCCCTCACCCCACATGTGCCCTCTCACAGTCTGGGACCCCTCAAGAGAGAATGACCTGCTGGCTTAGGCCCGCTCCCGGGTGGCAGAGGGCAGGCCCAATCCCTAGGTGTCTTCCCTGCAGCCCCTGGTCAGGCTCAGAGCAGGGCCGATTGGGGAGTTGGGGCACCACCCCCTGTCATGCACAGAGCAGGGCCGGTCAGGGGGTTGGGGCTCTGCCCCCTGTCATGCACAGAGCAGGGCTGATCAGGAGGCTGAGATGCCACCCTCAGTCACGCTCAGGGTAGGGCCGATTGGGGGGTTGGGGTGCCGCCCCCTGTCACACTCAAGGCAAGGTCGATGGGGAGGTTGCGGCGCCACCCCCTGTCACTCACAGAGCAGGGCAAATCAGGGGGTTGGGGCACTCCCCCCTGTCACACTCAGGGCAAGGCTGATGGGGAGGTTGCGGCTCCACCCCATCACACACAGAGCAGGGCCGATCAGGGGGTTGGGGAGCTCCCCACTATCAGGCACAGAGCAGGGCCGATCAGGGGGGTTGTGGCCCCACCCCCAGTCACACACAAAGCCACAGAGCGATCAGGGGGTTTGGGCACTGCCCCCTGTCACGCTGCTCCAGGGGCCAGGAGGCCTCACTGCTCCGCTGATCCCGGTGCTGGGAGGCCTCGTGGCTCTGCTTGACACCGGGGCAGTGAGGCCTCACTGCTCTGCTGATCCCAGTGCTAGGAGGCCTCGAGGCTCCACTGATCTTGGATTCGGGAGGCCTTGTGGCTCCACTGATCCCGGTGCTGGGAGGCCTCGCTGCTCTGCTGATCCCGGTGCTGGGAGGCCTCTCAGCTCGCTGATCCTGGTGCTGGGAGGCATATTACCCTTTTTACTATATAGGATAGAGGCCTGGTGCATGGGTGGGGGCCGGCTGGTTTGCCCTGAAGGGTGTCCTGGATCAGGGTGGGGGTCCTGCTGGGTGCCTGGCCAGCCTGAGTGAGGGGATGATGGCTGTTTGAAGCTGGTCACACCCCCTTCAGGGTGGGGGTCCCCACTTGGGTGCCTGGCCAGTCTGGGTGAGGGGCTGAGGGCCATTTTCAGGCTGGCGGGTGACTGAAGCTCCCAATCTCTCTTTTATTTCTTTTTTCTTTTTTATTCTGGGATTTATTTACCTTCTATGGCTGTCACTGGAGCTGAGAGCCATCTTTAGCTCTGAGGCTCGGCTCCAGCTCTGAGACCTCGGCTGCTGAAAGCAGGTTTCTGGCCTTTGTTTACCTTCTGTATTTGAAACTTTGTTGCGACTCCAGCTCTGAGATCCCGGCTGACTGAAAGCATGTTTCTGGGGTTTTTTTTAGCTTCTATATTTGTAACAATGTTTCTTAGAGAGCAGCTGAGAGGCCAGCAAGGCAGGCGGGGAACCTGGCTTCCTCCGTCACTGGAGCAAGCAAGCCTCCCTGTTCTTGTCAGCTGCCTGGCTGCCAGCCGTCATCTTGGTTGGAAGTTAATTTGCATATCTCGCTGATTAGCCAATGGGAAGGGTAGCGAAGTTACGGCTAATTACCATGTTTCTCTTTTATTAGATAGGATGGGAGATGGCGATGTAACCACGAAATACATACGTCGAGTCCAACATAACCCAAGGACTGCCTGTATTGTATTGTATTGTACTGTATTGTATTGTATTGTATTGTATTGTATTGTATTCACTTATTATATCTTTCCCTTAATGGTACACAAGAGACAAATATTTCAATAGAAAACTTAAATTAGGTTTAAATGTTGGATCCATGGAAATTACATCTCAGGGTTGGAAGCTAGGGATGACTAGTAGAAAAAAAATACAAAGATGTCTAATATAAGCCTTGTTAAGTGGGGAAAGAGGGGGAAAGATCTTGACATAATACTAGGCTAGCCAATATGTGAATGGAAACATTGATCTTTTAAGCCCATGCTTTTTAAAATATTTCAGTTCAAAAGTTCAAATTTAAACTCAAAGTTTGTTTCACTGCATCACATGTTGAGCCCACATTTAGGAGAGTCCGTTTCATTTAAGATCTTGTACAACTGAACATATTATAAAAGCAATTTTCACCAAAGACAGGTACCCCTTTTCTCTTTTAGATTTTCCTTCTATACAGTGTTTTCAAAAAGTGGACACGCTGTCTGAAACTGCCTTGCTTGGTATCTAGAACATCAAAGCAAATCTAAGCATGACAGAACAGAACCACGCAGAGGTCACTAAGGCAGCATTGCCCAGCTTGTAGCCATGTGTTCTCAGGAGGAGAGAGAGATACTTGCACAAAACCCAAACCTCATGGTATCAATGGCATGAATGTCAAATCAGACTTATTTAGTCATGTACCAAATATTTAAACAGAAGGACTGGGCCCATAGGCCACCTAATACTAAGGTTAATGGTGGAGACAGAACCTAAGTAGGGATGTGGCACTGTGACCATTTTCAACATAAATTTTGAAAGTGGGTTACTATGGAGAGGAGTGAGGACTTCCCCAGTGCTGAAAAGCACTTTCCCCCAGCCCGTCACTGTCTTGAGTAATTTATTTGGATTAAAACAGCCTGTCTCCAGAAAGTTCTTAATAAATAAAAAATAAGCTATTTGGGTAGATGAATGCATTATGCCATCATCATCTAATATCACTTAAGATAGATATTCATTCAATAAATGGTGTCTGAAATTTTACCATTGGAAATTCTACCAAGCCAGGCACTGAAAGGATAGATTGGGTGCAAACCAAATATGTAAGACTCTATTACCATGGAAATCAAATGAAAGAACCTGTATTGGGGTACATGTGACCCTTTGAGCACGTTCCTGATGTTGTTTATTCTGACAGAGGTTAAGAGCCTGACTCTGGAGCCAGACTACCTGGTTGAATTCAGGCCCCACCACTACTAACCGTGTCTTTTGGAAAGTAAAACAGTGATAATAAGAGTATTTCCCCATAGGTTAGTTGTAGAAGTTAAATGAGATTATTTTTATATATATATATACCAGTGCCTATATGTAGCATGGCCTTTATTTTTGTTGATATTATTAGTACTACTGGTAGAACTACTTTTACTACTAGAATGTCTTTTACACAGTCCAGGAGCCACATAAATTGACTGCTAATGTTCTTTGACAGCTGCGCTAAATTAATAACAACCAAATACAACAAACAGAAAAAAGTTACAAAAGTCTACAGCAGGGTAGTGAAGGCTGGTGTTGGAGACATAGTTGTGTGAACTCAGGCAAGTTCCTTAAACTGTCCAAGGTTTAGTTTGCCAACCTGTAAAATGGGGAGAATAATATCTATCTTGTGATGGAGATAAAAAGAAGCAATTTATGTAAATGCTTGGTAGGCACCATCACAGTGCAAATCTTTAACTGAGTTGTCATTTTTAATCAAAAGACAGGACATCTGGCTGAGTCATAATACCCATGAGGTGGTGCTAGAAAACAATGCCTAACAATGAAACATTTCTTTTCGGAGACCTGGAGGTTTTTGTTTGTTTTGTTTTGTTTCCAACTTCATCAGGAAGTTTGGTTCCTGATAAACACTCCACGCTACCTTCCATGCACCACTTTGGAATTTTAGCTACTCTTGAAGTTCCCAAACTTTCTGCCCGACTCTGCTTTCCGAGTAAGATTCTCACTCAGCCAACAAACCATTATTGAGTGTATACTATGCACGAGGTGCTGGAGATTTAACAAAATGAATGAGACACAGTATCTGTCCTAATCATGAATTCCACTGTGAATACATTGGTTTGAGATTTCTGTAGTGCTTCTGGGTGGAGTTGTCTGGGTATTCAGACTGAAGCTCAGCAGTAGCATCAGAATGTAGATTTTTGGGGGAAGATAGCACATCTGGTTCATGGTTCATTCATGAGATTGGAACTCATGGCCCAGTACCAAGGTAAAGTCAGATGAGCTGTGAGTGGGAACAGAATGCTATAGAATATGGTGATGCCAGCAAGAAGAGTGGCACTCAAAAAGAGAGACACTCAGGGACCTATAGTTAGAAGCAGGACAGGGTAATGTCAAGGAAGCCAAATGCATAAAGGGACAAAGCAAGAGTGCCACCAGGAAGACAGAAAAATGCTCACTGAATTTGAAACAGAGAAAAGCCCACAACAGTTGCTTGGAGACTGAAAGGGAGATGTGCTAGTTGAGACAGCCCAACATAGGCTGTTTCTTAAAGAGTGTGTGTATAGATGGAGAAGAAGGAGTCAGTAGCAAGGGATAGACTGATGATAAACACAAGTGAGAAAGATTGGCACCTCCCTCACTCCCTTCCCTACATCGCAAACAAGCTGTAGGCTATTGAACAATTTCCTGCACCCTGTCATCCTCAGACTTTTCGTTCATAAAAGTATACAGCATAAAAGTGTAAACTAGCTAAGGTCTTTCCTAGCACTAAAAATTTTCATTCCCCAATTTCAGATTTTCAGCTATCTGAACAGTAAAGGGAAGTACTATACACATTAAGTGTGTTTAAATAACTTTCTTTGAAATGGGAGCCAACCTTACAATCTTATATCACCAAATAAATGCAGCCCATTCAAAATAGCCATTTGCTAGTGTGTGAGTAAGTGGGTAAATGCCATGTTTCTCCCTTCTGCACATGAATTAGTGGCCCCCTAGCTTCACTGTCCACCTGTCACACCGCAGTCCAGTCTTCAGATGGAGCCTGGCAATATTTCCATTCTTGAAAATCAAGTCATGTGGCTCTGGCACGGTCCTGCTCTAAAGACACAGTTAACATTTGGACTTGTAAACTGTTTATCATTGACCTTCCAGGCCAATTACAGTAGAGAATTTGTATGCATGTGAAGACATTCAGGCCTACAAAAAAATTAAACAGTCTATTTGTACGTCTTGCAAATGGCAGGGAATATGCTCACCTTTCTTCCATTCTG
Source organism: Myotis yumanensis (assembly GCF_028538775.1). Taxonomy (NCBI): domain Eukaryota; kingdom Metazoa; phylum Chordata; class Mammalia; order Chiroptera; family Vespertilionidae; genus Myotis; species Myotis yumanensis. Next base: position 102,971,513 of record NW_027223752.1, read on the forward strand.
GCCCAGGCTGTGTTTAATTGGCTTATTCTAATAAGGAATGCTTTGACTATGATCCTCACAATGTACTATGGCACTCAACAAAAAGCCACAATTTTTTTATTCATGAATGTCATAAAAGCTGTGCCCATGAAGCCTTTTACAGGCTTGTTTGGTGCCCCAGCATCAGAAGAGAAGTGGTAACTTCATTGCCTTGATGCAAATATATCACCACAGTATATGCTTCCAATGGCCCCGCAGCTCTACACCTAGATTAGTTATGGAAAGTCCCACAGGCACTAAATAAACATTTTGAGTTGAGTGACACGGACAGAGAGAGAGCAAACTCCTTTACCCTCCATGACCTAACAAGTATCCAGTGCTGATTCTTGCTGGCTAGTTCCAGACCTGATTCATGCGAGGATCAGTCCATTGTACAGGCCAGAGCTCCAAAACAGGAGTCTCTCAAAAAGACAAAATTTGGTGACTATGTTCCTCCATCTCACACATCATTAGCACATCTACTTTGGGATAATATTAAAGCTTCTTGATGAGTAATGATAGGTAATTGCCTAGTTGGAAGGTCATTCAGAACCCCTGCTTTCCTCCCTCCCCCCAACCTCCTCCCTATTGGGCTGCCTAGTGGTGGGGGAAGAGAAAGAGCTGAAATCAAACTGGTCATTTTGTTTCCAGGGCTAGTCCTTCAGGTTGAGAGATCTGCTGGAGGGAGAGTGGCTCAGCTGGAAGGAGAAGAGCCTGCTGCCTTGTCTCGCACTGCCCCGCCTCCTCTGTGTCTCTGCAGCTCCCAGCGCGTCTCTGTCCTTTCTGAACCAGCGCGCTGCCAGCGATGTGCCCCTTGCCTTCAGTTTGTTCAAAATCCCAGTGATTTTAATTAACTGATTGCTCTTCTAAATACAGACATCAAATACTCTGTGCTCTTTCATGGTGAGGCAGAAACCACTGGGTAGAGGAGACAGGAAGTAGCCCTGCCCCCAGCGCCTGCTGGTTATGCTGAGCTGGGGCCAGAAACACCCCATAAACCCTTGGCCGTCATTTATTAGAAATGTCACTGAAATGAAGTTGCCATGGTACAGTGGCCTCCAGCTGAGCCCAGGCTACTGGGGAGGCGGGGGAAGGGAATTGAGTTCTAGCTCAGGCTGATTAGAGTTACCTTGACTCCCTCATGACAGATAAAGCACAACAGAGGGACAGTGGTGATGATTTTATTAAAAAAGTGATTCAGGTGAAGTTTCTTTTTAACTCAATTGAATGAATATTGCCAAAATGTTTGGGGGCTGAGTAGTAAAATCAGAAGCTGAAACAAAATGACTTAATTGCTTTGCCATATACAAGCATTGTTTAAAATGAGAGGAGCAACAGGAAAGCTTGCATCATTGATTTTAAATCCTTGGTTACTACAAGCAAACACAGCAACAGACCTGGAAAGAAATTCCATCCCAGTTGAAGTAAATGTGATATGGCTTAATTACACACAGGTATAGGTAAGGGCGCACTGGGGCAGAGAGCTTTTGAATTCTTTTTCCCTGATGTTGTTTTAAAGAGATGTGCATCAGGACATTCTAACCCAAAGGCTGTGGATTTAGATCAAATCAAGTGTGTGGTTTGGTTTTCCACTGTCCTGGGGGTCCTGTTACATGACAGCCTGCCCGCTGGTTTCTGTAGATGAGGCTCAGCTCCCTGATTAAATTAACAGACAAAGATTTTCCTCCCCCACCATGACCTGTCACCTTGGATATAAAATGCAGAACATGAAGTGATTTATGGGGTCAAGCAGACTATGGCAACTCTGGAGTGTGAAATCATAACCTTAGGAAAGTTGGTTTCTATGAGCTTCAGGTCCATCATCTCTAAAAGTGAGTAGTAATAATAATAATAATACGTACTATATTTGTTATCTATTGCTGCTTAGCAAAGTACTCAAAACGTAGCAGTTTAAAACCACAGACACTTATAATATCACACATTGTCTAAGGGTTGGGAGCCTGCCAGCAGCTTAGCAGGGAAAGTCCTGGTTCAGGATGAGGCAGTGTGGGCTGGAGCTCCAGCCATCCTGGGGCTCTGAGACTAGAAGGTCTGCCCCCACGATGGCTCCCTCATGGGCTGTGGGCAGGAGGCCTTGGTTCTTACCTTGTGGGCCTCTCCATTGGCCACTTGAATATCTTCATGACAAGACATTGGCTTCCCTCAGAGGAAGTGATTCAAAGGAGAGCAAGCTGGAAGCCATCAAGTCTTTATCGCATTGCCTTGGAAACAACCTACCATCACTTCTGCTCTATTCTGTAAGCCACACAGACCAGCCCTGAGAGAATGTGGGGGAGGACTACAAATGCATGAATGCCAGAATCAGTGATCACCCGGGCCACCTTGGAGGCTGTCTTCCATATATCCAGGAAGGATGTTTCAGAGATGAGTGAATACCCGTGTGCAATGAGTGTCATCTAGTAGAGGCTCAATAAATACAAATTATTATTAATCTATCTATAGAAAGCATCCCAGTTTAAACCATGAGATGGAGAAAGAATGGATAAGAAATACATGTGTACATTACACATTCCCATGTGTCAGACATTGTTCTAATTACTTAAATCATATTAATAAACAAAGCCAAGTTTCCTGTGCTCATGCAGCTAACAGTGCAGGGGAGAGATATACCAGGTAGACCATTCAAATAGTCATAATAAATAAGATGATACAGCATATTAAAAGGCAGGGAGTGCTATAATAGAAACAAAAAAAAAGGAAGCCCAGATTTAGTGGCCTTAGGAACGAAGGTGTGGGAGATGCAGGTTGAAATATTAAGTATAGGGTCAGGGAGGCCCCATTGAGAAGGTAGACTTGAGAAGACTTGAAGGAGGGAGTGGAGAGGCACTAGGTAAGCAAATACCTGGAGTAAAGCATCCTAGGCAAAGGAAATAGCCAGAGTGTAGTCCCTAAGGTGAGATCACACTTCCTGCATGAGAGGGAGAGCAAGAAGGCCAGGGTGCTGAATAGAGTGAGGAGAGAAGGTCAAAGAGCTGAAGGGAAGACAAGATCATGTAGGGCACTGCAAGCTGTCTGTGGTGGCCTCACAAACCTCCTCTACCAGGAGAGTCCCTGACCAAGGCCAAGCTAGTGCAATATAAAATCCAGGCCATGACTGGGCCAAGGCTATGCTTTCCAAGGCTGCTCACAGCCAATGACTGAGCACAGAAGAGCTGTTATCGTAAAAACATTCAAACCTGTAAAGAATTTCTATGAGTTTATTTGAGCCAAACTGTCAACAATCACCTGGAAGCAGAATCTCAAGGGATTGGGATAATGCCCCAGAGAATGGCAGGTTTTTGTTATTGTTGTTGTTTTTACCTATTTTTATACATTACAAACAAAGGAGGAGATGTAGGTGGGTTACATGAAATCCATTGGTGATAGATTTGAGAGGCGGGAGAAAGCAAAGTGGGGAAACCTCTGGGATTGGATAAAGAGTAAAATGAGAGAGACATACTTCTTTTACTTAGATGGGTACAGGCTAGTTAACAGTCAACTATTAACATAACAATAACAATGAAGGGATTTGTGGTATCTATCCTGGCACTCAGGGCATATGGTTGTGCCCTGATAGGTCCAGAAAAAGGGAAGTTACAAGTTACCCTGACATTTCAAGGATATGTCATCATAGATGAAAAAAGACAATAGGCTCAGTTAAGGTAAAGATTGACCTTGTCAGGGAAGATACCGGCCTAGGATGTGACTACCCACCATAACTACTTTTTGTTAAAGTTTTAATTTCAGACCCTCCTCGTGGTTACTTTAGGTCTCAGAGAGTTTGCAAGACTGTCATGCAGGCCTTCCTTGAGCTTGTCAGGTTAGCATGTGGCCCCTTTCATCCACAGAGCTATAGGGCAGACACTGTCCTGGGAGACACAAACTCCTCTGCAGGAATTCCAGACGATGTGCCCAGACTTTATGAGACCACACCATGGTCCGGCTCCTTCCCACCTAACTTTCCTCCCATCTCTCCTTCACCCGCAGTCTGACTTGCATTGCAATCTGATAGCTCTTCAGCCTCCTTCGCTCCTTTCCAGTTTTTTCTCCCACAGATGCTCTAATAAAAACCTTGCTCATTTAATCCCACCTTGGTGTCTGCATCTTGGGAACCTAGACTAATGCATCAGGATAAGAGGTGTGAAACTAGACCAGGCAGCCTGTCACTACTTGGGTCAATTTGAGAAAGCAAGTTGAGAGCAGATTAACTACCCACCCCTGCCCCCGCCCCTTGGCTGCACCACCATAACCACGCCCCTGGCTTCTGTAATCTCGCTCACTTCTTGGCGGAGGATTGACAGTGAGAAGCAGGGGAAGTCTATGTGCATGCACTCACAGCACTCCTGCCCACAGTCCAGGGACTTTCCCCTGGGTGCAAATAAGGAACTGAGTCCTCCATCTGTAGCCTAGGCAACAGGCCTTCAGCACGAACTGCAACAGGTGTGGAAAGCTTAGCATGTAACGTAGAAAGAATGTCTAGGATGTGTAAGTATGCCATATATGTGAGACAAAGAGCCTAGGGATATATAAGGCCAAACTCCACTACGTTCAGAGCTCAGCCTTTGGAGGTGACTCCTCTGGGCCAGCACTGGTGCGAATAAACAGTCCTTTTCTGAACCTCTGAGTGCGTATGGTTTGACACTTCTCATTGACCTGATTTTTGCCATTACAAATTAAGCAGAGGCAGGATTGGGTCATATATGAGCGTTTTATTTTCCAATATCGCCAGCAACATGGGAGAGCAGCAGGTCATCCTCAAAAATCTGCTCTGCCCCCTCCCCCATAAGCCAGCTGCTTATATTGGGTAGAAGGGCAAAGTTTACATGAGGAATTAGGCAAAAGGAATTACAGTTATGGGGAAGTAGGCAAAAGGAATGAGAATGGGTATAATGGTTACAGATTACAGGCAATGTGGCTGGGGGTTGCAAAAGGCAGGACTCCATTGTTTCAGCAACAAGGTTGTTAATCTTTCCATGATGATAGGCAGTTTTCTGATAAGGAGAATGGACTGCATTTCGAGGTTAACTCCCAGGACCAAGTTATACAACCCCAGCCAGGTCAAAATGTGCTTTCTTTAATCAGAACAAAACAATCATGGTTAACAGAGCATGATTACTATTTCTTACTAGAGGCCTGGAGCACAAAATTCATGCGGGTACAGTCCTTAGGCCTGGCCTGTGATCACGGCCATCTTCCCCAGCTGCCAGCAGCCAGCCCCGCCCCCTGCTGCCACCCACCCTATTCCCCATCTGGCTATCAGAGCCTGCCTGCCGGCCGGGGGAAAAAACCAAGAGGTGGTCAGTACACCTCATAGCAACTGGTTGAGCAGTCGTTCTGGTCATTCCGCCAGTCGATTTGCATATTACTCTTTTATATATATAGATGTGCTCCAATCCTTCCACTTCCAGGGAAAGGGGCAAAGGAGGGTTGCTGAAAGTGATAAGGGAGGCAGCAGGGTGAACTTTGTTGTTTGCGGTTTTTTTTGGGGGGGGGGGGTGTAGGGTTTCCTCCTGATGAGGGGCTTCAAAGGGCAGCAGCCTATTTCTGTTACCCTCTGTCTCCAGAGACACAATTTCTGATTGGCATCTGGCAGGACAGAGCAGTTGCAGGTACAGGACTGGGAGTGCCTTTCTGCATGCAGCTCCCTAGAGAGTCTCTTCCAGCAAAGGAAAGCTTTGTTCTAACCATTTCTCCCAGAGCCAGGGCTGCTGGGTGGTCTGGGGCAGGAGGGCAGAATGGAGGTGGAGCAGGGCAGGGCAGGAAGAAATATGGGGTAGAAGACAGGGGGAGGGAAAGGGAGAGGGTGAAATCTCTGTGTGTGGGGTGGGGAAGGGCTGGTGCAGAAGAAGAGATGGGGTCAGCATAGGAAGGTTTGGAGGTACTGGGGGAGTAAGAGGGACCAGCAGATGCCAGAACAGGGGAAAGGGTCTATGAAATCAGGTGGGGGTCTGTGAGGGTGAGTATAGACTAAGTCCCTTCCCCAGACCCTGCCATCCCAGGTAGCTAGTGGGAGGGGTCCATAGCGAGGCACTGAGCCCCCTACACCTTGTGTCTGAGGCTCCAGAATATGTGGCCAACATGCCTGGCCCCTGCCACCCCTGCCGAAGGGCTGCCATTTGGGACACATTTGCAGACACATAGATTGTTTTTAAGGTAATGCTTTTTAATTCACTGTTTCCCACTTGTCATTTTTTAGAAAAGGCAGATTCTGCTGGTGTGTGTTCCTTTGCGGGGGTGGTAGGGGTGTTCTCCACGGCCAGAGATCCGATGAGAGACAGAGACCAAAGGCCCAGCAAGACATGGGGAATGAGTAAACAGGATCAGAGAGCAAGGAACAGGGAGATAGATGCACAGGGCGAGACAGACAGACACAGAGAGCCCAGGGAAGCTAAGGGAAGGACTGAGCCCTAAGGGCAGAGGAGTGTGCTGAGAAATCCTGCTTCAGGAAGGCTGATCCCTCCACCTCCAACTAAGGTCCCTGGGGCTGAGCTTGCTCTCCTCTGTGCTCTGGTTCTGTTCAGCATAGACATGGCTGAACTGGCCTCAGGGAAAGGGCTGTGGCAGGCAATGGACTGAGTAGGAGTACACAGGCCAGGGTCACGGAGGGCTAGGGATCCCAGACCAAACAGAGAGAGGAGGACCTGGAGGCGTTCCCTCCCTGGTCCCCGCACACCTTCTGTTTTTGAGCAAAGCCTGAATCCCATGCCATGGCTCTGGAGAGTGGCGGCCCTGGCCTGCTGTGCTGCCTACAGTGAGATCCCTAACCTCTCTGAGCCCTGGCCATGCCAGCTGCAGGAGAGGGGCGCTGGTGGCTGAGGTTAGAAATGGCTCAGGGGGCGAGGAGACAGAGCATGGTCTAGGGCACCTCAGTTTGGCAGTTACAACCGAAATCCCAAGGATTTTTGGCCTTGCTGGCGGCCCCAGGTTCACATTTATGTAGGACTTGCGCAGAAGGGAGAGCCAGGTGCTAGCACTTTCTTCCTTCGCAGCTGAGAACCAGTTCAGCCTGGTACTCGCAAACCTTCCCAGAGGCCAGTGTAGACACACGACTGACCGAGGACACACAAAGATATCCTCAAGCCATCACGTGGTGGCTGTGTAGACAGTTGGGCAAACACAAACACACGACACAGGGTGCTGTGGACGGGGATGAGCTTCCCTACCAGGTGAGAGGGCTCATTCGGTGGAGCAGCAGATCCATGGGTGCCTTCACCCGATCCAGCTCCCAGGCCCGGGTCAGCGAACTGAAAGCCTGGGACAGAGGCGGATTCCACAGGCCAGCCGCCCCTGCCCTGGCCTGCCCCCTGTGATCCCGCCCCAGCAAAGGGGCTTTGCTGGCACAGCTGGGGCTGAGCGCCTGGGGGAGGGGCGTGCGGGCGGAGAGTCCCTGGGGTCCAGGGGTTGGGGTGAGCCCTCCGCCTCCAGAGCGCCCCCTTCGATTACACACTCCAGCGGGCCCTGCTCCCCTTGGCCTCGTGCTGAGCTGGTCCTGGACATGGGCCCCAGCATTTGGGTCCTTAGGTTTCTGTTATCTTGGCCTCCTGAGCATCCCATCTCTGCGAAGATTTGAGGCGGCTCTCCTTGTATCCTGCCACCAGGGAGTGCCTGCTGGAGCTGAGGCCGAGGGATGAGGAGGTACAGAGTCTGGTGCTTGGCGTTTGGTGATCAGTTTGTCTGCCTGGATGCCCCACAGGACCCCAAAAGGGTGACTTTTCTGAGCTTTCATTTGCGTGTCCATACCGTGCATGCCTCCTCTGAGACGCCGAGTCCAAGGGGAAGGAGAAGGGTGTGAAATCCTCACACTTTGACCTGCTAGCCTGGATCAGTGATCTAATTTTGTGGTTTCAGGAGCCTTTGGCGGGTTGGGTTGCAGTGGTGGAGGGTAGGGTTTTATATATCTATAGAGGCCCTGTGTTCAGGTGGGGTCTGGCCAGCCTGCCTTGATGGGGGCCCAATCTGGGTGGAGGTCCCTGCTGGGGGACGGGCAGGCCAGGGGAGAGGCCCTGGCCATTCAGCCGTTTCAGCCCCTGGGCTTTTATTATATAGGACAGTGATGGCGAACCTATGACAAGCGTACCAGAGGTGACACGAAAACTCATTTTTTTTGTTGATTTTTCTTCGTTAAATGGCATTAAAATATATAAAATAAATATCAAAAATATAAGTCTTTGTTTTACTATGGTTACAAATATCAAAAAATTTCTATATGTGACACGGCACCAGAGTTAAGTTAGGGTTTTTCACAATGCTGACACGCCGAGCTCAAAAGGTTCGCCATCACTGATATAAGATAACTATAAGTAGTCCCCACTACTCTATTTCTCCCTCCCGCCCCTAGCAGTTGGCTTTCACAGTAAATGAAGAGGGTAGCCACTGCGGTGTTCAAGTAGAGAAGGATCACAACCCGGGCATTTTTAAAGGATCATTCTGACTGCATTTCGGAAGAGAGGCTTTAGGAGAGATGGGAGTCTACGCAGGAGGCGAGATGAAAGGTAGTACAGCTGCCTGGGTAATGATGAGGTAGGTGTGGGCTGGGCAGGGGTTGGGGGTCCAGCAGGGAGGGGCGGTTGGAGTGGTCTAATCATGAGCTTAGTGCCAAGGCAGAGTCAGCTGGATTTCCTGGTACATTACAAGTGAGATGTGAGAAAAAGAGGAGTTGAGGATTTTTTGCCTGGGAACTGGACCATGGTCAAATGGGCTAATACTGAGTTGCCAGTTGCAGGAATGGGCAAAGCTGTAGAAGGAGCAGATTTGGGGGGGGATTTAGAAATGTCAAGTCTGATGTCTTCTAGACATTCAAGTGAATATCTGAGGTAAAGACTTGGATACACATAGGTGCAGTTTGAAAGAGAAGTCTGGGCTGGAGATGGACATTTGGGAGTTACAATGTGTAGATCAAGCATGTCAAACTCGCGGCCACATGCGGCCCACAATGAATATTTTTGCGGCCCAGCCAATATAATGGTATATAAGAAACATTTTAATAAAAATTTCATAACTTAATTTTTACAATATTCTGTTATGCATAACTATTACTAATGAACTACAACATTCGCTAATAACTGATTATTATAATCACATTGCATTCATTTCCCTTACACACAGATGCACCATTTCTCTCCACTAATACTAGCAGCTACTATTTTAGCAGACAATAGCCACATCATTAATCTTGTACTGATTTGTTTGGTGTGCACAATAGGAAATATTTCGCTTTTGGAGAACAAGAAAAATAGGTTTATTTGCATTACGCTTATTTTTTTTCTCTTTTTTTTATTGCTTAAAGTATTACAAAGAGTATTACATATGTCTCCTTTTTTTTTTCCCCTGCCCTTGACAATCCCCAGGCCTCCCCTACCCGCCAATGTCTTATGTCCATTGGTTATGCTTATATGCATGCCTACAAGTCCTTCGGTTAATCTCTTACCACCCCGCCCCCTCTTGCCCCCCAACCCTCCCCGGCCTTCCCGCTGTAGTTCAACCCTCTGTTCGAGGCAGCTCTGCCTCTATATCTATTTTTGTTCAAAAGTTTATTATGGTCTTTATTATCCATAAATGGGTGAGATCATGTGGTATTTTTCCTTCATTGACTGGCTTATTTCACTTAGCATAATGCTCTCCAGTTCCATCCATGCTGTTGCAAATGGTAAGAGTTCCTTCTTTTTTACAGCAGCATAGTATTCCATCGTGTAGATGTACCACTGTTTTCTAATCCATTCATCTACTGATGGGCACTTAGGCTGTTTCCTGATCTTGGCTATGGTGAATTGTGCTGCTATGAACATATGGGTGCATATATCCTTTCTGATTGGTGTTTCTGGTTTCTTGGGATATATTCCTAGAAGTGGGATCACAGGGTCAAATGGGAGTTCCATTTTTAGTTTTTTGAGGAAACTCCATACTGTCTTCCAGAGTGGCTGCACCAGTCTGCATTCCCACCAGCAGTGCACGAGTGTTCGTTTTTCTCCACATCCTCTCCAGCACTTGTCGTTTGTTGATTTGTTGATGATAGCCATTCTGACAGGTGTGAGATGATACCTCATTGTTGTTTTGATTTGCATCTCTCGGATGATTAGTGACTTTGAGCATGTTTTCATATGTCTCTTGGCTTTCTGAATGTCCTCTTTTGAAAGGTGTCTACTTAGGTCCTTTGCGCATTTTTTGATTGGATTGTTTATCTTTCTTTTGTTGAGTTGTATGAGTTCCCTATAAATGTTGGAGATTAAACTCTTATCAGTAATAACATTGGCAAATATGTTCTCCCATGTAGTGGGCTTTCTTGTTGTTTTGTTGATGGTTTCTTTTGCTGTGCAGAAGCTTTTTATTTTGATGTAGTCCCATTTGTTTATTTTCTCTTTAGTTTCCAATGCCCTAGGATCTATATCGGTGAAGAAGTTGCTGCGGCATATGTCTGAGATTTTGTTGCCTTTGGATTCTTCTAGAATTTTTATGGTTTCCCGTCGTACATTTAAGTCCTTTATCCATTTTGAGTTTATTCTTGTGTATGGTGTAAGTTGGTGGTCTAGTTTCATTTTCTTGCATGTATCTGTCCAATTTTCCCAACACCATTTATTGAAGAGACTATCTTGACTCCAATGTATGTTCTTGCCTCCTTTGTCAAATATTAATTGAGCATATTGGTTCGGGCCGATTTCTGAGCTCTCTATTTTATTCCATTGATCTATATATCTGTTCTTGTGCCAGTACCAGGCAGTTTTGAGAACAGTGGCTTTGTAATACAGTTTAATATCTGGTATTGAGATCCCACCTACTTTGTTCTTTCTCAGGATCGCTGTGCATTATGCTTATTAATTTGTGCAGTTATTCAGTGTCTGGTAAGTTAATGTTCAAGAAAATATATTAATTTTTATTAACATGTTCTATTATTTTATGTTAATTATTACTCATTTATTTCAGCCCTTTGTATTCAGCATGTCTCTATCGAAATAAACCTACGTTTCTATGAAAATTCAAGCTTTTGCTTTTTTGTGGCCCATATAAATTTAAAACTTGTTTATTTGACCCGTGTTAGCCTTTGAGTTTGACATGCTTGGTGCAGATAGTATAGAAAGATAAGGGGACAAGTGAGGACAAGGAAGGGAAGAGGACAAGAACACTGTGACAAGATCAAAGTGAGGAACAGTGGGAGCCAGAGGGAGGGAGGCAAGACCAGTGAGAAAGCCAATCCAAGACTGAGTGGTGTCTGGGAGCCCAGTGAGGACAATGCATGTGAGACAGAAAAAAGTTATGTAGGTAGGGGCAGACCATGGGAAGAGGAAGTGAAATCAGGAACCCAGCTGGGCGGAGTTAGTAAGACACCCCAACTGGGGTGGAAAGGAAGGGTGCATGAGAGGCAGGAACTTTAAACTGTGTGCAGATAACCAATCACAAGGCCGTGAAGCAAGCACATATACAAAAAAGAGCGTGCTCCCTTCTCCTCTTCCCTGGCACAGTGCACAGAGGATACCTGATGCTCCTGTTGTGGGGGAGCATATCCCCTGGGCCCACGTGGCTTACAGCCTGTTGGGCCTCCACACATGGATAATAGGCTTTAATTAGATTGGATGCTGAACTACTCCTGATTGTAACATGGAAAGGAAGCTCTGGACACTGGCCTACTCCTGGTACCCCAGCTGCACCTTTTCCAGGACTTGCTTCTCCCAATAAACTTTCATTCCATTAATCGTTTTTGTCCGAGACTTCATTTTTCGATTTTCACAAGACAAGAACTTGGACTCAAAACACCCACATTTTTGGTTGCACATAGAGGGGACGGAGCCATCAACATGGTCAAATGGGGTAATACTGAGAAGTCAAGCAAGTTGAGAACTAAGACATTGGATTTAGCAGCACAGAGGTGGGAGTTTATTAGTGACTTTTAAGGAAAAAGATGGTTTCTGAATTCCCTCTCAGACCGCCCCTCCGGTGCGTAAGGCCACCATCATCGCCAGGCCCTGGCGCTGGGCTGCCTGGATTCCTCATATCCTCCACTGCCTTCTCAGCAGATCTGCATCAGGGGCGTCCTTTTCATCTCACAGCCACTCCCTGCTAGAACAGGGCACAGTTCTGTGGTAGCAGCCATACATACACATTTAACAAGTGGCTTCCAAAGACGGTATTTCTCAATTAAAGGACATTGTTTTCATGGATGAAATTTCAGCCCAAAGAGCTTGCATTTCAGAAGTGAGCCTGGGGTGTGTAGGGAAGGGAGAGCTGGACAGAAAGTGATGGGCACAGGTCCCTGGTCCCAGCTCTTCTGTCAACAGCTTCGTTGCTTTGCATCTCTCAACTCGCTTCTCTTGGCCAAAGCTGCCCCATCTGTGAAACAAGGGGTTCCGCTGACAGATTCTCTCTCTGCCCAGATGACAGACCCCGTATGAGTGGCTTTGTGTATAAGTGTTACTTTTTCAGAACATCACGAATTTCTGATACATTTAATTTTACTACAAAAATTAAAATATTTTTTCCAGCAAAAAAAAATAGGCCTCAATTCTATAGTTTTATTGGACTTATTTGATTGTATATGTCTTATTAGACATGGGCTGTGGGAGAAGGAGCACCTGTTGACCCTACCCAGAGTCTCACTTTAGAGCCATTTATTGCCCACTCAGGTAGAGAGGGTACACTTATTTAAGAAAAATGAATGGGAGAAAACTTTGAATTGAGAAAATCCTACTCATTGACTAATTCTTTTAATCCCTGGATTTGGGGAAAGATAAACCACCAATTGACTGAAATCTGGAGCAATTTTAGCCACAGGAAACCAGATTTCTAAGCCAGGGTTCCTGCTAGACAATCTCTAACTAGCGTCCCCTCCAGCTGCGTCTAAAATTCTACAAAGAAGCACTTTCTTCCTCTTCAGCCAAGAGCCATGGGTGAGACCAGAAGCTAAAGTCAGCTGCTTCCCCAGAAGCTGAATGGCTTTATTTTATTTTAGATAATAAATTAAATAAGGTTTCGGGAAGGGGCTTCAGAGATGAGATATCTAAAACTGCCAGTTATACTCCTCTGTAAAAGTGAGGGCCGCCGAAGGAAAGAGTAAAGGACCATTTAGAAATTTCAACCTCAGACTCAAAATATTTGTGCAGACACAGACATGTATGAGCATTCCTTAGAAAGTAAAGCAGGGAAAGAATTGATTACTTCTTTTCTGCCTCTGCTTAGAAAGCCCAGTATATGCAATTACCACAGCAGCCTCTAGATGGCAGCCAAAGAAAGGAAAGAAAATTCTTAGTAGGGGAGACCAGTAGAAACTAATTAAAGCTACAAAAACAAATATATATATATATATATATATATATATATATATATATATATATATATATTTAAATACAGCAGAATATGAATAAACAAACAGGCTCTCTACTCCTCCTGTTCGTCAGACAGCTGCTCCTCCTGCGCAGTGCCAGCCACAACTCTGAGACACAATGGTGAAGGTCGGAGTGAAAGGATTTGGTCGCATTGGGCGCCTGGGGTCACCAGGGCTGCTTTTAACTCTGGCAAAGTGGATGTTGTTGCCATCAATGACCCCTTCATTGACCTCAACTACATGGTCTACCTGTTCCAGTAGGATTCTACTTATGGCAAGTTCAAGGGCACAATCAAGGCTGAGAACAGGAAGCTTGTCATCAATGGAAAGTCCATCTCCATCTTCTAGGAGCGAGATCCCGCCAACATCAAATGGGGTGATGCTGTGCTGAGTATGTTGTGGAGCCCACCGGTGTCTTCACTACCATGGAGAAGGCAGGGGCTCACTTGAAGGGCTGAGCCAAGAGGGTCATCATCTCTGCCCCTTCTGCGGATGCCCCCATGTTTGTGATGGGTGTGAACCATGCCAAGTATGACAACTCCCTCAAAATTGTCAGCAATGCCTCCTGCACCACCAACTGCTTGGCCCCCCTGGCCAAGGCCATCCATGACAACTTTGGAATCATGGAAGGACTCATGACCACAGTCTATGCCATCACTACCACCCAGAAGACTGTGGTTGGCCCCTCTGGGAAGCTGTGGCGTGATGGCCGAGGGGCTGCCCAGAACATCATCCCTGCTTCTACTGGCACTGCCAAGGCTGTGGACAAGGTCATCCCTGAGCTGAACAGGAAGCTCACTCACTGACATGGCCTTCCGTGACCCACCCCCAATGTGTCAGTTGTGGATCTGACCTGCTGCCTGGAGAAAGCTGCCAAATACAATGGCATCAAGAAGGTAATGAAGCAGGCATCAGAGGGCCCCTCAAAGGCATCCTGGGCTGTACTGAAGACCAGGTTGTCTCCTGTGACTTTAACAGTGACACCCCCTCCTCCACCTTTGATGTTGGGGCTGGCATTGCCCTCAATGACCACTTTGTCAAGCTTGTTTCCTGGTATGACAATGAATTTGTCTATAGCAACAGGGTGGTGGACCTCATGGTCCACATGGCCTCCAAGGAGTAAGAGCCCCCTGGACCACCAGCCCCAGCAAGAGGAAGAGAAGCCCACAGCTGCTGGGGAGTCCTTGCCCCAGATCGATCCCTCAACATACTGAGAATCTTATGACCACAATTTCCATCCCAGAGCCCCTGAAGAAGGGGAGGGGCTTAGGGAGCCCTACCTTGTGCACCACCAATAAAGTTCACTGTACCCAGCCAAAAAAGAAAAAAAAAAGTAAATAGGTAAAATGTGAAGAAAAAAAAAAAACTAAGGAAACTTTGCATATAATATATAACCAATTTCTTAAGAGAAAGTCCCATTCCAAACTATTTAGAATTCTAAACCAATTAATAACTTACATGGAAGAAGAAATAAAAGGCACACAAATTGGAAAAGAAGAAGTAAAATAGTCGTCATTCACAGATGATATGATACTGTACATAGAAAACCCTGAAGACTCCATCAAAAAGTTATTAGACTTAATAAATGAATTCAGAAAGGAAGCAGGATACAAAATTAATGCCAAGAAATCTATGGCATTTCTATAAACAGATAGTGAACTTACAAAAAGAGAGACTAAAAAATCAATCCCATTTACTATCGCACTAAAAAAATTAAGATACCTAGGAATAAACTTAACTAAGGAGGTAAAAGACCTATACATGGAAAACTACAGGACACTGAAAAAAGAGATAGAAGAAGACATAAACAGATGGAAGAACATATCATGTTCATGGATACATAGAATCAACATCATCAAAATGTCCATACTACCCAAAGCAATCTATAGATTCAATGCACTCCCCATTAAATTACCAATGGCATATTTCAAAGACCTAGAATGAACTTTCCAAAAATTCATCTGGAATAAAAAAAGACCCCAAATAGCTACAGCAATCCTGAGAAAGAAGAACAAAGTAGGTGGGATCTCAATGCCAGATATCAAGCTGTATTACAAAGCCACTGATCTCAAAACAACCTGGTACTGGCACAAGAACAGACATATAGATCAATGGAATAGAATAGAGAACCCAGAAATCGACCCAAACCACTATGCTCAATTAATATTCAACAAAGGAGGCATGAACATACAATGGAGTCAAGACAGTCTTTTCAATAAATAGTGTTGGGAAAATTGGATAGATACATGCAAAAAAATGAAAATAGACCACCAACTTACACCATACACAAAAATAAACTCAAAATGGATAAATGACTTAAACATAAGATGGGAAACCATAAAAATACTAGAGGAATCCACAGGCAGCAAAATCTCAGACATATGTCGAAGCAATTTCTTCACCAATACCGCTACTAGGGCAATGGAAACTAAAGAGAAAATAAACAAATGGGACTACATCAAAATAAAAAGCTTCTGCACAGCAAAAGAAACCATCAACAAAACAAGAAAGCCCACTGCATGGGAGAACATATTTGCCAACGTTATCACCGATAAGGGTTTAATCTCCAACATTTACAGGGAACTCATACAACTTAACAAAAGGAAAATAAACAACCCAATAAAAAAAATGGGCAATGGACCTACATAGATACTTTTCAAAAGAAGACAGAAGGAAAGCCAAGAGACACATGAAAACATGCTCAAAGTCACTAATTATCCAAGAGATGAAAATCAAAACTACAATGCGGTACCATCTCACACCTGTCAGAATGGCTATCATCAACAAATCAACAAATGACAAGTACTGATGAGGATGCGGAGAAAAGGGAACCCCAGTACACTGCTGGTGGGAATGCAGAATGGTACAGCCACTGTGGAGAACAGTATGGAGTTCCCTCAAAAAGTTAAAAATGGAACTTCCATTTGATCCAATGATCCCACTTCTAGGAATATATCTCAAGAAACTAGAAACACCAATCAGAAAGGATATATGCACCCCTATGTTCATAGAAGCACAATTCACCGTAGCTAAGCTTTGCAAACAGCCCAAGTGCCCATCAGCAGATGAGTGGATTAGAAAACTGTGGTACATCTACACAATGGAATACTATGCTGTGGTAAAAAGAAGGAGTTCTTACCATTTGCAACAGCCTGGATGGAACTGGAGAGCATTATGCTAATCGAAATAAGCCAGTCAGAGAAAGATAAATATGACATGATCTCACTCATTTATGAAATATAATGAACAAGATAAACTGATGAACAAAAACAGATCCCGAGACAGAGAAGCATCAATCTGACCATCAAACCTCAGAGGGAAGGTAGGGAAGGGTGGAGGTAAGGGGGAGAGATCAACCAAAGGACTTGTATGCATGCTTATAAGCCTAAACAATGGACACAGACAACAGTGGGGTGAGGGCATGAGCGGGGGGAAGGGGTGTTTAGGGAGGTAATGGGAGGATAAGGACACATATGTAATACCTTAATCAATAAAGGAATTTTAAAAATTTTTTGAAAAATAACTTACTTGGGATACATTTGTGATCATTCACAATTATAATGCCAATATTTATGCCTTGCTTTATGCAATAAACATTACTGTACTAGGTGACTCCTAAAGTCCCTCTAAGTTCTAAAATTCCTGAAAAGTAGTATACATATTCAGTTTTGCAACTTGAATTATATTTTTTGATAGATTTTTAACAGTTTTCATGTTGATAGTTCTGCTCCGCCTAGCAGTTCCTAACCTTTGGAACAATGATCTGAAATGAGATCCGTGATATATTCTGGAACCATTCATTTGTAGGAGAACCTGTTGGGTCTATGCCCTCCCTTGGGCCGCAGCTCCTTGGCTCATGGCTGCTGTGTTAAGAGTCTGGGGCCCAACACAGAGTAGGTGTTCAGCAGTGTTGGGTGAACTGTGCTGACTCAGTAGAGGGACCTGTGTGTCAGGAGCCCTTAAGTGAGGCTGCAGATGTGCTAGGATGGGTGGGGGATGTTGAACTGTGGAGGGCTTCTCCCAGAGCCAGGCCTGGAGTTCAGCAACTTGCAGCCTGGACCTCCTGGACCTCAGAGAGCTCTGAGGGCATAACTTGGCAACAGGTATTGAGGCCAAATGGCTCTTGGAACCAATATCCCTCAAAAAGAAGCTGACCTCACCTCCAGGGTCAGCCAAAGTTGAAGCAAGCCCAACACCCAACTGCAGTAACAGAATCTGGAAAACACAGAGCCAAGTATCAAATGACAAACTTCCCGTTTATATGCATGAATATCTTCCTGACAGCTTGCCCATTCTAAACCTTACTAATATGCAGTTCAGAAAGAAAAAAAAGTCTAAAGTGTTCACTATTTAAAGGGTTTCTTTTCCAAAAAACTAAGGATCTTTCACAAAAACATAAATTCAAGGAGTTTGAGTGGACTGAGAAACCACCGAATCTATTCCATACCTCCAGGCAGAGCAGCCAAAAGCAGAAAACAAAAACAAATTTAAAAAACCTGCCTCCTTTCCTTTTCATCAAGTTTCCAGAGAAGATTTGACCAGGTACCCCTTCATCTTTCTCTTCATCATTAGCATATTTTAAAAAAACGTCCAACTGTGATCTAGATTTAAATTTAGGCAGCTCCACTTACTGGCTATGTGAGTTTAAGCAAGCTACCTAACGGCTCAGAGCCTCACTTTCTTCATTTATAAAATGAATATTAGGATATGTACTGATTAGAGGTGTTGCAAAGCTTGAGTAAAAATATATGTAAATTATGCATGTTGTTGTGCCACTATAGCTAATAAAAAGTACTTTGTCCCTTCTCTTCTCTCCTCCGAGTGGGCAATGGTTGGGTTAGAATAATTGGGGAAGCACTACAGAAATTTAACATGTTTGGGATACCAGATATTCTACTTTGCTCAATCCAGCCCCACAGATGAAAATTACCCCCTGGTCCATATGATTTTCAAATACATTGCTGAATATTCATGTGGCTGAAAAATCTGATTATCTCAGCCCAGAATGTAATCCCATGTCACATAAATGCAAGCAAACATTTTCACATGGTTAGAAACACACTGAATTTTTAGTATATTATGTTGTCAATTCAGGAAGATCTTTTTGTGTTGTGTGTAACTTTGCCTAGAGTTGTTGAAAGTTTTGCAAAATTGCATTAACCAGGTTAATGTCACTAGGTCTAAAACAAAAGTATGAGTTACCGGCACATTTGTCATGGTTCAGTTCCTGGCAATTCCATGCAGAGGGCATGGGACCCATCTGTCTATTATATCACACTTGCAGCATTATGCAAATTAAAAATAACCTTTGTGAAGAAGGCTATAATACCCATTCATTTTGGGAGGGAAAAGGGAGAGCTAAAATATATATTTATTATCAAACAAGCGCACTGGGTCTGATAGGCAGCTGCCAACCTGGGTGTTCCCAGCCAACAGCCCACAGGGGTCTCCTGGGTTTCTTCCTCTAGGCATACATTTAGAGAGCAGGCCCTACTAGCCGGACCCCAGAGGCTTCGGGGCCCCTCACAGAGCACCCTTGGCCTGGGTTCCTAACAGCAACCATCTTTAAATGAGGTTTGGATAGGAATGTCTTCCCCACAGGCCCCCAGGGGAGTCCCCTAAGCATTCCCAGGAGCATGATAGTAAGAAGCTAGAAAAATTCCTCGACAAGTGGAATAAGGGAAACTGAGAAAAAATAATTAAACAAGGCAAATAATTTGAGCAATTTACAGTCAGCTAATGTCACAAGGTTTTATCTTTCCTAACCAAGGACACTTGGTTTACACATTCCAGACCATCCAGGGGTAGAACAGCTTCTTCAATGCCTTTCTTGATGACGTTTTCGAAAATGAAACTCACATGAAAATAACCCCTGATACATCTATGTGCGCATTTTGACAAATCAGCATATTGAAGGACACACCTGAAAAACCCACGGCAAGCTCTGCCTAAGAGCATAGCCATACCTTGTATCTCTCTCTGCTCTCTCTCTTTTCTAAACTCTAAGGCCCCCCACAAGACTTGCAACTAGGGGAGCAGTGAGCAGCAGCAGCTTGTCCCAAGCTTTCCCCCTGAACCTGTCTCCAAGGCCCCCTTTTCTCTGACCTCCCAGTGACGTCTGTCACTGTGACTTCTGTTTCTCAGAGAGCCAAAACAGCCCCTCCTAGACTCTCTCTCCTGCGGCTTCTTCTACCCTTCCTTTGTTTCACTATCCCCAGCTTTAATAAACATACTCTCAAAATCACCTGGACCCATGTTGTCAAATCTTTCTGCACGAAGTCAAGAACCCACACACTACTGGCAGGCTTCAGGCAGACTGTCTCTGGGTCCAGATCCTGTCTGGTAACATCTCCACTCACTTTAACTTCCTTCCCCTCCAGCTGTAGGCCCTGAGGGAAGCCAGGTCTCTGTCTCCTGTTGCCTGTGGCTGAGAGGGAAGGACCACAGGTTGGCCAAGGGCAGAGTTCTGTCCCAGCTGGAGGCTCACTTCTCCACTTGCTCCCCCCACCCCCACCATTCCCCTCCTAACTAGAGATGTCAGACTTAGCAGATGACACTGTAACTTGGGTGACGTACTTATACTAAACCTCACAATATTTGGGACATATACCAAAAGATATGTGTTGTTTATCTGAAATTCAAATTGAACTAGAATCCAGTGTTTTATCTGGCCACCCTACTCCTCACACCTTCCTCTGAGGTGAGAGGTGGGAGGGAAGTCAGGGAGGCCAGGGAGATAGAGGCCTGACAGGAGAGTCTTTGGAGGACAGGTCACCAGGCTCAGACTGTGGCCAAGAGAAGCGGGGGCTGGGGAGCTGGCTGCTCTTTTCAACCCAGGACTGAGGGGTCCTCAATAAGCTTTCCCGGGGTCCCCTCCCTCTGAGAGCTAAGAGTATTATATTTAGGAAACATAAATGTGCCTTTTTATATTGATAATTTGCAGAATCTTATTTTAAAGTGAAAGAAACAGGAATCACAATCCCTGTGACCCCAAAATAAAGGAGTCCTATGTGCTCCCAGATAATCTCAGGCGGTCACTGAATCAGAGTTAACACAGAGTCACCTAAGGGACCATCTCATATTACAAGTGAGCAA
Source organism: Myotis yumanensis (assembly GCF_028538775.1). Classification (NCBI taxonomy): domain Eukaryota; kingdom Metazoa; phylum Chordata; class Mammalia; order Chiroptera; family Vespertilionidae; genus Myotis; species Myotis yumanensis. Next base: position 102,991,935 of record NW_027223752.1, read on the forward strand.
ACTGAGGCCAAAGAATCAACTTGCTCTTGCCACTCAGATCAGCTTTCCTTCCAGCCTCCTATGTAAATAAAACAGCAATGGGGGCTAGATTACAGCCACAGGGAATGAGACAGTCAATCCCAAAATTCCTGAGCAATCTGGATTCCCTGGGAAGTTATGCGTTCATGTCTCACTAAGAAGACTGGGCAATAATAAGTTATTGGAAAATCTGAACCTCTTGAAGGTGGAATCCATAGTTGTGAGATTAGATAAAAATCTTTTAATGCCATTTTTTTTCAAAGCCAAGGACTTTGTGACCTAAAGGTGTAAGGTTTGTGCAAGATATTTATGACATAGTATATAAACCCTCTTGTGAAATGGAAAATATATAAAACATGGTCTCACAGAGCTCCTAGAGTCAGACCTTTGTAATTTCCTAAGTGATAAAAGCACAGGGCGCATCCTTTGTTCTAATATTTGGTCTTTGACCCTATTCCCAACACAGGGTTCCTAGATCCCTTGGCATTTCCTGGGAGATAGGAGTGTCTTTTGCTCTAATGAGGCTACTCTGGGTGGCCTCCTGGACGGCAGCTGGTTGCCAGAAAGACCAAGCCGTGATTAGAAACTTAGAACTTTCAGCCACACTCCTCCAGAGAGGGGAGAGGGGCTGGACATGGAGTTAATAATTGATCATGCCTACGAGATGAAGCCTCCACAAAAATCCTAAAATTACAGGGTTTGGAAAACACACGGAGGTGCTGGGAGGTGGCGCACCCAGAGAGTGAAAGGAAGCTCCAAGCCCCTTCCCACATACCTGGCCCTCTCACCTCTACCATCCGGGTGCTCATCTGTATCCTTTACCATATCCTTTTACAATAAACCAGTTAACAGTAAATAAACTGTTTTCCTGAGTAAACTGTTTTCCTGAGTTCTCTGAACCACTCTAGCAAATTAATCTAACGCAAGAGGGGAGGGTGGGGGCTCTGATTTAAAGCTGGTCAGTCAGAAGCACAGGTGACAATCTGGACTTGTGATTGGCATCTGAAGTCGGGTGGGAGCAGCCTTGTGGGACTGATCCTTTAACCTGTGGGAGTTGGCACTATTTCCAAGTAGATAATGTCAGAATGGAGTTAATTTGTAGGACACCAGCTGGTGTAACAGAATTGCATGATAGGGAGAGGGAAATGCAACTGGTGTCAGGAGTATTGTGACTGTTTGAATAATGAGAGTGTCAAGGGAAAACAGAGGAGGAAGACTGAACTTTTCCCTACTTAACTCTGCTATCAACAGCTAGGGGTCCCCTCAACCTTAAACTAGTCCCTGGAGCAGTGATGGAGAACCTATGACACGCGTATCAGAGGTGACACGCAAACTCATTTTTTTGGTTGATTTTTCTTTGTTAAATGGCATTTAAATATATAAAATAAATATCAAAAATATAAATCTTTGTTTTACTATGGTTGCAAATATCAAAAAATTTCTATATGTGACACGGCACCAGAGTTAAGTTAGGATTTTTCAAAATGCTGACACGCCGAGCTCAAAAGGTTCACCATCACTGCCCTAGAGGGACTGAACAATCTCCTAGTGGCTAATGTAGGACATTGCATATCCTAGAATCTCAGCAAATAGCTCCAGCTTCGGGACTGTATCATCCTTCATTGTGGGGCTGTCCTGTGCATTGCAGAATGTTGGCAACATCTCTGCCTCTACACCTCTGCTGCCAGTAGCACCATCCTCCCAAGTTATGACAACCAAAAAAAGTCTCCAGATATTTCCAGATGTTTCCTGGGGTGTTGGGGAGGCAAAATCGCTCCCCTTCTTAGCAACACTGAGGACCCGTCTAAAGCAGTGGACCCGGTTCTCCCTGTGCCTTTCCTGCCTCATGTCCCTTGACTCATCAATTGAACACACACCAGTGAGTGCTGCAGATAATATTCTTCAGCCAGAACTGAAGCCCAAAACTCCAGTTGTCACAACCAACACCAGATGTGACTGAAGACAATTTTGTCTCAGCTCACATGCACAACAAAGAAGTTTAAATCTGCACACCTGTCCACTCACATCACTGAGCCATAAAAGCAAGTTTGAGCCACTGGTGCTGTTGAAACCATCACCTCTGACCTGCAGCATAACTTTGCATTTCCTTGGACCTGGAATACCTGGCTCCACACCCCACTTGTGTAACTGCTCCTAGACCCTGTAATTTTGGGTAACTCTCTGGGCAATCCTGCTTCTTGATTCTTCCTCAGAGCACTTCCTCTGACTTCTGTGTGCCCTTTAACGCAGACAAGAAACTGTGCTCCAGTCAGAGCCAGCGAGTCACAGCTCCCAGAAAGGCAGGGATATGCTGGGATTCAGATTTTCAGAAGTTTTCATTTCTGACCATGAGGTCAATAAATCCAGAAGAGTCTTCTGAACTCCCCACTCAGCTCCAGAAGGACCACCAGAGCCAAGGGAATAGGAAGAGGAAGAATGGAATGGAAATAAAAGAAATTTTTGTTTTGTTTGTTCTGTTTCACAAAGACCCATTAGGGTGAGCGGTAACCCAGGAGAAAGGGTTTTAGTCATGAAAGCAGTACTACTTCCCATGGACAGGGAAACTGAAAGACAAATAAGCAGAAGTTTTATGGAAAGTCCATCAGTGAGAAGAGAACAAATGGATGTGGTAAAACTGTTTCCCAGGCCCTGTTTCTTTCTTCTTAGGTGGCAGGAGGAAACCACACATTTGCAGAATCAAGCCACGTCTCTGCTTCAGAAAGAGCAGTATCTTTTGAGACTAGCAGGGTGGAAGCAGATGGCACCAAGGGGCAAGGCAGTGGCCCTGCCTTGGAATATGGGACAAATCCAAACGTTGGAGTTGGTGAAAGAGATGGAATCTCTGTAACCTAATAAATTTTGAAGATGTTTTTGCAAAGCTGGTGTAATTAATTAGTTGTAGGAGACAAAGGGCGTTTCTGACTCATACAAATTATACTTGGGTTGGGTAACCTGATTGTTAAGAGATCTGAGCTAAGACAAATGACAAGGAGATTCAAAAATTTAATCATTCACCAAGTGGCAGGCTGCCTGCAGAGAATGCACACTATCTTGCCCCAGTGGAATAATTTGTCATTAGACGTTGGAATAAAGAGCCATGATAATCTGAGTTCACAGATACCCTCCTCCCTTAGGGAAGGTACAGTTAAGGGTTAGGCATAATGAAGGAACTTCCTGTCTCAGCTGCCACCACCACCACAGGCCTTCAGGAACGTAGATATGCTGCAGCCCAAGGTATGCAACATAGTCCATTTGGGCTACTGTCACAAAGTACCATAAACTGGTGGCTTAAATAATGGATATGTATTTCTCACCATTTTAGAGGCTGCAAAGTCCAAGACCAAGGTGCCAATAGATTCAGTGTCTGCTAAAGACCCACTTCCTGGTTCATAGATTCTGTCTTCTCTCTGTATCCTCATGCAGTGGGAGGAGGGATGAAACTCTCTGGGGTCTTTTTTCATAAGGGCACTAATCCCATTCGTGAGAGCTCCACCCTCATGATCTAAACACCTCCTTAAGACCTCATCTCCAAACTGGTCATAAGGATTCTCAATGAACTTAGAGGAAGAATAGATGAACTTCGTGAGAACATCAACAAAGAGATAGGAAACATAAAAATGAAACTAGAAAACATAAAAAAGAACCAATCAGAAATGAAAAATACATTACAGGGAGTGGAGTAGATAAAGCCAAGTATCAAATCAGAGGTTTAGAAGATAAGAAAGCAGAAAACACCTGATAGGAACAGCAAAAAGAAAAAATATTCAAAAAATAAAGATAGTATGTGGCTAGAAGGGAATGGCAAGAAACAATCAAGTGATGAAAAGCAAGGACCTACAATCAACATTACTCTACCCAGCAAAGCTACCATTTAGAATCAAAGGTCAGATAAAGAGCTTTACAGACAAGAAAAAGCTAAAAGAGTTCATCACTACCAAACCAGTATTACAAGATATGCTAAAGCAGCGGTTCTCAACCTGTGGGTCGCGACCCCTTTGGGAGTCGAACGACCCTTTCACAGGGGTTGCCTAAGACCATCAGAAAACACATATATAATTACATATTGTTTTTGTGATTAGTCACTATGCTTTAATTACGTTCAATTTGTAACAATGAAAATACATCCTGCATATAAGATATTTACATTACAATTCATAACAGTAGCAAAATTACAGTTATAAAGTAGCAACAAAAATAATTGTATGGTTGGGTGTCACCACAACATGAGGAACTGTATTAAAGGGTCGCGGCATTAGGAAGGTTGAGAACCACTGTGCTAAATGGTCTTCTTTAAAATGGGAGGGAGGGGGGTTGGGAGAATGGGTGAAAAAAGTGAAAGGATTAAGAAGTACAAATTGTTAGTTACAGAGTAGTCATAGAATGTAAAGTACAGCATAGAAAATATAGTCAATAATATTTTTTAATCCTCACCTGAGGATATTTTTTTCCATTGATTTTTAGAGAGAATGGAAGGGAGGGAAGGAGTGAAAGAGAGAGAGAAACATTGACGTGAGAGAGACACATGGATTGGTTGCGTCCAGGTACATGCCCTTGACACGGAATCAAACCCAAGATCATCCGGTGCATGAGCTGATGCTCTAACCATTTAGACACACCGGCCAGGGCTATCCTATATAATAAAAGGGTAATATGCAAATAGACTGAACGGCAGAACAAAGCATAATATGCTAATGATATGCTAAGGCTGCTCAACGGCTCATTATGATGTGCACTGACCACCAGGGGGCAGATGCTCCAATCAGGAGGTTAGCTTGCTGCTGGGGTCTAGCCCCATCAGGGAGTGAGTGAGATGGGCCAGACCCGTCCTGGATCCCTCCCGTGGTCCCTCCCTGGCCTGATAGTGCACCAGTGGGGTCCCTCAGCCTGGCCTGCATTCTCTCACAATTGGGACCCTTCAGGGGATGTCAGAGAGCCAGTTTCAGCCCCATTCCAGGCCACTCCCCTTGGGAGGGCGCCAGATGCAGGGCTCATGGCTGGATAGCACTGCTGCAGCAGCACAAGCCTCTCCCGATCGGGACTGATTGGGTGTGAGCTTGTGGCAGGCACAGTGGGGCCGTGATGAGCAGGGGAGGCTGGTAGGAGCTGCAGGCAGCATTGGACTGTGGGTTTCCACCCGATCCCTGCAGACCACCCAGAGGGACCCCACCCATGCACAAATTTGTGCACCGAGCCTCTAGTTTATAATAATAAAAGCATAATATGCTAATTAGACCAAACAACCTTCTAGATGACCACACCATGACACCCACTAGTGCCAGGCCAACTAAGGCAAGTGTGATGCGATTGGTCGGGGGCCCTGCCATCGCCCCATGATCGCCCCAAAGAGGGAGGCCCAGGCCACCAACCGGCAGGCTGCAGCGGGTGGGTGGGGCCTCCTTCTGCGAAGGAAGCCCAGGTCCCAGGTGCCTGCCAGTGGCCAGAGGGAAGTCCAGGTCCTGGGTGCCAGAGGGAAGCTGGTGCCTGCAGCGGGGGGAAGGAAGGCCTACTCTGGCACGAATTTCATTCACTGGGCCTCTAGTGTGTGTATAAGCAACCATTACGACCAAACAACCGGTCAACCAGTCACTATGACACACACTGACCACCAGGAGGTAGATGCTCAACACAGGAGCTGCCTCCTGGTGGTCAGTGCATTCCCATAGCCAACCTCACACAGCCAGCCAACCTCCCCCAGTCCCTCCTCCCATCTGGCAGGCCCCGTCCCGCAGGCCTCATCTGGCAGCCAGCAGGCCCTAGCTGGCAGCCAGCAGGCCCGGCCAGTCCGGCCCTGACTGGGACTGGGTGACATGGCCCTGATAGGCCCTGATCACCAGCCAGGCCTAGGGACCCCACCCATGCACGAATTTCATGCACCAGGCCTCTATTCTATCTTAATATATAAAGAGGCAATATGCAAATTAGGCCCAGACACCATAATGGGATGACTGTTCACAGGGTGGGCGTGGCTGTAGGGCTGGGGCAGCAATCCAGGTCTAAGCGCCATTTCATCCTGTCCAGGCAGACTCCCCTGTGGCCCGCAGCCGAATCCCACCACTGACCTGGGGTTTACTACTTTACTGGAGCTGCTCCCCACACCCACACCCCCTGCCCCAGAACCAAGCTGCCTGCAGCAGAGTGCCCTGGCAGCATCCTGACAGGCAGGCAGCCGGGGAGAGACAAGTGCAGTGGGGACTGCAGGGAGCTATGGAGGGGCGGGGCCGCCAGAGCCAAGCTCCCAGGGGTCTGAGGAGAGTGCCTAAAGGAAAAGGAAGCTTGGGCAAGTGGCTGGCCAGGAGCTGCAGCCAACCGGGGAGTCTGCAGGCACATGGACAGGCCCCTGCCTGAGGGGCGGCTCCCGAGTGCTATGGCTTTGGCAAAGTGGCCAGCCAGGAGGCAGGCGGCCCAAGGGGTGCAGAGCAGCACCAAGGCGGGGTGCACCGGAGGGGGCTCCGGCCGGGGCAGGGGGCCGGCGGGCGGGGATCTGCCTCGACTGAGGAGAGTGAGGTTCTGCAATGGCCTCAAGATGCGGGAAACAAGAGGTGATGACTGCTGGCATGGAAGGACTCCCGGGCAGAGTGGCACGGACCCGTAGCCCTGAGGCAAAGATTGAGGGGCACCACACTGCCAGGTACCCCACTGCAGCAGTTTGGTGAAGCTCTCAGTGCTAACTGGGCCTCCCCACGGCCTGCACACATGAGAGGCCGCCACTCCTGCTCCCGCCTTGGCCCAAAAGCAAGCCTATGTCCATCCCACCCCCAGTTCCCGCACCGCACCACTGCAGCGTATGCCTGCACAGTGAGTGTGAAGCCTACCACCTGCTCCCTAGAAGATGGGGCAGTAAAGAATGGGGGCGGGGGGGGGGGGGGGGCGAGGAAAGAAAGTGGAGCATCCACAATGAAGAGGTGCTTGAGAACAAGGCTCAGAAGCCTCACGGGGAGGTTTGTTCTGTTTGCCCCACACCTGTCCCTTAGGAAAGGCAAACAGCACAGTTGTGAGGGCTCCCTGAGCACTGAGTCCAGTTCCACAGCCAACTGGAATTGGCCTCAGTTTCCTGGTCTGTAAAATGGATTAAGCATGTCCCAGTGCCTTCGCTGAGCTTTGAGGGCCAATTGAGATACTATATAAAGAAAATGAGGGGAAAAGTGAAAAAGAAAAGGGAGAGCAACACACAAAGATTGGAAGGAACCTGTAAACCTATTGTCACTTAAATAGGAAATATAGTCAATAGTGTTGTAATGACAGTATGATGCCAGGTGGGTACTGGAAATATCAGGGAACACTTTGTAAAGTATATGATTGTCTAACCACTATTCTGTAACTAATGAAAAACCTGAAACTAATACAAAACAATATTGAATGTAAAGAAATGAAAAAAGGAGTGAAATTTTTATAAATTTCAAAGTCTAAATAAAGGCTGTAAAGGAAGGAGGGGGGAGAATAAAAATAGTGTTTTTCATTTTACCACTTTATTGTCTTTTCAGTACATGAAAAAGACAGTTGTCTTTATATGGTGTTTTTATACTTTTCTAAGTCATTATCTCATTTGATGTTCAGGGCAACTTAAAGATAAGATAATTATTCCCTCCACTATTCCAAGAAAGGAAATCTTATGTCTGGCCCCAATGATCCAATCATCAAGCCTCATTGTAAAGCAGGGTTAGTGAAATTTTCTGTGAACGGTCATATCTATACTAATAAAAGCCTTGGGGGTGATCAGGCCAGCAGGGGAGGGCAGTTGGGGGCAATCAGGCTGGCAGGGGAGCAGTTAGGGGGAGATCAGGCTGGCAGGCAGGTGAGCAGTTAGGAGCCAGCGGTCCCGGATTATGTGAGGGATGTCCGACTGCCGGTTTAGGCCCGATCCCTGTGGGACATCCCCTGAAGGATCCAAGATTGGAGAGGGTACAGACTGGGCTGAGGGACTCCCCTCCCTTGAACAAATTTCATGCACCAAGCCATTAGTATGTGTGTGTGTGTGTGTGTGTGTGTATGCCTAAGCAACCAAACAACTGAATGACAGGAACGACCAGAATGACTGGTCGCTATGGCGTGCACTGACCACCGGGGACAGGCGCTCAAGACAGAAGCTTCCCCCTGGTGGTCAGTGCACTCCCATAGAGGGAGTGCTGCTCAGCTGACCAACCCATCCTGGTGGTTCACCAGCCCAGCAGCAGCCACTCACTCCCTCGGTAGTCCTGCAGGTCCAATCTCCAGAGAACAGGCCAGGCACCAACAGACCAGCCCCACCAGCATGATCCTGACAGCGCAATCAGCCTCCTGGAAGTCAGCCTCGGGCACTGCGGCCACTTCCCCTCCCTAGAAGCTCCGCAAGGAAGAAACAATATAAAAGCAGCCACCAGGTGGCTCCCGACAACCAGTGCAAATGTCAGCAGGATGGATCCAAATCCTAGGCTGGCAAGGGTGCTGCACCACCCACCCAGAGGGCGGATCACATCCCGGCCTCCCCACCCTATAGGGACCCCACCCATGCATGAATTCGTGCACTGGGCCTCTAGTAGTCAATAATATTGTAGTAACTATGTATGGTGTCAGATGGATAGTAGATTTATTAAGGTGTTAAGTTAGTAAGTTATATAATGTTTAATCCCTGGGTTGTACATCTGAAACTAATATACAGGGGTGGACAAAGAAAGGTTTACAATTGTAATACAAATAATACGACAATTAATAAATAAATAATAATCTACACTAATAAAAGAGAAACATGGTAATTGGCGTACGACCGCTACCCTTTTCATTGGCTAATCAGTGAGTATATGCAAATTAGCTGTCAGCCAAGATGGCTGCCGGCAGCCAGGCAGCTGGAAGCGAACATGAGGCTTGCTTGCTGCAGACTCCAATGTTCCCCGCCTGCCTTGCCGGCCTCTGAGCCGGCAGTTTGAAACATTCTAACAAATATAGAAGCTAAACAAATGGCCGGGATCTCAGAGCTGAAGTTATACATTGTTTCAATTATAGAACGCAAACAAACCAGCAGAAGCCTCAGAGCTAGAGCCAGAGCTAAAGCTGGCCCAGAAGAAAAAAAGAAAAAGAAAAAAAAGGAGCGGTTGGGAGCTTCAGTTAATCACCAGCCTTAAGGCAGCCCTCAGCCCCTCACCCAGACTGGCCAGGCACCCCAGTGGGGACCCCCACCCTGAAGGGTGTGTGACCAGCTGCAAACAGCCATCATCCCCTCATCCAGGCTGGCCAGGCACCCCAGTGGGGACCCCCACCCTGATCCAGAACGCCCTTTAGGGCAAAACAGCCAGCCCCCAGGCCTCTATCCTATATAGTAAAAGGGTAATATGCCTCCCAGCACTGGGATCAGCGGAGCCGCGAAGCCTCCTGGCACAGGATCAGTGTGACAGGGGGCAGCGCCCCAACCCCCTGATCGCCCTGCTGCTCCGTGTGTGACAGGGGGTGGGCCACAACCTCCCTATCCGCCCTGCTCTGTTCGTGACAGGGGAAGGTGCCCCAACACCATGATCAGCCCTGCTCTGTGCCTGATAGGGGGGAGCTCCCCAACCCCCTGATCGCCCTGCGGCTCTGTGTGTGACAGGGTGCGGCACACCAACCCGCTGATCAGCCCTGCTCTGTGTGTGACAGGGTGTGGTGCCCCAACCCCCCCCCCCCCCCCCCTCCGCCATGGGCCCTGCTCTGTGTGTGACAGGGTAGAGCCATAACCTCTCCATCGGCCCTGCCCTGAGTGTGACAGTGGCGGCACCCCAACCCCCTGATCGGCCCTGCTCTGTGGGTGACAGGGTAGAGCCATAACCTCCCCATTGGCCCTGCCCTGAGTGTGACAGGGTGCAGCACCCCAACCCCCTGATCCGCCCTGCTCTGTGTGTGACAGGGGGTGGTGCTCCAGTTCCCCTATCGGCCCTACTCTGTGAGTGACAGGGGGGAGCTCCCCAACCCCCTTATCGACCCTGCTCTGTGTGTGACAGGGGGGAGCTCCCCAACCCCCTGATGGGCCCTGCTCTGTGAGTGACAGGGGGCAGCACCCCAAGCCCCTGATGGGCCCTGCTGTGTGCATGACAGGGGGAGCTCCCCAACCCCCTGATGGGCCCTGCTCTGTGTGTGACAGGGTACGGAGCCCCAACCCCCCTGATGGGCCCTGCTCTGTGAGTGACAGGGGGTGGTGCTGCAACCTCCCCATCGACCCTGCCTTGAGTGGACAGGGGGCGGTGCCCCAACCCCCCAATCGGCCCTACCCTGAGCGTGACTGAGGGTGGCATCGCAACCTCCCAATCTGCCCTGCTCTGTGCATGACGGGGGTGACGCCCCAACTCCCCAATCGGCCCTGCTCTGAGCCTGACCAGGGACTGCACCTAGGGATTGGGCCTGCCCTCTGCCACCCGGGAGCAGGCCTAAGCCAGCAGGTCGTTATCTTCCGAGGGGTCCCAGACTGCGCGAGGGCACAGGCCGGGCTGGGGGACCCCCCCCCCCCAGTGCACAAATTTTTGTGCACCGGGCCTCTAGTATAAATATAAACTGTGTTCCATGTACTCCCAACAACGATAAACCTACTTTTGCCCACCACTGTAACATTGTATGTCAACTGTAAATGAAAAAAAAAATACGCCCTAGCCAGCTTGGGTCAGTGGATAGAGTGTTGACCTGCAGACTGATGGGTTGTGGGTTCAATTCCGGTCAAGGGCATATGCCTGGGTTGCGGGCTCAATCCCCAGTGAGGGGCATGCAGGAGGCAGCCGATTGATGATTCTTTCTCATCATTGATGTATCTGTCTCTCTCTCCCTCTCCCTTCCTCTCTGAAATCAATAAAAATATATTTAAAATATAAATAAATAAAATAAATATTTAAAGTAAAAAAAAAAATTACAATAAAGCAGCAACCTAAGATAAATGAAAACACCCTCCAATAATTTCTTGCAGGTAATTTCCATGTAATATACTTAACCAGTTAATCATCCTAATATATAAAAAGCCAGGGGCCATCACGACCAAAACAACTGGAAGGACAACCAAACAGCAGGCTGCGTGGGGCGACCAGGCTGGCAGGGTGGTTAGTGAGGGATGACCAAATGACTGAACAGCAGGCTGTGTGGGGTGACCAGGCTGGCAGGGGGAAGCAGTTGGGGGCAACCAGGCTGGCAGCAGGGGCAGTAAAGGGCGAGCTGGCCAGCAGGAGGGGCAGTTAGGGGCAACCAGACTGGCGGGGGGGGGGGGGGGGGGGCCGTTAGGGGTGATCAGGCTGGTGGGGAGGAAGTTAGGGGTGACCAGTCAGGCAGGCAGGTGAGCAGTTAGGAGCCAGCAGTCCCAGATTGTGAGAGGGATGTCCAACTGCTGGTTTAGGCCCAATTCCCGGGATGGGGCCTAAACTGGCAGTTGGACATCCCCTGAGGGGTCCCAGATTGGAGAGGGTGCAGGCTGGGCTGGGGGAACCCTCCTGCCCCCCCCCCCCCCCCCCCACACACACACACACACACGAATTTTGTGCATCGGGCTTCTAGTAATCTATGTTTAAGCTTTATTACCAACTTGTTTTGAATTCAGTAGGAAAAAAAAAGAGAGAGGCTTTTCATTTGGTCTTTTCTGCAAGTCATTCAAGACTAGATTTACAGAATTCTTTCTCCAGCTAGGTCACTTGGCTCCCCTCAGGCCCAGGACTGCTACTTCAGGGAAATCTAAACCCAGCCTGTTCCAGCAGATTGTGCACATTTCCACCTCCTGGTAAAAAGAAGAAATGCAGATGTTGTGTGATCAGGTCAGATAGTCTGACCCTGACCACAGTCACTGGGAAGTGACCCTGGAGCTGGATGGCTGCTTATGGGTCAGGCCTGTCTCTCAGGGTCACAGGTAGCAAATAACCTAGAACCCTGGGTATGCAGCTCTGAGTGGAGTCAGAATTGCCCCAGTGAGTGCACTCTGACGCAGTGTTCTAGACCAGCGGTTCTCAACCTGTGGGTCGCGACCCCTTTGGCGGTCGAACGACCCTTTCACAGGGGTTGCCTAAGACCATCCTGCATATCAGATACTTACATTATGATTCATAACAGTAGCAACATACAGTTATGAAGTAGCAACGAAAATAATTTTATGGTTGGGTCACAACATGAGGGATTGTATTTAAAGGGCCAGAAGGTTGAGAACCACTGTTCTAGACTGAGACATAGCAGTGAACAAAACAGAACAAATTCCTGCCCCACACTAACAAGGACAAAAACAAGTTTAACTGACATTTAACACGACAGTAAAATTGTATCCATGAACCAGTTCTGAGAATCAACAAAGTGAACTCTGAATAGATCTATGACATCCTTTGCTGCACAACGGAATTTCATGAATCTATCAAATGGGTGGTGCTTTGTTCAATTTGACTGCTTCATCCCTTTCCCCAGGGGCCTTCCCTAATCATTAGATAGTAAAATCACACTCTTCGAAACAGCCTATGACACCACCCTTGTTGAGTTTCTCTTTTGGTGACTGCTCTAATTCTGCCAGATCCTCCTTTGTCAATGACTGCAAATGTTTTGAGCAGTTCTCCAACATTGCTTTCAACACTTTTGCAAACTCCCACCTTTTTTGCAAGATTTGAAATTCTCTTTTCAGTATTATGCATTTTGTTTGGGCTATCCTCTCCGGATGCTTACCACATCAGACAGCATGGAAACAGTGACCAACCAAAGGGTGGGGACCAATTCTGCTTCATCATTCTGGATAAATAGAAAAAAAATTATATGAAACATAACAGGCTGGGGGAAGGTCAATTGGGAAAAAAAGGAGACATATGTACTACTATTTATAAGACTTTAAACAATAAAAAAAAAGTTTGTGGCAATCATGTCCACTGATTTCCCAGGTTGTTCTGCAGTGGCAGGTGGGCCATGAGACACAGTGCTGGCCAATGATATATGTTTTAGTTCTGCATCACTGTTTAATAAATCACTCTAAAATGTCATGACTTAAAAAAAAAAACATAACACAATTTTGGAGTAAAAATGGGGAGAAATTAACATCAACTGATTTAACATGTGGTCAGTGCTTAGTGAAGGTTTTCATGCTTGTTAACTTGGGCTCCCCTCCACACACTGGCAACTGTGGGGCTCCCCTCCACACACTGGCAACTGTGGGGACTCATATAATGAATACTTGGGTAGCAAGGACACCTGTGTCTAATGGAAAAGAATCTACTCACTTCAAAGCATGAGCAAGAATTTCCTGACATTTTTTGAAGCATCTCAGAGGATGCAGTATACATCATATATCCCATGTTGCGTAAGATTAGAAGTCCTTCTCAGGTCCTGCAGCCCCAAAAATTCTTTTTAATGTTCCTATCCTTCATGTCACGTCCACCTCACTGGATCCTCAAAATCCTCTCCTCTCCCTCACATAGATGGGTTCAGCTTGGCCTGGCTCTGATCCTTGAACTGTGTGTTCCACTCATGACAACTTGAAGCACAGCCACCAACAACTGTCTCCTTGGAGACATAAAAATCATATTTTTCAGAGAAAGGTATGTACTTCATTTTAATCTAAAAGTGAAGAAGCATAGAAAGTTTTGTATTCATTTTGTTTTTTCTTATCTGTTAGCTACTTGTATACTCCATTGTATTATTTTTCTCCCATTATTTTTGGGAAAATATTTAACAAGGATTTTGGTAAATGTAGCAGAATTGGCCAACGAGCAGTTTATAGTAATCAGTAGGTTGCTAATATAATCATCAGGGTTTTAACCATTTTAACCTGTCCTTTGCTTAATTAGAACAGCTTATCTTGTAAAACAAAAACAAAACAAAAAAAACACCAACATTTTTTCCTGACTATTATTTACATAAAGAATTGCCTACTTTAAAAGATGTAACAAAAACAGATCCAGGGACAGAGAAGCATTGATCTGACCGTCAAACCTCAGAGGAAGGTAAGGGAGGGTGGGGGTGAGGGGGAGAGATCAACCAAAGGACTTGTATGCATGCATATAAGCCTAACCAATGGACACAGACACCAGGGGGGTGAGGGCTTGGGGCGGGGGGGATGGGGCGATAAGGACACATATGTAATACCTTAATCCAGCGGTTCTCAACCTGTGGGTAGCGAACAATGAAAATACATTCTGCATATTAGATGTTTACATTATGATTCATAACAGTAGCAAAATTACAGTTATGAAGTATCAATAAAAATAATTTTATGGTTGGGGGTCACCACAACATGAGGAACTGTATTAAAGGGTCACGGCATTAGGAAGGTTGAGAACCACAATAAATAAATAAATAAATAAATAAATAAATAAATAAAAGATGTAACAGCCTGGCCAGTGTTGCTCAGTGGTTGAGCATTGGCCCATGAACCAGGAGGTCATGGTTGGATTCCTGGTTAGGGTACATGCCTGTGTTGTGGGCTCAATCCCCAGTAGGGGGTGTATAGCAGACAGCTGATCAATGATTCTCATCATTGATATTTCTATCTCTCTCTCCCTCTCCCCTCCTCTCTGAAATCAATAAAAGCATATTTTTTAAAATTAAAAGAAACAACCTGTGAAGCAAAATAATTAAGCCAACTACACACCAATCATGCTAATGACCACTGTCAAAGGCAAACATGAGTTGTTGGGGTCCTGCCCCAGCAGGTCCAGGGGTCCCCAAAGGTGTGGACGGAGTCGGCAAGGAAGGAATGGCACGGGGTCAGCGTTCAGTTGATCAGCATAGCGAGGTTCTCCCTCCAGGATCTCAAGCCAGGAACTCCAGCCGAGTTCTGGTCAGGATCTCCAGCAAAGTTCTGGTCTCCAGCGAAGTTCTGGTTAGGATCCAGCCAAGTTCTGGTCAGGATCTCCAGCCAGGTTCTGTAGCCGTGTTCTCTTGCTAGGTTCTCCATCCAGCTTCTCCAGCCAGGTTCTCCAGCCAGGTTCTAGCCAGGTTCGGTCGCCATGTTCTGTCTAGGTTCTCCAGCCAAGATCTGTAGCCAGGTTCTGTCCAGGATCTTTTGCCATGTTCTCTCGCTAGGTTCTGTCTCTAGGTTCTGTCTAGGATCTCCAGCCAAGTCCTGTCTCCTGGTTCTCTCTCTAGGTTCTCTGTCTCCTGTTGTCTTGTTACATCTGTATTTATACCAGTTGATTTTAATCCTGTCAATTTCTATTCCAAAGGTTAGGGTGTTTCTTATCTCCACTCCAGGGAATAAAGATTATGTAGCTTAAGCGTGATTGTTCTTAGTTAAAGTGATTAACTACCCGCCTGGCACTTAGTTAAGGGATTTTATTCCCTCCCTAACTTCAGGGAAAAATCCCTACCTGGGGAAACAACCTTTCTCAGAGAGGTGACCTTGGTTAAAAAACATAGCGCTAAGGGGAGCAAACATATTAAGAACAGTATGCTATATACGCCAGGTCCCTTGAAACATATGCTGTGCAGATGTTTCTTCCCTGCAGCGACTGTGTCAAGCAGCAAGGATCGACCGGCTCCCGGCAATGAGTGATGTCTTAATCTCACAGAGAGAAAAGGCTGCGTTGGCCATGCTGATCAGAAGTGAGGCTTAGTCACTTAGTCACAGCTTCTAAGAAATTTACTCAAGGATGTGTATCTATCACTTGCTCTAAATCAACAAATTTGCAATTAACTGTCACATTTCAGCTGTAACTGTCACATTTCAGCTGTACCTGTCAAGGCTTGATTCTCCTCCTCATCCTCCAGCAACAAGCCAAGCCTGGCACAACGGATTAAGAGGAGAGGGCAAAAAAGGAAAATTCCAATTAGATAAACTTAGTCATCTGTCCAGCAAACCCAGACAACGTCTGTTGGGTCCACTATAGAGCTAAGAGGGTTCTGCAGACAACTGTAGAGGTATCCTCCACTGCTGATGGTTAATTGCCCCTTTTCCTGCCCCCTGATCTCCTGGCTCTGCCTCACCAAGCTGGATCCCCCCCAAAATCACCCTTAACTCTTTCTCCCTTACCTCCCATACCCAATTAATTGTAAGTTTTGCCAGCTTAGCCTTTTAAACATTTCTTAATTTATCTCCTCTTTTCATTCCTACCCTTTGGGCAAAACTGCTCTGTTCTGTTTTCACTTATACATAATTCATTCTTTGCAGTTAATTAAGCTGAAGAAGCCTGGAAATGAAGTTTGAAACAAAGGTTAATGAGATTCTTTGCCTAGTAACAACACCAAAAGAAAGCTGGCTCCACCTTATTTCCTCATTCTCTCAGGTATATGAGGGCCACAGCCTCCCAATGGTCTCCTTGCCCTTGCAAATCACCATCACACCTTCAGCATTAATCCCTTACTTGAAGTCGTCCAATGGCTCACTATGCATTCAAGATGAAGCCTGTTCCTCAACATGGTACTGGAGGGCCTCCGACCACTGGCCAGGCACTCTGTGCCCACCTTCTCTTCCCACCATGCCTTGTCTCATACTGCATATTCCTTGTGCTCATCTGCTTCTGGTCACTGTGCTTTGTGCCCCGACACCCCATTGACATCACACATGCTTCTCATGACTAACTCCTACTTGTAATCTACCACCTAGCTCCAACATCTCCCCCTTCACAACTTGCTTTATTCATGCCCACCTCCAAACACACTCACAGGCCTCTAAACTCCCGTAATATCCTGTGCTTGTCTATTATTATACTTAGCATGTTTGATTAATATTATTTTTATCAACATGCTTTCTCTCTTGAAGGCAGTCTTGTATTCATCTTTGTATCTCTATGTTCAGAGCAAGTATATAGAAAATGCTCAATGAATATTTAGTGATTAAATGTATGAATGTCAAAGAAAAGCCACAATGCTGTTAAAAAATTTGGGCTAAAAGATAAGACTTTTCAGATATAAATCAGATAGAATCTCTTATGAGAGATGTGTTCTAATGATGAAATTTAAAGGATAATTCATGAATAAGTGATTTAGAGCTAACAACTTTTCCCGTTATGCAATTTTGATGTATTTTTTTCATATTATCAATTTCTGTTATATAGAAGACAGAGTCTATATAGAAATTTACATTAACAATATCAATAATTTTAGACTATTATTATAATACTAGAGGCCTGGTGCACAAAAATTTGTGCACTGGGGAGGGGGGTCCCCCAGCCCGGCCTGTGCCCTCTCACAGTCTGCAACCCCTCAGGAGATAATGACCTGCTGGCTTAGGCCTGCTCCCGGGTGGCAGAGGGCAGGCCCAATCCCTAGGTGCAGCCCTTGGTCAGGCTCAGAGCTGGGCTGATTGGGGAGTTGGGGCACCGCCCCATCATGCACAGAGCAGGGCGGATTGGGAGGTTGCAATGCCACCCTCAGTCACTTTCAGGGTAGACTGATTGGGGGGTTGGGGCACCGCCCCCTGTTACACTCAAGGCAGGGTCGATGGGGAGGTTGCGGCGCCACCCCCTGTCACGCACAGAGCAGGGGGTTGGGGCGCTGCCCCCTGTCATGCACAGAGCAGGGCCAATCAGGGGGTTGGGGCGCTGCTCCCTGTCACTCACAGAGCAGGGCCCATCAGAGGGTTGAGGAGCTCCCCCCTGTCACTCACAGAGTAGGGCCGATAGGGGAGCTGGGGCACCGGCCCTGTCACACACAGACCAGGGCCCATCAGGGGGTTGAGGAGCTCCCCCCTGTCACTCACAGAGTAGGGCTGATAGGGGAGTTGGGGCACCGCCCCCTGTCACACACAGAGCAGGGTGGATCAGGGGGTTGGGGTGCTGCACCCTGTCACACTCAGGGCAGGGCCAATGGGGAGGTATGGCTCTACCCTGTCACACACAGAGCAGGGCCCATGGAGGGGGGTTGGGGCGCCACCCTCTATTACCCATAGAGCAGGGCCAATCAGGGGGTTGGGGCACCGCCACTGTCAAACTCAGGGCAGGGCCGATCGGGGGTTGGTGCGCTGCACCCTGTCACACACAGAGCCGCAGGGCAATCGGGGGATTGGGGAGCTCACCCCCATCAGGCACAGAGCAGGGCTGATCAGGGGGTTTGGGTGCTGCCCCCTGTCACTCTGATCCCAGTGCCGGTAGGCATATTACCCTTTTACTATATAGAATAGAGGCCTGGTGCATGGGTAGGGGCCGGCTGGTTTGCCCTGAAGGGTGTCCTGGATCAGGGTGGGGGTCCCCACTGGGGTGCCCGGCCATGCTGGCTGAGGGGCTGAGGGCTGTTTTCCGGCTGGCAGGTGACTAAAAGCTCCCAACCGCTCCTTGTTTTCTTTTTTTTTTTTTTTTATTCTGGGCCAGCTTTAGCTCTGAGGCCTCGCTGCTGAAAACATGGATACAATGTTGTGGTCCGGGGCTGACTGAAAGTTTTGTTTAGCTTCTTATTTGCAACATAGTAATAGTTGCTTAGAGTTGCAGTTGAGAGGCCGGCAAGTGAGGCGGGGAATGTTGGAGTCCACAGTCCCTGGAGGAAGCAAGCCTCCCTGCTCGCTTCAGTGCATGGCTGCCAGCTGCCATCTTGGCTGACAGTTAATTTGCATAAGGATACGCTGATTAGCCAATGGGAAGGGTAGCAGTCGTACGCCAATTACCATGTTTCTCTTTTATTAGTGTAGACTAGAGGCCCGATGCACAAAAATTTGTGCACTCGGGGGGGAGGGGTCCCTTAGTCCAGCCTGCGCCCTTTTGCAGTCCAGGACCCCTTGGGGGATGTCCACCTGTCAACTTAGGCCCACTCCCTGGGGGATCAGGCCTAAGCTTGCAGTCAGACATCCTTCAGGCAGCCAGGGAGCCCTCAGGGGATGTCCGACTAAAGGCTTTGGCCCCCAAGGGATCTGGTCTAAACCATTAGTTGGACATTCTTAGTGCTGCCACGGAGGTGGGAGAGGCTCCTGCCACCACCTTTGCTCTGGCCAGCCATGAGTCAGCTTCTGGCTGAGTGGCACTCCCCATATGGAAGTGCACTGACCACCAGGGGGCAGCTCCTGCATTGAGCGTCTGCCCCTGGTGGCCAGTGTGCATCATAGCAATCGGTCATTCTGCTGTTCAGTCAATTTGCATATTAGCCTTTTATTATTAGTATATAGGACAGTGATGGCAAACCTTTTGAGCTCGGCGTGTCAGCATTTTGAAAAACCCTAACTTAACTCTGGTGCCGTGTCACATATAGAAATTTTTGATATTTGCAACCATAGTAAAACAAAGACTTATATTTTTGATATTTATTTTATATATTTAAATGCCATTTAACAAAGAAAAATCAACCAAAAAAATGAGTTCGTGTGTCACCTCTGACACACGTGTCATAGGTTCACCATCACTGATATAGGATGTCCCTATTTCCCCCCTTTTGTCCCCTCTACCCAGCTCTTGCCCCCTACTTCTCTCTGGCCATCACCATACTGTTGTCTGTGTCCATGGGTTGTGCATATTTTTTTTTTTGGCTAATCCCTTCTTTAAATTCACTTCTTTAAATTTTTATTTTCAGATAAGTGCTTATAATTGCACTATTATATATTTTCTATTATATCATTTAGAATTAAGATATTTTTTAATTGAACCCTTGTAAATTTTAGCACAATTTAATAAATTATGCTAGAAGCAATTAGGAGATTTTTCATGTAATGCAGATATATTTCAATTAATATTTTATTAATTTTTAATTTTTTAATATTTTAATTTGAAATAATCTCATACATGTAAAAAAAAAAAACTATAAAATACTACAGCATATTATATGTACCCTTCACCCAATTTCTTAGGTGTTAAATAATTTAAACATAACCATTATACAACTAACAAAATTTGGAATATATTTTTCTTATAATCTCTTTAATGTTACTTAATCCATTTACTTTGTTTATGTTAATCTTCACCCAAGGATATTTTTCCATTGAATTTTAGAAAGAGTGAAGGGAAAGAGAGAGACACATTGATTGCTTGCCTCCTGCACATGCTCTGATAGGGACTGGGGATCAAGCCAGCAACTGAGGTACATGCCCTTGACTGGAATCAAACCTGGGACCCTTCAGTCCAGGGGCTAATGCTCTATCCACTGAGCAAAACAGGCTGCAGCTTAATTCATTTACTTTTAATCTATATGTGTCTTTATATTTAAAGTGGTTTTTGTTTTTTATTCACCCTCATAATCTGTCTTTTAATTGGTGCATTTATGCCACTGACTTTCAGAGTGCTTACTGATAGAGTTACTGCCATATCAGGTGGCTTCTGGGGCTTCTGGGGCTGGCCAGCAGCCTGGGATCAGACCTGATCACGGGTGGCAGGAGCCTTCTGGGGCTTCTGGGGCCGGCCTGTGGCCGGGATCAGATCCGATCACTGGCAGCAGGCAGGCGGCTTCTGGGGTCTCACACGTGGGCCTGGATGGCAGCTCACACCAGCGGCTCAAGCTGTCCCACCCTGCCTGCAGTATGCAATTTAGCCGCTATCTTTTTTGGCAGTTAATTTGCATGTCATGCCAATTAGCCAATGGGAGGCATAGTGAAGATACAGTCAATTACCATGTTTGTCTATTATTAGATTAGATAAACTAGTGGCCCGGTGTATAAAATTTGTGCACAGAAGGCGGGTGTCCCTCAGCCAGGCCTGCACCCTCTCCAATCTGGGATCCCTCGGGGGATGTCTCTCTGCCAGTTTATGCCCGACCCCTGTGGGACATCCCTCTAGCAATCTGGGACCACTGGCTCCTAACCGCTCACTCTGCCTGCCAGCCTGCTCGCCCCCAACTGGCCCCCCCATAGCCTTCTCGTCCCCAACTGCCCCCTGCCAACATGATCACCCCCATCAGCCCCCCTGCCAGCCTGCTCACCCCCAACTGGCCCCCCCAACAGCCTTCTCGCCCCCAACTACCCTCCTGCCAACCTGATCACCCCCAACAGCTCCCCTGCCAGCCTGCTCACCCCCAGTTGCCCCCCATGCCTGCCTGCTCACCCCCAACTGCCCTCCCCTTCTGGCCTGGTCGCCCCTAACCGCCTCTGCCTCAGCCCCACCACCATGGCTTTGTCTGGAAGGTCTCCCGGAAGGTCTCCCAGTCTAATTAGCATATTACCCTTTTATTAGTATAGATAGAGGCCTGGTGCATGGGTTGGGGCCGGCTGGTGTGCCATGAAGAGGATCTCGGATCAGGGTGGGGGTCTTCACTGGGGGTGGTGCTGGCCTGGGTGAGGGGCTGGAGCAGTTTTCAGGCCAGCCATGTCCCCATAGGGGCGGGGTCCCTGCTGGGAGGCATGGCCAGCCTGAGTGAGGGGCTGAGGGCCGTTTTCAGGCTGGGCACACACCCTTTGGGGTGGGGGTCCCCAGGGGCTGAGGGCTGTTTGGGGGCAGTTTGCAGGCCGGCCAAACCTCCAGCTTTGACTGGAAGGACGTCTGGAAGGTCTCCCAGTCTAATTAGCATATTACTCTTTTATTAGTATAGATATTATATATTTAATTCTTATGTGAAAATCAAGGAAACTATTGAGAAATCTAAAGAAGGTTCTTCTTTCCTGATTAAGGGATATCTTTTAGAAATTGAAAAGAAGAAGTGATAGAGCTGCATATGAAAGAAGTGTAAGAGTGTCCACAAAGCAAAGGAAATTTCAACATTCTGGTATTACCCCAAGGAGAGAGAGAAATTTGTAGTTAAAATATCTAAAAAGTAGAAGTTGCTGTAATAGAAACTAAAAAGACAAAAAGGGAAAAAATAAAATGGTAAGAAATACCAGAAAAATACTAGAATGACTAAAAGAAATTATTTTCACTGAGCTTTATAGAAAAATAAATTCATGATAATATTTGAACAGAATATCAGCAGGTGCTCTGCTGAGTCTTTGAGTTTCTAAGTGGATTGGGGGAAGGGAGGAAGGTTGTTCTGATTCTATCGTTGATTTTTTTCACATTGGCATCAACATGAGAGGTTTAATGATCAGGCTGGGAGTGGTGCACATCACTTCTGCTCAGTTCTGTTGGTTAGAACTTACTCACATGGCTACCAAAATAAATCCCTACCACCCCCATTCCAAATTATTCTTTGCTTTCTCACATTTTCATGTCACATGTTCTCTCTTTTCTCCAATGGATAAACTGCTACTTATTATGTAAGATCTTGCTCTAATATCACTTTCCCTGCAAAACCATCTCCATCTCCAGAAAGTACTCATTACTTTTACTTACCCAACAAAAGCACCAATAGTACTGATAACTAGACTTATTATAAAAAGTTCTGATTAGCTAGATTTAACTAGACTAGAAGTTCCTCCAGGGTGGGAAGATGCAATATTCACCTTTGTATAGAAAAGGCACAGCTTAATGTCTAGATACAGCACAGAATTGCTCAGTGGATGAATGCAGCTGTAGTATCAACTCAGGTCATCAGGCAAGGAAGGCAGCAAAGCCACTCCTGCTGTGCTCCCTTCCAGTGGTCGGTATTTCAGACTAGCCAATCACACTGCAGTAATCATGGGAGGGGTGAAATTACCACTTCTGAGCACCATAGCAAAACTATACCCCACACTTTTTCCTCATGTTCTTTCATATCTAGGAGATCCTACAGCTCTAGCAGAAAAGAGAAGCTCTGTTATAGCCATAGTGAGCCTGAGGCCAGAGGGTCACTTTAATTGCATCTATTTCTCCATTTTTTAAAAAAAGGGTGGGGCGTTGTGCAGCCACTATGGAAGGCAGTATGGAGGTTCCTCAAAAAATTGGAAATGGAACTCCCATTTGACCCTGTGATCCCACTACTAGGAATATATCCCAAGAAACCAGAAACACCAATCAGAAAGGATATATGCACCCAGATGTTCATAGCAGCACAATTCACCATAGCTAAGATCTGGAAACAGCCTAAGTGCCCATCAGTAGATGAATGGATTAGAAAACTGTGGTACATCTACACGATGGAATACTATGCTGCTGTTAAAAAGAAGGAACTCCTACCATTTGCAACATCATGGATGGAACTGGAGAGCATTATGCTAAGTGAAACAAGCCAGTCAATGAAGGAAAAATACCACATGATCTCACTCATTCATGGATAATAAAGACCATTACAAACTTTTGAACAATAATAGATACAGAGGCAGAGCTGCCTCAAACTGATTGTCAAACTGCAGTGGGAAGGCCAGAGAGAGTTGGGGGGCAGGAGGGAGGGGAGTAAGAGATCAACCGAAGGACTTGTATGCATGCATATAAGCATAACTAATGGACATAAGACACTGGGGGGTAAGGGAGGGTAGTGGTTTGTCAAGGGCGGGGGGGGGGGGGGAAGGATACTTATGTAATACCCTTTGTAATACTTTAAGAGGAAAATAAAAAAAAAAAAAAAAAAAAGGGTGGGGCGTATCCTCACTGGAGATAAAACAAAAAAATCAACATTTCTTTTATCATCTTAGCAAATATTTAAAAAATCTTATGCTACTCATTGCTAGAAAGAATGAGATATTTTTCTTATCAACTTAAACTTTTAAACAAACTTAATGCTTAATGTTTGCAAAGATGCATTGAGGCAGGCACTGTCACAGTCTTCAAATATAAGTGGAAGCTGACTCATGGGCCTAGAAAACCACTTGGCAGTACATAGCAAAAAAACATTAAAATGTTTATATCTTCTGTTCCAAGATTCTACTACTATAAATATATACTAAATAAATAAGCAAAGATATCGGCAAAAATTTAAACACATACATGTTCATTATAATATTCTTTATAATGCAACATAAAATAACTAAATGTACACTTTTAAAAACACACACTTTTAAAAGATTTAAAAATATACAAGATGTATAAATAACTTGAATCTACACTGATATAAGCAAATGATTGAATAAATAAACAATTGAGTGTGTAGGGGCAAATGTAGAAGAAGTCTAAATAGTTTCCGCAGACACTCCATTCTCAAGGAGGTTGGACTGAACTCCCACTCCACTGTATACAGTGCCTTCCTTCCAAAGAGGACAGTATGGAAAGGGGGAAGAGAGTAACCGTGCAGTGGAGGAACCTGACAAAACTACTTCAGCCAAATGATCAAAATGACCATCAAAAGTGACCAATTATGTAGATAGTATGTGCCTGGTATTACGTGATGAGAATGGCACTAATGTGGTCTTCCTCCCCCAAACCCATAACACGATGAGACAAAATTATCAAACAGATTCCAACAGAAGGACATTCTACAAGATACCTGACAAGTACTCTTTAAAATCGTCAAAGTCATCAACAACAAGGAAAGTTTAAAACTGTCATAGCCAAGAGGGGCCTAAATGAAATGTAATATCTTGGATAGGATCTTGGAACTGAAAAAGGGTATGAGGTAAAACCTAAGGAAATATGATTAAAGACTTTAGTTAAAATAACGCTGGTTCATTAATTGTAACTAATGTAAGATGCTCATAATAGGGGAAAATAGGTGCGTGGGAACTTTCTGTACTATCTTCCTAACTTTTCTGTAAACCTAAGACTGTTCCAAGTAAAAACCTATATTTCAAAATGTATTACAAATGTACAGAATGGATTGTAATTAATATGCAGCTTAATATGTGAACTAATAATTAAGATCACATCTCTTTTAATATTAAAATTTCATGGCTTCTAGTGTCCATTTGGTAACCATGAAATTATCTTTTCCTTTCTTATCTACCTTTATTTAGAAGCAAAAACCAAAACCTGACAGAGGGCCATGTTGGCTGAGTGGTTCTCTTGCAGCCACTCGGTATCATTGTGGGCAGTGGCTGATGCCACAGCCATCACTATTCTTGACCATTGCCAAAAGCACAGTGTTGCCACAGGCACCACCACTAGCACCCAGGGGTCCTTAGAGACTGCCAGCTCCTCTGCTGCTCAAAGTTCAGAGGACAAGAGACTCTCCTCACAGAGTACTGTGCTCAGGCCTAATAATACTGATAATAATGGTAATGATAACAGCTAACATTTATTGACTACCGGGCATGATTTTAAGCAATTTGCATGCATGAACTCATTTAAACCTCACAACCATCCTAAGGAAAGTCCTACATTATTGCATGCCCATGACAATGCTTGTCAGTTTCTTAGAAAACTAAACATATACCATTTGGCCCAGCAAATCCTATTCCTAGTTACTTACGCAAGAGAAATGAAAACTTACATTCATACCAAAACCAGCACATGAGTGCTTATAACAACACTAGTGTCCTGGTCCACAAAATTCGTGCATGGGGCGGGGGGTGTCCCTCAGCCCAGCCCGGCCTGCACCCTCTCCAATATGGGACCCCTTGGGGGATGTCTGACTGCCAGTTTAGGCCCGATACCACAGGGATCGGGCCTAAACCGGCAGTAGGACATCCCTCTTGCAATCCGGGAACTCTGGCTCCTAACTGCCTGCCTGATCGCCCCTAATCACTCTACCAGCTGGCCTGATCCACCTCAACTGCCCCCCTGCTGGCCTGCTTGCCCTCACCTGCGCCCCCCCCCCCCCCCGCCCAGCTGATCGCCTCCAACTGTCCTCCCCTGCTAGCCTGATCGCCCCTAACAGCCTCTGCCTTGGTCCCACCACCATGGCTTTGTCCAGAAGGACATCTGGAAGGTCTCTCAGAAGGTCTCCAGGTCTAATTAGCATATTGCCCTTTTATTAGTATAGACAAGAGGCCCAGTGCACAAAAATTTGTGCACTGGCGGGGGGCGGTATTCCTCAGCCCCACTTGTGCCCTCTCACAGTCTGGGACCCCTTGGGAGATAACAACCTGCTGGCTTAGGCCTGCTCCTGGGTGGCAGAGGACAGGCCCAATCCCTAGGTGCCTTCCCCACAGCCCCTGGTCGGGCTCAGGGCAGGGTCGATTGGGGGGTTGGGGCGCCGCCCCCTGTCACACTCAAGGCAGGGTCGATGGGGAGGTTGTGGCACCACCCCCTGTCACGCACAGAGCAGGGCCCATCAGGGGGGTTGGGGCTCTGTACCCTGTCACACACAGAGCAGGGCCCATCAGGGGGTTGGGGAGCTCCACCCTGTCACGCACAGAGCAGGGCCCATCAGGGGGGCTGGGGAGCTCCCCCCTGTCATGCACAGAGTAGGGCCGATAGGGGAGTTGGGACACCGCCCCCTGTCACACACAGAGCAGGGCCGATCAGGGGGTTGGGGCACTCCCCCCATCACACTCAGGGCAGAGCCAATGGGGAGGTTGCAGCTCCACCCTGCCACACACAGAGCAGGGTCCATGGGGGGTTGGGGCGCCACACCCTGTCACACACAGAGCAGGGCTGATCAGGGGGTTGGGGAGCTCCTCCCTATCAGGAACAGAGCAGGGCCGATCAGGGGGTTGGGGCGCCTTCCCCTGTCACGAACAGGGCAGGGTGGATAGGAAGGTTGTGGCCCCACCCCCTGTCACACACAAAGCTGCAGGGCGATCAGGGGGTTTGGGCGCTGCCCCCTGTCACGCTGCTCCAGGGGCCAGGAGGCCTCGTGGCTCCACTGATCCCAGTGCTGGGAGGCCTCGTGGCTCCGCTTGACACCAGGGCAGTGAGGCCTAGCTGATCCGCTGATCCCGGTACTGGGAGGCTCTGCTGATCCCGGTGCCAGGAGGCCTTGCAGCTCCGCTGATCCCAGTGCCAGGAGGCCTCGGCAGCTCCGCTGATCCTGGGTTCGGGAGGCCTTGCGGCTCCGCTGATCCCAGTGCTGGGAGGCATATTACCCTTTTACTATATAGAATAGAGGCCTGGTGCACGGGTGGGGGCCGGCTGGTTTGCCCTGAAGGGTGTCCCGGATCAGGGTGGGGTCCCGCTTGGGTGCCTGGCCAGCCTGGGTGAGGGGATGATGGCTGTTTGCAGCTGGTCACACCCCCTTCAGGGTGGGGGTCCCCACTGGGGTGCCTGGCCAGTCTGAGTGAGGGGCTGAGGGGCATTTTCAGGCTGGCAGGTGACTGAAGCTCCCAACCTCTCCTTTTTTTCTTTTCTTTTTTTATTCTGGGATTTATTTACCTTCTATGGCTGTCACTGGAGGTAAGAGCCCACTCCAGCTCTGAGACCTTGGCTGCTAAAAGCAGATATCTGTGTTTGTTTGGCTTCTATAATTGAAATACTGTTACAGCTCCAGCTTTCAGGCCCAGCTGGCTAAAAGCAGGTTTCTGGGGTTTGTTTAGCTTCTATAATTGCAACATTGTTTCTTAGACTGCAGCTCAGAGCTGGGCAGCAGCAGGCGGGGAACCTTGGCTTCCTCCATCACTGGAGCAAGCAAGCCTCCTGTTCACTTCAGCTGCCTGGCTGCAGGCCGCCATCTTAGTTGGCAGTTAATTTGCATATCTTGCTGATTAGCCAATGGGAAGGGTAGCGAAGTTACGGTTAATTACCATGTTTGTCTATTATTAGATAGGATAATTTATAGTGGTGGAAAACTGGAAACAACCAACTGTCCTTCAACGGGAGAATGGCAGAAAAATGGAAATACATCCACACAATGGTGTACCGCTCTGCAGTATAAAAACCAACTATTGATACAGGCAAGATGATTTCACTTGTTGCATGCCCTTTTGCTGTTTAACATGTTACTCTGACCCTGTGCTTGTTGGGAACAGCACTTGGACTTGTTGATGAGATTTTGAGGCGATACAAGTTCAAAAAATGACAAGACTACTTCATAGGCCCTTCCATTAGGAGGAAAATAATGTCTGGTGGTCTCTTTTTTGTGAGGTTAACAGTCAGATCACTACCCAGATGCATTAATTCACCAAAGATTTGTAAAATGATAATATTCTAATTCTGTCATCTATTCTGGAATAATTCTGCAAAGAGAAACTTTCCATCATCAGTTATTTGGTTAACCAGAGGCAAGATAATTCTTTCCTTTATGTACCACTTTTCAAAGTAATGAATTAATCCTCTAGCATCCTCTAAATATAATTAATAAAATTGTTTTTAGTACCACTATGCTCTCATTATTTTGAATATATTTGATGTATTTCGATGCATCGCCATTATTATTCTTATTGATACTCAAATTTTCTGGTATTTAGCCAGAGGAAATCTCTTCCAGTTGTCTTCTGGATCTTTTTGACATGATCTCAGTGTTTATTTTTTTAATTGAGATATAATTCACATATAATATTATATTAGCTTCAAGTGTGCAACAGAATGCTTCAATATTTGTATGTGTTGTGAAATGATCACTACAATAAGTCTAGTCTTAGTGGTTTTAAGAGCTTCCTTCCTTCAGTTAGAACAGGATGGCCCAGACTCATCTTGTGGGTTTCCTATTCCAGACCTGGATTTAGTCATTTCTCCAAGAGACTGCTTTGCTTTTTAGTAGGAAATTGTATTCAGAGATCACAATCTGGGTGCAAAAAAGTCATGTTTCAATTTTTAGTATGCCAAGGGTCTCATCAAATTGACATGGCCTGGGCCTCTCTATACATTTTAGATACCCTATTCCCAGTGTTACACACACACACACACACACACACACACACACACACATACTGTATACTAGTATTTATATCTATATCTACACCTATATCTAGGTCATCTATATCTATACAGAAAGAGCTATTAAGTTAGCAGTAGCAGTTCTATATGAACTGGAATGACATTTGTCTTCTTTTGGTTTTCCAGTACTTTGCAAATATAGCTTAGTATAAGTATGTATTATTTTTGTAGTAAGAGAAACAAATGCGTCTATTTTTAAATCATGAAGACAGTAGGAATGCTTCAATACTTTCTGAGTTAGTTTCTCACTCCAGACTGGGGATCCCAGCCAACAACCTGGTGTGAACTTCTCCATCACCAGTTTGGGTCCCCAGGCTGTCACACACAGCAAGGTGCCTCATTGTTCATGGCAGAGGCTCCATCCCTTTCAAGGTCCAGGGGAATCTGAGGCAGGGCTGTTCAAGCCATGGTATCCAGGTGGCAACATTCGGCTGTCCTGCCCAAGCCCCAACCATGAAAAGCCTATGGCCTCTCCTGCAGGCTCCTGGTCTCTTTCAAAAGATACAGCACTTCTGCCTGCCCCGGAAATCTAACCACACTGAGCCTACTGCTTCTCTGACCCCAGGTCTGGATAGAAGAATATTTGAGGGGGGTGGCCTCACTTCCACAAGCAGGGAGAGGAAGTTAGGATTCCTTTCCATAGAAGGAATAGAGAAGAGATTGGGGAGTTTTCCAAATGTCCGTGCTGGTAAAGCAGGCTTGCTCCAGCCAGGCTCATTAAATCCCGGTGCTCAGTTTAAGAGCTGGGACACGCCACTTCCTGCCTATGCAGAGCTGGCAACAAACCCCATGAAGAACATAAACCCATGAAGTTCCATAAAACCCTCAAATGGGGGCTTTATGGTGTAGTGTACTTTCCTAAACAGTCCATGAAAGACACCCACAGGTAGACAGAAAATGCCTTCCCCAGCAGGGAGTACAAAGAGCTTCATTCTGAGTTCCAGCTGGAAGAGTGAAAAGGCAGTGCAGTCACTGGTGAAACTCCTGGGATTTTTTAAAGTTGAAGAAAAAGATGTTCACCTGAAACTGTCCAAGTGTTTTCTCTACTTGCAAATTCAAAATGCTTTGGAGAACTTAGAAGAGGAAATTCTTGTAGCTCTTTGGATGAGAAATAGGAATGTGCGAGGGCTGACTAACAGCTTTCAATGTTCTGACCTTCATGACACTAAAAAGTCTAAACATCTTGAAAAGACCCGGCAGAGCAAGTGTCATCATTGGCCTGCAATCTAGAGCAAAGGCCACGGTTTGCCCCAGAGCTACAGTAAGTGAACATTAACGTCAGCTTACAGAGAGAAGTTCTGACTCACAGCTATTCAGACAAGCACAGTAACTTCTTAAGTCAACCAAGTTCTAGTTTACTCATCAGGCTAAACCTGGAAGCTAATGTCATGGTGTACAGAGTGATACTGAAGAAATGGAGAAATACAGAACTGTGGACAGTTGACAAGAGCACTGTTTCCTGTTCAGGTCTGTTTGCTCAGCTATAAAAAGGTGCAATGGTTGATATCACAGGTAGACTAAATAACAAGCGAACAAGAGCATTTAAATGACTGCTGTATTGTAAGGATAACTAGAGGCCCAGTGCACAAAAATTTGTGCACTCGGGGGGGGGGGGGGGGCCGGGGGGTCCCCGAGCCCGGCCTGTGCCCTCTCACAGTCTGGGACCCCTCGGGAGATAATGACCTGCTGGCTTAGGCCTGCTCCCGGGTGGCAGAGGGCAGGTCCAATCCCTAGGTGCAGCCCCTGGTCAGGCTCAGAGCAGGGCCGATTGGGGAATTGGGGCGCTGCCCCCTGTCATGCACAGAGCAGGGCGGATCGGGAGGTTGCGATGCCACCCTCAGTCACGCTCAGGGTAGGGCCGATTGGGGGATTGGGGCACCGCCCCCTGTCACACTCAAGGCAGCGTCGATGGGGAGGTTGCAGCACCACCCCCTGTCACGCACAGAGCAGGGCAGATCAGGGGGTTGGGGCGCTGCCCCCTGTCACTCACAGAGCAGGGCTCATCAGGGGGTTGGGGAGCTCCCCCCTGTCATGCACAGAGCAGGGCCCATCAGGGGGTTGAGGAGCTCCCCCCCTATCATGCACAGAGTAGGGCCGATAGGGGAGTTGGGGCACCGCCCCCTGTCACACACAGAGCAGGGCGGATCAGGGGCTTGGGGAGCTGCACCTTGTCACACTCAGGGCAGGGCCAATGGGGAGGTTATGGCTCTACCCCGTTACACACAGAGCAAGGCCCGTGGAGGGGGGTTGGGGCGCCACCCTCTATCACCCACAGAGCAGGGCCGATCAGGGGGTTGGGTGCCGCCACTGTCACACTCAGGGCAGGGCCGATGGAGAGGTTATGGCTCTACCCTGTCACAAACAGAGCAGGGCCTGTGGGGGGTGGGCGGGGGCGCATTGGGGCGCCGCACCCTGTCACACACAGAGACACAGGGCGATCAGGGGATTGGGGAGCTCCCCCCTATCAGGCACAGAGCAGGGCTGATCAGGAGGTTGGGGCGCCTTCCCCTGTCACGAACAGAGCCGCGGGGCGATCAGGGGGTTTGGGCACTGCCCCCTGTCACGCTGATCCCAGTGCCAGGAGCCTCGCAGCTCCGCTGATCCCAGTGCTGGGAGGCATATTATCCTTTTACTATATAGGATAGAGGCCTGGTGCACGGGTGGGGGCGGCTGGTTTGCCCTGAAGGGTGTCCTGGATCAGGGTGGGGGTCCCCACTGGGGTGCCTGGCCAGTCTGGCTGAGAGGCCGAGGGCTGTTTTCAGGCTGGTGAGTTGGCTGAAGCTCCCAACCGCTCCTTTTTTTCTTTTCTTTTTTTTTATTCTGGGCCAGCTTTAGCTCTGAGGCCTGGGCTGCTGAAAGCCGGTTTCTGGCCTTTGTTTTTCCTTCTGTATTTGATACAATGTTGCGGTCCGGCTGGCTGAAGCCTGGCTGACTAACGCAGGTTTCTGGGGTTTTGTTTAGCTTCTATATTTGCAACATAGTTGCTTAGAGTTGCAGCTGAGAGGCTGGCAAGTTAGGCGGGGAACGTTGGAGTCTGCAGTCACTGGAGCAAGCAAGCCTCCCTGTTCACTTCAGTGCATGGCTGCCGGCCGCCATCTTGGCCGACAGTTAATTTGCATAAGGATATGCTGATTAGCCAATGGGAAGGGTAGCGGTCGTAAGCTAATTAGCATGTTTCTCTTTTATTAGTGTAGATGTGTACAGTTAGACACAGTAAACTAATGGGAATGGGAAGGAAATGTGTAATTGTACTCTCTTTGTTTCCAAAGGAAAATGAGCAGCAATTTGAAATGTCATACAAGTGATTGTTGAAGGCTATTACAATGTTTCATCCAAAGAAAAGAAGAAGGGTGGCACTACACGGAAGAGTTGTTCAAATGTGAAAAGAGTTGGCATGGAAAAGAGAATTAGACTGCACTCAGAGGAAGGAGAGGGACCAATTGAAATGTGGAAGGGAGATTTTAGCTCCCTAAATGTTCTAACAATTAGATCTCTGTGAACTGAAAGGAGCAGCATGGAGAACAGAGTGTTTCTATTGCTGAGTGTGTTCTAGCAGAAGCCAGACGCAAGTGTGATGAATTCTAAGGCCTCACTCACCCCAACGGAAGTCACAATTGGGAATTTTGCCTTTTGCCTTCCTGGAGCTATGTATCAGACTAAGGCCTTTGGGTATATAAAAGTAATCCAGTCTGGGTTTCATTGTTATTCCCACATTACAGAAGAGGAAACTGAGGCCTAAAGTTGCCCAACTATTGTGTGTCTGAATTCAAACATCGCATACTCTTCATTATGCTGAGGCATTCATTACTAAGCCCTTGAAAAGGTATTATTTCAAGATATAATCATTCCAAATCCATAAATAAAATGCTCTCAAGTATAAAGCCTGATGATTCCCCAAGCATCTGATGGCATGCCAATGGTCATTTTTGCTGAAATTCCATTGATTTCATAATTAATGAGAAGAAATACAATTAATAGACTTTTTGAAGTTTCTAGTAGGAACTCCAGAAGTTAAACTGTACCATAAAAGCATTTATACCATCCAATCGGTGCAACAGTGTTTCCTAAACTAGCAGTTTGTATGTTTTGGGTGTTTATTTTTAAAATTTTATTTATTATTAATCCTCACTGAGGACATTTTTATTGATTTTAGAGAAAGAGGAAGGGAGAGACAGAGACACAGAGAGAGACATCAATCAGTTGCTTCCTGTATGTGCTCTGACTAGGGAGTGAACCCTCAACCTAGGTATGTGCCCTGAATCAAACACAAAACCTTTTGGTGTACAGGATGACATTCCAACCAACCGAGTCACCTGGCCGGGCATTTTGTTTTTTCTACTATACTTGTTTTAGTTTGTGACTGTGTTGTCTCTACAACAGTTATTCTCAGAGTGTGGTACTTGGGAATCCTCAAGATCCTGTTAGGAGGTTTGCAAAGTGAAAGCTACTGTCATACAAATATAAACATATTGTTGCCCTTTTTCACTTTCTCATTCTTTTATTCTTGAATTTTTTTCTAGAGGTTACATGATTTTTACTACTACAACGGATTGATTGAAGAAGCAGATATAAGAATCTAGATGTCTTCTCTGAAGCAAGACATTCAAGAGATTTTCAAAAGCATATAATAATGGCACTTTTTTCAGTAGTTAATTTTTGTTTTGGAAATGAGTGATTTATCCTAATATTTAATTGTTTTATTATTATTGTAAATAAATTAACATTTTTAAATTTCTCAGTTTTAGGGAGACAAATGTAATACTTTCAACAATAAAGAATTTAAAACAAAACAAAAAAAACACCTGTGGCTTAGTGAGTGTGGTTTGTACATACCATAAATACTCCCAAGTATTAGTAATTAAAGAATATTGTAAATCTGCAAATTTTACAGTAAAACTAATCCATTTGTTATACATTTGGAGTCTCTCATAAGCTCTATGGGTTTTTGTTGTTATTTCTAATCGCTCCAACATGGTCCTAAGATTGTTATCATCATCATTTCATAGAAAAGGCAATTGAGGTGCAGAAAGATTAATTACCTGCCAAAGGTCACCCAGCCAGAAACAGCTGAGGAAGGGCTGCTGCACTCTGCAGTCCCATGTCCTTTAGGCCACATGGTCTTTTCAGAACCCTCGTTCAACAATCTGCATTGCACACCTGCATCCCAGCCGGCTCTGGTGAGGCACCAGTGCCACAGATGCACATACATGGCCCTGACTTGGAGGAGCTCAGTCCCTTAAGTTGTCACTTACTTTTCCTTTCCCACAGTTCATCAGTGATGCAGGTGATGCAGGAGCGGGGAACGTCCAGCCTGTGGGCAATATAAGGTCTGAGAAATCATTTGGTCTGGCCCTGCCAACGCATTAGGGGTGAGTTAATTAAATGTTTGACCAAACATAGCAGGCTAATTTTTAAATTGATAATTTTGTATGGCTCATAAATGATGTTATAAATATCCAAATGGCCGTTGGCAGAAAAAAGGTTTCCCACCCCTGTCAAATAGAGTTTTTCATACTCCTAATTCATATCCACTAAGATGTGTTTGCTTTGTTAGCTGTTGTCATACAAGATATATCACCACCTGCTAGGATGGTTTCCACAATGTTACATAGTTTAGGATAAGGAATAGACTTCAGTGGGAAAAGGGAAAGTTAAATAGTCCAAAGGTCAGCAAGAGAAGATGTGGCTTTGCTTCAAGAAATAGATACAAATAAGTAGAATAAATGTAAGCAGATTTCGTAAAGAAAATATGAAAGCCAAAGGTTTTAGAGAATGGGGTTTCCAAGAGCTTATTATATAATACAGATTATTACATTAAGTGCACCATCACATCAACACTACTTCCTATAAAGGAAAAAAATCAGTTGTTTTTACCAATAGGACCAAGAATAAAGAATTCACTCTGCTTTGACCCGTGGGTCTCTCTGGGAATCACCTCATCCCTACTGAGGAGGTAGAGCTGCCTCTGCTCACCCATGAGTTCTAACCTTCCTGTGTGACTCAGAGCATTAGGGTTTCTCCTCAGTCCATTCTCTTTGCTAAAAGTAAATCTCTTTTATTGTTACTTTCTATTGGCTTCACTTTCCTGGATTTCCTGGGATCCACTATGCTTTTGTTATTTCCCCATATCCTTGTGCAAGGTTGTGCTTTTGTATTTTGTCATTTTTTCCAACGCCCATCACAACTCATGACATGATTTCATAACTCACTTTACAAAAAAATGCATGTATTGTAAAAGTGCCATGAGAGAAAGGGCTATGTCAATCTCATTCTCTGACATACACTCAGCATTGGGAGGTATACATGTGTTGAATAAATAAATGAATAATCAAATGAATGAAAACCACGCAAGGTTCTCTAAAACTTTAAAAGCCAATGAGAAGGCAAATTTTACCACTATCTGGAGCAGAGTTGAGCTTTGAAGGCTAATTATTTATTTATCTGTTACTTTAAAAATGAGGGAATAAAGGTTGATTTTGGCTTTCCATGCTCCCATATCTTCCCATTCACCCACTTCTCAAAGAATTTTGGGAAAGAATTAGGATATTCAAGGTTCATGATCACAATCTTAATCCATCTCAGAACAGAAGTATATCAACCAAGTGCCCACATTTTGGGTACATAGGAAAAACAAAACAAAGTAATAGTTCCAAGTAAAGCTAGCATGGATACTCATCTGCCTGGGTTGGTTAAGATGTGGTCAGGCCAACCCCAGATGTTCCAGCAGTTGATGAACCAAGTGACGCAGCTGGCCATCGACACTGAGGAACGCCTGAAAGGGGTCATTGACCTCATCTTTGAGAAGGCCATTTCAGAGCCCAACTTCTCTGTGGCCTATGCCAACATGTGCCGCTGCCTCATGGGGCTGAAAGTGCCCATTACAGAAAAGCCAACAGTGACTGTAAACTTTTGAAACTGTTGTTGAATCGATGTCAGAAGGAGTTTGAAAAAGACAAAGATGATGATGAAGTTTTTGAGAAGAAGCAAAAAGATGGATGAAGCTGCTACAGCAGGGGAATGGGGACACCTGAAGGAAGAGCTGGAAGAGGCTCGAGATATAGCCCGGCGGTGCTCTTTAGGGAATATCAAGTTTATTGGGTAGTTGTTCAAGCTGAAGATATTAACAGAGGCAATAATGCATGACTGTGTAGTTAAACTACTTAAGAACCACGACAAAGAGATCCTTGAATGCCTTTGCCATCTGCTCACTACTATTGGCAAAGACCTAGACTTTGAAAAAGCTAAGCCCTGAATGGATCAGTATTTCAACCAGATGGAAAAAAAATAATTAAGGAAAAGAAGACTTCATCCCGAATCTGCTTCATGCTGCAAGACGTGCTGGATCTGCGACAGAGCAATTGGGTGCCACACTGAGGGGATCAGGGTCCCAAGACCATTGACCAGATCCATAAGGAGGCAGAGATGGAGGAGCATCGGGAGCACATAAAAGTGCAGCAGCTAATGGCCAAGGGCAGCGACAAGCGTCAGGGTGGTCCTCCAGGCCCACCTATCAGCTTGGCCTTCCACTTGTAGATGATGGTAGTGGCTGGAACACAGTCCCCATTAGTAAGGGCAGCCGCCCTATTGACACCTCACGACTCACCAAGATCACTAAGCCTGGCTCCATTGATTCTAACAACCAGCTCTTTGCACCTGGAGGGCGATTGAGCTGGGACAAGGGCAGCAGTGGAGGCTAAGAAGCCAAGCCCTCTGATGCAGCATCAGAAGCTGCTCGTCCAGCTACTAGTACCTTGAATCACTTCTCAGCCCTTCAACAAGCAGCACCTACTGAAAGCATGGAAAACAGATGTGTGGCCAAGAGGAGTAGCTTGAGCCTGGAACGAGGTGAGAAAACTGGGGACCGGGGAGACTGCTTAGAGAGGAGTGAGAGGGAAGGTGATCGTGGGGACCAGCTAGAATAGACACCAGGCACCAAGCGGAGCTTCAGTAAGGAAGTGGAGGAACGGAGTAGAGAGCAGCCTTCCCAGCCTGAGGGACTGCGCAAGGCAGCTAGCTTCTCGGAGGAAGGGGAGGAAGGGGACCGTGGGCGGGATGCTGGGAAGCCAGACGCCACCTTACCTCCTGTGAGCCCCCTAAGGCTGCACTATCAGAAGAGGAGCTGGAGAAGAAATCCAAGGCCATCACTGAGGAATACCTCCATCTCAATGACATGAAGAAGGCAATGCAGTGTGTGCAGGAGCTGGCCTCACCCTCCCTGCTTTTCATCTTTGTGCGGCATGGCATTGAGTACACACTGGGGTGCAGTGCCATTGCTCGTGAACATATGGGACGGCTGCTGCACCAGCTGCTCTGTGCTGGGCACCTCTCCACTGCTCAGTATTATCAAGGGCTGTTTGAAATCCTAGAATTGGCTGAACACCACGGAAATTGACATCCCCCATGTGTGGCTCTACCTAGCAGAACTGGTAATGCCAATTCTGCAGGACAGTGGAGTACCCATGGGGGAACTGTTCAGGGAGATTACAAAAACTCTGAGGCCCCTGGGCAAAGCTGCTTCTCTGTTGCTGGAGATCCTGGGGCTCCTATGAAAAAGCATGGATCCCAAAAAAGTGAGGGACACTATGGTGAGAAGCTGGACTCAGCTGGAAAGAATTCCTACCGAAAGGCCAAGATGTTGCTGCACTTGTGGCTGAACAGAGGGTGGAGTATACCCTGGGAGAGGAGTCAGAAGCCCCAGGCCAGAGGTGGCTGTCCTCTGAGGAGCTGAGCAGGCAGCTGGAGGAGCTACTCAAGGAGGACAGCAGTAACCAGCAGGTGTTTGACTGGATAGAGGCCAACCTGACTGAGCAGCAGGCAGCATCCAACACATTAGTTTGAGCCCTCATGAAAACTGTCTGCTATTCCACAATTATCTTTGAGACTACCCTCCGAGTGGATGTTGCAATGCTGAAAGCATGAGCGAAACTGCTACAGAAGTACCTATGTGATTAGCAGAAGGAGCTGCAGGCACTCTATGCCCTCCAGGCACTTGTAGTGACCTTAGAACAGCCCCCCAACCTGCTTGGGATGTTCTTTGATGCATTGTATGATGAGGACGTGCTGAAGGAAGACTCCTCTACAGCTGGAATAGTAGCAAGGACTCCGCTGAGCAGCAGGGCAAGGGCATGGCCCTTAAATCTGTCACAGGATTCTTCAAGTGGCTTCGTGAGGGGGAGGAAGAATCTGACCACAACTGAGGGCCAGTGAGGTCGAGGACTTGGAACCCCATGGACACTCAGATGGCCCAGCCAGCCGCCCAGACTGCAGGGGTGTCAGCAGCAGCAGCGGTGGCAGGGGGTGCCTGTAGTGCGATGTGTCTGAGCTAATAAAGTGGCTGAAAAGGCAGGATGGCTTGGGGCTACCTGGGGCCCCCCTCCAGGATGCTGCCAGGTGTCCCTCTCCTCCCCCTAGGACACAGAGATATCTACACTAATAAAAGAGAAACATGGTAATTGGCGTACGAGCTACCCTTCCCATTGGCTAATCAGCGTATCCTTATGCAAATTAACTGTCAGCCAAGATGGCGGCCGGCAGCCATGCACTGAAGCAAACAGGGAGGCTTGCTTCCTCCAGGAACTGCAGACTCCAACGTTCCCCTGCCTCACTTTCCGGCCTCTCAACTGCAACTCTAAGCAACTATTACTATGTTGCAAATAAGAAGCTAAACAAAACTTTCAGTCAGCCCCGGACCACAACATTGAATCCATGTTTTCAGTAGCGAGGCCTCAGAGCTAAAGCTGGCCCAGAATAAAAAAGAAAACAAGGAGCGGTTGGGAGCTTTTAGTCAACCGCCAGCGGGAAAACAGCCCTCAGCCCCTCAGCCAGCCTGGCCAGGCACCCCAGTGGGGACCCCCACCCTGATCCAGGACACCCTTCAGGGCAAACCAGCCGGCCCCTACCCGTGCACCAGGCCTCTATTCTATATAGTAAACGGGTAATATGCCTCCCGGCACCGGGATCAGCGGAGCAGCGAGGCTCATGGCACCGGGATCAGCGTGACAGGGGGCAGCGCCCAAACCCCCTGATCACTCTGCGGCTCTGTGAGTGACAGGGGGTGGGGCCACAACCTCCCTATCCACCCTGCTCTGTTCATGACAAGGGAAGGCGCCCCAACCCCCTGATCAGCCCTGCTCTGTGCCTGATAGGGGGGAGCTCCCCAATCCCCCGATTGCCCTGCGGCTCTGTGTTTGACAGGGTGCGGCGCACCAACCCCCTGATTGGCCCTGCTCTGTGTGTGACAGGGTGCGGTGCCCCAACCCCCTGCCCCCACGGGCCCTGCTCTGTGTGTGACAGGGTAGAGCCATAACCTCTCCATCGGCCCTGCCCTGAGTGTGACAGTGGCGGTGCCCCAACCCCCTGATCGGCCCTGCTCTGTGGGTAATAGAGGGTGGCGCCCCAACCCCCCTCCACGGGCCTTGCTCTGTGTGTGACAGGGTAGAGCCATAACCTTCCCATTGGCCCTGCCCTGAGTGTGACAGGGTGCAGCGCCCCAACCTCCTGATCTTCCCTGCTCTGTGTGTGACAGGAGGCGGTGCCCCAGCTCCCCTATCGGCCCTACTCTGTGAGTGACAGGGGGCAGCGCTCCAACCCCCCTGATGGGCCATGCTCTGTGCGTGACAGGGGGTGGCGCCGCAACCTCCCCATCGACCCTGCCTTGAGTGTAACAGGGGGCGGTGCCCCAACCCCCCAATCAGTCTACCCTGAAAGTGACTGAGGGTGGCATTGCAACCTCCCGATCTGCCCTGCTCTGTGCATGACGGGGTGGCGCCCCAACTCCCCAATCGGCCCTGCTCTGAGCCTGACCAGTGGCTGCACTTAGGGATTGGGCATGCCTTCTGCCACCCGGGAGCAGGCCTAAGCCAGCAGGTCGTTATCTCCTGAGGGGTCCCAGACTGTGAGAGGGCACAGGCCGGGCTAGGCGACCCCCACCCCAGTGCACAAATTTTTGTGCACCGGGCCTCTAGTCTTATCTAATAAAAGAGAAACATGCAAATTGACTGTACCTCCGCTACACTCACAAGCAACTCCCATAAGCCACACCTACCAGCCAATCAGAGTGACTATATGCAAATTAACACAACCAAGATGGCGGCCGGTAGCCACTGAGCTGGAGCAAGCAGGAGGCTTGGTTGCCCCGGCAATGGAGGAAGCCAAGCTTTCCGCTAGCCCTGGACAGCTCCACTCAAGGCAACAAAGTTTCAATTATAGAAGATAAATAAATCCCAGATATCTGCTTCCAGCCAGCCTCCACTGGGAGCTTGGATGGCTGCGGGCTGTGGCCAGCCTGCAAACAGCCATCAACCCCTCACCCAGGCTGGCCACACCTTCATGGGGTGAGGGCCCCCGCTGGGGGGCTTGGCCAGCCTGGAAGCAGCCATCAGCCCCTCACCCAGGCTGGCCAGGCACCCAAGCAGGACCCCCACCCTGATCCGGGACACCCTTCAGGGCAAACCAGCTGGCCCCCACCGGTGCACCAGGCCTCTATCCTATATAATAAAAGGGTAATATGCAAATTGACCCTAACAGCAGAAAGACTGGGAATGACTGGTCACTATGACACACACTGACCACCAGGAGGCAGATGCTCAATGCAGGAGCTGCCCCCTGGTGGTCAGTGCGCTTCCACAGCGGGAGCTTTGCTCAGCCACAAGCCAGGCTGATGGCTGCCAGTACAGCGGTGGTGGTGGGAGCCTCTCCCACCTCCTCAGCAGCGCTAAGGATGTCCGACTGCAGCTTAGGCCTGCTCCCCGTTGGCAAGTGGACATCTCCCAAGGGCTGCCGGGCTGCCAGAGGGATGTCTGACTGCCAGCTTACGCCAAATCCCCCAGGGAATGGGCCTAAGCCAGCAGGTGGACATCCCCTGAGGGGTCCCAGACTTCGAGAGGGCACAAGCAGGGCTGAGGAACGCCCCCCCCCAAGTGCACAAATTTTTTTGCAC
Organism: Myotis yumanensis; assembly: GCF_028538775.1. Classification (NCBI taxonomy): domain Eukaryota; kingdom Metazoa; phylum Chordata; class Mammalia; order Chiroptera; family Vespertilionidae; genus Myotis; species Myotis yumanensis. Next base: position 103,032,210 of record NW_027223752.1, read on the forward strand.
CAGGCCTCTAGTATTATATATAAAGTCTTGAAATTTGGTGTGTCTTGGGGGGGCACCACTGCTTGCCCCTGGGGTCCATTATTTATTTCCTGAAAATCACTCTTGTGACTGCCTTTCTCATGCTGGTGGTATATGCCCCAGCCCCCGCACCACCCCTGCTGCTGCCTGGGCAGGGGGAAAGGGGGTGGGGGCAAAGTGCCTGTAATTATTAAACATGAATTAAATTAAAAAAAAAAAAAGATGTGGTCAGGCCATAAACAGAGGAGTGTGCCCCAGGACTTCTCCAGGGGTTTCTGGTTCTGTGATCTTCTCCAGCACAGGTTCTGCATGGCTTTGGCTCAGGTGGCTTCTTCTATTCTTAGCCTTCCCTAGGTTGTGTTGGTCTTGGAGAGAGATTGTGATAGTGATCCTGAATTTTGAAAACTCATCACTAGATGGCATCTCGTATTTGTCAAATCACTTGGAGAACTGGCTCTTCTGATTTCTTGACTCTTCTCTAATTAACGAAATGCCATTAGCTTTTCTTAGTGATTGGTAACTTGTGGCAATTTTTTAAGTTAGTTCTATAATTAGCAACACTGAATCCTGAAGTGCACGATTTGGGAAATATGACCTGGCAAGAGCAGCTCCCTATAAACCATGGTTATCAGATTTCTACACAACCCACTTTCATATGCAGACTTCAAAGACTAAAAGCAGAAGGGTGTATAAAAACACAAGTTTAAAAAAAACACATCAAAAAAAACCCACAAGTCAGATTGTGATATTTCCAATGCTGAGTCTGTTCCTTTTTTGACAATAGCAAAAAATCAAGTTTCAACTGGGTCACAATATGATGTTAGGGTCATTGTGTCGGTTGTGTTTTCTCCTCCTCCTCCCCACTGACCTTTCCTAAATGGAGAATTTTAAGTGCATGAGGCAAATCTTAAGCCATGAGTCTCTAATGGCCAACCAGATTTTTCATTTACTTTGGTGCTAAAAAATAAACACCCAGCCCTAGCCTGTTTGGCTCAGTGAATAGAGCATCAGCCTATGGACTGAAGGGTCCTGGGTTCGATTCCAGTCAAGGGCACCTGCCTGGGTTGTGAGCTCAATCCCCAGTGGGGGGTGTGCAGGAGGCAGCCAATCAATGATTCCCTCTCATCATTGATGTTTCTATCTCTCCCTCCCTCTCCCTTCCTCTCTGAAATTAATAAAAAATATATTAAAATAAATAAATAAATACCCAACCAAAACTATTACTCTTTAAGTGTCTTGCATAAACCTAAACACTGTCCACGCTAGAAATAGTAATAGCTAACATTTGTTGAGCACCTACTGCATGCCTAGTAATGTGTCGAGACCCTGCATGCATGTTTCATCCTATAAGAAAACTTTGGGCCGAAACCGGTTTGGCTCAGTGGATAGAGCGTCAGCCTGCGGACTGAAAGGTCCCGGGTTCGATTCCGGTCAAGGGCATGTACCTGGGTTGCGGGCACATCCCCAGTAAGAGATGTGCAGGAGGCAGCTGATTGATGTTTCTCTCTCATCGATGTTTTTGACTCTCTATCTCTCTCCCTTCCTCTCTGTAAAAAATCAATAAAATATATTTTTAAAAAAAGAAAACTTTGGGAAAGAGTACTATTAATATCACATACATTTTATAATAAATGAAGAGGGGCTTATTTACATAACTTTCTCAAGGTCACAGAGCAAGAAACTAGTAGATCTGGGTTCAAATGCAGGTCTAGTTAACCATTACATTATGCCACTTCCCAAGACCAATAAACTTCTAAGAAAAAAATTTAAAACTCTTCATGGAATTTTTCTATAAAACAGCAAACAGGTTGACAGGGGCTAGTGGATATGGCTGATATTGGAGGTTTCTATAGTCTACCTGCTATGGGGCCCAATTACATGGCTCCTTAATAAAAGATGTATGTCACCTTAGATAAGCTGATTTCATAGAGTTGAGAGGTGGAACAATTTCCCTTGCTCATGGAGCCCCTTACACATGCATGTGATTCACATTAAGCCAACATGTTATCTAATGTGAGAAACTGGACTTAAGTAATAGAATTTTTATGCCTATATTGTGTATTATAGCACATATAGCACATTTCATACTTTTAAATATACTTCCCCTCACTCCTCATTTGATTCTCACAACATGGCGGTAAGGCAGAGAGGTGTTATTATCCCTCTATGATATACAAGTTAATAGCTCTGTGCGGGGCTGGCTTCATTGTGTGCAACCAGTGTAGTCACACAGGGCTCCAACGCCAAGGTCTCAGAATTTGAGGTTTAATTCACTTAATGAATTTCAGTTTATTAAAAATTTTCCTAATTTGTTCTTTGATCTTGCACTTTCTGATAGGACAATGGAACATGTACTAGGGGTTGGAGTCTGGCCTTACTCACAACCCTGCTCCCAGGCCTACTTGCTTCCAAGTTCTTGGCTGCTTTCTCCCCTGTAGCTACTACCCAACAGCCACTGCTGCCATCCACCACCAGTGGGGGCCTAGGCATGGGCACAGGCACACACACTTCATGCACCAAATTGCACCATGGGGGCCTGCAGCATCTGTGAGGGTCTGTACTCACCCTCATGTGCCCAAAGGAGTAAAACATTAAAAAGGAAATAAAAAGCTCCATGACAGGTTGAGGAAGAGATTGCAGAAGAAAGAAATAGCTTTCTTTCCTGCTTTAGAACAAGAGGCCCATGTTTTCATTTTGCACCAGGCTCTGCAAATTAGCTATGCTGCCCTGGTTCTATGAGTTGCTCAATGTTCCAAAAGCTAAGCAGAGCCATGATGGGCCTGTGGCCTACTGGCCTGCTACCCTTTCCATTGCATTGGGCTAGGGAAGAGCCACTGTCTTAAAAAAGAATTCACTCGGGTTTCCTGAAGTAGCTCCATGTGGGCATTTGAAAACCAGATTCTGGGAATGGAAATGTATTTGTGCACGCCTACAGTGAGTGCTTTCCAAGGGCAGACATCTTTGTCTGTTTTGGCCACTATTGTATTCTAAATGGCTACATCAAGGCCTGGCATATAGTTGGTGCTCAAAATAATATTTTTTTAAATAAGTGAATAAATTACTTTTCAGAAATCCATCTATCAAGAGGTGTTCTCCAGAAGGCAGATCCTTTATCTTTTTCTCCGACGCCTCGCAGAACGAGGCACAAAGCTGAGCACCAGAGATGAGTCTGGTTCAGTCTTGGATCAATCAGGTACCCAATTAAACAGGCAGAAGTCAACAGACCACCTTTTTATCCAGGAAATCTCACCCACTGTATCTTCACATAAGTTTCTGCACACCTGCTGGCTGTCAAGGACCTGATGATGCCATGAGCATTGCACAAATGCTCACTGATGAATGACCACAACAGAAGTGGCCAGGGAGAAACCTTCTTAGGAAGGAACATAACGATCTGGCGCTTTCTTCAGCCTTTGGCCAAGTTCCTATTTTCCTTAGAGGACTGGGTCCAGGCACACCCAGCCATGTGTAAGGCCTCGGAGAAGAGCACCCTGGGCAGGAAGGCAGGAAGTTGCAGTGGTGAGCCGCGGTAGCTCCAGTCTGCAGCATTTCACAGATTTCACGGAACATGGACGCAGCTGTCATAAGGGCTGACCACAGAGCCACAGAGGCTTACGTTCTTTGCCCAAGTTACCTGAAATATCTTTGCCCAGGAGCCAATGACGTATAAACAGAAATTCAGCAAGAATGCCTGGGAGACAAGTCACCTGTCCAAGTACTCATTAAGTATTTTATTTCTATCTGAATACATTCAGTTACATAGAACTGTCAGAATAAAACCTTAAGTATGCCACACCCAACTTCACACAGAAATAGATTTCTCCACCGCTGGGGAAATGAGGTCACTTACCCTGAAAAAGAGATGTAAAAGAGCCATGTTAATGTCATGTTGGTATCTAAAAGTGTAATTGCTTTTATAATGAGAAATTGGCCAATCAACTGTTCTCTATATTCACAAAGGGAAAAACAGAAGGAAATAGATCAACATTTTTGAAAAAAGACTTTGATGGACTGAGCAGGAACTTATTAATGTAAAGATGACTAATTTATGAAGCAGGATTCCAAGAACAATTATAAAACATTCTTCTTTAGAGAGACAAAACAAGGTACTTGTTCATTCACTCAACAGCATTGTAATAAGCCCCTAACAAGTGCACAGCACTGAGCTATGTGCTAGAGTAGACATAAGAAAATGTAAAATAGGAACTGATAGGAAAAAGTAGAATTTACATGTGACAGTGAAAAGCAGCAATCACTTACATACTCATTCAAAATACATAAGTGCCTGCCATACGAAAGGCACCATATGAGACTTGAGAGCAGTTTATATAATTGAATAGCAGTTCTGCTTCTAGGGGTAAGGTTAGTTAGACAGCTTGAAAAGCTCCTGTTATAAAACCTGAATATTTTAGATAAAATATAAAATTCAATATTTTAAATGAATGGGTAAGACTGTAAGAAACTAAGAAAGCTCCCATAAGAATAAAGTAGAAGCACAAGTTCAAGGTGGCAAGCCAAAAATGATGCTGTGACTGATCCAGAGATATCTACCAACTCCAGGTGGCTGATCTCTGTTTAAACAGCCTTGCCTAGGGACATAGGAGCCTTGTGCACCATACACCCCTCATACACTAAACATACACACAGCCCCAAGAAAAGGATAGATCCTCAAAAAAAGGAGAAAAAATCTACCTCACAGAAGTATAGAACAAAGAATAGATTTATTTCTGCTTTGGTTCTCAGATGAGATTTTAAAAATCTCTCTTGAGTATTCATGGTCACTACTATCCTCATGTCAGCGGTTTACACAGCCTAAGAAATCATGAGTGGAGACTTTGATTTAAATTGGACATAGTCTGACAATGTCTTCAATGGCAGGAAGAAACAAATGTAAATTCCTTCTGAAAATAAGTACACTCAAACCAACTGAGCCTTAAATAATTCCCATAGTAGAATGACAAAGGGCATGTGCTCACATTCAAAAATTATAAATACATAAGAAAAAATGCACCATGGTTAAAAATGAGAAGAGAGAAAAAAAACAATAAAAGCACCCCCAAAAGCACTTCAACATTGTAGTTAGATAAAAATATAATTACTATAATAAAAAATTAAAGAGTAAATATTGATTAGACACAATTAAAGACTGAATTGAAAGTTTTTTTGTTTTTTTATTTTTTATTTTTAATCCCCATCCAAGTATATGTTTAGAGAGAGGAAGGAGAGAGAGAGAGAGAGAGAGTGAGAGAGAGAGAGAGAGAGAGATGTGTGAGAGAAAAACATTCCTTATGCATCCCAACCAGGGATGGAACCCACAACTTAGGTATGTGCCTTGACCTGGAATCAAACCACAACCTTTTGGTGTACAGGATGACACTTCAACTAACTTAGCCACCTGGCCAGGACTGGAAAATCATTTTAAATAAAGTAACCAAAATTTACCCTTCAGGGATAAGAAATAAAAATATGTACGAAAGGCTAAGAGACATAGTAGAGTTAGAGGGCTTCACATACTGTGAATCAAGGTTTAGAAAGCAAAATAAAGTAGGGGCAAGGCAATATTGAAAAGGTAAATCTGAGAAGTTCCAGAATTGGTATAATGTATTCAGTATGTCCAGCAAATCCCAAGCAGAATAATTTTTAAATGCATACTTATAGAAACATTATTGTAAATTTCAAAATAACAAAAACAAAAAGACCTTAAAAGAAGCCAGAGAAAAAAAGACAGATTCTCTTTAAAAGAATGAAAATAAAATGAATAGTTATTTCTCAATAGCAAAAGTGAAAGTCAGAAACTGTAGATTAACAAATTCCCAAAAAGAAGCTCTTAAAAAATAGACTTCAAGGAAAAGGATATAATCACAGAGAGAAGGTCTGAGATACAAGGAAGTTTGGTGAATAAATACAGTATAGAGAAATAGCTTGGGGAAATCTAAACAAACTGATTTTTTGAACCAATATAAAGTTTAGTATCTGAAGCTAAAAACGAATGGGCAACAATAGCATGTAAACTGGGAATAAAGAGATTGGTGTTAAAGCACTCTAAGATTTTTTGAATGGAAGGAGAATAAAGTTTATTAATTAACTTTGGATATTATAAAGTACTCATATTAAATCATTAAAGGCAGCCAATAAAAGAACAGATAACTTGCCAATGGAGGAGAAAAAATACATAGATGAAAAAAATGCCCTAGACTATATCATTAAATCTCAAAACATTTTTCCCCAAAGTTCACACCATAAAAGTTAATTTATATAAAGTTTAAAAACTAAGCAATATACTTATTATTTAGGGATACATAAAACATGGATAAAAATATAAAGAAAGTTAAAGAATACATATATGCTCTTTTTAAGTTTTAGTGTTTTATTATTATTTAAAATGTGCATAGGCATTATAGAGATTGTTCTAAAATTGTGTGTGTGTGTTTATACTTAAACTAGTGACCCGGTGCATGGATTCTTGCACATTGAAAGGAAATTAATTAGAAGGTGGCCAATGGGGTGAGACTGGAAGAGACAGGCAGGACATGCCCTGGAGCCAACCTCCCAAGATCCCTCCCTGCCCGACCACACCTGGAGTGGCGCCGTAGCTTGAAGGGCGTTGGCAGAGTTAGTGGGGTCCCTCCAGCAGGTGGGTTCCCTCAGCCTGGCCTGCAGGGATCCAGCTGAAACCAGCATTCTGACATCCCCTGAGAGGTCCTGGAGTGCGACAGGGCACTCTGCAAAGTTGCTGTTGTACAGGGTGTGGAACGCAAACTCAAGTGTGCAGTAAGCCACATTCTAGGCCAACATTGGCCCAGCGACAACATAACCCACAGCCAAAGGTGGAATCGCACAGCCCCGTGAGGAATTGGGCTCCCTCCTCTCTGGTTTTGGGGTGCATCACCTGAGAACCACTGCTGCCAAGTCACTGCAGTTTGGCAGCTCCTGCATTAAGCATCTGCCCCCTTGTGGTCAGTGCATGTCATAGCAAATGGTCAGAAGGTGGGAAATCCTTGCACTGGTAGGGTCCCTAAGCTGCTGCCTAGTGCTGGCTGGGGCCTTTCTTTGTTTCGCGCCACCCCCTGGTGATCAGCACACATCATAGTGAGCAATCGAACTCCCAGTCAGTCCAACTTCCGAGGGGACACTTTGCATATTAGGCTTTTATATAGATAGATTAGCTTTCTACTGCTTAGAAAAACCTCACACCAAAAACTCAGTAGCTTTAAAAAAGAATTATTTATAAGTACTCATGCATATTCAGATGCTCTGTGGCCTAATTTAGGGTAGGTTTGAAAAGAGGCAGAAAATGCTCTACTAGAGGTCTGGTGCAAAAATTCGTCCATGGGTGGGGTGGGCAATCAGGGGCAGGGCCGGCCAGGGGGAGGGGCCATGGGCGGTTGGCCAGCCGGCCCCACCTACTGCTCAAACTCCTGGTTGAACTCTTGGTTGAGGAGACAATTTGCATATTAGCCTTTTATTATATAAGACTAGAGGCCCGGTGCACAAAAATTTGTGCACTCGGGAGGGGGGGGGGGGTCCCTCAGCCCGGCCTGTGCCCTCTCGCAGTCTGGGACCCCTCAGGGGATGTCCACCTGCTGGCTTAGGCCCGTTCCCTGGGGGATCGGGCCTAAGCTGGCAGTCAGACATCCCTCTGGCAGCCCAGGAACCCTCAGGGGATGTCCACTTGCCAGCAGGGAGTAGGCCTAAGCTGCAGTTGGACATCCTTAGTGTGCTAAGGAGGCAGGAGAGGCTCCCACCACCACCGCTGTACTGGCAGCCGTCAGCCTGGCTTGTGGCTGAGCAGAGCTCCCCTTGTGGGAGCACACTGACCACCAGGGGGCAGCTCCTGCATTGAGCATCTGCCTCCTGGTGGTCAGTGTGTGTCATAGTGACCAGTCATTCCCAGTCTTTCTGCTGTTAGGGTCAATTTGCATATTACCCTTTTATTATATAGGATAGAGGCCTGGTGCACCGGTGGGGGCCAGCTGGTTTGCCCTGAAGGGTGTCCCGGATCAGGGTGGGGGTCCTGCTTGGGTGCCGTGCCAGCCTGGGTGAGGGGCTGATGGGTGTTTGCAGCTGGTCACACCCCCTTCAGGGTGGGGTTCCCCACTGGGGTGCCTGGCCAGCCTGGGTGAGGGGCTGATAGCTGTTTGCCGGCTGGTCACACCCCCTCCAGGGTGGGGGGTCCCCACTGGGGTGCCTGGCCAGCCTGGGTGAAGGGCTGAGGGCCATTTTCAGGCTGGCCAAGCCCCCCAGCGAAGGAAGCTCCCAGTCTCTCCTTTTTTTCTTTTTTATTTATTCTGGGATTTATTTACCTTCTATAATTGAAACTTTGTTGCCTTTTGTGGAGGCTACAGCCAGCCGCGGGAAGCTTGGCTTCCTCCATCACTGGAGCAACCAAGCCTCCTGCTCACTCCAGCTCCATGGTTGCCGGCCGCCATCTTGGTTGGGTTAATTTGCATATAGTTGTTCTGATTGGCTGGTGGGCGTGGCTTAAGGCATAGCGAAGGTACAGTCAATTTGCATGTTTGTCTTTTATTAGTGTAGATTGCTTGGGAGGAACTGTAAGGTCAGATGGGAAGAGTTATGAATTAAGACAGAAGTGAAAACTTGAGGTCAATAATGCACCATATCACAAATCTTAAATCAATTCAACAACTCAACACTGTTATTTCCTTCTTTATTGTAGTAAAAAAAACACATAACAAAATTTACCATCTTCACCATTTCTAAGTATAGTCCAGTGTTATTAAGTACACTTACATTGCTGAGCAACCATCACTACCAACTATCTCCAGGACCTCTTTCATCTTGAAAAACTGAAACTCTGTGGAAAGAGAACCAAGATGGCAGTGTAGATAAACCCGTGCATTTGCCACCTCCCACAATCACATCAAAATCTGGCTTAATGGAAGACCTACAACAAGAGATGAAAAGAAGAAAGTACATTGAGACTGGTAGGAGGAACAGAGGCAGGGAACAGGCTGGTCTGACATCCAAGTGTGGCATATTTTCTAAACAAAAGGGAAATCTCTCCTGTGGAGGCCACCCATGAGAAGCAAGGGGTTCCAGCCCCACAGCAGATCCCCTGCCCAGGGTTCCAGAGTTGGGAAGAGAAGTCCCCATAACTTTGAGCTGTAAAAACCAGGGGGAAGCCCTGCCAGCGTGGCTCAGTGGTTGAGTGTCAACCTATGAACCAGGAGGTCATGGTTCAACTCCGGGTCAGGCCATATTCATGAATTTCAGGCTTGATCCCCAGTGTGGCACATGCAAGAGGAAGCCTAACAGTGATTATCTCTCATCATTGATGTTTCTATCTCTCTCTCCCTTCCTCTCTGAAATTAATAAAAATTTAAAAACAAAAAACCCAATGGGGATTGAGGCTGAGTAACATGAAAGGTACTGGAGACACAAGCAGTTCCTCCTAAAGGGCCAGAGCATGAACTTATATGGTCCAATGCCCTCTGAGCTTCAACACTGGGTAGATCCAGGAACATATGGGGAGTACTGGATTCTCTGGCATTGGGGCAGGAAATTGGAAGTGGCTTTCCCCCAGACTGGGGTGCTCACAGTGGTCATTATTCCTAAGCAGAGACTTCTGCTGTTGCAGAGCTGACTGAAAGCCATACATGAGTTTCTATTAGCATGGCTCACACTGTTCACTCAACTTTGGTGATTCCCTGAGACCCTGTGCCATCCAATTTGCAGCCCCACCCAAGCTGTTTGCAGTGAATGGTCTGTCCTAGCTCAGGCTTCAGACTTCTCTAAAATCCCTCAAATAAGCAACAGCTGGTGTCAGCATATGCATACCTATCAATAAGAGGCCCAAGAACTGGCACTAGCATCAGCCTGCCTTCCTTCACAGCTGGGCCTTGCCTGGGCATTTCCAAGCCCAATACAAGCAGCAGTCACCTGTAGATCACTCTGTAGCTCCTGCTTGGTGGCCCTAGGTAGTGGTTAACTTTGCACCTCCTAGGAGACCTCAGAGACAATGCACCTGGTAGACAGCTTCAGACCATACCAGATTATAACTTTACACATCCACAAGTGACACACTCAAGGGGAAGATTCAGTGAGCACCAAAACCCCACTGAAGCAAGTCTTGATACACAGGGTTGTCTTCTGCACAGAAGCTCTTCAACTGTTGTCTCAGCTGGCACTCACAGCCAAGTGGCCTGGAGGTCAGTTTCTCCCAGTGATGCCAACAGAAAACAAGGCTCAACTACCAGACTGTACACACAGCCCACACAGGGGCACACCTAAAGTGCCCAGTTCAAGTGACTGGGGAGGCTGAGCCACTAGGCCCTACAGCATACCTGCTATGCAAGGTCACTCCACCAATTCCAGGAGACATAGCATCTCTGCCTAATACAAAGAAACAAACACAGGGAAGCAGCCAAAATGCAAGACAAAGAAACATGTCACAAAGGAAAGAGCAGAAGAAATCTCCAGAAAAAGAATTAAATGAAATGGAAGCATTCAAAACAATGTTAACAGGTTGCTCATGAATCTTAATGAGAATTTTAAGAGCCTTAATGATTAAATCAAAGACATGAAAAAGGACCAGTCAGAAAATAAGCATACACTAACTGAAATAAAAATATTTATAGGGAATCAACAGTAGAGTAGAGGATTCTGAGAATCAAATAAATGATTTGGAATAAGAGAAAGGAAAAAATAAGAAGAGCAAAAAAAGTCCAACAGTGTGATGATAGTGTTAGGAACCTCTGGGAAACTTCAAGAGTATCAACATTCATATTATGTGGGTGCCAGAAGGAGAATAGAGAGAGCAAGATGTTGAAAATCTATTTAAAGAAATGACAGAAAACTTCTCCTACCTGGTGAAATCAATAGACTTACAAGTCCAGGAAGCACAGAGTCTCCCAAACAAGGGAAATTCAAAGAGGCCCAAGCCAAGACACATCATAATTAAAATGTCAAAGGTTAAAGACAAAGAGATAATCTTAAAAACAGCAAAAGAAAAGCACTTAGTCACCTACAAGGGAGAACCCATAGGCCTGTCAGCTGATTTCTCAACAGAAATTTTGCAAGCGAGAAGGGAGTGGCAAGAAATATTCAAAGTGATGAATAGCAATGACCTACAACAAATATTACTCTACCCAGAAAAGCTATCATTTAGAAAGAATTGAAGGTCAGATAAAGAGCTTCCCAGACCAAAAAACAAAACTAAATTAGTTCATCACCACCAAACCAGTATTACATGAAATGTTGAAGAGTAGACAGAAGAGGAAGAAAGAAGAAGGAGAAGAAGGAGGAGGAGGAGGAGGAGGAGGAGAAACAAAAATATATAAACAATAAAGTGGCAATAAATACAAATCTATCAGCAATCTCTATACTAATAAAAGAGAAACATGGTAATTGGCGTACGACCGCTACCCTTCCCATTGGCTAATCAGCATATCCTTATGCAAATTAACTGTCAGCCAAGATGGCGGCCGGCAGCCTGGCAGCTGGAAGCGAATATGAGGCTTGCTTGCTCCAGGGACTGCAGATTCCAACGTTCCCCGCCTGCCTTGCAGGCCTCTGAGCTGGCAGTTTGAAACATTCTAACAAATATAGCCGGCTGGGATCTCAGAGCTGAAGTTATACATTGTTTCAATTATAGAACCGAAACAAACCAGCAGCGGAAGCCTCAGAGCTAGAGCCAGAGCTAAAGCTGGCCCAGAAGGAAAAAAAAAAAAAAAAGGAGTGGTTGGAGCTTCAGTCAGCCTGAAAGCAGCCCTCAGCCCCTCACCCAGACTGGCCAGACACCCCAGTGGGGACCCCCACCCTGAAGGGTGTGTGACCAGCTGCAAACAGCCATCATCCCCTCATCCAGGTTGGCCAGGCACCCCAGTGGGGACCCCCACCCTGATCCAGGACACCCTTCAGGGCAAACCAGCCAGCCCCCAGGCCTCTATCCTATATAATAAAAGGGTAATATGCCTCCCAGCACCGGGATCAGCGGAGCCGAGAGGTCTCCTGGCACCGGATCAGCATGACAGGGTGCAGCGCCCAAACCCCCTGATCGCCCTGCAGCTCTGTGTGTGACAGGGGGTGGCGCCCCAACCCCCCCTCCCCCCACGGGCCCTGCTCTGTCTGTGACGGGGTAGAGCCATAACCTCCCCATCGGCCCTGCCCTGAGTGTGACAGTGGTGGTGCCCCAACCCCCTGATCCACCCTGCTCTGTGTGTGACAAGGGGCGGTGCCCTAACTCCCCTATCGGCCCTACTCTGTGCGTGACGGGGGAGCTCCCCAACCCCCTGATGGACCCTGCTCTGTGCGTGAGAGGGGGGAGCTCCGCAACCCTCTGATGGGCCCTGCTCTGTGCATGACGGGGGGGGTGGGGGGGGCAGTGCCCCAACCCCCTGATTGGCCCTGCTCTGTGAGTGACAGGGGGCAGCGCCCCAACCCCCTGATTGGCCCTGCTCTGTGCATCACAGGGGGTGGTGCCGCAACCTCCCCATTGACCCTGCCTTGAGTGTGACAGGGGGTGATGCCCCAACCCCCCAATCAGCCCTACCCTGAGCATGACTGAGGGTGGCATCACAACCTCCCAATCCGCCCTGCTCTGTGCATGACAGGGGGCGGCGCCCCAACTCCCCAATCAGCCTTGCTCTGAGCCCGACCAGGGGCTGCACCTAGGGATTGGGCCTGCCCTCTGCCACCCGGGAGCAGGCCTAAGCCAGCAGGTCGTTATCTCCCGAGGGGTCCCAGACTGCGAGAGGGCACAGGCCGGGCTGAGGGACCCCCCCTTCCCCCCCCGAGTGCACAAATTTTTGTGCACCGGGCCTCTAGTTGAATATAAAAATAAATAAACAAGGTATCTAATGAACAAAATAAACTAATGAATAAAATATAATCAGAGGAATGGAATCATGGCACAGACTGATGAATCCCAGAGGGAAGAGGGGGAGCAGGAAGAGATTAAGCAAAAATCTTATATGTATATATGCATTACCTATGGACAAAAACAATAGGGTGATGAAGGCCTGGGTTGGGGTGGGAACTGAGTGGAGGGGGGCAATGTGGGAGAAAAAGTGGGACATCTATAATACTCTCTGCAATAAAGATTTTTTAAAATATTAAATAAATAAATAAATAAATAAATATGAAAAAAATAAAAGCCTGCAACTCTGCCCATTAAACAATAATCCCTCATTCCTCCATACCTCCAGGCCCTAGAGGCTATCATTCTACTTTCTATCTCTATGAATTTAACTCCTCTAGATATTTCATTGAGTGGACTCATACAATATTTGTCTTTTGTGACTGGTTCATTTCATTTAGCATAATGTCCACAAGCTTCATCAAGCCACACAAATAGCACTCATGACCACAGATGCAAATGGAGGAGATCAATGGGGGAAAAGGGAGACATCTGTAATATTTTAAATAATAAAGATAACTTTTTAACAAAGCTTTATATAGACTACCACAGTAATGCATTTCCAGTATGCAGGCCTCCTGGGCACAGCACTCCACAGCAGCTCTTGGATGCTCTTGAGCCCCCATTGGGTGCAATTTTGTACAGACAGGGGCGCGCTTCCCAGTAGTAGAAATTCTGAATTCTCTCTTTCTGAATAACTTCCCACAGACACCTTGGCTGTGCAACTTCAAAGCCAGGCCCCTCAGAGTGCGTCAGAGCTCTGTGCTGGTAAACGCACTGCCACAGTCACGTATTTCCAATGAGCAGGCCCCCTGAGCCCATCTATCCACAGGCCACTCTTGGGAGCCACTTGAACCCTACTGGGTTCAATCTTGTACAAAACAGGAACTCACTGCCCCTGCAGTAGAAATTCTGAATTCACTCATCCTGGATACCTGCCCACAGACACCTCGATCACGTGACTTCAGTGCCAGGGCCCTTCGGAGTGTGTCAGTGTGCCGCACTGGAAAACGCACCACTGGTGCCCCTGTAAGCCACCACTGGGAGCGTGCATATCCAACCACGGATGCAGCTTCAAAAACTGAGTCTTCCCTCCCCACAGCTGCAGAACTCTGGACACTACAGTCGCGCTTTTCCAGTGCACAGGCATCCCAAGTCTACTGTTTCACAGGCAGCTCTTGGGTCCTGCTATGAGCCCTTGCTGGGCACACACACATACAAACAGGGACGCACTGCTGGGAAGTAAAAATTCTGAATTGCCTCTTCCTGGACATCTTCCCACAGACATCTCGACCACATGACTTCAATGCCAGGGCCCTTCAGAGTGTGTCAGTACACCATGCTGGCAAACGCACTGCAGGTGCCTCTGTGAGCCACCACTGGGGGCATGTGTATCCAACCACAGAAGCAGCAACAAAAGCTGAGTCTACCCACCCAACAGCTACAGATCTCTGGAGGCCACAGTTGCACCTTTCCAGAGTGCAGGCCTCCTGAGACCCACCACCCTGACAGACGGCTCCTGGGTGCCACTGTGAGTCCCCATTGGGCACACACAATTTCAACCAAGGGCACAAGGCAGCAAAAATTGGGACATCCCCCTCCACAGCTGCTGACTTCTAGACACTGCAGTTGCTCCTTTCCAGCTTGCAGGCCTACACCAAGAGAACTCAAATAGTTCAAGTAGGGAGCTACACTAGATTACCAAGCCTAGGAGACCTGAGAGATCACACCAGTAGCACCATTCCCAAAAGAACCTGGGTAGCAATGCAATAGGATCTAGAACACAGAAAAAATTAAAACGTTACAGCAAAACATGGGAAGACAAAAAAGCAATCCCCAAAGGAAAGAAAAAGGGAAATCACCAGAAAGGGAGTTAAATGAAATGGAGGCAAGTAACATGTCAGAGAAATAATTCAGAGTAATGGTTATAAGGATGCGCAAATGGCTGGATGACAAATACACACAACTCAACGAGAATTATAAGGGGCTGAATGAGAATGTCACCAACAAGTCATCCTGCCCATTGGTTGCTTAGGGCCTCTTCTGTGGTAGATGCTCATTTGTGAGCATTAACAAGCAACACAAAGATTCTTAAACTTGGTACTCCTGACTATAATCTATCTACATCTCTCCTCTCCAGACTTGTTTATCTCCAATCTTTCAAACATTCTTTTTCAAAGCCACTGAACAATCAGCAAAACTATTCATCACTGCTCAGTAGTCTACATATGTCTTTTCCTCTTTGGCCTATTTCAGGTCTAGAAACAGAGTAAGAGCCCCTGATTTTATTTTTGTTGTTGTTGTTAATCCTCACCAAAGATATATTTTTAAGAGAGAGTAGAAGGAAGGAAAGGAAAGAGAGAGAGAGAGATCAATGTGAAAGAGAGACATCGATTGGTTGTCTCCCACACAACCAGAGCTGGGGATCAAAACTGCAACTCTGAAACACAGGTACATGCCCTTTACTGGGAATCAAACCCACAACCCTTTGGTGTGTGAGCTGACATTCTAACATTTTGGCAACACCAGCCAGGACAAGGCCCCTGATTTTACATTGTGGTGACTGATCTCAGCCTTCTGTGTTCGAGGTTTTTAGATTTTATATATTGAATAATCCCCTCAAAGACTACCCACCTCTCTTGTCCTAGAACCAATATATTTTATTAGTCATCTCTATAGAGCTTTATGAATAAGGGCTATTCCAATCCTGTGGCCCATTCTGGTCATTACACCCACCTGGTTTCTGAGGGTTAAATGCTGCTGCCTGACATCACCTTGGCTACTATGGATGCTAATTCTGGAACAATAACTCCTTCCATCAGCCTCGGCCTACAAAAGACAACCTTCCCCTGGCTTCTCAGAAATGTCAGTGCTCCCCTAACCAGCACATTCTTGATTATTTTAGTAAGCAGGGTTTCCTCCAAGACCTCCCAAGGAACAATGTCAGCTGGTGGTTCCTATTATTACATAGCCAACCCAATGCTGCAGGCCCACCTCTCTGGGCCTTCTAACCTCTTCCTCCACAGTCTGCCATGGCAGTCTCAGCATCTCTACTTCGGTTAGCATAACATAGCAGTTTTTCTGAGCAAAGTCATCCAGCCCACTCCACAACCCTTGGGCTTTTGCCAGGTTGTTCACTCCTATATAACAGGAGAGTCTCCCCACATTGACAAGTACTCCCTTATTCTGATTTATGTAGATCCACATTGATCCTGTACGCTCAAGGCCCACTCCCAGAAACAAACTTCCTATTCCTGACATTAGCTGTTTTTATGTGTGTCATTTTCTTCCCTTACCCTATGCAGCATTCTTCCAGTCAGGCCAGGCTGAGATTTAACCTAGGGATTAGTCTGATGGTCTGGAGAAAAGGGAAGGGCAGATGGTAAGAAGGACAAGCATTATTCAAAGAGTTTTGGCCTCATATAAGCCTCTGCATAGTCCTCAGGAGGGGAGAGGACACGATCCTCTATGAAAGGGGTTGGGCCACTTACCGGGTACCCAAGGCCTAGGGGAATTTGAATATTCATGGTTCATAAATACAAATACCCAGATATTTCCATCCCAAGCTTCATGGTTCTACTCCTTCCCTACCAGGGCTCTGACTTTGGCAAGAGAGACTTGCCAGGGTTGAGAATTCAACCTTCTGAAAAGTTCTGCTACTATAACCAATCAGTTTTGAGCCCAGACCTCAGCTTGGCGTGCCCTTTAACTTTAGAAGAAATTAGAATTTCTATATTGATTAAGAAAACCATCTGGCTTCTATGATTTGCTTTAAATTGATGGCATAGCCCTGAGCCTGACATTTTTTTTTCTTCAAAATATCCATCCATGTCCCCCAGTTACACAGTTCTTTGATTATTGTGATATATCTTTCAAACATATGAGATATTGTATAAGGCATGCATCTATTTCCACCTATATTCCAGCCCAGTGTAACAGAGGTAGAAATCTTTGCAATCGCACTGATACTGCACATCAGGGAGTGACAGATGAATGGGGAAGTGATAGATTATTCATTGAAAGGGGTTAGTATTTATGCACTATGGGGGGGGGGAATGGAGACATGGATTCCTACTTTATATCATACACAAAATCAGTTACAGGTAGAGTATAAACCTAAATGTCAGATGCAAAACAATACACATTTAAAAAAATATTTTTATGACCTCAGAGTCGGAAAGGATTTCCAAACTAGAAACACATGCACATATATGCACACGCATGCACAGTTGGAGACCAGAGAACCTCTTGCACAGGTATACCAAGAGACATGAAAAGAATGTTTACAACAGCATAATGATAAAAGGACAAGGCCAGATTGTCCCTTGATGGGAGAATATGTAACTAAATCGTGGTATTTTTTATAGTGGAATACTACATGTTACCAGACCAATAATGAAAATGAAAATGAACCATAGCTACATACATCACATGAATGAATCCTCAAAAATTTTAAAGCAAGTTGCTGAAGAATATATACAGTAAAACATTATTTTAAAAATCAAGAAAAAAAAGTTTTTGCAGCTCAGTGGAACCATAAAAGACACACTCAGGGGGCAGACTCAGTGAGTATCAAAGCCCCATCGAAGCCAGTCTAGCCCCAGAGGGGTGTCTCCAGCACAGAAGTTCTCCCACTGCAGACACAGCTGGTTCTCACAGCCAATTGGCCTGGAGAACAATTCCTCACAGTGATAACTACAACAATCAAGGCTTAACTACAACAAGACTGTGCACAAAGCCTACAAGGGGGTGCACCAAGATTGTCTACCTCAGGTAATTGGGACACTTAGTACAGAAAGGCACTCTATCGACACAGCAAAGCATAAAAAATGCCTAGACAAAGAAACAGGACACAAACGACAGAATTGGAGGAAAGCAAAATGTTGGATATAGAGTTCAAAACCACACTTTTAAGGTCTTTAAAGAACTGTCTAGAAGCCGCTGATAAATTTAATAAGGCCCTCGAAAAGACTGGTGAGACTGCCGATAAATGTAGTGAGATCCTCAAGAAGACTGGTGAGACCGCCGATAAATGTAGTGAGATCCTCAAGAAATCTAATGAGACCCTCGATGTTGTGATAAAGGACCAACTAGAAATTAAGCATACACTGACTGAAATAAAGAACATTATACAGACTCCCAACAGCAGACCAGAGGATCACAAGAATCAAGTCAAAGATTTGAAATACGAAGAAGCAAAAAACACCCAACTGGAAAAGCAAAATGAAAAAAGAATCCAAAAATACGAAGATAGTGTAAGGAGCCTCTGGGACAGCTTCAAGCGTACCAACATCCGAATTATAGGGGTGCCAGAAGATGAGAGAGAGCAAGATATTGAAAACCTGTTTGAAGAAATAATGACAGAAAACTTCCCCTACCTGGTGAAAGGAATAGACTTACAGGTCCAGGAAGCACAGAGAACCCTAAACTAAAGGAATCCAAAGAGAACCACACCAAGACACATCATAATTAAAATGCCAAGAGCAAAAGACAAAGAGAGAATCCTAAAAGCAGCAAGAGAAAGAAACTCAGTTACCTACAAGGGAGTACCCATACGACTGTCAGCTGATTTCTCAACAGAAACTTTGCAGGCCAGAAGGGAGTGGCAAGAAATATTCAAAGTGATGAATACCAAGAACCTACAACCAAGATTACTTTGTCCAGCAAAGCTATCATTCAGAATTGAAGGTCAGATAAAGAGCAGATAAGGAAAAGCGAAAGGAGTTCATCACCACCAAACCAGTATTATATGAAATGCTGAAAGGTATCCTTTAAGAAGAGGAAGAAGATGCCGAAACCGGTTTGGCTCGGTGGATAGAGCGTCGGCCTGCGGACTGAAAGGTCCCGGGTTCGATTCCGGTCAAGGGCATGTACCTGGGTTGCGGGCACATCCCCAGTGGGAGATGTGCAGGAGGCAGCTGATCGATGTTTCTCTCCCATCGATGTTTCTGACTAACTATCTCTCTCCCTTCCTCTCTGTGAAAAATCAATAAAATATATTTAAAAAAAAAAAAAAAGAAGAGGAAGAAGAAGAAAAAGGTAAAGATACAAATTATGAACAACAAATACACATCTATCAACAAGTGAATCTAAAAATCAAGTGAATAAATAATCTGATGAACAGTATGAACTGGTGATTGTAATAGAATCAGGGACATAGAATGGGAATGGACTGACTATTCTTGGGGCGGGGGAAAGGGGTGTGGGGGTGAGTGAAGAGATTAGACAATAATCGTGCACCTATGGATGAGGACAGTGGGTAGGGAGTGAGGGCGGAGGGTGGGGTGGGAACTGGGTGGAGGGGAGTTATGGTGGGAAAAAAGAGTAACTAATGTAATAATCTGAACAATAAAGATTTAATTAAAATAAATAAATAAATAAATAAATAAAAATCAAGAAAAAGAAATAATGCTTAGGGAGTCATGTAAATATGATAAAAACTAGACAAGGCAAGGAAATGATTACTGTAGAATTCAGAATGGCAGTTAGCTCTGGGTGGAGAGAAATATATAGGGTCAGAGAAGACAACACGACATATTTAATAATATCAACTTCACTCTAGCCGGTTTGGCTCCCCTAACCAGCACATTCCTAATTACCTTAATAAGCAGGGTCTCCTCCAGGGCCTTCCAAGGATCAATGTCACTGGATAGAGCATCACCAGTGGACTGAAAGGTCACGGGTTTCATTCTGGCAAGGGGCACATACCTCAGTTGCAGGCTCAATTTCTGGCCCTGGTCAGGGCACATGCAGGAGGCAACCAATCAATGTGTCTCTCTCACCAACCAATCAATGTTTCTCTCTGTCTCTCCCCCTTTCTTCCACTCTCTCTAAAAATCAATATCCTTGGGTGAAGATTAACAAAATAATAATAATAACAATAATAATAACCTCATTAACAACATGTATATGTGATGATTTTCTACATATCTAATAGTTTATAATTTTTATATAAACATTTTAGTGAGGGAAGTCAAAAATATAAAAACAAACTCTAATACAAAATGTATAAGAAAATTGCTTCAGGGAAATTGTAATTAATTACAACTAGGATGATTGGGAAAGGTCAGTGACATTTGAGATGAGCCTTGAGTAGATTTTTAAGAAACAGAGAGAGGAAAGAAAATTACCATCCAGGGTGACAGCAGATTTTAAGAACAGAGAGAATGCTAGGAAAATGAGGGAGATGGTACATGATTGCATGTTTTAGGTCTTCCTACTGCCCCCACTCCCTTAGAACAACCTCTACCACATCCAGGGTCTAATCATGATCACCAGTGGAATAGAAAGAACAGCTTTTGAGTGTAGAGAAAACTAGCTTGAGTTGTAGTTCCATCATTCAATGACTCTATGACCTTAGACTGTACCTCACTCTCGTGTGTAAAATAGAGACACCATAGCTACTACAGAATTATTTCTTTCTTTTTAAAATTTTTATTTTTTACATTTATTGGGGTGACATTGGTCATCATAAACATATAGGTTTCATGTGTAGGTGTCTATGTTAGAAGATCTGTACCGTGTGCTCACCACCCAGAGTCAAATCTTCTCCTGTCACCTCATATTACTATCCTTTTCTCTCCCCAACCCCATCCCTCTGGCAATCACCACTCTGCTATTTGTGTTCATAAGTTTCAGTTTTATATTCCACATATGAGTGAAATCATATGGTTCTTAGCTTTTTCTGTCTGACTTATGTCACTTAGCGTACTGTTCTCAAGGTCCATCCATGTTGTAGTAAATGGCGCTATTTCAACCTTTCTTGTGTCTGAGTAGTATCCCATTGTATATATGAACCACATCTTCTTTATCCAGTCCTCTATCATGGGTTGTATCCATGTCTTGGCCACCATGAATAATACTGCAATGAACATAGGAGTGCATATATCTTTACAAATACAGCATTTCAAAGAGTGGGATTGATGGGTCATATGGTAGCTCTATACTTAATTTTTTGAGGAATCGCCAGACTACTTTCCATAGCGGTTGTACCAGTTTACATTCCCACCAGCGCGAATGAGGGTTCCCTTTTTCCCACAACTTCTCCAACCCTTGTTATTTCTTGTCTGGTTGATAATGACCACTCTAACAGATGTGAGGTGGTATCTCATCGTAGTTTTGATTTGCATTTTCCTAATTGCCAGTGAGGTTGAACATCTTTTCATATATCTATTGGCTGTTTGTATGTGCTCTTGGGAGAGGTGTATTTTCAGGTGCTCTGCCCACTTTTTTTATTAGATTGTTTGGCATTGAGTTTTATGAGTTCTTTATATATTTTGGAAATTAAACATTTGTCAGAGCTACTGTTTGCAAATATCATCTCCCATCTGGTTTATTGCCTCTTTGTTTTATTGTCTGATTTTTTTGTTGTTGTTGTGCAGAAGCTCTTCAGTTTGATATAGTCCCATTCATTTATTTTTTACTTTACTTCTCTTGCCTTTGGGGTCAAGCCCATAAAATGTTTTCTACAACTCAGGTCCATAAGTTTGGTACCTATATTTTCTTCTATGTAATTTATTGTTTCAGGTCTTATTTTTAGGTCTTTGACCCATTTTGAATTAATTTTTGAACATGGGGACAAACTGTAATCCAGTTTCATTCATTTGCATGTGGCTTTCCAATTTCCCAGCACCATTTATTGAAGAAACTATCTTTACTTCACTGCGTTTCTGGCTCCTTTGTCGAATATTATCTGTCCATGTATGTGTGGTTGTATAGCTTTGCTCTCTATTCAAATGTGGGCCAATGTTAGTTCTCTATCTCAAGACACATTTCTGTCAATGGCTTGATTTTTATCTTTGGCTTGATTTTTATGTTTAAATTTTATATAGAATAGATATTGCTTCCTTGAGTTCAGAGGGCAGAAGGTGGCCTCAAATCCAACCAACCATGACGTGTATGACTTGAGGCAAGTTGTTTGACCTCCCTGAGCTTCAGATTTTTCACATTAAAGGCGGGAAGAACACTAAGTCAGGGTAGATAAGTAGAGTTCATCTGCCTTCCTATCAACAGGAAATGGCTGCCTCGCATACTAAACAAGAAAGATTTCTGAGAATCTGAGGCATTTCTATACACCAATAGTGAACTTTCAGAAAGGGAGATCAGAAAAACAATCCCATTTACCATCGCACCAAAAAAATTAAGATACCTAGGAATAAACTTAACTAAAGAGGTTAAAGACCTCTACTCAGAAAACTACAGGACGTTGAAAAAAGAGATAGAGGAAGACATAAACAGATGGAAGAACATACCATGTTCTTGGATTGGTAGAATCAACATCATTAAAATGTCCATACTACCCAAAGCAATCTATACATTCAACGCACTTCCCATTAAAATACCAATGGCCTTCTTCAAAGATCTAGAACGAACTCTCCAAAAATTCATCTGGAATAAAAAAAGACCCCGAATAGCTGCAACGATCCTGAGAAAGAACAAAGTAGGTGGTATCTCAATGCCAGATATCAAGCTGTATTACAAAGCCACTGTTCTCAAAACTGCCTGGTACTGGCACAAGAACAGACATATAGATCAGTGGAATAGAATAGAGAGTCCAGAAATTAGCCCGAACCAATATGCTCAATTAATTTTTGACAAAGGAGGCATGAACATACAATGGAGCCAAGATAGTCTCTTCAATAAATGGTGTTGGGAAAATTGGACAGACATATGCAAGAAAATGAAACTAGACCACCAACTTACACCATACACAAGAATAAACTCAAAATGGATAAAGGACTTAAATGTACGACAGGAAACCATAAAAATTCTAGAAGAATACAAAGGCAACAAAATCTCAGACATATGCCAAAACAATTTCTTCACTGATACAGCTCCTAGGGCAGTTGAAACTAAAGAGAAAATGAACAAATGGGACTACATCAAAATAAAAAGCTTCTGCACAGCAAAAGAAACCATCAACAAAACAACAAGAAAACCCACCTCGTGGGAAAACATATTTGCCAACGTCATATCTGATAAGGGCTTAATCTCCAAAATTTATAGGGAACTCATACAACTTAACAAAAAGAAGATAAACAATCCAATCAAAAAATGGGCAAAGGATCTAAATAGACACCTTTCAAAAGAGGACATTCAGAAAGCCAAGAGACATATGAAAACATGCTCAAAGTCACTAATCATCCGAGAGATGCAAATCAAAACAACAATGAGGTACCATCTCACACCTGTCAGAATGGCCATCATCAACAAATCAACAAAGGACAAGTGCTGGAGAGGATGTGGAGAAAAAGGAACACTTGTGCACTGCTGGTGGGAATGCAGACTGGTGCAGCCACTATGGAAGGCAGTATGGAGGTTCCTCAAAAAATTGGAAATGGAACTCCCATTTGACCCTGTGATCCCACTTCTAGGAATATATCCCAAGAAACCAGAAACACCAATCAGAAAGGATATATGCACCCAGATGTTCATAGCAGCACAATTCACCATAGCTAAGATCTGGAAACAGCCTAAGTGCCCATCAGTAGATGAATGGATTAGAAAACAGTGGTACATCTACACGATGGAATACTATGCTGCTGTTAAAAAGAAGGAACTCCTACCATTTGCAACATCATGGATGGAACTGGAGAGCATTATGCTAAGTGAAACAAGCCAGTCAATGAAGGAAAAATACCACATGATCTCACTCATTCATGGATAATAAAGACCATTACAAACTTTTGAACAATAATAGATACAGAGGCAGAGCTGCCTCAAACTGATTGTCAAACTGCAGTGGGAAGGCCAGAGAGAGTTGGGGGGCAAGAGGGAGGGGAGTAAGAGATCAACCGAAGGACTTGTATGCATGCATATAAGCATAACTAATGGACATAAGACACTGGGGGGTAAGGGAGGGTAGGGGTTTGTCAAGGGTGGGGGGGAAAAAAAGGACGCTTATGTAATACCCTTTGTAATACTTTAAGCGAAAAAAAAAAAAAAAAAAGAAAGATTTCTGAGTCTGCTTTTAGTCTCAGGGAGAGAGAAGGTCTGACCAGTTCATGTCTGATCAATGGGCCGTCAGCAAGGGCAGCAGTCTTTGTCCTCTTCTAAGTTCCTATGAAATCAGAGGCAAAGTCAAACAGCTGGTCAGTGGTCCAGCCTAAATAATCAAGGTTATTATGAACTCCTGCTCATCTGACTCTTCTTTACCTTAAGTAAATAAGTCATTCTTGTGTCACAAAAGAGCTGAGTGTACTTTTAGGAAATGTCCCCTTTTAAGTTCATATCTAAGGTGACATCATGCAGAGCCTTCCAGTTGGAGAAGAATCTTTTTTGGGGGAAAGTTTTGACCTTTAAAGAGAGTTAAACCGTCTCTCCTCATTTCAGCCAGGCCTTTGAGTTCCAACTTTGATAATCAGTGCTCATAAAGGTTAGATGTGAAACTTTGATTTGGTGTGTGAGTCACCACTGGCCAGCACAAACCAGGGCAGTACGCTGGCCATTAGAGAAAACCCTCACTGTGGTGGGGCGGTAGGATGAGTCAAACAACAGCTACTGTTGAGAATCTCCCCACTGATATTTCCCCAACTTATCTCAAGTAAATGAGAGGGTTTTTTTTTCCTTTTTAAAAAAAAAATTTTTTTAAAACATCAACACACCAAATGGGATTTCAGAAGCTAATTTCCAAATTGTTACATTTGAATTCTTTTGAAGGAGTTTTTTGTTTGTTAGTTTTAACTTTTCATTATGGGACATTTTAAAATTTTACAGAGAGAATAATATAATCAACTTTCATGTACTGATCACTCAGCTTCAGCAATTAAGAATTCATGGACAATCATGTTTAATTTCCACTCCTACCTCCTTCCTTCACTCCATCCTTTAGCTATTTTTGTAGTAAATCTCACGTATCATATCATTGCATCAGTAAATTTAATGGGGGTTTTGAACTTGTGTTTCACGACTTAAACAAGCTATAGCCAGTTAGTTGACTCTGTCAACATTAATAACCCAACATTTTCCACTCCCCTCTTAGAGGGCAATTTGTCCTACATCACAAGGGTAAGTGCTAGAGCCAGGCTGGAACCCGGGCAGTCTAACTCAAGTCAGAAGATAAACTATTTTAACTTGGAGCCCTATCACATCGCAAGTGACTCTTTAATGAGAAATACTGAATGTGGAAGGTAACTGCTAGTTTACTTAATAGGCTCCACCAATATTTTGTGTAAACATCTCCTATACTGAGAATAATCACTTATGTATAAATAGTGTTTCTCAATATATAAAGCTCTTTAAACTTCCTGATGACCTCTAAGAGTTATTATTGTGCATATTTAATAAACTAAAGTTCTGAACAGTCAACTAAATATCTCAGACATTCTCTGGTAAAAGGTCTTACTTCAATTTCAAGCACAACTCTCCTTCCAATATAAGCTATGTTTGCTATCAGAAAAAGTGCCTGGAAAAGTAAAAAACATCTATACTAATAAAAGGATAATATGCTAATTAGACCGGGTCGACCAGACATCTTCCAGATGTCCAACTTCCTTCTGGACAAAGCCACGGTGGCGGGGGCTAAGGCAGAGACAGTTAGGGGTGACCGGGCCAGCAGGGGGGCAGTTAGGGGGTAATCAGGCAGGCAGGTAGAGTGGTTAGGGGCGATCAGGCAGGCTGGCATGGGAGCAGTTAGGGGGCGACCAGGATGGCATGGAGCAGTTAGGGGCCAGCCAGGCCAGCAGGTGAGCAATAAGGGGGTGTCCAGGTTGGCAGGGGGCAGTTAGGGAGCAACCATGCCAGCAGGAGGGCATTAGGGGGCGATCAGGCTGGCAAGCAGAGGCAGTTAGGGGCAATCAAGCAGGCAGGTAGAGTGGTTAAGGGTGATCAGGCAGGCAGGCAAGCAGTTAGGAGCCAGCAGTCCTGGATTGCAAGAGGGATGTCTAACTGCCAGTCAGACATCCCCCAAAGGGTCCCAGATTGGAGAGGGTACAGGCCAGGCTGAGGGACGCCCCCATGCACAGATTTCATGTACCAGGCCTCTAGTTGTACAAATGTAAGTAATATGTCTCTCTCTCTACAAACAGTGAGCAGTTTTTCCTAAATAAGAGTAAATAGAGTGTCAACTCCTGAATTCACTGCAATTATTTATGGATATGTAAAGGGCTCATCTGTGGATGGCTGTAACAGCAATGCAGGCTGCGATAATAAACAAGTCTATGAAGATGAAATGTGCTCTACAGAATGTCAGAGCTCCTCCAGGAAATGCTGAATTTCTATAAAACCACCTGTCTCATGTGGCCCAGCCCATCCCCCAAGAGGAAGGACTTTACTTGTGTCAGGACACAAAGCCACAGAGAGAAAGTTTATTTGAGGGAAGAAAAAAGGCAAGAAATAAAGGTATCTCAAGAGGCCACAGAAAAATATACAAGCACTGAAATTCCATTTCCTGTAGTTTCAGGGAGAACATTCACTGTCATCTGAGTCTCCTTCACGTTTCTGCTTGTGTACAGGGAATAAGAGATGCATGGAACCACCTGCCCGCCTCACTGAATCAGAGGTCTTGCAACCAAAATATATGTTGCCCTGTTATTAAAGTATTCTTTCTGCATATAAAAGAATGAAAAAATTCTGAATAACAATGCATGTATTAATTTTTCAGTGTACCAAAAGGAAAAAAATATTTATTTATGTTAATTAAGACATGCTTCCTTGAATTACTGTTACATGAGGTACTTGACATATATTTCTAAACAAACATCTACGACAAGCACATTTTAAGGCAATTTAGGGTTTAATATGTTCTAGTGAATGGCTTCCTGTATTGTAGATTTATCCAAAAAGAATCCTTTAAAAGTCATGGTCACTTTTTAAAATAAAAGCTAAATATTGTCAGCTTTCTGAGTATCTTTGCAAAGTCATGATTTTTTATTATTTTTTTTATTTTGGCTTAGTTTATTCCTGGATCTAAGCTAGAGAAATTGGCTCATTCAGAGATCCTTTTAAGCTACAGTAAAATTACCAATTCCATGAGGCAGATAAAGCATGGTTTCTCCTCTATGAAGGGTCTAAGATGGCATCTTGCATTCTAGTGGCTCAAGAAGAGACTATGTGGTGGGTGAATCAAAGCAGGAAGGCACTGTGGGAAAGTCTACAAATTATAATGAACCTTGTTTCAGGTGACATGACCTTGTTTGCATTATTGATCTGTGCTTCTAGTTTTAGAGGATCATTTCCTACTGATTTCCTTAAAATAGAATGTCAAAGCCACCCCAACCTTACTCCCTTCCCTATAAAAAATGAACAGCTTAAGTTCAGTTGTCGTGTTGTTGTTTCAAAGGATCGAACCAGACAGTTATTCTCACCTGAGCTTAGTGAACATTTGTGCACTGCTGTGCTCTGGTTCTCCTGAACTGTGGACCAGCAAGGGACCTCTTATCTGGTAAATATATTAAGAGCCAATAAGCATTTGAATGAGGATTTGGAGTTTAGATAATACCCTGAAGTTTAGACGATGCTGACCACACATTTTAAAAATACATCCTAAAAAACAGTCTCAATTTTGATTGTTTTGAAGAGCAGAGCTCTAATGACTAAATAAAAACATATATACCAGAGGCACCTCTGCTCCAAAGGAACCAAGAATAAATTTTCTAAGCACATCTCCTTACATTCTAAACAAGGACATGAATGATAGATCTGGTGAGGGTGCACAGTCTCTAATATGGATAGCTAACTTTGAGTAAGGTCAGGCCATATTCCTAATATATTATGTGCATCCCCTCACTTAGTCCTCACAACTCTTTGAGACAGCAATATTATATTCCCCAGTTTACATCTGAGAAAACCAATGCATGGAGAGATTAAATAACTGCCCAAGTCACAGAGCCATGAGTGGCATCGCCAGGAGTCAAACCCAGGCTGTCCATCCCAGCGTCCATGTTAACTGCTCTTTTATGAGAGCTAGCATTACCCAGTGCTTTCTCTGTGCAGGCTGAGCACTTGACTTGCATTATCTCTGCAGCCCTATGAATTAGCATCATCATTTTCCCCATTTTGCATGTGAGATTCTGATGATTCAAGTTTGCTTAGAGAGTTAAGTCAACTTTTGAAGCACATGTACCCTCTTATAAAACCTGGCTCTTACCCACAGTGTGCATCACTACATACTGAGTTTCATGTGTGTTATACATTCAGATAACCTAACACCATGCACACAGATTGTTATAGTGACAAGTGTCTTGTCCATGCTTAAAAACAAAAATTAGGACAAACAGCATAGTAGAAAGCATAGGAATATAGAACTTTTGCCTTTTTATAACCATTAAGAAGGATTCCAGGTTGAAGAGTAAATTGTTATGAATAACTAGTTGCTGAATCATCCATATCCAGCAAAGCTTAGCATAAGGAGTAATCATTTAGTGGCAGAGCACAGATAATAAATGCAGCATATTATACATCCTATAGCTCAGTGATTTTCAACCTTATACCAAATGCATCCTTTACTATTGTTAAATGAAATTGATAGAAAATAAAACCTAAACATATATCAAAAATGGTAAATGTATAAAGATTTCTTTTTGATTCCAGAGATGTTATAGAGTGATGTTATTATTACAAAGAAGAAATTCATTGTTAAAGGCATAAACCGTAAACCATAAATGGACTGAAAAGGGGGGGAAGAGTTTGGAAAGCAGAGAGATACATGGTAATTGGCTTAGTAGACTCAAGAAAATGAACACCAACCCAGTACTGGAAAAAGTTAAGAAAGAACCTGAAATAAAGCTCAGACCTCTAAAGGGGTGAAGAAATGACATTATCTAATACTTCTGGAAGAACTAAAAACTAGAGATTTGGTTAAAAGTCTTCTTAAGCAGCAATAAGACCTCTTATTTACTCCCTTACTCCTAAGACTGTCCTATCCTGCACTGACACAAGACTGGAGGTTTATTTTCTAGAAAAAGTAAAACAAGGCCTCTGAACCAGGGGAAACCAAAAGTAAGCAAAGGTGACATTTACATCCCCCCCAAAAGAAGAAGAAGGATAAAGTGAAGACATGTTGCATGTTGAGACCTCAACCATCTTCTACACTCAGCGCCCAGAAGGCTGACAGCCAGGCTTATACCATCCAGACAGGAAACCAAAAAATACAAAATCCATTCCAAAAGGACAGACCTAAAGATATAAATATTGAGGGGTTGTTGTTGTTGTTTCAATGAAACAGCACATCTAGATCGTGCTATAGTGCCTCCCACAATTAAATCCCATGCCCATATGTTCAGCACATATAAAATGTCAGCTTTGAGTACCTAATGCTAGATATAAGAGGGCAGCAAGGACCAGCAAAAGAAGCCTTTGGATAGGAAAAACAGAGGTCAAAGCAAAATAACAAAGAATAAAAATTTAAAGGAAAAAGAGAAGATAACTTTAAAAACACTTTCATTGATTCTTTAGAACAAAATAAGACAAGATATTCTATCCATGAAAGAAGAACAATACTTTATTTTATTGAATTTACTAGGTTCACATTTTTAAATACAATTATACAGGTTTCAGCTGTACAATTCTATAATACATCATCTGTACATTGGATTGTGTGTTCACCACCCAAAGTCAAGTCTAAGAACAATCTTTTAAAATATGTTTTTTTCTGATAACAACAATGTTATCTTTAAAATTAAAATATAATAGGAGAACTATTTTCAACCTCTGGAAGTTTCTGAGATTAAATTTGAGGAAATATTCCAGAAACTTAAAAGGGAAATTAGGAGAAAATAAAAACACAAGAAAATTATAGGATGTAATAAAGGGTCCCAAAAAAACTACTCAAGAAAATGAATGGAGGAATAACATTTAAGAAACTATGCATACAAATTTCCCAAATCTGAAAATGAGTTTTCAGCTTAAAAATTCCAGGATTCCAGAATAATGTGCTAAGACCATTACCATGAAGTTTTAGAAAATTGGAGTCAAGGACCAAGGCTGTGAATGACTTTCAAGTTGTCAAGAGGAATACCATAAAATAAAATAAAATACCTGTAAAATTTTGGAGGGAAATTCTTTCTTATCTAGACTTCTATACTCAGCCAGCTTCAAGTAAGTGTGAGAGTAGAACAAAGTCATTTTCAGAGTTATAAGTTCTTAGGAACTTTGTTTCCAATGCACTCTTTCCCAAAAAGCTATAAGGAAGGTACTCTACTGAAATAAAATAAATCTCAGAGGAATGGGAGTGAGGGGGGAGGGGCAAAGATTAACCAAACTGCTTATATGAATATATGAATTACCTATGGACACAGACAATACCTGTAAGGTGGTGAAGGCTTGGAGCTGGTGGGAACAAGATGGAGGGGGACAATAGGGGCAAAAATCCTATATAATAAAGAGGTAATATGCAAATTGACCATCACACCTTCACAAGATGGCTACCTATGACCAGGCCAGCAGGGGAGTTAGTGAGGGACTACCAAATGACTGAACAAGCAGGCTGCATGGGGTGACCAGGTCGGCAGAGGGGTTAGTGAAGGACAACCAAACGACTGAACAAGCATGCAGAAGGCAACCAATCAATGTGTCTCTCACATCGGTGTTTGCCTCTGTCTCTCCCTCTCCCTTCCACTCTCTCTAAAAGTCCATGGAAAAATATCCTCAGGTGAGGGGGAAAAAAGAAAAAGAGAGAAACATAAGCATAAAGAATTAAAATGGCAATAAATAAGTACCTATCAATAATAACCTTAAATGTAAATGGATTAAATGCTCTAATGAAAAGACATGGGGTAGCTGAATGGATACAAAACCATGACCCAATTCTATGTTGTCTAGAAGAGACCCACCTCAGAACAAAAGACTCACACAGGATGACAGTGAAGAGATGGGAAAATTTTTTCCATGCAAATGGAAACAAACAAACAAAAAAGCTGGGGTAGTAATACTCATATCTGACAAAATAGACTTCAAAATAAAAGCCATCATAAGAGACAATAAAGGTCACTACATAATACTAAAGGGATCAATCCAACAAGAGGATATAACCCTGGAAAATATATATGCACACAATATAGGAGCACCTAAATATACAAAAATATACTTCTAGAGGATTTTATGGGAGATTTTGACAGCAATACAGTCATAGTAGGAGACTTTAACACCCAGTAACTTCACTGAAAAGATCTTCCAGATAAAACATTAACAAGGAAACAGTGACTCTAAATGACACACTGGATCAGATAGATTTCATTGACATTTATAGAACATTTCACCCCAAAACTGCAGAACATATATTCTTCTCATGTGCACATGGGTCATTCTCAAAGATAGACCACATATTAGTACCCAAAACAAGTCTCTACAAGATCAAAAAGGTTGAAATCACATCAAGCATCTTCTCAGATAAAAATGGAATGAAATTAGAAATCAACTACAGAAAAAAAACATTCAAACACATAGAGGCTAAACAGCATATTCTTAAACAATGAATTGGTTACCAATGAGATAAAGGAAGAAATAAAAAAAAAACTTCCTGAAACAAATGAAAATGAACACACAATAACCTAAAATCTCTGGGACACAGAAAAAGCAGTCCTGAGAGAGAAGCTCACAGCACTATAGGCCTATCTAAAAGCACAATAAAAATTAATAATAAACTACTTAACCCCACAACTTAAAGAATTAGAAAGAGAACAACAAGAAAAGCCCAGAGTAAGTAAAGGAAGGAAATGAAAAAAATTAGAGCAGAAATAAATGACATAGAGATTTTTTTAAAAAATTAATTAAACCAATAGCTTGTTCTTTGAAAAGATAAACAAGATTAACAAACCGTTAGCCAGAGTCATCAAGAAACAAAGAGAGAGGACCCAAATAAGCAAAATCAGAAATAAAAGAAGTGAAGTAACAATTGACACCACAGAAATACAAAGGATTATAAGGAAATAGTATGAACAACTATATGCCAACAAGCTGAACAATGTGGATTAAATGGATAAATTTCTAGAAAAATACAATCATCCAAAACTGAATCAGGAAGAATCAGAAAACCTGAAGAGGCCAATAACAATGATGAAATTGAAGCAGCATTCAAAAAACTCCCAGCAAACAAAAGCCTTGGGCCTGATGGCTTCACAGGGGAGCTTTACCAAACATTCAAAGAAAAAACTAATACCTATGCTCCTCAAACTATTCAAAAAATTCCAAGAGGAAGAAATATTTCCAAGCTATTTTTATGAGTCCAGCATTACCCTAACCCCAAAACCAGGTAAAAACACTACAAAGAAAGAGAATTATAGGACAATATTCCTAATGGACATAGATGTTAAAATCCTCAAGAAAATATTAGCAAATCAGATAGAGCAACATATTAAAAAAGATCATACCCCATGACCAAGTGGGATTTATTCCAGGGATGCAAGGCTAGTACAATATTTGCAAATCAATAAATGTGATATATCACATAAACAAAATGAAAGACAAAAATCTCATGATCATATTAATAGATGCAGAAAAACATTCAACAAAATCCAATACCCATTTTTTATAAAGACTCTCAGCAAAGTGTCAATAAAAGGATCATATCTCAACATAATACAGGCCATGTATGACAAACCTACAGCCAACATCATATTTATTGGGCAAAAATTAAACCCATTTCCCCTAAGAACAGGAACAAGACAGGGATGCCAGTTTCCCCACTCTTATTCAACATAGTCCTGGAAGTCCTAGCCATAGCAATCAGAAAAGAGAGATAAAAGGCATCCAAATTGGAAGAAGGGATAAAACTCTCATTATTTGTAGATGACATGATATTGTATATAGAAAACCCTAAAGATCCCACCAAAAAAAACCCACTAGATTTAATACATGAATTTGACAATGTAGTAGGATACAAAATTAACACCCCAAAAATGATGGCTTTTTTATACACCAATAATGAATTCTCAGAAAGAAACTAAACAAACAATCCCATTTACCTTGCAACCAAAAATTAAGATACTTAGGAATAAACTTAACCAAGGAGGTAAAAGACTTGTACTATGAAAACTACAGTACATTGAAAAAAGAGATAGAGGAAGATATGTACAAGTGGAAGAATATACTATGTTCATGGATTGGTAGAATTACTATCATTAAAACATCCATACTACCCAAAGCAATCTACAGATTCAATGCAATCCCTATTAAAATACCATTGGCATACTTCAAAGACCTAGAATAAATACCCCAGAAATTTGCATGGAACCAGCAAAGATCCCAAATAGCTGTAGCAATCTTGAGAAAGAAGAACAAAGTTGGAGGAATCACAATACCAGATATCAAGTTATACTACAAAGCCACTACATTCAAAACAGCCTGATAATGGCACAAGAACAAGCACATAGATCAGTGGAACATAAAAGAGACCCCAGAAATTTACCTAAGGCATTATGCTCAATTATTATTTGACAAATGAGGCAAGAGCATACAATGGAGTCAAGAGAGTCTCTTCAATAAATGGTGTTGGAAAAATTGGACAGATAGATGCAAAAAAATAGAAACTAGACTACCAACTTACACCATATACAAGAATAAACTCAAAATGGATAAAGGACTTAAATGTAAGATGGGAAACCATAAAAACCCTAGAAGAAACCATAGGCAGCAAAATCTCAGATATCTCTCATAGCAATATGTTTACAGATACATCTCCTAGGCGCAGTGGTTGGCAAACTCATTAGTCAACAGAGCCAAATATCAACAGTACTTCTTCAAAATAGACTCACCCAGGCCGAAAACCAACTTCTGCGCATAGGCCACGAAGTTTCAATCACACTGTACACGCGCCCACATGTGGTATTTTGTGGAAGAGCCATACTCAAGGGGCCAAAGAGCTACATGTGGCTCACGAGCCGCAGTTTGTCGACCACAGTGACCTAGGGCAAAGGAAACTAAGGAGAAAATAAACAGATGGGACTACATCAAAATAAAAAGCTTCTGCACAGCAAAAGAAACCATCAACAAAATGAAAAGGGAGCCCACTGCATGGGAGAACATATTTGACAATGATACATCTGATAAAGTGTTAACATCCAAAATATATAAGGAACTCAATACAAATCAGAAAGAATATATGCATCACTGTGTTCATAGCAGCATTATTTACAATAGCTAAGATCTGGAAACAGCCCTAGTGCCATCAGTAGACGAGTGGATAAAAAGCTGTGGTACATTTGTATAATGGAATACTATGCAGCAGTGAAAAAGAAGAATCCCTTAACCTTTGAGACAGAATGGAGGGACCTGGAGAGTATTATGCTAAGCAAAATAAGCCAGTCAGAGAAAAGTCAAGTATCACATGGTCTCACTCATATGTGGAATCTAAATGAACAAAATAAACTACCTGTGGGTAGCCTGATGCATGTGTTGCCAGGACCTCTGGTTCTGCCATGTCTGCTTATCACACACTGTGACTGAGGCCTTTCCAACTGTTGAAACAACTTCCTAAGTACAAGAAATTAGTTGTTTTTCTACTCAGGTAAAATGCAAGATATAGACACAAGTCCTCTTACAAGGCTAACTGAACAAAATTATGCCAAATTGGAATGTCCACTTTAAAAGTCTGAAAAAAATCCCCCTTTGTCAAAATAAATTATCTTATTGATTGTTATTTTTCTCTACACACTATCTTACTAGAGAAGCATTAAAAAACTTAATGGGAAGGCATTATAATTTATTACTTATGAAAAAATTCAATGAAGTTTAGTGTGCAAAAGTTTCTGGTCTTTGGAAGGACCGTAAGGGTATCTGCATATATTCTATATTCTGCATATGGTCTTCACTGCTGTGGATACTAAATAAATAGCAAATGCCTCAGGAAAAGAATATGTCATACTAATGAATGCTAACTCAAAATAGGGCATCAGAAAAATCATTGAAAAATGGTTTTGACCATTAGGTTAGGTATCTGGTGCAATATATAGAAATGCTTCCTTCTTTTATCTTTCCTGTCCCCAAACAAAGCTTGTGATGCAGTGCTTTAGAAAAAAATAACATAAAGGAATACATATTTTTCCATTTTCATGTATTTCTTTCTATGCATTTATATATTTTGATTACTTGAAAATTTAGACTGAGAGGATGAGTGAATCACATCCAAGTTCAACTCCCCATGAAAATTTGTTGTTGTTTTCAGAGTTTTCAGTGACAAACAAAAAATATTGATTCCAGCCAATTTATGCACATAAGCAATTTATTGAAGACATGTTGAATGGGTCACAACACCAGAAATCAGGTAGCACACAAAGTAGTCAGGCAGCTGAGCACATCACAGGTCATCACAGCCAAATACTGGTCACTTTCTACTTTTGGTCATCCTTCTGCCACTCACCCCATCCTGCCAGCAGGACTTATCTCTAGCTGCACTGATTTGCTGCTTCACTCCCTCAAGTTTCAGAGTTTTAGATGAGAACATCGCATTGGCCCAGCCTTGCTAATGAGCTCAGACTTCGGACTCCTGGGAGAGGAGAGACAGATGCTTTTCCCACTTTGGGTTCTGTAGGGGAAGACAGGACCCCACTTCTATCAAGATGCACACAATTTGGTGTTCCCCAATACCAGAAAGGGAGTTCCAATGTTGGGCAACCAAAAAATAACATATGACTACCATAACAGGTTCAAATTTCTTCAAATGTTACTCCTATAAGAAATACATTTTACAGCACACACCAACATGCAGCTACACTGATGCACATGCATCTGAAAGTTTCACATGATAATACTACTTATCATTACTAATCAGACCCACCGCCTACTGTCCTGTGGGTGGTGCATGAAAAGCACTAGGGTGCCATCCACATTTACCACAATGCAAATGACATTTCTTGAGTGTGCAGTGCACAACCAACCTGCACATACTTAGCAGCCTGTGTGCAGTGTACTTTGTTCTATTTTCTTCCATTTAATTTTTTGTAAATGTTCATTGCAAACCACTACATTGACTTCATGATCCATGCTATGGATTTTATTGTGCCACGCCCCCTCCAACCAAAATTCTGATGTTGTAGCCCTAACCCTCAATTAAGCTGTTTTTAGAGACAGGGTATTTAGAAGGTAGTTAAAGTTAAATGAGGTCACAATGATGGGGCTCTACTCCAATAGGATTGGTGGCCTTACAAAAATAGGAAGAAAGCACCTCCCCCAACCCCACCCTGCTCACCCTATGCACACATGCCTAAGAAAAGCCATGTCACCACACAGCTGGAAGGTGAGAAGACAGCCACCTGCAAGCCAGGAAGAAGCTCTCACCAGAACCCAATGGTGCTGGCCGTGATCTCAGACTCCCAGCCTCCCAAACTGTGAGAAAATAAAGTTCTGCTGTTTAAGCCACTCGTTCAATGTTACTTTGTTATGACTGCCCTGGCAGATTAAGACAACTCACTAATTGGTCTCAACTTCATAGTCCGAAAAACACTACATGATAATGTGTTGATCCCATTAGAAGTCCATTTCTAGCTTCAGAGGTTCCCTGGTGGCTCCATGCTGCAGCTGTTCCAGAGGAAAACCTACCTATTCAGAACTTCCACCTCCATTTCTCTCAGGGGCTTTGCCCCTATTTGTTTCCTATTTGACCATTTCCTTACCTATACAAGGTTGCCTTCCTTCCTTCTTTCCTTCCTTTCTTCCTTCTTTTTTTCCTTTGCTCCCTCTTCTTTCTTTACTTCTTTTAATAAGTGAATTATTTCAGATCTCAACACTTCCTTAAGCTACAATATCTGTTGACAGCATTTTCATTAACTCAAAATGAATTTCAAGTACATAATAATCAACATTGAATATTTGGCTTTGAAAGCTCTGTTAAGCCTTATTCTCTTATCATTAGAGCAAAATTATAGTTTTTACAAATGAACAAATAGAAAGGCTAATTTTATTAAGACAAGCCCCACCACTATATAAAATTTAGTCACTGCTGTGGATAAATTGGTCTGGTTTACGACATAGCCAAAACAGGTCTCCATCAAAGGGAATAATTTTTTAAATTGGCTTACAAATTGTATCTCCCCTGTACCCTATTCCTGCTTGTCTTATTTCATCTCCTCTTAGCACTTAGCATAGGCGTTCACTCCAAATAATAATATACTTTATTTGCCTCTTCTTTTTAGTCTCTCCTTTGCCTTCTTCTACACCTTAAAATGTTAAAAGGGTTGAGAATTATCATACATTGATTTTTACTGCATTCATTTATCTTGTATGTATTATCCCATCTCATTCTCATACCCAGGAGTAAATCTTCTTAACCCCACTTTACAGGTGATAACTTGGAGGTTCAGATCATTTAAGTTCACACTGCAGTAAGTTTTGTTCATTTTCAAAATTTGTGATTCTTTGTTCTCCACAACATTGCCTTCCAATTGCATCATTTTACTGAAGTCCAATCAGAGTATACTCTTTCAAAATTCTGTATCTAGACATCAGATGTCCTAGACAAGTATGTACTGTGACCTACTGCTCTTTAAGCACCTACAAGTCCAAGTTCCATTGTGGGCACCACCCACAAGTTCCCTGGATGGCAATATTTGCCCATAAGAATTTAGATTCTCTGTCCAAATGGAGCACACTCAAGGAAGTAAGCAGTGGTCAGTGCAGTTCCAGGGAAATTTCTCTCTGGCCCTGAAAACAGGACCATGTGCTAGAGTGATTCCCGGTATATCCCTTCTGAAAGTGCCCTGAGGTGGTTTCCACCCACCTTGTTGTGGGCCCTGACTGCCCAACTGGCTTGCAGAGGGTATCAGGGGAACTGTTCTCATTCTTTCTTGTCCTTTCTCCCTTTGAAATGGAATTCCAGTTTTTCAAGCAGTAAAACTTTGAACAAAATTTGGTACAAATGCCAAAGCTCATCTATATATATAAAAGCCTAAGTGATTGAACAACCAAACAACCGAACGACTGGTCGACAAGTTGCTATGATGAGCACTGACCACCAGGGGCCAGACACTCAATGCAGGAGCTGCCCCCTGGTGGCCAGTGTGCTCCCACAGCTAACCTCCCGCAGCCAGCCAGCCTCTCCAATCAGCCCCGGGGGGGGGCGGCCAGCCAACATTTCACGGTTCCTACCCCCAGCCAGCCCTCCCCGCATTGGCCCCAATTGCCGGCCAGGCTGAGGGACCCCACTTGTGCATGAATTCATGCACCAGGCCTCTAGTCTATCTATAAAAACTTTCAGCATTTTCTAAAAATGCAAACAAATCAGACTTCCAAAGCAATCGTGCATCGATGTGCTTGCATTTCTTGACACAGCAAGACTACTGGGAGACCAAGTGTTTGAGATCATGCACTTTGGCTGATCAAGCTAAACTATTCCCACAGTACACCCAAGTTCAATATTTTATACTTTGGAGACATTTGAGAATATAGACCATTGAAGAAAATGAAAAAAAAGGAAGTCCATGGAACTCGGCACAGTGAAACCTAGCCAGCTAAATACCAGATGCCAATGGGAACCTACTCTATTGTCCTATAGGCACCTGGAAGCTGCTTTTAACTGACATGTATTAGAGCTAGCAAAGGCCTGAGATGTAAAAAGACTAGAGCAACACCTCGTTCACCCTTATAGACAGGAGGGGATTCTGTGCCTGCACAGGGTACTTGAAGGATCTTGGGAAGGATAACTGTTCCTCCATTCTTCTGACAGAACAACCTTCCCTACCATGTGTGAAATTCACCATCCGTCACTTGCTCCTTTTAGTCAAACATTGCCCTCTCTCTAGTTTCCATTCAAATTATAAATACTCCTAGGAACTATATCACAACCCCTGACACTTTACTATGAATAAGACTACTAAGTGAACCAGCCGGTGGGGACAGAGAATAGCTAGAACAGGGAGATGTTGTCTCAGGGGAAAAGCTTTTCCTACATCACAAATCTGCCTGGGACACGCCCGCCCATCCCGTGGCACACGCTGTTCTCCCAGGGCAAGGGAAAATCTGAGATCACGGTATGTTTTCTTGAACCATTAAAACATCTTCCCAAGATGACCTAGATTTAAAAACACTATAGCAAAGGAAAGACACCAAATAAGAAAACAATGTAGAACATCCACAGGTCATCTATCCCTTCATAGGTATTCAGTACATAACGTTCCCTTTCCTAGTGCTGCAGTGTCTCTGCTGGATTAATTCTTCTGCACAGAGTTACAGTTCTAGACATGTAGTTTTCATGTTGGAAATGACTGGAAATTCCAAACAAAGTTCATCAGAAATTGATCTATGAGAAGGAACTGCTGCCGTTGATGTTAGCAGAGCTCATACCTGTTCAACACAGCCTTGGCTGATTCCAGCTGATGGTTTAATCAGAGGTGGAAGTTAAAGAAAGGTTAAAAGATATAGCTGATCATACAACAATGAGGCAGGAGTGGGGAGGGGGACACTGATCCCCTGCACAGTGAAAATATGCATAGTGCTTTGGAGTCCCCCCAAAACTTAACAACACCAGTTATCCCTCCATGTCCACAGGGGATTGGTGCCACCCTCTCATACCAAAATGTTCAAGTCTCCTATCTAAAAAAAATAAGTAGATCAATGCACACATTGGCCCTCTGAATATGCAGACCCTCAACCACAAGTAGAAAACAGTACAGGTATTTATTGAAGAAATGTGGCTTATAAGTGAGCCCGGGCAGTTTAAACCCATGTTGTTCAAGGGTCAACTGCACTTGCATTATAAAGAACCCACTAGAATAGGGCTCACTCCCCTATGTATTATTGACCACTGCAAAGATTTCTGGGCCATTTCATTTATTTATAAGTGCTCTAACTGCTTAAGGCTGATTACATAATACGAAGCAATATAATAATAGCTCCTTGACTTTATAAGTGAGTTTGTACTTTTAAGGCAGGGGTGGGGAACCTTTTTCTGCCACAGGCCATTTGGATATTTATAACATCATTCGGGGGCCATACAAAATTATCAACTTAAAAATTAGCTTGCTATATCTGGTCAAACATTTAATTAATTTATCCCTAATGCTTTGTCAGGGCCAGACCAAATGATTTCATGGGCCTTATACAGCCTGAGGACTGGACATTCCCCACCCCTATTTTAAAGGAAATAGACTTTTCCTGTTTCCTTTTTATACATGTAGAATGAGGATATTATGTTCAGTAATCCAACTACACAAAAAAGTCCTCAAGAACTGATTCATTCAAATTCCCACTATTCATTGAACTGCAACTTCTATTCTCTTTCTATACTCGTCTCTCAATTTCTCTATCCCTGCAGCCTGTGCCTCTAGCTTTCATATCCTGCTTTCAGTTTCCTTCTTCTTCTTTCACCACTTCTTTGGGGTTTCTTTTTTTCTTTTCCTTTTTGTTTTTTTGTTTTTAGGTTTTTTCTTGATTTTTCTGCTTCAGTGCTACTCCCCATATTTCTACTTCTCATCATTGCTTTTCTTCCTTTTTCTTCATCAATTCATTGAACACACCTAATGTACTTGACACAGAAATAAGTGCATGGGAGCCAGAAATGACAGGCACAACCTTTCCTTAAGGGATTCACAGCTGAGGGTGACCAATGAGTAAACCAATCTTTGTCACACAGCAAAATACATGCCACAGAGGAGAGCCTGAGGTCTCAAGGACACTTTCTAAAAAAGCTGAAACTTGAGCTGATTCCTAAAGTACCGAAATCCACGGTGGGTAAGCAGGCAGAAAATGGGGCTGGAAAGTGGGAAGAACATTTCAGGCAGAGAAAATAGTCTTTGTCAAGGTGGGAGGCAAGAGAAAGCACACACTAGACTAGATGCCTTAAGTACTGCTCAAATGAATAGGGTCCAAGGGGAGGCTGTTAGGAAATGGGCCTAGAGAAGTCCAAGGCAAGGCCCCTATGCACTCACTGTGCAAAGGGGTAAGAAATTGGAATTTCATGTTTGAAAGAATGTAGCGCCAGCATGCTTAAGTAGTGGAGTGACACGCTGAGAAAGCCCAGGCTGGCAAAGCATGCCGGGAACCCCCAGGTGGGGTTAGGGAGGCAGGAGAGCAGGGGGACAGTGGCTCTTGCAGGTTATAAAGGCTGCACCATGGGAGAGGGGTGACGTGTATCAGACAGAATAGACAGGATTTGGTGAGTGAGAAGAAATGCAGAAGGGATAGTTGAAAATGGCTCACAGAATATCAGCAGCAAGGTGCATAGTAATGAGGTTCCCTAAGATGTGGGAGGAGCAGCAGGCTTGAGAGAAAAGAAAAAGTTTCCTTTTGGCCCACTCATGACTCACACGGTGCATCCAGGTAAGGCGAATGGAACTCAGGAAGGACCAATTTAGGGGTCTCCGGGATGAGTAATGGCAGGTGGGTGCAGATGAGGGCTCTTCTCCTAGAGCCAGCAGCCCTGTGTGACCTTGCCCCTACCCACCCCGAGCTGCTCCCAACACAACCATAGTGGCTGCTGTCGTTTCTCACCAGCCAGGGCAGCCAGCAGCACTGGGCCCTGATGGTACCCAGGCTCACCCAGAAGATGTTCAATGACAAGAGCAGGATGGCCACTTGTAACTTCCACCATGGCCACTTCCTGACCATGGCCTCTATGTTCAGGGGCTGCATTTCCACGAAGGAGGTGGATGAACAGATGCTTAACATCCACAACAAGAACAGCAGCTATTTTGTTGCTGTCTGTGACATCTTGCCCCAGGAGCTAAAATTGCTTGCCTCCTTGATCAGCAACACCACTGGCACGAAGGGGCTGTTCCAGTGCACCTGGAGGTCTTCCTGCACTGGTGCCAGGCAAGGGCATGGGTGAGATAAAGTTCACCGAGTACCAGGACACCACAGCCAAGGGGGAGGCTGTGGCCTAGAGCTGTCTGGAACCAGGGAAAGGATGGCTGCATTTGGACCTTTTCCTCACTCACAACCTGCTCTCCGACAGCCACGTGTTGCTGTGTGTGCATTTGCACTTCTTCCTGTCTTGACACCACATGTTGTACAGACACCACCATGAAAGCATTTCCACAGTGAAAGAAAACAAGAAAGCAAAACAACATGCCAAACTCTATGCCACCCAATGACCCGGGGCTTGATATTTCCTCTGCCTGGGAAATTCTCCTTTGGTCTCCGACCTCCTCATTCTGTAGGGAGAGCCCTTCCCTAACCTCCCTTCCTAGAAAGGCACATCTGTCATTCTCAGTAATAGCATTGTACTTATTTTATTTCTAATACTTAGGACAATCTGTGGTTTAGCTGCTTACTTAGTTCTTCATTTTCTGTATCCCTCACTAAACCTCGTGGTGGCAGGGATCAGGTCTGTTCTGTTCACCATTGTATCACTGAGCCTAGTGCAATGCCTGGCACACATCGGGCTCTCAGTAAGAATTTGCCAAATACATAAATGGATCATGCATCCAAACCTCCACAAAAGAGGACCACATTGGCAAGGCCCCAGCAGGAAACCACAGCAAACTTCAATTGAGGAGATTTAATAAGAGTGCAGTTTATCAAGGTATTAAAGAATGTAGAGAACCCATAAGGGATAGTGCAATACCTCAGGCTGGGAGCTGTGGGCGCTCCATTACAACTCCAAGGTCCAAGGGACCTGGGGGGAGTGATTGCCAGAGTCTTCAGAGAGAGCAAACTAGGAGAAAAGGGCCAGGTGGCAGCACCTGGGATCTTGGCTTGAGGGAGGCAACCAAGGAATAAACACCTGACCTCATGCTTCACCCTCATCTCCTACTGGTCCCCTTTGCCCAAATACAGCTAGAAGCCAGGGGGGATGGTGACGAGGGAGCCAGAGCCTGTTCATTTGGTAGAGGGGAGGTAGAGTGGCAAATGGACAACACATATTACAGGGACCATAGGAACCAATAAAACCCACAACAACATGGAATTTTCCAGTTGAGACTTATCAACCAAAAGGGCATGGCTGTATGTTTGGACCACATTGCAAAGGTTCCTGGTAGACAAGGAAACACCCTCAACCCCAGAAAAGTCAGGTCTGATCTTAGCAGCCAAGGAGTGTGTGGACGCATTTCCAAAGTATGATCTTAGAAGTGTCTCTCAAAAAGATGTGTTTCAAAATGAGTACCAGCGTCAAATAAGTTTAAAAAATCCTGGGTTAAATTGATTTTTCACTTTAAGATTTCTCAAGCCCTCTGTTGTTCTAGTGTACATGGTTCGTTTCCAAAAGAAAGGGCGTCTGGGAGCATGTCAGGGTGTGCTTTAGCTTACCCTGAGAGCTCCCGGGGGTCAGGCTACTGCTGCCCCAGCTCGAGAATTCAGCTCTGCTGCTGCTTGGTCGTGTGCACAACTGCAAGTCACTTCACTCCATTGCAGCTCATGTCCTCCTTTGCCCAAGTTAAGGAGTTGGTTTTAGATATTTTTAGAATTTAATGTCTATCCCAGAGTCAGGATTGACCAGTAACCTTGAATTTCTCAGAGCAAAGAGCCTGAATTGTCAGAGAACCTGAGAGTGACAGCTTCCTCAGAGTGCCCAATGGTGTCCTCTTCCCCTCCTGACTCCAACCTTAGTCCTGGACTTGTTTGTCATCAGCTCTGCACAGCTCTGATCCCTGGCAGTAACACACTCTGACCCGACTGCCTGCAGCAAATTCTCAGCCCGGTTTCTGCCCAGTCTGGTTCTACTTCCGTGACTCAGTGGTTTCCCTCTGAGACACTTTAGTATTCTACAGGGTCATCCCACAGTGCCAGGTCACATGTCCTTGTGGTTCTGAGCTCACAGATCTCACAGCAGCTCCTCCCACCCTATTCTCAACAGTTTTTTCTGGCTGCTGAGTTTTTCATACCATTTTGTTTATTTCTTATATCTTCCACATTTTTTCCTACCAACACCAGACA
The DNA here is from genome assembly GCF_028538775.1 of Myotis yumanensis. Taxonomy (NCBI): domain Eukaryota; kingdom Metazoa; phylum Chordata; class Mammalia; order Chiroptera; family Vespertilionidae; genus Myotis; species Myotis yumanensis. Next base: position 103,075,843 of record NW_027223752.1, read on the forward strand.
GCAGCTTCATCTTTTCTCTTTCTCCCCAAAGCTGACACTTCCCTCCTTCCCCTCCTCTCACTGCTCCCTGTGGGTTCCCTGTATTCCTCTGGGCAGAAGCTACAATTCCCCTTCTGGGTTTGTGCCCTGAAAGCTAACCTTTCCTTCAATGGAGACATACTAGCAAGTTAGCTGTTCACTAGGGCCACCGTAGAGTTTATTCAAACTGGGATGCTTCTGAGTGTGAAAGAGGGCGCAATTAGCCATTCTGCCAAAACAACAGGTGTAAGTCAGGACTGTCTTCTCAGGGTTTTGTGGTCACTGCATTGTATGTAGACATACGACATATTATGCCACTAAAATTTCATATCATTTTCTTTTATGAGAGGCGTTTATGTCCTAATACTGCAGATTTAAAGCAATATTATTGCCTGTATGGTTTCTTGAGTCACATGTATTGCACGTCTCTGACTGTTCCCTAATTCGGCCAAATTCCTCCTCTGAGTGACAAGCTCCCTAAATGGGTGGTTAAACCTGCCACCATGTTCATAGTCTTGGTCACTGAAGTTGCAGTACAGGTAACAGCAGCAGCTGCGTCCTTGCCTTTTCTCCCTCCTCTCCCCAGATTTCTTTCCTGCCTCCCTTATCCACCTGGCCTCAACTTTCCAGCTTAATCTGTCTGTCTTTCAGTGTGCCCACCGGCACCCGAAACAACGTTCGTCAGGACTTTCCCAAAGTCAAAAGCAAGAAGTCTGGGTGGTAAATACCCAGATCTTTGCTAGCCTGCTTCTGCTGTGAGGTGTGCTCTTCCTCCTCAGCACCAGATCCCTTCTGGCAAGTGCCCACACTGGTTGCACAAGCTAGTTTAGCCAAAAAGGAGAATTCTTTGACTCAAGGATCTAACACTTTTGACAATGGAAGGAAAGACTGAGTGCCACCTAGACTTTGTCTGTATCTCTTGTCCTATGTGGGGTCATCAGCTTGAGTCTCTCTCCTTGATGACTAGCATTATCATTACCATGTGCCAGGATATGTGGTCTCTGAGCTCCCAAGTTTTGCACCATACTGGTGTATGGGTGGTGGTGGTGGTGGTGTTGGTGGTGGTAGTGTGTGTGTGTGTGTGTGTGTGTGTGTGTGTGTAGTCACAGGAATATTTCCATCAATTCCTAAGTGTGAACTTGGGATGACAACAAGGGGTCCCTGAGGTCACACTGGGCTGAGAGGGCACAGGAGGTCCAGGCATGCTATTCTCTGTCTGAAGTATTGTTGAATTCAAGGGAGAGATCGCCTGTTTCCTTTGCACGAAATAGGTATCTTGGTTGTCTGTGTACACTGGTGGTTTCTGTTGCATCTCAGCTCAGATTCTTCTGCCAGTTTTTGTTGATGACGGGGTAAAGTATAACGTTTTATTTAACTATTGTGCTTGGTGAATGTCAGGCACACCTTAGTGCTTTTGACACAGAGATAAGTAACTTCATGGCATTGGGTCTGTAGTCCAAAAATTCTGAAACCAGCTTGGATCCGATTCTCCATATGTAAACGAATCAGTCAGAGCCAGAGCAAGAAGGGAAGAGTAGTTTCCAAAAAAAATTGGCTTACTGGGCTGAGAGTTCCAGAGGTTCTTTGACACTGATCTCCTGGACTCCCGGAACTGCCCACCTAAGTTAGGGAAGCCCATCCAGCAGCACCCACCGCTCATCCTCCTGACCCCTGGGCGATGCACCATGGTCTCCTGCCTCGCACACAACACTATCAGCACAACTCCCTCTAGCTTTCTTGTTTTATTTTATTTGTTATTATCAACTGCTGGTGAGGTTGTTATTTTGGGAAGGTCCTTAGAAGCTGTCATTATAATTGCCCCAGTCCGCTGCCAAACAAGCCAGAAAACTCCACCCAGTTTCTTCTAGCACAACAAACAACTTCTCACTTCCGCCCCCTTGCTTGTTTCTCTTGTTCCTCCCTCAGCCAGGCTGTGTCCCTGGCTTGCTGTGTGAGTCATGTGCATGCGGACTTTCAGTGGAGTTTCACCACGTGGGCTGATTTATCCTTCTTAGTTGAACTCCCAAGTTTCCCTCACCTTTGACACATTTCTTTCTGGCACCTTGAACTTTTTCTCAGATACTATCTGATGTTCCCTTTTGTCAAGCTGCTCATCCCCTTCTTTGAATTTCTCTTGAGGTCTTTTTGGAGGACCTTGTTGCCCATGTGCCCTTCACCCCCAGCCACTTACACCATCATCACCACCAGCTGAAGTCCTCAGAACCCCCTCTGTCCCTCTCGCTCTTTCACTTGATGGATCTAAACCAAGCAAGGCCATCCTTGTTCTAGTGGGAACTATCTGCTCCTGGCTGTCCTTCCCTGCTCCTCGGCTTGTCCCCAGGTACTTCAGCATTCCTTCCCATTTCCTCAGCAACCTGACCCACCTTCTCTCTCCCCACCCCATCCTTGCCTAAATGCTCTCTGGCAGGCTTTGCCCTCTTAAATTCACACAGTGGCCCCCTGCCTGCTCTCTGGGCACGTGCCACAGGCTGTGTTTCATTTCTTTCTCATTCTGTGCCGACCACTCCTGTGGCCTATATATGAGTAGTTTATATAATTGTAACTTCCCTCCACCCAAAGAGTGCCCCAACCTTTTGTTGTTTACAACTCAGATCACAGGCATAGGCATTATGCTTGAATAATATTCTTAATCTTAGAGTTGAATTCAGATAGTTTCCTCTTTTTAGTTGCTATTTTAAAGTAACAAAGTGGTTCCTTATTATTGTATAAATAATACATGGTTGCAATATAAATTTGGCAATTAAAATATTAACATTTTTGTGTGATATTTCCTTTTTGCTGTTTTAAAGGTAATATATATGTATATATGTGTATATACATATATATGTAAAATCATATCACACAAATAGTTATCAATCCTTCTACTTTCACTTACTATTAACATTTGTTCATCAGATATTCATTGTGTGTTTTCATGTGTAAAGGATTGTATCAGGCCCTGAAGATACAATGCTTCCCACCCTTATTGAACTTATGGTCTAGAGTCAGAAGTGATGGGACAGTTATGATACTGTATAGAAAGCAAAGCTCTATGGCCCTCAGTCTGGTCGGGGAAGGCCTCTCCTGGTGCGCAATGGGGAAGAGCTGTGCTAGGCAAAGGGAACAGCATGTGTGCAGCATAGAGAGAATGAGGACAGGAGAAGATTTGATGGCTGATTCTAGAGATAACAGATTAAGTATGTGATTATTGAGTTTGTATTTCATTGGGAGACCAATAGAGACTTTCTTTTGAGTATATCAGATATGCTGATCAGACATCACTAGCCACAGTAATGGAGCATAGGTCCACTCCTTTGTATAATTATTAATTCTTCAAAATATGTTTGATTAATTACATAAAATTCATAAGTGAATGTACCAGAGAGCTCTATGGATTGGATGGCATGTGTTTCTGAAGTTAAAAGTCCTAGTAGGGAGAAAGCACAGCAATAAGTTGACAGGGTGCACAGTTAGCAACAATTGTGCTGGAAACTCATACCAACCAATTTCACACACTTCCTCTTTTTTCAGGTCTTTTTTTAGTTATCCCAGCTTAGCTCTTAATTACCATCAGTGAGTGTAGAAGAGAAAGGAAACAAATAACACCCTTCTTGAGAAGTTGGGCTATTTTAGGTCACAATTAATAGCCCTACCACTGAAGCTTTGAATTAGAAGTTCTATCAAGCTTCACACTAGTGTCATAAATTATTAAGCCTCATTTCTTTGGTTTGGGCATCAAAGAGCCCAAACATACGTTGGCTATCACTAATTATGCAAAGTTGTATCCTTCCTTTGCCATGTTATTTTCCATTCATTGATATTCCTCTTGCTATTTTGTCATCTTTACCATTTAACTTCCTCTCAAACTAAATTTTATGCATTAAGGAAACACCCTGTTTTCATGGTTCATAATCTCTTCCTAACGAAGCTGTGTACAACTAAGATATTAAAAGCCACATGAAAGTTAATAAATCTTCCAGAAACCTTAAACTAATAAGCTATCTCATCCTTGGTATCTTTTTAGTGTATTTTAAAATCCCTCCTAAGTCCTATTAAGATTCCACAGGCTCCTTTGTGCAGAAGGGAGATTGCCAGATAGAAGAGTCCTTCATTCACCTCCTCATTCACTCATTTGTTCAAGAAATATTTACTGAAGCATCTGCTCTGCTTTGTGATACACACTAATCTACCAGGATGTCCCTAAAGTCAAGTAGGACCCAGGTTCCAGTCCTTTTCTCAATCTTCAATCAAGAGTTTTAAAAGGGGTGAAAAAAAGGAAGGGATTAAAATGTACCAATCGTCAGATATAAAAACAGTCACAAGGCAGCACAGGGAAAATAGTCAGTAATATTGTAATAACTATGTACCATATCAGATGGGTGCTAGACTTGCCAGGGTGATCACTTCATCAGGTATATACATGTCTATGTTGTACACCTGAAACTATATAATATTGTATGTCAACTAAAATTGAAAAATTGAAGAAATATATTTTAAGGTAAAAAAAATTATTCAATGTTTTGAATACCTCAACAAAAAAAGATTTCTTTGTGCAACTTAGAATGGTGCCTCTATCACAGTGGCACACCTAACGTACCCCCAGAGCATCCCATTTTTAACACTCCCTTCCTCTCTATGACAAAATTACTTTTAGTCATAACCATGAAATAAAATAAATTATAGTTATGACTAGAAAAGAAGCACAGAAAATAAAAATGTTCTTTCTTCAAAATCCACTATATGCCAGTAAAAAATAAAAATAAAAATAAATATTACAGCTGTCAGAGGGGAAGACAGAGGAGGGAACTGGAGGAAAGAATGTGAAGAGATTAGCCAAAGAACATATATGCATAAACCATAAACACAGATAACACTGTGGTGATAGACAGAAGAAAGGGGGGGGGGACCTAGGGCTGGGTGGAGATGGGCAGGGGGTGGTGCAGAGAACTGGGGAACATTCACCTGGAATTACCAACTGAAGTCCAGCTGAGGAGGAGACATATCAAGGAAGGACAGAAAACACCTGGAGAACAGGGAGGGAGGGCAAGGTCATGAGACGGGTTGACCTAGCTTCCACGGGCATCAGGCCAAGAGTGAGGAGGGATATCTGGGCTACAAGAGGGTTATTTCTTGGAAAAGATGAAGGCCCGGAACCCAGGCTGGGCTCCACAGCCCAGAGCACCAGAGCCCAGACCAGCAGTCCACATAACATCTGGCCGTGAAAGTCAGCAGGGCCTCTGGTTATCCATGAGATCAGAACTGGTAGAACTGAGCTGGTTGGAAAGAAAGCCTCAGAGTTTGTTGTTGTTTTTTTGTTTTTGTTTTTGTTTTGTTTTGTTTTTTTGGGGGGGTGCCATCTTTGTTTTTCTTTTACTTTTACTTTTATTTCTTTTCTCTTTTCTCTTTTCTCTTTTCTCTTTTCTCTTTTCTCTTCTCTTCTCTTCTCTTCTCTTCTCTTCTCTTCTCTTCTCTTCTCTTCTTTTCTTTAACCCAGAGCCCAGGAGTTTTGTTAGCAGCTACTCACCTGAGGCTTTGGTGGAATGAGTGTGGTGAGGACTGAAGTGCCTAAGGAGAGGCTTGGGTGAGAAGCATTGTGGGGAGATGGGTAAAAGCAGCAGTGGGGAGTCCTGCATTCTGTTGCAACCCCCCTCCATTCACACACACACACACACACACACACACACACACAACTGAAACAGCCATTTTTCCTGAGAGGTGCTAGCTCAGTGGTTCTCAATGTAAAGTGGTTGCAGTAAAAAATAATAAATTATAGTTTATTGCCACAGGAGGGCATTTTGATTCTTAAGGGGGGCAATTCGAGAATGAATTGACAGTGATTCTTTTGCATTTCTTATGATTCTAGGGGCCTCATCTACAATATATCTATATATATAAAAGCCTAAGCAACTGGCCAACTGGCCAACTGGCCAACTGGCCAACTGGCCGGTAGCTATAACTCGCACTGACCACCAAGGAGCAGACGCTCAACACAGGACCTGCCGAGTGACAGCAACTTTGCACAGTGCCCCCTCACAGTCAGCGACTCTTCGGGAGATGTTGGGCTGCTGGTTTCAGCCCAATCCCTGCAGGCCAGGCCAAGGGATTCCAGTGGTGCATGAATCTGTGCACTGGGCCTCTAGTAAATATATATTGTGACATATTATGCATTTCAGTTCTCTCTTATATGTTTTGAAACTTTATTTGCTATTTTTTCATATAACTTCATATCATTATTTTTTAACAATTTCTTAGTGATTTCTTCCTCAGTATTTCAACTGTCCTTTCATTCTTTTATTTTTCTCTTTCACTGATGCCATGTTCTTTGGAAGCTTGTTTAGACCAAGTTAATGGCCTTTTAGGCTTCCTCCACATGAATAGCAGTTCACTTTTTGAATAATAAGAATTATATGTCACTAGGTGGAGAGTATCAGGATTTTAAAGATGCTTAGGGGGCATGGCCAAAAAAAGGTTGGGAACCACTGCACTAGCCCCTCCCAGAAGCTACAACACAGGAAAAGGAAAAAAAAACTGCTGCCATGGGTGATACAACCCACCACACCTCAGGAACCCTGGCTGCCACACCCTGCATCGCCAACTTTGCAGAGGAGACAGCAGGTGAGACCAAGCCTACAGGCTCGAACAGTCTCAGGAAGCATCAGGGACTGGAATGGGGTTGGGGCTGTCCACCCAGCTATCCCAAGAACCTGACTGTGCTTCCCCTACATGGGTCAGCTGATAAAAACTCCAGGTTTCCAGCAGGTCCCACTGGATGCATCGAACATCTCCACCCATGAGAAAACAGATATACAAATATTTAGCAAAAGAATATAGTGTAGCAGAGTTTCACATAAATCAAGTTTCACAAAAAATGTTTTTGTTTCTTGGAAATGAATCCAAGCAGTTTCCAAAAATCTTCACATTCCAAAAATTAGCATTATCTTTTATCTTTTCCAGAAAGTTTACTATAGATTTCTTCTATATATGCTAAAAACTTCCAAAATTTTTCTTCTGCAAAAATCAGAGCATTAACATTTTTATCACTTGATCTATTCCTTTAGCACTAGTGTATAGTTCTTGGGGAAAATGATTGAGGCATTCACACATTGCCCTTGGGGTTTCTTCTGGCAAAGTATGGCCAGCATCTTTTTTCATTTCTCTGCTTCTTTCTTCAACATTTATTGTACTTTCTATGTCAATATCACTTGTTTAAATTTTGTTGTTGCCAAGTTAAAGGCCTTCTTCATAAAATCTAAGGTGAACCTCCCAACTTCAAATTTGGTATTAATTTTTCAAAACTAGTCTTTGTGGTATGCATAGCTTCATACTGAGCTCTCCATCATCTCTGGGAAAGACTTTTGATTTGTCACCTACAGTCTGCAATGTATTTCATTGATGAAGTGAAATTACTGAGAATGAATAAAATTTGCCCATAACTTTAAAAATGTCACACATAGCCCAGACAGTGTGGCTCAGTGGCCTTGGGCGTCATCCCACAGACCAAGATGTCCAGGGTTTGATTCCCCATCAGAGCACATGCCCAGGTTGCAGGTTCAATCCACAGTAGGAGGTATGCAAGAGGCAGTTAATGGATGTCTCTCATCTATGTTTCCCTCTATCCTCTTTCTTCCTCTCTCTAAAATTAATTTTTAAAAAACAACATTTTTTTAAATGTCACACATAAAGAAACATTTCTAAATGAGTAAACTCTGCAAAGATGCAAAGAATGATTTGCAGAAGGCACTAAGAAGGACCTGATGCATTTCTTACAACTTTGCAGGGCCCCACCGTGAACACTGGTCAGAGTTGCAGTGCTGTCGTTCCTTGACCATGACAGAGGTTGATGTTCAGTCCATCCATAAATTGTTTCAAGATTTGCTTGATGCACTCATCAGCGATCTTCCCAGAAATAGAAAAGATGCCCAAATAACTATTTCAACCTGACCACCTTCATTATGGATATATCTGATCACTTCAAATATTTATCAGTGAGAAATATCAGGAGTGCTATAAAAATAATGCTAATGTAGTAATTAGCTTTTAAAAATATCTACCATTATTTTCAATTTGATGTAATTTCCCAGAAGATGAATTAATTTTGAATTTTGAATTTTAAAACTCTCTTCTAAAAGAATAGGATATTTAATTTTTACACAATGTTCCTTCAAAATTAGATTGCAACCTGAGGCTCTATCTACCAGTGTCAACAGATCTCCTTTGATTCCTGATTATGTATCTGCTCTTTAATCACAACGATTTTGTTTGGCTAAAAACATAATTAGGTCCAAATAATATTAAAATATTCACAATTTTTTCTTTCTCAGTTTATTTTCACTTTATGCAGTTTAGGAGTTTCCATTCTATAAGCAAGAGAAATATGATTTAGTTAGCTCACATTTGAGAACTTTAAAATTAAATTTCTTCAGGTTTCAAAGCCAGTCATGAATTGGATTTTGCATTTTTAAAATTTTATCTGTAAGAAGTCTCAAGAAAAAAAGGCAAATTTAAAAGAATTTTAGAAACCATTTATGTTCTCTGCACTTTGGGCACTTGGTAGACATTTATGAAACAATGATGTGTTGTGTCAACTTCCTATTTCATTCTTTTCTCCTTTTTGCTGAATAGTAGAGAAGGAACCATCTTTATAGTGATAGGCCTAGTTTTACTCTTACCCAGATTACTCAAGTCATATGCAGCTTGTATTGTCCCACCCCAGAAAAGTTTTATTTTCTTGATCCATTTTTAAGTTTTAAAAGCAACAATTAGTAATTAAAATTGAATAATTAACTTTAATATTAAAGATGTTATTTCAATTTTTAAAAATTCATGTATGAGTTCACGTTTACACTTACCAAACAAAAATATTGCACTTCACAGTTTACACTCTATTTTACTATTTTAAATTTTAACCACAAATAGGAACTCCAAGTGGTTACATAAAATGACAGAATTAAAGTGACTCAAATTCTTTCTTCTTCTCTGAAACCACCAAGCTATCAGTCATGGTTTGTTTTTAATCCCTGTTTGACCACAGGAATATGTAAGACCTTAGGGGCTATAGACACCAGCCACACTTGAGTGAACTTCAATAATTATGTACAATTAAAAACTTACTCAAGATCCATCCATGTTGTCACAAATGACAATATTTCATCTTTTTATGGCCAAGTGTTGTATTTTATAGTATATGTATACCACATTATCTTTATCCAATCATCTGTTGATGAACACATAGCTTGTTTCCATGTCTTGGCTATTGTACATTATGCTAAGTGAATAAGTCAGAGAGAAAAGGACAAAAAAATATTATTTTACTCATATGTGAAATATAAAAAAAGGAACAAACAATTTAACAAAACAAACAAAAATAAATTCATAGGTACAGACAACAGAATAGTGGTTACCAGAGGGAAAGGGGGGAAGGGGGAGGATGCAGTGGGGGGAGTGGATTAAATATATGGTGACAGAAGGAGATTAGACTTTGGATGGTGAATACAAAATAAAGTATATAGATGTTGAATTATAATATTATACATTTGAACAATGATACTTCAATAAATATAATTTTAAAAAACTTACTCTTGAAACAAATACATGTGTCTGAATTCTCTATGTGGATATCTTTATAATTACTTCTCCAAATCAGCTAGCAGACAATATTTATTAAAGGATAAGTAATGATTACACTTTTATGAGGTACTTAGACTAAACAAATTCATAGAAAATAAAATGATAGTCATCAGGGTCTGGGGGAGGAGGAATGGAAAGTTAATGTTTAATAGGTACAGAGTTTCATTTTTGCAAGATGAAAATAGTTCTGTAGATGGATTATGGTGATAGTTGCAAAACAATGTGAATGGGCTTAATGCCACTGAACTGTACACTTAAAATGGTTAAAATTGTAAACTTCACATTTTATCTGATATAATTTATCACAATTTAAGAAATAACTAACTTCTTTAAAAAACAAAAAGTACTTGGAAATAGAAAATGGCGGCCGAATAGACAGTGTCATGCACCTCCTCCTAGAGCCAGGCCAGAAAAGCAACTAAATTGGAGAACATTCACCCTGAATTAACAAATTAGACACAGCTGAGGAGACAATTTCCAATAAGGAAGGGCAGAGGACGCCTAGAGAATGCCGCTTTCCAGCCATAAGCCATGTGGAATCACAACTGAGCCCGGGCAGTGAGTGGTGCAGTAACTCCCGGCAGGCTCCCAGGCTTCTGCAGGGAGTGCGTGCTGCCAGGATGAGCTCCTGTACCAGGCCTCCTCACCAGCCCACTTGGATCTGGCTCCAAGATCCCATAGTGAGTGAAAGCCAGGGGGAACTATGTGCCTCATACCCATCCCAGACCCCAGAAGCATGCTTCTAGCCTAACTTGGAGCCACTAGGCACCCACTCCACCCCAATCCCTGGAAACTGCTGCCAGGACAGCTGGGAGCAAGCCAGAGCACACCCTGCTCCAGGCCACAGGAGAGCGTGGATTGTGCGACCAAGAGCAACCTGTACAACCCAAAGCAACTGGTGCCCGCTCCACCCCAGCCCCCTGGACAGCCCTACTGGGGTGACCCAGAGCAACCCATGCCCACTTCACCCTGGCCCAGGAGGGGCAACCCAGAGCAACCCAGCACACATCTCACTCAGGGCCACAGAGGAGCTCTGACTGTGCAACCAAGAGAAACCCACACCCACTTCACCCCAACCCCCAGGAGAGTCCTGCAAGGGCCATCTGGAGCAACCCAATGCACACTTCACTCCAGGCAACAGGAGAGCTCGGACTGAGCGACCCAGGACAACCTGACCCACTCCACACTGAGGAGGGGCTAATTGTAGCAACCCAGCATGCATCTCACTCTCGGCTACAAGAAAGTGAAGACTGTGCAACCCAGAGCAACCAGCGCCCACTCGACGCTGGGCTCAGAGTCTTGCTACCAGGGCAACATGGAGTAACCCAGCATGCACCCCACTCAGGCCATAGGGGAGCTCTGACTGTGTGACCCAGAGCAACCTGCACCCACTTCTCCCTGGGCCTTTGAACAGTCCTGCAGGGACTACCGAGAGCAACCCAGCACATGCCTCACTCCAGGCCACAGGAGAGCACTGCCAGGGCGATGAAAAACAAGCCAGTGTGTCCAATCAGGGGCCACAGGACCACACTGCAAATGTGCTGCCAGAGGGACCCAGGGTACCACCCTGCCATGGGTGCTCAAAACAGCCATCAGCCCCTCAGCCAGCCTGGCCAGGCACCCCAGGGGGGACCCCTATCCTGAAGGGGCTGTGGCCAGCCTGCAAAAGCCATCAGCCCTTCACCCAGGCTGGCCACACCCTCATGGGATAAGGGTCCCGCTGGGGGGCTTGGCCAGCCTGAAAACTGTCATCCACCACTCACCCAGGCTGGCCAGGCACCCCAGAAGGAACCCCCACCACCCTGAAGGGGGTGTCGCCAGCCTGCAAACAGCCCTCAGCCCCTCACCCAGACTGGCCAGGCACCCTAGCAGGACCCCCCACCCTGAAGGGGCTCTGGCCAGCCTGCAAACAGCCATCAGCCCCTCACCCAGGCTGGCCAGGTACCCCAGGGGGGAACCCCACCCTGAAGGGGCTGTGGCCAATCTGCAAACAGCCATCAACCCCTCATCCAGGCTGGCCAGGCACTCCTATATAATAAAAGGGTAATATGCAAATTGACCTTAACAGCAGAATGACTGGGAATGACTGGTCACTATGACACACACTAACCACCAGAGGGCAGATGCTCAATGCAGGAGCTGCCCCCTGGTGGTCAGTGCGCTCCCACAGGGGGAGCTCTGCTCAGCCACAAGCCAGGCTGATGGCTGCCAGTACAGAGGTGGTGGTGGTAGCCTCTCCCACCTCCTCAGCAGCTTAAGGATGTCTGACTACAGCTTAGGCCTGCTCCCCACTGGCAAGTGGACATCCCGGGCTGCCAGAGCGATGTCTGACTGCCAGCTTAGGCCCAATCCTCCAGGGAGCGGGCCTAAGCCAGCAGGTGGTCATCCCCCAAGGGTTCCCAGACTGCGAGAGGTCACAGGCCGGGCTGAGGGACCGCCCCCCTTCCCGAGTGCACAAATTTTTGTGCACCGGGCCTCTAGTAAATAAATAAATAAACAAATACAAAATGTACTTATGTGCTCATTTTAAGCTTATATATAAGGATAGGCATAAGTAGGCTTACAGTTGTAATACAAATAAATAATACAACAATGATTAAATAATAATACAAGAATAAACACTGTTTCACATATCATAATTGTAAACCTATCTTTCCCCACCTTGTGTGTTATGAAAAGTCAGCAGTGGCAACAGCAATTCTTTAGAATTTAGACCAACAAAATATTTTTTTCAGAAAGAAGTGTTACCACTGACTTGGGTGTAGTAACAATTAAAAGCACATCAACTTTTCATTGCTTTGATTATTGTTCATGAGTTCTCTATAGACAAGTCACCCCTTATCCCCTATGCTCAGGAGGACAGCTCCCACGTCCCCATCCTTGGTATGCCACCACTCTACCCTTTCAAGGTTATAACCTTGATCACCCATGTTAAGATTTGAAGAAATGATTAAGTAGTGGGTTTTCCCCAATCTGAACATATTCCAACTGAAGCCCATCACCTCAGTTCCCACCTTTGCCCTATATGATTACCCATCATCTCTCCTTGCTTTCTCTGTCAAACTCATTGCCATCTCTCTGTCACTCTGACTTGAAAACTGGTGTTTACCATCAGCTTGTTCCTCCCTCTTACGCCCAATATGCAACTTCTACCAATTTTTCCTTTGATGCACATCCTACCACTGACTATACCCACTACCCTATTCAAATCTAGCCTTTTACTACTCTTTTTCCATATTTATTCAACAGTTTCCCTGAACCCAATTTCCTTTTTTTATAAAGTGGATTTATTGTTCTGCCTAGGTTGATCTTACTGCTTTCATCTCAAAACCTTAATAGCAATCTCTTTCCTGCCACACCAAGAGGAAATTGACCTGCCTGTTATTATGGCCCTTCAAAGTATGACCCCACCCATTTACCAGAATTTCATACAACCCTTTAACTTCTGTTGGGTCAAGATGACCCCCTCAGTGCTCCACAAACTTGCCTTGCTCTTCCTGTCCCTGTTCACCCGTCTTTCCTCTGCCCAACCACATCCTACTCACTTCGCAAAGTCTCTCCTGATGCTATTACCTTGTGCAAGCTATATCATCTCTCACATAATTTTAAAATGCGGCAGGAGAAAGACCTAAGCCAGGTGTTCTCTGAAACCCTGTGCCAGACATCTTCCAAAAGCCCCTCAATATATGCTTTCCTTATGGAGCTCTTACCTTCTAACTCCTTCTTTAAAATCATTGTTCTTTTCAAGGTGACCTCTTCTACCTGAAGAGGTCCTTCTGAGTTCAATAAGCACTCTCTCCCTTAAGTCTCTCCAACCTGGAGTTGCTAAGAGTTCTGCTGTACTAGCCCAGAGCTATCAAATTATCCCCAGTGGTTCTTCTACATAGCTATCTCTGGAAAGGGTGCCACTATGAATAAATTTTTCTCAGATTACCTTATCTCTTGAGTAGGATACTCTAGAATACCTTCTCTTGAATGCCACATCTCTTTTCTCTTGGAACTCTGTCAGATCCCACTTACACACCTCCTCATAGTCACTTGAGCCCACTTGTCTGCTGTGTCCTTGGTTGCTTACTCATGGAGACCCCCACCAACCACTGCCCTGTGCAACAGCTGCCACCACCACATCTGCCAGCACTGACTATCTCCAAGCTTCCACCAGGGAAGTACGAGCTCCAACATAGCCTCCATTGCCCTCGTTCTAGTGCGACCTACAGCAACGCTGATGACAGGACCCAAGCAGTTCTGTTCCCTCCCCTCCCTCAATAATGGATTTGTCTGAGGTGCTAAACTGAAGCACATAGAAACTGGATTCCCCAAAAACTTCCCAAAGGTGTCTGGAGACATAACCCAGACGTGCAGGGAAGCTAACACTCATGGGAAAACCTTGACCAAAGAGGCAGGATATTGGTGGGAAGAAAAGATGAATCCCTCTCCCTTCCTCCCTTCAATGGGCTGGAAGTTGTTGAACATGGTGTTCTATATGGCCTCACTGAAGATATTTTATGTGACTCACCAAACAGCTGTCTTTTCCTAAAGTAGTGGTCACGTCAGTAAGACATCACCTTTTATTTGCTTCACTTCCTTCTTTCCTCTCATCCCTCTTCTCTCACTCTCACTGCCCTAGGACGTACCTCCGATAAAACATTAGCTCTCACCTTTGCCTCATGCTCCATTTTCTAGGAAGTCCAGTCTAAGAAAGACCCCAGTTAGTGTGGATTCCTTCCAGCTCTTATTCTTTCAACTTTGTATTCTGTGTGTTCTCATATGCCACACAACTATGTCTTTAGTTACACTGAATGACCTGGTTGCTATATTTATGGGTTCTGATCTTATTGCACAACCAGTCTGTAAACCCTTTAAGCTCTAAAACCATATTCTATACAGTTATGTTTGTGTTAAAAAAAAAAAGTTATGCCCCAGTAACAAACATTTTAATTCAAGTAATTTCATGTCTTGAGATAGAAATAATATAAGAATGATAGGATTTTCACCATAACAATTTTGGTAGAAAATTTCTTTCTTCTCTTCCCTTCAGTGACAAGAGGAAACAGTACAGTTTAGTGAAAAGGGCATGAGCTTTTGCGTCAGAGGGACCTGGGTTCCTACCTCAGGTTTGTACAAGTGGTGTGTCCTCACATTACTTACCCAACCTCTCAGAGTCTCAGTTCCATAGTTTATACTTACATATGCATAAGTGTTTACCACACTGTCAGTCACAATATTAGCACTCAGTAAATATGAGATTCCATTTCCTCTGTGGTTGTTCCCTTGCTTGACAATATGGCATTTCATATGACAATGGCTCAGTGACACTTTGGCCACTTTTAAGTGAATAGACTTTGTAAATCCTGCCCAGGCCCGGGCTCTGGCTTACAGAAGACAGGTCTGATCCACTCTGGCCATTATTTTCTGAGCTTCAGCACCAAGTAAATGACAAAAGAAACTAGCATTCCCCAACACACCTGCCAACTCTAAAGTTAAGGTTCTATTTAGGACATCTGGCATCACTTTGATGAATTCACAATTTACTGTGATTCTATTCATTCCAAACAGAAATAATAATGCAGTTTACATGAAAAAAACATGTAATTCCCACAGTTAGCTTATTGGAATATGACTATCTACCCACAGCTGCACCCCACAGTTCTTCCGCACATGGCTTTCCATTCAGTTTTTGAGCAACATTATTTATCCACTCACTTCAACAAGGAGCTCATGACTTTATTTTCTTCTACCAAACACTATCAATTATTTTCCTTTAATATCACATAGATTTTGCCTCCACATGTAGAATCCCTTCTCGCTCCATCCTTTCCCCCATAGACACATCCACAAAGATCACAGCTCATGACATCAAATGGAGACAGGATCCAGGCTCTCGGTATCAACAGAAGAGAAACTTGATCAGTTAGTCAGATAGTTCCTATCAGTTCCCCACACCCCAATGCTAACACAAGTGTGAGAGGTTGTCTTGCTTCTGCTCTGGGATTTCCCAGTCCCTTGATAGCTGAAAATGAAACAGTAAGCAGCAAACAGCAGTGTGGTCTGGTGGCAAGATCCTGACATTAGAAGTCAAGGGCTTTGGTTTCCATCCCTGCTCTGCACACGATTAAATTTGGATCTTAAGCAATTCCATAAACTTGTTGCCCTTTCATTTATTTCCTATAAAATGAATCTTAAATATTTCAGTGGCTGCAAACAAATTGAGAAGCCATCCCCTTTTATTTGCTTCACTTGCTTCAATTTCCAGAGGAAGAAAAGCAAAGAGGAGAACCCTTCCACTCCCTTTACTGCAGAAATTGAGGGAGGGGGAGGCTTTGTTTAAGACCAATGCAAAATTCAGGTTAAATAAAATTGCTCTTATTGAAGAATTTCCTTCTGTAATCACTAGGACATATTATGTCAAAAAATAAGATGTAAAACTATGTATCAGTTATGCCACCATGTATGCATTGTGTTGTTTGACAAAGAAGGGTATTATAGAATCACATATGCTTGCATGTGCTCAGATCTTTGCTTGTAGCAACTGCTTCTGGAGACAACTGGGAATGGGGCGGGGGGGGAGGGGGAGGGCGGGTGCAGGCGTGGTCAGGAGTGAGAGTCAGAGGCTAAAGAGGGGAATGAGGAAGGCACTTGACAAATCTCTTGTCTGATGGCCAAATGAGAAAAGGAACTTTGGGTTTAGCGAGAAAGTCTGAATTAAATACCTTGTTCTTTCTCTTTCTTTCCTATGTAGCTTCATTAAGATAGAAACAATTGGGGCTTTCTTGCTCCCTGGCCCTGACAAGGACTCAGAAATAAGATCACATGGGAAAGTTGTAAGAGGTACGGGGTGTCTCCTAGGCCTGAGTCACCACCCAGCCCTCTGTCCTATTTGGGAGCAAAACTTTAGCAAGACCCGAATTTCCAAGCAGAAGAAATACCTAGGCATAAAAGGGGAGGGGAACTTAAATGTAGGGTTATGCCATTTCCTTTTGCCATAGCAAGACCTTGTTGGCCTCAGGCAGTGCTGCCCTGTAACCTCCATTATCATCAGGGCTTGGGGCTCACAGTCCCCACAGTTCACACAGACGTAACCGGGAGTCAACTCACCTTCTAGCCCAAGCTTTCTGTAGTGCCCATTAACTGTCTTTTTCCTTAAAATATTGTTCGTCCTTCATCTCCTTAATGCTTGGAAAAATGTTAATTAGTCTCAGAAGAGTAGTTTTAATAGAGTTTATAAATGGATCACTATAATGGGGCAATCAATGAAGCACAAGACAATCTCTACTTTCTGAAATTCTGCATTCATGTGGGAAAGAGAGAACTGCAGTACATTAAGCTTCATAGAGAGGAAACGTAGCATGAATTAATTAAAGGAAATAATAATAGCCAACATTTTTAGAGCAATCTATATCTCTTCTAATTTTTAGTGTTATCCATACAATTACTAGTCCAACTCAGGGCTTTTCCACGGACTTGGAGCTGAAATGAGAGAATGCCATGCTTTCCAATGGACTTCTCAGTTTGTAGTTCCAGTTGTCTTCCCTTGTACAATCACCAGAATTAACAGGATCTCATTAAATCAGCTATTGTGCTCTGGGCAGCCAGATAGCCAATTTTTATCACCTCTATCTGTAATTTCTGATGAAACAGATGTCTCAGGATTGGTTAAGTACTCAGAACTTATCCCAGCACTGAAAATAAATGGAGCAGATGTTTTTTTTTTCCTTATGTGTGGTGTTTCTGAGTGCTCACCTCTTATTTTGAAGTGAGACAAGAAATTTCCCATATCTCAATTAAATATAGATAACATAGGAAGAAATTGTTGTCAGTCCTTCTAGAGGGGCGAGACAAGTCCAGCTTTTAGGGGCAGCTGCTGCACCCAGGGCTGAGGGCCTTTATGCAGCGGAGTAAAAAGTGTGATTGCATGATGCCCTGTGCACACTCATACCCTCCTCAGAGAGAGCCCAGCAGAAATCCCACTGAGGGTGCCTGCAGATTAGTACAAATGTACTTTGTATAAGTCTTCTTTGCATGTCTC
Source organism: Myotis yumanensis (assembly GCF_028538775.1). Taxonomy (NCBI): domain Eukaryota; kingdom Metazoa; phylum Chordata; class Mammalia; order Chiroptera; family Vespertilionidae; genus Myotis; species Myotis yumanensis. The sequence continues at coordinate 103,093,514 of NW_027223752.1, forward strand.
CTCAATTTGGCCCAAAGTGAACTTATGAAACCTAATATGAATGCCCAAACCATGTTATTGTAATCGTCATTTTTTGTGCATTTCAGATTAAATTGACATTCAACAATTTAGCTCACAGGCAAAAGGTAAAACTGCAAGTAAATGCTTGGCCAATAACATCTTTTTGGAAACACACAGGCCATATATTAAAACAAAGAACCTTTTAACAATTCCATAATAGAATGTGCTTACTTTTTGCAGGGAATGGAGAAAGAAGGGCTAGAACCCATTAGTTGTGTCCACTGCAGGGGCCAGCATGGTTCTTTGCCCAGATTAGGTTCCCAAAAGGTTTTAACCTTCCACTAAATAGCCTGCTCTCCCACTGGGTGCTGTCCCTGCTCACTGTCTACAGGGCTTGGCCCTGGACCTATGGCATCAAGCAATCTCCACTCCAAATCACATTGCAGACCATAACAAAAATTCCTCAGGTTCTCTAGAAAACAATGGCTTTCAGACTGAGTTGCCACATAGAAATTTGCTCTCAATAGAAGATTGGCTTCAGCCCTGACCTGTTTGGCTCAGTGGATAGAGCATCGGTCTGTGGACTGAAGGGTCCCAGGTTCAATTCCGGTCAAGGGCATGTATCTTGATTGCAGGCACATACCCAGTAAGCAGTGTGCAGGAGGCAGCTGATCAATGTTTCTCTCTCATTGATGTTTCTAACTCTCTATTCCTCTCCCTTCCTCTCTGTAAAAATATAAATAATTAAAAAAAAGATTGGCTTTCAGCCTGTCACCTGATGGACATGCACCAGGGAGGAACACAGGGGGGTGAGAGAAATCAGTCCCACTGATTTCAGGTCCCACTGTGGTGCTTAGTGATGTGTCAGATAGCAATGTAAACTTAGCTCTAAGGGTATAGATGCACTGGCTGATCCCCATCTCTCCAAGGCTGGGAAAATCCCCTTGGGCCCAGCACATTGCTGGCAGACGGTCTTCATCATCTGTTTCAGGCTCTTTTGCTGATCTCCAGGCAAATACAAGTGGGTGATGATAACCAGAAGACACTCTAGCATTGGCCTGGTGACCTCCAGCAAGCATGTCTCCATCTATCTCATAAGGGGCTGAGACCAGATGATCTCTGAGGCCCAATTTGGAAAGGTCCCATCTATTTTCCATAATGCATCCCAATGCCACCACACAATCAGAAACCTTGTTGCCTGCAGCAGGTGGGCAGATTTCAGGATGCGATTATTCTGTCCTAGATACACTCAAGCCTGGCAGTCTCACTGCTCATCGTATCAGAAGGTGAGTGATGGCTTTCCTCAGAACCCACTCAGGGCTTCATTACTTCTCTTAAGCTGATTCTCCAGCTTGTGACCTAACCCAGCTTTAACTCTTGGCTTCCAAGGTCAACAGCTCTGCAAATTCTCAGTGCACAGGTCCAGCCCTGAACCTCCCCTCACAGCTCTCATGACTACTTTCTCAGCCACCACCACCACCGGTCACATCTTGGGGAAAAAAACGCCAATTCTCCACAACTGCCCCAATTTCTTTAAAAGGAATAGTATTTTCCAAGTGGAATTTGTTAACTAGAACTCAATTCATATTGGCTATTTAGATTTTTGTAAAAATCATCAAAAGTTGTATACCTTGACCCAGATCTAGGTTTTGTTGGGCCTGATCAGGGATAATATGAAAGTGGGCAGAGGGTCTCGGAGGGGGCCCTGCAAGTGAGAACCCGAAGCGGAAGCTCCATTAACTTTGTGGTTAAACCACCTCACCCTTATTTAGAGACTTGAATCCCAGTGGGGGCATTATGCTTGCTTTGCAGTGAAATGATCTATCATTTATAAGCAGCATAGCATAAGAAATATGAACGATGAAGTCAGAAAGATCTGGGTTCAAATACCAGCTATTGCTTTACTTGCTCTGCTCTCCCCTCTGAATAAAACCAGAGGTAACAACACATCTTTCACATGTGTGTTGTGAAGATTACAGGTCTGGCGTGTGTTACATAACACATGTGAAAGTATAATACTATTCACTCAGTGAATGATGGACCCATTCAACAGTTTCCATTAGAATTTGGTGTGCATGACTGAAATCTACCTTGTACAAAGACAACTTAGTTATTAACTTGGCAAACACTAATAGGCATGGAGCATGCAAGTATATATTCACGGCAATACAAATGTAGAAAAATAAGATCCAAAATAGAACCAGACTTAGCCTGAACTAGTGGCTTATAATTTTTTTACCTCAATATACCGAAGGGACACACCCCAATCCAGATGACAACAGCTTGATACAATGGCAATAGAAGAGGAGCGTACATACAATTTGCAAAGCTTTCAAGTATTTTTTGCCTCCGAATGATACATGTTCTCCTCCAACCTATATCCCCACCCCTGGATCCCACCTTCAGTCCAGGGTTAGAATAACACCTTTCACAACAATTAAGGCAAAATATTGAATTTATTCAGTTGATTTGACCAATCATATTGGATAAAAGTGTCGGTTTCATTTGCATGATGTAAAAACATACTTTAAGTAGATATAGTCACATATTTTACAATGTTAAAAATATATATATGAAAGACTCATGAAGGCATTTGATATAAAACATACATAGTATGCTATTTTAATATACAAATGCTTAAAAGAAAATAGAGTCATAAGAGTTACAAAAGTAGCATCAGTAAGAATTGACAAGTTTCCAGTTTTCATAAGGTCACATTCTCATCCGTTGGGATGTACAGAAATTATGTGGTTTACACAGTTTTATCCACATTCAAAACATCATGTTTTAAATGTTTTAAGCATAGCATGTACAGTACAAAATGTTTCCATAGGAACATAACAGAACCCATCACTAGTGGCCTGCTGTCAGATGGCTTCTCACTAGTCAGTTAGCCATTTGCAAGACACTAGTTCAGCTTATTACTACAATATTCAAGTTGCTCTATTCACCCAAAATATAATGACTTTAATTTAAACTAGAATCTACTGACAAAGGCCCAAACAGTTGGCGTATAATATACACTAATATATACAAAACAACTATTCTGAGTTAAATGAAGTTCCCAGACTTAATTTAGAACCAAGAATAGTAATTTTAGGCTAATATATTATTCTTATAATTGGTATTTTTACAATTTTGAGCAAAGTGCACAGTGAATGAAATCAGTCACCAGAAATGATCCTTCTAGGAACACTTAATTCCTCCCCTTGAGTCACCCCATCAGAAAAATGAGAACTTTTAGACCTGGTAGATAGGGCAGCTCCACAAATAAAACACACAGGAGCCATTGGAGTCACATTCATCAGTCATGGGAGCCCACAATGCCAGCTAATAAATGGCACAATTCACTGGACAGAGCCCCTGTGTAGAATCAGCAGAACTAGCTTCCAGGAGACAAAAGCTGAGTATTAATTTAGAGCAAACAACAATCAGCCATACTCTAACGTTGGTGGACCCCGGACAAGGTTGAAATAGCCGGCCAGGGCTCCAAGGTCTATGTAGAGAGAACGTTGTCTCTTTAGCATCTCAGATTCTTCAGTACTTCCTGTGCATGAAGAATCTGAAAAGGGAAACATTGAAAAAATAAAATAAATGACCAGGAAACGTGTTCAATAATAAATACTTGTTCCTTCTACAAAAAAAAAAAAAAGTAACAGGTTGGATCTAATGAAGTAGCATTCAAGCACTGGTTTTAGTAAAGAGCTACAGAGGTGAACACCATGGGCTAATCTGTGTCAGATTTCATACACAAAAAAGTTTTTTAAAAAAAGAGTCAATGTAACAAGAAATTAACTAGAATTTCTGGCATGTTTTCCAACATCCTAGATGATACACTTTAAATATGGAAAAAGTCAGACAAGATGCAGAAAGGCAAACAAGCATTCCAGGCCTGACATCTGGGTTTGGATCTAAACAGATTAAGAATGACACAGATTTTAATAACAAAAATATTGTTTTTGTTATTAAAATAACAAAACCCCTCTCCACCCTTATTCAATGCTCCTGCAATATGTACTGATCTTCCTAAATGGGAAAGATGCATAGCTGACAAAGAGATTTTAAGCACAGGAAGAGAGAAATGCAAATTGACTTCACACTCAGTATTTTATGTGGGCAGAGTAGTGCCATGATGTTTCCAATCAAGGACTGGCATGGCTTACCATAACTCAATTTAACAGAACCCCAGTCTTTACCAGCAGCAAAACTATCATGCCTGATTTGCTTTTAAAGGCATATGATATTCTCTGTAGCAAAAAAAGCAAGTTAGAGGCACTTCTCAATGAGTGTGTTGCCAACATTTGCACTAAAAACCTGTTATAACTTGCTGGTAAATTAGCCATTTTTTAAATGCTTTTGCTCACATTCTTCCTGAAATTTCTTAAACAATTTATGGCACTCACGAAATCCTTTCTTTTTTTCAAGTGCTTTCATCAGTTCCATCAGTGGTGTGATGTAGACAAAAAGGAGGGAAGCCAGAGGCAGTGCACACAGCAGGGTGTCTGTACCTGCAATGTTCTCAGGAAGTTCCAACTCCTTCCTACTCAGCAGCCTCTTCCGCTCAAAGAGGGCAGAATCCAGGCTCTGACAGCGCGGCTGGTCCTCTCTGGGAGGGTTCAGGGCCTCATGTTTTAGTAGGTCTGCTGCCCTGGGGCGGTGATTGGGGTTCCTCTCCAGGGCAGCTTCTATCAGCTCTCTCATGCCGGGACTGCAGTCATCCGCAATATCCTCTAGTGGAGGGGCCTGTTTGTGGATCTATCAACAAACCAGCCATCTTAGCATCAATATATGAAAACATCCCCTCAATAGGAAAAGTATTTTAGTAACATGACCTGGGAAGTCACTGGTTTCCTACCTCCTGGCCTGTAGCAAATACAGCTTATACCCTGAAACAAGTTGCCCTTTAATTTCCTAAGGACACCGAATTAAACCCATCTTTTGATTCAGTGCAAAGATACATGCTAGGTTTGAATAAACAGTGACATCTTTATATCTCAACAGTGGTTCAAGGGTCACCACGGTATCTGCTCCATGGGGAGGTATCTGCTCCCGAATCTCTCCACAATAAAACAGGAGCTGCATGTTTCACTACATGCCAAGCTGGCATGGGGATCTATAATCTAATACCTTCTTTTTCTTTTTTTTTTTAAGAGTTCAAACAACATTTACAACTGCTTTGGCTCAAAGATTTATGCTACTTTGAGGCTACTAAGTGGCATTTTATTATTACACTAGAGGCCCGATGCACGAAATTAGTGCATGGGTAGGGTCCCTAGGCCTGGCTGGTGATCAAGGCCAATCGAGGCCTTCCAGCTGCTGGCCGGGGCCTTCCCTCCCTGGCTGCCAGCTGCTGGCCAGGGCTTTCCTTCATTCTGTGCCACCCCGTGGTGGTCAGCGCACGTCATAGCAAGCAATCAAACTCCAGGTCTCCCAGTTGAATTCCCAAGGGGACACTATGAATATTAGCCTTTTATATATATAGATGTCTAACAGAATAGCATATAATTGATGCCCAATGTACATTTTAGTAAGTTCCCATTAAAATAGCAATGCCTTCTTTGTGAGAATGGGGCTTCCTCATTGGGTCACTAGCTCACTCCCATCCACTCAGAAAAGAGTGCAGCACTCCTGAACAGGTGGAAACCGGCCCAGCTCAGCCCTCATTGACCCCCACTTACTATGTACAGGTAGGAGGGATAAGCTGAGCGAGGGTAGCGCTTCACCCAGGGTGGGGTGCCCGTCTGCATGTGGATAAGCGTGGTCCCCAGGCTATAGATGTCGGCTTTGGTTGAATGGCCCCTGCACAGGATCACCTCTGGGCTCATGTAAATCTGAAAAAGAAGCAGGAAACATCAGTCTGACTCCCCTTGCTTGTCTGGGTTTCCATTTCCCTAATCCAGTTCTGGAAGCTGGCTCATCCACTGGTACTATATCTATTGCACGCTTCATCCCTTCATGAGAGTGCCATTGCTGTGTCCCATGAGCTAAGGAGAGTAACAGTCACCTGGGACCCGGTACATCAAAGTTCTGCAAAGCACTGATGCATGTTTCTGCTAAAACACCAGTTCCTTTCATATTTAAATGGACACTACAAATATTCTTCTACACCTCATGTTTGTCACTAAATTGCAGTAATAAAATTTAAATAATAAAAGTCAGCAAAGTCCACATGGTATTAACACTGATCACTTGGAAGAGAAGAACTTTTAAAATGCAGTATTTTAAATATGATCCTAATTAGTCATTTCTATGAGCTACTTATTATTTCTACCTTCCACGTAGCTCAGTGACCAAATATTCAAGGCCTTGTTAACACTGTGAAAATTCAATTTAGTTTCCCGAGTTGCTGCTGGGAAAGTAGGGCTAGGTTTAAAAATAGTTTCTCTAAGAAGTGTTTGTTTCTAAACCTAAAAAAGAGAAAACAAGAACAAACACTGGTGCCCAATGATCTGGATTTGTGGCTGGTCCAGGCATATCCTAATTAATAATATTTAACTTCAAGGAATTTTCATGCTGCCTGTTATTTGAATATTGAGAAGGGGGTAAGTGTTCCCAGAATACATCCTATATAATAAAGAGCTAACATGCAAATGGTTGTCACACCCTCGTGCCCTCGCGCCAGGGCCAGGGAACCTGAGGCCGTGCCCCCTGCCCGGCGGAGTTTGATGGGGTACCTGAGGCTGCACACCCCCCCCACCCCCGGTGTCGGGCCAGGGGACCTGAGGCTGCGCCCCTGCCCTGAGGGGCTTGACAGGGGTGGGGCCAGCCAGGTCTGGGTCTTGCACAATTTCAAGGCGAGCATGGGTGGGCAAAGACTTCACTCTGGGTCCTGCAGTGCTCCCCAGACTCTAACAGGAGGGAGATTTTCATATACATTTTACTAATTTTCTTTCCTCTCTGACACTTCTATTATAGAGAAAGGGCAAATAGCAATATTAAAATATTTCCTGTAATTAATTCCCTTTTAATGTGCACAAATTTCATGCACTGGGCCACTAGTTTCAGAATAAAGAAGTAAAGAACTGGCTTACAAAAACAGGAGAAATTGACCAGTTTCCTCATCCAAACCCTGCTCAACTTCTTTCTACAACACATTTCTGGGCTGGCTTGCTTTTCATCTATCATCTATCTATCTATCTATCTATCTATCTATCATCTATCTGTCTCTCCATCCCTCCCTCTCAGCAAACTGGCCAGCCAAGCTCCTTGTTCTCAAACTTCCCCTGAAGCAAAAACAGATCCTAAAAGACTTTTTTACTAAGTATAATCACAAAGTTATACAATAAATGCAGTGGGGAGAATTAACTGTCAGTAGGGGATGCCCACTTCCTCCCTGCAATAGAAGGATTAGGCAAAATATGTACAATTGGTGAAACCAACAGCAGCTGTGCAATAGGGCTCTGCAGACTCCATGTGACTACACATTTGGGGACAGCAGTGTCCTGTCCACCTGGTGACCTGGCTGTGATCCCTCAGACAGATCACTCAGAGCTACATGGCTCAATGGCTCAGAGCTCCTGCTTCCTCAAGTTCAGTAAGAGCCAGGGCAGCAGGGTAAGGTGATCAAAGACTCTGCAGGCTGGCTGACTCAAGACATGAAACAGGCCTGGTGGGACCTGGGTGAGGCTCTCTGAGTAGCACGCCCTCAGACATGGGCACTGACACAAAGGAACCTAGATGTCATGTCAGGGGTCAAGGCACTCACCTCTCAGCACATTTATTACAAAGGGAAAGAGACGTGTGTGTGTGTGTGTGTGTGTGTGTGTCCACACATATGATGATTACATATTAACTTACATGAAGACCAAATACCAAATCAGAAGAAAATAAACTTTTTTTAAAGGACCATGTTATGTGATTCTAATTAGCTATTTACATTTATTATTTATTCTTTCTCTGCACTGTGTAATTAAAAACAATAAATTGAATATATACCAGATTAACCCTGTATACAAAGGTGGGCAAAAATAAGTTTATAGTTGTAACACAAATAAATCCTATATAATAAAGAGGCAATATGCAAATTGACCGTCACTCCAACACACAAGATGGCCATCCCCATGTGTTCAAAGATGGCCACCACAAGATGGCCTGCAGGGGAGGGCAGCTGAGAGGGACCAGACCTGCAGGGGAGGGCAGTTAGGGGTGACCGGGCCAGCAGAGGAGGGCAGCTGGGAGGGACCAGGCCTGCAGAGGAGGGCAGTTAAGGGTGACCGGGATGGCAGAGAAGGGCAGTTGGGGGTGACCAGGCCAGCAGGGAAGCAGTTAGGCATCGATCAGGCTGGCAGGGGAATGGTTAGGGGGTGATCAGACTGACAGGCAGAAGAGGGATCTGGCCTAAATGGGCAGTCAAACATCCCTCGAGGGGTCCCAGATTGGAGAGGGTGCAGGCTGGGCTGAGGGACAACCCACCCTCCCCCCATGCACAAATTTTGTGCACCAGGCCTCTGGTATTATAATAATGAATAAATAATAATATAAGAATAAACTCTGTTTCACATACTCACAACTATAAACCTGCTTTTGAGAGAGAGAGAGAGAGAGAGAGAGAGAGAGAGAGAGAGATATCAAACACAGGTGACCAGTGTCTGCATTGAGGAACTATGTACAGGTAGAAGGGACAGGCTGATCGAGGGAGAGCTTCACCCAAGGTGGGGTGCCTGATTCCATATATTGCAGGAATCAAAAATCATGTGCAGCTATGAAGTAGCCAAGTGAACAAGTTCTAAGAAAAGCAAATGTGCATGCTTGACTTTGACTCACTACCCCTTATTGGCTCTTTAGAATGAGGTTAAAAACAAGCTTACTGAAAGGTTTCACTGGTGACATCGCAAACTTGCTCACTGTCAAATTTCTGTTCCTGAGTACCATATAGATATTAAAGTGCAGGTTGATTAGAAGAGAGTTTATAACTATAAACACTAAACACCAAAGCCAGTTTAGTAATTCATAAAAAAACAATTTACATTTGGTGAAAATAACTTAACCCAGGAGTGAACACTATGTTATTATCTCATACTCCAAGACACATTCTTTTTCTGCTAGAGAATCCCAGAAGGGGCATGTCTTCCTCCAGACGTTGCAAAATGTTGAATTTGATCGCACTGCCAGGAAGAAAAAGGTATTTTCCATCTTTAATACCATAAATAGTTTGTCTCTCAACTTGGTTCCAGGAAAAATGGTACACTGTCACATATCTAAACTTCTGACTAATGCAAAATATGCTGGAAATTCTACCCCCAAAAAACATGTCTAAGTAGTAAGTCTTAGATTTTGTGTTTTGGTGAAGTAGTCTTAAGATCTGGGACTAAAACATTTTTAAAAAGTGAACAGTTTTCTCTTCTGAATATTATTCTGCTCAAAGATGACTATCAAAAATTTTCTCTCAAATATTTTCCAAACTAACTTCAGTAATATCAGCAAAAACAAGGATTTCTTCTGCTGCTCAGGAAAGTTTTTGCTCTGAGAGTTAAGAAAAGCTTACAAAATCTCATTTTGAAATAAATAAATATTTATTTATTTATTTATTTATTGCACTGCAACTGAGTTCAGTGCAATCAATATATCTACCAGCTAGACTAAGGGCTGTTATTTGGTTGAACACTAAGACTGACCTGGTAATCTTGAGGTAAAGATGCAGCCAAGTGCCCTCTCTCCATTTTCTGGGGGCACCTCCAATAGAGAGAAGGGCATGGGGCTGGGTGGCTGATAGTTAAGCACCCACCATAGTGGACATGGGTGAGAAAGGCAACTACTATACCCATTTACCTTCCCAGTTTTATCCCTCATTGTCCATCATAAGCAACAGTGAACTAACTCTTTGACCTGTTAATAATTCAGGTCAATTTAACATAGCTTCTTTCACCAAAAAGTACACCAAGGCATGATCCTTATTGACCTTGTCCCATGTTTCATCCCTGGTACCTGCAACAGTCTGCCATACAGCAGATGCTCAGGAGACACTCACTACATGAACCAACTATTCAGTTTAACAATGTGAATGTTAAATTAATATATTATTTGAAACCCATGAATACATTTCTCTGAATCTCATTTAGATTCAAGAAAGGTTTTTTTGGTTTTGCTTTATTTTTCTTCACAAATATAAGTATTATTACTAGTTCATATATTCAATAAGATTTAATTATGGTATAATAAATGATGTTTATTATAGGATCCCTAGGATTAAAGTTAGGCCTAAAATGTTGTCAGTTCTTAATAAATGTTATCAATGACCCTAAAAATGATGGCTGTAAATGAACCAAATCATCAGTTAAACTAAGAATATATATTTGTTATATTAAAAAGGTATACAGTGGTTAGATCTTAGATTTTAGACTCAGAAAAAAACTGGATTCAAGTTCCAGATAGTTATGTAGCTGAGAAGCTTTGAACACTTGGTTTTAAGCTCTTCAATCTTGTTTCCTTATTATAAAACTAGAGGCCCAGTGCACAAATTTTGGGCACTGGAGGGCGGGGGGCGGTGTCCCTTAGCCTGACCTGCACCCTCTCCATTCTGGGATCCCACTCGCAATCCAGAACCACTGACTCCTAAGCGCTCACCTGCCTGCGTGCCTAATGCCCCTAACTGCTCTCCTGCCTGCCTGATGCCCCTAACTGCTCTCCTGCCTGCCTGATGGCCCTAACTGCTGTCTCCTGCCAGCCTGATCCCCCTAACTGCTCTCCCCTCCTTGTCTGAATCCTCTAACTGCCTATTTGCTCTCCTCTCCTGGCCTGATCCCCCTAACTGCCTATCTGCTCTTCCCTCCGGGCCCCCATCCTGACACCCCCCCCCCCCTCCGGGCCAGGCGGCATGGCAGGCCTGCATGCGCCGCCCTCCCCCCCCCCCGCCTTCCCCACAGCGGCAGCCTCATGTCCCAGTGGCACAAGTCCCTGTCCCTGTTCCTGCCCATCAGCTCCTGTGTGCGTGCAGCCTGTTGAACAGTCATGACTGGGACACCATTAGGACCAATTAGCTTATTACCTCTTTATATATATATAGATGGAAATCATAATAATATTTGCCTGTAATAATAGTGTTTACCAATAATAGAATTGTTGTGAGGGTTAAAAAATAAAATTCATTTAAAGTGCTAAAATGAGTACTTGGCACAGATAAAGTACTCATTAAATATGATCCAATGATGATAAAAATTTAATGCAGTGGCTTTTCTCCCCTTCTTTGTCCTTTCTACAGTAATGATAGGCATTTTTTATTTTTACTCTTAATAAGATATCAATCATTCTTGGAGGAATATAATTTTACCTCTGTTCCACGGAGGTCCTTAGGAAAGTAGATGTCTTCAGTCATTTGAACACTTAGGCCAAAATCTACCAAAACGGCTTTTGTTGACATGAAAACAATGTTGCTAGCTATAAAGAGAGGAAAATTTTTAGTCAATAAAATGAAAGCATTATCTAAAACAAGTCCCAAATTAGAATAGATTGAAATGCTTTCCCTACTGAAATGGGTGTAATATATTCAAAAGAGGAGGCTGAGTCTAGGTAAAAATCACTTCAGGTCTGTCAAGAATTCAGCCAATATGGACGTAAATTATTGCAGCCACTAATAATGTTAAAGATACAACAACCAAGACATAGAAACCAAATAAGACTGAAAGCATGGATGCATGGAATAGACTGGCATACCTAGATGTGGGGGGTCGAGGGACAAGGAGTGAGAAACCAAAGAACTTATATACTTATATGCATAGCCCATGGACATGGACAATAGGGTACTGAAGACCTGAGGGGGGGTGGGGGGAAGAGGTGGTGGGCATCTGTAATACTGTCAGCAATAAAAATATATATTAAAAAAAAGAAAATGTGATATACAGTGTGTGTGTGTGTGTGTGTAATGGAATATTATTCAGCCATAAAAAAGAAGGAAATCTTGCCATTTGTGACAATCTGGATGGACTTTGAGAGCATTATGCTAAGTAAAACAGTCAGACGGAAAAAGACAAATATTATGTGATCTCACTTATATGTGGATTCTAAAAAACCAAACTCATAGAAACAGAACAGACTGGTGATTACCAGAGCCAGTGGGTGGGGGAAATGAGTGAACGTGGCCAAAGGATAAAACTTCAGTTATAAGATGAATAAGTCCTGGGGATGTAACATACAACATCATAACTATAGTTAATACCATATTGTATGTTGGAAAGTTGTTAAAAGGGTAGATTTTAAAAGTTCTCATCCACCAAAAATTAATTATAACTATGTGAGGTGATGAATGTGATAACTAGCCTAATTGTGGTAATCATTTTATAATATATACATATATCAAATCATTACATGAAACTTACACAATGCTATTTGTCAATTATATCTCAATAAAGCTAGAAAAAAATACATTAATGCTCAAGAGCTTGCGTTCCAAATTCTATGATATAAACATACTATTATTAAGCCACTTTCTAAAAAATAAAATAAGTAAAATACCCATTTTTTTCAGTAAAAGTCCTGCTACTCCTATTTATCATTAGGTATTAAGGATCCACAGTGGGTCTCTCTTTCAATTTCCTCCTCACCTTACTCCTAGAAAGCAGTCAATGAAGGCTTATTGAATGAACTATTGACAAATGGATGTTTAAAATTTAAAAGCTATTTGTTTCTCAATAAGATGTGGCTGCAGGTGTATGTTTTTAAGTAAATTAGTATTTTAAAAGCCAGAGGAAGTACTTAATAGAAGGGTGGTGTGGCTCTAGTCCACGTGTGGGCAAACTTTTTGACTCGAGGGCCACAATGGGTTCTTAAACTGGACCGGAGGGCCGGAACAAAAGCATGGATGGAGTGTTTGTGTGAACTAATATAAATTCAAAGTAAACATCATTACATAAAAGGGTACGATCTTTTTTTTTTTTTTAGTTTTATTCATTTCAAACGGGCCGGATCCGGTCCGCGGGCCGTAGTTTGCCCACGGCTGCTCTAGTCTATTCTACAATTGGATAATCACCCTTCCTTATGACATTGAAAGTTCCCCCTCTTGATTCTCAAAGTGACCCCTCTTGATTCTCAAAGGTGTTCAGAAGCACAGTGGGGGAAAAGGCAAGGTGCTTCAAGGGAGCTGTGCGCCCTGCCCTGCCCTGCCACTAAGACTCCTTAGATTGAAGAAAGGAGCCCATTTGCCTCCTAACCAGTCTCATTAAGCCGAAAAGGTACATATACAAGGATAACTCACGTTTAATATCATGATGAATCACTTTCTTTGAGTGTAGAAAATCAAGTCCCTTGAGAACATGCTTTGTCACCCAAATAATTTCAAATTCTCTCATTGGTCCACAGCTCTCCAGTTTCTCCAGAACAGACCCTCCCTCGCCTGCTTCCATGAAGAGATGGACAGTTTCACCCCATAGGACTGCGCCATATAACTCAGCAATGTTCTCATGTCGGAAGCAAGCCTGGATTTCCACATCAGATGGCTTAAATTGATCTACTGGGATCTAAAACACAAAAATACCAGTAAGATTCTAAACAACTCCAGGACAATGAAAAATATATATAAAGTCAGCTCTCTGTACCAGCAGGTTCTTCACCCACTGATACCAAGGTCCAACTAAGGGATGTGAGCATCTGAGGATTTTGGTATCTTTGGGGTTTGCTGGAACCAATCCCCCTCAGATGCCAAGAGATGACTGTCAACCCACAGATCAGAAGACAAATCAATGCCCTCAAGGATACCCTGATCTGCATAAAATTGTACTGCTTAGTTAAAATAAGGTTGACTTGAGATCTGCCTTTACATTATATCAGCTTTAGGTAAGCAATTCAAAATAAGAAAATAAAAAACACAAGAATGTATAAATTATTATTTTCATTTAGAGTATAGAAAGCCAATCAAAGAAACATTTATGACTGCATCAAAAGAGATAATTTCTTATCTATTATATATGTAATTTCCATAGCACTTAGATTTTAGGTCATATTTTCAATAGTTCATGTCATAAAATAATATGTCTTTGGTTCCACAGCTCATCCTCTAACAATGCATTTAAAATAAGCATTGAGCATCCATTCTATAGAAAATCAAGTCATTAATAAAGGAAGAAATAAATCTTTCAGTTCAGATATGAAATGTCTCCAATGTACAGTGTTAGATGAAAAATGCAAGACACAGAAGTATGTATATTATGTCTCCATTTGCAAAAAATAAAATTAAAAATAATTTAACTATACAAGCATATGTCCATAGAGACTTTCTGGAAGGGTACATAAGAACCCATTAACAGTAGTTCCCTCAAGAAAAGGGATCTCATTTATTAAGCCCACCCTCTTCTGAATCTGTTTGGAGTTGTTAATTATCTTATATGTTTTTATTTTTTAAGAAAATATATATAGCTTAAAAATTAAATGTAAGTATTAACAAGGAAAGCAAACCCACAAAGCTGTTTTCCCATGCCTTTTATGATGAAACTGAAACACAGGACATTTTGGTTCTAAGATCTTTATGGCACCAGATGTTTTTAAAAGAACATGAATATATCCTCTCTAATTGAAAGCTTCAAGTGGCTTATTATGACACCTGGGTTTTTTCCTTCTAATACCAGATATTCTACCAAATCTTTATGAAGGAACAAATAAAGCCAACATATTGTCAATCTTTTAATTATGATAACAGAGATTGAGATGATATTCAGCAATTATTTTATTTTTGTTAAATCAAGGGAGTTTATTTTATTGCACTTAGAAATGTTTTAAAATAAAACAGACATATATAAAAGTGTAAAAGTAGTTAAGTATCAAACTCAATGCATTATTAGCTGAACATACCCATATAACCAACATCTAGATGAAGAAACAGAATTCTACCAGCACCCAGAGACCCCTTTGGACCCCTCCAGTTACTGCTCCTTAAGGGAGCCCACTAACCTCATTTCCAACAGCATGGATTTGGTGAGCCTATTTTTGGCCTTTATTCTAGTATAAGTAGAAACTCATACTGTAGATCATATTTTGTGTCTGGCTGGTTTAGTTCAACATAGTGATTATGAGATTCATCTACATTATTACCTTTGTAAATCATTTATTTTCTTGGCTATTCAGCATTCCACTGTGTCAATATACCACATTTTAGCAACTGGAAACTTTTCAGTTTGGGACTATTACAAATAGTGCTGCCATGAACATTCTAGTACATAGTTTTCGGTGACCACGTGCACATGCCTATGCGATGGAATTGCTGGGCCATCGGGCTTGTGCATGTTCAGCTGAGGTAGATACTGCCAAACACTCTTCCAAAGTGGGGGCACCTCACCAACAACTGGTTAATAAGAAGAGATGGGGTCTTTTCAAGAATTAGTCTATTTAAGTTCAGCCCTTTAATCTGCAGTCCTGGGAACTTTGCAGCTTTCCCAACTTCTGCTTCCCTGCCTGGTCCACTCCCCTGGGGTGGATTAAAGGAGCAGCACAAGGATCTGCTCCTGCAGGAGAGCATCCCTCTACCCCAGCCCACCACAAGAGAGATGACGTCTGTTATCCAAACTGGTGCTAAATTAGCCAGCACTTTCTTTTTTTATCATGGCAAACTAGATTAAAATCAACTATGTACGTGGGCAGATTTAGGGTCTGAACGGCCCCAGGAGCAAGCAAATGCATAAAACACAGATACTTTTGGACAGGGCAACCTTAGACAAGATCCATTCAAAGGCTAACAAGTTTTGAGTAATGCAATGCAGTTCACTCTGTCTGGTTATAAAGAACATACCAGTTTACATGCCATTCTTTTTTTAGTTTTTATATCTTGTGCTAAGTACACTTTTCCAAAGGCCCCCCGAGGAATGAAATCGGAGCCAATATTCCTGTAAGTCAGCTTCCAGGGGATGAGGAGAACATCAGAGTCTATTTGATAGCGTCCATTTTGGGGAGTGATTACCTACAATAAATAAAAATGTGGTAAGGTGAGAATTCCAGCAAAATCCTTTTCTAAGACCAGCCCTTTAAAAACTGGTTACTTTAGATTGCATTCCTACACATATTGTCACTGTGTGTAATCATAACAGTGTACAGACTATATTTAGAGTTTCAGCCAAGACAGAGAAAGCATGTAACAGAAACACATTCATCCCTGGTCAGACCTGATCAGATTTCCATCTACTCAGGAGTCATTAATTGCCAAATAGAACTCTAAAAATGATTTATCTAAGGGAGCATGACTATTGTGTCCAAGAGGCTGAAAATAAAGATTGCATAAATATAAACTCTGCCAGCAAGTTGACTTGCTCCCAATTAAAATGTACTAACCTGTTAGTCCACATAGCTATTACTCAGACATGATGCATATAGAGAGAGTGTGGAAATAAACTGATGATCATGGAGGATTCTGGAAAACAATGTGTTATGCCAGAGCTATGAGTTGGCAGTGCTACCTAAATAAAGTAAGGGCGGAATTATTTCTCATCTACTTACTCATTTAGTATTTACTGAGTGCACAGTATGTGCCAGGCACAGTATTTGGGGCTGAGGAGGCTGCTGTGCAAGAGATAGATGATCCCTAACCTCCAAGAGTTCATGACAAGAGATTTTGAAACCAGTCCACTCAAAAATTAAGGGATATAGTCTGACAGCGGTGTGGGTTACAAGTGTGTGCATTTATCAAAACTCATCAAACTGCAAATTTAAGATCTGTGTGTTTTACTGCATATCAAAGTCTACCTTGATTTTGAAAGAGTAAACAATTAAAAAGAGAAATAATTAAAATTAAAACAAATTAATAAGGCAGTCCACAGGAACTATGACCTGGAGTACAGGCTTAAAACATGGTTAAAGTGTTCTTTCAAGAGATAAAGTGTCTCAAAAATACAAGTTTTTTTTGCAAGTATAATTAGTAAAAATAGGACTTCAGATTATGAATCTGGGAATTATGAAACCATCAAAGCAACATCAAGCTCTTTCACATGCAGACGAAGAAAGGGGGAACTGCAGTCCACAGGAGCAAAGAATGGACACTTGATTCATGTGCAGGCACAGGGGGCTCCTCACAGGCCTCTGCTCCGGGAATGGTTCTAGTAACCGTCACAGTTATTCACTCAGTCTCCACTCCACAAGCAGATGTGGTCACTATTAGTCAGGGAATGAAACAGAACTCTATACTTAGACATGTGAAGTCAGTAAATTGAAAAATTAAATATTTACTGAGCATGTCCTCTGTGCAGAATCCTGTGCAGAGCTCTAGAGGGAAAATGACTAAGGACAGACCACAGGCTCGGTTTGTTTGAAATATGACCTCCTTTCAAGAAGTGTGTCACCTCAAGTTACTGGGGGCCTCGTTTTACAGCAAAGAACGTGACGAATCTAGTCCCCTTCCACATTTAGACAGAACTATGCTCACTGCATTCAATCCTGCTTGAATACTGCCTTTCTTGCCATTAAATATTTACAGATCCAATTTCACTGTAGCCTCTCTGTCATTCACTTCAGTGTTTAATTCACGTTCATGAAAGCTTTACTTTTGTTTAACCAAAATTTGTTTTAATAGGTTTTGACTCAGTGTCTCTTATTCTAAGAGGACAAAAAATAATGATAGCAGCCATATATTGAGTGCTAATTATCCGCCAGGCACTGTGCTCAGTACTTGAACATTATCTCATCAAAGTCTCACAACAGTCCTACGCAGTAAGTACTATTTTTATCTCCATTTTACAGATGAGAAAACTGGCTTCAAAGGTTAAGTAACTCACTAGTTAGTGACAGAGTCAGGATTCAAACTTGGGGCTGTCTGTCCCCAAAGCCACCACTCCTAGTCTTTGGATAAGAGCCTTTTATCTTCCAGGAAGCTATAATTAAAGCTGAGCCATGATCAAAACCCAGTTATTAAAAGCCTATGTTTACATGTCACTGAGCACACCTTACCCTCTTTGGATCAAATGCTGCAAGTACCTTCACCTCCATGTCACAACCTCCCACATTCAGGGATCCCCTCTGAATGTCCCCCAAGTCCTCCATGGCCACCTTTGATGGACAGGGTGATAGGCAAGTGCTAACCCCTTTGCAGTTCTGCACAGTCCCTGGTTTTTCCCCTGGCTCAGACCTTCCCTATTTGGGTTTGAGATGTTTTTCCCCCCTTCTTCCCAGGGGGCTCTACCAAATAATCTTGTGGATCTTTGTGCCGCTTATCTCTGCCAATTCTTCAAATGATCAAAGCCTTCTTCAAGTGCAGACATTATAAGCTCCATATCACTGTCACAGATACCAGATAACATTGGGCCAGGAAAAACACTTCAGAAAAATCCTTAGGTACTTCAGTGAAAAGAAATTCCCTGAGGGACCTGTGTGATGTGGCTGCAATGAAATGGATGCGACCTTGGGCTATATTAACGGAGCATAGTCTCTAGAAGAGAGGCTGGCCACACCACAAAAGGCCCGCCATGTTCGTGTTCTGGGCTACATGACAGGCACAGCACAGGCTTGACTTCAGAGGGCGATACCCAGATGATGATGGAAGCTGACACTAAAATACATGAGAAGTAGAAGACACAATGAGACGTGTTTGTGAAAGAGGAGAGATGTGGGGAACATGCAATTTTTAAAATATTGACAGGATAGTCACAAGGAAGGAAAGTAACAATTATATACAACAAATACAGAAATGGCTTGTGTTCTTTCAACACTCACTATGTGTAAACAGGTCCCGTGCTTTCATCATTTGTTCTACCAACAATCCTAGAGTAAGTGCTGTCATGTTACCCATTTTACAAATGAGTAAACTGAGGCATAGAGGGGTGTGATAACTAGTCCAAGGTCATATAACTAATCCATTTCAGAGCTGAGATACATATGCAAGAACTTTAATTAATGGGCCTGCAGTCTTCACCACTCCTCATCACATATATCTTTTGATGGCCAAAGAATAGAAATAGGATTAAGAAGAGTCAGAGATGGATTTTAGTTTTATTGAAGAAAGGACTGTCTTACAATAAGAATTGGCCAAATATGAAATTAAATGCCCCGCTACATGATGAACTCTTCATCAGAGGAGATTATCAAGTATAGACCAAAATCCTCCAGCAATTATTGGAGATGATGAATGGGGGGTGATCCAAGCTTCAGACAGAGGAGGATTTAACTCAGTAATGTTAAGGTTTTCCATCCCTGAGAAGCTGGGACCCCATGACTAACCCTGAGGAACAGCATGCAGAATCTCACACCCACAGCTGGGCCCTTCAGCACCCCATCACCAGAGTTAAGTATTTGAAAACCATTTTAGGTTCTTCATCCCAGATCAGGTTATTATGAGTTGGTCTAGATTATAAAGTTTATAAATAACTTGTGGCACTCTTACACAAAGCAACCCCTATGATAGTCTCCCAAAGTTTCTTCCCTGGTCCTGCTGGAAGTTGGTGTAATCTTTATGAAATAATTTTAGGAAAAGAACACACACCTGCAAAGCACCATTTAACATGCCTGTGCTTCAGGATATTTTTGTAATTCCTGTTCCTCCACCCTCATTAACTGATTAACTCTACAGGCATTGTGGTGGTTGGGTGCCTGGAAGACACCATGTCTCTATGTCTCCGGGCCTTTGTACATGCTATTCTCTTCATCTGGAACACTCTCAGCTCCCCATCCCCTTCATCTGGCTGACTCTAACTCAATAACTTGAGCATCAAGTCTCCTTGGAAGCCTCTCTGGCAATCTCCTGGCCGACCTACCCCATCTCATGGCTGTGTGAGGTGCTCTGCCTGACCATCCCCACAGCAGTCACGATGTAGTTGTATGGGGAAGTACTGCACTGCATTATAATGGCCTGTTTACTTGCCTCTTACAATCACCAGGCAGTAAGCTACCAAAAAGCACAGTTCACTACTATCTCTCTAGCATCTAGAAAAGCACCTAATACACTGTGGATATTCCAGCTATGTCTAGCATTCACTTGAATGAAAGCATTTGGTCCATAGGGAGATATACTTATAAATAGATCTTACCATGGAACCAATCTGTTTGGTAGATAATTAGCTGGCGTTTTGTAAAATAGAGAGACAGACCAGCAAATGAAGCCCAAAAGAAAAAAGTTTTGACAGAGTATTAGGGTGAAGACCGTGGAAAGAGAAAGGTCTTGACCACAGGATGGTTCCAAGGAGACCATGATGTGAGGATGAAGAGGTGCTAGAAGCAAACCTTGCCTCCTATAGCATCTCACTCAAACTAGCTATGATCAGGAATGGAAAGTCATGATTTCTATGCCATTATTCATGAAACATAGAGCTTTGATAGGCTATATAGCAGGCACAGGGATTTATCTGATCCTTAAGGTCAGTGACAGGAATGTCAACCACAGCCCCAAAGCCATGAATCACTGAAGCACAGTCAATTCCTGTAGATTTTAAGTTTTTCCTGTTATCCTGTTTTATTTTTAAGTCTTCTTGCTTTATATTTTATAGTCTTGATCATTTTTAAAACAAAAAATCTTTTTAAAGTTTTCAAGATCCCTGTCTTCTGATATGTCCTATTCTTAAGTTTTCTCTAAATATAGATTTGTTCATTTATAGAGTATAGGCTCGATGGCAGGAAGTGACATTTACTCTTACCCTTAGTTGATCTAAAATTTTCACTTCCTTTAAATGTCTTAATTTCTCCTTTTCTGCATTAGCTTTTGTTTAAACTCCAAAACCTTTAGGAAGCTATTTCTACTTCTCATAATTTTCCTGAATTCCCTTCTGTACATTCCCAATGAAGGTCTATGTCCTGTCTCTCACCAGTCTGATGCATCAGGGGAAATGTACCTAAGACTCTACAGATTTACAAGCAAGAGTAATTTGTTTATTCTGCATGTTTTCCTTTAAAATGTCTATTTTGACACACAAATATGTAATAAAAAAGAGAAATGCATAAACAATTACATTTGTCATTATAGACTTATACATAATTTTGAACCAGAGTTCACCAGCTATATTTAAGCTAAGAAAATCAAGTATTGCTTCTAGTTCAATGATTAACAAAAGTAATATTCTCAAGGTAAAGTACTTTGTCAACTATTAAATACAATTTGGTAGACCAAACCAAAGTAAGTCACACAACTATGCAAAATGTAATCTTCCTCCAAATTGAGCTACAGATGAACACAACTGGCTTCTAACAAAACAATTCACTATATAGCTGACCAAAGTCACTGTGTTGTTTTAAATTGAATGAATGTGGTATGCAATAAAAACAAAATAATTAAGTAATTTGTCCAGACTCTACCATTCAGCACTGACCTTCTCCCCACATTAGCCATTTTGCCATTTAGATGCACCAAAGGCAAGGGAGTCACTTTCATCAATAAGCATGTTTTCCAAGTTACCCTCTACTCCTTTGTAAATTATTCTTTTTAAAAAATTAGAACACCTTTAGCCAGCACGTACATTCACCTTTGACACATTAAGAGACTGAGAGAATCCCAGGCACACCTAAACACATCACCTGATCTATTCTTGTAGCAACAAAGTGTTGTCACAATATTCTGGATTATTTGCATACTTGAAATGACAAGCAAATACATCATTTGTCATCCATACTTTACCAATTAAAGAGAGTGAATCTGTAGATAGCTATTTACTGCCTACAGAATACATTTCTGCAAAAACTAAATCTAGCCAGTACTGATATTGTGAAAATTCTATATGTGACAAGACCAAAAAATTCAGCTTTCAAAAATATTAACTAAAGACAAAGTTTTTATTCCCCTCAGAAGAAGAATTCTCATTAAACCTTTCTCTTCTGCCTAAATGATGAATGAGCTTTTTAATGAATTGTTAAATTAAAAGACACTCTTCTTCATTCCCTTTTTGTAGAACTACTACTAAAAATTGTTTAAGTGGAACTTTTAAAAAAAGACTCTTTTTGCACCTTCAACATGAAGAATCTTACAGATATTACATTTTTAAAAAATCATACCTGACAGCCAGTCTAACCCAAATTCAAATGCCACTCTCCATTAAATGAAGCTGCAGCACTCGATTGATCAGGAAAAAAACATACCATATTTAATAAAATTCCAGATTCTTGTCGTCGATGTCCATAAAAACGCTTTGCAGTATTGGATATATGGTTTGCAAAAGCAAGCAAATCCTCCACAGTTCCATATCTGACTGATGACAACCAAGGCACA
The DNA here is from genome assembly GCF_028538775.1 of Myotis yumanensis. NCBI lineage: Eukaryota > Metazoa > Chordata > Mammalia > Chiroptera > Vespertilionidae > Myotis > Myotis yumanensis. Next base: position 103,115,604 of record NW_027223752.1, read on the forward strand.
TCTTGGCCACTGAGCAGCAGGGACTCTGAACGCTCCTCGTTTTGATTGCTGTCTTGACACATGGTCATTAGACTGGGTTTGTAAACCGCTGGCTCTTCACTTGCGTAAAGATTTTCCATAATGTCTATTACATCAGAGACATTCAAATGTTTAATTAATAAATCAATTTCTTCTTTATTGTCACTTCCAGTGCTCATGTACTCCATTACTGTTGTGCTTTCCAGAGTCTGCAAAAGAAAACAAATATTGTGTTTACCATATTTGTATTGGCATTTGAAATCAATGGGAAACTGACATAAAAGGATTGAGCTCCTATACACCGTTGTTTAAAAAAGGAGGGCTCTGTGTCTTTAGGTGTGTGAATTTAAGTGGACAGTTGAAGAAAGGGACCTTAGATAACCTTTAGTCCAACTTGTTCACTTGCAGGGGGGAAACCCGAGATCCAAACAGCTTATTCCTTACTCACTTACTGAGTTGGTGGCATCAGCCATAGCCACTGAAAACAAACTTTCACTAAACATAAACAGGAATAAGAGCAGCTCAGGAATCCCAGGAATTAAGGCTCCTGGCCTTTTACAGCTTCCAACTCCACTACTCCCCCAAGGGGGCAGTCTTCCTGGCAAGGTTTCTGTGGCTTTTATGCATCAGGTGTCCTTAAAGAAAAAGAACTACTTTACCAAATAAAAGTCAGGCCTTGAAGCCGGAAGCATGTAAAATGGATTTAAATTTAAGCAAATTGAGGACAGTAGGTCAAGTTTCAGGGATAATTCTAATGCAAATGACTTAAACAGTTCATTCAGACGTGGGACAAGCCTCAAATCTTCCTTCTGTCAGCAATGAGTATGAGAAAGGGGAAGAAGATTCTTTAATCTGTGAGTCAGCTGTCCTCTCTTTTCTTTTTTTCAGCTGTCCTTTCTAGAGACCAGAATTTTTTAAAATTTTACTTTATTGTTTAAAGTATTACAAATAGTAGTACATATGTCTCCTTTTTTTCCCCATTGACCTCCCCCTCCCCCACCTCCCCTACCACTCCTTCTCCCCCCCCCCCCACCCCCCTCAGTGTCTTGTGTCCACTGGTTTGATCTCTTTTTTTTTTTTTAATATATTTTATTGATATTTTACAGAGAGGAAGGGAAAGAGATAGAGAGTTAGAAACATCGATGAGAGAGAAACATCGATCAGCCGCCTCCTGCACATCTCCTACTGGGGATGTGCCCGCAACCGAGGTACATGCCCTCAACCGGAATCGAACCTGGGACCTTTCAGTCCGCAGGCCAACGCTCTAACCACTGAGCCAAATGGTTTGCTCTCTTAACCCCCCAACCTTCCCCTGCCTTCCCGCTGTAGTTTGACAGTCTGTTGGATGCTTCTTTGCCTCCATCTATTTTTGTCCATCATTTTATAATGTTCTTTATATTCCACAAATGAGTAAGATCATGTGGTATTTATCTTTCACTGATTGGCTTAGAGACCAGAATTTTTGAATGGTACAAAGCATACATCACAAGGTTCTAACAAGGTTAATTTGATATCTAGATTAATGGCCCTCTAGAAGTTGTGATCTTACAAAGAGGCCAGGAAAGCCAAATTTATTATAAGCAAGACCTGAGTAAGGCCAACTAACTATATTAGCCACTACTGTATTTCATTTCTGATATACAAATCAGGTGCTACACTTGGGGATCTGCAAATGAGAAAAAGGAAAACCAATAATGCTCAGGATTTTAATTCTATTCCAAAGAATTAAAGGTAAAAAATGTTTAAGAGGCCTAAGAGAATTTGGAGGTCAGTATGTCTACTTAAACTACTGTGTTCCTGAAAGCACAGCCTCTCTCTGAAGAGCACAAGCCTTTACATATTCTACACTCAGTGCAAAAAGGCCACAGACTTCCATTAACCTGGAGCTCCAGTAGGAGACACCAGGAAATGTTCCACAGGCAACTCACCACCCAGCTACTTGGCCTCTCAGTGAATTTCATTTCAGAAAAGAACCACGAAATATACAGATGATGTATTATAGAATTGCACACTTGAAACCCATATAATTTTATTAACTAATGTCACCCCAATGAATTTAATAAAAATTTTAAAAAAGAAAAGAATCACACAATTTTGCATTGTCATTAACTCATTCATTTTCTAATACATGAATTGTGGTAGGCAGTTAGACAGACAAGTTCAGAGTAAGGACGATACAGAGAGTCACCAGAGTGAACAGCCTCATTTGCCTAGCAATGGGCAAAACTGGGAAAACAAGGACTTGGTCCCCAGAGTAACCTTGCTTCCCCTAGCATATCACTGGTCATGAGGTTTATCACTGGTCATGAGGTTTAGACTCCCTGATCTTCCACTTCGATGGTCATGTGGTTTGGACACTCCCCGGACCTTTCCTCCCCTGGCATGTTGCTAGTCCTGCAGGTTAGACGCCCTTAGAGGGAAAAGAAACAAGGGAGCTGGAGAACAGCCCTTATGCATTAAGACCCTAGGACAGTGATGGCGAAACTTTTGAGCTCAGCGTGTCAGCATTTTGAAAAACCCTAACTTAACTCTGGTGCCTGTCACATATAGAAACTTTTTGATATTTGCAACCATAGTAAAACAAAGACTTATATTTTTGATATTTATTTTATATATTTAAATGCCATTTAACAAAGAAAAATCAACCAAAAAAATGAGTTCGAATGTCATAGGTTCGCCATCACTGCCCTAGGACAATGAGGTTCTGACCAGCATCAAATGCAATCTAGACCTCAGTTGTGTTTTAGCTCCAGGCCCCAAAAAGCAGCAAAAGCAGACAAGTGACACCATGGCTGACATCAGGACCCGCTGCATTGACTAATGATCCCTTGCCCTGATGCTGACCAATCAGTGGAGACCAATACCCTGAAAGGACCACACCTGGGAAGCTGATGACTATTGTATTGAATCTTCCCCTGGGACCTCCCCTAAAATTTCCACCCTTAAAAGCCCTTAAGATGGAGGATGCAGTGAGCTTTCCTTGGGCCTTTTCCCTCTCCTCCCCAGCTTCCCCCCACCCAGGCGTATTTTTTCTTTGCCTCTCTTTCTAAGGTCCAAGGGCCCTTCTTTTGTCTCTGTAACTTATTTCTAGAGCCCATTTATTCTACCACTCACTTCTTCTACCTCTGACTTCCTAAGTAAAAATTCTCTTAGTTTGAGACTTGGTTCTGAATTCTTTCCTAGCCAGAACTCAAGTACTGAGGTTGCTGAACCAAGTCGCCATCAGTCTAACACCTGGTGCCATTCTCACTACTACCAACAAATTATGCCTCAAGAAAGAAAGCAGCACCCTGCAGTCTGACATTCTATCTCAGTGGTTCTCAACCTTCCTAATGCCGCGACCCCCGTTAATACAGTTCTTCATGTTGTGGTGACCCCCAATTTCATTGTTACAAATTGAACATAATTAAAGCATAGTGATTAATCACAAAAACAATATGTAATTATATATGTGTTTTTCCGATGGTCTTAGGCAACCCCTGTGAAAGGGTTGTTCGACCCCCAAAGGGGTCACGACCCACGGGTTGAGAACCACTGTTCTATCTAGACTTACACTGCTTGGTGTCAAATATTGGCCCTTCTTTTATTGACTGCATGATCTTGGGCTAATACTTTAGCCTCTCTGTACCTCAACTCCCCCATCTGTTAAATGGAATCATAACAGCACCTACCTCATAAGATGGCTCTGAGGATTAAAGGAGCTCATGTGCACAAGGTGCCTGGTGCAAAGTCGGGTGCACAGTAAACAAGCTGTATTATTTCAAAGTGCTATTGTGTGCATAAAAGACACAGGGACTGAGTCAGCCACCTGGCTCTGCAGATATTGCATTAGGCCTCCTTTCTTATCAGCAAATGGGATGTGGCTACCTAGTCCCCAGCTTCTTCACAGTAAGGTTTAAAGATTGTATCTAAAACAAAACACAAAGAAAAAAAGGCAGAACCTATGAAATACTTTGATGGTTGTTATCACCACAGTTACATCCAGAAAGCAAAGGAAGCTTCCTCTCAGAGAGATCTTGTACACTCTTGGAGTCTGTTGAGTTCTGAAAGGAATTGCTACGGTTAAGGGAGGAACAATGGCCTTGGGTTTCATTGAGCCATTTAGTTGCAGTTTCTACTTGTAGAATTTACTGAAAAACAGAAGTTAAGACAAAAATAGCCTGACTTAGGACCCCACTGGCTGGAAAGTTCCAAGGCTGCTGGACTCACTTATCAAATGGCTGACTTGAGAGAAAATAAAGTTCTCAATAGTAATGTGACTCAAGAAAGAGAGGAAAAGGTCTGTACAGTTTACTAGCCAGTCAGCAGATCCAAAGGGGAAAGACAATTATGGTTTTTAACGCCTGCAGAAAGTCTCAAGTATTTATATGTAAAACCTAAGGCAGAGGTTAAATACATATACCCTTAAACTTTATGGTGGAGGCAGAGCAGAACAGGAGGGAGGGAGGAGGGAAGCAGGGCAGGAGGGCAGAGGGGGTGGAGGAGTGTATGACTGAGACTGTTTTTGGAGCCAGGCATAATTCCTTAGCAATGCAGGACTCCTCTCACGCAAACCAGTGCTCCCCAAGCAACCCCATGACCAGTCCGCCCATGAAATACCCCTGTAAAGAGCCTCAGCACTTTCCAGCCTAAATTAAGCAGACAATATGCTAATGATTTCCAAGTTACTAATGATCAGTATCCATGTAGAAAAAGTGTAGATTGTGGGTATTCTACTTTAGCAATCAAGACCCTTCCCCACACAGTTTACAATAAAAATCTTCATAAAATTCCTACTTCTTAACAAAGTAAATGACTATGCCACGTTTAGAAATGGAAAGATGAACAAACACAGTCAAAATTATTTGCTTCAAATTATTTCAGAAATCATCCATAAAGCCAAAGGAAATCCTATTTCTAAACATTAATGTCATGGCTACTTGCATAGTTGAGGGTTTCCTTGCAAGTGTGAATGAAAACGGCTAAGTTTATGGGCATCACTTCTGCCTAACAAAACATGATCATACCTGCGTTGCTTCCCATTTAAAAGATTTCTCTGCCAAACTAGCACATTGGCACTCAGGGCATATATATATATATATATATATATATATATATATATATATGATATGTTATATATATATTATATATTATATATTATATATTTTTATATATATTATATATATTATATATATTATATATAAATAAATTTTTTTTGAAAAGCCACAGAATGACGCGGTTTACCTATATAGAAGCACAGCCACTCTGCTTCAAAATCTCTAGATGCCTCAACCATCCAATTTTCCTTAGAATCCTGAAGGGCATCTGCCAGAACTGTTGCAATCCATTAGAGTTGGGGGCACCTGGTGGAATCAGATTATATTCTACTTGGCAAACACCTGAGATTTAGGCCACAGACATGTAAAGCAGCTGCATTTGTGTTTCTTTCCCTGTTCTTATCTGGAGTCGCCTTTTATTCCGGATCAATGTATGTCTTTCCAAAAGTGAAACAGACATTGTAATGCTTCATTTAAAGACAGCTGTGGCCTTCCCTATCAACTTTTGGGATAAGCTCTGTGCAAGCCGTGCTGCCTTCTAAGCAGTGTTCTCCGCCCAAAACTAGAAGAATTTCGGGGTCCTGGGATCGCATTACCACGGGAAACATTTGTAAGTTAACTTTTTCCTTCCTAATATTCTTAGACCAAAAGCCTGGCATTCGTGTTCTGCTAATACCCCTTCTTTACCGAGTTATAAGCATGAAATTAAGTTTCTCTTCAAACTGCTCTCTGCTCCGCCAACCCCCACCCCCACTCCCTTTCTCCCGTTCCTCGCGACTAAAGGAGCTTTTAAAGGGTTTGTAAATTACAAAAGCGCCCGTCACTTTGGCGACGGCAGCGGGGCCCCTGAGCCTCTGAGGTGCACTCACCGGGTCTCGGCTGGAAGAGTGCAGGGTCGGGAGGCACAAGCCGCGGTGGGAGCCGGCGACACGGCGCCCGCGTCCCCGCGCACTGCCCAGCCCGGCGGGGCTCGCGCGCTAGGGATCCGGGAAGGAGGAGGAAGGGGGCGGGGCCGCGGGCGCCGCGTGAGCCCCTTGCGCAAGGTGCTTTCCAGCTGTGCCGGCTGCAGCGCGACCCGCAGGACGGAAGCGCAGCCGTGGGGGCGGCCCGCACGCCCTCGCCTCCCCGAGCCCGGGAGTCTGCAACCCCGCCGGGGACACCCTTTCTTTCAAGATGTGAACCGCTGGGGTATCCCGCAGGGCTGAGACCAGAAAGACGCTCCTGAGCCCCCCAACACTGACTTACCTGCGGCCTCCGTTCGCCCCCGCAGGCCGGGCGCTCCAGTTACGGCCCCCCGACGGCTCGGTGCGCAGCGGGTGACCGGCGCTCCCGAGCCGGATGCGCTGGGGCCCCGCGGTCCGGCGGTGGCAGAGGCTGGAGCCTGGGCGACCGGCTCCGGAGCGAGGTGCGTCGTCAAGACCGGAGCGGACAAACCAGCCCAGGCCGTCCTCGATGGCCCGGACTCACGGCGTCTGACCCGGTCGGGTGGCGGCGCAGCGTGTGCTAGCCACCGCCTCCCCGCCCTTTCCATTTCCCCTTTCTCTCCGTAAACAGAAAGAATTGTGGGGAAGCCAGAGCCCCCGCGCTGGGAAATTCCGCCCTCCCCCCCCCCCTTTTTTGCCCTCGGGGACCCGGGCGGAGCTGAAGTCGCGACGTGGGAGGAGCGAGCGTTGCTTGGAGTGGGTCGCTCCCGGAGCGCTGGAGTCGGGATCGACAGGCCACCTAGGGACCCCGGACCGCAGTGGGGGACCTGAGACACCTGAGTTCTCCCTGGGACCTGATGTAGAGGGCGCCCCAATTGCGGGGTGAAAGGGTGTGAAAGGCTGGGCGGGAACCTGGGGGACACGCACCTGGAGGGGCTGGTGTACTCCGCCAGAAAGACCCGGTGTTGTTCCTTATTGGACCTGGTTATTTTATTCTACCTCCCCATTACGAAGTGTGTCAACCGGTCTCCTCCTCTCCCCAGCTGTGAGTCCGGCATTCTCTGTCCTATTGGAAAGAAGATCAAAGATCGTTCACAGTGCTCGCCCTTCTCGAGTGGAAAGCTTTTACTCCAGGTGGAGCCGGAAGAAAGTTCTAGGGAATTAGCGCCTCTCTCCATGAAATCCACTTGGCGGGACATTCCCAATACTCACTGAGTCGCAGCCCCCCGCCCCATACTGCCTTAGTATCAAGCACCTACTATGACAGACATCTGGCGAGACAGCCCGGAGGAGAGAAAATATTAGGCAGGCATCCCCTCCACCTGAACCACCTGGACTGGGCTTGCCTGTAGGGCCCAGATTCAAACCCCCACCACTCTGAGGCCATGCCCTGCCCTTTCCTGAACCCCAGCTCCTTCAAAACTGCCTCAAACTGGCTCTAGAGCGCTAGGGTTTATCCGAAAGTGAATTGTTATTCTGACCCCAGGAAGTCATATGAGACTTGCTGGCTGACCTGGGCTATCGGAAGTGAGAAGCAAGGCCTCCTTGTAGGATCTTTTTTTAAAAAATTTATTGATTAAGGTATTACATATGTGTCCTTATCCCCACATTACCCCCTATCCCCCCGCTCATGCCCTCACCCCCCTGTTGTCTGTGTCCATTGGTTAGGCCTATATGCATGCATACAAGTCCTTTGGTTGATCTCCCCCCTTACCCCCACCCTTCCTTACCTTCCCTCTGAGGTTTGACGGTCTGATTGATGCCTCTCTGTCTCTGGATCTGTTTTTGTTCATCAGTTTATGTTGTTCATTATAATCCACAAATGAGTGAGATCATGTGATATTTATCTTTCTCTGACTGGCTTATTTCACTTAGCATAATGCTCTCCAGTTACATCCATGCTGTTGCAAATGGTAAGAACTTCTTTTTTACCACAGTGTAGTATTCCATTGTGTAGATATACCACAGTTTTCTAATCCACTACTGATAGGCCCTTAGGCTGTTTCCAAATCTTAGCTATGGTGAATTGTGCTGCTATGAACATAGGGGTGCATATATCCTTTCTAACTGGTGTTTCCGGTTTCTTGGGATATATTCCTAGAAGTGGGATCACTGGGTCAAATGGGAGTTCCATTTTTAGTTTTTTGAGGAAACTCCATTCAGTGGCTGTACCAGTCTGCATTCCCACCAGCAGTGCATGAGGGTTCCTCGCCAAAACTTGTTTGTTGATTTGTTGATGATTGCCATTCTGACAGGTGTGAGATGGTACCAATTGTCATTTTGATTTGCATCAGATAATTAGTGACTTTGAGCATGTTTTCATATGTCTCTTGGCCTTTCTTCTGGCTTCTTTCGAAGAGTATCTATTTAGGTCCATTGCCCATTTTTTATTGGGTTGTTTATCTTAACACTCATCATTTCCTAGTGCTTATGGCCAGGCACGGAGGAGGATGATAGCACAGTGGTTAAAAGAGAGCCCAAAATGGGGAGAACTGAATGGATTACTACGCGCTAAATCACCCCCTCCTCCAATTATTTTAAATACTAGAGTGCTGTAACACGAATGACCGGGGATGTGTTCTACCCCTGGAACTCTGCGGGGGATCCTGCCCCTGCCCAGGGCAGTGGTGGGATCCCAGGACCTGGAGGAGAAGCCCTTCTTAGGGAATTGCCTTTCTGGTTCTGGAGAGAGGGAACACTACTTGGACCAGTCCTAGGGCTCTCACTGGGCAGGGGCAGCATGCCCAGGAAGGGAGGCGAAGCCCCGCTGGTCTGGCCCAGGACTCCGTGGAATATGGCCCTGTCTCAAGAGCAGACGATCCCGGTCATGACTGAAAGTGAAGTTTGAACGCCTTTTTCTCTGTAAACCAGGTTGGCCAGGTCGATGCCTCTAATGGTAAGGTGAGACAAGTCTCTCCACCATCGCTTGGTTGTATTTGAGTAACAAAGGATGATCTTATTAGAAGCATTTTAAAAATAGAACCATGGGACCATTCCTGCCCCCACCCTCTGAATGAGATCACTAAACCACACCTAATCTTCTGGGAACTAAGTATTAGCCTGACTTCCTACATAGAGGTCTTCCTAAGAGAGCTGCATTTTAGGGGGCTGGTGAGACGGTTGCTCCAGCAGGGTTCTCGCTGGCTGTTGAGGACTTATGCAATAGCAGATTTCATCTAGCAGGATGAATTAAGAGGTGTTACTCAAAAACATTTTAAAACTCTTAAGATTCGATCTCATGGCTCAGAGAGGCTGAAAAAGAGAAAACTAAAAAGAAAGAAAAAATTTGCAGACTGCTTGCATTTTTCTTGATCAGTACTGTTGACATGGGCTTACAAAAGCGATCCTGTTCTTTTAAGAGAGCTAGCAAAGTGAGGTTTAAACTGGCCAACTAGAAGACACCTGAGCCAGAGTGCACAGCAGAATGAGTTACTCAAGAAGTCACGGTAAAGTACATTACAAAACAGCTCTCTTGAAGCTATTCCCAGGAAATAAAATGCACTTTAAAATAAGTTGTGACTAGTGCCAGTTTACTTGAAGAGGCTTTCTCCACCTACCGGTAGGGACAGTAATGGGTTTGTAATCTGTAGCTTGGAAATCAGGACTTATTTACTCGTGGAATGAATGGCAGGTTGCCTGGACAGTGCATTGGCCTATGGAACCTCAAATGGGACACTACGTTAATAAATATAACATAGGATATTGCTTTCCAATCTTTTTCATATTTGTAAAATACAATGTTTTAGAGAATCCTGAGATAAATTGGAATAAATTAGGGTATACATATTGTGGGTTGTTGAAAAAAATGTGCTCAATTTTCTTAAATTATAACAATAAAATGCAAAGTTTAGAGGAAAATAATTAAATGCTAAGTTTGAATAAAATTTTAAATAAGATATTTATTTGTGTGCTTTTTTTTTTTTATCCTCACCCAAGGATATTTTTCCATTGATTTTTAGGGTGAATGGAGGAGGGAGGGAAAGATAGAGAGAAACACAGATTGGTTGCCTCCTGCATGAGCCTCGACCAGGGCCCAGTCCGGGGAGGAGCCTGCAACCAAGGTGCACGCCCTTGACTGGAATAGAACCTGGCCGATACTCTATTCACTGAGCCAAAGCGGCTAGGGCAATAAGGTATTTTTTTAAAGTTAAGAGGAACTTGAGCCTGATTTCATGAGCATAAGTTCTTTTCTATATGGTTTGTTATAACAACTATACATATTTACCAATTAAGATGTTTGAATAAGATCTCTTCAAACTTCTGAAAATAACCTTCAGGTGAGAAACTGTAAAGACAGAGGTAATAAATTAAAAACCATTATTATAATTTTAAAAAATTTTAAACAATTGAAATTGTAGTTTAAAAACCCAGTAGCTCTTCTTTTTCTTTGATTGACATAAGTTAACTTTCTTAAAATAATGTCAGTGGATTATGATTATAATTGAACTTTTTCATATTAAATCTTTCAAAATTACAAACCTTTAATTTGCTTTGATCAATTAGCTTGGACACTATTAAAAAGGCAGTAAGTCAGCCCAGAGATGAGATGCCCAGTGGAGGAGCAGATTCAGGGCTCCCTCCCCAGCTGGGGAACCACCAGCCCCACCTCATGCCCCAGCCCCCTGCTGGCTTTAGCCAGGCTACTCTGTTACCTAAAACACAAAGCCCTTCCTCAGGAAGGACCTGGGCCCCTGCAGCTGCTGACCTTGCTCCCCTCACTCAGCATCTCCAGGTGGACGTCCCTCAGACCTGTGGAGACAGACCTCATGGTGCATCATTAAATTCTCCTCTGCCCCAGCAGCACCCGAAGGCACACCAGATGAGACTGCAGAGGCAAAAGGCTTTGGAGCCTTGGGCCCCACCTGGCTGCCTTAAGGAATAAAGGAGTATCTATAATGCATTCAGGGCACAGTCAGTGTGCCCTCAGCTCCTGCAGTCCTCTCCCCTTTGAACCCTCCCTAGGACTCTGGGGAGGAGTACAGACCAGGATGAAAGGGACGGTTTCCTCTGACCTCCTCCTTCCTTTTGCCTTCTCGCCTTTCAGGACACCACTGTATTCACCAGCCGTGGCCATCACTGTACAAAGTGGAAACAGCAACCGAAGGTGGGGTGTGTGGCTGTGGTGGTGATGGAGGCCTCGTGTGGGGGATGGAAGAGAAATCCCCAAGTAGCTGTGGGAGGGGAAGGGAAGTTCCTAAATATTCTCAGCTGTGGCTGTTGTTTATCTGAAGACTTCTCGTAAATGGAGCCTGTCTGTGAATCAGAGGCCTTCTGTTCTCATGTGCAAAAAGTTACAACTTAGGTCTCTCAAAGTGCCTCAATTGCACTATTTTGTATGATATGTAGTTTATATTTTTATAAATAGCTTTGTGCTATGACTTCCTCATATTTTAGGTCCTTGACCCACACTTTGAAAACAGAAATCACTGCTCTGTGCTTCTCTTCACCTCCCCAGTGGAAAGTCCTGCTACAGCATTTCTTAACCCTGGGCTTCCAAATGACCACAGGGCTCAGAACTGTGCAAGGTTCTGTGCTTGGGCCTATTCAAGAGCTTTCGCTTTTTCACATTTGAAAATGTGAGGGGTGTTAGGGTTGACAAAGGAGGAATGCACAAGGCCAAAGTGGTAAGGGATTATAAATTTACTAGTGGCCCCATGCATGAATTCATGCACATTGAAAGGAAAATAATTAGAAGAAATATTTTAATATTGCTATTTGCCCTTTCTCCCTCAGTGCCTGGGAGCAGGGTGATGCCCTCTGCTGGGTGATCTGCTCACACCCGCCCTGCTCCACCATCCCACCACGGTCCCGCTCTCATTGGGGCCCATCGGGGCCAGCAGCGCCTCCACTGCTGCCCGCCACGTTCTGCGCCACCCCCTGGTGGTCAGTGGCACGTCATAGCGAGCGGTCAAACTCCGGGTCTCCCAGTTGAACTCCCAGTCGACTGCCCACCCGAGGGGACAATTTGCATATTAGGCTTTTATTACATAGGGTTAGATCATCTGGATACCAGATGGGCTGAGCCCCCAAATGGCGCCAGCACCCAGGGACGGGGAGTCAGAGATTTTAAAGGACTCTAGGCAGGCTTTTTCTGGGCAGAGAATTCTCTGGGTGGAGAATTCTCTGGGCGGGTCCTAAGGGGAAAGATAATGGTCTTAGCAAGTGGAATGTGGTCTAAGCAAAAGGGAATGCCCCTTGTGAAGTGGCCTAAAGGGGTGACCATTCAATTATTTGATCAGACCTAACAATGGGGAGAAAGGTTCAGCAGTGACACTCCCCTGAACTGCCTGGTGGCCAACGTCATAGACCAGTTCCAGGTGGATCAGTGGACCCGTGTGCAACCTTCTTGTGAACCTTGGTCTCCCATCCCAACACTCTGCATCATCTGCAGATGCTGCATGGAAAGGGCTCTGCCTTGATGTAAGGAAACGATCACCAACATATTGTTTGGGTGAGGGGAGATATTGGTTTAAAAAAGTAAGTACGGTCTGATCCCCACTCTGTAACAGCAAATGTAAATGCATACATGGAGGAGGAAAAACCCACTAGAATAGCCCACTCTCCAAATGCAATAATTTCCTAACCTCCTTTGAAATGGTACTTTTCACATGTACATGTGAGGAAACTGGTCAGATATTTTTCAACAGCCTAAAGAAGGTGTGTGGTGTGCTTATCTTCATGTGATTTGTTTTAAGCCAAGTGAGTTAAACAGGTTTTGCTTTTGCCCTTGTAGTTACATTACAGAACTAAAAACAATTGCCAATAGATTCACATCTCTGTGGATGGGGAAATTTTCTTTCCTTTCTGTATTAAAGCCATGGATTCATGTTCACCGGAACTTTTTTCTTAGGATCAAGATGCTTTGGTTGATGAATTTCATAATACTGAAGCATCATTATACACTCCATCCATATTAAAAATAGCAACAATAGCTATTGTATTTTGAGCACTTACTACATCCCAGGCACGTTCCTAAACCCTTTGGCTGGATCATCTGGCAACAACCCTGAAGTGGGCACTAGTCTCTCATTTGCCTGTGGGAATAACTTGAATTTAAAGAGGGTAAGTACTGTAGTCCCCCTCATCCCCAGTTTTGCTCTCTGAGGGTTGTTACCTGCAGTCAATCATGGTCCAAAAATATTAAATGAAAATTCCAGAAATAAACACTTCATAAGTTTTAAATCGCGCACAGGTCTGAGTAGAAAGGAAAAATCTCTCTCTTTCCTGCTCTGTTCTGCTTAGGACATGAATCATCAGTCCCACGCTGTGTTCGCTCCCGATCTTAGTCTCTTAGTAGCCTCTTGGTTATCGAATGGACTGTCCCAGTATTTGTATCACAGTGTTCAAGTCACCCTTCAGTAGCCTAATGCTATATCACAATTCCTGTCATTCACCTCACTCCATCTCATCACATAGGCATTGTATCATCTCACATCACCATAAGAAAGAAGGGTAAGTATAGTAGAAGAAGATATTTGGAGAAAGAGGCCACGTTCACATAATTTTTAATATAGAACATTGTTATAATTCTTTGATTTTATTATGTTATTGTTGTTAATCTCTTTCTATGCATAATTTATAAATTAAACTTCATCATAGGTATGTTGTGTACAGGAAAAAAACACCTGTAGTATATGTAGGTTTCAGATAAGAGGATTACTGCAATGTGTCCAAGAAACTAGATTCTAATCCACGTCAGTCTGACCCCAAACCCAAATTAACAACTTCCCAAATCTACCTCCCACAGCAAAGGCACAGTTGAACTGACCATAGGCCTGTTTGCAACATCTTGGATAACTTTCCCATCCTGGCCTCTCTTTTAGAGGAGGCTGACTTTCCTTCTCAGGCTCTAGCCTCTGGCATCTTCCTCAAAACATAAATGGATTTTGAACATACCTTGACCTGGTCTTTATATTTGTAATCTTTTATCTCTAACCGGGAGAGGAGAAGCTCAAAAGGAATTTCATCTACCAGAGACACAGAGATGTTGGTAGAGGTGGGGGTGCCAGGCCCAGAAGGCCTCAGAAACAGAATACTAGTTTTGCCTATCCTTTAGGTAAACCAGCTTTAAATCCTCTTGGGATCTGCAGACACCCAGAGAGATCTCCTGCCTCCTCTCTCCCTGATTCTGGGTGGGCTGATGGGTGTGTGGAGGCCTGCTGACAATTTAACTTAACTTGGATTTCCCAGGCACATTCCCTTAATTGCTTCAGGCCTGCTCCTGAGGCACTCAGTCACTTCTTATGAACCTTGGTCCCCATCCGAAGATGTTTTCTGGTTGTTAATCCTCACCCAAGGATATTTTCCCATTGATTTTTTTTTTAATAGAGTGGAAGGGGGGGGAAGAGACAGAGATAGAGAAGAACATCAATGTGAGAGAGACACATTGATTGGTTGCCTTCTGCACACACCCCAACATGGGATCAAGCCTGCAACAGAGGTTCGTGCCCTTGACCAGAATCAAACCCGAGACCCTTCAGCCCAAGGGCCGATGCTCTATCCACTGAGCCAAACTGGCTGGGGCCCTAAGATGTTCTTAAGAATGCAGCACAGATTCGAGGTCCATGCCAACGCTCTCCCCACAACAGGAGTCCTCTGCCCAGAGCCGCAGGCTGTAGCATGCTGGATGGAGCCCATTATTTCCTGCTCACAGAGCCAGTGTTCAACTTTCAGGATCTGTGAGAGCTGGTTTTTAAACATGGTCATTATTAAAAATGAAATTATATAAAATTTCAAGTAAATAAAATGTAAATTTAAAATAAAGGTAATAAATTTTAACCACTTACTACTTCCTGATTGTGTAATAAATTTTATTGTTTTCTAGGCTCTTGAAGTCACTCATGTCTCTTCTATCTGTGTGGTGGAAATCTATAATAATAAAAACATAATATGCTAATTAGACCAGGCATCCTTCTGTCCTTCTGGGATGAAGCCGGGGCTGCATCCGTGGGATCTAGGCAGCCGCCTCAGGGAGGAAAGGAGGGATCCAGGCAGCCGAGGCTGCGAAGGCCTAATCTTGCATGAATTTGTGCTTCGGGCCTTTAGTACTATATGACATGCTCCTGTACCTCACTTTCCAATATGAGGCCATAATATGAAGCTCCTGCATCAGGGAGCCTCACCCTGGTAACTTAACATAGGCCATGGTGGGAGTATTTACACCACAGAAATCAGCAAATGCTACAAGTCAGGGAAGAGTTTTCAGAGAGCTGGTTGTCAAATGTTTATCAGCCCACTACTGACTGTCTATAGGTAAAGGTTATATTTTCAGGTATTTTTGACACGTTTTAGGTTATTAATTTTGTCTTTGTACTCTACTTAATCTTTTCTGATATTCATTAATAATCCATATTTCTCTTGTTTCTACCCAGGTAGAAAAATCTCTGACAATGAAGGGTGAGAGATCTGAACTGACATGCAGATACTGGCTGAGTTTAGGATCAGTGTTTCCCATTAGCCTCATAGGAATCACCTGTGGAGCTCACGTCTTATACTAGTACAGTGGTTCTCAACCTTGGCTGCACATTAGAATCACCTGGGAATCTTTTTAAAATCCTGATTTCTGGGCCTCACCCTCAGGAAATTCTGTTTCTTTGTTATGGGGTGGGACCACAACATTAGTAACAAAGAAACAGAATTTCTGGAGGATGAGGCCCAGAAATCAGGATTTTAAAAAGATTCCCAGGTGATTCTAATGTGCAGCCAAAGTTGAGAACCACTGTACTAGGAGATGGAGGCCTGAGTCCCTGATAGCTGGAGTTCAGAAAGGGAATGTGTGTGGGAAACCCAGTTAAGAGCACTTTTTGAATTCAAACCTTTGCTTTGACACTTTCTGTCCACGTGGCCTTGGGCAAATTACTTAAATTCATAGAGCCTTCCAGTTTTTTATTTATAGAAGGGGGAATTAAAGGTACTTCGTTTCCATTTTACTTTTTATACTATCAAAGTGGTTAACAACCTTTGACATTAGGGGAAAAGGCAAATCAATTATTCCATGTGTTTATACTGTACTAAAATACTTTTGAAAAACATTTACTTGTTAGTTATTATCACTAACACAATAACCCTGAAAGTTGCTGAAATTAGCCTTGTTTTACATTAGAGGAATCTGAAGTTTAGAGATAAGTAACTGTGCTAGGTACTCTGATAATATACAGAGCCAAAGTTTTAACCCAAATTTGTTGCTTTCAAAATGATGTAGCCATTGGATTATTAAATTCTTGAACGTATCAGGTGCTAAGACTCGCATTTAAAAGATGCTTATGAGCCCGAGCCAGGCTGGCTTGGTGGACAGATTGTCACCTGTGAACTGA
This sequence comes from Myotis yumanensis, assembly GCF_028538775.1. Lineage (NCBI taxonomy): Eukaryota > Metazoa > Chordata > Mammalia > Chiroptera > Vespertilionidae > Myotis > Myotis yumanensis. Next base: position 103,131,894 of record NW_027223752.1, read on the forward strand.
AGGTCCCAGGTTTGATTCAGGTCAAGGGCATGTACCTCAGTTGCAGGCTCCTCCCTGGCCTGGGCCCTGATCAGGGCACATGCAGGAGGCAGCCAATCAATGTGTTTCTCTCACATTGATATTTCTCTCTGTCTTTCCCTCTCTTTTTCACTCACTCTGAAAGTCAGTGGGAAAATATCCTCGGGTGAGGATTTAAAAAATAATAACAAAAGATGCTTATGGGGATCAATAGGCTCCAGGGATACAACCAACATTGTCCATCTGCTGCTCTTTACTGTCTGTGAAGCCACTGGCCAACGCTCCTCACTTCTGCCTGTAGCCCAGCTCTCACTTTCTTGCTTACTCAAAACCTGCCCTGAGGGTGATTCTATCTAAGTAAACTACGGCCTGGCCAGCTGCCCTGCTGTACTCATGAGATCCAAGATTCATGGAGGCACAGGCCTCCAGAGGGTCTGAAATAGAGATGCATCTTCTTACCTTCAGTTCATTAAAAATGGGGAAGCTCCCGATGACCACACGGGTTCCATAAGCCCCCCATCTCAGATGCACAGGTTATAGTTTTAACTGCCCCTGGAGAAACACCGGAGTTTGGACTTTTTAAAAAATTTAAATCTGATTGCAAAACAATTCATGTTCAATAAAGACATTCTGGAGAAACCAAGATGGCAGCATAGGTAAACACCGGAGTTTGCTGCCTCGCACAAACACTTCAAAAATACAACTAGAGGACGGAACAGACATCACCCAGAACCAGAGGAAGGCTGGCTGAGTGGAAATTCTACAACTAGAAGGAAAGAGAAAAGCATATTGAGACTCAGGGGAGGTGCGGTGCAGAAGTAAAATACTAAGGTACAGAGGCGCACGTGGAATGGGCTGGCGGCTGACAGCGCGGTTGTCGTTTTCAATCGGGAGGGAGTCTCAGGCTCTGAGCTCCAGTTCTGGGCGAGTCTCTGGGGACCCAGACTCGAGGTTAGCTTTCTCTCGGAGGTACTTGCAGCGTTTGCCGGGACACTGAGGAGCGGGGCCTCTGAAGGCAGCCATAACTGTTAGCCCTGCCCTGTTGATCCCATGGGATCCGCCCCGCCCAAGCCTTGCACAGAGGCTTTTGCTGGATAGCCTTAGGCAGAGGCTAGATTAGCACCTCCCTAGAGATCCAGGAGCCAGGAAATCCAGAGGTCAGAGTGGGACCATCCAGTTTGCAACTCCTCGGATCCATAAAGGACACACTCAGGGGGAAGATTCAGTGAGCACCAAAGCCCCATTGAAGCAAGTCTTTCCCCGGAGGGGTGTCTCCAGCACAGAAGTTCTCCCACTGCAGACACAGCTGATTCTCACAGCCAATTGGCCTGGAGGTCAATCCCTCCCAGTGTTACCTACAACAATCAAGGCTTAACTACAACAAGACTGTGCACAAAGCCCACAGGGGGTGCACCAAGAGTGTCCTCCTCAGGTAATTGAAGAGGCTGAACCACTGGGCCCTAGAGGACACTTAGCACAGAAAACCACTTTATCAACACAGGGAAGCATAAAAAATGCGGAGACAAAGAAACAGGACACAAATGACAGAAATGGAGGAAAGCAAACTACTGGATATAGAGTTCAAAACCACACTTTTAAGGTTTTTCAAGAACTTTCTAGAAGTCGCCGATAAATTTAGTGAGACCCTCAAAAAGACTGGTGAGACCGCCGATAAATGTAGTGAGATCCTCAAGAAATCTAGTCAGACCCTCGAGGTTATGATAAAGGACCAACTGGAAATTAAGCATACACTGACTGAAATGGAGGATATTATACAGACTCCCAACAGCAGACTAGAGGATTGCAAGAATCAAGTCAACAATTTGAAATACGAAGAAGCAAAAAACATCCAACTGGAAAAGCAAAATGAAAAAAGAATCCAAAAATACGAAGATAGTGTAAGGAGCCTCTGGGATAGCTTCAAGCATACCAACATCCGAATTATAGGGGTGCCAGAAGATGAGAGAGAGCAAGATATTGAAAACCTATTTGAAGAAATAATGACAGAAAACTTCCCCCACCTGGTGAAAGAAATAGACTTCCAAGTCCAGGAAGCGCAGAGAACCCCAAACAAAAGGAATCCAAAGAGGACCACACCAAGACACATCATCATTAAAATGCCAAGAGCAAAAGACAAAGAGAGACTCTTAAAAGCAGCAAGAGAAAGAAAGTCAGTTACCTACAAGGGAGTACCCATATGACTGTCAGCTGATTTCTCAACAGAAACTTTGCAGGCCAGAAGGGAGTGGCAAGAAATATTCAAAATGATGAATACCAAGAACCTACAACCAAGATTACTTTATCCAGCAAAGCTATCATTCAGAAGTGAAGGTCAGATAAAGAGCTTCACAGATAAGGAAAAGCTAAAGGAGTTCATCACCACCAAACCAGTATTATATGAAATGCTGAAAGGTATCCTTTAAGAAGAGGAAGAAGAAGAAAAAAGTAAAGATACAAATTATGAACAACAAATACACATCTATCAACAAGTGAATCTAAAAATCAAGTGAATAAATAACCTGATGAACAGAATGAACTGGTTATTATAATAGAATCAGGGGCATAGAAAGGGAATGGACTGACTATTCTTCGGGGGGAAAGGGGTGTGGGAGATGCGGGAAGAGACTGGACAAAAATCCTGCACCTATGGATAAGGACAGTGGGTGGGGAGTGAGGGCGGAGGGTGGGGTGAGAACTGGGTGGAGGGGAGTTACGGGGGCGGGGAAAGAGGAACAAATGTAATAATATGAATAATAAAGATTTAATAAAACAAACAAACAAACAAAAAAGACATTCTGGAAAAATAGAGACAATGAAATTTATCCCCAGTCTTAATACTCAGATCAGAGATAACATACTATCAACAGTTTAGTGAACATCATTATGCTTTTCTTTGTAATGTACGGAAATTAAGATTTTACTGCCTTTCTCTCTGGTAACTGCTTCTAAAATTAACTTTGCAAGTGAGAGGCGAAGAATAACCACCACATCATTTTAAAGGCAATTTCCTCACTCATTCACTCAACAAATATTTGAGTGTTTTATTACATGTCAGTCATAATTCCAGGTGCTAGAAAACAGCAGACAACAAGCTCAATGGCCTTCAGGGAGCCTATAGCTTAGGGAGAAACAGACACGGGACAAGTAAATACATAGAAGACTACAACTTATATCTGTAATGCTATCAACAATAAAAAAAAGATTACAACTCGTGACAACTTCCTTCTATGAAGGACATGAACAGGTGGAGAAAATAAAGGGGTGTAAGAGATGCTATGGGCTGGACCTTCCTCAGGCCAGAGAGGACCTCCCTGAGAATGTGCCCCTCACCTAAAGATAATGATGTAGATCACAGCAACCTGCTATAGGTAAAAAGTCATTGATTATCACTTAAATCTATGCTTCAATTTTGTTGTGAATTGATGTGGATAGATTCTCAAAGTAAGCAAAGATCTTAGAAGTGTTTGAATCCAACCCTTCACTTTGAAAGTGACGAAAGTGGTCAAGAGGGTGACTTAGCCAGAGTCACTAGAAAATAATAGAACCATGTTCAGAGGCAACTTTTCCATCCAAAAATCTCACCTATCATTCCTGTAACATTCAGCTCCTTTTAGAGATGAATAATATAAAGAAACTAGAGGCCCGGTGCATGAAATTCATGCACGGGGCGGGGGGGGGGGGGGGACGACCTCAGCCCAGCTTGCACCCTCTCTAATCCAGGACCCCTCAGGGGATGTCCAACTGCCGGTTTAGGCCCGATTCCCAGGATCAGACCTAAACTGGCAGTCGTACATCCTTCTCACAATCCTGGACTGCTGGCTCCTAACCACTCACCTGCCTGCCTGCCTGATCACCCCTAACTGCCTCTGCCTGCCAGCCTGATTGCCCCCAACTGCCACGCCCAACCCCCCCGCCAGCCTGGTCGCCCCACATAGCCTTCTGCTCAGTCATTTGGTCACCCCTCACTAACCCCCCTGCCGGCCTGGTCGCCCCACACAGCCTGTTCGGTCGTCCGTTCAGTTGTGATGGTCACTTAGGCTTTTATATAGATAGATGTTGCTCTGGCACATGCCAGGTTGTGGGCTCGATCCCCAGAAGGGGGCATGAAGGATCCAGCCAAGCAATGATTCTCTCATCATTGATGTTTCTACATCTCTCTCTCTCCCTTCCTCTCTAAAATCACTCACTTAATCAATCAATAAAAAGAAATGTTGCTCTGTATAGTTCCTATAAATACACTGCAATAAAATATAATCAATTACATAGTATTTGTATCTTTTTCTCTGATGCAAAGTCTGGGGTGAAAGAAAGAACATGGCTTTAGTGTTACATACCATCTGGATGCAATTTCCTTTCCTTTCCTTCCCTTCCCTTCCCTTCCCTTCCCTTCCCTTCCCTTCCCTTCCCCTCCCTTCCCTTCCCTTTCCTTTCCTTTCCTTTCCTTATGGGGATCAATAGGCTCCAGGAATACAACCTTTTTTCTTTCTTTCTCGTTTCTTTCTTTCTCTTTCTTTCTTCCTCTTTCTTCCTTCCTTCCTTCCTTCCTTCCTTCCTTCCTTCCTTCCTTCCTTCCCTTCCTTCCTTCCTTCCTTCCTTCCTTCCTTCCTTCCTTCCTTCCTTTCTTTCTTCTTTCTTTCTTTCTCTTTCTCTCTTTTTTGCCTTTTACTAGCTGTGTGATTTGGAAAAGATACTTAATCACTCTTAACTTTAATTTCCTTATTTATGAAACCAGGATGCTTAGTAAAGATGGTTCTTATTCCAGTGTTTAAATGGAGAAAGCATTAAGTGAGACTTATGGAAACAAATGGCATACATAGAGTGATAAAATGTAATGTCTTCAAGCGGTGGGACTTCCGGGCAGGCCTTGGTGGTAGCTGGGTTTTTCTTTCAACTGACTAGGGTTCTAGTTAGTAACAGAAACCCCTCATCTGTGCGTGGAGAAACCTGGGCAACCAGTTCAGCAGGTTGAAGCCATATCACTGTGGTTTTTCTTTTTAAGATACCAAACTTTCGGGTTTTCTCAGTGGCTCTTTACACTTTATTGCATCATAAGCTGTGTGGCAGTGGTTTCATTTTTACCATGTGAATTGGATTATTCCACTACAAATCTCCCTGGGGTTCTTGGAAAAATATCTGAAATTAATAAGAAACAGGACATTTTTCAGGAAATACCCAACTAAGGAATTGTTGAATATTTTGCATAGTTTGCAGAGGTCTTAACTGTCTCTCTAGAAAGGTCAATTTAAGTGCCTATTTTTATGTCTCAGGGACTTTCATGGAGTGCTTATTTTTAGAACACTAAAACAGACAGGAGTAAGCCTACTTTGTAATGTCTTTGGGCCTTACCTCACGGGCTTCTTGGGCAGGCTGCTCTTTTCCTAACCCAGCTGGGTTGCCACAGACCAAGCAGAAGTGGCCTGATCTCTGGAGAAAACATGGGCTCCATCCCAAAGAGCGAGAGCACACTGTTCCCAGAGCCACCGGTCCCCATCCAAGCTGGTTTCCTCTGCTTGCAACTCCTGGCAGGCACTTCTGCCCACAGGAGGATAGTCTCCCTGAAGCTTGGCTGCAGCAGCATTTCCAGAGAGGTGGACAAGAAGCTAGTGATAGATGGCTCTGAGAGTGGACAAGATCCTGCCCAGAAAGAAACACAGGAAAGCAATCTCACTTCCCTCTTGCCTCGTCAAAGGAGCTATTCTTCCTTTTTTTCTTCCTTACCTTTTTAAAGAAAAGAAGATATGAATTATTATTAAATGTGGCAAGAGTAGAAATGAGTATTTCTGTACTGGTGACCATGTGTCTGAGTTCATGAGCTTGTTGGGGTCTCAGTGCCTAAAACTCATGAAAAGATGGGGTCACAATTAAAAGTGACACATAAGTGAATCAGTAAACTCCTTTGTAATTCGGGCAAAAACTAGTATCAACAAATTTAGCAAACATAGCAAATATTTTTATTTTAACAAATATAGCAAAGGAGCATTAACACATTAGCATGTGCACATGCACACACGTGCACGCGCGCGCGCACACACACACACGCACACACAGTGATGGTCTCCAACTGTGGTTCTCAGGGTTAGCATACCTAACAGCTTGTAAAAAAATGCACACTCCTCATAATCTGATTAATAAATAAGTCTGGCAGTACAACCCAGAGCATGCTCTCTCTCTCTTACTTTTTCTTATTTTTTATATTATTTTTAAAAGATTTTAATGTTCAATGTTATTTTATACTAGAGGCCCGGTGCATGAAATTTGTGCATGGGTAGCATCCCTAGGCTTGGCCTGCGATCAGGGCCAATCTGCGGGGTGACTGGCAGGGAGAGCAGGGGCCCCTGCTGACACCCGCCTTGGCTGTCCTGGTGCCGCCCACTCGCCGGCCTCCTCCCCCGCCATGGCTGCAGCCAGTCTGGGCCTGCAGCTGGGGGCAGCTCCTATGTTGAGCATATGCCCCCCTGGTGGTCAGTGCACATCATAGCGACTGGTCGTTCCGCCATTTGGTCAATTTGCATATTAGGCTTTTATTATATAGGATTAGTTTCAGGTATACAGTATGGTGGTTAGGTAATCATATACTTTACCAAGTGTTTCCCCCATAAGTCTAGTATCCACCTAGCACTATATATGGTTATTACATTATTGACTATATTCCCTATGCTGTACTTTACATCCCCATGATTATTTTGTAAATGCCAATTTGCAATTTGTACTTCTTTTATTTTTTAATTGATTTTAAAGAAAGGAAAGGAGAGGAGAGGAGAGAGAGAGAGAGAGAGAGAGAGAGAGAGAAAAATATTGACTCACTGTTCCACCTGTCCATGCACTCCCTGGTTGACTCTTGCACTTGCCCAGACTGGGGATGGAATCTGCAACCCTGGGACACCAGGATGATACTCCAACCAACTGAGCTAACCAGCCAGGGCCCAACTTGTACTTCTTAACCCCTTCCCCTTTTTCATCCAGTCCCCTAACCCCCCTCTCCTATCTTTGGCAATCATCAATCTCAGAACTCTCTATATTTTAGTAAGTTCACCAAATGCTTCTGATGCCAGAATCAGGGCCCTGGATTAACTTTGGAAACCCTAGCTTCCCCCTAAAAAGAGAAGTAGAACTTAATGTGAAATATACAAAGTCAAAGCTGATGTTCACACTTCAAAATATTTGCTTACAAACAGATGTACAAGACTTTAGTGTACATGACTTTAATCTGCCACTTCCTGTTCCCAAAATAGCAACATTTGTTTAGAAAAAAAAAAATCACAGGGGAAAGAAAAAAGTTGTCAATGCTGGTCGTTTACATAGAGCATGTGAGTGAAGAAGATACAAAATGTCAAATAAGGCAACTTTGTAGCTCAGAGTTTGGAGTTTGGTTTAATTCATTGAATCAAAGAGGTCCCTGTAGTCCTAATAGAAATATTTTCCATGATTTAAGGCCTGTCCAAAAGCCTTCTGTGTTTTGAGGTACCTGATTTATTCTTTTTCAGGGTTTTTTGTAGGTTTTTTTAAAAAATATTGTAAAGCCCTGGCCGGTTTGGCTCGGTGGATAGAGTGTTGACCTGTGGACTCAAGGGTCCCAGGTTCGGTTCCGGTCGGGGGCATGTACCTTGGTTGCGGGCACATCACCGGTGGGGGGCGTGCAGGAGGCAGCTGATCGATGTTTCTCTCTCATCAATGTTTCTAACTCTCTATTCCTCTTCCTTCCTCTCTGTGGAAAATCAATAAAATATATTTTAAAAATTGTAAAATATTATATTTTTCCTTGAGAGAGAGACACACACAAACGCACGCACAAGCTTGGACTGTTGGTCATCCTAATTACTATTCTAACTCTACTTATAGCTTTTTTTTTAACTCTTAGCAAATTATTTGATTTCTCTGTGCCTGTTTCTTTTTTGTTTAATTTAAAAATTGATTTTAGAGAGAGAGGAAGGGAGAGGGAGAGAAACATGAATGTGAGAAATAGAAACATTGATCAGTTAGTTGTCTCCAGTGTACTCTCGACCAGGAATGGAAACTGCGACCCTTCAGTGCATGGGCTACACTCTAACCAATGGAGCTACATGGGCCAGGGCAGTGCCTCATTACCAATAAAATAATGGATGATAAAAAAGCATTGCATCTTAGATTAATTGGCAGCATTTTTCTTAGTGGTGCAGATTATGATGATGTCTTAGAATAAATGAAATATGACAATAATACCTATGTCCTAGGATTTCATGGGCGTTAACTGAGTCAAGAAACAAGATGCTTAGCATCATGACTGGCTAATATTGATCACTGAATAAATACCATCTATTAGTATTCTAATATGTAGATGGATTATAAATGAACTAATCCCTCCTTCTTGAGCCTTTACATTGTCTCCAGTATTCCTAGTATTATATATTGCACTGAATATCCTTATGTGTGAACACATTATGTATGCATCTCTAAATATGATAGATTCCTTAAAGCATGAACATATTGAAGGGATGGACTTATAATCACAATGACTAGAAAGTCAGTCAAACCCGGGTTAGAATCACTACTAACCCTGTGATCCTGGTCATTTTACTTAACCTTTCTACATTTCAGTTTTTGCATCTATAAAATGAGAATAATAATATCATTCACAGGAATATTGTGATGTTTAAATAAGATGGTTCAATCAGGCACAATACCATACTGCTGGCTTATAGTAAGTTCAAAATCAATGTAAGCTATTTTTTTACTAGTACAGAGAGACACCAGGGCACTGCATGGCTTCCTGCTAGATTTGGAAGCATATGCATTAAAATTTATAAAACCACGTTTTCAACAGTGACCCCGTGTGGCCGCAACGGAAACAGCAGCAGCAGAAAATAGGCAAATGTTGCCAGAAATGATCAGATTGATTCATTAGTTCTTTCTCCTGGTGTTTGTTGACAAAACTGTCCATTTGCACAACAGAAGCCTGTGCCTGAGAGTCTTGAACCATCTGAGATAGACAGACTCAGGAATGGGATAATGAACGCTGCCAATCTGAATATGAGAGCGAGTCTGAACACTTGGTTTAAATACTGAAAGATGATATCATTTAGATCTACCTAGATATATATGAACTGGTGAAAGAATTTACCATCATTTCTACAGAAACAGCATAGTAACCTTTAACACTTTGAACAATATAACCATGAGAAATCACTTTGGCAACTTTACTTGTACCTTATAAATTCCAACAAACTCTAAGACTGAATTTTACTGAGTGCTTGGGATTAGCATGCTGTTACCCAAGCTCTAATTCATGAAAGGCCACCTGGCTTGAACTTCTGGAGAAGTTAGAAGGCCTAGTGTTTATGAATACAACCAGAAGTGATTATATAATGCACACATCGAATATATTAAACAACTGGCTTGTCAGATTATGGATTTACATACTTCCTAAATTTTATTTTAGGAAACATCATGCCAATCTTAATTCCATGGTTTCTACAATCTACTCAAAAGGTTAAATAAAAAAGTATGACTTTAAAATAAGCTTTTACTTTATTAAGTCTATGAATATCTAGAACTATAGAGATGCAAGTAACAGTTGAAAGTTAATATTGGTAGCAAAACCATAAAACTCCAAAGATATAGATATGAATTGTCAGTTGGGAATATAATAAATTTAGAATATGTGATTATAAAGGTTTATATAATATTTAAAGGTGTTTAACCACATAAAAATTTATATAATAACTTCATTAACAAAGTTACATGGAAGATCTAAAGTGTTTAAAGATACTTCCTTTTCTATCCCTGCATATACAGGGTAAAAATTAGAAGGTAGACAGTGAAAAGTGACTTTCCCTGCCTTCTGATTATTAAATACTCACTTCATCTCCTCTGAAGCAAACTGTATATGAAAAAGCATTTTCTTTTATTTTTTTGTTAACCCTTACTCAAGGATATTTTTCCATTGCTTTTTAGAGAGAGTGGAAGGGAGAGGGAGAGACAGAGAGAAACATCAATTGGTTGCCTCCTGCATGCACTCCGACCAAGGCCAGGGAACCTGCAACCGAGGTACGTGCCCTTGACTGGAATCAAACCTGGGACCCTACAGTCCACAGACTGACGCTCTATCTACTGAGCCAAACCAGCTAGGGCTACATTTTTATTTAATAGCTGGAAAAATGGTGACTGCATTTTCAGCAGCAGTTTCTATTTCTTTTCACTTAACCTGTGGTATAAGAAAAAAAAATAGAGTAATTCTTTGTCAATAGAACACCATATTTTTCTGCATATAAGACATCATTTTTTTCTAAAATTATTAGACTGAAAATCGAGGGGCTTCTTATACACAGAAGTCAGCCTAGGAGGGAGCTGCGCTGGTGTGTAGCTGCCCATACCTTGTCAAACAGGCTTCCTCCAATCACGAGCCTTATTGTTACTGACGTCAGCTGATGCCATAATTGGAGGTGGAGGTAGAGAGTGTGCATATGCAACAGGGACCAGAGCATTCTGAGCCTATAAAGATGTCAAAAAATAAAAAGATATATACCAGTAAGCGATTGTCTTACTCTGCAAAATTCAAACTGAATGTAATCAGCTATGCCAGAGAGCATGGAAATAGAGCTGCAGAGAGACAATTTGGACCTCCTCCTTCTACTGAGTGTATGATCAGACAGTGGAGAAAACAGGAAGAATAATTCCTTAAGATGCCAAAAAAGAAGAAGGCCTTAAGACAGTGGTTCTCAACCTTCCTAATGCCGCAACCCTTTAATACAGTTCCTCATGTTGTGGTGACCCTCAATTTCATTGTTATAAACTGAACATAATTAAAGCATAGTAATTAATCACAAAAACAATATGCAATTATATATGTGTTTTCCAATGGTCTTAGGCAACACCTGTGAAAAGGTCATTCGACCCCCAAAGGGGTCTCGACCCACAGTTTAAAAACCGCTGCCTTAAGAGGAAAGCCAGCAAAAAGTTTAAAATATTGATGTCTTACGTTTGGGTTGGAAAAGTGGGGGGCATCTTATACACGGAAAAATAATGTTACATTTTCCAAAAGTGTTAAATAATCTCCTTGAAATTTTCCCAATATGAAAATAACACATATTCAATATAGAGAATTTAGAGAATAGAGACAAAAATAATTAAAATAAATACATGTCACATTTTTAATTAAGAAGTATTTTAAATAAAACCTAGGCCTCACTGGTATGGCTCAGTAGTTGAGTGCCAACCCATGAACCAAGAGGTTGCTGGATTGATTCTGGGTCAGGGCACATGCCTGGGTTGCAGGGTCAATGCAGCAGATTGATATATCTCTCTGTCCCTCTCCCTCCCTCTCTCTCTCAAATCAATAAAAACATGTATTTTTTTAAAAAATCAATAAAATTTAGAGAGAAACCAAGATGGCGGCATAGGTTAACACCGGAGTTTGCTGCCTCGAACAACCACTTCAAAAATACAACTAAAAGATGGAATGGACATCATCCAGAACCACAGGAAGGCTGGCTGAGTGGAAGTTCTACAACTAGGAGGAACCGAGAATCAGAGGAGGGGCAGTGCTGAAGTAAAATACTAAGGTGGGGAGTGCGTGCGGCGCGGGCTGGTGGCTGAGGGTGCGGTTGTCTGTTTCAATCCGGAGGGAGCCTCAGACTCTGAGCTCCAGATCCGGGCGAGTCTCTAGGGACCCAGACTCAAACGGGAGAAGCAGGACTGTCTGGCTACGGTCCCTCCGAGGTTTGCAGCTGTTGCTGGGACAGAGAGGCAGAGCCCCTGGGGACGGACTGAGAGCAGCCATAACTGCTCCCTCCTCCAGCCTGTTGATCCCGTGGGACCCACCCCACCCAAGCCTTGCACAGAGGCATTTGCCGGATAGCCTCAGGCAAAGGCTAGATTAGCACCTCCCTAGAGGACACAAGTTCTTCCACTGCAGACACAGCTGATTATCACAGCCAGTTGGCCTGGAGGTCAAATCCCTCTAGTATTAACTACAACAATCAAGGCTTAACTACAACAAGACTGCGCACAAAGACCACTAGGGGGTATACCAAGAAAGCGTAAAAAATGCGGAGACAAAGAAACAGGACAAAACTATCAAGGGAAGATACTGAGTTCAGAACCACACTTTTGAGGTCTCTCAAGAGGCTTCTAGAGTCTGTCGATAAACTTGATGAGATGTACAGGAAATCTAATGAGACCCTTGATGGTGTGATAAAGGACCATCTAGAAAGTAAGCATACACTGACTGAAATAAAGAATATTATACAGACTCCCAACAGCAGACCAGAGGAGCACAAGAATCAAGTCAAAGATTTGAAATGCGAAGAAGCAAAAAACACCCAACCGGAAAAGCAAAATGAAAAAAGAACCCAAAAATACAAAGATAGTGTAAGGAGCCTCTGGGACAGCTTCAAACGTACCAACATCAGAATTATAGGGGTACCAGAAGATGAGAGAGAGCAAGATATTGAAAACCTATTTGAAGAAATAATGACAGAAAACTTCCCCCACCTGGTGAAAGAAATAGACTTACAAGTCCAGGAAGCACAGAGAACCCCAAACAAAAGGAATCCAAAGAGGACCACACCAAGACACATCATAATTAAAATGCCAAGAGCAAAAGACAAAGAGAGACTCTTAAAAGCAGCAAGAGAAAGAAAGTCAGTTACCTACAAGGGAGTACCCATATGACTGTCAGCTGATTTCTCAACAGAAACTTTGCAGGCCAGAAGAAATATTCAAAGTGATGAATGCCAAGAACCTACAACCAAGATTACTTTATCCAGCAAAGCTATCATTCAGAAGTGAAGGTCAGATAAAGAGCTTCACAGATAAGGAAAAGCGAAAGGAGTTCATCACCACCAAACCAGTATTATATGAAATGCTGAAAGGTATCCTTTAAGAAGAGGAAGAAGAAGAAAAAGGTAAAGATACAAATTATGAACAACAAATATGCATCTATCAACAAGTGAATCTAAGAATCAAGTGAATAAATAACCTGATGTACAGAATGAACTGGTGATTATAATAGAATCAGGGACATAGAAAGGGAGTGGACTGACTATTCTTGGGGGGAAAAGGGGTGTGGGATATGCGGAAAGAGACTGGACAAAAATCCTGCACCTATGGATGAGGACAGTGGGTGGGGAGTGAAGGCGGAGGGTGGTGTGGGAGCTGGAAGGAGGGGAGTTTTGGGGGGGAAAAAAGAGGAACAAATGTAATAATCTGAACAATAAAGATTTAATTTAAAAAAATCAATAAAATTTAGAATTATATGCTTAAAATATTTAAAAATTCAAAGGTATAAATATTCTCTTTCCACAGTGGTCTTCCAGCCTTTGTTTCATTTCCAAAGTCAAACAAGGCTACCGGTTTTAGCATATCCTTCCAGAGATAGTCTGTATGCATACAAGCAAATGTGCTTTTTGTGTGTGTGTTGCTTATTTTACTTAGCAAATTTTTAAAAATATATTTTTATTGATTTCTGAGGAGAAGGGAGAGAGAGAGATAGAAACATCAATGATGAGAGAGAATCATTGATCGGCTGCCTTCTGCATGCCCCACACTGGGAATTAAGCCCACAACCCAGCATGTGCCCTGACTGGGAATCAAACCGTGACTTCCTGGTTAATAAGTCGACGCTCAACCACTGAGCCATGCTGGCTGGGCTGCAATTTTAATAATAAATTTTGAAGATGACTCCAGATAAAAATAAAGAGCCTCCTTATTTACTTAGGTTATTAACTCTTGCTATAAGGAATCAGCTGCAAGATTGAACAAGTATATCTACACAATAAACTTCTAGAAGTAGAATTGCTGGGTCAAAGCTTATGTGCATTTTAATTTTGACAAATATTGCCAAACTATTTGAAGGACATTTTTTTTCTTTTAAAGAATATTTCATTTTATTGATTTTAGAGAGAGACGAATGAAGAGGAGAGAGAGAGAAAGTGGGGGGAGACAGAGAGAGAGAGAAAGAAAGAAAGAAAGGAAGAAAGAAAGAAAGAAAGGAAGGAAGGAAGGAAGGAAGGAAGGAAGGAAGGAAGGAAGGAAGGAAGAAAGAAAGAAAGAAAGATCAATTAGTTGACACCTGCTGGCCCTCCAATGGGGACTGAGCCTGAAAGCTGGGCATGTGCCTGACCAGGAAACAATCCAGTGATCTGTTGGTTCATTGGTCGACACTCAACAACTGAGCCACACCGGCCGAGCTCCAAAATCTATTTCAACAATAACATCAGCGTTTATTGCTTCTCCTCAAGACAACTCAGTTGGTTAGTGTGTCTTTCTCCTAGGTCAAGTTTGCAGGTTCCGTGCCTGGTCAGGGCACAGACAGGAGTCAACCAATAAATGCAATGCTAAGTGCAACAAGAAATCTCTCTCTCTCTCTCTCTCTCTCTCTCTCAAAAATCATCAATTAAAAAATATAAGATACAGTAATTCCATTGGTAAATTACAATCACTATTTGGTCATGATTCTATAGGAAAATACAGAAAACAAATATTTACAACCTGGAATTGCATGGGATTCAATATGCTGAGTGAGAGAGGCCCGTCAGACAGACAAGTTATTCCAAGATTTTCCCTTCGATGTGGAATCTACAGAACAAAGTGAATGACCAAACACACTCCTAGGCACCAAGAACGAACTGATAGTCGTAGTGACCGGGCCTGGGGAGCCGGGAGGGGGGGCACTGCAACGCCCCTTAAGATGCACCCCCATCACACTTCCCAAATTAAAAATTAATCTGGTCAAAATGCCAACATTGGCCTAGTCTGAAATGCGCTGGTTTAAAATAGAAACCATGCCCTGTGTGTGAAGTGGGGCCAGGGGAACCCCTGGTTTCCACAGGATCTCAGAAAAGATGCACAGGGCACACACCCAGGACTTCTGAGACCAACCTCCGTGCATCCATCTGTGCATTTGTCCGCCGAACCATTCATCCACCCACCCACTCATCTATCCATCCCTCCATCCATGCATCGGTAATCACTCACTTCCAAATCCCAGGCCTCGGACGCCCTCACCCTACACACCGCCTGGCAGTCCAGACTGGGGAACTCTGTCTGAAGGACATTTTTAAAGGTTGTTCTTCAAGTGATTCAAAGAAACTCAGACATGGCTTACATTTAAATTTTTATTACAAATTGTGTTTTCATAAATAATAGAATGGAAAAAAACAACCCTGGAGGGTTTTGGGAAAAAAAAGAACAAGAATGGCATGATCACAACATGTCCCCAGTGGGCTGAGGACAGACTATGCTGAGTATGGTAAAAAGAGCCAAGCTGAGTGCAGCAACATGTAAAAAGGATTATACACCATGAACCAGTGGGGTTATTTCAGGAATCCAAGGTTGTCAGCTTGATTATCTACACTAATAAAAGAGAAAGATGCAAATTGACCATACCTTCACTATGCCCACCAGACAATCAGGAGTGAGTATACAAATTAACCCAACAAAGATTGTGGGTTAATTTGCATGCACAGGCACCAAGCAGCTGGTAGCTGGGCAGGACGCAGGCATTCTGCACTGCCCCAGCCACTCCAGGCTTCTGGGCAGCATGGGAAGGCAGAAAGGTGGCTCCATGCCCAAGTGAAGGTGGTGCCAGCAGCCAGGGGAAGGAAGGCCCATTCTTGCACGAATCTTCATGCATTGGGCCTCTAGTAGGATATAATGTCAATATACAAAAATCAATTGTATTTCTATAACTTTGGGTAAACAATCCAAAAACAAAATTGAGAAAACAAATCTGTTTATAATAGTGTCACATAGAAAAAAATACTTAGAAATAAATGTAATAAGATTGTAAGGCTTATACACTGAAAACTGAAAAACACTGTTAAAGAATGAAATAAATGGAAGAACCTCCCATGTTCATGTTTTAGAAGATTTAATATTGTGAAGATGACAATACTACTGAAATTGATCTACAGATTCAACACAATCCCTATCAAAATCCTACCTGTTTTGGCAACAACTAACAAGTTCATCCTAAAATTCATATGGAAATGCAGGGAACCTTAATAGCCAAAACAATTATGAAAAAGAAGAAGAAAGTTTGAGAAGTCACACCTCTTGATTTAAAACTTTCTACAAAGCTACAGTAATTAAGACAGTGTGCACTGGCATAAGAATAGGCATAAAGGTCGAGAACAGAGTTGAGAATCTAGAAATAAACCCAGGTGTCTTATGATCACCTGATTTCAATAAGTATGACAATACCATTTAATGGGGAAAGTAGAGTCTTTACAACAAATAGTACTGAGACAATTGGGTATCCATGTCCAAAAACATGAAGTTGGGTCCTTACCTCATACCATATACAAAAATTAACTCAAAATGGATCAAAGACCTAAATGTAAGAGCTAAAAATTTTTTAAAAATCTTAGAAATAGGTGTAAATCTCCACAACCTTGAATTAGGCAATGTTTCTTAAATATGACACTAAAAGCATAAGCAATACAAGGGAAAATATAAATGGATTTCATCAAAATTAATTTTGTTTCAAAGGAACCATCAAGAAAGTGAAATTCATCCCTCAGAATGGGATAGAGTATTTGCAAATCATATACCTGATAAGGTACTTATATCCAGAATATATAACAAACTTTTAAAACAATAATAAAAAGACAAATAATCTAATTTAAAAATATCTGCTCTGAAAAAAAGCACTTATCCAAAGAAAATGCACATATAGCCAAAAATCACATGAGGAGAGCTCGACATTCATCAAATCAATAAAGTGAGATACTACTTCATAGCCATTAGGATGACTATTATTTTTAAAAATGCAGAAAATAACAAGCATTGGTAAGAATGTACAGAAATTGGAACTCTTGAACACTACTAGTGGGAATGAAAATGTGCAGCTGCTTTGGAAACTAGCCTAGTAGCTCCTCAAAATATTAAATATAGAGTTATCATATAATCCAGTCCTTCCACCCAAGGGAAGTGAAAACATATGTTCACACAAAAGCTTACACATGACCGTTTATAGCAATATCCTATCTAATAATAGACAAACATGGTAATTGACCGTACCTTCGCTATGCCTCCCATTGGCTAATCAGTGCAATATGCAAATTAACCACCAACAAAGATGGTGGCTAATTTGCATACTGCAGGCAGGGAGGGCCAGCTCGAGCCACCATCCAGGCCCCCGTGTGCCGCCTAAGCCCCGCCCCCAGCCGGAACCACCGTGTGCAGCCCTGGGCCGCGGAGTCCCCGTGTGTGGTTCTGGGTGGAGGGGCTTGACGGCGCAAACATGCCGCCTAAGCCCCGTCCCCAGCCGGGACCCCCCGTGTGCGGTCCTGGGCAGCGGGGCTTGGTGGCTCAATCGGCCCGAGGAAGCCCTATTCTTGCAGGGGCTGCTGGGGGCCTGATCAGAAACACAAACCTGCAGGCCCGGCACCCAGCAGACCCAAGGCCAGCCACCGCGGTGCTGGGGCCTGATCGAAGACACAGATCTGCAGCCCCAGCACCCAGCAGTCCCAAGCCCTGCCATCAAGGTGCTGGGGCTGCTGGGGGTATCAGAGACACAAACCCACAGGCCCGGCACCCAGCAAATCCAAGGCCAGCCACCGCGGTGCTGGGGCTGTTGGAGGCCGGATGAGAGACACAACACACAGGAGGGCCTGGCACCCAGCAGACCCAAGCCCTGCCACCATGGCGCTGGGGCTGCTGGGGGCCGGATCAGAGGTACAAACCCGCAGGGGGACCCTGAACCCAGCAGCACCAAGCCCCACCACCACAGTGCTGGGGCTGCTGAGGGCAGGATCAGAGACACAAACCCTGCGAGTCCTGCACAGGACAGGTGCTCTGCTCCAGGTGAAGTGCTTTCCCTCCAACCCAGCTCTCCCTGGGAGTCTGTCATGGAGGGCGCTCTCCCTGGGAACCCGCAAATCCGCCTCTGGGGCGACTGTGCAGCAGCCACGCCTGGCGAGCCACGGAGAGGGTGACCTACCCATGCAGATGTATACGCTGGTGGAGGCCATGCAGCTGCCATGGTTGAAGTCGTCCTTGATGTAGGAGAGGGGGTAGTGGGGATCAGAGTCGGCCAGGTTGGCAATGGAACCCCAGCTCCCCACCGAATGACTAGAGCACACAGTCCTCAGTCACTTCCTGAGCAGCAGTCAGCCCCGACCGGGGATCAACCTGAAACCTAAGTAGGTGCCCTGGCAGAATGGAACCCAAACCTTTGCTGTAGCAAAGGAGCTCTGACCCACAGCAGGGGCCAGGGCAGCTGGCGAGTGCAGCGGTGGTGGCGGGAGCCTTCGCAGCAGCACTAAGGAGCAGCAAGCCAAGCAGTAGGAAGCAGCAAGCAGGTGGGCGGTA
Organism: Myotis yumanensis; assembly: GCF_028538775.1. Classification (NCBI taxonomy): domain Eukaryota; kingdom Metazoa; phylum Chordata; class Mammalia; order Chiroptera; family Vespertilionidae; genus Myotis; species Myotis yumanensis. Next base: position 103,150,203 of record NW_027223752.1, read on the forward strand.
AGGAGGGAGGGGGTCCGGACTGCGAGAGGGCACAGGCCAGGCTAAGGGACCCCCCTCCCCCCCCCCCCCCCCCAGGCCCATCCCCAGTGCACGAATTTTGTGTACCGGGCCTCTAGTTACTTACAATAGCAAGAAGATATAAACAACACAAATGTACATTAACGGGTGAATGGATAACCATATGTGGCATATCCATTGTTGAAAACAAGGCAACAGGTCCAAAATGGACTTGCTCATGCTAAGCCCCAAGTCACCAAACCAACTTAACTGAATTATAGTTTCAGCTCCCCTAGAAATGGAATCAAACCAATCGTCGCCTGATCAGCACTATTTAAGTAATCTGCCTGGTAGACACCTGCTATTCCCTTAAGTAAAGTAACTTTGCAATAACCAACCTGCTTTTTTGCTAGTATAATTTCCTTATTCTCCCTCCCTTCTGCCTATAAAAGTCTTTCATTTTGTACAGCTCGTTGGAGCTCCTTTCTATCTGCTAGATTGAATACTTCCCAATTTAAATTAATTTTTGCTCAAATAAATTCAACACTTTCAATATGCCTCAATTTATCTTTTAGCACCATATGATGAAATATTACTTGGCCATAGAAAGGAATGAAGTACTGTCAGATGCTACAACATGGATGAACCTTGAAAGAAACCAGTTGCTAAAAAACAACATATTGCATGATTCTATTAATATGAAATGTATAGTACAGGCAATTCCATCGAGACAGAAAGTAGATAAGTGGTTATGAAGGGCTGGGGGGAGTGTGGTGGTGGGGCGTGGGTGATAGCTAGGAGCACAAGGCTTCTTTTGGATTTGATACGTAAAATGATGGTGGTGCATTTTGCACAATTTTGTGACTATACTAAAAACAAAAGCTATTGCATGTATACCTAAAGAGGTGAACTGTTTAATATATAGATTAAATTTCAATAAACTTGTTTACATGAAGAAAGAAAAATGAACCCTGTACCACACAACCGAGGTTTAACGCCTATTTCTGCTCTGACTGTGTGACTTTAGGAATATTAACTTGCCCATGCCTTAATCTCCCCATACATAAATAGAGATTATTAACAGTTCCCACCTCATAGGGTGGTCATAAGGATGAAGAGTCAATACATGAAAGAACTTAGAGCAGTATCTGGTAAAGAAAAACTCTTGTTATTTATACCCAAAGTATAAATTCCCAAGTCAGTACCTCTTCCTCATGACCTTGCGCTGTTTCTTTTCACGACTCGGGGCATGCTCAAACTGTTGGGTCTCCTTGTATTTATGTTTTTAATATGTCTTTATTGATTTTATAGAGAGCGGAAAGGAGAGGGAGAGAGAGACAGAAACATGTATGAGAACCATCCATTGGATGCCTCCGGTACACCCACACTGAGGATGGAGCCTGAAACCCGGGCAGTGCCCTGACCGGTTTTGCTCCTCAAAATATTAAATATAGAGTTATCAACCGGCGACCTGTTGGAGGGGCCGCACTCAAAACCGGAGCCACAGGCCGGGCGGGCTATTGGGTCTTCTTTTACAGAACTCTGGGGGAGTGGAAACAAAACACGTCTGAGAGCTCAAGCGTTTTCATTCCGGACTTAATGTCTTCTTTTGTAAGCAAACGCCTTTCGCCTAGTTTGACCCTCTAGACTGCCCGTTCTTTTCGCCTCAGCGCGCCTGCGCGAAGCTGCGTGCCCTTTCGTCTCAGCGCGTCCACTGCTCTCGCAATGGCGGCTCGCGGCGTGGGCCTGTTGAGCCGCTTGTCCATGTGCACTCAGAGAAGTCAAGTCCTGCGTCCCATCCACAGGCGGCTGAATTGCCCAGGAACCGTGGCCGCAGACGCCAGGGGGGAACAGCCGTCCTCGGGGAGCTCGGAGACAGGTGATGGCGCCGTGTCCCCGGTTTGCTCTGTAGCCCGGTCCGCCGCGGGCGGGGAAGGGGGAAGAGACTGGGATCGCGGGCGAACGCGTGGCCCGTGGGATCGGCCGTGGAACCGAGGGTGAGGCTGCGTCCTGTGCTCCTGACACCCCCGGGGGACCTAGGGCTGCCCCGGTGGCTCGTGGCGTGGGGTGTGTGGCCTTCTTTTCTCTGCGGACTCCTGTGCGCCGCAATGGAATTGCTTAAACCTCTCAAGTTCAGGTCAAGAACACAACTTGCTAGTATTTTACAATCTGGCGAAATAATATTCCCAATGATAACGTAGGTGCCACCTACCAGTCAGGTACTTCATGACTCACAGGTGTTTCTGATTTTGATACGAATTGCTGATGGAGGCCAAGTGTAGTGAAGTCTTGATGAATAACCACGATCCTGGCTCCCAACTGTAGGGCTCTGCCGGTGAAGTCCGCTGCCGTTGACTTGGTGATTTTATCCGTTGTGAGCAAAATAAATCTGGTAGCAGATAGGCATTCACTGGAACAGGCTATTTATTGCCCTGAAGGCGTTCTACATTTTATGGGCTTGTGTATGGACAAGCCCACGGTTATTGAACCCCTCTGTGGTCCAAGAATTGTGTGCATGTTTACAGTCCTTAAAACAGTCTAGCAAGAAATGTGTCAGTGGACCCGTTTTACAGACGTGGCACGAGACTCGAAGAGCTGAATGACTTGTGCAGTGTCACGGAGCTGAGTTTAGACCTCAAGTGGAGCGGTAAACAAAACGTGTTGATTTCTTCTATTTCTTGGAGCTCTAGTTTTAAGATATGAAATTGTTTCTGGGAGCAGTTCTGAAGCAGGCTAAACAAGCAAAGTTTTTTCCCCATAAAATAAATGATAGGCTTGCTCTCCCCATCAGACTGTATGGACAGGGAGAAATATTACTTAATATGACGTTTCATTGGAATACTGATTGGATTGGACTTAGAAGCTGCTTGTGTTAAAAATTCTTAAGGAACTCTGGAAATTTAAGGATTATGCCAAACAAGCTATTATAATTTAACATCTGTATAGTGGTTTAAATTTCAGAGTATTTTCATGTGCTCTGAAAAATAAAACTCTTTAAAGTAGATGTGGAAGGAATTATTATTACTTTATTTGATAGATGAGGAAATAGACTAGTCCAAGTGGCTAATTCAAAATTACCCAGCTGTTCAGTAGCTAAGATAAGAATAAAACCTTCTGATTCCAAGACTACTCACTTAACACAGCTTTATTGTTTTTCTTAGGAAATGTGTTTCATTTTGTATCATTAGGATAATATAACTGGCTAAGCACTCAGGGACAGTATAAAATCCTCATTTGAATTTCTTCTTCAGTTTTAAAAAGAGAAGGTAACTACACCTTATACTCACTTAGAAGCATATAATTTTGTAATTGAAAGGATTAATTCAGTTTTTTACTCAGTGTGAAAACTCATTGCCAGAACATTCCTAGTAATATTTTCTAGTAACAAGGAGGACACTGTTTCATAAATCAGGCAATTTCATTTTTGGTCAACCTCTAATGGTTGAAAAATGTTTAAAATAGGCTAAAATCGACTAATTTCCCATTTCCACGATAATCTTAGTTTTAACATAGCTTTCATGTGAGTAGTAGAAAGAAATCTTATTTAAGAATAAGAATTATGTAGTATATTATTCAGGATTCTTGGGTGCAGGTGACAGAAGCTAATTTAAATGATCTTCAGTAGAAAAGGGAGGAATACCAACCCATGTAACCAAACTCCAGAAAAATACATAGCTGCTTTAAGGTTGACTGGATGGATGTGGTCAGTGTGAGGTATTTTTTCCTCAGCTGTTGTTTGGTGGCTTCATTATCTCAGGTTCTTCTATTTGGGGATGTGGATGGTGGGGAGCATGGCCACCAGTAGCTTCATGTCCCTGTGCTCATAGCTTTCTTCAAAGGGAAGAATGAAAATAATCTTTCACCTGAATTTGAAAAATTCTAAGAAAGAGCTTTTGATTGATCTATGAGGATGTCTTGGAATTTGCTGAAATCAAAGTATAGTGTGTTTACAGTATTTCCTTTATTAGTTTTATTAAAATATATTTTTATTTATTTCAGAGAGGAAGGGAGAGGGAGAGAGAGAATCACTGATTGGTTGCTTCCTGCGCGACCCCCTCTCACCTTCCCACTGGGGACCAGACCCATAACCTGGGTCTGTGCACTGACCCGGAATTAAACCTAAACCGTGACCTCCTGGCTCATAGGTCATAGGTCAGTACTCAACCACTAAGCCATGCTGGCCAGGCTGTCTTTTAGTTTTATAATAATCTTTTGAAAGAATATGATGTTAAAAGCCTCTTGATTTCCATACATCCGTTACATTTTCCATTTAATCTCTTTGCAATTTTTTGGAGGGTGTTGTTACTAGACATGGTGAATTATAATCTCTAGATTATACCATTCCAGATTTTTAGAAGAAGCACTTTTAAGTCATCCAACTATAAGTTAAATATTTTGGATTAAAAAATGAATTCCTAAGATTCAGTGTTTGACTTTAACTTAAATGATTTTCTTTCTCTTTATATTTGGTTCACTTGTTGATCTTTTCTTTGTGGTCAGTGGATTAGTAGTATTTAATTCTTGACCATCACAGCTCTTATTTTCTTTATTTCCTGTGATTGTAAACCCCTAACCTCTAGAGTGGTTGTTAATAAAAAATTTTTTTACCCTCTTTCTTTAATAAAATTGTCATGAGCTCTTTATGAGCAGCAACTAGGTTTTAAATTCTTTGATTTCCCTGAGCACATGATAGTTGATAATTGTTAATTGTTTAAGCCTAATCCAGACCCTTGACAAAGAAAAACTGTAATAACTTAGTTCACTATATTAAATTTCTAACCTTATTGTCTTAGTAAACTCAAGCTTATAATAATTTCAGGCTGTGGAATGTTACAATTTACACAGATTTTGTATGTGTGTATTTGTGGAAATGTCAAATGAGTGACTTTACTTTCCTGGTTTTGCTTTTAAAATCCTGTGGAACTCTTTTTAGCACTATGCATTGAATATAGTAAATCAAAACAACCCTAGCTGGTTTGGCTCAGTGGATAGAGCATAGGACTGCAGACCAAAGGGTCCTGGGTTCGATTCTGGTCAAGGACAGTACCTTACCTCAGTTGGGTTGCAGGCTCCTCCCCAGCCCAGGCCCTGGTCAGTCGTAACCAATGGATGTGTTTCTCTCACATCAATATTTCTCTGTCTTTCCCTCTCTCTTCCACTCTCTCTAAAGATAAGTGGGAAAATATCTTTGGGTAAGGATCAAAAAAAATAAAAACAAAGTGGACAGTTGAAACACTTAAAAAAATTTATTGATTGATTTTAGAGAGGTGAGGGCAGAGAGAGAGAGAGAAACATCGATTTGTTGTTCCACTTATTTATGTAGTCATTGATTCTTGTATGTGTCCTGACCAGGGATTGAACCCACAACCTTGGTGTATTGGGATAGTGCTCTAATCAACTGAGCTATCTGGACAGGGTGGAAAGTGGGCAGTTTTAATGATAGTCACAAGAAAAATGGTACAATGAAAATTGAAGTAGTATAGCTTCATCCTTAGAAGAGAAGAAGATGAGGTTAGGATAATGTTGGTTTTAGTTAGAAACAAAATTTTTATGTACTTGATCAAAATATACTTTTAAGTTTTATACATGTTAGAATTGGTTTTGTCTCATTCATAGGCTCGGAAGACAGGACTCCCAAAAAGAGATTCTCTGAGGTGCAAAAAGAAAGACGAGAACAGGCACAGCGGACTATTTTAATACTTTGCCCAAATAAAATCAGTGAAAAAAAGTTTCTCAAGTATTTATCCCAACATGGACCTATAAATAATCATTTCTTCTTTGAAAGCTTTGTAAGTATTTGAAAAACAATAAACTTACTATTTTTATTTCTAGCTCTTTTGCCTCTTTGCATGTGGTAAAGTTAAGTTCTCTTTGGCTATTCTACATTTTTCTTTATTTAAATTTCTCTAAGAGATTTATGCTTGAGATATGAGAATAGAACTCCTTATAGGAGGATTACAGAATTATAAGCAATTCTGTAATTGCTTATAATTGAAGGATTTCATTATTTGAATACTTCAAATAATCCCATTATCTTAGGGATAAAGAACAGTAGGAGGGATCTTTGTTTTGCCTTTTAATTTTCTATTTTAGCATTCTTTTCAGCTTCTCTTGACTATTATCACTTTATAATAATGTTTTTTCTTATCTGTTTATAATGATTAAAACCAATGCTCCTGTTAGAAGCATATCATTTTTAAATTTTAAAAATTAATATTTTCTCACCTTATAATAATTGCTTTGAAATATGAACTAAAATATTACTGTGGTAAACACATCATTTTGAAATGTGTTCTATTTTTATGTTTTTGATATAGGGTCTTTATGCTGTTGTAGAATTCTGTCAAAAGGAAAGTGTAGCTTCATTGCAGAATTTAACTCGTACTCCAAGCATGGGCACAGAGGCTGCAATTCCATTCAGATCACGTTTCTTCAATTTAAAGTTGAAGAATTCATCAAACGAGACTTCCGAACAGTCATGTATACCATGCTGTAATCAATCGCCTCCTTCAAGCAAGAAGCTCTTTGAATTACTTTGTGATGCTGAAAGTGTAAGTTTATAGATATAGTTACCCAACTTTAAAAAATATGTTTGCATTATTTTATATAAGTTCTTATTATTAAATATTCAAACTACAGAATATGTTGAGTGAAAAATACAAGTAATTCTTCCCCACTCCCTGACCCCATACCCAATTTGTACTCCTCAGAAATAACCATATTCTTCCAAAGTTTTCGGCTTTCTTTCTCTTGTCAACAAAATGATAAATTTATACGTGGCATTGTTCTCCAAATTTTAAAATATCTCTTTTCTGGTTTTATCTCTTTTGTTTCTGCTCTAATAATGTTTATGTTAGTTTTGTTTTTTCTTAGATTTATCAAAATTTTAGCTAGTTTAGTAGTCCCTTCAAAGAATCAGTTCATAGTTTTATTTATAACAATAATATTGTGTGGTTTGATTTTCTAATTTTAAAAATTTTACTTTTAACCTTTTATATTTCCTTTGCTTTTATTTATTTATTTTTTGAGTTGAATGCTTCAGTTTATTCTTAATATTATTTTCAAATATGGGCATTTAAGGCTATGATTTGTATTTTAAGTATTTAATTCCAGTGTACACCTGCAAAATGTAATCATTTTAGCAGCAGTCATATATATGTGTATATGTATGACTGATGATAATCATGTCTATATACACACATCATATACTAGAATATGGTGTGTGTATATATATATATATATATATATGATTGTTATTTTAGGGAACATAGATCTTGGGCCTTTATTACTTGAAGCATTGCTTATTTCTGGTGTTTCTTGCTTTTAACATTAGTTCTTCTGTCCTCCCAACTTTTTAAAAAATGTCCATCTTTTTTATTGTTTTTGACTTCCTCTTCTGGAGCATTTTACTATTTTCATTTTCCTAAGAAAATACTTTGTACTCATTGCTAAGAAAAGTAGTAGTTTTAATTCTGGTTAACTTTTATTTTGCTGATGTCATTATTTCTCAGTGCTTTTTTATGGGTATTTTAAAAAATCTCTTTTAAGGTTGAAGAAAAAAGATTTCGTATTTTTAAGGTAGGTCTCCAAAACCATCTCTAGAAGTATAATGACAGTTTCTTTATATGACCTGTATATTTTCTATGTTTTGTTGTTTTTGTTTTGGCCAGCTAGATAGATGATCAGCTGAACACACTCCTGAAGGAGTTCCAGCTCACAGAGGAGAACACGAAGCTCCGCTATCTCACCTGTTCTCTTATTGAAGACATAGCGGCTGCATATTTTCCAGACTGTGCAGTCAGACCTTTTGGCTCTTCAGTGAACAGTTTTGGGAAATTAGGATGTGATTTGGATATGTTTTTGGATCTAGATGAAATTGGAAAATTCAATGCTCACAAGGTAATTATATATCTTTAGATCACTAAAATTGATATAATAGAAAAGTAAAGAAAATCTTTTAAATAAATTATAACTGTTGATTTCTAAAGTCAAGAGTACATACTTGGGTTGCGGGTTCGATCCCCGGCCCCGGTTGGGGCATGTGCAGGAGGCAACCAATTGATGTGCCTCTCTCACATTGGTGTTTCTTCTCTCTCCCTCCCTCTCTCTCCTTCTCCCTTCCCTCCCCCTCTATCTTCCTATCTTCCTTTCACTCTCTCTAAAAAAATAAATGGAAAAAATATCCTTGGGTTAGGATTAACAACAACAAAAAAAGAATATGGTCTATTTGATATTGATTCTTTGGAATTGTAAAGTCTTTCTTTGTATTTGTCTAATATGTGATCATTTTTTTGGTGAATATTCTATACCTGTGTAATAAAATGGTTCAAGAGTTCAGAAATTCTTTGGAGAGGCTAACATTACTTATTGTATTCAAATTATCTGTATTTTTAAAAAAATATATTTTTATTGATTTCAGAGAGAGATAGAAACATCACTGATGAGAGAGAATCATCGATTGACTGCCTCCTGCATACCCCACAGTGGGATTGAGCCCACAAACTAGGCACATGCCCTTGACTCGAATCGAACCCAGTTCCTTGCAGTCTGCAGGCCGATGCTCTATCCACTGAGCCAAACTGGCTAGGGCCAAATTATCTGTATCTTAACTAGTTTCTTATCTGTGTGAAATAGTTATTGAAATGTATTTTTTAAAAAAATATATTATTGATTTCAGAGAGGAAAGGGGAGGGAGGGAGGGAGGGAAGGAAGGGAGAGAGAGAGAGAAACATCAATGATGAGAGAGAATCATTGATCACTGCCTCCTGCACACCCCACACTGGGGATCAAGCCCGCAACCTGGACATATGCCCTTACTGAGAATCAACCTTGACTGCTGGTCCTTAAGTCCACACTTTACCACTGAGCCATGCTGGCCAGGCTTGAAATATTTTTATTTATTTATTTATTTACTAAAATTTTTGTTGATTTCAGAGAGGAAGGGAGGAGAGAGATAGAAACATCAGGGATGAGAGAGAATCATTGATTGGCTGCCTCCTGCATGTCCCCCACCGGGGATCGAGCCCACAACCTGGGCATGTGCCCTGACCGGGAATCGAACCCAGTGACCTCCTAGTCCTGTGGTCGGCAAACTGTGGCTCTCGAGCCACATGTGGCTCTTTGGCCCCTTCACTGTGGCTCTTCCACAAAATTCCACGTGGGGGTGCACGTACAGTGCGATTGAAACTTCATGGCCCATGTGCAGAAGTCGGTTTTCGGCCTGGGCGAGTCTATTTTGAAGAAGTACTGTTGATATTTGGCTCTGTTGACTAATGAGTTTGCCGACCACTGTCCTTAGTCCATAGGTCAATGTACAACCACTGAGCCACACTGGCCTGCCTAAAATATTTTTTAAATCTCATGATGTTTGGCTTTGTTAACGTCTCCTTTAAGAATTCCTTTGATTTTTGTTTTATTCAATGCTATGTTAGATACATATAGGTATATGATTTGTTATATCTTTTTATTAGGTTTATTTATTATTAAACTAGAGGCCCGGTGCACAAAATTCATGCATGGATAGGGTCCCTAGGCTTGGCTGACAATCAGGGTCGATTGGGGCCTTCCAGCTGCTGGCTGGAGACTTCCTTTGTTCCAAGCTGCCCCCTGGTGGTCAGCGCAAGTCATAGCGAGCGATCGAACTCCTGGTCAGTTGAACTCCCAAGGAGACACTTTGCATATTAGACTTTTATATATGTAGATTATGTCCTTTATCTCTAAGTGCTTTTTTCTTAAATTTTGTTTGTTTAGATGGCCACTTGCTATTTGCCTCACATATCTTCTTTTATATCTTTCTTTTCAGCCTTTATATAGTTACATTTGGGGTATGTCTCATAAATAGCAAATCACTAAATTTTATGCTTTTACTCAAATCTGCAAATTTTTAGTTCAATGTATTTGTTGATTATTAATGATAATTTTTGGATTAATTTCTATTTCTTATTTTCTACTTTTTATGCTTTTTTGTTACTTTTCACTCTCTTTCTTGCCTCCTGTTGTTGGATTAATGCTTTCTTTATTCCTGCTTCCTAACCCTTTTTCTCTTATAGTTTAGAATTTATGTATTTCATTCATATTCTTATTAACCTCCATGTCTAACAGAGTAAAGTTAACCAGTATATCTGCCATTCTCCCAAACAATGTAAGGGATGTGTTAATTTAATTACAACTTTGCAGAGGTGTCTTGTGTTTTTATAAAACGTTAGATTTTTTTTTTGTCCTGGCTGGTTTTGCTCAGTGGATAGAGCGTTGGCCTTGAACTGAAAGGTCCCAGGTTCAATTCCAGTCAAGGGCACATGCCCAGGTTACAGGCTTGATCCCCAGTTGGGGCATGCAGGAGGCAGCTAATCAATGATTCTCTCTCATCATTGATGTTTCTATCTCTTCCCCTCCCTTCCTCTCTGAAATCAATAAAAAAATATTTTTTAAAAAATATTTTTTTAACTCTTTTTTTATGTATTTCAAACTATCAGTCATCTCTTTGTGGATGTCCAGTTGACACTTCAGACTTAACATTTTGAAAACAAAACTTATTTTTATCTCTTGCAAATATTCTTTACACATTTTTATAAATGTTCTTATATATGTTTCATGTTAATTACAGTATTTTAGCTTTCTTGACATTTGTTCTTTTTTCTTCTTTTGTTAATCCTCATCTGAGGATATTTTTTCCATTGATTTTCTTTAATGTATTTTTATTGATTTCAGAGAGGCAGGGAGAAGGAGGGAGAAATAGAAACATCCATGATGAGAGGGAGTCATTGATTGGCTGCCTCCTGCATGTCCCCTACTGGGGATTGAGCCCACACCCAGGCATGTGCCCTTAACTGGAATTGAACCCAGGACCCTTCAGTCCACAGGCCAATGCGCTATTAACTGAGCAAGACCTGTTAGGGCTTTCCATTGATTTTTAGAGAGAGTGGAATGGAGAGAGGGTGGGGGAGGGAAAGGAGAGAGAGAGAGAGAGAGAGAGAGACATCAATGTGAGAGACACATTGATTGGTTGCCTCCCACACATGCCCCAACTGGGCCAGGGATTGAACCTGCAACCAAGGTACAACCGGAATTGAGCCTGGTACCCTTTGGTCCTCAGTCCGACGCTCTATCCACTGACCCAAACAAGCTAGGGCCAGGCCATCTTACTTAATTCTGCTTCTAAGTTTACTTTTATGTTCACCTCTTCATTTAGATCCTCAAAACTATAGTCACATAGTCCCTTAGAAACTCTCACTTAGATTATTGTCAAAGCATCCTGCTCTCTACCTCATTTCTTGTGTCATACTTTGGTATTCTAACCTTCAGTCTGTACTAGAGGTCTTAAACACAAGGTTGGGTCTTCTCACAAACCTAGAACGGCTCATCTCTTTAGCATAATATTGAAATGATCTACCTCTTAATTAATTTTACAAATCATTTATCATGACATTTTCATGCCTAGTTTTCCACTTAACTAACAATTATAATTTTCATACTTTTAGAATATGAGTAGTAACCAAACACTCTTTCAGAGAGGATTGCTCTTTTCCTCCATTCCCTGACTGTCATTTCTAACCGTGTTCAAGGCCTAGTTCTGACACTGCCATCTTGAAACCATCCTTGATTTTTTTTTCTCCAGTCTTCTCTGTTGTAGTATCTTGCTTGTGTTCCGTAAATCCCATGTTATATTTAGTTAGTGGTTGAGTATGTCTTACTATATCATAACCTTGATATAGGACAGGAACCATGTCTGATCATTTTTTTTTATCCCACATAGTATCTGGCATACTTAATATGCTCAGTATATACTTACTGAATTGAAAGAATAGGAAACACTTGGAAATGAATGGTTGTCTTTTACTAACATGTATTTGAAATTACATTAAGTTTCTGGCAAAGACATTCCAATTGTGTTAGGCTATCTATATAATAAAAGGGTAATATGCAAATTGACCCTAATGGCAGAACGACTGGGAAGGACTGGTTGCTATGATGCGCACTGACTACCAGGGGGCAGACGCTCAATGCAGGAGCTGCTCCCTGGTGGTCAATGCTCTCCCATGGGGAGCTCCGCTCAGCCACAAGCTGGGCTGACAGCTGCGAGATATCCTCGGCAACGCTAAGGATGTCTGACTAACAGGGAGCGGGCCTAAGCCGGCAAGTGGACATCCCCTGAGGGATCCCGGACTACGAGAGGGCACAGGCCAGGCTGAGGGACACATCCGCCCCTCCCCCCCCAGTGCACAAATTTTCATGCACTGGGCCTCTAGTTTTAAATAAAAGACTTCAATGTTTAATCAAGGTGCATAGTAATGTGTTGTAATAGTTGAAAGCCAAGGAGCCAGACTGTAGAAGAAATTCTACTTCCTAGCTATATGATCCTGGGTAAGTTACTTCCATTTCTGTGCCTCAAATGTGCTAGCTGTAAAATTGGAACATTACTGTAGTGCTTGAGGGGATTGATTGCACTAATATATGTGGAACACAGGACAGTACTTAGCACTTAATAAATGTTCAAATGTTGACCACCATCAGCAGTGGTGGTATTATTTTATTACTAGAGGCCCGGTGCACAAAATTCATGCACTGGGTGGGGGGAATCCCTCAGCCCGGCCTGCGCCCTCTTACAGTCCGGGAGCCATCAGTCGGACATCCTTAGCGCTGCCTCAGAGGCAGGAGAGGCTCCTGCCACTGCCGCTGTACTCGTCAGCCATGAGCCTGGCTTCTGGCTGAGCAGCGCTCCCCCTATGGGAGCACACTGACCACCAGGGGGCAGCTCCTGTGTTGAGCGGGATCGGGTCGAAACCGGCTCTCCAACATCCCCCAAGGAGTCCCAGATTGCGAGAGGGCACAGGCTAAGCCAAGGGACCCCACCAGTGCACTATTGGGGCTGAGGAGGGACACGGGAGGTTGGCCAGCCAGGGAGGAACTGCGAGAAGCTCTAGGGCATGTCCAGCCCATCTCACTCAGTCCTGATCAGCAGGATCCCGGCAGCAAACTAACTTACCAGTTGGAGTGTCTGCCCCCTGGTGGTCAGTGCACCTCATAGCGAGCAGTTGAGCGGCTTTAGCATAGCATTAGCATATTATGCTTTGATTGGTTGAACAGACAACCAGGCACTTAGCATATTAGGCTTTTATTATATAAGATTGTACAAGTAAGAAACACAAAATGTTCTGTTGGAAGCAGAGAAAGGAGTTGGAACCTTGTAGTTGGGTCTTAGGTTTCTGAAATATAGCTAGTACTTAGAAAATACATTAAAAGGTAGTGCCTCAGTCTCACCAAACAATTTGGCATTATTTTATATGTAGGTTTAACTTTGCAGTGTTGTTAAGAATGTGTACTTTGGAATATTTAACATAATAATTGCTTTACTAATATAAACATTAAATGAATTATAATGAAAAAAAGCACTTTTTAATTCATAACACATCTTTTTTGACTACTTCATGCAGTTGTGAACTCTCCTCCTTTTTACTTTCTAGTACTTTGTGGGTGTCTGAGTTGAGGGCAGTTAGGAGGAATATGTTAGACTCTTGATTGTCTTAGAGGACTGTGTGGACTGTTCTGTGTAGCACAGGTACTAAACAGATAATTTGCTTATTTATTTACTAACTAAAGTTGTAAATTTTCATAAATTTTTTAATGTGTGAAAGATGCTTACATGTGAAATGTGTCACCTAACTTTTCACCAAGATTATTTTAGCACAAAATCCTAAGTTAAAACTTGCCTTTTCTCTTTCAGTTTTTCTTTTTCTAATCGGTTTGTGTATCCTAGTGGATTTAAGAAATAGAGGTAAAAATTGGTAGCTAAGTCCTATTTTCTATCACCTAAATTATTGCTATGGTCAAGGTCCTTAACTTCTGTTTTATCTTTGTTAGATAGTGGCATAATACTATTGAGATTAGGAAGAACATGCAATAATATTTAAAAATTTTATCTGAAATTAAGTAGTGCTATGAGGAATAACAAAATTAATAAGAAATATTTACTGCCCTGTCTGGGTGGCTCAGTCCATTGGAGTGTCGTAGTTCAATTCCTGGCCAGGACACATACTTAGCAAAGTTTGGGGTTTGATCTTGGAGGTCAGGACACATGTGGGAGTCAACTGATCAATGTTTCTCTCTCACATCGATGCAGCTGAGCCAAGCATTTCTCCTCTACCATTTAGTCTGATACTACTCTCCCTGTTGCCTTTCTTTTGCCATCCTTAGATGGTTTGACCCCAAATATGTCTTTTTATTCCAGACCTGCTTAATCTTTTTAAATTAAATTTATTGGGGTGATATTGGTCAGTAAAATTATGTTTCAAGTTTACAGTTCTTTAATACATCATCTGTGTATTGCATTGTGCGTTTACCATCCAAAATCAAATCTCTTCCATCACCATGTATTTGACCCCCTTTACCATTTACTGCCTCCCCCCACCCCCCCCTTTCCCTCTGGTAACCACCACTGTTTTCTGTGTCTATGAGTTTTTGTTAGTCTTGTTTGTTCATTTGTTACTTTCAGTTTTATATACCACAGGTGAGTGAAATCATACAGTTCTTGACTTTTTCCTCCTAGACTTATTTCGCTTAGCATAATATTCTCAAGAGCCACCTATGTTGTCACAAATGGCAGTATTTCATCTTTTCTTATTGCTGAATAACATTCCATTGTATGTATTTACCACTTCTTTCTCCAGTCATCTATTGAAGGGTACTTCAGTTGTTCCATGTGTTGGTCACCATGAATAATGCTGCAGTGAACGTAGAGATGCATATATCTTTACAAATAAATGTTTTTGGTTAGATACCCAGAAGAGGAGTTGTTGGGTCATATGGTAACTCTATTCTTAATTTTTTTAAGAACCTCCATGCTGTTTTCCATATTGGCTGTACCAGTTTACATTCCCACCTCAGGAATGTAAGTTTGCTAGTAAATAGAAATCTTTCTTCTCCACAATCTCTCCAACACTTGTTATTACTTGTCCTTTTGATGATAGCTATTCTAACAGGTGTGAGAGGTGGTATCTCATAGTTTTGATTTTCATTTCCCTAGTAGGTAGTGAAGTTGAGCATCTTTTCATATATCTGCTGGCCATTTGTATGTCTTTTTGGGAGAAGTCAAACCTGCTTACTCTTGATAGAAGATGTTTTTCTTTCTTTGCATTTTCATTAAGGAGCTCCATATTTTATTTATTGGTTCTTCTTGTTTGGGTTTCTCCTTCCAAATAAATTTGTGTACTTGTATTTGAAAACAGAATGGACTAGGGCAGTGGCCGGCAAACTGTGGCTCGTGAGCCACATGCGGCTCTTTGGCCCTTGAGTGTGGCTCTTCCACAAAATACCACGTGCGGGGGCGCACATACAGTGTGATTGAAACTTCGTGGCCCATGCGCAGAAGTCGGTATTTTGTGGAAAAGCCACACTCAAGGGGCCAAAGAGCCGCATGTGGCTCACGAGCCACAGTTTGCCGGCCACTGGACTAGGGAAACAAAAGTTACAAAGATGTTATAGTAAAGGAACTAAACTAGATTTTTGAAATGTTAATGTTTTCAAAGGAAATCCATTTTTTAATCTAATACAAAAGTTTACTAGTAAATAGAAATCTATCTAGGTGGCAAAACTCAATAGAGAATATATAACATTGATTTGTGGGGATTGTTTGTATACATGTCACATTTGTATATTTTTAAATCCTTTTTTTCTGATCATGAAGTAATAGTTACACAAATGTATAATGTAAATATTTCTGATGGTCCCACCACCTCCAGAGATAACTACTCTGACTAGTTTATTTTTTTCTGAACTTTTTTTCTATTCATGTAGACATTTTTTTTTTTTTAAAGAATGGTTTATTGATATTTAGAAAAAGAGGGAGAACTTAACACCCATCAGCTGCACGCCCCCTACTGGGAATTGAGCCTTCAATCTGGCATATGTCCTGACAGGGAATCACACTAGCAGCCTCTCAGTGCAAGGCAAGATGTCCACCCAAGTGAGGCTAGAAATTCTTTTCTTTTTTTAAACACAAAGTTAATCTTTATATATTATAACTTAATCTATACAGATAACTTGATTTCCCACCCCCAGTTAATAGGGTTTTGGCAGTTCTATCTACTCACCATTTTTAATGGCTGTGGAATATTTCCTGGAATCAATGTATCATACTTTTAAGCAGTCTTTCATTCTTTTAGGCAACTAGGGTGGTATTCTTTTTTCCCCATTTTTATTGCCAACTACTGGTATATTAAGTAATATTCTTTTTAAAAAATATATATTTATTGATTTCAGAGAGGAAGGGAGAGGGGAGGGTGAGAGAGAGAGAGAGAGAGAAAAGAAAGAAGGAAGGAAGGAAGGAAGGAAGGAAGGAAGGAAAGAAAGAAAGAAAGAAAGAAAGAAAGAAAGAAAGAAAGAAAGAAAGAGAAAGAAAGAAAGAAAGAAAGAAAGAAAGAAAGAAAGAAAGAAAGAAAGAAAGAAAGAAAGAAAGAAAGAAAAGGAAAATAAAAGAGAAAGAAGGAAGGGGGGGAGGGAGGGAGGGAGGGAGGAAGGAAGGAAGGAAAGAAAGAAAAGAAAGGAAGGAAGGAAGGAAGGAAGGAAGGAAGAAAAAGAAAGAAAGAGAAAGAAAGAAAGAAAGAAAGAAAGAAAGAAAGAGACAGAGAGAGAGGAAGGGAGGGAGGGAGGGAGGGAGGGAGGAAGGAAGGAAGGAAAAGAAGGAAGGAAGGAAGGAAGGAAGGAAGGAAGGAAGGAAGGAAGGAAGGAAGGAAGGAGAGAAGGAGAAACATCAATGATGAGAGAGAACCATTGACTGGCTGCCTCCTGCACACCCCCCACTGGGGATCGAGCCTACAACCTGGGTATGTGTCCTGACTGGGAACCGAACATGGCCTCCAGGTTCATAGGTCAACGTTTAACTGCTGAGCTGCCAGACAGAGCATAATATTCTTTGATTATACATAGCAGAAACCAATCCAACTAGCTTAAACAAAGGGGAAAAAAGGTAGTAGAGGAAGCACCATAGAACCCAGGGCCAGCAATGTGGATGAGTCTTAGGAAAGCACTAGAACTAGGAAGAGTAAACTATCAAGAATTCATGAAGTGTTTTTTCTCTCTTCCCACAAATTTGCTTTATTTATCTTCCTTTCTCCCCTTCACTCTGCTCTCCCTCTTCCCTCATTGACTTGCTTTACATTTTCATTTGTGGTATAGAATGCACCTGCCCTCAAACTTCTGAGTCACATATTTCAGCCACATGATTGCTTCTGAGCCTCAGCTCCAATGTCTAGTAGAGATTTCTGGATGAATGGATGGTACACTTCTATAGTGCTGGTCCACTCAGCTGGGAGTAAGGGGTACATTTCCATGATAAATGTTGTTGGAGCCTGGATCCTTTTAGGAATGAGTTCTGGAAGAAAGGGTGATTGAGGGTAGGGAGCCTCACAGATAATGCTGCAGTGAGTGAGCAGCTTTGTAAATTGATTCCTTTATGCAAGTTTTTCTTTGAGATAATGTCCTTGAATTGTAATGGCTATCAAAGTATATATTTAAAATTACAATAGATATTGAAGTTGTGCAAAAGTATGTCCCAGTTTACACTTCCCCTGTCAGTGTATACTATACATGCTTCCTTACAACTACCAGTGCTGATCCTGTCAGCCTTTTTGTCTTTGCCAGACTGATAAATGAAAAGTCTCTTTACTTTCTAGAATACAAGAACATCTTGTACTGTGTTTCTTAGCCAGTTTTATTTGTTCTGTTAATTTCTTATTCAAGTCTTTTTGCCCATTTTTAGAATTGGGTGTGTTTTCCTCCTTTTCATATGTACAGACTCTTATTTATAAATTAGGAAAAGTAGCCCTTTATGTGACATTTATCTTACTTTGTTTCTTATCTAGTAATGAATATATGCTTTGCCTTAAGATGGTTTTGATTTTTATATAATATTTTTTCTTTTGTGTGCTCTGGAATTTTGTGTAATGGTTAGAGAGTCCTTCACTACTATGAGATTGTAAAAATATTCACTTATTGTACTTTATTGATAAAACTTTTAAACTTTGTACATTTAAATTTTTTATTCACCTTGAGTTTACTTTGGTTTTTGGACCAAAGTAGGGATTTAAATAGTTGTGTTTTTTTTAATGGTCACTTGACTCATTTGTTGAATAGTAATTTTCCCCCAGTAATTTGCAGTTTATGTTATTAAGTATTAAATTTCTATATATAATTAAGTCTGTTTATACTGTCTTTTTCTTGTGTTGATCTACTGATCTTGTACATATACTGTCAAATCTGCTTTTGGCTGTGTTTTTTTGTTTTGTTCTTGTTTTGTTTGTCAGGAATGATTTAGAGCATTCTTTTGAAAAAGTTTATGTAAGAGATTCCTTTTTATAAAAAGCTCCTATTAACAAATGTTTTTATTATTCAGACTTCAGGAAATTTTCTGATGGAATTTCAAGTGAAAAATGTTCCTTCAGAAAGAATTGCAACTCAGAAGATCCTCTCTGTGATAGGAGAATGCCTTGACAACTTTGGCCCTGGTTGTGTGGGTGTACAAAAAATATTAAATGCTCGGTGTCCGCTGGTGAGATTCTCACACCAGGCCTCTGGATTTCAGTGTGATTTGACTACTAACAATAGGTATGATCTCTTGAGTTTATCATCTTAAATGTAAATATTATAAGGAATTAACATAGTTTTTCTTAAACAACAGTCTAGTGGCTTTGGATGCTTTAATAATAATCTTTTTTAAAGATTTGTACACTTGGATTGAAAAGTAGGAAATACTTTCTCTTATGCTATTAAGTATTAGTTTTTTGGAATTCAAAAGTATAATGTTAGGATATTGTGTTAAAAATGTTATCATACCTAACATCATCTTCTGGAAGAGTTGTATTTCATTTTTCTTACCTATGCAGCTTGATGACAACATGAACGTACCTATAGTATATAGTCTTCTCTATGTAGTCTTCACAGTATACTTAGAAAATAGAGTAGCAACTTGAGTTTGACCTCTGAATTACCTCTAGGTATAATCAACTTTGTGTCCTAAACAAGTATGGTATTTGCTTGACTCAAAAAGTAGTCTGAGTGGTTTTAGACTTGTAGTTTTTCTTTAGCAGTTTTCATACTATCATTACCTTTTTTAGTCTGTTTTTGTTCTCATAGGGGAAAACTTTTTAATTGAGTTTATTTTTTAGCTCTAGTATTCTCATTTAATTAAACTCAAGTTTTCACTAACAAGACAGTGCTGAGTATTTCTGAATTTTTCTCAAGTAGCCCATGAAGTAAAAATAAGTAAAAATATATACTGCACTTTCTAACAGTATATTTTCTTTCTAGTATGTAAAATAGAACAAAATGGCATTTATCTAATCTAATAAAAGAGAAACATGGTAATTAGCGTATGACCGCTACCCTTTTCATTGGCTAATCAGGGCGATATGCAAATTAACTGCCAACTAAGATGGCGATTAATTTGCATACGTAGGCACAATGCAGGGAGGCGAAAGGGAAAGCAGGAAGAAGCCCCCTGCCACTGACAGTGATCGGAAACCCAGAGGGGAGCTAAGAGCCGGGGGGCAGGGCAAAGGTGGCCCCCAGGGCCATGATGGGAGAATCGGGTGCCTTTGCCGCCCTGGCCAGTGATAGCGGGAAGTAGGGGTGGAGCCAGCGATGGGAGCTGGGCATGGGCGAAGCTGGCAGTCCCGGGAGCTAGGGGTCCCTTGCCTGGGCCTAAAGCGGAGCCCGCGATCTCGGGGCCACTGCAGCTGCGGGTCCCCGCCGCTGCCCAGGCCGGACGCCTCGGCCAGCCTCACACAGGGCCCTGCCAAGGGTGTCTCTATGCCACACCCCATGCTTTGCTCTGCTTCTCCAGCAGGGTGGCCAAGGCCACAGGAGTCCTGAACCTTCCCCTCCTGGGACCTTCCAGATCTCTGCTTCTTCTGTGGGATGGGACCAAAGCCCTTTGGTTTAGTACATGTAGGCTAGGCTCTCTCCAAAGAGCTTAAAGCAAACAAGGAAACCAAGAGATATTCAGTGTCCAGCCCTAAGATGTCTTAGCCTGAGTTTTGGCTTCCACAGACCTATCCCTCTCCACCCACCTCTCAAGAGGTTAGAGCACCAAAGGTGAGGAGAGTAAGGAAGACATGAGGACCCCAAGCCTGGGCCCTGGTGATGATGGGAAAGCTGAGACACAACCACCTTAGACACCTGCCCTCAGCTCCATGGAGATATTCACAAGGAAGATTTCTACTAGCCTCTAACCTTCCAACGAGAGGATCAAGGCTGGGCTGAGGGACACCCTCCTCCCATGCACGAATTTCGTGCACCGGGCCACTAGTATTTGTCTATAATAGTGTTATTTTCATTGTCTTGTGGGACAGGTTTTGAAAAATTTGTTTTAATATGCTTCAGGTTTTTAATCTTTGCATTGTTTCTTTATATCAGATATCACTATTTGATATTTATTTTTCAGCTTCATTTACATAGATAAAATACTTTTTATCCTAAATAAAGATAACATTATCACTAGTTGCATAAAAACACAGGCAACTTTTACAAAAATTATTTTTGACAGAAAAATACTTGAATCCATGTGATATTTGTAGGAATACCACACTACACAGTAAAACATTTAATCACTGTGAATTTCTAATTTGCCATTTCTTGTATTCTCTTTCAACTCAGGAAGTAAATGGCATTGTGGTACTTTCATAGACATTTTGAAGTGGATACCATTAAATGATTTAGTGCCCTATGTCTCTTCTTTGAGAAATTACTAGACATGTTTTGATTAGTAAGAGCTTAAATATTTAAAAATATTCCTGGTTAATAATCTTTGCATTATAACATTATGACTAGGAAAGTTATGGAAGATAGGCTCTGAAGTTTGATTTCTTAATAGACACTTTCTCCTTGTGGGTTTCGGTTTTTATAAGTAGTAGACTTATGTAATTTTGGCTGAATTTTAAGACATTTATACTTGAATAAATAAGTAGAATGTTTACCTCTGTTTTTAGGCTAATTTGTCTACCAAAGAACTAGATAATCATGTGAAACTGATGTGCAAAGCCCCTTACTTGCCTTTATTGACAGTTATTAAAGAGCCCTTATATAGTGTGTTTCACTTAAGTCATGTTTAGGAACTTTGATTTAAAAACTCTAAGTTTTTCGCCGAAACCGGTTTGGCTCAGTGGATAGAGCGTCGGCTTGCGGACTGAAAGGTCCCAGGTTCGATTCCGGTCAAGGGCATGTACCTGGGTTGCGGACACATCCCCAGTAGGAGATGTGCAGGAGGCAGCTGATCGATGTTTCTCTCTCATCGATGTTTCTAACTCTCTATCTCTCTCCCTTCCTCTCTGTAAAAAATCAATAAAATATATATTAAAAAAAAATAAATAAAAATAAAAAATAAAAACTCTAAGTTTTAGAAGTATATTGTAATTGCCAACATTTAGAAGAATGTTTTAATGGTAATTAATGTATTTGATATTCAGCTATTCACATTAAATTTTATATTGCAAATACATCATACTTTTTTGATTATCTGGTCTCATTGATCTGAATACATTCAGATATAGGAAGATATATTTAGATATGTTTCTAGGTGTGTGTTTTATTCTACTTTGGGGATCATAATTTGGAGGGTTGAAAATTCTTTTATTTTTTTCTTTGGAAGGATTGCCTTGAAAAGTTCTGAACTCCTTTATATATATGGTGCCCTGGACTCACGAGTGAGGGCCTTGGTGTTTAGTATCCGTTGCTGGGCTCGAGCACATTCATTAACAAGTAGTATTCCCGGTGCTTGGATTACAAATTTCTCCCTTACAATGATGGTCATCTTTTTTCTCCAGAGGAGATCACCCCCTATTCTTCCAACACTAGACTACTTAAAAACCCTAGCAGGTAAGACTAGAAGTAGTCTCTATTTTCTTTCTAACGTTTTGAGTGAATATAATTACCATGTCATGTGTGTTGATTAGTCAGATAATTTTTCTTATATATTTTTAAAGCCTTGTGGATCTAAACTTTTTCTAAATGCTTTTTACTTTTTTATGCCCATGAGGGGTTATGAGAGGTGATGAGTTGCAAAACTGAGGCCTATAGAAATTTTTGAGAATTTGGTTGTTTTGTTTTTGCGTTAGTTGACAAGGTTTACAACTATCATGAGACAGTTGGAGCCTCTCCCTTAGTTTGACCAAACTTAGGGGGAAAAAAAGCATATCCCAGATAAGCCATTTGAGTGGATTACAGATTCATAGATGGCTTTCTAAATCTGAAGCTATTTCTAGATTTCTAATTGTTTCATGATGTTTTAAGATCCTAAGTTTTTTAAAGTTTATAAGCAATCTTAGATAAATTTTAAAATTATTATACTATTTAATTTACATTTAAAAATTAAAATTTTGATAGACTGCTTGAGGAGATATAAAGTATTAAAGTCCTAAATTCTAAAAGAAAGCTAATTTAGGAATACACTCAAAATGTATGTACACTCTGTAGTTTACCCATCCTGTATATTGTTGCCTGACAGTTTTTTAAAGTACATCTCTAAATCTTCCCAGTTTAAAGTAACTTTAAAAAGGGATTGTATTCCTTATAGAATAAACCTCAGTTTACTTAGCTTGTTGTTTTAAGACTTTCACTTGTTTAGCCACAACTCAATTCTCCAACCTCTTCTCCCATCATTTCTCTTAACATGTTCCATATTCCTGCTAATACTGTGATTATTCTCTTAACATTTTATCTTAGCTCTTTTTCACACTATTTATTTTTACCTGGGTCTGTAAATTCTCTTTTCTATGCCATTTTTCCTTTTTTATCCAAATTATAAATAATCTTTCGAGTGAACACTGTAAGTATATCTTGAAATTGAGCTCTAAAAAGAGCTCAGTGTGATAGGTTCATGGAAAGTAGGAAGTTTTCAGGTAGAGTAGTGGCCATTTTTCTCACTTTTGAGATTGAAATAAATCTCATTGTTTGGTTATTCATTCACTAAATATTGGTTACTTACTATGTGTTTGCTGTTATTTTTGGTGCAGTGGGGATATGGACAATATTCTCAGGAACTCACTGTAGTACAGAGATTTAACGTTCTGCTAATTATTTTGAGAAAAGAGTATGATTTATGGACAAGTTTAAAATGACATGTTGAGTTTTTATTCCAAATCTATTTAAAAGATGAAACTAGTTTTGGAATTGTTTAGTTTTTAACTTCAAAATACCAAATTGGTTGTTTAAAGTTTTTCACATTTTTAAACATGGTAAGAGAAAATTTCAGGCTGTTTTCTGCAGTTGCTTCTCTGTACATAGCACATTGCCAATAAATGCAAAGATATTTAGTTTTTGAAATTCTAGTAATATGTTAAATTTCCTATAAAAGAGTTTTTATATTTGATAGATAGAGGCTATTTGTATTTTTTTAAAAGGAAAAAATGTATTTTGTTTGCTTCCTTGTTTGTGTTTAATAGAGGGCAGCATGAATGTCTAGAATACCTTCTAGCACTTCTGGAACTTTGTTAACCACTGTTTAGAACCTAAAGTAAGTTAAATTCCAAAGTTTATAGTGTTGTATTTAGGGCCCTTTGTTAGCTTCTTTTTTCTGCTCTTCTCCAGCATTCATTCTGGTGTGCAAATCAGGATCTTCAGCTCTCTAAGCACCTTGCTGATCCTCAGATATTTGTTCTTTTTCACATCTCTGTCTCTTTGCCTGCTATGGTGTTCTTCCTTCCTCCTCTTTTTACGTGGAGAAGCTCTTCAGGATTCAGCCAGGGAAGCGAGAAGGGAAACCCAGTCCAAGGTATCATTTGTTCAGACTTTCCTGCCTTCCTCGCAGAAGGCAGTGCTCTGCTGTCTTCTAAGCACCCTGTGCACACCTGTATTGTAACAACAGTTAGATTATTGTAGTTCTTTGATCAGCTGGCCTTGGCCAAGCTTTTCTAGAGCAGGCTGTCTGATTCATCTCTGCATCTTTGTTCCTGACATAGTATTGGGTCCATCATAGTAGTTCAGTAAAGAGATTTCAAATGTGTGGGTGAACATTTTAAAGTTAAAAGCTGTTTGTAATGAGAGTGATGGCATCTTTTATCTTTTGGTTACTCTGGAATTTCTGTTTTCTTAAATCTCCACTACTTTCCCTCATATGTCTCTAATTTTCTTGTGTGTTCCATCCTTTTCTTTTCATAGCATAGAATAATTTGATCTGTTATTCTCATGTAAAAGGTATAGTATAGTATGTTAGTTCGTATATGATGTTTTCCCTCTCAACATTATTTTTAGGAGATTCATTCATATCGTTATTGTATTCGTTTCCATTGCTTATGTAGTATTCAGTTATGTCAATATACCAAAAAATTTTTAAATTTTATTTTTGTTGGGCATTTGGGCAATTTGAAGTTTGGGACTATTATAGGTAGTGTTAGTGTGATGATTCACGCACATTTCTTTTGGTGAACAGGATGCTTATTTTTGTCAAATATATACTAGGAGTAGAATTTCTTTTTTTTTCTTTTTTTAAAAATCAGAACTTTATTTTTTATTTTTTCAATTACAGTTTACATTCAGTATTATTTTGTATTAGTTTCAGGTGTACAACATATCAGTTAGACAATCATATATGTTACAAAGACTTCCCCCCCTGTTTATAGTAGTGGAATTTCTAAAACTTAGAATTTGGGTATATTCAGCTTTAGAGACATTGCCGAAGAGTTTTCTAAAGTATAAACTCCTACAAGTATTGTATACAAGTTTTAATTGCTGTACATCTTTGTACCTGGTATTATTTTTTTCTTATGTTAGCTGTTTTTACTGCATGTGTAGTGGTTCATGGTGTGCTTTGATTTTCTTTTCCCCAGTGACTAATGAAATTGAACACCTTTTCATATATTTATTAGACATTTGTGTATCTCTTGTGAGGTTTCTGTAAGTCTTTTGCCTTATTTTTTTTATTGGATTATCTGTCACTTTCTATTTGTAGGAATTCTTTATATATTTTGCATGCATCCTTTGTCACATATTCTGTATGTATATGTATATCTATATATCTCAAATATATATACACCATGGTTCCCTTTTCACTCTCTTAATGTTGTCTGATGAAAACAACTGTTCAGTTCTATCAAAGTTACACATGCATATAGATAAAGAGTAAAAATGTTCTGCAAACTTTATCACAATAACTCAGCCTCTGAGCCTAATCCTCCTTCTGCTTCTTTTGCCTCTTTCTGTGGGCAATCACTTTTAACTCCAGCTGATCTGCTTGATGTTTTAAATCATAGATATTGCTAAAATAAAATTCTTGACTTTTAGGTTTAGGTACCATCTATGACTTCCTTTTATATAAGAAGAGGAATTAACTCTTTCCTCCTGTAGCCCCCCACCACACACCCCTAATATTTTGAGTGTAGCTATAGCATAATTTTGGTATGTACTTCACACTATTATGACTTTGTAAACATTATTCATATCTGATCCATGGAGTAAACTAAAATTAATTTCTTTTCCTGCCCAACTGTTTATATATTTTTGGAGTTAATAGTTTTTGATACTACTTATTTTCTTGTTGGTTTTTTGTTTGTTTAGTTTTCATGTACTTAACAGTAATTGAGTCTCCAACTTGCTACTAGATGTCTAAATAAATCTTTTCTCAAATTAGAAGCAAATATTCTATTCTGCTTTGCCTAACCTCTTTTTTCTAAATAGCTTTTCATTTTATTTTGTTTAGTCTCATGTTAGAGTCCTTCCTCAGATGTCTGATAATCTTTGAATTTCTGCTCATGTTGGAGTTAGAAACCAGAGAGTTAATTTGAATCTTTGAGCTTAGGTGGGGTTTGTTGACTGATTAATGTTCATTGTAGGGCAGTTTGGCTGGACTGTTTCATGTTGGAGATCTTTACATGTCACTATCTCTGGGTCATTCCTTCTGAGCTATTCATATTCCCCAGAAATGACTCTTAACCTTTTTTTTTTTTTCTTTTTCTGGAAGAATAGACCTGGCTATTAGCATACTGAAATTTTTGTTAGGGAAGAAGAGATCTGGAAGACTTCAGTACTTCTTTAACCATCAAAATTCCAGTCAAAACTGGTCCTCCAATCCCTGAGCCGTCAGGGGCTCTGCCTTGTGTATATTTGGTTTTCTTCCTGGCTTTCTTTACTGCTGGTTTAGGATTCAGCGTTTTCAGATCTCCTAAGTCATTACTACTTATCCCTCTGTCCTTCAACTTAAATTTTTTTTTTCTCGCTCTTATCTCTTCTGTTCTCTATCTTAAGATTTTATATCATTTTACTCTCATTTTAGTGATGTTTTAGGAGGAGGTAAAGGTAGTTTCATCTGTTTATTTCACCATCTTTATAAAGCCTGTGCTTTTAACTAATATATAGGCTGCCTCCCAGAGAGGATTAGTGTTATTGGAACATATGGCCTGGTGGGAGGAGCACGTAGGACTTTACCTTTTCTGTTGATTTATCTTGTCCCTTTCTAATTTCTCTGACAATTATAGATAAGCATTCAAAATCAAACATCAGCGATCAGTTTATTGGTTATGTGCCTGCTATATGTTAGACACTTTTTGTGGATTAGACTGGATGGAGAGGCAATCATGGACAGGACAGTGGCCTTTGTACTCCCAGACTGATGTAGGGGAGTAGACAGTATATATACAATCAGAATACAGTCAGATAAGTGCTAAAGGGACAAAAGCGTGGAGCACCAACCTTGGAGTTAAGAAATGCTTTCAGGTTAGGTGGACGTTGATTC
Organism: Myotis yumanensis; assembly: GCF_028538775.1. Lineage (NCBI taxonomy): Eukaryota > Metazoa > Chordata > Mammalia > Chiroptera > Vespertilionidae > Myotis > Myotis yumanensis. The sequence continues at coordinate 103,176,913 of NW_027223752.1, forward strand.
GATTTTTGAAAATTCAGAGTTTTCCTATAATATTATACACTGGAAAGAAGGTAGATTAGAATGGTGAGGGATTTTTTTGGTAGTTGTATATTTATTAATAATTAGGGAAATGATTACCTCTAAAGGTATATATACTGTTAGAAAAGGGGAATGTTTACATCCAGTGTGCTGTTAAATTTGTTGTACTGAATTCCAGTCTCTTCAAAGTATTGCATTGTAGAAATTACTTGTTTGTTTTTCAAAACACTTAGAGTATCAGATTGTGTCATGGATGTATTGTTGAAAATGCTTAGAAAGGTGATAAGAATTGAAATAGAGATAAAAATGCAATATTATTGATCAAAGATAGTGCCAAAATTTGAGTTGGGGAAAGATGGGCACTGTCTACATTTTCATTTATAACTAGAAAACTGACTATCTCAAAAGATAGATTAAGAATTCTTGGTTGTTCAAAGGCAATTCTAGTAGGCTAAATTAAATGTAATGTTCTTTTCACTGTAGTGTAAGTCTAAATCTTTTAAATCCCATTAACCATAAATGTATATAACACTGAGTAATAATAGGAAACATTCATCTATAACTTTGATTTATTTAATTACAGATTTATTTTCTGAAATAGGAAATACCTTTGAAATATAATGTGAAACATTTTTTGTTTTTGTTTATGTAAGATGCAGAAGATAAATGTATAATAGAAGGCCACAACTGTACTTTTATTTGTGACTTGAATAGAATTAAACCTTCAAAAAACACAGAAACATTAGGTAAGTGTCTTCTTTTTCCTTTTTTCTTTTTTTGTGTGTGTGTGTTCTATTTTGGATTGAAACAGACTTTCTTCTTATTTTCTTTTCTTGCAGAATTACTACTGAAGGAATTTTTTGAATATTTTGGAAATTTTGCTTTCAATAAAAATTCCATAAATATTCGACAGGTAAATAATATTTTAATATTTGGTGATTAGGTATCTGGTCTCCTACTATACTAATATTCAATTAGTTAGTTTAGTTTTCAAAACATTCTAACAAATGTTATATTACATTTCAACTCTATAGTAATAAATATTAATAAGGAATTGGTGCCTAGATGAGCTACATAACTTAACTAAGATCAGTCATCTAGTTTTTTTGGAAGAGCAGTAGCCAGTTCTTTCAATATCTAATACTGTATCTTTCAAAATGTGGAATATAATTCTGAAAAGTTTTCTGGAAAGCATAATTTTATATACAGTTCTTTTAAAACTGGATTTGTGTTCCTAGGGAACAAATTGGATATCTGTTCTGAAAGATAGATTTTAGTGATTCCCTCAATTTGAGCCTTTAGGATTTAATTTATTTTGGCAAGTGAACTTATGATTTTGGCTCATCTGAATAGTTGGAATGATAGACATTTTTCTGAAAAAGAAAATTGGAGTAGATCCCTAGGGAAAATTTGTTTATAAAATGGGGGGTAGGGGGTTACTTGAGATAGTTCTCTGTTTGGGTTTATTCTGTTTATCGTTTGGACATTTGTTTACAACCCTTGTAAGAGTGGTTTCATAAAACACATCCTCAGATATCTTTTATTTGCTGTTTCTTCAACTCAACTTTGTGCATTCTTCCCTAACCTTTGTCCTGCTGATGGAGATTTTGTTTTTAAAAAGTGTGGGGAAGAGGAATGCAATCTGATTTGTAATTAGATTTCAGATTAGAAAAAGGTTACTGAACAGATAAAATTCTTTATCCTTTCTGTGCTCTTACCGCTAGGGCTCAGAGATGATGGACAGGCAGGAGCCCTGTTGAGTAGTGACATGAGAAAAGTTAGGGAATAAACAGGTGCTCACTCACATTGGAGAATCTTGACCATTTGTTTTATAATTTTTAAGTAATGTGTGATATCATTTGAAAGAGAAGATAATATCAGCTAGTGGATCACTGATGCTCATATGAGTCATAGCTTCAGCTTTTTTTTTTTTTCTTTCTATGAGATGTCATACCTGGCAGAGCCTTATTTTGTTGGATATTTAGGAATGATGAAATAGGAAACTTAAAATGTTTTGAAATGAATAATGAATAATCTTTTGTTCCTTTTCTTCCTTTCTGACTTTATATGCAGGAAACATTAATTACTATATTTAATTTAAGGTTGCTAATTTTGTATGTTCTATTCTCAATATAGTAGATATGTTTTTAGCAAGTCTCGAACATAAATGTTTCTTTCCCTTATATTCTGCCATTTTTCTTTTTCATTCTTTTTTCTTAGATCTGTCCTGTTAAGTAAAAGATTTGTTATTTTAAAAATACTTATTATTGATTGACTTAGTTCAGATATTGTTACCTGAGCAGCATCATGCATAGCTTATCAACTAAATTAATTTTCTTCTAAAGAATACTCATAAAACTACAATGAAAAATCATTTAGAAATACACACACATATACACAAATGCATAACACACATATATACCTAATCCTCTTAGGAAAGAAATTGTTTACTCTGTAAAGTTAATTGTGGTATTTTACATGTTTTTTATTTTTATTGATTTTAAGAGAAGAACGGAGACAGAGAGAGAGAAACATCAATCAAGGTTGCCTCCCCCATGACCCCTGACCGGGAATGGAACCCACAACCTGGGTATGTGCCCTGACTGGGAATCAAACCTGCAGTCTTTTGGTGTATGGGTCAACACTCTAATCAAGTGAGCCACACAGGCCAGGGCTTACATTTTTTTGACATTTTTATTAAACCAAACTGTTCTTATATCTGAGCCCTTCATGTATGTATATATTTTTTTCTTCCTTGTAATAATCTATAGGGAAGGGAACAGAACAAACCTGAACCTTCTCCATTGCACATTCAGAATCCTTTTGAAACTTCTCTCAACATCAGTAAAAATGTAAGTCAAAGCCAGCTGCAAAAATTTGTAGATCTGGCCAGAGAAAGTGCCTGGATTTTACATCAGGAAGATAAAGATCACCCTTCCCCATCAAGTAATCAGCCATGGGGGCTGGCAGCCTTGTTGCTACCTTCTATAGCAAAGAGTGTATCTCATGACAAGAAGAAAAGGAAGAAACCTGCAAGTGAGAGAATTAAAAACTTGTTGGAATCCATAAAAAGCAGTCCAGAAAACTCCACAAACACCAATGGGAAAAGAACAGTTAGTACACAGGCATAATGGGTACTACTTTGCTTCATGAACTGGTTTTATTCTATAACATGATCTTTGGACTGCCTGGAAGAACTGGTATGGAATTTTCACAGAGCTCAACTTTCATGTGATGTCTCTTTTCTTGATCTTCCATCTTCTTGCTGGGCCCTTTTCCTGGTCTGAAGTTCTGAGACATTTTCAGGCTGCTACCCAGTGGCAGTTTATTAAAACAGCAGCCACAAGGAGGAGCAGGTGAAAGAAGATTGGAATGTACTTTAATAGATGAACTGTACAGAGCAAATGGTAATAATTAGTTTTAGAATCACACCATTGTTTATATCTATGTCAGTCCCTGGTATGTACATATACATTCAATGAGTAAAATAAAGCTTCAGATTTTGGTAGTACTCTTTAGTATATACTTTTGTATTCTTTGAGCAAAGTGCTCTTATTCACATATAAATTAAAACAGGTTGGTAATGATTTCAAAAAATGTTCATGTTTTTAAAAGATGAATACAGACACTTCACTCACTACATTCAGGATATTCTATGCCATATCAGTACATTGTATTTTAAATATTATTTAGTTACTTTTCCTATTTTAAAAAAAGAAAACCCTGTTTCTATTAATATTTGTAGTATTTCTTCAGTTCTCTTTTGAGAACTCTTTCTTCCTTTAGGAAATAGATGTGTATTGAAATATAATTCCATTACATTTCCTGTGGAGTAACTTCCATTTTAACCATTTGAGTCCCAAGCAGCGCAATCGCGCTGCTGAGATTTTATGTCGAGAAAACATACGATTCGTTTGAGTCCCAGGGGGTATTGAAAAAACACTGTCGAAGAATCCCAAACAGCGCAACCGTGCTTTCTCTAAATGAGTACGAAAAGACCCAAACAACGTGATAGCGCTTGTTTTATTTTATGTCGAGAAATACCAAGCAGCGCGATCGCATGCTTGGGACTCAAACGGTTAAGAAGCAAAAAGTGTAGTGCTTGAAAACAGGGACTTGAGCTAGGCTGGCTTCCTGGTAAATTACTCAGTGTCTCTGGGCCCCCAGTTTTTTCATCTGTAAACTAGAGGCCGAGTGCACGACATTCATACACTGGGGTGGGGGGAGGGGTGGCAGGGGTGGTCCCTCAGCCCTGCCTGTACCCTCTCGCAGGGAACGGGCCTAAGCCAGCAGGGGGACATCCCCTTCGGGGTCCTTAGCGCTGCCACGGAGTGAGGAAAGGTTCCCACCAGTGCTGCTGTGCTTGCCAGCCATGAGCTCGGCTTCTGGCTGAGTAGAGCTCCTCCTGTGGGAGCGCACTGACCACCAGGGGGCAGTTCCTGTGTTGAGCATCTTCTCTCTGGTGGTCAGTGCGCATCATGGCGACCGGTCATTCTGCTGTTCAGTCTATTTGCATATTAGGATTTTATTATCTACACTAATAAAAGAGAAACATGCAAATTGGTGTCACTCTGCTATGCCCACCAGCCAATCAGAGTGACTATGCAAATTAACCCAACAAAAATGGCGATTAATTTGCCAAGCCTCGCTGTGGCTGCAGGGGAGAAGCCTAGCCTCGAGGCTTGGCTTCTCCGCTGTAGCCGGACCAAAGGCCTGGGTCCCAGGTGCCGGAAGAAAACTGGTGCCGGCAGCCAGGGGAAGGAAGGCCTATTGTGCGAATCTTCGTGCAACGGGCCACTAGTATAGGATAGTGATGATAATGGTGCCTATCTTACAGCTTGTGAAGATTGGATGAGTTACATAGAGTGTTACATCAAGAGTCTGGCACGTAGTACTCGGTTCTTTAACCATTCCTTTTTTGTGTTTGTGGTATGTGACTGTTCTTGGCTATTCAAGATTAACATTTAGAGTGTGTAGTAGTTTTCAAATTAGTTTCCCATGTAAATTTTCAGTCAGAAACTATAATGAGCTCTTCTTGGGATATTTTGGGAAACTCCAATAGACTTGTTATGAAGCAAATAAGTTCTGTGCATAACCAACATCTGAAACAACAAATAAGTATTAGTATTCTTTTATAGAAATGGTGTCTTTAAAAGCCATTTTTCATTTGTTCTTTAATTAGGTTTATTTTGTTGGGCTAGAAATCTGTATTAAGAATTAAAAAATTTTAAAAACATATTTAAGAGTTTCTAAATGAGATGATTTTTTTTGTTCATTATTTGGACATTGTCTCTTTTAGATTGGTATTATGTCTAACATGATCATATAAGTACATAAAGTGTATATGTGTTAGCATTTTCTTTTTTGTAATGTATAGACAATTTTGATACTGTAGGTCTACTTTACTTTTTAAACTTAACACTTGGGTTGCGGGTGAATTTCCCGCCAAAATATAAGATGGCGCGTTAAAATGCCTATATCTTTTGAAGTATGGGTTCGATTGAAATGAAATATTTGGTAATACGCAGTTACAATCGGCCCGAGTTTACACGTTTCCCGCACTCCACCGCAAATCTATATGAACCGAGTTTAAGACGGCTCCCGCGGAGTACGCGCAATTCACGCGAGCCGACTTAATTCGTTTCCCGCAACCCAAGCTTATGATAAATTTTAAGATTTTAATGTTCTTTTAATACCAAGTTTTAATTCTAGTTAACTGAATGTGAACTACAACCAAATTTAATGTATTCTCATAAGTTCATTGTGTCACAATCCAAATGTATTTTTTTGTTCTATTTTTATTTTTTATTTTTTAAAATCTTTATTGTTAAAAGTGCTACATATGTCCCCCCTTTTCCCCCATTGACCCCCTTCAGCCCATTCCCACCCTTGCCCCAGGTCTTCACCACTCTATTGTTTTTGTCCATGGATTATGCATATATGCATACAAGGTCTTTGGTTGATTACCTCCCACCCACCCTCTTCCACCTTCCCTCCAAGCTTCTGCATTCTGTTCCATGCTTCCATGTCTCTGCATCCACTCTGTTTATCAGTTTATTTTGTTAATTAGATTCCACATATGAGTGAGATTATGTGATACTTGTCTTTCTCTGACTGACTTATTTCACTTAGCTTGATACTCTCCAGGTCCCTCCATGCTGTCTCAAAGGGTAAGAGATTCTTCTTTTTTAGTGCTGCATAGTATTCCATGGTATAAATGTACCACAGCTTTTTTATCCACTCATCACTGATGGGCACTAGGGCTGTTTCCAGATCTTAGCTATTGTAAATTGTGCTGCTATGAACATAGAGGTGCATACATTCTTTCTGATTGGTGTTTTGGTTTTCTTAGGATATATTCTTAGAAGTGGGATCCCTGGGTCAAATGGCAGTTCCATATTTAATTTTTTGAGGAAACTCCATACTGTTTTCCATAATGGCTGCACCAGTCTGCATTCCCACCACCAGGGCCACATCCTCACCAGCAGTTGTCATTTGTTGATTTGTTGATAGTAGCCATTCTGAGGGGAGTGAGGTGATACCTCATTGTCATTTTAATTTGCATCTCTCTGATGATCAGTGATTTTGAGCATATTTTCATATGCCTCTTGGCCATCTATATGTCCACATTCCAAATTTTTGAAGGTAGTTTTTATTATATTTTATAGATTAGATTGTCATTTTTTTAGTTAAAAATAATTTTTTCAAGGTTTTTCTTTTCCTCTAGCTATTACTACGCTTTTATTCAGTAGCTTTCACTTACAATGAGTTTTATTCAGCATATGAAAGTAGTTTGATATTAGCCTACACTGATCAGATTGATTTCAGTCATATATCATTCCAGATTTAAAAGCTAATTAGTATAATTCTTGGAATTATTGCCAGTCTTTAGGATATTAGCAAATTGGCCAGAGACATTCTAGGATAACACAGTATAATTGCTCTCATTCACTAACCTTTAGTCATCATACAGGAAAAAAGAGAAGACAGTTGAAGAAGGATTTTCTTCACGCTGTCATTTCCTACTTGCCTCTTCTTTTTTTGCTCTAGGGCTATAATCAGGTGATAACAGAATTTGATTGTTTCAAGTAACTCCATGTTTCTAGAAATTCCTTGGACTTAAGAAATTCAGTTGCCACTGAAGGGAAGAGCTACATTTGCATGTATCATTTAAGCCAACCCAGTGAACATCTGCTGCAAAGCCTGCAGTGGCAGCTTGTCTAGGTAGCAACTCTCTGCTTCCCAGTTTGGCATGATTGAATTGGTGAGTGGCTGTTACTGTATTTTGATTCAGTCCCTTCAGGAAAGATTGTAGGTGTGGGACTTTCAAAATGCTCTAGAAATGTAGAAACCATTTCTGCCTGAGCTTATCAGAAAGGACTTTATCAGATAGAGGGCAGGTTAGGGGAGGTATGAAGGGATGGAAGGTAGACCAAGGGAGGGGCACCAGGACTGTTGTTCTGGGAAAAGAGGACAGCCAGCCTCCTTAGGAGTTAGGAAGAGGGAAGCATGGCTGGAGAACTGTGAGTTCAGATTGGGATATAGTTTTTACTGTGGTGCTCAGAAGAAGGTTGAGTGAGATTATGAAGGACTGCCAATGGCAAGTTATAAGAAGTTAAATGTACAGGGTGGGGCAAAAGTAGGTTTACAGTTGTTTCTATGGAAAATACTATCAATCGCCGTGGGCAAACTACGGCCCGCGGGCCAGATCCAGCCCGTTTGAAATGAATAAAACTAAAAAAAAAAAAAGACCGTACCCTTTTATGTAATGATGTTTACTTTGAATTTATATTAGTTCACACAAACACTCCATCCATGCTTTTGTTCTGGCCCTTCGGTCCAGTTTAAGAACCCACTGTGGCCCTCGAGTCAAAAAGTTTGCCCATCCCTGATCTATACTAATAAAAGGACTTCCTTTGGGACAAAGCCATGATGGTGGTGGGGGCTGAGGCAGAGGAAGTTAGGGGAGAGATCAGGCTGCCAGGGGGTTAAGGGTGAGATCAGACTGGTAGGGGAGGACAGTTGGGGGCAAGATCAGGCTGGAAATGGAGGGCAGTTGGGGGTGACCAGGCCAGCAGGGGAGGGCCATCGGGGGCCACCAGGCCGGTAGGGGAGGGCTGTTAGGGGCATTAGGCAGGCAGGCAGGGGAGCAGTTAAAAGCCAGTGGTCCTGGATTGCAAGAGGCCCGATCCCGGCAGTCAGACATCCCCTGAGGGGTCCCAGATTGGAGAGGATGCAGGCCTGGCTGAGGGACAACCCCCCTCCGTACATGAATTTCGTGCACCAGGCCTCTAGTCTATACTAATGAAAGGGTAATATGCTAATTAGAGCAGATGTCTTCCCAACAAAGCTGCAGCGGCTGCCTGAGACTCAGGCAAGCTGCGGATGGCAGCTGCCGCTGCCAGGGCTGGCCCAAGGCTCAGGCAAGGCACTGTGGCCGTGAGGTCCGAGGCTCAGGCAGCCGTCAGCTGTGGCGGTGGCCATGGCAGCAGCAGAGGCGTGATGGAGATGTCGCCTTCCCCTGATCGCCTCCCACAGAGGGAGGCGAGAGGCAGCAGCAGCCACGGGGTGATGGGGGCAATGCCTTCCCCTGATTGGCCCCATCGCCTCCCGCAGAGGGAGACCAGACTGCAACTTAGGCCCCTTCCCAGTCAGTAGGACATCATCCCCTTAGGGCTTCCGGACTGTGAGAGGGGACAGGCCGGGCTGAGGGACTCCCCTCTAGTGCATGAATTTTTGGGCACCGGGCCTTTAGTAATAAATAATAATGCAAGAATAAACTTGCACAAACACAACTGTAAACCTACATTTGCCCCATACTGTATTTTCAGTGGTAAACTATTAAAGGTTTTGATATAAGAGAGTCATAAAAATCAAAGCAGTGCTTTTAGACAATCTGTTGATACCAAGTAGTTTTAGATCACGGCTTTTAAATTTTCTTCAAAATTGAGTACCATAGGTCTCATTATTAAGTTGGGTAAAATTTGTCTGTTAAATTTTCCATAAAGATCCAGAAGCTGATGCTCATATAACTCAGGAGAGTATTCTTAATACTTAATAAGGAAGTCCAAATTAAATAGTTTAAAGTTATCATCAGGAAATACCAGGTCATAACATATAATTTTTTGTAAAACCTGATTAATGAGAAATTCTATGTAATATATACTTGGGAAGGAATGAAAACATGACCAGAAATCACTTTTCAACTTGGGATGATGTTGGAAAATTTATTTTAAATACTTGAAAGACTTACTTTGGTTTCCATGCTGAGTTCAATACCTTGTGGATGCATATTACAAAGAACATAAACACAATGTTCCTCTGGAATTCCCATGGAGCAATTCCCAGAAAATGTCTAGTTTAGATAAAAATTTTAATCTGAAGTATCTGATATTGGATGTATGAGATCACAATTTATTTAAAAATACAGTGTTTGTATTTTAAATGTGATCCCTGTGTTACCTGTGTGTATGTGTATCCATCCACCTTTAAAAAATAAGTGGAGTCAAAATTAAATTAAAGGTATTGCTCACTTTTTTATGTCTATTTGTAGATGAGTACATTTAAACTTTTCATGGTAAAGTTTCTGAACTCTTGAAAATGTAGTGTTGAGACATTTTGAAGGGCATTGGAAAGATATAATTTGAAGAAGTAAATGTTACACTATGAAGAATACTTAATATTACCTAATTTGTAATATGCTAATTCTGTAATTACCAAATTAGTAATGTGTAATTTGGAACAGGGCAAGTCTAATATAATGAAAAATATGAATTATAGATTTTTTTTTCTGGGTTTTATTTTGAAGTAGGGTATATTGAAAACTTACTATAATGGATGTTATCAAATAAAACAGCAAGTTAATGAAAATATTACTAATTAGACCTGCATTACATTCTGCATTACCAAAATTCTTTAACATAAACGTGTCAGGTACAATGAATGTTACATTTTTGAAACATTTTCTATTGCAGAGTTACTAGTACTGGGCTTAGATTAATGCAGCTTAATGATTAATGTTTTAATTAATTTTGCTTAGTTTACAGATGGACTTGGAGTAGGGTGTAAAATAGCATACAGACATGTTCTCTCGTTTTGCAAAACTGTCTTAACAGTAAAATATGGAGTTTGAAGCTGGCAGATATCTTATAATGGAATATGAAACTCAAAGCCTGATTTTTTTACTCTTATATATATATTGCAATTATATAATACACATGATATAAAACCAACTACATTTTTTTCCCCTTTGGCAATTAATTTTGGTGATTTAGAAGGGCTGTTTTTAATGACGTATGTGATAATGTCCTTTCACATCTTCCTCTCTGTCATTGTTTAATTGAGCCTACAATAAGCATCTTTGGAGTTTCTGTGCTTGGTTCTTTGGCATTATTGGTTATAAAGTTACCAATTATTAGTATTGAGTGGTTTCTTTCAGCTTTATATAACTTAGTTTTTAAAAAGAGAACCATAGCACCTTTTGCATATATATATATATATATATTTTAATATATTTTTTTATTGCTTAAATTATTACAAAGAGTATTACATATTTCTCCTTTTTTTCCCCCCACCCTTGACACTCCCCTGGCCTCCCCTACCCCCCAGTGTCTTATGTCCATTGGTTATGCTTATATGCATGCATACAAGTCCTTTGATTGATCTCTTACCACCCCCCTGCTCCCCCTACCCTCCCCGGCCTTCCTGCTGTAGGTTGACAGTGTGTTCGAGGCAACTCTGCCTCTGTATCTATTATTGTTCAAAAGTTTATAATGGTCTCTATTATCCATGAATGAGTGAGATCATGTGGTATTTTTCCTTCATTGACTGGCTTATTTCACTTAGCATAATGCTCTCCATTTCCATCCATGCTGTTGCAAATGGTAAGAGTTCCTTCTTTTTTACAGCAGCATAGTATTCCATCGTGTAGATGTACCACAGTTTTCTAATCCATTCATCTACTGATGGGCACTTAGGCTGTTTCCAAATCTTAGCTATGGTGAATTGTGCTGCTATGAACATAGGGGTGCATATATCCTTTCTGATTGGTGTTTTTGGTTTCTTGGGATATATTCCTAGAAGTGGGATCACAGGGTCAAATGGGAGTTCCATTTCCAGTTTTTTGAGGAAACTCCATACTGTCTTCCATGGTGGCTGCACCAGTCTGCATTCCCACTAGCAGTGCACAAGTGTTCCTTTTTCTCCACATCCTCTCCAGCACTTGTCGTTTGTTGATTTGTTGATGATAGCCATTCTGACAGGTGTGAGATGGTACCTCATTGTTGTTTTGATTTGCATCTCTCGGATGATTAGTGACTTTGAGCATGTTTTCATATGTCTCTTGGCTTTCTGAATGTCCTCTTTTGAAAGGTGTCTATTTAGGTCCTTTGCCCATTTTTTGATTGGATTGTTTATCTTCCTTTTGTTAAGTTGTGTGAGTTCCCTATAAATGTTGGAGATTAGGCCCTTATCAGATATAATGTTGGCAAATATGTTCTCCCATGTAGTGGGCTTTCTTGTTGTTTTGTTGATGGTTTCTTTTGCTGTGCAGAAACTTTTTATTTTGATGTAGTCCCATTTGTTTATTTTCTCTTTAGTTACCAATGCCCTAGGATCTGTATCGGTGAAGAAATTGCTTCGGCATATGTCTGAGATTTTGTTGCCTTTGGATTCTTCTAGTATTTTTATGGTTTCCCGTCGTATATTTAAGTCCTTTATCCATTTTGAGTTTATTTTTGTGTATGGTGTAAATTGGTGGTCTAGTTTCATTTTCTTGCATGTATCTGTCCAATTTTCCCAACACCATTTATTGAAGAGACTGTCTTGACTCCATTGTATGTTCTTGCCTCCTTTGTCAAATATTAATTGAGCATATTGGTTGGGGCTGATTTCTGGGCTCTCTATTCTATTCCATTGATCTATATGTCTGTTCTTGTGCCAGTACCAGGCAGTTTTGAGAACAGTGGCTTTGTAATACAGCTTGATATCTGGTATTGAGATCCCACCTACTTTGTTCCTTTCTCAGGATCGCTGCCACTATTCGGGGTCGTTTTTTATTCCAGATGAATTTTTGGAGAGTTCGTTCTAGATCTGTGAAATATGCCGTTGGTATTTTAATGGAAAGTGCGTTGAATTTATAGATTGCTTTGGGCAGTATGGACATTTTAATGATGTTGATTCTACCAATCCAAGAACATGGTATGTTCTTCCATCTCTTTATGTCTTCCTCTATCTCTTTTTTCAACGTCCTGTAGTTTTCTGAGTAGAGGTCTTTTACCTCTTTAGTTAAGTTTATTCCTAGGTAGCTTAATTTTTTTGGTGCGATGGTAAATGGGATTGCTTTTTTAGTCTCTCTTTCTGCAAGTTCACTATTGGTGTATAGAAATGCCATAGATTTCTTGGCGTTAATTCTGTATCCTGCTACATTGCCGAATTCTTTTATTAAGTCTAATAGTTTTTTGATGGAGTCTTTAGGGTTTTTTAAGTATAATATCATGTCATCTGCAAATAAGGACAGTTTTACTTCTTCTTTTCCAATTTGGATACATTTTATTTCTTCTTCTTGTCTAATTGCAATGGCTAATACTTCCAGTACTATGTCAAACAGGAGTGGTGAGATTGGGCATCCCTGTCTTGTTCCTGTTCTTAGGGGAAATGGTGTTAGTTTTTGTCCATTGAGTATGATGTTGGCTGTGGGCTTGTCATATATGGCTTTTATTATGTTGAGGTATGATCCTTCTATTCCCACCTTGCTGAGAGTTTTTATCAAAAATGGGTGTTGAATTTTGTCAAACGCTTTTTCTGCATCAATTGATATGACCATGTGGTTTTTTTCTTTCAATTTGTTTATGTGGTGTATCACGTTTATTGATTTGCAGATATTGTACCATCCTTGCATCCCTGGGATAAATCCTACTTGGTCATGGTGTATGATCTTTCTGATGTACTGCTGGATCCGATTTGCTAAGATTTTGTTGAGGATTTTGGCATCTATGTTCATGAGGGATATTGGCCTGTAATTCTCTTTCCTTGTGTTGTCTTTACCTGGTTTTGGTATTAGGGTGATGCTGGCTTCATAGAATGAGCTTGGAAGTGTTCCTTCCTCTTGGATTTTTTGTAGTAGTCTGAGGAGGATAGGTTTTAGTTCTTCCTTGAATGTTTGGTAAAACTCCCCTGTGAAGCCGTCTGGTCCTGGGCTTTTGTTTGCTGGAAGCTTTTTGATGACTGCTTCAATTTCTTCCATAGTTATTGGCCTGTTGAGATTTCTAGATTCTTCCTGATTGAGTTTTGGAATGTTGTATTTTTCTAGAAATATGTCCATTTCCTTCAGGTTGTCTAGTTTGTTGGAGTAGAGTTGTTCATAGTATTTTTTAACAATCATTTGTATTTCTGTGGGGTCTGTTGTTATTTCCCCTCTATCATTTTTTATTTTGTTTATTTGGGTCCTCTCTCTTTGCTTCTTGGTGAGCCTGGCTAGAGGTTTGTCAATCTTGTTTATCCTTTCAAAGAACCAGCTCTTGGTTTCATTGATTTTCTGTATTGTTTTTTTGGTCTCTATGTCATTTATTTCTGCTCTAATCTTTATTATCTCCTTCCTTCTGCTCACTCTGGGCTTTTCTTGTTGCTCTCTTTCTAATTCTTTGAGTTGTAGAGTTAGGTGATTTGCTACCATTTTTTCTTGTTTGTTGAGGTAGGCCTGTAGAGCTATAAACTTCCCTCTCAGGACTGCTTTCATTGTGTCCCAAAGATTTTGGATTGTTGTGTTTTCATTGTCATTAGTGTCCAGGATGTTTTCAATTTCTTCTTTGATCTCATTGGTAACCCAATCAATATTTAATAACATGCTATTCAGCTTCCAAGTGTTTGAGTATTTTGGGTTGTTTTTATTGTAGTTTATTTCTAATATTATGCCCTTGTGGTCTGAGAAGATGCTTGGTATGATTTCCATCTTCTTGAATTTGGGGAGACTTTGTTTGTGACCCAATATGTGGTCTATTTTTGAAGATGTCCCATGAGCACTTGAGAAGAACGTATATTTTGTGGCTTTGGGGTGCAGTGTTCTGAAGATGTCAATTAAGTCCATCTGATCTAGTGAGTCATTTAGGATTGCTGTTTCTTTGCTGATTGTTTGTCTAGCGGATTTATCCAGTGATGTCAGTGGTGTATTAAAGTCCCCTACTATGATTGTATTGTTGTCGATCTCTCCCCTGATATCTTCCAGGAGTTTTCTTATGTATGTGGGTGCTCCTGCATTGGGTGCATCTATGTTTATCAGGGTTATATCCTCTTGTTGTATTGATCCCTTTAGTATTATGAAGTGGCCTTCCTTATCTCTTGTTATGGCCTTCACTTTGAGGTCTATTTTGTCCGATATAAGTATTGCTACCCCAGCTTTTTTTTCATTTCCATTTGCCTGAAAGATATTTTTCCATCCCTTCACTTTCAGTCTGTGTGAGTCCCTTCTAATGAGGTGGGTCTCTTGTAGACAGCAAATGTATGGGTCATGTTTTTTTATCCATTCAGCCACTGGATGTCTTTTGATTGGACCATTTAGTCCATTTACATTTAAAGTTATTATTGAAAGGTACTTGTTTGTAGCCATTTCTATTTTTTTGTGGCTGCTTTCTTTCTGGGCTTTTTATTTCTTCTTTTTACACCAGTCCCTTTAGCATTTCTTGCATTGCTGGCTTGGTGGTGATGAACTCCCTTAGCCTTTTTTTGTCTGTGAAGCTTCTTATTTCCCTTCAATTTTGAATGATAGCCTTGCTGGATAGAGTATTCTTGGATTCAGTCCTTTGCTTTGCATCACTTTGTAAATTTCTGTCCATTCTTTTCTGGCCTGATGTGTTTCTGTTGAGAAATCGTTTGATAATCTGATGGGGGATCTTTTGTAGGTAACTCTCTTTTTCTCTCTTGCAGCCTTTAAGATTCTCTTTGTCTTGTACATTTGCCATCGTTATTATGACGTGTCTTGGTGTCGGTCTTTTGGGGTTCATCTTGCCTGGGACTCTCTGTACTTGTGGAACTTTTTTCTTCCCCATATCTGGGAAGTTTTCTGTCATTATTTCTTCAAATAGATTTTCTAATCCTTGCTGCTCTTCTTGTCCTTCTTGCAGCCCTATTATGCGTATGTTACTTCGTTTCATGGTGTCCCGAAGCTCCCTTAGGCTCTCCTCCTGTTTTTTAATTTTTTTCTCCAGTTGCTGTTCAGATTGAGCTTGTTTCTCTGCCTTATCTTCTAACTCACTAATTCGGTCCTCTGCTTCTTCTAGTCTGCTGTTGAAACTTTCCGTGGTGTTTTTGATTGTAGCTATATCACCTTTCATTTCTTCCTGATTCTTGCATAGGTTGTTGATTTTCTCATCCATCTGGTGAATGAATTGTACAACCATTATTCTGAATTCTTTTTCTGTCATGTTGCACGCTTCAACTTCATTAATTTCCTTTCTTGGTGATTCCTCATTGTCTTTCCTCTGGGTGTTGTGTCGTCTCTTCATTCTGATTATCTCCTGATGGTTCAAAGGTCGAGATGTGTGGGCCTGGGCCGTGTGCAGTGGGAGGCTCCCACCACCCTAGTGTCACTGAAGAGCTCTGACACTAAGATGTGTGGTTGTTGTTGGTTGGTGGGAACCAGGCTTGCTCTGTGTCAGTGTTGCCAGCGCTCAATGTGGCCTTGCACGTGCCCTTAGAATTAGGGACCCTGCCTGCACTGTGCTGAAATAGAGGCCCCCCTGGAGCGTGTTGAAAACCAGAGCCCCCTAGCTTGCGCCAGGAGTCAGAGTTCCCCAAGAGTCCAGTATCAGAGTCTCTGTTGCTTCGTGTGACCTCCCCTTGAGAATCAGGGTCCCTGTGTGCCCTTGCACCAGGAATTGGATTCACTGGCTCTTAGTATGAATGCACAGGAAATCAGGATCTCAGGCGCAGGTGATAAGAAACACAGTCAAGTCACTGGTGCTTGGTGCTGCCTCCTGCCCTGAGAAACAGGGTCCCTGGGCCTGTGCTAGGTGGACAAATTCCTGTTCGCGCTATTGCTCCCAGCCCAGGGCTCCAAAGCCCGCAGTGCGCATAGGATCAGTTCAAAGGTGCTTGCGCACTTCCTGGCCAAAGTTCCTGCAGCGCTGAGGCCCCGGCAAGGGGTAGGTCTATCAGTTACTTACTCTGGAGCTGCCCGCGAGCCTGGGGGAAGGGGGGATGGGCTCTGTTACTCACGGATCTGCTGCAGGGATTTCTGAACTTTTGGTGTCCGAAGGTCTGTAGCTGTGGTCGCAGGTCTCTGTCCCCAGTAGCTGCAGGGTCCTGGTATGCTTCTGAGATCAGACTGGGTGGTGCTGAGGCCAGGATCCTAGTCTCAAGCAGCTCTGTTCCCCAAGATGGCGTGGTCGCTGTGCCTTTGCTGGCCGACCCTGCATATATTTTTATTAATTTATTTTACTGATTGCTTTTGAAAGAGATGCATTTTTTTTGCTATTTTATTTTATTTTTAAATCTTTATTGTTGAAAGTATTACATATGTCCCCTCCCTCCCCCCATTGACCCCTTTTAACCCCCCACCCCTGCCCCAGTCCTTCACCACTCTTTTGTCTGTGTCAATAGGTTATGCATATATGCATACAAGTTTTTTGGAGATGCATATTTTTATATTTGATTTGTTTACCTTTTTAAAAAGCAGTAGCTACACTTAAAATGAAGAGTAGTAGCACTTCATTTTTCTGTGGTAGAGGGGTAAGATGGGTTCAAATATGTGGCAAACTGGCACGGCCATGGCATACTCATCCCCACGTTGGGTGCCTTATGTGCCGCGCCAGCTCAGCCAGGTTGTATGAGATCACAATTTATTTAAAAATACAGGATCTCTAGCCAGGATCTCCAGCCAAGTTCTATCTAGGATCTCAGTGACCCTGAGAGAGGGCAGTGAAGGATTGAGAAAAGACAGACAAGAGAAAAAAGCTGGGTCTGGGTGTGACGCTGTCCTCTGAATGAGAGCTAGCAACAGCAGCATGGACTACAAGCCAGATTCCACGAGGCAAAGTAAGGGCATGGTCAAGGTGTTTACAACATTCTTGTGGGTTTTGATCTGCTCAATTACACGCACCTGAACTCTGTCAAGCCCACATCACTCAGGCACATGGGGCCACGTGTTCGGACCATAGGTTCAAGCTTACAACTATAGCTGTTGGCTATAATTGTGCTGGGAGGGCTCTGCCCTCCAAGCTGGGACTTGCACGTGGCCATGAGAGGACTGTGCCCTCTCATTAGTCCAAGGCTTGAATCTGTCCAAGCACTGTAGCCACTCTCCACACAAATAAACACATTTTTTTCAGGTAATATTGATGTCCATAGCTTTGGTATCACATCTGGGCATATAACTGTCAAGTCATTATCTTAGACTCACCCTCTAGAACAGGGGTGGGCAAACTTTTTGACTCGAGGGCCACAGTGGGTTCTTAAACTGGACCAGAGGGCCGGAACAAAAGCATGGATGGAGTGTTTGTGTGAACTAATATAAATTCAAAGTAAACATCATTACATAAAAGGGTACGGTCTTTTTTTTTTTTAGTTTTATTAATTTCAAACGGGCTGGATCCGGCCCTCGGGCCGTAGTTTGCCCACGGCTGCTCTAGAACTTCATCTTTATTGTGCACTGGACTTTGTGCTTTAACTAGAGTTCTTTACCTCTAATTCGGCCTGTGTTAAATTGAAATTATTTTCTTTAAAATTGGCTAACCTCATAATTTGCCTATTTCTGTTGTTAGTGCCATTGTTTTCTGCCACCATAGCTCAAATTTTTGGATCCTTTTCCCCCCTTATTTGATTAATTTTTTTTCTATTTCTGTTGCCATTAGCTTAGTTAATGTTTCTTTTATTTCGTTCCTACTTTAACACAATACTAATCTATTAGCTCACTTCCCAAACTTATGCTTTCCCCTTTCTGTGTACCCATTTAAACCATCAATTTTCTAAGGAGTAGGATTCAAGAAAGTACATTTTGTGGTAAATCAATATTAAATTATGTGTTTGTTGTGATTCTACAGATACCTTGGAATTGTGCAGAGCCTTAAGGTCATTCTAAATATCAGTGAACATTTTTGTATAGGTGAACAAAAAAGATTGATTAAAGGTTCTAATTAGTAAAAAGCACAGGATTTTTTCTGTAACATCCAAAATATATTTTGTATATAAACTCCATTTTTTTTAAGTAAACACTGACTTCTTAAAAATTTATGTATTTTAGAGAGGAAGGGGAGAGAAAGAGAAAGTGGGAGCAAAATATGGATTGTCCACCTGCATGCCCCCTACCAGGGATCAAGCCCATACATGCCCGGGAATCAAACCAGCAGCCTTTCAGTGCATAGGATGACGCCCAACCAACTGAGCCACATCGGCCAGGGCTCCTCCACTAATGTAACATTTTCAGACTTTTCTGATATGATGCTTAATCCCAAAATACTGGTTCAGTGGAGTTATTTATTCAGTAAACATATACCCATGCTTACTACATGTAGCCGATACCATAAATCAAGAAGCACTACTAAGATATGAAAGGTTTGAATTGCTGGAAAACTGATTTTTATTATTGAATAAAAGGGCTTAGTATTAGAGTAATAGTTCTGCCTACATATATTTATGAATTGATGATGCAGTCAAAATCCTATAAGCATTTTTATAAGAAATTTGAGTCACCAGAAGTATATCTGGAAGAATAATTATATAAGAATAGCTAGGATGCCAAACCGGTTTGGCTCAGTGGATAGAGCGTCGGCCTGCGGACTGAAAGGTCCCAGGTTCGATTCCGGTCAAGGGCATGTACCTTGGTTGCGGGCACATCCCCAATAGGAGGTGTGCAGGAGGCAGCTGGTCGATGTTTCTCTCTCATCGATGTTTCTAACTCTCTATCTCTCTCCCTTCCTCTCTGTAAAAAAATCAATAAAATATATATTAAAAAAAAAAAGAATAGCTAGGAGAAAAAAAATTAATTTTAGTAAATACCATTCTATATAATAAAGAGGTAATATGCAAATTGATCATCACACCCTCGCACAAGATCACTGCCCCATGTGGTCAAAGATGATCACCCCCATGTGGTCACAAGATGGCCACCACAACATGGCTGGCAGGGGAGGGCAGTTGTGGGTGATCAGACCAGCAAGGGAGGGCAGTTCGGGGCAACAAGGCCTGCAGGGGAGTGCTGGGGTCCTGCCCCAGCAGGTCCAGGAGTTCCCCACGGTGTGGACGGAGTCGGCAAAGAAGGAATGACACAGAGACAGCATTCAGTTGATCAGCAGCCTAGCCAGGATCTCTAGCCAGGATCTCCAGCCAAGTTCTATCTAGGATCTCCAGCCAGGTTCTGTGTTTTATTGTCTTGTTACATCTGTATTTATACCATTTGATTTTAATCCTGTCAATTTCTATTCCAAAGGTTAGGGCGTTTCTTATCTCCATTCCAGGGAGTAAAAATTATGTAGCTTAAGGGTGACTGTTTGTAGTTAAAGTGATTAACTACCCGCCTGGCATTTAGTTAAGGGGTTTTATTCCCTCCCTAACTTCAGGGAAAAATCCCTACCTAGGGAAACAACCTTTCTCGGAGAGGTGACCTTGGTTAAAGCACATAGCGCTAAAGTGAGAAAACATATTAAGAACAGTATGCCATATACACCAGGTCCCTTGAAACATGCTGTGCAGATGTTTCTTCCCTGCAGCGACTGTGTCAAGCAGCAAGGATGGACCGGCTTCTGGCAGGGGAGGGCAGTTGGGGGTGACCAGTCTGGCAGGGGAGGGCAGTTGGGGGTGACCAGGTCTGCAGGGGAGGGCAGTTGGGGGCAACTGGGTTGGCAGGGGAGGGCAGCTGGGGAGGACCAGGCCTGCAGGGGAATGAAAGGGTGAGGGCTACGCCCTCCATCTTGCCCCAGGGTAAGGGCTATGCCCTCCATCTTACCTTGGCCATGTGCTTGGCAAGGCTTTTTCCCGGAAGCCCAAGCCTCTGCTAGCCACACCCAGGACTTCTTTAAACTAACCAATGACAATCAAGGGAAGTCACCATAGATATGACCACATCCTGTGTAACAAGACACCGACTTGCGCCTGGCCAATCGGCAGGGCCCACAGTCCTTTCTCCTCCCCTTACTCCAACCCCCCTATAAAACCCCTCTCCACACAGAGTTCTCTCTCTCTGCTTCCTGCTGCTGTGTCTGCGAGGTGGGGGAGCCGAGCTAGCTCGAATAAAGACTCTTATGCTTTTGCATCGGACCTGGCTGGCTCCCTGGTGTGGTTTCTTGGGGATCCTTAAATCTGGGCATAACAGGGAGGGCAGTTGGAGGCAACCGGGCCGGCAGGGAAGGGCAGTTGGGGGGCAATCGGGCCAGCATGGGAGCAGTTAGGCGTTGATCAGGCTGGCAGGGGAGTGGTTAGGGGTGATCAGGCTGGCAGGCAGAAGCAGTTAGAGGCAATCAGGCAGGCAGGCAGGCGAGTGGTTGGGAGCCAGCAGTTCCAGATTGTGAGAGGGATGTCCAACTGCCAGTTTAGGCCCACAGGGATCGGGCCTAAACCGGCAGTCAGACATCCTCCAAGAGGTCCCAGATTGGAGAGGGTGCAGGCTGGGCTGAGGGACAACCCCCACCCCAGTGCACGAATTTCATGCACTGGGCCTTTAGTTAAAATATATGACATTAGTAATTTAATGCTACTGGTTTGAGGTAGACCAATACAACAGTCTAGAAATGTATTCAAGATACATGTGTGAATTTAGTAATATGCTAAAGGCAGCATATAAAATCATTAGAAAGATGAAGTATTCAGTAAGTTGTGTAGGGACAACTGTTAGCTATAGGAAAAAAGTTTGATCCCATTGTCACTTTTATACCCAGATAAATTCCAGATGAGTTGGAATTTAAATGTGGAGGGGGAAAAAGTGACATCTTAAAGTAAAAAGTCATGGATGAATATTATAACTTGGAGTAAGGGGGTATATCTTTTAAAGAATGATATGCACTTATGAAAGAATACAGTTGGCCCTTGAACAACATGGGTTTGAACTTTGCAGGTCCTTATATGCAGATGTTTTTCACTTGACTTCACACTTTAGTTGACTTGCACAGTTCAAAGAAATATATAAACTTCTTTGGGTCAACTCTGTTGGGAGTGGGGAATCTGAATGTAGAAGAAGGCTGACTGTAGTTAAATAAAATTTTCAAGTAAGCAGGTCAGTGCTTCTACCACTGGTGGTGTTCAAGGGTCAATTGTATATTGATAAATTTGACTAAATGGAAAGCTGTACCACTAAAAAATTCTGATATTAGTGGAAAAGGGCTAATTTTTCTAATGAGATCTACAAATCTATAAGTTTACAGGCAAAAACAAAGGCAAAGATAGCTTATTGAAGCAATTAAAATGGACAAGTAGCCTTGGCCAGCATGGCTCAGTGGTTAGAGCATTGGCCTTCACACCTGAGGGTCTCAGGTTTGATGCCTGGTCAAGGGCATGTACCTGGGTTGCGGGTCCAATCCCCGCTCCCTGCGGACCTCCCCTCCTCCAAGTTGGGCAATGTATGGGAGGCAACCAATCGATGTGTCTCTGTCACATTGATGTTTCTCTCCTCTCTCTAAAAATCAATGGAATTATCCTCACTCTTTGGGTGAGCATTAAAAAAAAAAAGAAAAAGTGGAAGAGAGGAGAAAATGGCAGTCAAGTAAGTAGATTTTTTTTGCACCTCCTCCCAGGGCCAGACTGGAAATTCAACTAAAGTGGGGAACATACACTCAGAATTACCAACTGAGGTCCAGCTGAGGAGAGAACTTATATCAAGGAAAGACAGAAAACACCTAAAGACTGGTAGGAAGGGCAAGATCACAAGAGGAGCTGACTCAGCTTCCAAGGGTGGCAGGCTGAGAGTGAGGAGGGAGCTCTCAGATACAGGCAGCTCTGTTCCCTCAGAAGATAGAGGCCCAGAACCCAGGTTGGGATCCACAGCCTGAAGCACCAGAGCTGAGACTCGTGGCCCACGAAACATCCAGCCATGAAAGGAAGCAGGGCTGCTGGCCATAATGGTGTCTGGAGATAGTATACTGGAACCCATAGGAGAGAAAGCTGCATGTTTGTTTGTTTGTTTGTTTTAAACCCAGAGCACAGGAGTTTTCATTTGCAGCTACTCATCCTTGGCTTTGGTGCAGGGACAGAGGCGCAGACTTGAGGTGCCTAAGGAGAGGCTTGGGTGGGAAGCATTGTGGGGAAACAAGGAAAAGCAGTAGTAAGGAGTATTAGGTTGTAGGCCCACAAACTGAAACAGCCATTTTTACTGAGAAGAGCTAGCCCTTCGAAGTAACCACAAGGCAGGAACAGGAATAAACCCTGTCCCAGGTGATACTGTCTTCCCCACCCTCAGGAGCCCTGCCTGCCACACCCTGCATTTTGAACTTTTCAGAGGAAACAAAAGCAGAGGCCAAGCCTTCAGGTTTGAACAGTCTCGGAGCTTCAGTGACTGGAATGGAGGAGTGCCTTCTGCCCCACTATGCCCGCAATATGACTGGTACTTTCCCCGCGGGAAACTCCAGGTTTCCAACCAAACACCCTGGACTGCCTACAAGGATCTCTGCCCAGGCTAGGGCAGAGTAATATTTTGGGCCACTCATGGAGGAATAGCTCTGGGACAGGGAAACACACCAACCATATTCCCTGAAATCTGAACAGTACCTGCCCGCCCCCCCCCGCCCCCGTACACGCCACCCCCCCCCTCCCCCGCCCCCCAGTGCTTTTTCAGAAACAGACTTTTGAGTGATTAAGATTGACAGCTGGCTAGCAAGCAAAGGTGGGCAGAGGCAGAGCCTGGGGAATCAGGGGAAGTTTGCTGACCCAGCCCTGGGCCCCATGCTGCTAACAAACCTGCTTTAGAGGGTAGATTGGCCCCTCCTGCTTGTAGCCAAGTCCTGTGGTGATAGACACAAACTGTGGATCGCTTGGAGCTTCAAGCTGGTTGCTGAAAGCCAAAGGAGGACAGTTTCTCAATAGTGGTTAGCACCTCAGTACCTCATGGGAAGCCCAGAATTGGCAGATAGAACAGAAGAGTCTGATCCAAAGGGAGCTCCCAGGTGCATTAAACTCTGCTGAAATATATACCACTTCTTCTTCTTTTTTCCTCCTCTTTTCATTTTTTATTGTTTTCTCTTTTTTTAAAATTTATCTTCTTAGTCTAATTGCTTTATTGGTTCTAGTCTCTAATGTTTTGTTCATTATCTAATTTTCCCCTTCCCTTTTCCTACTCAATCTTTTTTTTCTTTCTCTTTTTTCCTTTTCTCCTGCTTTTCCATATTTTTTTATTTTCTTATTTTTGGTCTATCTGGTTTCTCTTTTCCCTTTCAAAATGTTTTTCTTTTCTTTTTCCTTTATTTTAAACAATTTTCCTTCCCCTTTTCCCCCAATTCATCATCCTTATTTTCTTTATTTCTGCATTGCACCTACATATTCCTTTTTCTCCACCCGCCTTTTTTGTTTGTTTGTGTTTTTTTATGGGTTTGTTTGTTTTGTTTTATCTTCATATTTTTTCTTTCATTCTTTTTCTTTATCATTCTTGCTTTTTCCTCTTTCCTAATTTTCTCTTCTCTGGTGGTTCCTTTTGTTGGTGCTGTGGGGTCTTCTGCATGTTTTTGTTTTGTTTCTTTTGTTTTGTGTTGTGTTGTGTTGTGTTGTATTTTGTTTTGTTCATTCAGCACCTCCACAATAGTTTGCACGACGTGGTCAGGGGTGAGCCACATAGTTAGGAGTGAGCCACATAATCAGCTGGCCTGAGATGATATTCCATCCACGAATGGGACAATAACATTCAAGAACCAACTACAACAGGAGAACACAAATAACTCAAGTAAGGGGCTCTCCTAGAGCATCCAGCACAGGAGATCTAACACACTGCACCACTGGGTCCCAAAAAACACCAACTACATAAAACCACTCAAAAATTCTGAGAGGCATAGCAGATTGATCTAATACATAGAAACAAAAACAAAGGAAAAGCAAAAAGGGGGAGACAAAGAAACAATCCCCAAATGAAAGCCAAGAGGAACTGCCAGAAAAGGAACTAAATAAAATGGAAGCAAGCAATTTGTCAGATAAGGAATTCTGAGTAATGGCACTAAGGCTTCTCAAACAAATCAGAATTACAAGCAACTTCATGAGAATTATAAGGTTCTCAAACAGGGCTATACTAACATGAAAAGAGAGATTGAAACAATAAATAAAAATCAATTGGAAAGGAGGAATTACATAGCTGAAATAAAGAACACCCTAGAAGCATTCAATAGTAGACTAGAAGAAGCTGAGGACCAAATCAGCAAATTAAAAGACAAGGGAGAAAAAAACAGTCATGCAGAGCAGTAAATGGAAAAAGCAAATTAAAAAGAAGGAGGAGAGTCTAAGGAAGCTTTGGAACAACATGAAATATAACATTCAGATCATAGGGGTTCCAGAAGGAGAAGAATCCAAGCAAGGAATAAAAAATTTGTTTGGAGAAATTATGGTAAATAATTTCCCTAACCTGATGAAGGAAAAAGTCATTGAAGAATCCCAACCAAGATGAAACCAAAAAGACCCACAGCTAGGCACATATTAATTAAAATGTCAAAGACAAAGAAAGAATCTTAAAGGCTGCAAGAGAGAGACAGAAAGTTACCTAAAAGGGAGCTTCCATTACACTGTCAGCTGACTTCTCAAAAGAAACACTTCAGGCTAGATGGGAATGGAATAAAGTATACAAGGTAATGAAAACCAAGGGACTGAATGCAAGACTACTCTATCCAGCACGGCTATCATTCAAAATTGAAGGTGAAATAAAGAGTTTAGCAGACAAAGAAAGAGTACTGGTAAACATATTACTATGAGATATATCTTAAATTTTGCTGCCTATGATTTCTTCTAAGACTTTTATGGTTTCATGACTTACATTTACTGATAAGTCTTTTATCCATTTTGAGTTTATTCTTATGTATGGTGTAAGTTGGTGGTCCAGTTTCAATTTTTTGCATGTACCTGTCCAATTTTTCCAACACCATTTATTGAAGAGACTATCTTTACCCTATTGTACTCTCTGGCCACCTTTGTCAAATTTGGGTTGATTTCTGGTTCTCTGTTCTTTTCTATTGATCCATAGACCTGTTCTTGTGCTAGTACCAGGCTGTTTTGAGTACACTCGCTTTGTAGTATAACTTGATATCTAGTATTGTGATTCCTCCAACTTTGTTCTTCTTTCTCAAGATTGCTGTGGCTATACAGGGTCTTTTTTGTTCCATATAAATTTTTGGAGTGTTTGTTCTAGCTGTGAAATGTGCCATTGGTATTTTAATAGGGATTGCATTGAATCTATAGATTGCTTTGGGAGTAAGGACATTTTAATGATGTTGATTATACCAATCCATAAACATTGTATATTCTTCCACTTGTTTATATCTTCCTCTATCACTTTTTTCAGTGTCCTGTAGTTTTCTGAGTGCAAGTCTTTTACCTCCTTGGTTAAGTTTATTGCTAAGCATCTTAATTTTTTTTGTTGCAGTGGTAAATGGGATTATTTGTTTAGTTTCTCTTTCTCAGAATTCATTATTGATGTAAAAAATACTATCAATTTTGGGGTGTTAATTTTGTATCCTGCTACATTGCTGAATTCATGTAGTAAATCTAGTAATTTTTAGATGGAGTCTTTAGAGTTTTCTATGTACAATATCATGTCATCTACAAATAATGACAGTTTTACTTCCTTTTTTGCAATTTGGATGCCTTTTATTATGTTGCAGTATGATCCCATTTTGCTGAGAGTTTTTATCAAAACAGGTTGTTGGATTTTATTGTGCTTTTTCTGCATCAATTTATATGATAATGTGATTTGTCATTCAATTTGTTTATGTGATGTATCACATTTATTGATTTGCAAATATTGTACCAGCCTTGCATACCTGGAATAAATCCCACTTGGGTGTGGTGTATGATCTTTCTAATGTAATGCTGGATCCAATTTGCTAATATTTTTTTGAGGATTTTAGCATCTATGTTCACTATGGATATTGGTCTGTAATTCTCTTTCTTTGTAGTGTCTTTATCTGGTTTTGTGATTAGGGTAATGCTGGCTTCATAGAAAGAGCTTGGAAATCTGACTTCCTCTTGAATTTTTTGCAATAGTTTGAGAAGGATAGGTATTAGTTCCTCTTTGAATGTTCGGTAAAACTCACCTGTGAAGACATCCAGAGCAAGGCTTTTGTTTGCTGGGATTTTTTTTATTATTGTTACTACTTTAATTTCATCAGTAGTTATTGGCCTATTCAGGTTTTCTGATTCTCCCTGACTGAGTTTTGGAAGATTGTATTTTTCTAAGAGTATGTGCATTTAATCCAGGTTGTTCATAGTATTTTTTTATGATCCTTTGTATTTCTGTGGGGTCACATGTTACTTTACCTCTTTCATTTCTGATTTTGTTTACTTGGGTCTTCTCTGTTCGTTTCTTGATGATTTTGGCTAGAGGTTCATCAATCTTGTTTATGTTTTCAAAGAACCAGCTCTTGGTTTTATTGATCTTTTGTATTGTTTTTTTCAGTCTTTATGTCATTTATTTCCACCCTGATCTTTATTTTTCCTTCCTTCTACTTACTCTGGGCTTTTCTTGTTGTTCTCTTTCTAATTCTTTAAGTTGTGGGGTTAAATAGTTTATTATTAATTTTTCTTGGTTTATTTTTGGTGTGTGTTTTTTTTTTACCTAGGCTTGTAGTACTATGAACTTCCCTCTCAGGACTGCTCTTGCTGTATCCAAGAGATTTTGCATTGTTATGTGTTTGTTTTCATTTGTTGCCAGGGTCCTTTTTTTGTTTTTTAAATTTCTTCTTTGATCTCTTTGGTAACCCATTTATTGTTTAATAGCATGCTATTTAGCCTCCATGTGTTTGATTGTTTTTTATTGTAGTGGATTTTTAAGTTCATGTTCTATCTGCCAATTCTGGGCTTCCTGTTTGGTGCTTAGGTGCTAACCATTGTCAAGCACTGTCTTTTGGCTTTTGGCAACCTGTGTGATGCTTCAAGTGATTCACTGATCCACTGCTTGGTTCTGTCTCCATAGGCCTTGGCTGCAAGCAGGAGTGGCCAATCTGCCCTCTAAAGTCGGTTTGTTAGCAGCATGAGGCCCAGGGCTGGGTCAGGAATTTTTCCCTGGTTCCCCAGGCTCCACCTCTGCCTGCCTTTGCCTGGTAGCCAGCTGTCTATATTAATAACTCAATAGTCTGTTTCTGAATAAGCTTTAGGTGGGGGGTAAGGGGTGCTGTTTAGCTTTCAGGGAATATGGTGGGTTTGATTCCCTGTCCCATAGCTATTCTGCTCTTGGCTGGACAGAGATCCTTTTTTTGAGACCAATGGGGTGGGCTGGAAACCTGAAGTTTTTATCAGTTCTCCTGTGCAGGTAAAATATCAGTCTGGCTCCCAGGATATTGTGGCAGTTGTCCTAACCCAGTGATGGTGAACCTTTTGAGCTCGGCGTGTCCGCAGTTTGAAAAACCCTAACTTAACTCTGGTGCCGTGTCACATATAGAAATTTTTTGATATTTGCAACCATAGTAAATCAAAGACTTATATTTTTAATATTTATTTTATATATTTAAATGCCATGTAACAAAGAAAAATCAACCAAAAAAATGAGTTCGCGTGTCACCTCTGACACGCGTGTCATAGGTTTGCCATCACTGTCCTAACCCCAATCCAGTCACTGAGGGCTCCTTGAGACCCTTCAAACCCTTAAGCTTGGCCTATGCTTTTGTTTCCTCTGAAAAGCTCAAAATGCAAGGTGTGGCATGCAGGGAACATGTGGGTGAGGCAGGTTGTATCACCTAGGGTGGTTTTATTTTTCCTTTACCTGCTCTCCGGCTGCTGGGAGCAGCTAGCTCCTCTCAGTAAAAATGGTCCTTTTGGTTTGGGGGCTAAGACCTAATACTCCTGGCTGCTGCTTTTCCACCTGTCCCCACAATGCTCCCCACCACAGCCCCTCCTTAGGCACCTAAAGTCCTTGCCTCCATCCCTGCACCAAAGCCTGTGATGAGTAGCTGCAAATGAAAACTTCTGTTCTCTGGATTTAAACGAACTAACAAACAAATAAAAAATGAAATTGCAGCTTTCTCTCCAACAGCTCCAGTCTATAGTCTCCAGACTCCACTGTGGCCAGCGGCCCTGCTTCCTTTCATGGCTGGATGTTTCGTGGGCCACGAG
The DNA here is from genome assembly GCF_028538775.1 of Myotis yumanensis. NCBI lineage: Eukaryota > Metazoa > Chordata > Mammalia > Chiroptera > Vespertilionidae > Myotis > Myotis yumanensis. The sequence goes on from NW_027223752.1 coordinate 103,205,143, forward strand.
TCTCAGCTCTGGTGCTTCAGGCTGTGGATCCCAACCTGGGTTCTGGGCCTCTATCTTCTGAGGGAACAGACCTACCTGTATCTGAGAGCTCCCTCCTCACTCTCAGCCTGCCACCCCTGGAAGCTGAGTCAGCTCCTCTTGTGATCTTGCCCTTCCTACCAGTCTTCAGGTGTTTTCTGTCCTTTCTTGATATAAGTCTCCTCCTCAGCGGCACCTCAGTTGGTAATTCCAGGTGAATGTTCTCCAATTTAGTTGTATTTTCAGTTTGGCTGCTATTTTTCTTGATTCCCTTTTTCCTAATTTTCTGACAAAATACTCAATCTTATCTGATTTTCTTGTATAAAATATACTTATTTTGAAGTCTTTGACTGACAACTGGATTACCTGGATTCTCTGTTTTATTATGTTGATTTCTTTCCTAGTATTCCTAGTTGTTATTTTATATATTGGCACTGTATGTGAAAAATAGAGATTATTTCAGGGAGGATGATTTCGTTTTGCTTGGGGAAGGCAAGTAGGAGTACTCATGATCCTGGATCACTTGGATCTAGAAAGGCCTTGAGATTTTGAAGTTGCATTCAGTTCCAGATTCTCGTTCATCTTTATTCAGAGTGTGGCCCATCCAAAGCCAGGACCTTTCTCCTTCGTAGGCCCTGAACTCCTGATTCCAGCTTTGGTCCCCTTTTCTTGTGAGTCTTTTGAAAGCTCTGCTCAAGTCTGAATTTTGGAATTGCCTGGTCAGCAGATGACCCTCTGGGAAAAGCAGCCCCAAATGCTAGAATTACCTGTGTAAGTTTACTTCTCCACAGTCCTGTAATTTTTCACTGCCTGGTTAGCATTCAGGTTTTTGTTTTGCCCAGCTTTTCTAGTTTTTAGTGAGAGAGTTGGTGTATATTAATCAGTTTGCCATTACTGGAAATAATTGAGTTCTTTGTGATTCTAGCTTTCTGGTCCTCATATATATTTTTAACTTTATAGGAATTATGTATATTATGCATTTAGTTTGCTTTCTTGTAAAGAGCTTTCAAATGCTATCTCACTGTCAACATGCTTTGAGTTGGGTTTTGAGTACAAGTGCAAACACCGGGCTGGAATGAGTGCCTAGTTCACCCATAGGAAACAGGGTACTGCAAATGTCTTGTGCTCTGCCTCAGAAATAAAAAAGTGCCAGCATTTATTTCTGGACTGTGATTCCCTCATAGAGGATTTTATACATGCAAATTCAAAGTTTAAATTTATGCCATGTGTGAATGAGTGCAAAATGCCCAAATAAGAATGAGGAAAATATTTTTTTTTCCAACCGTATTGAGATATCTCAAACAAATATGAAATACAATTTTTCTTCCAGTTTCCCAAAATATGTATCTGGCCTAAACAAGAATCAAGCATTTTAGGCCAGAAAACATCTTGAAAAATTTATAAGGGATTTATAAGAGAAGGTATAGAAATTCTTTTTTGAACTTTAAGCCTATGTTATTATCAGGATATCTTATCCATGAATAAAATTTTAGTGCATTTTTACACCAGTGAAATAATTTAGGTGTTTCTATCTTGTGAGTCAGTTATTTCTCTAATGTTTGTTTCATATTTGTAGTTTTTCAGCTGTGTAGTCATTCTATATTTATGTAACAGAGAAGAAGCAATTAAAAATAGCTGTCATTATTTTGAGTTTTCAACTTGTATTTATAATTTGCTACAAATATTCTAGCATCACTATTGCCAAGTACTTTAATTCAAGCCTTTAAATATTTAATAAAATCATTTTTGAAAACTGCAATTATTTGGTATTATCTTGATTTCTCTGAACAAAGACAGTACTTCAAACTTCTTGTTGCTTCAAGATGAAAGTTATGTTAAGTAATCTTTGAATTTAAATGTGGTTTAAAATGTTTCTTTTTTTTTTTTTTTTTAAATATATTTTATTGATTTTCCGCAGAGAGGAAGGGAGAGAGATAGAGAGCTAGAAACATCGATGAGAGAGAAACATCGACCAGCTGCCTCCTGCACATCTCCTACTGGGGACGTGCCCGCAACCCAGGTACATGCCCTTGACCGGAATCGAACCTGGGACCCTTCAGTCCGCAGGCCGACGCTCTATCCACTGAGCCAAACCGGTTTCGGCAATGTTTCTTAATTCTAAAACCCTTTGTAGTACCTATTTTTCAAGCAATATTAGCTATATTTGATCTTCTAGATCAGTGATTCTCAACCTTCCTAATGCCACGACCCTTTAATACAGTTCCTCATGTTGTGGTGACCTCAACCATAAAATTATTTTCGTTGCTACTTCATAACTGTAATTTTGCTACTGTTATGAATCATAATGTAAATATCTGATATGCAGAATGTATTTTCATTGTTACAAATTGAACATAATTAAAGCATAGTGATTAATCACAAAAACAATATGCAATTATATATGTGTTTTCCGATGGTCTTAGGGGACCCCTGTGAAAGGGTTGTTCGACCCCCAAAGGGGTCGCGATCCACAGGCTGCTGTTCTAGATGATGAAAGATTTGACTATGATTATGTACTAGAGTACATATAAATATGTACAGTACCATCCTGGAATAAATCTTATTAATAGATTCATAAAATATGTGCAGCATGATTTAGGAGAAATATTTTAGGTCATTAAATTTAGTTACATAAGCTACAGTCTGTTTTAAATTCTGTGTAATTAAATCTGTCTTGCTTTTTTTGAAAAAAGTTCATTACACTGGGAAGTGTTGAGTATTTGTTTTCCAAGACCATCAAAAGCATACCCAATCACACATTAAGGAGAATTTTGAAATACTAGTTTAGCCTTTCAACTTAATGACAGTTGTTATCATCATGTAATTTTCTTAACTGTACTTGAGAACCTTAATAATACTCTAATATTTGATTTGACTAACATGTTTTTTATAGTACCTCCTTAGTTCAGATGCAATTATTTCCACTGATATGGAATAAACTATGAAGTAAAGGAACCTGGCATGTATTAGTAATCAATAAACATCACTTTCTTTCCATTACTCCTTAAGTCCCCCCACTATCTTAGCCAATGATTTTAAAGATATTAATAGAGATAGTACCAAGAAAAATGTAAGAGCCCAGCTGCCACATAAATCTTTAATCTTATTTTCCTAAAAATAAGATTAAAATTAATGCATAATGTTGTAGGCAGAATTCTAAAATGGTCCTAAGATTCCTGCCCCCTTGAGTATACATCCCGTATACTCCTCTGTCTTTTAGTGTGATCAGTCCTGTGACGAATCTGATGGAATCGTCACTCTCCTTAAATGGCAAAGGTGGTAGTTGAATCATTCCTTTCATTTTTAGGACCTAAGACTTCTTAGCAGACTGGAGAGAAAAATTCCTGCCAGCTTAGAAGTAGCTGCCATGTTGTGAAGGGCCTTGTGGCTAGGTAGGATCTGAGGGTGACTTCTAAGAGCTGAGAGCAATCCCTACTAACAAGTAGCAAGAAATCAGGGACCTCAGTTTCAGCTAAAAAGAAACTGGGAGGTAATAGAATTGACCCTTGAGCAACATTGTTTGAGCAGTGCGGGTGCACTTACATGTGGATTTTTTCCCAATAAATACTGTCAGCCCTTTATATCTGCAGGGTTGCATCCATGGATTAGACAGACAGGGATTGAAAACAGTATTTTTCACATTCCCAATGGCAGTTTCCCTGTTTCAAATATAAAGCTGTTTCCCGTTTCTAATCTAAAGCTGTTTTCAGAGAAAGAGACCAACTACAGACATAGACACACAAAATTATTTTCATTGAACCTAAAATATATACAAACATAAGTTTTCTGCTATATAAATTAATGTTTTTAGATCGAGAAGTTTTATTTTTTAAAGAAAACTTAGAACCACATTTCTAGTTGTTCTGTTTCCAGGTCAGTAATTAGAATGCCTGCCCAAGCGTTCTTTCTTTACTACTATAACAGCTGTAATTAATATAAGTCCATAATTGACCTAGTGCACATGGTAGTATTTTCTTGACACATGAAAAATAGCTTACTGGCAATGGATAGTTGACAGCACATACAAAATTATTTTTTTCTCTTACTCATGGAAGAGAAAAGGTAAAAGATTACTTTATTCATTAAGAGTATTATAAAGCACTTTATAGTATGCTAAAAAAAAACTAGAATGCCTTTTTAATTAATATATTTGTCATTAAAATATTTTTTTAAAGGCCAAAGAAATAGTTTTTTTTTCTTGGACTATTATAAGGTTATTATATTACTTCAGTTTATAGAGTAATTAGTGAAAACCAAAGTTTAATAGAATTGAATGACTTAAAAAATTAATCCCTAAGCCATTGTAAAACTTTTATAGATAAAAACATTTTTTATAAAAAAATGGCTTCTGCTTCCAGCCAAGATGGAGTAACGGGAACTGGACTTACTCTCTCATGTAGTAATTAAAATACCAAACAGTATGAAAAAAACCCAACCCCACAAAAATGCAGTTTTCATGAATTTGGACCTAAGAGAAAAAGGAAGTGAGCCCTATGGTTTCCCAGCTCACTGCTTGAGCGTCTCCAGCTGCAGCTCTGGAAAGAAATAAAAGGACTTCCTGAATTAAGAAAATGGAAACCAAGGCTCAGTGGTTTGCATTGCAGAATACTGGAGAAGGAGGGAGGGACATAGGTAGAGTATAGTTGGATCATATTTCTAAACCATTCTGCCATTTCTGCCTTTTAATTGGAGAGCTTAATCTATTTTCATTTAAAACAGTTACTGATTACTTCTGCCATTTTGCTATTTGTTTATGTTGGGGTTTTTTTGGTTCCACAATTCCTCCATACTGCCTTCTTTACTGTTTCTTTGTTCTAACATACTATTTCGATTCTCTTCTTATTTACTTTTCTGTATTTTGTTTTTACTTAGTGGTTATACTGGTGATTAAAATTAACATCTTAAATTTATAACAATCTAGTTTGAATTAATAGCAATTTAGCTTCAATAGTATACAAAATCTATGCTCTTATATAGTTCTGTCCCCATTTTATGTTCAAATTATCACAGATTACATCTATTATATATGTGTGGCCATGACATAGATTTATAATTATTAATTTATGCATTCATCTCTTAAATCATATAGAAAATAAAATAAGATTTATAAACAAGATTTACTAGCTTTTCCATTTACTCAGGTAGTTACCTTTATTGGTGTTCTTTATTTCTTCATATGGCTTTTAGTAATGTATACTGTCTTTTCATTCAAGCTTGAAGGTTTCCTTTAGCATTTATTGTAGGACAGGTCTATGGGTGACTATTGCTCCTTCATTTTATGAAGGACTAGAGGCCTGGTGAACGAAATTCGTGCACTGACGGGAGGGGTTCCCTCAGCCCGGCCTGCGCCCTCTCGCAGTCATGAGCCCTTAGCGCTGCTGCAGAGGTGTGAGAGGCTCCCACCACCACCGCTGTGCTCACCAGCCATGAGCCTTGGCTTCTGGCTGAGCGGCTCTCCCCCTGTGGGAGCGCACTGACCACCAGGAGACAGCTCCTGTGTTGAGCATCTGCCCCCTGATGGTCTGTGCATGTCATAGTGAGTGGTTGAGCAGCCTTAGCATTTCATTAGCATATTCTGCTTTGATTGGTTGAATGGGCAATTGGAAGACTGGACACTTAGCATATTAGGCTTTTATTATATAGGACTAGGGGCCCAGTGCACAAATTCATACACCTTAAAAGGAACTGTGGGCTGTGAGGCTGTGGTGGGCAGAGGGGTGGGTCTCAGCCCATCCTCCACGCCCCTGCCCAGCCCCTCCTGCCACAGCCCCTGGTCCCCTGTCTGCCAGCAGCCCCGCTCCTGCCGTTCCCACATGCTGACAGTGCCGGCCCCGCTTGCACTCGCTAATGGCACCAAGAGCGATTGGGACCAGCACCGGGCACTGGCAGTGGGTGCAAGCAGCAGCGGCAGCAGGTGCAAGTGGGGCCATTGCCAGCAGCGGGTGTGAGAGGCACCTGCTAGCCCCGATTGCCACTCAGGAGCAGGGGAAGGTGGGGAAACCCTGAGGGGTGATCGGAGTCAGCAGCTGCTGCTCGCACTCACTGACAGCGCCGACTGATCAGGGTCGGTGCCGGGTGCCGGCAGGCAGTGGGTGCTAACGGTGGCTCTGGCACCAGCAGCAGGTGCGAGTGCTGGGCAGGACTGCGGTGCACAGGAGCAAAGAATTTTCAGTAACCATCAGAGGCTCGCCCCGATGACAGTGACTAGCACCCCACCTTGGTCTGGCACCCCTGTTTACCTGCTCCGCCATCCCACCACGGCCGACACCTGCCATGTTCTACGCTCTGCTGCCTGCTGCTGATGCCCACCATGTTTCACGTACACCCCTGGGTGGTCAGAGCACAACATGGTGACCGGTTGTTCGGTTCTGCCGTTCGGTCTCTTTGCATATTAGGGTTTATTATATACATGAGGCCCGGTGCATGAAATTCGTGCATGGAGGGGGGTTCCTCAGCCTGGCCTGCACCCTCTCCAATCTGGGACCCCTTGGGGGATGTCCAACTGCTGGTAGTCGGACATCCCTCTTGCAATCTGGGACAACTGGCTTCTAACCACTTGCCTGCCTGCCTGCCTGATTGCCCTAAACCCATCTGCTTGCCTGCCTGATTGCCCCTAACCCCTCTGCCTGCTGGCCTGATCGCCCCTATCTTGCCCCCCTGCTGGACTGATTGCTCCTAACTACCTTCCCCCAACTGCCCTCCTCTGCTAGACTGATCTCACCCCCAACTGCCCTCCCCTGTCGACCTGGTCACCCCCAACTGCCCTTCCCTGCCAGCCTGATTGCCCCTAAGTGCCTCTGTCTCGGCCCCCACCACAATGGCTTTGTCTGGAAGGAAGTTGGACATCTGGAAGATAGCTTGTCGACCTGATCTAATTAGCATATTTCCCTTTCATTAGTATAGATAGATTATATAGGATAGGGTTGTTTAAATGGGGGCGGGGAGCCTTTTTCAGCAGGAGGAGATGCTCTTGCCAGACAAAAACACATAATCCCTATATCTGGACTGATAGCTGGCCATATGCACTATACTGCCAAACCGGTCATTAAAAAATTGAACCACTTTCTTACACCTTACACCAAACAGCTGTTGCCCTTAAAAACCCTCCTCAGCCCTGACCTTAGGGTCTGCCTTCACAGTTCACCCAGATTTGGTTCTGATTGGTCGGTTTCTATGCCAGTCAGTGTCAAAAGCCCTGCCTCCTAAGCAGCCATTGGCTCCTTGCACTTCACCCAGATTTGGTTCTGATTGGTCAGTTTCTATGCCAGTCAGCATCTCCAGGCCTATCTCCGGGCCTGATCAAAGAGGCGGGGCTGTTCAGCAGCTGCCTAGGCTGCTGGCCAGCAGGCTGAACTGCTGACCTCTGGGAGAGAGATAGAGAGGCTTGGCTGCTGGCAAGTCCGGGAGAAAAAAGTAGGGTCTGATCATCCTGCTTTTCTCTCCGACCTCGCCAGCAGGCACTGCCACTGCTGATCAGCCCTGCTTCTCTCTCTCTCTGAGAGGTCAGCAGCTCAGCCCACTTGCCTGCTGTGTGCGCAGCCTGGTGTTCGTTCCAGGCTGCTGGTGAGGGGGTTTAACTGCTGACCTCTGGGAGAGAGAGAGAGGCTTGGCTGCTGGTGAGACCTGGAGAGAAGCAAGATTTGATCACCATGCTTCTCTCCGGGTCTCACCATCAGCTGCTGCCACTGCTGATCAGCCCTGCTGCTCTCTCTCTCTCTCTCTCTCTCTCTCTCTCTCTCTCTCTGAGAGGTTAGCAGTTCAGTCTGCTCACCTGCTGCCTGTGGAGCCTGGCATTTGGTCCAGGCTGCTGGCAAGCGGGCTGAACTGCTGACCTCTGGGAGAGAGAGAGAGGCTTGGCTGCTGGCGAGGCCGGGAGAGAGAAGCAGGGTCTGATCACCCTGCTTCTCTCTCTGGCCTCGCCAGCAGGCGCTGCTGCTGCTGATCGGCCCCACCTCTCTTTCTCTCTCTCTCTCTCTCTCCCAGAGGTCAGCAGTTCAGCCTGCTCACCAGCTGCGTACACAGCCTGGTATTCGGTCGAATCTCCAGTCATGGATGTTATGACCCTAGCTCTTTACACACACACACACACACACACACACACACACACACACACCAGGGGTCCAGTGCACGAATTCATGCACCTTGAAAGGAACTGTTGGCTGCAAGGCTGCAGTGGGCACAGGGGTGGGTCTTGGCCCATCCTCCATGCCCCTGCCTAGCCCCTGCCACTGTGACCCCTGGTCCCCTCTCTGCTGGCAGCCCCACTCCCACCACTGCCGCTCCCATGTGCTGATGGTGCCGGCCTCGCTTGCAGCCACTGACAGTGCGGAGTGATTGGGGCTGGCATCAGCAGCAGGTGTCAATGGCGGCTGCTGCCTAGATCACCCCTCAGGAGCAGGGGGAGGTGGAGAATCCCTCAGGAGCAATTGAGGCTGGCAGCTGCTGCTCGCACCCACTGATGGCGCCGATGTCCTGCACCTGCTGCAGGGTCCAGCCCCAATCACTGCGCACCATCAGCGGGTGCGAGCAGGGCCATCACCGGCAGCGGGGGCAAGTGCCGGGAGGGACTGTGGAGCATGGGAGCAAAGAATTTTCAGTAACCACCAGAGGCTCACCCGATGACAGCGACTGGCACCCCGCCTTGGTCTGGTGCCCCCGCTCACCTGCTCCACCATCCTGCCGTGGCCAACACCCACCATGTTCTGCACATGCCCCCTGGTGGTCAGCGCACATCATAGCGAACAGTTGTTCAGTTGTTTGCTGTTTAGTCTATTTGCATATTGGGGTTATATATATATAGTTTTACCAGATACAGTATTCTTGTTTGACAGGTTTTTCTTTATTTTCAGCACTTTAAGTATGTTATCTACTGCCTCTGGCATCCATTGTTTCTGATAAGAAATTAGCTGTCCATCTTATTGAGGATTCCTTGTATACAATAAATTACTTTTTTCTTGGTGCTTTCAAGACACTTTGGCTTTAATGGTTTAATTATAATGTGTTTTAGTATGAATCTCTTTGAACTTATCATAACTGGAATTTGGTGAGTTTCTTGAATGTGTACATTTATGTCTGTCACTAAATTTGGGGAATTTTCAGCCATTATTTCTTCAGTTATTCTTTTTGCCCCCCATTTTCTTTCTTTTCTTCTTGGACTTCTATTATGTGTATGTTGGTAAGCTTGATCATTTGTCAAGTTCTGTCCCCATTTCCTCTTTTCTTTTTTTTTTTCCTGCTCTCCAAACTGGATAATTTCAATTTATTTAGCTTAAAGCTCACTGACTCTGCATGCTCAAATTTTGTGTTATGCCCTTCCAGTGAATTTTTTTTTATTTTAAGTGTTATAATTTTCTGCTCTAAATTATGTGTTTTCTATTTATGGTTTTTATCTCTACATTGATATTCTCTACACTGTTCTTTGTCTGTGGCTAAGGGGATTTCTTGGTGCCAAGTTATGTTAGCCTAGGGATGGAATGACACTGGTAAAATGCTTCTTACATTTTTCTCTGCAGTCATCCTGGGTTTTGTGATTTACTGGGTTCTGCAGTTTCTTAATTGTACCTCAGAGTCTTCCCAGAGCGATTTTAGTCTGTAAGTAGTTGTTAAATTATTGTTTTTGTGGAGATCTAGGGTTAGACCTTCTAGTCAGCCACCTTGCTGATGTCCCTATTTATATCTTCTTTATTATATTCTTCTTCTTATATAAAATATACTTTTTATCTTTATATTTTATATTTATGCCAGAGGCCTGGTGCACAAAATTCATGCACTGGGGGGTCCCCTCAGCCCAGCCTGCACCCTCTCCAATCTGGGACCCCTTGGGGGATGTCTGACTGGCAGTTTAGGCCCGATTCCCAGGGATCGGGCCTAAACCAGCAGTTGGATATTCCTCTCACAATCCAGGACCACTGGCTCCTAACTCCTCACCTGCCTGCCTTCCTGATCGCCCCTGACTGGCCCCCTGCCAGCCTGATCACTCCTAACCACCTCTGCCTGCCAGCCTGGTTACCCCCAACAACCCCCCTCTGCCAGCCTGGTTGCCCCTAACTGCCCCACCCCCCTGCCGGCCTGGTCGCCCCATGCAGCCTGCTACTCAGTTGTTTGGTCGTCCCTCACTAACCCCCCTGCCAGCCTGGTCACCCCACGCATCCTGCTACTCAGTTCTTTGGTCGTCCCTCACTAATCCCCCTGCTGCCTGGTCACCCCATGCAGCCTGGTGTTCATTCATTTGTCATCTCTCATTAATTCCCCTGCCAGCCTGGTCATCCCACTCAGCCTGTTTGGTCGTCTGTTCAGTAGTTTTGGATATGATGGCCCCTGGCTCTTTTATATATAGATCTTTATTGAAATGTTTAGTCAAATATTTTATAATAAAAATTGAGTTCACTTTTTTATTTTTTAAAATTGACATAGCTACCTAATGTAGAACATATTGATTTGAACATTTATATTGTATATGATTGCCATTATAGCATTAGCTAACACTTCTGTCATATAATTGTTGTTTCTTCTCTCATGGGAATAATTAAGATCTAATCTCTTGCAAATTTAATGTTTATAATACAGTTTTGTTGTCTGCAGTCACTGTACTGTGTATTAGATCTTCAGACTTATTTATCTATGAGTTGCAAATATGCACTCTTAATAGCTCTCCCCTTCCCCTACCCTAGTCCTTAGTCACCACCATTTTACTCTGGTTTTTTTTTGTTGTTGTTATTGCTTTTTAAAAATATGTTTTTATTGACTTCAGAGAGAGGATGAGAGCAGAAGAGAGAGATAGAATATCTAAGGTGAGAGGGAATCATTGATTGGCTGCCTTCTGTACACTCCCTACTGAGGATCTAGCCTGCAACCCAGGCATGTGCCCTGACCGGGAGTCAAACCATGACCTCTTGATTCATAAGTTGATGCTCAACCACTGAACCACACCTACCTGGCTTACTCTCTGTTTTTTTTTTTTTGTTTGTTTGTTTTTTAAGTTTAGTTCTCTTTAGATTGCACATATAAGAAATATCACATAGTTGTCTTTCTCTGTCTGACTTATCTCACTTAGCATGGTGTCCTCAAGGCCCATATATAGTAGAGAGTAAATACCCTGCTCATTTAAATTAAAGGAGAACAATGGTGGATATTGTTTTAATTTTGCCTGTATAGATGTAACACCAGAAAAAAAAATGCTTCAAATATTATAAAGTAATAATACTTGGTCCTGAAATATATCAATAAATTGCAATGCATTTTTGACATAACAATCATTATGATATATATTTCCTGGCATAAATATTATCTACAAAGAGTTTATAGTTGTGATTAAGAAAATAATTTACATAATTAGTCTTTGATAGAAAAATTTTAGAAATTTATTTAACAGTAATATTTTGCTAATAAGAGTTGCAGTACAGCGTATCTATACTAATAATTGAGGAATATGCAAATTGTCCAGGATGCTGTCACAGTAACAGTAACGACCAGCAGGATGCCTGGGGTGACCAGACCAGCAGGGGGGTTATTGAGGGATGACCAAATGACTGAACAGCAGGCTGCGTGGGATGACCAGGCCGGCAGGGAGGAAAGTTGGGGGTGACCAGGCTGGTGGGGCGGGGGGGGGGGGAGGGGGTCAGTTAGGGGCAACCAGGCTGGTAGGGGAGGTAAGTTGGGGGTGACCAGGCTGGCAGTGGGGGGCAGTTAGGGGTGACCAGGCTGGCAGGAGGGGGTAGTTGGGGGTGACCAGGCCAGCAGGCAGAGGCAGTTAAGGGTGATCAGGCTGGTGGGGGGGGGGGGCAGTTAGGGGCAATCAGGCAGGCAGGCGAGCGGTTATGAGCCAGCAGTCCCAGATTGTGAGAGGGATGCCCAAGTGCCGGTTTAGGCCCGATCCCAGGGATCGGGCCTAAACCAGCAATTGGACATCCCCCAAGGGGTTCCGGATTAGAGAGGGTGTAGGCTGGGCTGAGGGGACCCACTCCCCCCATACACGAATTTTGTGCACCGTGCCTCTATACAGAAAAGCAATGGTACTTCATGCTATTTGAAGCTTACCTTATGGCAGTTAGCAAGGCTGGATATTGGTCATAGGTTAGAATCACGATGTCAGTATATGAGTAAATTAAAGCCATTATTTCTATTTTGATTGTGTGATTTTAGTATGGCGAGTGGATAGATGAATGAATTTAGAGCCATATCAGACATATAACAAAATATGGCAGTTTGCTTCATGTAAGAATGTCCTAGTACAATTTTTCTGTCTAAGCTTTATTCTTGTAAGCCAGGAGGAAAGAGAATTAAACTTAAAAATACACATACTCTTCTGGGCAGAGAGCGCCTGTCAGCAACAGAAAGAATATAGAGGGTTAATTGTGTGGTGTCACTTTAAGAGCAATTCAGCATGACCAGAACAAACACTAACTTTTGGTAATTAGAAAACTATTTGTGTATAAAACCTAATTACTTCTGTTTTTCTCTGCTGCTTAATCATCCTGTACTGCTTCTGTTGACTAGGAATCTTATTCTTGAAAGGTCTGTATTCTCTGAAAATGATGGCATTAGGCTCCAGATAGTGACTTCATAGAGCTTTCTAGAAGCTCATTAAAATGTTAATTATTCTTATGTGTGCCCAAATGATATAAGAACAATATGGGCCTATGTCAGAATGTGCATTTTCCTCCACTGAGGAAGGAAGTCATTGGTTACTTGTGGAGGAAACATAGATGAGGCCTTATTTTGCCAGTTGTGGGGAATTGGCTTATGTCTCAAATTTCAGGTGCTGTTGCCTCAATAATTTGATTCCTTTATTCCCCTCATGCTCCAGCTCCAATCCATCCTCATGTCCTGTAGGCTGTTTTCCAGAGCATAGTTAAGGGGTCTGCTCCCCATCATCCCCAGTAATAATGCCCTGGCTCAAGTTGTCATCATCTCCTTGCTGCTCTCCTCACTTTTGATACTAATTTCCCCCTTTCCATGTACACACGGTAGTTAGTATATTGGTCTGCTAAGGCTTCAGAACAAAATACGATAGACCTGGCAGCTTAGAGAAAAGATTTATTTTTGTACAGTTCTGAAGTCCAAGATCAAGATGCCACCGGGGTTGGTTTCTGGTAAGAGCTCTCTTCCTGGCTTGCAAATGGCTTCTTTCTCACTGTGTCCTCACATTGTGGAGGGAAAGATCTCTGGTGTTTCTTCAACTTCTTATAAGGACAACAGTCTTATTAGACAAGGTCCCCACCCTCATCACCTCATTTAACCTAATTAACTTCCAAATACAGTTACCTTGAGGGTTAGGGCTTCAATATATGAATTTGACAGGGATACAATTCAGTCCATAACATTAAATGGATCTTTAAAAAGTTAAAATCAGATCATATGGGGTCTTTTTCCTGTTTAAAATTCCCCAATGGCTTTCCTTCACTCTGAAAATGAAACCCAAAATCCTTACGTTGACTTACAAAGCAGTATGTAATCAGGACTACCCATCTTAACCCAGGGCCGTGTTGCACAACTCCAGGAGTCACGGGTCTCACACAAGAGGATCATTTATGAGCAGACTTCCATCTGTACTACTTTCAGTAAGTCTTGATATAATATTGTCAGGTAAGCTTTCTGTTTGGTTACCTGCAGAGACAGATGGACCCTCCTCACCCAATGTTTGGTTTGGATGTCCAGACTGATGATCCACCCATACCCCCAAGAAGGTATGACAAGGTTTATTACTTGCTTACTTGAGGTCTTTGGGGCGAGCAGGGCAGGCCTCCTATGCTTAGAGCAAGGAAAGGAGACTGGCATGGGCTTTGATTGTGGTTAGGAGTTGGGGCTGGGGTGGCTAGGATAGGACTTTGTCTAGTTTGAATCTCCTACCGAGAGAGCACATCCAGCGTTTTTTATTAGCTTGTCCAGATGTGAGCACAATGTGAAGCGGCCAGGGGGTGGGGGGTGGGGTGGGATGAGGCTTAGACATTCTCAGCAATCAAAAAACATCAAAGAATGAAGTCAGACTTCTTGTTACTCTCCCCTAGCTTCTTGTTCTTCAAGACCTCTTGACATTTTGGCCCTTTGTTCTTCCATATAATTTTAAGGATCAGAATGTCAGGTACTATAAAAAGACCTATTAGGAATTTTATCAGAATTACATTGACTCTATATACGAGTTAGGAAAATCTGACATCTTTAGATATTGTGTGTCTAAATTTTAAAAAACTTTCAATAAAAATAACTTCTTTTAATATTTAGTCATAGCTATGTTATACTTGTGGTACTTTTTAAAAATTCTGTTATATGAAATTACTTTAACACATTGATTCTGTAGTCAGTGACCTTGTTAAATTCTCTCTCATTTTATCTGTAGATTCACTTGTCTTTTCTATGTAAAGAATCATAGCATCTGAAAATAAGGACCGTTGGATATCTCTCTACCCAGTGTTTACAGTACCAATTTCTGTTTCTGCTCTCGCTGCACTGGCCATGCCTGTCAGTACTCCATTGACAAGAAATGATGCTAGAGGGCATCCTGATCCTGTCTGTGATCTTAACAGGACAAATGATGTCTCCTCTAAGTGTTTTCTGAATGCCTCTTATCAGGTTATAGAAGTTACCTTGTATTCCTAGTTTGTTAAGAATTTTTATCAAGAATAGGTGTGCAGTTGTCAAAGCTGTCTTTTTTGCCTGTTAGTGTGCTTTTCTGTTGACAGCCAGACGTGATGTGCTGGGTAAAAGGAACTCTGGTAAATAGGTTTTTATTAATGTGGTGGTAAAGTGCAGGAGGAGGGAAAGTGGTCCATAGTTCTATGATTAGCTCTCAGTCTTTAGTAATGTGTGGTCCTGCGCTGTGAACTTTATGAGGTTCTCAGATTCTCTCCTCTGCCCCTCTGAGGTGGGAGAGAATAGCTAGAGGAGGCTGGAGTTATGTTTTCCCATCCTGCACAGAATGCTAGAGGGGTTGGACTTGGGTACTTCCCTTGTCACACATGGATGTCTAGAATATAGTAGAGTTGGGTATTTCCCTTTGCTCAGGTTGGTCAAGCTTAAATAACGCCCCCAGCAGGTTAAGCTCTGGGAAACCAGTTTCTCTTGAGGGCAGGCCTTGTTGTGAAGAACAGAATGCTCTGGTGTATGTCACTATGACAACTTTTCCTTTCTCCCTGCCAGAAACAGGAGGGGATTTCCCCCCTGACATTCACTGTGAGAACCTGGTAGGGCTTCTGGAGGTTAAAATCACAAAAGTGTGCCCCCCTCCTCTCCACAGAGTTTTAAACTCAGACTTGCCCACACTGAGCCTCTAGCGCATTGGTTCTCAACCTTGGCTGCACATTAGAATCACCTGATTTTAAAAAGATTCCCAGGTGATTCTAATGTGCAGCCAAGGTTGAGAACCACTGCTCTAGTGATTCATCAATTACAGTTTAGGATTTTTCTATCCTGATACTGGTTCTAATGGATGTTTCTGCTCCAGTAAGTTGCAATTTTTTGTATTTGCCTGTCTTTGTAGTTTTGGGGGGACATTATTTTGTATGTGACCCTACTTCTTTGATGGATCTAGGCAGAGTTGTTGATTTTTCAGGTTGCTCAGTTTTTTACTTGTTCTTAAAATGGAATGATGACTTCTACTAGTAAGCCCCTTCTATGCCAGACTGGAAAACAGAAGCTGTTTATGTAATTTGATGCTATTTTTTTTATTTGCTCAAATTTTAGTATTATTATGCAAAGTTTATCCTAATGTGGTGACTCTCTTTTGCCCCTAATAATCCTCCTTATTCTATTGTAGTTTGTCTGATGTAGCCTCATACTTTTTTTGAGTGGTATTTTACTGGTATATTACTATCCATTCTTTTACTTTCAGCGTTAAATAGTTTCAGTATACTTGTATCTCTGTAGGCAATTATATTTTTTCCAATCTTGTTATTTCTGCTTATTAACTGATGAGGTTAGTACGTAAACATTTATTGTGATTATTTTTGTATTTGAACTTGTTGCTATTCTTTGCTTTTCTCCTGCCACCACACCTGCTGCTAGATACCCCTGAAATAGGGCCCACAATACAACAGCTCCACCCCTGTATGATGAAGGAATGGTCTCCCCCTCAAAAACCTGGGAGGGCACCCAATTTGGCCAGGGAGCATCCCTATTCAGAGTGGGACAATTCCCTTTGAGGCAGTATCCTGTAGGTGGAATGAACCAGGAAGGTCAGCCTGCGGGCCACTACTAGGCCCATACTCCATTTTCCACTTCAGTTTACTGAATTGGAAGAATTCCAATCCCTCATATTGTCAAAAAATGGCAGATCTTATCACCTCCATTTTTGTCACTTACCATCCAAGCTGGGCAGATATACAGGCTTTCTTTAACATCTTACTAATGGCAGATGAAAGGTGGCTAGTTATTAATAAGGCTGATGAAGAGCCTCATCGTCTCTATCAAGAGAATCTCAACAGGACCCCCAATCTGGTCAGGATGATTCCCTTGACAGAGCCCAACTGAGACCCCAATAGTGGGGACCTAGCCTTCCTAGAACATTACAAAAGATGCATATTGGAAGGACTTTAAAAAGGAGTGCCTAAATGAAAGAGCTAGAACATGATATGTGCTCTTTAACAGAAACCAAAACAAGATCCTTCTGAAATTTTAAGAAAGGATCTAGCAGGCCTATTGAAATCACACTGATGCTGACCCAAGGCACCAGAAAATGTCCCGAAGGTAAACATGACTTTTATTGGGCAAAGTGCCCCAGATAATCAGAAGAAAGCTCCAACACTTAGACGGGGCATTGGGAATGAATCCTTCCCAGCTGGAGGACATAGCCTTTAAAGTTTACCATGGCCAGGAAACAAGAAAATAAGGCAAGCCACCTTTTTCTTAGAAACTGTGTGGGGAAACCAGGAGAGGTGGGACCCGAAAGGAAAAGGGAAAGACTTATTAGGCACCTATCAATGTGCCTATTGCAAAGAGGAAGGCCGTTGTAAACAGGACTATCCAGAACTAAAAAAATAAAAGTAAAAAGGATAAAAACCCTAGCTTAGAAATGTTAGAAAGGAATGATGAATCTGATGACAAATGAGGAGGCCCAGGGCCTCCCCTATACACCTCCATACCTATTCCTATTTCCCCACATGAGCCTCAGGTAAAATTGACAGTGTGGAACAAGCTAACTGACTTCCTTGTAGATACTGAAGCTAAATACTCAGTGCTAAATATAAAACTAACCAAGAAAAGATCAGCTGTGGTGTCGGTCACTGCAGTGACTGGGCAGATACAAAAACAGGCGTTCCTTCAACATCTAGAATGACAGCTTGAGGATCAAAAACTTATGCATAGTTTTCTCTACATGCCAGACTGCCCCATTCCATTATTGGGCTGAGATTTACTTTGTAAATTGCATACACAAATAACGTTTTCCCCTGAGGAGCACCAGTTATGTTTAGGAGTCCTCCTGGAACATACTCTCCAGCTCCAGGTTGTCCTGACTTGCCCGGAAGGACCTGGCGGTTGATTTTTCCCACCCGAGATCTACAAGCAGGTTGATCAAACTGTTTGGACCAATGGGAGCCAGGAAAGGCAGTTAACATCCGACCCATAAAAATTAACCTAAAAGAAGAGGCACGGATCCCATAGAAGAAACAATATCTGCTTTAAAAGGAAGCTTTAGAGGGAATTCAACCAACACTGTAGAAACTGTTAAAATCAAGATCAATTCAGCCATGCAAGTTACCCTGTAACACCCCCGTTTTGCCAATCAAATAGCCTCACTATGATGAATATTGATTAGTATAGGGCCATCAACAACGTTGTCCAGGACATTCATTCTATGGCGCTCATCCTTTATACTTTGTTGGCCATGGTGCCCAAAGACAGCATATGGTTTTCAGTCCTAGACTTAAAGGATGCTTTTTTTTTGTATCCCAATAGAAGAACAGACTCAACTACAAGCCACCTGAGGGCTGCCACTTCTTGGGGCTTTAATTCCCTACCTGGACTTTAAACCCTATTACACAGAACGAGAGCCTGTGAATGGGGATTCTCTAACACTGACTCCAATTCTATATGGAAGATCAACACTAATGGTATGATCTCACATGCATCTTGGAGACCTAATCTACGTGGATGAATGAGAAAATGAACCACACAGTAAAGAAGACCCTCCTGAAAATATACCAGGAAACATTTGAAATGGAGCAGGCATGCCCTATTGCCTTGTTCTGAATTTGGGTAGTGTCTTGAAGTGGGCTTAAATTAAGCCCTTTTGTAATAATTTATGGGAGACACTTTAAAGTTTCTGTATTAGGAACACCCCCTTTAGAACAGTGATGGCGAACCTTTTGAGCTCGGCCTGTCAGCATTTTGAAAAACCCTAACTTAACTCTGGTGCCGTGTCACATATAGAAATTTTTTGATATTTGCAACCATAGTAAAACAAAGACTCGTATTTTTGATATTTATTTTGTATATTTAAATGCCATTTAACAAAGAAAAATCAACCAAAAAAATGAGTTCACGTGTCACCTCTGACACGCATGTCATAGGTTCGCCATCACTGATTTAGAACATGAATCAAAAATCAAACAATACTTACAATATTTAGGGCAAACACTAACAACTTTGCACAATTTTGCTCAATGCAGGTCCATCTACCTATCTGATGAATCCTTATATCCATTACAGCTGGGAGACTGAGTCTTACTAAAGACCTGGAAGACTCAGGGTCCTGAACAGAAGTTAGCCGAGCAATGGACTAGATCTCTATAACGTACTGTTGACAACACTTCCCTAAGGCTCATGGGAAGCAAGTCTTGGACCCACCACACAAAGATAAAGTGGGTGTTGCATGAGGTGGACTAGCGTCTTGCTGCTGCTGTTAATACTGCAAAGGAAAGCTAGACCTACAGTCCTGAAAGAGATGGAAAATTTCTGTTTTAGAAAAGGACAGTGCCCCCCAAAGCTAAGTGACAATTATTATTTTTTTGACAATTGTTAAACTTTATGCTCATTTTGGGATTAATAATGCCTTTGTCTGCATATTTAAGACAGTTTCCCTTGGCAAACTTATCCTGCTGTTGTGTGTGCCACCCAGAGCTCCACTTGGGATTAGATAATGGGGATACTTTAGTCTCTCTTTAGTTTCTCATTTCATTACAATCCCCCTATACTACTAGGCATATCCCTCACTAAATACTTGATTGCTTGAATACACAATAGGTTTTACTTTGGAAGCCCATCTGCAACAGCCCTCTTAAAATATGAAGTAATCTACTAGCTTCGCTTGTTCATCAGTGCCATCCTCTAGATACCACGTATGCCGCCTTCTGAAGACAGCTATCCTTCTCCCTTGTATAAAGGCTTCCCTCCATTTTTGACCCCCTTCTTCCTTTAGTAGATAGCAAGAATCTCTGGCCCTGGGGATAAGTAAGACTACATCCCTTGACGGCAGGAAAAAACTACAGAAGTGGAGACCTCTATCCATTTACCTTTCAAGGGGGGAAATATAGGTAGCTGTCCATCAGAGCACAAGTCTGGCTGGCCACTTTAGAAAGGTTGGCCATGAGGGAGTTGTGCAGAGGACAAGAGCATGCCCGGGTTCAATGTGTTCCCAGTGGATTCTAACTGGCTCCCTGGGATGTACAGGCGCCGTGTCCAGCATTGGGTGGTAGACCGTGGCATCATCAGACTTCCTAATGGTAGGACCTGCAAGCCCTTCCTCCCCACTACCTTCCCACTACCATAGACAGTCAGGGAGTGCTCAGGAGTCTCCCCCATTGGCCAAGATGGTGCATAGGGAAGTTCTTACACTGAGCATGCCAAAGACTAGAAAGATGAATAGACAGGGCCAGAGTACTCCAAAAGCTAACAAGATAATTAATAATTGCATAGTAAAAGAAAACCCTACCCTCTCTATCCCTATAAGAACTAGGGGCTTGAGCAGGAAGGGGAGATGGTCTTTGAGATGGGAGTCTACCATTCACTCAGGTCACAGCACCTGAACAAAAAAACCTCATTCCTGGGGAACCAAGATAGTGGCATAGGTAAACACTGGTACTTGCCACCGCCCACAACCACATCAAAATTACAACTAAAATACAGAACAACCATCATTCAGAACCACCTGAAAGCTGGAAGAATGGAAGTCCTACAATTAGAGAAGTAAAGAAGCAAGAGATTGGTAGGAAGGGCGGAGATACTGAATGGGCTAGAATGGCACCCACGTGTGCCACTTTTTTCATCAGGAGGGAGATCATCCTGTGGAGGCCTTCTATGAGGAGCAATGGGTCGCACCTCAAACCAGATCCCCAACCGAGGGTCCCAGAGCTAGGAAGAGAAGTCCCCATAATTTTGGGTTGTAAAAACCAGTAGGGATGGTGGCTGAGGGACATGGAGGCTGCCAGAGACCCAAGTGTCCCTCTTAAAGGGCCAGCACATGAAATTACTCTGACTCGCTGCTTCCTTTGAGCTCTAGCTCCAGGAGGCATTGGGGGACCCAGAAACAAACAGGGAGGAACTGGACTGTCAGGCCTCAGGCCAGGAACTCGGGGGTGGCTTTCTCCCAAACAGAGGTGCTCCCAGGGCTCATTGTTCCTATGCTGGCAGCCATAATCATAATCTTCATCAACCTGGCTCACACTGTTTGCTTCACCCTGGTGATTCCCTGAGACCCCACCCCATCCAATTTGCAGTTCCACCCAAGCTGTTTGCAGCAGCTTTTCCACATGAATGTCCTGTCCTTGCTCAAGCTTCAAACTGTGCTAAAATTGCTCAAACAAGCTGCAGCTGGTTTCAGCATGCCCCAAACCTATCGTCAGGAATAGCAGCTTACCTTGCTTCACAGCTGGGCCTCACCTGGGCACTTCCAAACCCAATACAAATAGCAGGCATCAGCATATTTCTCTGTAGCTCCTGCTGGGTGGCCCTAGATATTGGCTGACTTTGTACCTCCCTGGAGACCCTAGAGCCAGTGCACCTGATGTACAGCTTTAGACCATACCAGATTACCACTCTACATATCCACAAACAACACACTCAAGGGGCAGACTCAGTGAGCACCAAAGCCCTACTGAAGCAAGTCCTGCTTCATAGGGGTGTTTCCTGCAAGCAGCTCTTCCACTACAGTTGCAGCTGGTCCTCAGCCCATTGACCTGGAGGTCAATTCCTCCCAGTGACACCAACAGCAATCAAGTCTCAACTACAAGACTGTATACACAGCCCACAGAGAGGCACACCTAGAGTGCTCAGCTCAGGTGACTAGACAGGCTGAACCATTGGGCCCTACAGGATACCTACTACACAAGACCGTTTTACTAACTCCAAGAGACATAGAAGCTCTACCTAATACATAGAAACAAACACAGGGAAGCAGCCAAAATGCAGTGACAAAGAAACATGTCACAAATGAAAGGAAAGAAATGGAACCAAGCAAACTACTGGATACAGAATTCAAAACCATGGTTATAACGTTACTCAAGGATCTTAATGAAAGCTTCAAGGCACTTAGTGAGACTTTCAACTATCTTAGTGAGAATGTCAGACATGAAAAAGGGACAGTCAGAAATTATGCACACACTAACTGAAATAAAGAATAATTTACAAGAATTAACAGTAGAGTAGAGGATTCTGAGAAACCAATGATTTGAAATATGAAGAAGCAAAAAAATAGCCAATTAGAAGAGCAAAAAGAAAAAAAGGATCCAAAATATGAAGATAGTGTAAGGAGCCTCTGAAACAACTTCAAATGTACCAACATTTGCATTATGCCAGAGAGAAGAGAGAGTGAGAGAGCAAGATATTGAAAACCTATTTGAACAAATAATGATAGAAAACTTTCCCTACCTGGTGAAAGAAATAGACTTACAAGTCCAGGAAGCACAGAGAGTCCCAAACAAGAGGAACCCAAAGAGGCTCACACCAAGACACATCATAATTAAAATCCCAAGGATTAAAGATAAAGAGGAAATCTTAAAAGCAGCAAGAGAAAAGCAGCTACTAGTAGTTACCTACAAAGGAGTGCCCATATGACTGTCAGCTGATTTCTCAGCAGAAACTTTGCAGGCCAGAGGGAGTGGCAAGAAATATTCAAAGTGATAAATTGCAAGGATCTACAATCAAGATTACTCTACTCAGCAAAGCTCTCATTTAGAATTGAAAGTCAGATAAGGAGTTTCATAGACAAGAAAAAGCTAAAGGAGTTCATCACCACCAAACCAGTATTACATGAAATGTTGAAGGATATTCTTTAAGAAGAGGAAGAAAAAGATAACAAATCTGAACAATAATATGGCAATAAATACATATCTATCAACAACTGAATCTAAAAATCAAAATAAATGAATAAGAAATCTAATTAAAACAAACTGGTGAATAAAATAGAAAGAGAGGCATAGAAACATGGGACAGACTGATGAATCTCAGAGGGAAGCGGGATGGGGATGGGGATGGGAAGAGATTAATCAAAGACCTTATGTGCATATATTCACTACCTATGGACAGACACAGACAATAGGGTGGTTGCCTGGGGTGGGGCAGTAACCCTGGGGAGGGGGATGATGAGGGAATAAAGTGGGACATCTGTAATACTCTTAGCAACAAAGATTTTAAAAAAACAATAGCACCCTCATTCTTTTTGCTTCAGCACCTGCCTCCTGAGTTTGGCTTTTGTTACAGCAGGCAGTGGAACCTGCTTTTTTAGTTACAAAAGGACAGTATCAACAGGTGAAAAGGCAACCCATAGAATGGGAGAAAATATTTGCAAACCTTGTATCTGATAAAGGATTAATATACAGAATTCTTTACTTCAACAAATCAAACTGTTTCAATTTTGGGAACTTGCTCTAACTGTTCTCTTTGCATAATATAGTCATCTCTGTTTTAAAAAATCTCCTCTTTGACATTTTTCAGCTTAAATTGCACCTGCACAGAGAGGCCCTCCCTAAGCACCAAATCTACGGTATACACTTACAGTTTTCATTGTTATTATGCACCTAATTTTCATTCTCTGTGTATTATTTAGTATTTAATTTCTTTTCTTGTTTGATTATTTATATTTGTTTGTTTTATATTTTCTGTCACCCCACTGACCTATGGGATGTAATTGCCTTAAATGCAGAGATTTATTTACCACTCTTTCCCAATGCCTATAAAAGTACTCTAAATATTTGTTGAATAAGTGATAAATTTTTAAGTTACCTGTTAAGTAATATCAACATGCAGATATTCACATCCTGCTATCTTGCCTAGAAATTAAAATTAGCATTTCACTCTCAAGTCTCCAAGTTCAATGTAAAGAGAAGCAAGTAAATATTTAGCTGAAGCTAAGGTTATTTACCTATCTACTTATTCAACAACATTTATTGAGCACCTATGATAGCGCTAAGTGTTGGAGAGACAGTGACTATGAACATATCCTTGAGGAGCTTACTTTCTAATATGAGGCCTTTTATATAATTTAATTTATTTGTTTGTTCATACATACATGTATACATGCACACACATATAAATGAAAGGCTGTGCTAAGTATTATAGGAGCACAGTTGGAGGGGAGGTTGTGTTGGGAGTTCCTTTATGGTTCATGAAAACTTTATTGAAGAGGCGACGTTTGCACTGAATATGTTGTGGTGAGATTGGACACCATAAAACTGGTTCAAAAGTAGCAGGAGGAGAAAACTTCAGAGCAACTCTCAGCACTATCCAATAGAAATGTGATGTGAGCCACATATATAAGCCAAATATATCATTTAAACTTTTTAGTAGCCACATTACAAAGTAAAAAGAAATATATCAAATTAATTTTAATGATATATCTTTAACTCAATATATCCAAAGTATCATTTCAACATATAATTGTTATTAAAGTTTGAGATTTGTACAATTTTTTTGTTCTTAGATTTGATATCTGGCACGTATTTTACCCTTACGGCACATCCCGATTTAGACTAGCCACTTTTCATGTACTCAACAGTCACATTGGATACCACAGATTCGTGGAACTTGACAGTCATTCTGGCTAGATGAAAATATAGGCCAGAACAGTGCATCTCAAACTGTGTCTGGTATAGGACTAGTGTTTTTGTTTCTGAAATTTCTAAACTCTTTTGGACTGACATTTTGTAAACTAAAATAAAAATGAACTACTAGGAAAAATAAAAATGAAATAAAAAATAAAATGTGTAATGCAAACTTAACTTTTAAATATCAGATTCAATAGACATACTATTCTATATTCTCACCTTTAATTTCTGTACGTATCTCACCGTGAACCACTCTAGAATGTGGTGGTACTAACTTGCCTTCTGACTAGTCATGTTAACTCCTGCATAAAGGGAAATGACTAACAAGATAGTACGCCTCTGGTGGTTTGATGCTCAGATACCCCAGGTAGGCCTTTAGCGTTGTTTCCACCTGAAAACAGTGGAGTAGTGCTGCCATAATTTGTCCAGTAAACAAACCCTTGAGTGCACTCCACAAATCCTGTGTGCATGGTTGCCAGTGTCTCTCTGAGTCTGAGTTAATTATTTTGCTTTTGTTTTCCAAGCCTTACAGAAAGTCTCTCAAAGGCAGTTACCCATCTCAATTTTCTTAGCACAAACTCCAGAAGAGTATGGTTTCAACTTTCTGCCCTTAAAAAAATTATAGCTGGAACTTAGAGTTTGAGACAAACATGTTTAATATAGGATTAAACTATATTGAAAGAATAGTGAGGAAGGCCAGTCAGAGGCATTGCTAAATGCCTGAAGGAACTTTGCCAGGGGGAGCCTGGGCCAGTGGTGTGTCGAGACCAGCACTGTGACAAAAGACAGAGTCGCCATCCCAGTTGGCAATACTTACTCATTCTTCAACAACCATTTGTTGAGTACCTGCTGTATTCTATGTACTTTATATAGATTACTACCTTTAACTCTTCCCCTAAAATGAGCTTGAAGATATACCTCCTTTAATATAATTTAAGTATTTTGAATTAAACTTTCACACAGTTCAAAATTCAAAATTTACACAGGGATATACAGCAGGTCCTCAAATAATATCATTTCTTTCCATGTAATTTCATTATAATATTGATGAGATGCCATAGAAACTCAATTCTTGTTTATATCAATTAACCTATGGTAAAATTGGTTTTATTAGCTGTCATTTTGCTTAAAGTCACAGAACCTATCAGCAGTGTTAAGGAGGACTTACTGTATTGTGGAAGCATACTGAACAGTCTTCGTCTTACTTTGCCCCATGCCACCCAGGTTACCTTGCCACTGGCCACCCAATTTTATACATTTCTACCTGACATCTTTTATGCTTACACAAAACATTGTATATATTTTCTTTTTCTGCTTTTGTGCCTCCCCACTTTGTCATTATATCTCAGTAATTATTGCATATTAGATATTGTGTCCTCATCCACTTTTATAGCTGCATAAATTTCCATTGAAGGGATGTTATAATTTATTTAATCACCCTCCTATTGTCAGACATTCATTACCAAACTTTTGCAATTACAAACAATCCTGCAAATAATATATATGTATTATTGCCTTTTGTTTTATGTATTAATATATCTGTAGGATAAATTCCTAGAAGTAGATTTATTATGTCAAAGGACTTGTGCATTTGTAATTTAGAGAGTACTTCCAAATAGCCTTCTCAACAATGTAGACGTATGCCATTTCTTTAAACCCCCACAGAGTATCAAATATCAGTAAAAATACCAGTAAAAAATAATGTCATAGTTCTATTTTGCATTTACTTTATTATGAGCGAGGATGGATATCTTTTAAAGTTTTAGACTCATGTGAATTACTTATTCTGTGAATTATTTACTTCCTTAATAAAAAATTGATTGTCATTTTTATTTTTTTATAAAAACTCTTTATATATAAGGAGATTATGGTTTTTGCCATGCAGAAATGTCTTATTTTATATGATAAGGTATATCAATGTTTTGTTTAGAGTTAAGAGAGCCTTCTCCATTTCAGGATTATTTTTTAAAATTATCTTGTTTTCTTATAATACTTAAAAAATGTTACTACTTGCATTTAAATCTTTGATCTGTCTAGAAATTATCATATTCATTATTTTTTCTAGATGGCTATCCAGTTGTTACCAACATCATTGATTAAATGATACTTTTTTCTCTCATGTATTTTAAATTCTTCCTTTATTATATTAGAAGTTACAATTTGTATTGGGGTTTATTTCTGACTTTCTATGTTCTTCCATTGCTTTGTCTATTCATACGCCAATATGACACTGTTTTAACATTATAACTTTGTAATTTGTTTTAGCATATAAAAGGGCTTATTTTTCTTTCATTGTTTTTATTTTTCAGAGCTTTCCTAACTAATTTTGCTTATTTATTTTTTATATAAATGTTATTTCTTTTTTTTCCAATTTATTTATTTATTTATTATGTTGAGAGTATTACAGATGTCCTCCCTTTTCCCCCCATCACCCTCTTCTACCCAGTTCCCACCCAACCCAAGCATTCAGCACCCTATTGTCTGCGTCCATAGGTAACAAATATATGCACATAAAAATCTTTGGTTAGTTTCTTCCCAACACCCCCTTCCCTCTGAGATTCATCATTCTATTCCATGTTTCTATGCCTCTCTTTCTATTTTATTCGCTAGCTTATTTTGTTCATTAAATTTCTTGTTCATTTATTTTGATTTTTAGATACAATTGTTGATAGATATGTATGTGTTGCCATTTTATTGTTCATATTATTTTTGAGCCTTCTTCACCTTCCCTCCTCCTCCTTTTCATCCTCATCCTCATCCACATCCCCATCCCCATCCCCATCCCCATCCCCATCCTCATCCTCATCTTTATCCTTATCCTTATCCTTATCCTTATCCTTATCCTTATCCTTATCCTTATCCTTATCCTGATTCTTTCTCTTCTTAAAGAATACCCTTCAACATTTCATGTAATAATGGCTTGGTGGTAATGAACTCCTTTAGCCTTTTTTGTCTGTGAAGCTCTTTATCTGACCTTCAATTCTAAATAACTTTGTTGGGTAGAGTAACTTTGATTATAGATCCTTGCAATTTATCACTTTGAATATTTCTTGCCACTCCCTCTGGCCTGCAAAGTTTCTGCTGAGAAATCAGCTGACAGTCACATGGGCACTCCTTTGTAGGTAACTACTAGTAGCTGCTTTTCTCTTGCTGCTTTTAAGATTTCCTCTTTATCTTTAATCCTTGGGATTTTAATTATGATGTGTCTTGGTGTGAGCCTCTTTGGGTTCCTCTTGTTTGGGACTCTCTGTGCTTCCTGGACTTGTAAGTATATTTCTTTCACCAGGTAGGGGAAGTTTTCTGTCATTATTTCTTCAAACAGTTTTTCATATCTTGCTCTCTCTCTTCTCTCTGGCACCCCCATAATGCAAATGTTGGTACATTTGAAGTTGTCCCAGAGGCCCCTAACACTATCTTCATATTTTTGGATTCTTTTTTGTTTTTGTTCTTCTGATTGGCTGTTTTTTGTTTCCCTATATTTCAAATTGCTAATTTGATTCTCAGCATCCTTTATTCTACTGTTGAATCCTTGTAAATTATTTTTTATTTCAGTTAGTGTGTGCCTAATTTCTGACTGTTCCTTTTTAATGTCTTTAACATACTCACTAAGATAGTTGAAAGTCTCACTAAGTGTCTTGAAGCTCTCATTGAGATCCTTGCATAACATAACCATTGTTTTGAACTCTGTATCTAGTAGTCTGCTTGCTTCCATTTCTATGGGTCTTTTTCTGAAGATTTCTTCTCTTCTTTCATTTGTGACATGTTTCTTTGTCTCCACCTGTTGGCTACTTTCCTGTATTTATTTCTATGTATCAAGTAGAGCTGCTATGTCTCCTGGAATTGGTAAAGCGGCCTTGTGTAGTAGGTATCCTATAGAGCCCATTGGCTCAGCCTCCCCAGTCTCCTGAGCTGGGCTCTCTAGGTGTGCCCCTTTATGGGCTGTGAGCACAATCTTGCTGTAGTTGAGTCCTGTTTGCTGTTGGCATCACTGGGAGGAATTGTCCTCTAGGCCAATTGGCTGTGAGGACCAGCTGCGACTAAAATGCAAGCGATACTCCTATGGAGCAGGACTTGCTTCAGAGGGCTTTGGTGCTCACTGAGTCTGACTAGTGAATGTGTCACTTGTGGATATGTAGAGTGGTAATCTGGTATGGGCTGAAGCTGTCCACTGGGTGCACTGGCTCTGGGGCCTCCTGGCAGAGCTACAGAGCAATCTGCAGATAGCTGCTACCTACATTGGGCTTGGAAGTGCCCAGGTGGGGCTCAGCTGTGAAGCAAGGCAGGCTGCTGCTAGTGCCAGGTCCTCCTATTGATAAGCATGGGGCATGCGCTGACACCAGCTGCTGCTTGTTTGAGAGGCTTCTGGAATGTCTGAAGCCTGATCCAGGACAGGCCATTCATATGGAAAGCCACTGCAAACAGCTTGAGTGAGGCTGAGAATTTGGTGGAGTGTGGTCTCAGGGAATCACTAGGGTGGAGCAAACAGTGTGAGCCAGGTTGATGTAAACTCAGATATGGCTGCCAGTTAGCTCTGTGGTGGGGCAGGTTTCAGCACAGGAACAATGACCCCTGCAAACACTCCTGTCTGGGGAAAAGCTGCTCCTGAATTCTTGCCAGACTATTCAGTTCCTCCATGTATGTTCCTGAATACCCTCTGAGCTGCTGCCCCAGCACTGGAGTCCAGAGGGATCAAGTCCAAGTAAGTCCATATGCCGACCCTTTTAAGAGGAATTGCTTGGGTGTCCAGCAGCCTCCATATAACTCAGCCACATTTCCCACTGGTTTTTACAGCCTGAACTTATGGGAACTTCTCTTTCCAGCTCTGGAACCCTGTGTTGGGGGTTTGTCTGGTGCTGGGACCCTTTGTTTCTCACGGGAGGCCTCTGTAGCCAAGATATCCCTCCCAATTAAAAGCATGTCACAGGTGAGTGTCAGGCGAGCCTGTAACTGTGCCTTCGGCCCTACTACCAGTCTCAATGTGCTTCCTTCTTTACTTCTCTAGTTGTAGGACTTCCATCCAGTTTGATTTCAGTCAGTATTGAATGATGGTTATTCTGTATTTTAGTTATAATTTTGATGTGTTTGTGGGAGGTGGTGAGAACCTATGCTGCCATCTTGGTTCTCTGCTGGGATCTTATATGAATTTTAGAATCAGCTTGACAAGTTTCATGGAAACCTACTTGGGTGTTTTAAATTATGATTGTATTAAATTAATAGGTTGATTTAGGACATTAGCAACTGTATGAGGTTGAGTCGGCCTACCTAAGAACATGTTAAACACTTCCATTTGTTTAGATTCTCTTCTCTCAGTAGTGTGTTTAAAGTGTTCATCATATAAATCATGCCTGTTTTTGGTTAAGTGCATTCCTAGGTGGTTTACCCTTTTAATTGCTGCAATGAAAATGGGGTCTTTTTTCCCCTTACATCTCTGTTTTTAGTATTCCCATTTTTACTGATAAGTAATTGGACACTAAGAGAAGTGACACCCCCATCAGTACATAGCAGAGATGAAACTTGGCCCCAGGTTTTATGATTATACCCCTTGCCCCAGCTTGTATATAGAAACCATCCACTCTTTGACATATGTGTGGATAACAAAATATATTATTACTACTGCATATTTGTTTATTTTCAGTTAAAGCTTAAAGGAATCTTAAGACATGATCTCACATACTCTCATTTTACTGATGAGGTAGATGATGCAGACTATCAAGGAGATGACTTTGAAATTTACAGGAAAAAGAAGAAAAACTAGATTCCATGAGATTCTGTCATCTTGCTTTACCAATTCCTTTTCCATGAAGCAACTTGAGAACTTGAGGGAGGTCTTTGTCTATTGGAGCCAGAATATTGGCTTGCAGCCCTGATTTTTTGCTTTCTAATTGGCTATTTTAATCACCCCCTGCTGAAGTTTTTTCACAGAACTGAAATTACAAGGGCTATTTCTATTTCCTATACTTGTTTTAAATACTGTTTTTCACTGCTACCATAGAATGGACCAAAGGAAGTTTTTTAATTTAGTTTTTTTTGTGGTTTTTTTTTTTGGTGTGTGTGTGTGTGTGTCAGCACATTTCATTTCATATTGAAAAAAACTAACCTGCACTTTGTTGACTGGGGTCTTGAGTTCTTTTAAAGAAGCCAAGAATGAAAGGTGGTCAGTTAATTCTACCATAGACCTGCAGAGGGAGCTCGGTGGACTTTTTTCTCCAATGTGTCTATGCATTGGTTAATGTAGGGGATTTTAGAGCTCTGTATCCATCCACAGTGTCTTATGAACTATACATCTTTAGAGAGTCAAGGTAATTTTTTCTTTCCCCAATGCTTCTCTATGTAATGGATTACCACCCTGGGGGTGGGGATCAGTGCATAGTGGGTTTTATCAAATGTACTCCACAGTGCTTCTGAAAGGCTCTGAAAAATCTCCCTTCTAGGGATGGACCATAAGAAGTCTTCTGACTTCTTGGGAACTCAGCATCCTTGGATTCCCTAGAGAGAACCATTGCCTTTTCCACATGGTCTGCTGTCCCCTGTTAAATTTTTTAAAATTATAAATGTAATATATGTACATTGTAGACAATTTTGAAAATTGAAAGCATATTAAAAAAGAAGAAAAAATGTTACCCGTAATCTCCAACTACTATTAATGTATTTCCTTCTAGTCTCTTTATATAGAGCACTACTGCCTAAAATGTTTTAGGCTCTGACATTTCCTTTTTTTTTCTCTTGAGGTATAACTTATACATCAGTTTTAGGTATACAGTGTAATCATTTGACATTTATATATGTGTATTGCAAAATGACCACTGCAATAAGTCTAATTACCAACCAACAATATACATTATTAAAAATTTTTATGATAACTTTTAAGAACTACTCTCTTAGCAACTTTTAAACATTCAGTATAGTATTATTAACTATAGTCACCATGCTGCACATTACATCCCAGGATTAATTCATTTTATAACTGGAAGTTTGTACCTTTTGACCCTCTTCATTCATTTTGCCAACTCCCAGCCCCCACCTCTAGCAACTACCAATCTGTTTTCTGTGTCTATAGCTCATTTGTGTGTGTATGTTTTGTTGTTTTTAGATTCCTCATATAAGTGAGGTCACATGAAACTTGTCTTTCTCTATTTGATTTATTTTACTTAGCACAATGCCACCAAGGCACATTCCTATTATCATGAATGGCTATATTTCATTCTTTTTTATGGCTGAATAATATTCCAGTGTGTACATATATATACACCACATTTTTCTTTATCCAGTCATCTGTTGATGAATATTTAGGTTGTTTCCATGTCTTGGCTACTATAAATATTCTGTGATACACATGAGGGTGCATGTTTCTTTTCAAATTAGTATTTTTGTTTTCTTCAGATAAATATCAAAAGTGGAATTGCTGGATTATATGGTAGTTTTATTTTTAATTTTTCTGAGGCAGCTTCATACTGTTTTCCATAGTGGCTGCACCAATTCCTGCCAACAGTGCACGAGGGTTCCCTATTCTTCACATCTTCAGCAACACTTGTTATTTGTTATCTCTTTGATAATTATGTTCTGCAACTTTTACTTGAAAAATAATGAGCATTTCCACAGTGAAATCCATGTCAGGACCACATCCTGAGCTGGAGAGGGGTCAGGACAGGAAAGGCCTGGCATCCACAGAAGGTTCTGCAATTGGAATCCAGATTGACTGAAAATGCAAACCTCCCTTGATTCCCTGAATTCAGCTGATAACCTAAAGGCCAATGGCTTATTCTAGAGCTACTTGTGGCTCAGCTTCCCAGCACATGCTCAGATATTAAAAAGGCTAGTTCATTGTGCTTCTATTGTCCATGTAATGACAAAATTTTGGTCACAACTTGAGATTCCATGTGACATGGCAGAACATGTTTAACTTTTGATGAAACAAATGTTTTGTTAAAAACTTCAGCCAACCTATTCCCTGTGCACTTGGAGGACGTGAAGAGCATGGAGACTTCAGCACTGGCATTTGCTAATGTCTCTGGGGAGAAAAATACAAAATTTTAAAAACTCTTCACTCACACTTCTCTCAGAGAGGAGATATTTCTTTACCGCAAAGAAACTAGAAGAGATAGGAAATAATTGAGCAGCAGCGTCCTCTATTGAGTACTGAAATCCAGATAGAAGCCCTTGATTCCTTTACATTTGTGACTTGAGCTTTGAATGAATGGGGCCTTCAGACCACTGTGAGCAGGATGACTGAGTCTGACTTCCATTTCTTTATCTGAGGAAGAAACTTAGACAGAGGGATATAGGAAACAGGAATGGCCATGCTCCTTGATTCCTTGATCCAGTCAAATGCCACAGGGGACTCGACTTTATAGGGCATATTCCCTCCCTTCAGTATTTACTGTGTAAGAAAACCCACTCTTTTTCTTTAGTTAAAATTATTTCACATAAATTTTAAAATTTTATTTATTGATTGATTTAGAGAGAGAAAGACAGGAAGGGGGGAGAGAGAGAGGTAGAAAGAGAGAGAGAAAGAGAAAATGAGAGAAAGAAACATCCATTTTTGTTGTTCCACTTACTTAAACATTCATTGGTTGATTCTTATATTTGCCCTGACTGGGGTTGAACTTGCAGCATTGGTATATTGGGACAATGCTCTAACTAACTGAGCTACTCAGGCAAGGCTCACTGAAATCTTTAGTAACTATAGAAATCTCCCCATCCCTCCCCTCCAAAACAGGAGAGCAATAATGTACTTAGAA
This sequence comes from Myotis yumanensis, assembly GCF_028538775.1. Taxonomy (NCBI): domain Eukaryota; kingdom Metazoa; phylum Chordata; class Mammalia; order Chiroptera; family Vespertilionidae; genus Myotis; species Myotis yumanensis. The sequence goes on from NW_027223752.1 coordinate 103,237,871, forward strand.
CTTATGTTAACTTAGCTTAGATCATTGTAGGGGTTCCAAGGAAGTAAAGTTTAAGATGACTTAGATGTTTTCTAAAATAAATGAAATCCTATCTAATAATAGAGAAACATGGTAATTAGCCATACCTCTGCTACCCTTCCCAGTGGCTAATCAGGGTGATATGCAAATTAACTGCCAACCAAGATGGCGGCCGGCAGCCAGGCAGCTTGAAGCGAACAGGAGGCTTGCTTGCTTCAGTGACAGAGGAAGCCAACGTTCCCCGTCTGCCTTGCTGGCCTCTGAGCCTGCACTCTAAGAAACAATGTTACAAATATAGAAGCTAAACAAAACCCCAGAAACCTGCTTTCAGCCAGCTGGGCTTCAGCCAGCAGGATTGCAACATTGTTTCAATTATAGAACAAACGCAGATCCCTGCTTTCAGCCAGCCAGGATCTCAGAGCTGGAGTGAGCAGGACCGCAACAGTGTTACAATTATAGAACCCAAACAAACCAGATACCTGCTTTCAGCAGCCGAGGCCTCAGAGCTGGAGCCAAGCCTCAGAGCTAAAGCTGGCCCAGAATTAAAAAAAAAAGAAAAAAAGGACAGGTTGGGGGCTTCAGTCATCCACCAGCCTGAAATGGCCCTCAGCCCCTCACCCAGACTGGCCAGGCACCTCAGTGGGGACCCCCACCCTGAAGGGGATGTGACCAGCTGCAAACAGCCATCATCCCCTCATCCAGGCTGGCCAGGCACCCCAGTGGGGACCCCCACCCTGATCCAGGACACCCTTCAGGGCAAACCAGCTGGCCCCCACCCGTGCACCAGGCCTCTATCCTATATAGTAAAAGGGTAATATGCCTCCCAGCACCGGGATCAGTGGAGCTGTGAGGCCTCCTGGCACCAGGATCAGCGTGACAGGGGGCAGCGACCAAACCCCCTGATTGCCCTGTGGCTCTGTGTGTGACAGGGGGTGGGGCCACAACCTCCCTATCCGCCCTGCTCTGTTCGTGACAGGGGAAGGCGTCCAAACCCCCTGATCAGCCCTGCTCTGTGCCTGATAGGGGGGAGCTCCCTAACCCCCTGATTGCCCTGTGGCTCTGTGTGTGACAGGGTGCGGCACCCCAACACCCTGATCAGCCCTGCTCTGTGTGTGACAGGGTGCGGCACCCCAGCCCCCCCCATCCCCCCCGCCACGGGCCCTGCTCTGTGTGTGATGGGGTAGAGCCATAATCTCCCCATTGGCCCTGCCCTGAGCGTGACAGTGGCAGTGCCCCAACCCCCTGATCGGCCCTGCTCTGTGGGTGATAGAGGGCGGCGCCCCAACCCCCTGATCCGCCCTCCTCTGTGTATGACAGGGGATGGTGCCCCAGCTCCCCTATCGGCCCTACTCTGTGAGTGACAGGGGGGAGCTCCCCAACCCCCTGATCGACCCTGCTCTGTGTGTGACAGGGTACGGAGCCCCAACCCCACTGATGGGCCCTGCTCTGTGAGTGACAGGGGGTGGCGCCGCAACCTCCCTATCGACCCTGCCTTGAGTGTGATAGGGGGCGGTGCCCCGACCCCCCAATCGGCCCTACCCTGAGCATGACTAGGGGTGGTATTGCAACCTCCTGATCCGCCCTGCTCTGTGCATGACAGGGGGCGGCGCCCCAACTCCCCAATGGGCCCTGCTCTGAGCCCGACCAGGGGCTGTACCTAGGGATTGGGCCTGCCCTCTGCCATCCGGGAGCAGGTCTAAGCCAGCAGGTCGTTATCTCCCGAGGGTTCCCAGACTGCGAGAGGGCACAGGCCGGGCTGAGGGACCCCCTCTCCCCCGCGAGTGCACAAATTTTTGTGCACCGGGCCTCTAGTAAATAAATAAAATCACATTAAATATTTCATGTGGAACACAGGCCAAGGAAAAATTTATTTATGATTTTTTATTTATATTTTTTCAGATTCTTTTCTTGTTGATTAAATGTTTCCCTCTTGATTACATGAAATATCCTTAGCATCTCAACAATTTACTATAAAATTTGTAAGAGATAATAAGCTAAACCCCATTTTCAGAGCAGCATTTTACTCCAAGGAGTAGCACAACTATGGTATGATAAAGGGTATTGAACAATGTCGATCTAAGTACTACTTTTGTAATGTCAACCAATTGGTCTATGGTTGTTGGAGCCAATTCAATGCCAACAGGAATCCTCCATATGGGGTGTGGTGAATAAGGAAACTTTATTCAGTATAACAGCTCAATTGTGATACAACACAAAATAGCATGGCTGTGAGGCAGCTCTGGGGCCAGGCCCCTGACAGCTCTGCTCCTTGCAGGTCTGCTTTGCGCACACTGTGCTGGTCAGCCTCACTCTGCTCCAGGTGTTTCAGGTCACTCAGAGAGATGAAATCTTCAGTCTTCCATGGAATGGGAGAGTGCACCTCTCGAAGCCAGAGGGGAGTTGGCTTATATAGACAGAAGTCCCCACCCTGTACCCTGGTTGGTCTGTCCTCATACAGATGAGGACTCCAAATCTTTCTTGTTCAATTGGTCCAAAAGGCACTGTCCTGCTTGGTCAAAATAGAGCTGCTCTGGTTGGGTGGAGCTGGGCAGCTCCAATTGGATAAGGAAAGGCTCCAGTTCTATTGGTTGAAATAGGATTACAGGAACTCCTTTATAAGACTGGCTCAGATGTCAGAAACACAGTGCAGGCAGGTAGTTCAGTGCGAGGCAGGCTTCTCCCTGAAGTGTAGTTTGAGTGAGAGACTGTGTAGAATGGCTGCCAGGCTCTGTTTGGTGGTGTGTTTTTGTTTGTTTTAATTTGAGCCTGGTTAGCCAGCAGGGGTCCTTAGTAAGTATGTTCTTTCCCAGAGTCCACAGTAGGAAGTGTTAGAAGGTCCTATATGAGCCAGGGAAGGAAAAAATGTGATGACTGAAGACTCTCTCCAGGTTTGCATCCAGAAAGGCTGAGGGTATTTCCTGAGGGTAGGGTTGAACTTGAAAGAGCTGTTAGCCTCCATCAGACTGCTGGTTCAGACTTGGGCCAGTTTATGAAAAATGTGCTTTCAGCAGGAAGCATTTTCTAAATTTCCCTTATGCAAGACTTTTCCATCCAGAGGAGGCTAACAGCTCACTGCTTAAAATACCTTTATTGCTGTGATCTTTATTTTTCTTTTAAGTACTAGAGGGGTGTATTGGAAGAGGCTGACTGAGTTTACTCTCTTTGAATTCAGGGTTGCTTGCCAGAAAGATGGTGTCTGTCAACATGGTAGGTACTCAGTAAACATTTGTTGAATGAATTTAATAAGTTGCCATTGTTTCCCACTATGGACTGTACACCTGGGCCCATTTCCTCAGATGACACGAGGGAAATACCTGTGTGACTCCCCCAGTAATTCAGCATCTTCTTGGATTGGACCAAGAGAACAAAGTGTAGGCAGCTGACCCAGGACAGCAGACAGCTGCCAGGAGATGCAGCTGGAGATACTGGGGGTTGATGGAAAAAAACCTAGCTAGCTTAGGTGCTGGGGAAATGTTGCATTAGGCTATGAGGGACCAGGAAACCTCAGAAACAAAGAAGTTTCCTGCTGAGCAGGCAGAAGATATCTTTTCCCTTTGACTCTGACTCCCACCCCCACCCATCCCACCAGCCACACCAGTTTATCTTTGAAATCACAAGTTTTGTTTCAAATTGCATGAGTAACAAAAGAAAGTTCCCCATAATCCTGGTACCCAGAGCAGAGATGGTTGATATTTCAGTGATGATGCAGCCATGCTTGTTCTTGCCTACGTATAAATATGATTTTTATGTTAACATACATAGTGTGTGTTTGCAATATTAGGATTTACAATATGTATTATTTCATGTACTTAATGTTATGAAAACACAGTATTCCTAGAGCATGTTTTTTTATTTGCTGCGTAATCTAACAAACACATGTTCCATGGTGATTCTGGGGACCCCGCCCAGGTGATGGGAAGGGGACATTAATTCTAACTCTTCATGAGGGAATGGTAAAATTCTGGAAGAGTACATGAGATGGGAAACACTGCTTTGGCTGTTTATGGAAAATCTGTCCCAGGACTGGCTATTATACACACTTCATAATCTTAACATTTTCCAATTTCCTTCTGTCTTCTGCAAAAGGTTAATCCCTGGAATGATACAAGATTAAACAGAGGTGATAGAAATAAAGCAGCCTGGTTCAGGCAGAGGGAAGGAACTCAAGGACATTACTTATATACATGCCATTTTGGTTATTACCAAGTTCTCAGCACTATCTATCTGTGCCCATGGCCTTTGACTCTCAACTGTGATGAGTGTCCCAAAAAAGCATTTTAAAGTGGGAAGACACAAATCACTAAAGACAGTACTTTCCTAAAAAGAGAAAATAAAAAAGGGGATAAGGGGCTATTCCATTTGATCAATTTAGTAATTTGTGCTCAGTGACTAGGCAAATTACTAAATTCTTTGTGTGTTAGTTTTCTTATCTATAAAATGAGAATGAGTCTAATATCTATCTTATAGTTATAATGGAGATTAAAATGTGTTAATCTGTAAAGCATTTAGAACAATGCCTGACAGGTAATAAACTCTTAACAAATATTTAATTACTATTATTGTTATTAGCAGCTGTAGTAGCAGCAATAAAAATTTAACAACTCTTAATTGTTGGATAGTTAGAGCTCAGGTTCTTGGTATAAATAATTCATTAGAACATTCAGTAGATAAATTTTTGTACACATGATCTGATTATTTCCTCAAAGTTTAATTGCTGTGTATGCATAGGTTAAAGTTTTTGATACATATTGTAAACTTCAGAAAATTTGCTCCAATTCATTTACAGGTAACATTTTTTAAAAATGCCATTTTACCCACTCCTTTCACACTAAGAATTGTCATTTTAAGATCCATATGTGAATTCATTGTTTCTTTAATTACTATGAGGCTGAGAATTCTTTCCATATGTTTACAGTTAATTGTTTTAAATCTTTTGTGGGTTGCATCCATTTCTATGAATTGAATTAAATCTGTCTAACAAAAGTTTAATTAATAAAATATAATTTATATTATACTTATATTTAATACATATTTTATATATCCCACATATATTGTAATTTAAAAACTTTATTTCTACCATATTACCTTGTGTTTCTGTTTATAATACATACACATATTACATAAATTTCTTTTTTTTCTTATTTTCTCCCTTTCTGCTAAACTGATTGAGTTTTCTTAAATCTCTTTTCTTACTTTGCTGCTGCTGCTTGGCAGGTTATATATTCTATTTCTACTCTTTTAGTGGTTAACTTTTAGTTTTTAATTTGTATCTGAATTATTGAAGTCTGTGCTTAGTTATTCTTTCTGAGAAAAACCCCCAAAACATATCAAAAATGAAACCAGACTAATATAAAAAATCAAATAGAAATTTTATAAATAAAAATAGAGTAATTGAAATTAAGTGATTCCTCTTGCACAGCATACAGCACTTGGGGTGTTTTACTTTCTATCCCTCCTGACTCTCCTCAATCAAACATTTTGTTATTATCCAGTATTGTATTCCACTTTTTTATACCTCTTTTCTAAAATATGTCATTGTTTTTCGTGCAGATGATTCTTTTTTTCCCCTCCATAATTTTTAAAAATATTTATTTATTTATTTATTGACTAAAGTTTTACATATGTCTTCTTTTCCCCCAATTAAACCCCCCACTACCAGCCATTCCCACCCCGGGGCAAATTCCCACTGTTCCAGTGTCTTTGTCCATTGGTTATGCTAATATGAATGTATACAAGTTTTTTGGTTGCTCTCTAACCACCCCTCCCCTACCATTTGTCTCTGGATCTATTCTTGTTCATCAAATTATGTTGATCATTATATCCCACATATGAGTGAGATCATGTGATATTTATCTTTCTCTGACTGGCTTATTTTGCTTAGCATAATGCTCTCTAGTTCCATCCATGCTGTTGCAAATGGTAAAAGTTCCTGCTTTTTTTATAGCAGCATAGTATTCCATTGTGTAGATGTACCACAGTTTTTTAATCCACTCATCTGCTGATGGGCACTTAGGCTGTTTCCAAATCTTAGCTATTATAAATTGTGCTGCTATGAACATAGAGGTGCATATATCCTTTCTGATTGGTATTTCTGGTTTCTTGGAATATATTCCTAGAAGTGGGATTACTGGGTCAAATGGGAGTTCTATTTTTAAATTTTTGAGGAAACTCCATAATGTCTTCCACAGTGGCTTCACCAATCTGCATTCCTACCAGCAGTGCATGAGGGTTCCATCCTCGCCAGCATTTGTCATTTGTTGATTTGTTGATGATAGCTATTCTGACAGATGTGAGATGGTATCTCATTGTTGTTTTGATTTGCATTTCTCAGATGATTAGTGACTTTGAGCATGTTTTCATATGTCTCTGGGCCTTCTGTATGTCCTCTTTTGAGAAATATCTATTTAGATCCTTTGCACTTTTTTTGAGTGGATCATTTATCACCCTTTTGTTAAGTTGTATGAGTTCTCTGTAAATTTTGGAGATTAAACCCTTATCGGAAATATCATTGGCAAATATGTTCTCCCATGCAGTGGGCTTTCTTGTTGTTTTGTTGATGGTTTTCTTTGCTGTGCAGAAGCTTTTTATTTTGATGTACTTCCATTTGTTTATTTTCTCCTTAGTCTCCATTGCCCTAGGACAGTGATGGCGAAACTTTTGAGCTCGGCGTGTCAGCATTTTGAAAAACCCTAACTTAACTCTGGTGCCGTGTCACATATAAAAATTTTTTGATATTTGCAACCATAGTAAAACAAAAATTTATATTTTTGATATTTATTTTATATATTTAAATGCCATTTAACAAAGAAAAATCAACCAAAAAAATGAGTTCGCGTGTCACCTCTGACACGTGTGTCATAGGCTCGCCATCACTGCCCTAGGAGCTGTGTCTGTAAAGATATTGCTACGACATATGTCTGCAATTTTGCTGCCAATTTTGCTGTCTTGTAGGATTTTTATAGTTTCCCATCTTACATTTAGGTCCTTTAGCCATTTTGAGTTTGTTTTTGTGTATGGTGTAAGTTGGTGATCTAGTTTCATTTTTATTGCATGTTCACTGATTCTCTTATCAGCATTGTCTAATGATTAGACCCTAATCAGAAAAACCTATTCACTGAGCTTTTAATTTCAATTACTTGATTTTTATTTCTAACATTCCTATTTAGTTATTTTTCATTTTTGGTATGTTTTATTTTTTCTTATGATTGATTTTCTTTTTGATATACATCATGTCAAATATTCTTATTTTTTAATATATAAAGTTATCCAATTATCTGAAATTCTTGGGTTCTAATAACAGTATTAGAACCCAAATACTCTCCAGTTCCATCCATGCCGTTGCAAATGGTAAGAGTTCCTTCTTTTTTACAGCAGTATAGTATTCCATCGTGTAGATGTACCACAGTTTTCTATTTTTTTTTACATTTGAAGACATTTAAGTTATTGATATTTTTATGATTATTATTATTTTTTAATTAAATCTTTATTGTTCAGATTATTACATTGGTTCCTCTTTTTTCCCACCATAACTCCCCTCCACCCAGTTCCCACCCCACCCTCCGCCCTCACTCCCCACCCACTGTCCTAATCCATAGGTGCACGATTATTGTCCAATCTCTTCCCTCACCCCCCACACCCCTTTCACCCTCCAAGAATAGTCAGTCCATTCCCTTTCTATGTCCCTGATTCTATTACAATCACCAGTTCATACCATTCATCAGATTATTTATTCACTTGATTTTTAGATTCACTTGTTGATAGATGTGTATTTGTTGTTCATAATTTGTATCTTTACCTTTTTCTTCTTCTTCCTCTTCTTAAAGGGTACCTTTCAGCATTTCATATAATACAGGTTTGGTGGTGATGAACTCCTTTAGCTTTTTCTTATCTGTGAAGCTCTTTATCTGGCCTTCACTTCTGAATGATAGCTTTGCTGGATAAAGTAATCTTGGTTGTAGGTTCTTGGTATTCATCACTTTGAATATTTCTTGCCACTCCCTTCTGGCCTGCAAAGTTTCTGTTGAGAAATCAGCTGACAGTCGTATGGGTACTCCCTTGTAGGTAACTGACTGTCTTTCTCTTGCTGCTTTTAAGATTCTCTCTTTGCCTTTTGCTCTTGGCATTTTAATTATGAGGTGTCTTGGTGTGGTCCTCTTTGGGTTCCTTTTGTTTGGGGTTCTCTGCGCTTCCTGGACTTGGAAGTCTATTTCTTTCACCAGGTAGGGAAAGTTTTCTGTCATTATTTCTTCAAATAGGTTTTCAATATCTTGCTCTCTCTCTTCTTCTGGCACCCCTATAATTCCGATGTTGGTACGCTTGAAGCTGTCCCAGAGGCTCCTTACACTATCTTCGTATTTTTGGATTCTTTTTTCATTTTGCTTTTCTGGTTGGGTGTTTTTTGCTTCTTTGAAATTCAAACCTTTGACTTGATTCTTGCGATACTCTGGCCTGCTGTTGGGAGTCTGTATAATGTTCTTTACTTCAGTCAGTGTATGCTTAATTTCTAGTTGGTTCTTTATCACAACATTGAGGGTCTCACTAGATTTCTTGAAGATCTCACTACATTTATCGGCGGTCTCACCAGTCTTCTTGAAGATCTCACTACATTTATCGGCGGTCTCACCAGTCTTTTCGAGGACCTTATTAAATTTATCGGCAACTTCTAGACAGTTCTTTAAAGACCTTAAAAGTGTGGTTTTGAACTCTATATCCAGCAGTTTGCTTTCCTTCATTTCTGTCGTTTGTGTCCTGTTTCTTTGTCTCAGAATTTTTTATGCTTCGCTGTGTTGATAGAGTGCCTTTCTGTGCTAAGTGTCCCAATTACCTGAGGTAGACACTCTTGGTGCACCCCCTTGTGGGCTTTGTGCACAGTCTTGTTGTAATTAAGCCTTGATTGTTGTAGTTATCACTGGGAGGAATTGACCTCCAGGCCAATTGGCTGTGAGAATCAGCTGTGTCTGCAGTGGGAGAACTTCTGTGCTGGAGACACCCCTCTGGGGCTAGACTTGCTTCGATGAGGCTTTGGTGCTCACTGAGTCTGCCCCCTGAGTGTGTCTTTTATGGTTCCATGGAGCTGCAAATTGGATTGTCCCACTCTGACTTCTGGGCTTCCTGGCTCCTGGATCTCTAGGGAGGTGCTAATCTAGCCTTTGCCTGCGGCTATCCAGCAAAAGCCTCCCTGCAGGGCTTGAGCGGGGCGGGTCCCACGGGATCAACAGGGTGGGGCTAGCAGTTATGGCTGTTCTCAGTCTTGCCCTCAGAGGCTCTGCTTCTCAGTGTCCTGGTAATCACTGCATGCCCCTCAGAGAGAAAGCTGCCCTAGGGTTCTGACCGATGCCAGACAGTCCCGTTTCTCCCGTATGAGTCTGGGTCCCTAGAGTCTCACCCGGAACTGGAGCTCAGAGCCTGAGATCTCTCCCGATTGAAAACGACAACCACGCCCTCAGCCGCCAGCCCGCTCCGCATGCACTCCACACTTTAGTATTTTAATCCCGCACTGCGCTTCCTCTGAGTCTCAGCATGCCCTTCACTTTCCTTCTAGTTGTAGAATTTCCACTCAACCAGCCTTCCTGTGTTTCTGGATGATGTCCGTTCCGTCTTTTAGTTGCATTTTTGAAGTGGTTGTGCGAGGCAGCAATCTCCGGTATTTACCTATGCCGCAATCTTGGTTTCTTCCCACAGTTTTCTAATCCATTCATCTACTGATGGGCACTTAGGCTGTTTCCAGATCTTAGCTATGGTGAATTGTGCTGCTATGAACATATGAGTGAATATATCCTTTCTGATTGGTGTTTCTGGTTTCTTGGGATATATTCTTAGAAGTGGGATCACAGGGTCAAATGGGAGTTCCATTTTTAGTTTTTTCAGGAAACTCCATACTGTCTTCCATGGTGGCTGCACCAGTCTGCATTTCCACCAGCAGTGCACGAGTGTTCCTTTTTCTCCACATCCTCTCTAGCACTTGTCATTTGTTGATTTGTTGATGATAGTCAGTCTGACAGGTGTGAGATGGTACCTCATTGTTGTTTTGATTTGCATCTCTCGGATGATTAGTGACTTTGAGCATGTTTTCATATGTCTCTTGGCTTTCTGAATGTCCTCTTTTGAAAGGTGTCTATTTAGATCCTTTGCCCATTTTTTGATTGGATTGTTCATCTTCCTTTTGTTAAGTTGTATGAGTTCCCTATAAATTTTGGAGATTAGGCCCTTATCAGATATGACATTGGCAAATATGTTTTCCCACGCAGTGGGCTTTCTTTTTGTTTTGTTGATGGTTTCTTTTGCTGTGCAAAAGATTTTATTTTGATGTAGTCCCATTTGTTTATTTTCTCTTTAGTTTAAAGTGCCCTAGGAGCTGTATCAGTGAAGAAATTGCTTCAGCATATGTCTGAGATTTTGTTGCCTTTGGATTCTTCTAGAATTTTTATGGTTTCCCATCGTACATTTATCCTTTATCCATTTTGAGTTTATTTTTGTGTATGGTGTAAGTTGGTGGTCTAGTTTCATTTTCTTGCATGTATCTGTCCAATTTTCCCAACACCATTTATTGAAGAGACTATCTTGGCTCCATTGTATGTTCTTGCCTCCTTTGTCAAATATTAATTGAGCATATTGGTTTGGGCCGATTTCTGGGGTCTCTATTCTATTCCATTGATCTATATGTTTGTTCTTGTGCCAGTACCAGGCAGTTTTGAGAACAGTGGCTTTGTAATACAGCTTGATATCTGGTATTGAGATCCTACCTACTTTGTTCTTTCTCAGGATCGCTGCAGCTATTCGGGGTCTTTTTTTATTCCAGATGAATTTTTGGAGAGTTCGTTCTAGGTCTGTGAAATATGCCGTTGGTATTTTAATGGAAAGTGCGTTCAATTTATAGATTGCTTTGGGTAGTATGGACATTTTAATGATGTTGATTCTACCAATCCATGAACACGGTATGCTCTTCCATCTGTTTATGTCTTCCTCTATCTCTTTTTTCAACGTCCTGTAGTTTTCTGAGTAGAGGTCTTTTACCTCTTTAGTTAAGTTTATTCCTAGGTATCTTAATTTTTTTGGTGCGATGGTAAATGGGATTGTTTTTATAATCTCTCTTTCTGCAAGTTCACTATTGGTGTATAGAAATGCCTCAGATTTCTTGGGGTTAATTTTGTATCCTGCTACATTGCCAAATTCATGTATTAAGTCTAGTAGTTTTTTATGGAGTCTTTAGGGTTTTGTATATATAATATCATGTCGTCTGCAAATAAGGACAGTTTTACTTTCTCTTTTCCAATTTGGATGCCTATTATTTCTTCTTCTTGTCTAATTGCAATGGCTAATACTTCCAGTACTATATCAAACAGGAGTGGTGAGAGTGGGCATCCCTGTCTTGTTCCTGTTCTTAGGGGAAATGGTGTTAGTTTTTGTCCATTGAGTATGATGTTGGCTGTGGGCTTGTCATATATGGCTTTTATTATGTTGAGGTATGATCCTTCTATTCCCACCTTGCTGAGAGATTTTATCAAAAATGGGTGTTGAATTTTGTCAAATGCTTTTTCTGCATCAATTGATATGACCATGTGGTTTTTTTCTTTCAATTTGTTTATGTGGTGTATCACGTTTATTGATTTGCAGATATTGTACCATCCTTGCATCCCTGGGATAAATCCTACTTGGTCATGGTGTATGATCTTTCTGATGTACTGCTGGATCCGATTTGCTAAGATTTTGTTGAGGATTTTGGCATCTATGTTCATGAGGAATATTGGCCTGTAATTCTCTTTCCTTGTGTTGTCTTTACCTGGTTTTGGTATGAGGGTGATGCTGGCTTCATAGAATGAGCTTGGAAGTGTTCCTTCCTCTTGAAATTTTTGTAGTAGTCTTAGGAGGATAGGTTTTAGTTCTTCCTTGAAAGTTTGGTAAAACTCCCCTGTGAAGCCGTCTGGTCTGGGCTTTTGTTTGCTGGAGGCTTTTTGATCACTGCTTCAATTTCTTCCATAGTTATTGGCCTATTGAGATTTTTAGATTCTTCCTGATTGAGTTTTGGAATGTTGTATTTTTCTAGGAATTTGTCCATTTCCTCCAGGTTGTCTAGTTTGTTGGAGTGGAGTTGTCCATAGTATTTTTTAACAATCATTTGTATTTCTGTGGGGTCTGTTGTTATTTCCCCTCTATCATTTCTGATTTTGTTTATTTGGGTCCTCTCTCTTTGCTTCTTGGTGAGCCTGGCTAGAGGTTCATCAATCTTGTTTATCCTTTCAAAGAACCAGCTCTTGGTTTCATTGATTTTCTGTATTGTTTTTTTGGTCTCTATGTCATTTATTTCTGCTCTAATCTTTATTATCTCCTTTCTTCTGCTCACTCTGGGGTTTTCTTGTTGCTCTCTCTCTAGTTCTTTGAGATGTAGAGTTAGATGATTTACTACCATTTTTTCTTGTTTTTGAAGATAGGCCTGTAGAGCTATAAACTTCCCTCTCAGGATTGCTTTCATTGTGTCCCATAGGTTTTGGATTGTTGTGTTTTCATTGTCATTAGTTTCCAGGATGTTTTAAATTTCTTCTTTGATCTCATTGGTAACCCAATCAATATTTAATAACATGCTATTCAGCTTCCAAGTGTTTGAGTATTTTGGGTTGTTTTTATTGTAGTTTATTTCTAATATTATGCCATCGTGGTCTGAAAGGATGGTTGGTATGATTTCAATATTCTTGAATTTGGGGAGACTTTGTTTGTGACCCAATATGTGGTCTATTTTTGAATCTATCCCATGAGCACTTGAGTAGAATGTATATTCCGTGGCTTTGGGGTGAAGTGTTCTGAAGATGTCAATTAAGTCCATCTGATCTAGTGAATCATTTAGGATTGCTGTTTCTTTGCTGATTGTTTGTCTAGAGGATTTATCCTTGATGTCAGTGGTGTATTAAAGTCCCCTAATATGATTGTATTCTTGATCTCTCCTTTGATATCTTCCAGGAGTTTTTTTTATGTATTTGGGTGCTCCTGCATTGGGTGCATATATGTTTATCAGGGTTATATCTTCTTGTTGTATAGATCCCCTTAGTATTATGAAGTGGCCTTCCTTATCTCTTGTTATGGCCTTCACTTTGAGGTCTATTTTGTCCGATATAAGTATTGCTACCCCAGCTTTCTTTTCATTTCCACTTGCCTGAAAGATATTTTTCCATCCCTTCGCTTTCAGTCTGTGTGAGTCCCTTCTAATGAGGTGGGTCTCTTGTAGACAGCAGATGTATGGGTCATGTTTTTTTATCCATTCAGCCACTCGATGTCTTTTGGTTGGAGGATTTAGTCCGTTTACATTTAAAGTTATTATTGAACGGTACTTGTTTGTAGTCATTTCTATTTTTTGTGTGGCTGTTTTCTTTCTGAGCTTTTTATTTCTTCTTTTTATACCAGTCCCTTTAGCATTTCTTGCATTGCTGGCTTGGTGGTGATAAACTCCCTTAGCCTTTTTTTGTCTGTGAAGCTTCTTATTTCCCCTTCAATTTTGAATGATAGCCTTGCTGGATAGAGTATTCTTGGATTCAGACCTTTGCTTTGCATCACTTTGTAAATTTCCATCCATTCTTTTCTGGCCTGATGTGTTTCTGTTGAGAAATCATTTGATAATCTAATGGGAGATCCCTTGTATGTAACTTTCTATCTCTCTCTTGTAGCCTTTAAGATTCTCTCTTTGTCCTGAACATTTGCCATGGTAATTATGATGTGTCTTGGTGTGGGTCTTTTCGGGTTCACCTTGTTTGGGACTCTCTGTGCTTGTGTGACTTTTTTCTTCCCTACCTCAGGGAAGTTTTCTGATATTATTTCTTCGAATAGGTTTTCTAATCCTTGTTCCTCTTTCTGTTGTTCTGGCACCCCTATTATTCGTATGTTGTTTCATTTCATGTTGTCCCAAAGCTCCCTTAGGCTCTCTTCCTGTCTTTTAATTTTTTTCTCCAATTGTAGTTCAGTTTGGGTTTGTTTTGCTTCCTTGTCTTCTAATTCCCTAATTCGATCCTCCGCTTCTCCTAGTCTACTGTTGAAACTTTCAATGATGTTTTTTATTGCAGCTATATCGCTCTTCATTTCTTCTTGGTTCTTACCTAAGTTATTGATATTTTCATCCATTTCTTTTTGATTCTTACATAAGTTATTGATTTTTTTCACCTGTTTCTTCTTGCTTCTTGCATAAGTTGTTGATTTTTTCCTCCAACCGGTTTATGCACACTAGGACCCTTAATCTGAATTCTTTTTCTGTCATGTTGCATGCCTCTGTATCACTTAGCCACTTTTCTCGCGAGTCCTCCTTTTCTTTCCTTTGGGGGTTTCTTTGTTTACCCATGTTTGATCTCGCCGACATATCTAGATGTTGAGTCGTTTAGTGGCTGCTCCCTGGGTGGCAGTGGCTCCTCGAGCTGTGGTTGCTCCTCGGGCGGTTGTGGTAGCAGCGGCTCCTCAGTTGGCAGCAGCTCCTCTGGTGGGTGCTGTTCACAGCTGTGGTGGCTCTTCTGGCTGGTGAGAGGAGGCTTCACGTACAGCTGCTGTTCCTCAGACTGAGGGTGTGGTGATCAGGAGGCTGCTGTTGCTTGGATCTTTCCATGAGAAGCAAGACTCCACATAGTCGCGCTGTCCCAGATCCGGTGTCTCCGGGTTAGCAGCCGATCTCTGGATGCCGGGTCTTTGGGTGTAAAGTATACGTTTCCCTTCTTCAGGCATTTTAATAATTTTAATTGTGAGCTCATCCTCTATGAAAATATTGTGCAGCCCTAGCCCTAGTTCAGTGCCGTGGTGACTTTTATTGGCTGGAACAATTTTTATATTCTTTTCTTAAGTTGGGCTTTCTTGAATCATGCTGTTAGTGTAAAATCGAACCCAAAATGTGCATGAAGTACAGTTACAAATTCCCAGGAAGGATTTTTTTTTCTGACTCCCAGTGCAGTAAGTGACACACAAGCTTTCTTGTCATGCCTCTGTGATTTTATGTGGATAATTCTGTAGTCTAATCTTTTATTGAGGGTGTTGTTCTTTAAGGGCCCACAATTGCTGTAACAATCTTCATTCTCCCTTACTTGCATCAAACTAAAGCTCTACCACCTGTTTTGGCAGGATTATTGATATTCAAGCCTCAAGAATTTGGGGGCTGTCAACCCTACCTCTGGGGCATTCACAGTATTAGCTCATATGCTCACTACTCTGGTTTTTAGCTTACTCTTTATTTCTGACTTATGTGATTTCCTTTACTTTCCACCAAGCTGCACTTAAAATCATATTTGTCCTATTTGCATTACCAAATATTTGTAATGGTTTAGTTTCTAGACAATTCTAGTAAAAATGGACACACAAACTCCCCCTGCCCCACTTTTTGTTTAGTTGCAGCTGCTATAATTTTTCCTGTATGATGTAATGAGTATGAAGACCCACCTGAATTCAGATGCAGTATTCCTGAATTATTAGGATGAAGGGAAAGCTTTTAAGTCACAAGAGCGCATGGCTATGTGTTCCGAAGTTGTGCAATATGGTGGCCTTGAGTGAAGGTCAAAAGGTGCAGCTAAGTGGTGTCACTAAGTCACTAATAGGAAGGAAAAAAGCAATGACAGACTCATCTGAACTTTGAAATGTAGCTATCATTCTGGAAACAAAAGTCCTTTGAAGAAACTGTACAAATCCAAGGTGTCATCAGTCTTGGACAGGGGAGCTAACATAATCTGCCTGGTGGAGGACACTGGTGAGATATGCAGATATGGGATACTCACCTTTTAGTCAGAAGCTGCTAGAAAAACAGTTTATGGCAGTTCTGCCTCTGAATCAGAATATAATGTGTTTCACTTCACAAGAAGATCTGTCATAGATGTCATGCTTGTGACATTTTGCAAGTAATGATAATTCCAATTTACAAAACTGCAAACGACATTTGTGCTAGGCCAGCCAATGAAGTCAGAAAGGCAAACTTAATATAAGAAAAGATCATATGCAAAGGAGGCACTTAATATAAGAAAGGATCATATGCATTGGATTATTTTCTATTTTGAATGTTTCACCGGTACTTCCTGTGCTCCAGAGAAATGCTTGTTACTAATTAATTTTTTTAAAAGTTAAAATGGAATGCAGTTTTAGAAGAGATAGTTTTAGGAAGAAAAATTTGATCTTAGAGTGACAAGCATTTTTATTAATTGCATTACAGAGAGCTTGGAATTAACTGAATCAGATACAAGTTTTGGAAAAATTGATGTTCAGAAAAAGAACCAATAAACTTTCCAATAGCTTATTAGTTTGGGGCAAATCTCTTTAACATAACGAGAATATTGAAGAGGGCCTAGAATTGCCCAGGAATGTGCTGGTGCCCCATAGAGCAATGATGTCATTATTTAATCAATCAGAAATTAATGCACATAGCTTTGTGGGGTTTCCTGGCCTCAGGTAATGTGGCAAAATGTGCTATTCTATAAAATCAGACAGCTAGACTTGCTTTCCCAGACTTTCTTGCAATTCAGTATGATCATATGACTGAGTGAATGTATGGAATGTGAGTAGGAAATATGTGTGAGTCACTTCCAGGCCTGGACTATAAAAACTTCACACTGACTCACTGACATGCTCTTTTCCTCTTTGGGATGATTGGGGTGACAGTGCCCAGGCGACCTTGGAGGCTACATATTTAAGATGGTAGAGCCACCATCAGCTTGGACTCTTGTTTGATCATGTGGAGTAGAGCTGCCTACCTGAACCTCCAAAGAGGTTACATTTTTACTGTGTTAAGCCATTGCATGTCTGTATCTATTTTGTTATGACAGCTTAACCCAGCTGAACTCATGCAGACTATAACAAGGACACAAAGGATATTAGCCACCCATGAGACCTTGGTGTGTGTGTTTCCAGATACAATATAATACTTTTCCCTAGTGTGACTTTTGAAAGGTGCTTGGCAGTGTCTCTGACCATAGTCTTCTGGAGAGGGGTCCTCTGCAGTCCCCCTATCTCCCAGAGCCTGGAATCTGTGCTTGCTGTCTCTGTGTCACCCATGGCAGCCAGATCGTCAACAAGCAGTTGCTCTAAATGCATGTAGCTTCTGGATACCTGATTATTCAAATCCCTGATCATATGAAACTGGGCTATGTGTTCCCCTGACACACCTTCTTAGAACACTGGGTTTTATTTGAAGATTCAGAGGAGAAAGTATCATTTTCATATTAAAATAAACATTTATGGGAAGAATGAAAAATTGGATGAATTTCAAAGACCAAGTATAAGACTTCAAAGAAATTTCAAGTTTACATTTGCAGTTCTGGATCAAGTGCATAGACCTCCCCTGGGGGACTTGTCCACTGTGTTTTATTTATTGTTATTCTAAGGGTTTTTAGGTTTTAATTCAATGGCCAAATATTTTCTTCCAATTCAGTGAAGACATGTAATTCAAGGCTTGTCAGATTTGTTATTGGCCTCCTTTCTCTTACCATTCCCCTCCCGCCCTGCCCACACTTTCCAAAAAAGAAGGAAAGAGATAAATTTACTAACCAAGCATATAAACTATGAAGTAGCTTTAAATGTGCCTCTCAGACAAACACTGGGATGGGCCAGATTCCCTTTCAGTCTGTGGCCTCAGAGACCTCCCATCTTAGCTTCCCCTTCCAACCCCCCACTTGTAAGGAATGCGGGAGGAGTTCTCAGGCGCAGGTCCCACTGCATTTCTTCACTGTCAGTCCAGAAAGGCCTGAGCTTGTGAGCTGGAGTTGCATGTGATCTGGCCACCTGGCACAGAGTGGCCAGCTTCTGCTCTTAGAGGTCTTGTGTATAACACCCGTTGTGGGCATTTATTTTTCTTCTCCAAAAATGTGTGTCCTCTTCTGATAGGCAGTGTATTTTCAGTTAGCACCCACTCAGGAAGGAAACAACTTCTGGATATGGCAGCAGTTTAGCAAAGACCTTCTTACTTTCTGGGAGTGGACACCCCAGCAGTTCATTTTGAGCTCATGGTCCACATCCCTCTTGCACATTCATAGTCCTGCCTTGTCGATGTCACCTTCTTCGATTTCTGGATGTGTGTTTACTTGACTCTGGTGAAGATAAAGCTCCCAGGGTCAGCTTTGCTTCCAGAGAGAGCCAGAATGAAGTGGTGCTGTCACTTTACCTTCTGAGAGGTCCAGAATAAAGCTGGAGTCAGGACCTTGACTGCAGCTGGGAGAGGTCCCTGTGGCCTCAATGGTGAGCCATGGCCAATATCAGAGGAGCAGGGACCAGACTCTCCAGGTCTCACTTCTGGGTGGGTTCTTTTGCAGGTATTCCATATATATATATATATATATATATATATATATATATATATATATACATATAATTGATTTCAGAGAGGATAGAAACATCAGTGGTGAGAGAGAATCACTGATAGGCTGCCTTCTGCATGCCCCCTACTGGGGATTGAGCTTGCTTGGGCATATGCCCTGACAGGAAATCAAACCATGACCTCCTGATTCATAGGTCGACGCTCAACCACTGAGCCATGCCGCCTTGTCCAGCTCTTCCAGGAGGATTGTGTGATGGAAGGATTAGGACCATGCTACAGGCAAGCAGGAATTCTTTGACCGGGGTCTAAGTTCCTGAAATCTTTCCCCCATTTCTCCCTGGAATGAGGCCTCGTCTACATGTTTACCTTTCAGTGTTGCCTCCTGGACTTCACAAGATCTCAGGCTAAGCCAAGTCCAAGGAAGGTCCCACATTGGCTCAACACCTGACTGTGGGGTCTCAAACAGGGCCTGACAGCTGTGCCTCTCACAGACCTTGGAGAGCTGAGTGGCACCAGTGTTGTCAGAGACCTGTGCCCATCTGCTATTCCTTTGGAGCTTCATGCCTCTTCTGGTCCTTCCCTGCTTTGGTGAGTCCCTCCTTATACCTGTGGTTCAGGTGACAGTTCATTCCTAGTTGTGTTTCTATTTCTTATTCTCCTTGTTGTTTTTCATTGATATACAAAAGAAGAAAGGGGATCATGATACTTTCTCCAGCTCCTTCTGCCAAGCCTCCTTCTGTTCAGGCCACTCTGGGGCTGTGTACCAGTGATGGATGCCTTATGTTAGACACCCCTGGAGAGATGGTATTAGTTCATTGTTGGTTGTCTAATATATAGTAAAATGAACACTTATTCATTTAAACCAGAAAAAGCATGTGTGGCTTCAGGCCTGGAACAGCCTCAGGTGTGGAATAGAGGTGGCTTCAGCACTGGAGACCTGTCCTCACAAATCCCAGCCATGGTGTGTGTGCTGCAGCTCCACCGGTATCGCACAGGAGGGACACATGCCTTTCTGTCCTGTGATAGATGGACTACAGAGGCAAGGGGGACCCACGGTAAGGCTATCTGAACTCATCTTTCATTCTGGCCTATTTCTTATCAAACCAGTAATGTCAAGGTGTAATCTGAGGGCCTCTATAGAGCTGCTCTAATGATGGTCTGTGCTTTAGTCCTCTATTAAAACTATGTCCTAATTTCTTTTGGGTAAAAATTGATGATTTTCACATGATCAATTCATCAGTGCTCCAACAAAGCAACTCTAACCATGCTGGTCATCCTGGTCAGGTTTGCTTGTGCCAAAAATGGGGGCATTTAAAATAATGTATATTTTGCATCATGAAAGGAATCCACAGATTGAAAATTTGGGAAATCTCTGGCTTACCATATTCCTGTTATGCGGGAGCACAGGCAGGACTGAAGGTGGACTGGTTGCCAATGGTAATGTGAGTGGGGAATGAGGCATCAAGAAATGTCCCATGTGGTACACCTTATTACATGTGAGCGTGGCTGACCAATGAGAACATGACCAGGGAGTCAGCCAGGTCAAGTAAGAGCCTAGAATTTTCATAACCATGCCTTATTTTCTCTGGTATAAAGCCAGGATCATAAGACCCTTTTTGAGTCTTAAATTTAAAAAATCTTAGATAAAATGCCTAGTATACCATTAAGGCTAAATAAATGTTATTTATCTAAATGGAAAATTACAGTGTGGAACTACCACTTCCAAAACAAAAGTTACTATTAAGAATGGAAGATTGGGGTGAAGAAAACAAGCCTTCTATTAAAATACATATTTTATAGGATTATAAGAATAATGTAGGATTCCAAGATTGCTGCAGAGTAACTGGAAGTGGCACCCACTTGCTCCCAGCACTAACCCAGATTTACAGGTAATTAAGAGCAATCAACCCGAAAAACCAAGGAATACAGAAGAAGCCACATAGAGACTGGTAAGAAGTATAGAGAGTGGAAAGGGAGAGCCCCCTCACACAGGTGCAGTGTGGCTGAGAAGCCGGAGATGTACCATGGCTGCAGAACTCCTTCCCCCTAGGTGCCCAGGGTCTCAACCCCACATGAGGACCCCCAACTCAGAGCAACAAAAATGAGAAGAGGATACTGTGTGGCATCTGGTGGTGGGTCAGCGGGAATTCGGTCCACTTGGGAGACTTGTACTGCACCCTCCCAGGGAAAGAGCACTCCTAAAGTTATAGCGCCAGACTGGAAAGTTCACTGTGGACTCTGTCTGCTGGGGAGGCCACACTGCCATACTCAGGTCCTGAAGAGGGGACTGCTGGCTATACCCAGCCGTGACTATAAGCGACGCTTTATTCTCCAGGGAGCTTTTGTTGTTTTTGTTCTCACCCAGGGATATTTTTTCCACTGATTTTTTTTTTTCTAGTGGAAGGAAGGGAGAGGGGGAAAGAGAGAGGGGAAAAAGGCAGAGAGAAACAATGATGTGAGAGAGACATATCGATTGTCTCCTGCAGGCACCCCAACTGGGTCCAAGGATCAAACCTGCAACCCAGGTACATGCCTTGACCAGGAATTGAATCCGTGACCCTTTGGTGAGTGGACCAACTCTAACCATTTAGCACACCATCCAGGGCTGTTTTGGGGGGAGGCTTTGGTGGAGACCCAGAGAGTGACTAAACTGTATGGCTTGGAAAAGAGGAACAGTCTCCCCCGCCTCGAGCGCACATACGCACCCATCCCACAATCTGTTGTGCCACTTGGCCTGCCCTGTCCTGCTGGGTTTGGCAGCACAGGGAAGCTGGACCTTTTGCTCCATCCTTCTGGGTTCGGAGCCTGAGCATAGCTGGGACTTTCAGCCCCACCCTGCTGAGACCAGCCATGCAGAGAGATCAGAGTGTCAGGTAGGGCTGACCTTGGGCCCATCCTACTTGGTTTGGTGGTGCAGGGGTTGGGGTGGGGAGTGGGGAGCTGCACAGAGCTAGGATTTCTGGACTGTGTCTCCCAGGGAGGCTTCTTCCTGGATGCTGAGGAGTGAGTACTGGACTGTGTGGCTGCATTGCAGGGAGGCAAATCCAGGCTTCCCTATGAGTTAAGCCTGCACTACCCCTGGAAGGAGAAGTGCCTGCTCCCCTCCTACAAATTGCAGGTATCACCCCCAATGGTAGACTGTTTGGATCAGCCTTGGATACCCCTGCAGGGTGCAGTTCCATGGGGGAAGGGAGAGTGGCGCAGAATGAGGACATTCAAAGTGTGAGACCATCAGCGGCTATTGTCTGGGACCAGAACAAAGTGCTTAGCCTTCTTCTGCCAGTTGGGCCAGCATCATCCTCAATGGGAAACACTTTTGATCCATCCCCTGAACTCAGGGTGGCTGAGTTTGCTTCTGCAAAAGAGATAGAAGGCTTTACCCTACCTGAACCTGCAGTGAGCCTTTTTAGGGGGAACTGGAGTTGGAGACTCTGGCAGAGACTGAAGGGTTTTGCTTTAAACTGGGGGCTACTTTTCCCTCATTCAGTGCCTGACTGCTGATCTCCAAGTAGGGGACCCACTAGCCCATCTGAGCTAGCCTGGGCTCAGCCTATAGTCTCTCTTTGGAAGGCTCTGGAAGAAGACCAGGTAACCTCATGGGGTGGGGGCGTTGCTGACAGGTAGAGGCAGAGCTCAGGGAGCCTTGGTCCTTTTACAGATCTGTTCTCAGCTCTAAGCTGGAAGAAGCTGACCCTTTTACACAGATTGGCCCCTCCCACACATATTCAGGTCCTGTACATGCAGACACAGTGAATAGCATGGTAGCTACAGACAGGTAGCCCAAGACTGGTTACATACAATGCCTGACAGTGATCTGTGCCTGACCCTACCCAAATGGACCTAGGACAAACACAACCAGTGGTGGGCTTCAGACGACACCAGAGCTTGACACAACCAGCCACATAAGTGGCACAACCAGAGGGGAATTCCAGCAAGCACCAGACCCTGCTGAGAACAACCCAGCCGCAGAGGGTAGCCCCTGCACAGCATCTCATACATGGTGATTGAGGTTTAGCCTTATAATAATCCAGCCTGAAGAATTAACTCCACTCACAAAAGGGCCAACAGCATTCAGCCTCAACTACAGCATATAATCCACAAGAAACATTCCTGGAGAATAGAGCTCAGGTGATCAGAGAGATAGTGCCACTGAGCCCAATGAGACACCTAAAGACTGTACCTGCACCCATGGGGTCCCTCTGCCTGGCCTGCGGGATTGGGCTGAAACAAACTCTCTGACATCCACCAAGGGGTCCCAGATTGTGAGAGGGTGCAGGCCATGCACTATCGGGGCTGGGGAGGGACGCAGGAGGTATCAATAACATCAGTATAGGAGAGGAAAAAGAATCCAAAAGAAGGTGAAAGGATTGGAACTTTATTAGAAAAAAAGAGCATACACATTCTCTTTGGAGGGGAAGATATGTTTTAGGACATACCTCCTGGGATTGCTCTGAGGGATCTGAGAAGTTTAAGGCACCAGCTCTGAATCAAGTTCACTGAGGGTTCCCCAGGGGGAGCTCTGCGAGTTGCATCCACTGGCCAGAGCAGTTCCTGCAGTGTCTGTAGCTCTGGCTGGGAACCACGGTTCCTGAGTAAGAGGAGACCGCTCTCCATCTCTTGCTTCCATCTGAGGTCAGGTCTTCTCTATGGGGCTGACAGCACAGGCCACCTGCACTGTGGCCAAGACAATGGCAGGCCCCATGGCAGCACTTAACTGCAGAACTTCTCCAGAGGTTCCACAATTTTTTGTGACTCCACAGATGTCAAAGAGCAAGATCTGTTCTTTGACATTTGTTCCCCAGTCCTCAGAAGGACCCAACTCAAACCAGGCAGTCAGTTGTCCAGTGGTTCTTTGGATCTCATTGCATAAAATTTATGTTTTTAAGGTTCTTTTCCTCCAAAGAATGAAAATGCTTTATAGACTTCATGTAGCAACCTCATCAGAGGTCAAAGGAGATGTGACATTCACGGGGAAATGCAGGCAAGGGTGTGCACAATAAGCCAGGACTTTAAGTCTGCCACTCCAGGATTTTACCTCTTGCTTTGCTATTTTCTTGCAGCTATGTGACCTTAGTAACTTATTTTCCTTGAGCATCAGTTTCCTTGTGTGTAAATGGAATGGTAACATTCTATTACAGGCTGTCATGAAGAGTATGGGGCTAGTGTATATCAAGTGTCCAGCACAACTAGCTCCTATTTCTCTCAGGTTCCTAAGCACAGTCTCAGCATCATCAGGAAGCATTCAGGCATATCCGTGATGGGGATGCTCTGCAGCATTGCCTTGTTCCTACATGCAGTTTGTGCATAAAAAGTCAGAACGGCATCTTCATTTGTGGGCATTGAAAACTGAGAGCTTCTCTCCAGGAATTTTCTGTCCTTCTGGTGGATTTAAGTTCAGGCCGTTGGCACATTTTCCCTGATACTTGGCAAAGGGCATCCTGGGGGTCACTACAAATTGAGAATGTCCTGGAGCCTGAGAAGCCTCTGCTATGTCTTAGATTTGGCCAGTGTTCTTCATACCTTATAGGCCTCCTCATTCTAAGAAGAATTCCAGGCAACCTACAGAACTACAACCAAATGTAAGGTAACAAATCACGTAAAACTGGTCCCTAAGATGCAGGGCCTTATAGATCAGGCTGCTAGGGGTGGGCTTTGAGTTTGGCTCTGAACATTTCAGCAGCCCATGTGAAAAGGAAGATATATTTAGTAAGCTTGTGATTCTATGCACAAATATTCATCTAGCAAAGCCATGTTCCCAGAAGCATAAAGTGTTTTAAGTTGTATTGAGTGTGTACTAGTATATATTTGCCACCATCAAACCCTTGGGACTTTTGTGGAAATGGGTGCTTATTGGGTTATACAAAAACAACTATCTTATGCCTGAACTCAATTCATTTATAATGTGAAAACACATTTAAGAAAAATTTCAGTGGAAGATATCCTGAAGAGATTTCATGGGAAGAAATGAAGTGCCAGGGTGCCCTGGCCTGTTTTCTTCTCTGAAAGGCTCTTCAACCAGCACCCATAAGTCTTATCTACCCTTCATTGCATAGCGAAGCACAGAAATACAAATATGGGGTTTCCTATCCAAAAGGTATGTGTTTTAAAACAGCTAGCTTTGACCGTACCCTTTCAAAGTTATTGAGGTTTTTCCTTATAATATATTAAAAATAGTCAGTCTAGCAGGGAACTTGAAAAATACAGTAGTTTTCCCTTATCCATGGTTTTACTTTCCATGGTTTCCATTACTACAGCCTGAAAATATTAAATTAAAAATTCCAGAAATAAGCAATAAGGTTTAAACTGCCTTTGTTTCTGAGTAGTGTGAAGAAATCTCCTGCTGTCCAGCTCTGTCCTGCCTGGGACATGAATCATACCTCTGTTCAGAGTCTCTACACTGCAGATGCTCCCCAACCATTAGTCACTTAGTAGTTAGTATGGGTGATATAGATCAACTGTTGTGGTCTCACAGTGCTCGTGTTTAAGTCATCCATATTTTACTGAATTGTCCCAAAGTACAAAAGCAGTGATGTTGGCAATTCAGATATGCCAAGGAAAAGCTATAAAGTGCACTGGCTCTGGGGCCTCCAAAGAGGTGCAAAGTCAGCCACTTCCTGGGGTACCTGGCAGGAGCTACAGAGAGATCTTCAGATGGCTGTTACTTATGTTAGGTTTGGAAGTGCCCACGACAGGCCAAACAATGAAGCAAGGCAGGCTGCTGCTAGTGCCAGGCCTTGGGCTTCTTCTTAACCCTTTGCACTCCGCTGTCCCCTCTCAGGGGACATCGGAATTCTAGCATATCACTCGGATGTCCCCTCTCAGGGGACATTGCAGTTTATTAGTGATTACGGGGAATTGAGTTATTTCAACGCAACTTTTTGAGACATGCATGTTTCCCTGAAGTTTTATCTTGAAATGGTACAAGAAATTAAATCAAAATATCGTAAAATTACTAAGATATATACAAGAAATGTCAGCGGGTTTTGTGTTGGATTAAACAATAAACTACATATTCCCGATGTGGGACAAAGAAAACGGGACTGACTTGTGTGTTCTAACAGGAAAACACCTGGGGGCAGGCGTCAAACCACTTATTACTGTCAAACATGCACTAATCAGCCTGCAATGCATATTGGGGAGTGTTACAGAACTTATCATACTGTACAAAATTATAAACAATAAAATATTGGTTTTTTTGCAAATATACATTCCTCGATGTCACCCAATTCATATAAGTCCAATATCATTATAATACGTTACTTGGTTCCAAAATTATACTAAATAATGCGAGGGTCTGTAAATGCACACTTCCGCCACAAAGTAGCATCGAGTAGCTGGTAGCCAATGTCCAGAATGGTTCGGAGTGCAAAGGGTTAATAAGTATGGGACAGCTGACACCAGCTGCTGCTTGTTTGAGAGATTTTAGGGAAGTCTGAAGCCTGAACCAGGACAGGCCATTCATATGGGAAAGCCACTGCAAACAGCTTGGGTGGGGCTGAGAATTTGGTGGGACAGGGTCTCAGTGATTCACCATGGTGGAGCAAACAGTGTGAACTAGGTTAATGGAAACTCAGATATGGCTGCCAGTCAGCTCTGTGGTGGGGGAGGTATCAGCATAGGAAAAATGACCCCTGGAAGCACTCCTGTCAGAGAGAAAGACACCCCTGACTTCTTGACCTGATGCCAGACAATCTCTGTATGTCCCTGGATATCCCCAAGCTGCTGCCCCAGCACTGGAGCTCAGAGGTAGCGAGTCCATGTAAGTTCATGCACTGGCCCTTTAAGAGGAACTGCCTGAGTCTCCAGCAACCTCCATGTCACTCAGCCACAATCCCTGCTACTTTTTAAAGCCCAAAGTTATGAAGAATTCTGTTCCCAGCTATGGAACTCTGGGATGGGGGAGTGGTATGGGGCTTGGCCTCTTGCTCTGCAGCCAAGATATCCCCCTGAATAAAAACACACCACATGTGGGTGTCGGACCAGCTGTTCTGTGCCTACCAGTCTCAATGTGCATTCTTCTTTACTTCTCTAGTTACAGTACTTCCATTTAGCCAGCTTTCAAATGGTTCTGAATGATGATTGGTCTGTGTTTTAGTTGTAATTTTGATGTGGTTCTGGAAGGCATTGAGTACCTGCATTTACCTATGCCACCATCTTCATTCTCTAGCTGGGAATCTCTTAAGGTTACATGTGGGTCTTCAAATCCCCAGTAACAGAAAAGGCTCCTTTGGGAAAGTCTAGGCCTGAAAAACCTGAGTGAACTCTGGACAGAGTAACTGCCAAGTATTCCTTTGTAATGCTGTGGAGGTGGGAGAAGGGAGCAGGAGGTAATCAAGTCTGTGGTGAGAGAGGGCAGAGACTGGTGAAAGAATCAGAACACACTGTGAAGCCACAGAGAGTCTCCTATCAACAACAATAGCCAAAATACTCTCCAGGAAACTGAGAAATGTCACTCTCATGCATTAAGTTATTTTAAACTTCCATCTCAGAGCCCACCATTTCTTCCTTCAGTTACACATTCCTACTCCTCTGCTCACCCTGCAGCCTTCTCTCCTGGTTATGCAATTGACATATTGTCCTGCTGGGTTTTTCAAGGGCAAGCCCTATTAACTTTCCTTTGTTCTGAAAGAAGATCCTTTCCTCCTGCAAGCTCTTGCCTCCCTGGAACTGTGGCTACCCTGGAAAGTTCTTGTTTTTGTAGTGCTTTCTCAGGAGGACACGGATCAGGTTTGCCTTGTTAAATTAATGAGGCACACTTAGAATCACAGATTGAACCTTGACAGTGACGGGGCTATTCCTCCCCAGCTGTGGGGGAAGCTACTATTCTTATCTAAGAACACCAATCAATCTTTTCTCTTTCCTGCAGCAACTTGACTCAATTTTTCAAAGATGTTATCATTAATACTTCTTCCCAGCTTCTTATTTTGAAATTTTTCAAACTTGCAAAAAAAAAGGTTAAGAATCAGGTAATCTCTTAACCAAGATCACCTTTTGCTTGCTCTGTTTTTCTGTCACTCTTTTTCCTTCCCTTTTTTTCTTCTAAAATATTTAAAAGAAGGTTGTAGTCATCACAACAGTTAACCTCTAAATAAATACGTCAACATGAATCTCCTTAGAATATTCTCCTATATATCTATAATATCATTATCATTACTAACAAAATGAACATTTAATTATGTTATTCCATATGTAGCCTATATTCTTTTGTTTAATTTAGGATCCTATTAAGGGTCAAGCCCTATGTGAGGCTGTTATCAGTCTTAAGTTTCTTTATGATACAATATTCAATTTATTTTATGTCTTCATTACACTATTTTTTTTTATTGTTTAAAGTATTACAAACAGTAGTACATATGCACATATGTCTCCTTTTTTCCACCATTGACCTCCCCCACCACACGGCACATGACCTCACCTTCCCTCCCCCCAACCGCCTCCAATATCTGTGTCCATTGGTTATGTTTATATGCATGCATACAAGTCCTTTGGTTGATCTCTAACGCCCCGCCAAAAACCCTCCCCTGCCTTCCCACTGAAGTTTGACAATCTGTTAGATGCTTCTTTGCCTCTGTATCAATTTTTGTTCATCAGTTTATGATGTTCTTTATATTCTACAAATGAGTGAGATCATGTGATATTTATCTTTCTCTGACTGACTTATTTCACTTAGCATAATGCTCTCCACTTCCATCCATGCTGTTGCAAATTATAAAAGTTCCTTCTTTTTTACAGCAACATAGTATTCCATTGTGTAGATGTACCAGTTTTCTAATCCACTGCTGTTGGGCACTTAGGTGGTTTCTACATCTTAGCTAATGTAAATTGTGCTGCTATAAACAAAGGGGTGCATATACCCTTTCTGATTGGTGTTTCTGTTTTCTTGGGATCTATTCCTAGAAGTGGTATTACTGGGTCAAATGGGAGTTCCATTTTTAAATTTTTGAGGAAATGCCATACAGTTTTCCACAGTGGCTGCATCAGTCTGCATTCCCACCAGCAGTGCACAAGGGTTCCTTTTTTCCACAACCTCACCAGCACTTTTCATTTGTTGATTTGTTGATGATAGCCATTATGACAGTTGTGAGATGGTACCTCATTGTCATTTTGATTTACATCTCTTGGATGATTAGTGACTTTGAGCATGTTTTCATGTCTCTTGGCCTTCCTGATGTCCTCTTTAGAAAAGTGTCTCTTTAGGTCCTTTGCCCATTTTTTTTATTGGATTGTTTATCTTCCTTTTGTTAAATTGTATGAGTTCCCTGTAAAAGTTGGAGATTAAACTCTTATCAGAAATATCATTGGCAAATATGTTCTCCCATGCAGTGGGCTTTCTTGTTGTTTTGTTGATGGTTTCTTTTGCTGTGCAGAAGCTTTTTATTTTGATGTACGTCCATTTGTTTATTTTTTCCTTAGTTTCCATTGCCCTAGGAGCTGTATTGGTGAAGATATTGCTTCAGCATATGTCTGAGATTTTGCTGCCTGTGGATTTCTCTAATATTTTTATGGTTTCCCATCTTACATTTAAGTCCTTTATACATTCTGAGTTTATTTTTGTGTATGGTGTAAGTGGATGGTCTAGTTTCATTTTTTTGCAGGTAGCAGTCTAGTTTTCCCAACACCATTTATTGAAGAAACTGTCTTGACTCCATTGTATGTTCGTGCCTCCTTTGTCAAATATTAATTGAGCATAATGGCTTGGGTCAATTTCTGGGTTCTCTGTTCTGTTCCACTGGTCTATATGTCTGTTCTTGTGCCAGTACCAGGCAGTTTTGAGACCAGTGGATTTGTAGTATAGCTTGATATCTGGTATTGTGATCCCTCCAACTTTGTGCTTTTTTCTCAGGATTGCTGTGGCTATTCGGGGTCTTTTTTTAAATTTTTATTTCAGATGAATTTTTGGAGAGTTTGTTCTAGGTCTTTGAAGTATGCCATTGGTATTTTAATGGGGATTGCATTGAATCGATAGAGTGCTTTGGGTAATATGGACATTTTAATGATGTTGGTTCTACCAATCCATGAACATGGTATGCTCTTCCATTTGTTTATGTCTTCCTCTATCTCTTTTCTCAGTGTCCTGTAATTTTCTGCATACCAGTCCTTTACCTCCTTGGTTAAATTTATTCCTAGGTATCTTAATTTTTTTGTTGCAATGGTAAATGGGATTTTTTTTTAGTTTATCTTTCTGTGAGTTCATTATTGGTGTATAAAAGAACCATACATTTCTGGGTGTTAATTTTGTATTCTGCTGTATTGCTGAATTTATTTATTAAATCTAGTAGTTTTTTGATGGAGTCTTTAGAGTTTTCTTTTTTTTCTTTTTCTTTATTGATTAAGGTATCATATAAGGGTCCTTATCCCCCCATTGCTCCCCAACGCCCTGCTCATGCCCTCACCCCCCTGGTGTCTGTGTCCATTGGTTAGGCTTGTATGCATGCATACAAGTCCTTTGGTTGATCTCTCTCCCTTACTCGCCAACATTCCCTCTGAGGTTTGATGCTTCTCTGTCTCTGGATCTGTTTTTGTTCATCAGTTTATGTTATTCATTATATTCCACAAATGAGTGAGATCATGTGATATTTATCTTTCTCTGACTGGCTTATTCCGCCTAGCATAATACTCTCCAGTTCTATCCATGCTGTTGCAAATGTTAAGAGTACCTTCTTTTTTACAGCAGCGTAGTATTCCATTGTGTAGATGTACCAGTTTTTTAATCCACTCATCTGCTGATGGGCACTTAGGCTGTTTCCAAACTTAGCTACGGTAAAATTGTGCTGCTATGGACATAGGGATGCATATATACTTTCTTATTGATGTTTCTAGTTTCTTGGGATATATTCCTAGAAGTGGATCACTGGGTCAAATAGGAGTTCCATTTTTAAATTTTTGAGGAAACTCCATACTGTTGTCCACAGTGGCTGCACCAGTCTGCATTCCCACCAGCAGTAATCCAGGATTTCTTTTTCTCTGCATGCTCACCAGCACTTGTCATTTGTTGACTTGTTGATGGTAGCCATTCTGACAGTTGTGAGATGGTACCTCATTGTCATTTTGATTTGCATTTCTCGGATGATTAGTGACTTCGAGCATGTTTTCATATGTCTCTTGGCCTTCCTTGTGTCCTCTTTAAAAAAGTATCTATTTAGGTCTGTTGCCCATTTTTTTATTGGATTGTTTATCTTCCTTTTGTTAGGTTGTATGAGCTCCCTGTAAATGTTGGAGATTAAACCCTTATCAGTAATAACATTGTCAAATATGTTCTCCCATGCAGTGGGCTTTCTTGTTGTTTTGTTGATGGTTTCTTTTGCTGCGCAGAAGCTTTTTATTTTGATGTACGTCCATTTGTTTATTTTTTTCCTTAGTTTCCATTGCCCCAGGAGCTGTATTGGTGAATATATTGCTTCAGCATATGTCTGAGATTTTGCTGCCTATGGATTTCTCTATATTTTTATGGTTTCCCATCTTCTGTTTAAGTCCTTTATCCATTTTGAATTTATTTTTGTGTATGGTGTAAGTTGGTCGTCTAGTTTCATTTTTTTGCAGGTAGCAGTCTAGTTTTCCCAACACCATTTATTGAAGAAACTGTCTTGACTCCATTGTATGTTCGTGCCTCCTTTGTCAAATATTAATTGAGCATAGTGGTTTAGGTCAATTTCTGGGTTCTCTGTTCTATTCCATTGGTCTATATATCTGTTCTTGTACCAGTGACAAGCAGTTTTGAGAACAGTAGCTTTGTAATACAGCTTGATATCTGGTATTGAGATCCCTCCTACTTTGTTCTTCTTTCTAAGTATGCTGCAGCTATTTGGGGTCTTTTTTTATTCCAGATGAATTTTTGAAGAGTTTGTGCTAGGTCTGTGAAATATCCCATTGATATTTTAATGGGGAGTGCATTAAATCTATAAATTGATTTGGGTAATATGGACATTTTAATGACGTTGATTCTACCAATCCAAGAACACAGTATGGTCTTCCATCTGTTTATGTCTTCCTCTATGTCTTTTTTCAGTGTCCTATAGTTTTCCACATCCAGGTCTTTTACCTACTTAGTTAAGTTTATTCCTAGGTATCTTAATGTTTTTGTTGAAATGGTAAATGGGATTGTTTTTTTTAATCTCTCTTTCTGTAACTTTACTATTGGTGTATAAAAATGCCATAGATTTCTTGGTGTTATTTTTGTATCCTGCTA
Organism: Myotis yumanensis; assembly: GCF_028538775.1. Taxonomy (NCBI): domain Eukaryota; kingdom Metazoa; phylum Chordata; class Mammalia; order Chiroptera; family Vespertilionidae; genus Myotis; species Myotis yumanensis. Next base: position 103,269,328 of record NW_027223752.1, read on the forward strand.
CATTGCTGAATTCATTTCTTAAGTCTAATAATTTTTTGATGGAATCTTTAGGATTTTCTATGTACAGCATCATGTCATTTGTGAATAATGACAATTTTACATCTTCTTTTCCAATTTGGATGCCTTTTATTTCTTCTTCTTGTATGATTGCCATGGCTAATACTTCTAGTACTACGTTGAACAGGAGTGGTGAGAGTGGGTATCCCTGTCTTGTTCCTGTTTTTAGGGGAAATGAGTTTAGTTTTTGCCCATTGAGTATGATGTTGGCCATAGGTTTGTCATATACGGCTTTTATTATGTTGAGGTATCATCCTTCTAGTCTTACCTTGCTAAGAGTTTTTATCAAGAAAGGGTGTTGGATTTTGTCAAATGCTGTTTCTACATAAATTGATATGATTATATGGTTTTTATCTCTCAAATTGTTTATGTGATGTATCACATTTATTGATTTGCAGATATTGTACCATCCTTGCAACCCCAGAATAAATACCACTTGGTCATCGTGTATGATCTTTCTAATGTAATGCTGGATTCAATTTGCTAGAATTTTGTTGAGAATTTTGGCATCTATGTTCATGAGGGAGATTGGTCTATAATTCTCTTTCTTTGTATTGTCTTTATCTGGTTTTGGGATTAGGGTAATGCTGGCTCCATAGAAAGAGCTTGGAATTGTTCCTTCCTCTGAATTTTTTTGAATAGTCTGAGGAAGATGGGTTTTAGTTTTTCTTTGAATGTTTGATAAAACTCCCCTGTGAAGCCATCTGGCCAAGGACTTTTATTTGCTGGAAGTTTTTTTTTTTATTATTACTGCTTCCATTTCCTCCATAGTTATCGGCCTATTCAGATTTTTTTGATTCTTTCTGATTGAGTTTTGGAAGGTCATATTTTTCTAGGAATATGTCCATTTCTTCTAGGTAGACCAGTTTGTTGGAATAGAGCTGTTCATAGTATTTTTTTAGGATTCTTCATATTTCTGAGGCGTCTGTTGTCATTTAGCCTCTTTCATTTCTGATTTTGTTTATATGGGTCCTCTCTCTTTGCTTCTTGGTGAGTCTGGCTACAGGTCCATTGATCTTGTTTATCCTTTCAAAGAACCAGCTCTTAGTTTCATGGATCTTTTGTATTTTTTATTTGGTATTTATGTCATTTATTTCCACTCTGATCTTTATTATTTACTTCCTTCTGCTCACTCTGAGCTTTTCTTGTTCCTCTCTTTTTAATTCTTCAAGTTGCAGAGTTAGGTGGTTTGTTACCAATTTTTTTTGTTTTTTGAGGTAGGTCTATAGAGCTATGAACTTCCCACTTAGGACTGCTTTCACTATGTCCCATAGATTTTGGATTGTTGTGTTTTCATTGTCATTTGTTTCCAGGATTTTTAAATTTCTTCTTTGATCTCTTTGGTAACCCAATCATTATTTAATAGCATTCTATTCAGCCTGCAAGCATTTGATTTTTTAATTATTTTTATTGTAGTTGACTTCTAATATTATACCATTGTGATCTGAGAGGATGCTTGATATATTTTTTTAATAATTAAATCTTTATTGTTCAGATTATTACATTTGTTCCTCTTTTTTCCCCCCATAACTCCCCTCCTCCCAGTTCCCACCCCACCATCCGCCCTCACTCCCTACCCACTGTCCTCATCCATAGGTGCATGATTTTTGTCCAGTCTCTTCCCGCATTTCCCACACCCCTTTCCCCCCCCAAGCATAGTCAGTCCATTCCCCTTCCACGTCCCCGACTCCATTACAATCACCAGTTCATTCTGTTCATCAGATTATTTATTCACTTGATTCATAGATTCACTTGTTGATAGATGTGTATTTGTTGTTCATAATTTGTATCTTTACCTTTTTCTTCTTCTTCCTCTTCTTAAAGGATACCTTTCAGCATTTCATATAATACTGGTTTGGTGGTGATGAACTCTTTTAGCTTTGCCTTATCTGTGAAGCTCTTTATCTGACCTTCAATTCTGAATGATAGCTTTGCTGGATAAAGTACTCTTGGTTGTAGGTTCTTGGTATTCATCACTTTGAATATTTCTTGCCACTCCCTTCTGGCCTACAAAGTTTCTGTTGAGAAATCAGCTGACATTCGTATGGGTATTCCCTTGTAGGTAACTGATTTTCTTTCTCTTGCTGCTTTTAAGATTCTCTCTTTGTCTTTTGCTCTTGGCATTTTAATTATGATGTGTCTTGGTGTGGTCCTCTTTGGATTCCTTTTGTTTGGGGTTCTCTGCGCTTCCTGGACTTGTAAATCTATTTCTTTCACCAAGTAGGGGAAGTTTTCTGTCATTATTTCTTCAAATAGGTTTTCAATATCTTGCTCTCTCTCATCTTCTGGCACCCCTATTATTCTGATGTTGGTACGCTTGTAGCTGTCCCAGAGGCTCCTTACACTATCTTCACACTTTCGGATTCTTTTTTCATTTTGCTTTTCTGGTTGGGTGTTTTTTGCTTCCTCGCATTTCAAATCTTTGACTTGATTCTTGCGATATTCTGGTCTGCTGTTGGGAGTCTGTATAATATTCTTTATTTCAGTCAGTGTATGCTTACTTTCTAGTTTGTCCTTTATCACACCATCGAGGGTCTCATTAGATTTCCTGTACATCTCATCAAGTTTATCGACAGCCTCTAGAAGCCTTTTGAGAGACCTCAAAAGTGTGGTTTTGAATTCTATATCCAGTAGCCTGCTTTCCTCCGGTTCTGTCCTTTGTGGCCTGTTTCTTTGTCTCGGCATTTTTTTTATGCTTCGCTGTGTTGATAGAGTGGCTTTCCGTCTTGATATTATTTTAATCTTGAATTTGGAGAGACTTTGCCTGTATCCCAATATGTAATCTATCTTTGAAAATGTCCCATGTGCTCTTGAGAAGAATATATATTCTGTAGCTTTGGGGTGGAATGTTCTGAAGATGTCAATTAAGTCCATCTGATCTAGTGAGTCATTTAGGATTGCTATTTCTTTGCTGCTTTTTTGTCTAGAGGATTTATCCAATGATGTTAATTGGGTATTGAAGTCTCTGACTATGATTTTATTGCTGTCAATCTCTCCCCTGATATCTTCCAGAACTTTTTTTTATGTATTTGGGTGCTCCTATATTGGGTGCATATAAGTTTACCAGAGTTATATCCTCTTGTATCAATCCCTTTAGAATTATGAAGTTGCCTTCCTTGTCTCTTGTTATGGCCTTCACTGTGAGGTCTATTTTGTCAGATATATGTATTGCTACCCATGCTTTTTTTTTCTTTCATTTCCATTTGCCTGAAAGATATTTTTCCATCCCTTCACTTTCAGTTTGTGTGAGTCTCTTATTCTGAGGCAGGTCTCTTGTAGACAGCCTATATATGGGTCATGTTTTCTTATCCATTCAGTCACTTGATGTCTTTTGACTGGAGCATTTAGTCCATTTATGTTTAATGTTATTGATAGTTACTTGTCTGTAGCCATTCTATTCTTTATGTCTGTGTTCCTTCCTCCTTTTTTTATTTCTTCTTTTTACAACATTCTCTTTAGCATTTCTTGCATTGCTGGCTTGGTATTGATAAACTCCTTTAGCCTTTTTTTTGTCTGTGAAGCTCCTGATTTCCCCTTTAATTTTTATTGATAGCCTTGCTGGATAGAGTAGTCTTGAATTCAGTCCCTTGCTTTGCATCACTTTGTATACTTCATTCCCTTCCCTTCTGGACTGATGTGTTTCTGTTGAGAAATCATTTGATAATCTGATGGGAATCCTTTGTAAGTAACTCCCTGCCTCTCTCTTGCAGCCTTTATGATTCTCTCTTTGTCATTAATGTTTGCCATTGTAATCACAACATGCCTTGGTGTGGGTCTTCTGGGGTTAATCTTGTTTGGGATTCTCTGTATTTGTGTGACTTTTTTCTTCCCCATATCAGGGAAATTTTCTTTCATTATTTCTTCAAATAGGTTCTCTAATCCTTGCTGCTCTTCTTGTCCTTCTGGCACCCCTATTATACATATGTTACTTTGTTTTATGTTGTCCCAAAGCTCCCTTTGGCTCTCCTCCTGCTTTTTAATTTTTTCTTCAGTTGCATTTCAGTTTGGGCTTGTTTCTTTACCTTATCTTTTAACTCACTAATTTGGTCCTCTTCTTCTCCTAGTTTACTGTTAAAACCTTCTGTCACATTTTTTATTGTAGCTATATCACTTTTTATTTCTTCCTGATTTTTGCATAGGTTGTTGATTTTATAGTCCAGCTGGTTTATGAACTGTATGACCATTACACTGAATTCTTTTTTCTGACATATTGCACACCACTGTTTCATTTAGTTCCTTTCTTGGTGATTCTCTTTTTCTTTCCTTCGGGGATTGTTTCATTGTCTCCTCATTGTAGCTATCACTGAAAGGTTCAAGCACTGAGTTGCGGAAGCCTGTGCCATGTGAGGTCAGAGTGTTGCACCACCCGAGCCTCACTGAAGAACTCATGCACTGAGATGTGTGGCTGCTGTGGGCCAGCAGGAGCCACGTGCACCAAGAATCAGAGTCCCTGCATGCCTGTGCTAAGAATCAGAGTCACGGGTGCTCAGTGCATCCTCATGTGCTTGCCAGGAATCAGAGTCCCCACATGTGCGCACTGAGAATCAGAGTCACTGGCACTTGGTGTGGCCTCACGTGCATGCCTAGGATCAGGGTCCCTGCATGCACATGGCGCGAATCAGAGCCTCCACACACACACTGGGCATCAGAGTCCCCAGGTATGCGTGCCAAGAATCAGAGTCACTGGCACTTGGTGCGGCCTTGTGCGCGCACTGATAGTCAGGGTACCCATGTGCGCGCGCTGAGAATCGGAGTCACTGGAGCCCGGTGTGGCCTCACGCACTTGCTGAGAATCAGAGTCCCCGCATGTGTGCATCGAGAATCAAAGTCACTGGTACTCACTGCAGACTCATGCACACTGAGAATCAATCCATACATGCCCGCGCCAAGAATCAGAGTTCCTGGCACAGCTGCCCTGTGTCATCGGGAGGCTTACTTCCACACCATGGGTCACACGGGCCCTTTGCAGATGCGGTGGGCTGGCTGGTAAGGGTATGCACTCTGTGTCCCACAGGAATTTGCAGCTGGGATGTCTGGAGTCTCGTCTGTGGGTTTGCAGCTGTGATAGCAGGTTTTTGTCCAGAGAGGCTGTAGGGTCCTGGTTTGCATCTGAGGCCAGTCTGAATGGTGGTGAGGCTGGGGTCCTAGTCACAGCATTTCTGCCCTTCAAGATGGCATGGTTTCTGTGCCAACGCCAGCCACCTGGGAGTGTTTAGAGCAGCAGCGCGTTCTCGCGGTCTAAGAATGCCCAGTCCACCAGCCCCTGAAAGTCCTGCAGGACCTAATTGTCCCTAGCTAACACACACACACACACACACACACACCACACATACACACACTCCCCTTTCACTCCCTCACTTTCTCACACTCTCTTCCTCACTGCCGTCCTGCCAGTCACCATCTTCCTCCCTCTCGACACTATTTTTTTTTAAGTGTTCAGGCTAATTGTCTTGTACAAATCCTACCTTCTAGACTGATCTTTTCATGTTGCTATTTATTTTTGTTCCTGGTAGCTCTTGTGTTTTCCTGTAACTCAGAGTAAAGTCTAAATATATTATGAAATTCAGATTAAATGATTTTGGTAAGAATATTGCATAGGTAGGGCTGAGGACTTGCTATTTCATCATATGAAGAGGCATGTAACATTAGATTATATTAATATTTGTGATGTAAGTTTGATTTTGGCTAATTTTGTGGCCACAAGATCCCTCCACTTCATATAGTTTTCTTTTTGAAACTGGTTAATAATGGGGGGTGGGGTGGGAAACTTTGAGCTTCTGTGAAGAATCTGTCATGAGCAATATTTTGTCCAATGGTTTAAGAATTCATGATGATCCCTGTGTGAATAAGTTATATTATTGGGGGTTTCAAATTGATGATTATTAAAATTTTATAATCTGTATTTATTAGCTGGCATTATGTAAAAGAAGAGTTCTCTCTCTCTCTGCACCTCCATTTCTCTCTCTCACTCTTTCATTCCTTCACTCTCCCTTCCCCACTTTATATATTACTATAAATTTCAGATTTTTACAATTAAATTTGCTATAAACAATAAGCGTTGTTTCCAATGCTCAGATTATTATTAAATTTCCCATAAAATCCTCTTCACTTGGTTCCTGTATCCTTTTAATGTCTCTGCATACTGCTTTGCTTTCTGGCACCACTTGTCTCAGGCTCATCTCCTATTTTCTCTGGCCCACATCTGAAATCAGCCATTTTTCCAGGGATCTCTGGTTTCTTTTAATGGAGAACAACAATTAGAAGCCAAAATCTGGGTGCTGTGTGTTCTAATTGCTTAGCCATTTCATTGAATAAAGTTGAGAGATATATTTTTCAAATTATCATGAGTTCTTAATGATATGTCCTATACAAATGCTATGGAATAAAGCTTTTCCTTACCTTCTTTTATTTTATATTTTCATCTATTTTTCTATTATAGAGAAACTCTTGTTTTCTATGAATACTAGAATACTTATTTATTTACTCTATCCAGAAAAAATATAGACTTGTTTTAGAATTGTAATTCTGTATTGGTCAGGGTTCTACAGAAAAGCAGAACCAATAGGATGTGTGTGTGTGTGTGTGTGTGTGTGTGTGCATGTATAAAGATATATATATATATATATATATATATATATATATAGAGAGAGAGAGAGAGAGAACAAGAGAGAGATTATAAGGAAGTACTCATGTAATTATGGAAGCTTCAAGAGCTTCAGGGTGAGTTTGGAGACCCAGGAAAGTCAATGCTTCAGTTTTAGTTCACAAGCAGAGAAAAAAGCCAATGTTCCAACTTATAGGCAGTCAGGCAAGAGCCAGGCTAGTTGTTCTATTCAGGCTCTCAACAGGTGAAGCCCACCCAAATTAGTGAGGGCAGTCTGGCAAGTCACATGGTAATGTCATCTGAAACAACCTCAAAGACACACCTAGTCAAAGTGACACATAAAATTAACCATTACAAATATCAATATTACTACTATCAACAAACCTAGTAACTAAAATTTCAGCATTTTTACAATTCTTTTTGGCTTTAGAATATATTCTATTACAGAGAAAAAAAGTGACTTGAATTAATCAGAATTAAAAGTTCCCTAAAATCAAAATTACTTGAAATAATTATTTTTCAAGTATAGTTTTAAAAAATCATTTTAATGTATATTTAAATTTATTTGCTTCTGTTTTTTTTCAATTTTAATATTTAAAAAAAATACATTTTGTCTTTTTATGATATAAAACATCTAAATGGTTTAAAAAAACATTAAAAAATACACACCAAGAAGTAAATATACTATTTATGATTTACTGGAAGCCTTTGCTAATTGAATCCTTTTTATTCTTTTTTTTGTAAACTTTATTGAAAAATAACTGACACAAATAATTGACAAAAATAATATTTAAAGTGTAGGTGATGATTTGATATTCATATACATTGTACAGTGATCACCAATATTAAGATAATTAACACATTCATTGCCTCACATAATAAACATAGGTAACTTTGTGTGTGTGTGGTGAGAACACTTAAGATCTACTCTCAGCAGCTTTCACATGCTCAATACCATATTATTAACTAGTCACCATGCGGTAAACCCTTTTCCATTCTTGATCACTAAAGTTTTATCAATTCACTGTAGACAGTTTACAAAATGTAGGAAAGTACCTAAAGAGCACAAAGATGTTTTGGACACATGTTATTTAATAAATACTCATTAGTTAACTGAGTTTAGTTAGATATTCGTATGATTGCATTTAGATTTGTTTCACTATAATTTTTTAAGTTTTTAAAATCCCATATATATTTTTATTTATATGACTTAATTATTATTTCTGTTTTAGAAAACACATTTTCTTCCTAAATTCAATATTCCCTTACAAAGATGAGACCCCAGAGACTAGACTACAAGAAGTCATGAGGTGTTTCCTTTGTCTACTTAACAGAGAAGAAGCTTTAACTGTACTAGAAACACCAGCAAAGAGCTCACTTTGGCTCCACCCTGATTCACCAGAGGATGTGCTCATCTCCACATGCCAGGATGTAATCTGACAGCCAACTCCCTGGAGGAGGAAAGGACTCTTAAAAAACACACTGCATTTCAGGAACACCTCAATGTAGCTTTTAGCCTCGCCATGTGTTGTACAGTTGCAGTCAGTCATATTCCTCAAGCCCAGTTGAGATTGCACAAAGGATGCATGCATTTAAAAGAACAGAAAATGACAATAGGGCCAGCTATGGCTTTTAAAACTACACATATCAGCCCTAGCTGGTTTGGCCCAGTGGATAGAACATCGGCCTGTGGGACTGAAGGGTCCCAGGTTCAATTCTAGTCAAGGGCACATGCCCAGGTTGCAGGCTCAATCCCTAATAGGGGGTGTGCAGGAGGCAGCCAATCAATGATTCTCTCATCATTGATGTTTCTTTCAATATCCCTCTCCCTTCCTCTCTGAAATCAATAAAAATATATATTAAAAAAATAAAACTACACATATCACATTTCTACTATGCTTCACTTGTTGGAAGTGTTTTCACATGGATGATTTTAACTGTTGGCCATGGTAATTTGGAACAATAGGGCAGGAATTATTATGCCTTCTTTAAAGATAAGAAAAGTGAAGGCAGTTAACCCAGAGATGCCTAGCTAACCAGCCACGGAGTTGGGGCTCAGGGAATGACTTCCCGAGCCAGAGTCATTGATCTTTCCTTCATGTGGTAAATATGGTCAAGTATGGAGAATGGCTTCAGAGAGTGCAAACACTCTTTAAGCTAGAGTCTTAAATAAAGCCTAGTACCTCATAGTAGTACAAATACTCAGTGTACATGTCATCTATTGCTGCACAATATGTAACTCTAACACACAGTGGATCAAAACAACAAACATGTATTATCTCACATTCCTATGGGGCAGGAATGTGGTTGCAGGTTAGCTGAGCATTTGTGACTAAAAGATAAAAATATCCTATATCTCTATAAGATAAAGCAAATAAGGTTTCTCACATAACTGACATCAAAGTGTCAGCCGGACTGCAGTGATCTCAAGGCTCCACTGGAGGAGGATCTGCCTCCAAGTTTACTCACGTGGCTGCCAGCAGGCCTCAGGGACTAACTGGCTGCTGGCCAGAGGCATCAGTTTCTTACCGTGTGGCCTCTCTATAGGGCTATTCACAACATGGCAACCGGTTCAAAGGCAGAGAGAGGGGGACACAGGAGAAGGAGGGGGAAGGTGAAGACGGAGATGGGGGAAGGAAGAAGAGAGAGAACATTAGACAATAATAATAAAATCAGAGTCTTTTTGTAACCTCATATTGGATGTGACAGCCATCACCTTTGATGTAATTTTTTTGTTTGTTTGAAGCAAGTCCCTAAGTCCAGCCCACACTCAAGGGAGAGGGGTTTATACAAGGGTGTGAACATCAAGAGTGGGGCTCATCAGGAGCCATTGAAGAGGCTGCCCACCCCACTCAGTGATTTACTTGAAGATTTTGTTTTAGCCCAACCCTTGCTGTGATGTTTTTCAGAATTTCAACAATTCAATAGAATCTTTTTAAAAGAGAATCTGAAATGTTGTGGTCATTAGACAGGAAAAGACAAATACTGCATGATCTCACTTATGTGTGAAATCTAAAACAAAACAAAACAAAACAAAACAAACAACTGTTCTCATAGATACAGAGAACAGATTGGTGGTTGCCAGAGACAGGAGCTTGGGGTGGGGTGGGCCCATTGGGTGGGAAGGAATTAAAGGTACAAACTTCCACTTATAAAATAAATAAGTCCTGGGGAAGTAATGCACAGTGTGGTTATAGTTAATAATACTATATTGTACATTTGAACATTGCTAAGAGAGTAGATCTTAAAAGGAAAAAAAATTGTAACTATGCATGATGGGTGTTAACTAAATTTATTGTGGTAATGATCATATATATATATATATATACACACATATATATATATATATATATATATATAGTCATTATGTTGTACACCTAAAACTAATAGAACATTCTCTGTCAATTACATTCCAATTTTTTTTTTAAAAAGGAGATATAGAGTATTTTCTTTATCCAAAAGACAAAAAAAGCGGTCCCTGTACACACTAGGGAAGTGGAGGATGAGGTTGGCATGCAAGCCTGCTGGGAGAGAAAGGATCAAACATAGTCCAGTTTGCAAATGAATGTTTAAGACAATATGGTGGTAGAGTGACTGAGCCTAATATGCAGCCAGCATACAGAGGCAGGTGAAGGTAAATCTTAGGATGCCTTGGGACCTTTGCTGACCCTGCCTTGTGCCGGTGCTGGTAAAAGCTGGACTAGTGCACAGCTTGGTCCTTCCCGTGAGCACACAAATGCAGCAGAGGCAGCCACAGACTGTGGGTCACTTGTAGCTCCAAAAAGGTTGTTGAGGGACAGGCACAGATGGTGTTGGACATTGCTCTGAGCCAGAGTCTCTCCCAAGAGGTTCAGAACCACCAAATACAGTGGCAGCTTCAGACAACATCAGAACAGGATCCAATAAGCTTCACAAGTGGCATGTCCAAAGGGATATCTCAGCAGGCACGAAACCCAGCTGAAGCAAATTCTGCTTCATGTGGTCAGCACCTGCGCACCTGCTCACATGCCGTCGTTGGGGTTGAGCCTCACAGAAAGTCAGGCTGAGGGTAGATTCCTCACATGAATGGGCCAATAGCAATCAAGACTCAATGAAAAGATAAGGGCCCACATAAAGCACACAAGGAACATTCCTAGAGCATCCAACTCAGATAGAGCAGATTGCATCACAGGGTCCCACAGGACACCTGCTACATAAGGTCACCCCATGAAGACTGGGAGTCATAGCAGTTCTATCTAATACATAGAAACAAACACAAAGAGACAGTTAAAATGGGCAGACATAAAAACAAACACCCAATGAAAGTACAGGAAGAATCTCCAGAAAAAGAGCTACATAAAATGGAGGCAAGCAATTTATTTGATATAGAGTTCAAAGTAATGGTTATAAGGATGTTCAAAAAACTTGGTGAAAATAACAACAGCATGAGAAAATACAAAGAAACCATGAAAAAGAACCAGTCAGAAATGAAGACTACATCTGATATCAAGAATACACTGGAAGGAATTAAAATGAAGTTGGCTGAACAGAAGATTGAATCAGCAATTGGGAAGACAAAGTAGAAAAACACACACACCTAATCAGAGTAGCAAAAAGACAAAAAAAGAATTTTAAAGAATGAGTATGGTTTAAGGGAACTTTGGGACATGAAACATAACCACATCTGCATTATAGGGGTACCAGAAGGAGAAAGTGAGAAAGAAATAGAGAACATGTTTGAATAAATAATGACCAAAAACTTCCCTAACCTATTGAATGAAAAAGTTAGACAAGTTTAGGAAGCACAGAAAGTACCAATTAAGAGGAACCTGAAGGGGTCCACACAGAGACATATTATAATTAAAATGTTAAAGGATAAATACAAAGAGAGAATCATAAAAACAGCAAGAGAGAAATAGTCACCTACAAAGGAGTTCCCATAAGTCTGTCAGCTGATTGCTAAACAGAAACATTTTAGGTCAGAAGGGATTGGCATGAAGTATTCAAAGTAATGAAAAGCAAAGACCTGCAACCAAGATTACTCAAACCAGCAAGGATATCATTTACATTGAAGGAGAAATAGAGAGCTTCCCAAACCAGCATTGCAAGGAATGTTAAAGAAACTGCTTTAAGAAGAAGAAAAAAAAATATATAGAGAGGAACATAGGTACAAAGAGGAAAATGGCAATAAATAAGTAACTATCAGTAATAAACTTAAATGTAAATAGATTAAATATTCCAATCAAAAGGCATAGGATAGCTGAATGGGCAAGAAAGAATGGTCCATGCATATGCTGTCTACAAGAGACCCACCTCAGAGCAAAACATGAACACAGACTAAAAGTGGAGGGATTGGGAAAAATTTTCCATGCATATGGTAATGGAAAAAAAAAAGCTGGGGCAACAATACTCATATCTGACTAAACTTCAAAATAAGGCCATTAAAGAGACAAAGAAGGTAACTACATAATACTAAAGGGACCATCCAACAAGGTGATATAATCTTGGCATATATATGCACCCACTATAGAAGCACCTAAATATATAAAAAGAAGTCTTGGAGAACTTTAGGGGAGAAATCAACAGCCATACAATCACAATGGGGACTTTAACACCCCACTGTCATCACTGGGTAAATCTTCCAGACAAAAAATAAAAAAGGAACCAGTGACCTTAAATGAAACACTATTGGATGGATTTAATTTATGTTTATAAAACATTTCATCCAAAAGCATCAGAATATTTTACATTCTTCTTATGTACACATGGAACATTCTCAAAGATAGACCACATGTTAGGACACAAAATATGTCCTAACAGATTCAAGAAGATTGAAATTATATCAAGCATCTTCTCAGATCACAAAGGCATGAAAATAGAAATCAACCACAAATAAAAAAAACCCTCAAAACCATTCAAACACATGGTGGATAAATATCATGTTATTAAACAATGAATGGGCTACCAATGAGATCATGGGAGAAATAAAAAATCACCTAGAAACAAATAAAAATGAACACAAAACAATCCCAAACCTATGGACACAGTGAAAACAGTCCTAAGAGGGAAATTCATAGCTTTACAGGCCTATCTCAAGAAGCAAGAAAACTCTCAAATAAACAATCTAACCCTACACCTAAAAGAACTAGAAAAGGAACAACAAGAAAATCTCAGCGTAAGAGATTTAATGTATACATTTAATGTATAGATTTAATGTATACAATTTTGTTTATTACTACCTAATAAACAAAAATTATTAGAATAGAAATAAATGACATGGAGACTAAAATAAATAAAAGATCAATGAACCAAGAGCTGGTTTTTGGAAAAGATAAAGAAGACTGATGAACACTTAGCTAGGCTCAATAACAAACAAAGAGAGAAGACCCAAATATAAAATCAGAAATAAAAGAGAAGTAACAACTGACATCACAGCAATGCAAAGGATTGCTTAGCTCTCTGTAAGGAATATGGAATGTTAAATGCCTCATGTTCTCAAGAAGCTTGACTTTTAAAATAAAAAATAAATAAGACTATATATATATATATACATATATATATATGAAGAAGCTTGAGTTTTAGGGGCAAAATCAGGCAGCCAGGTGAGCGGTTAGGGGCAATCAGGCAGGCAGGCAGAGTGGTTACAGGTGATCAGGCAGGCAGGTGAGCAGTTAGGAGCCAGTGGTTCCGGATTGTGAGAGGGGTGTCTGACTGAAAGTTTAGGCCCGATCTGTGGGATCGGGCCTAAACTGGTAGTTGGACATCCCCCGAGAGGTCCCGGATTGTGAGAGGGTGCAGGCCAGGCTGAGGGATCCCCCCGCTCCTGCACGAATTTCGTGCACCGGGCCTCTAGTAATGTTATATGTCAATTATATGTTTAAAAAAAGACATGCATCCTGATTGCTTGTCCTCATTGTGTCTTTAAAAAGGGCTGAAGAATAACAGTAGAAACACTGAAGAAATTCATCCATGGCAGCTCTAAAATGCAAGGATGAAGACCTACCTGGGTGCTGTGTCACTGGCCCCCCTCCAAGTTCCCCATTGCTCAGCCCTGCCGCACTCCACAAAGGATCTGTCCTCAGCAGCCAAGAAAGTGCCCTTTGCTAGACAAGGAAGTTCCTGAGTCCCACACTCCACAAGATTGTGCTCCTGCCTTAAATCTTGGATATCCCATCACTATCCCTTACTTGTTCCCAGAATAAACTTGGGCCCTGGGCAGCTAACTTAAAGCACCTTTTGACTTCTTCTTCCAACTGATGTCTGAGTTAGGCTCTGGGATTTGAAACTATTTTTTTTTTCTAGATTGTCCTTTTGGTAATGCCCTTGCCTACCATTTGCATGTCCCTGGATTTCCCTTTGGTACATAGGTAACTTGTACCAGGCATGACAAATTTCTAGACAGATATACTTCTTTTCAGTGGATTTCAACAACACAGATTAACTATCACAATAATACCTCACACTGAAATAGCACTTAGAGGTTACAAAGCACTTATACATATACTAGAGGCCCGGTGCTCAAAATTCATGAACTCGCGGGGGTGGGGGGGGTTCCCTCAGATTGGCCGGGTGGGGGGGTTCCCTCAGATTGGCCTGCACCCTCTCGAAGTCCGGGACCCCTTGGGGGATGTTCACCTGCCCAGGGGATCAGACCTAAGCCAGAAGGCAGACATCCCTCTTGTAGTCTGGGGCTCTTGCAGTCCGGGACCCCTCGTTCCTTACTGCAGGCCTACAGCGAAGGCAGGAGAGGCTCCTGCCACCACCGTTGCACTCACCAGCCATGAACCCAGCTTCTGGTTGAGCGGTGCTCTACCTGTGTGAGTGCACTGACCATCCGGGAGCAGCTCCTGAGTTGAGAATCTGCCCCATGGTGGTCAGTGCACATCATAGCGACTAGTTGTTCCACCATTCAGTTGATTTGCATATCAGGGCTTTTTATATAGGATTTATCTTTTTAAAATTTTCTTTATTGATTAAGGTATTACATATGGGTCCTTATCCCCCATTGACCCCCCACCTCCCTGCTCATGCCCTCACCCCCCTGGTGTCTGTGTCCATTAGTTATGCTTATATGCATGCATACAAGTCCTTTGGTTGATCTCTCCACCTTACCCCCACCCTCCTATACTTTCCCTCTGAGGTTTGACAATCTGATCAATGTTTCTCTGTGTCCGGATCTGTTTTTGTTCATCAGTTTATGTTGTTCATTATATTTCACAAATGAGTGAGATCATGTGATATTTATCTTTCTTTGGCTGACCTTTTTCGCTTAGCATAATGCTCTCCAGGTCCATCCATGCTATTGCAAATGGTAGGAGTTCCTTCCTTTTTACAGCAGCATAGTATTCCATTGTGTAGATGTACCAGTTTTTTAATCCACTCATCTGCTAATGGGCACTTAGGCTGTTTCCAAATCTTAGCTATTGTAAATTGTGCTGCTATGAATATAGGGGTGCATATATACTTTCTGATTGGTGTTTCTGATTTCTTGGGATATATTCCTAGAAGTGGGATCACTGGGTAAAATGGCAGTTCCATTTTTAGTTTTTTGAGGAAACTCCATACTGTTCTCCACAGTGGCTGCACAGGTCTGCATTCCCACCAGCAGTGCACAAGGGTTCCTTTTTCTCCACATCCTTGCCAGCACTTGTCATTTGTTGATTTGTTGATGATAGCCATTCTGACAGTTGTGAGATGGTACCTTATTGACATTTTGATTTGCATCTCTTGGATGATTAGTGACTTTGAGCATGTTTTCATATGTCTCGTGGCCTTCCTTATGTCCTCTTTCGAAAAGTGTCTATTTTGGTCCATTGCCAATTTTTTGAGTGGATTGTTTATCTTCCTTTTGTTAAGTTGTATGAGTTCCTTGTAAATGTTGGAGATTAAACCCTTATTGGAGATAACATTGGCAAATATGTTCTCCCATGCAGTGGGCTTTCTTGTTTTGTTGATGGTTTCTTTTGCTGTGCAGAAGCTTTTTATATTGATGTAGTCCCATTTGTTAATTTTCTCCCTAGTGTCCATTGCCCTAGGAGCTGTATCAGTGAAGATATTGCTTCAGCAAATGTCTGAGTTTTTGCTGCCTGTAGATTCCTCCAAGGTTTTTATGGTTTCCCATCTTACATTTAAGTCCTTTATCCATTTGGACTTTATTTTTGTGTATCATGTAAGTTGGTACACATGTAAGTTAGTTTCATTTTTTTGTATGTATGTATCTGTCCAGTTTTCCCAGCGCCACTTATTGAAGAGACTGTCTTGACTCCATTGTATGTTCTTGCCTCCTTTGTCAAATATTAATTGAGCATAGTAGTTTGGGTCAATTTCTGGATTCTCTATTCTATCCCATTGGTCTATATGTCTGTTCTTGTGCCAGTACCAGGCAGTTTTGAGAACAGTATCTTTGTAATACAGCTTGATATCTGGTATTGAGATCCCACCTACTTTGTTCTTCTTTCTCAGGATTGCTGCAGTTATTCGGGGTCTTTTTTTTATTCCAGATGAATTTTTGGAGAGTTTGTGCTAGGTCTGTGAAATATGCCATTGGTATTTTAATGGGGATTGCATTAAATCTATAAATTGATTTGGATAATATGGACATTTTAATGATGTTGATTCTACCAATCCAAGAGCACAGTATGGTCTTCCATCTCTTTATGTCTTCCTCTATCTCTTTTTTCAGTGTCCTATAGTTATCCACGTACAGGTCTTAGTTAAATTTATTCTTAGGTATCTTAATTTTTTTTCTTTTGGTGTAATGGTAAATGTGATTATTTTTCTAATCTCTGTTTCTGTAAGTTCACTATAAGTGTATAAAAATGCCATAGATTTTTTGGCATTAATTTTGTATCCTGCTTCATTATAGAATTCATTTCTTTAGACTAATAATTTTTTGATGGAGTCTTTAGGGTTTTTTATGTACAGTATCATGGCATCTGTGAATAATGACATTTTTATGTCTTCTTTTCCAATTTGTATACCTTTTATTTCTTTTTCTTGTCTAATTGCTATGGCTAGTACTTCCAGTACTATGTCAAACAGGAGTGATGAAAGTGGGCATCCCTGTCTTGTCCCTGTTCTTAGGGGAGATCAGTTTAGTTTTTGCCCATTGAGTATGATGTTGGCTGTAGGTTTGTCATATAAGGCTTGTATTATGTTGAGGTATGATCCCTCTATTTCCACTTTTCTGAGGGTTTTTGTCCAGAAAGCATGGTGGATTTTGTAATATGCTTTTTCTGCATCAATTGATATGACTATGTGATTTTTATCTCTCATTTTTTATGTGATGTATCACGTTTATTGATTTGCGCTATTGTACCATCCTTGCATTCCGGGAATAAATCCTACTTGGTTATGGTGTATTATCTTTCTGATGTACTGCTGGATCCGATTTGCTAGAATTTTGTTGAGAATTTTGGCATCTATGTTTATGAGGGATATTGGCCTGTAATTCTCTTTTTTGTGTTGTCTTTATCTGGTTTTTCTATTTATCTTTACAACTACTTTATAAGATCAGTGATATTACCAACCTTTCAAAATGAGGAACCTACCCAGAAGTCTTTGGCTCTTTTATACACCAATAGTGAGCTCACAGAAAGATAAACTAAAAAAAAATCCTATTTACCATTGCAACAAAAAAATTAAGATACCTAGAAATAAATTTCACAAAGGAGGTAAAGGACCTGTACTCAGAAAATTACAGGACACTGAAAAAAAAGAGATAGAGGAAGACATAAACAAATGCAAGAATATACCATGTTCTTGGATTGGTAGAATCAACGTCACTAAAATATCCATACTACCCAAAGCAATCTATATATTCAATGAAATCCCCATTAAAATACCAACAGCATACTTCAAGGACCTAGAACAGTGATGGCAAACCTTTTGAGCTCGGCGTGTCAGCATTTTGAAAAACCCTAATTTAACCCTGGTGCCGTGTCACATATAGAAATTTTTTTGATCTTTGCAACCATAGTAAAACAAAGACTTATATTTTTGATATTTATTTTATATATTTAAATGCCATTTAACAAAGAAAAATCAACCAAAAAAATAAGTTCGCGTGTCACCTCTGACACGCATGTCATAGGTTCGCCATCACTGATCTAGAACAAACTCTCCAAAATATTTATCTGGAATAAAAAAAAAGACCCCAAATAGGTGCAGCAATCCTGAGAAAGAAGAACAAAGTTAGAGGGATCACAATACCAGATATCAATCTATACTACAAAGCCACTGTACTGCACAAGAACAGACTTATAGACCAATGGAACAGAACAGAGAACCCAGAAATCAACACAAGCCATTATGTTCAATTAATATTTGACAAAGGAGGCAAGAGCATACAATGAAGTCAAGATAGTCTCTTCAATAAATGGTGTTGGGAAAATTGGACAGATACGTGTAAAAAAATGAAACTAGACCACCATCTTACACCATAAACAAAAATAAACTCAAAGGAGATCCAAGATGGCTGCCCATGGGACAGCAGGCTGCAAGATAGTGTGTGAGTGAGAGAACGAAAGGAGAGTGTGTGGACGTGTGGGGAGTGTCTGTATTTGTGAGTGAGGGACAGCTATATTCCAAGGAACTGTTGGGGACTGGCGGACCAGACTCCCCTGGCCAGGCAGCCTCTACTGCTGCTGAAATCTCTCCCGGAGCGGCCGGCTCTGCCACAGAGACCGCACCATCTTGAATGGGAGACCAGCTGTGATCGGGAGACTGGCTGTGACCAGAAGCCCAGCCTTACCTTCAGCAGGGGCGACCTCGGATACCTCCCTGGACCTTACAACCACAACACCCAGTGACCAGCTGCCTCAGCTGTGAACCCACGAACACCAGGATTCCAACCTCCCCAACCACAAGCTGTCCAGGGGGAGACAAAGCGGCGCCAAATACGTGGACGGGCCCTGCACATTCTCACAGAGCAGATAGAAGGACAGCTGAATTGAACAACACCCACCCGGAACTGGCGAATTAAACACAGCTGGTGAGACAGTCAGAGGACATAAAGTTCAGATATCACTTAGAGCAGTGGTTTTCAACCTTGGCTGCACATTAGAATCACTTGGGAATCTTTTTAAAATCCTGATTTCTGGGCCTCATCCTCTGGAAATTCTGTTTCTTTGTTATGGGGTGAGCCCACAACATTAGTAACAAAGAAACAGAATTTCTGGAGGGTGAGGCCCAGAAATCAGGATTTTAAAAAGATTCCCAGGTGATTCTAATGTGCAGCCAAGGTTGAGAACCACTGACCTAGAGAAAGGTGAGATTTGGGATCCAGGCTTAAGGGAGAAATGCATGCAGTGGGAACTAGAGTCTCAGAGGAAGACTGCACCCCACAAAATCTGCAGCTGTTGGGGTCAGTGTAGCCCTCAAATGTGGAAGGGGGTCCACAGGGATGCTGGCAGAAGGGGACTCTAGATATTAATCCACAGCTGGACTGGGCCCAGAAAAGCAGCCTGAAGTTCTGTACCGGCTGCGCGGAGCCAGGGGAAAAAGACACCAAGTCTGCGTGCCTCCTCTGGCTTTTTTTTTTTTATTATTATTAAATCATTACTTTTGCTTGCTAAGTCCGGTATGTAGGATCTTCCAATTAAAAACTCTCACCAAGACTGCAGGGAAAGTTGGTTGTGGAAACTGGGATCAGAGTGGGGAGAGATGAACAGAAAACACGCTCTGGGGCAGTCCATTCCTCTAACCCAGTATTAAGTGCGGCAGGAAAAGCAAAATCTAAATACAGGGTAGAGAGGCCTTTAATCCCAAGATATTAAGACGGAAACACTGCCACCCAGGGTTGTATCCGAAGTTGACTCTTGTGTGTAAATACAACTAAAGGCAGGCTGAGAACCAAAGACAATGGAGAGATCCCGCCTGCTTGAAAACAGAGTTGTGGCTTATGACACAGAGGAGCAGTGGATTGTAGGGAACTTCAATACTGTCCTGACTACCCGAAAGGAAACAGGCGTGCCAAGCAGAAACAGAGGAAGTAAACAACCTTCACTACTTCACATTTCTATTTTTTATCTTTTACTTAAGAAACTAATTTTTTTCTCTCACTTGGTTTTACCTTGCTTACTATTATATTTTTAATTTTAACTATTATTATTACTACTATTATTTTACCCTTTTTTAAAGTTTTATTTTATTTTTTCTTTATTTTATTTTATTTTATTTTATTTTGGGATTAGTGTTCTACATTCTATTTTTATTTTCCCTTTAGCATTATTTTACTCTATCTCAATTTTTCCTTTATGCCAATACTCCCTTCCTCACTTTTCCCTCTTTTTATACTGTTTCTCTTACCCTGTTCCTGCTTTCGTTTTGCTCTATCCTTTCTTTTTACTCCCGGTTAAAAATTGATCTTACTCATATATCTAATTTCCTCTCCCTTACTCCAAGCCCATACACACTTCTTTCTTCACTCTCCAATTTTTTTTTTGGCCTTTTTTCCCTTTCTGTCTTTATACTGTTGTTTGTTTGATTGTTGGTCAGTTTTTTTTTTTTGTTTGTTTGTGGGTTTTTTGTTGTTTTTTTTTTGTGTGTTTTTTCTTCTGTTTTTCCTCTCCTCACTTGTTTTCTTATTCTAATAGCTTAACTAATTCCAATCACCAACTCAGACCTATCTACTCTCTATTCTCCTTTTCAAATAGTAAACAAATACATAGATAGATAGATTAAAGAAGGGGGAAAATTATATATATATATATATATATATATATATATATATATATATATATAAATTTTCTTTTATATATATATTTTACTATATATTTTTCCTTTTTTGTATTTTGGTTTTTTTACTTTTCTTCTTACACACTCATTCTCTTTCTCCCTCCTCTATACTGAACTGTAGCTATTTCCCCATCCATTCAATTCCTTCACCTTACCTTCTGGAAATAAGCTCTGCCTCCTCAGATTCATCTGGGTGTTTGTTGTATGGATGTCTGTTGTTTGCATTTTTCTGATTGGTTGTTGTTTTATTGGAGTTTTCTCCTCACATACATATATTTTCCCCCTTTTTTTCTTCTCTTTCTTTTCTCTCTTACATTTTTTCCTTTTCTCAATATCCTTTTTGCACTCTTTTTTATTCCCTAATTCTCTCTTCTCTGGTGGTCACCTTTATTTGGGGGTATTAGTATCATGAGTACATTTGTGTTTGGTGCCCTGTGCATTGTGTCTTGTTATGTTGTATTTTGTGCCTTTAAGTCAACACAGGAGAGAGAGAGCTACGTAACCAGACACCCTGATAGGAGTGATCATGGGGAGACAAAGAAACAGCCCGCATATGAAAGAAAAGGAGGAATTATCAGAAAAGGAAATAAACAAAATAGAGGCAAACAACATGACAGAGAAAGAATTCAGAGCAATGGTCATAAGGTCGCTGAAAAGGATGGAAAACAAATTCAACAATATGTGTAAGAACCAAGAGGAAATGAAAAAAGAGCCAAGAGGAAATAAAAAATGACATCGCTGCAATAAAGAACTCAATAGAAAGCATCCACAGTAGACTAGAAGAAGCAGAGGCCCACATCAGTGAGCTAGAAGACAAGGTAGGAAAAAATACCCAAGCAGGGCAGCATCTAGAAAAAAAAAAAAACTTAAAAAGCAGGAAGAGAGCCTAAGGGAACTTTGGGACAACACGAAACGAAACAACATCTGCATAATAGGGGTGCCAGAAGGAGAGGAAACTGAGCAAGGAATAGAAAACCTATTTTAAGAAATAATGACAGAAAACTTTCCTGATATCGGGAAGAAAAAATGCACACAAATCCAAGAAGCTCACAGAGTCCCAAACAAGATAAACCCCAAAAGCCTGACACCAAGACATATTATAATTAAACTGGCAAACACCAATGACAAAGTAAGAATCTTAAAGGCTGCCACAAAGAGACAGAAAGCTATCTACAAAGGATCTTCCCTGATTTCAACTACTGACTGATTTCTCAACTGAAACACATCAGGCCAGAAGGGAATGGGATGAAATATACAAAATCATGCAAAGGAAGGGTCTGAATCCAAGAATACTGTACCCAGTAAGACTATCAATCAAAACTGAGGGAGAAATCAGGAGCTTCACAGACAAAAAAGGACTAAGGGAATTTATTACTGCCAAACCAGCAATGCAAGAAATGCTAAAGGGTCTGCTGTAAAAAGAAGAAATAGGAAGGGAAGAAAGAACACAGGCATAAAGAATAAAAATGGTGACAAACAATTACCTATCAATAATAACTTGAAATGTAAATGGATTAGATGCCCCAATCAAAAGACGTAGGATAGCTGAGTGGATAAGAAAACATGAGCCATATATCTGCTGTCTACAGGAAACCCACCTCAGAACAAAGGACTTACACAGACTGATGGTGAAGGGATGGAAAAAGGTTTTTCAGTCGAGTGGAAATGAAAAGAAAGCTGGGGTAGCAATACTTATATCTGACAAATTAGACCTCAAAGTGAAGGCCATAACAAGAGATAAGGAAGGCCACTTCATAATACTAAAGGGAGCAATTCAACAAGAAGAAATAACTCTGGTAAACCTATATGTACCCAAACAGGAGAACCTAAACACATAAAAAAACTTCTGGAGGATATCGAGGGAGAGATTGACAGCAATACAGTCATAGTAGGGGACTTTAATACCCCACTACCACCACTGGACAAATCCTCTAAACAAAAAATTAGCAAGGAAACATCAATCCTAAATGACGCACTAGATCAGATGGAATTAATTGACATCTTCAGAACATTTCACCCCAAAGCGACAGAATATACATTCCTCTCAAGTGCACATTGGTCATTTTCAAAGATAGACCACATATTGGGACACTGGCAAAGTCTCTGCAAATTCAAGAAGATAGAAATCATATCAAGCATCTTTTCAGATCACAATGGCATAAAACTGGAAATCAAGTACAATAAAAACAATAAAAAAATCAAACACCTGGATGCTAACTAGCATGCTATTAAACAATGACTGGGTTACCAAAGAGATCAAAGAAGAAATAAAAAGCATCATGGCAACAAATGACAATGAAAACACAATAATCCAAAATCTATGGGACACAATGAAAGCAGTCCTGAGAGGGAAGTTCATAGCTGTACAGGCCTACCTCAAAAAACAAGAAACAATGGTAATAAATTATCTAACCATACAACTCATAGAGTTAGAAAGAGAGCAACAAGAAAAGCCCAAGTAAGCAGAAGGAAGGACATAATAAAGATCAGAGCAGAGATAAATGACATAGAGACAAAAAAACAAACAAACAACAACAACAACAAAAATGATACAAAAGATCAACAAAACCAAGAGCTGGTTCTTTGAAAAGATAAACAAGATTGATGAACCTCTAGCCAGGCTCACCAAGAAACAAACAGAGAGGACCCAAATAAACAAAATCAAAAATGAAAGAGGTGAAGTAACAACCTATCCCACAGAAATACAAACAATTATGAAAAAATACTGTGAACAACTCTATTCCAACAAAATAAAAAACCTAGATGAAATGAACATATTCTTAGAAAAATACAAGCTCCCAAAACTCAATCAAGAAGAATCAAAAAATTTGAATAGGCTGATAGCTACTAAAGAAATTGAAGTAGTGATAAAAAATCCTCCAGTAAACTAAAGCCCTGGTCTGTACGGCTTACAGGGGAGTTCTACCAAGCATTCAAAGAAGAACTAAAACCTATCCTTCAGACTATTCAAAAAAATTAAAGAGGAAGGCACACTTCCTAGCTATTTCTATGAAGCCAGCATTACCCTAATCCCAAAACCAGATAAAGACACCACAAAAAAAGAGAACTACAGGCCAATATCCTTGATGAACATAGATGCTAAAATCCTCAACAAAGTCCTAGCAAATCGGATTCAGCATTATATTAGAAAGATCATACACCACAACTAAGTGGGATTTATTCTGGGGATGCAAGGATGGTACAATATCCACAAATCAATAAATATGATACATCACATAAACAAACTGAGAAACAAAAATCACATAATCATATTAATTGATACAGAAAAAGCATTTGATAAAATCTAACACCCTTTCTTGATAAAAACTTTCAGCAAAGTGGGAATAGAGGGATCATACCTCAACATAATAAAAGCCTTATATAACAAACCTACAGCCAACATCATACTCAATGGGCAAAAACTAAACTAATTTCCCCTAAAAACAGAAAAAAGACAGGGATGCCCACTTTCACCACTCCTGTTCAATATAGTACTGGAAGTCCTAGGCATAGCGATCAGACAAGAAGAAGAAATAAAAGGCATCCAAATTGGAAAAGAAGAAATAAAACTGTCCTTATTCGCAGATGATATGATACTATACATAGAAAACCCCAAAGACTCCATCAAAAAACTACTAGACCTAATAAGTGAATTCAGCAATGTACCAGGATACAAAATTAACACCCAGAAATCTATGGCCTTTTCATGCACAAATAATGAACTCACAGAAATAGAAGCTAAAAAAAAAACAATCCCATTTACCATTACGCCAAAAAAATTAAGATACCTAGGAATAAACTTTACTAAGGACATAAAAGACCTGTACTTGGAAAACTAAAGGGCATTGAAAAAAAGAGATAGAGGAAGACATAAACAAATGGAAGAGCATACCATGTTCATGGATTGGTAGAATCAACATCATTAAAGTGTCCATACTACCCAAAGCAATCTACAGATTCAATGCATTCCCCATTAAAATACCAATGGCATATTTTAAAGATCTAGAACAAACTATCCAAAAATTCATCTGGAATAAAAAAAGACCCCGAATAACCACACAATCCTGAGAAAGAAGAGCAAAGTTGGAGGGATCACAATAACAGATATCAAGCTATAGTACCAAGACACATTTCTCAAAACTGCTTGGTACTGGCACAAGAAGAGACATATAGACCAATGGAACAGAACAGAGAACCCAGAAATCGACCCAAGTCATTATGCTCAATTAATATTTGACAAAGAAGGCAAGAGCAGACAATGGAGTCAAGACAGTCTGTTCAATAAATGGTGCTGGGAAAATTGGACAGATACATACATACAAAAAAATGGAACTAGATCACCAACTTACACCACACACAAAAACAAACTCAAAATAGCTAAAGGACTTAAATGTAAGATGGGAAACCATAAAAATCCTACAAGACTCCATAGGTAGCAAAATAGCAGACATATGTCATAGCAATATCTTTATAGACACAGTTCCTAGGGCAATGGAGACTAAGGAGAAAATAAACAAATGGAAGTACATCAAAATAAAAAGCTTCTGCACAGCAAAAAAAAAACCCATCAACAAAACAACAAGAAAGCCCACTGCATGGGAGAACATATTTGCCAATGATATTTCTGATAAGGGTTTATTCTCCAGAATTTACAGAGAACTTATACAACTTAACAAAAGGAAGATAAACAATCCACTCAAAAAATGGGCAAAGGATCTAAATAGACACTTCTCGAAAGAGGACATACAGAAAGCCAAGAGACATATGAAAACATGCTCAGTCACTAATCCTCTGAGAGATGCAAATCAAAACAACAATGAGGTACCATCTTACACCTGTCAGAATGGCTATCATCAACAAATCAACAAACGACAAGTGCTGGTGAGGAAGTGGAGAAAAAGGAACCTTCGTGCACTGCTGGTAGGGATGCAAACTGGTGCAGCCACTGTGGAGAACAGTATGGAGTTTCCTCAAAAATTCAAAAATGGAACTCCCATTTGACTCAGTGATCCACTTGTAGGAATAAATCCCAAGAAACTAGAAACACCAATCAGAAAGGATATATGCACCTCTATGTTCATAGCAGCACAATTTACAATAGCTAAGATTTGGAAACAGCCTAAGTGCCCACCAGCAGAAGAGTGGATTAAAAAAGTCTGGTACTTCTACACAATGGAATACTATGCTGCTGTAAAAAAAGAAGGAATTCTTACCATTTGCAACAGCATGGATGGAACTGGAGAGTATTATGCTAAGTGAAATAAGCTAGTTGCAGAAAGATAAATATCACATGATCTCATTTGTGGAATATAAAGAACATCATAAGCTGATTAACAGAAATAGATATAGAGACAAAGAAGCATTGAATAGACTGTCAAACTACAGCAGGAAGGCAGGTGAGGGTTGTAAGGAGTGGTAAGAGATCAAACGAAGGACTTGTATGCATGCATATAAGCATAACCAATGGACACAGACACTGGGGGTAGGGGGTGAGGTTATGTTCTGTGGGGTAGGGTAGGCCGGGGGGAGGTCAATGGGGGAAAAAGGAGACATATGTACTACTATTAGGAATACTTTAAACAATAAAAAAATGAGGAATCTGAGACAGAGGGAGGTTAAGCAACCTTTCAAAGGCTATTCAACCAATGAGTGGTGCTAGGACCCAGGTTTTCTGCCTCCAGATCCTCTGTTCTCTTGTCTCAGTTATTAACCTGCTGTCTCTCAGCTCTGAGCCCACCTTCTAAACCTGAGGCTGGAGCTCTCCAAGCTCCTTTTCTCCTACTCCCTTGCCTTCTTGTTGGGTTCAACCAATATGGGGCATACAGGGGAGATTGGCAAGTGGGAGGAGAGTGAAAGGGGCTTCTTTCAGTTCTGATCAGCATTGTTCTAGTAGCCGCAGAGAGAAGACTCCAGCTGCCCATTCATTTCTGCTGTCAGCACTGCCCATGCTGTGCCTGCTCAGAGGTGCCAGCTCAGCTAGACCCTGGGCCCCACCCTCTGCCCCCATCCCTCATTCTCCCAGAGCATTTGAGCATCTGCAGGGCCCACTCCTAGTCACACCGCTGACCTGAGACTGGGCCGTGACTCTACCCAGAGATTCAAGCTGTGGCCAGGCCTCCTTCTGAGGTACACACACCTCTCAGACAGAAACCCCACCTCCACATCTGGTGGTCAGCCAAGACACACTACTGAGAGGTCTAGCACCAGCAGTGCACAGCTTCCCCCTAAAGATCAGCTTGTCCAGAGCAAGTTACCACATCCCCAGAGGCCCGGCCAGCTGTGCAGGACCCCCACCAGCCCCAGAGGTTTGAGTGAGCTCATGCCTACATCCTGTAACAACCCCCTTCCCCTTTATCTCCCAGCCCTGGATGGTGGTTCCTTCCTGCTGTGTATAATCTCTGGTTTTCCTAACATTCATTTGTTGCTCTTTCAGCCTCCCAGTGCCTGTTTAATGGGTTCTGTGCATTGAAGCACCTACTGTGCTTTCTCCTTTCCTGACTAGAACCTGGCTGATAAGAGCATTAGGGTACCAGAGAAGGGGGTCCCAGAAAATAAACCTTTAAAGATAGGAATTTGGGGGTGATTTTCCTCTTTCTTTGGCCTTGAAAGCAATGCTGAGCTCCTTGCCAATGAAAAGTTGAATACTGGCAATTTATAATATGCAGTGGCATCATGATTAATTAACATTATCTGTGGTTGCTTACAGCAAAGTGGCTGTTGAAGGCAAGGCTTTGAGAAACCAGATGATTGCTTCTGAATGCAGTAGAGAACTTAGAAAAGAAAATAATAGGCTCAGACATTTCAACCCTCATCTCTGTTTCTTGGTAGAATAGCACACAATGTGTAGAGTATATATTTTCCCCAGAATCTAAAGGTGCTCCTAGTTGTAAGAGTTGCAAAGTGCAACTTGTCTGTCACTCTGGAGATGCCATCCTGATATACTCTTGAGTGGTGAACCCCCTAAAAACTGGAGAGGAGGTATGGGAGTGGACATCTCAAAATGAGCACAAAGTGGGAGCCTATTTCTGTTCTATGTGAATGCTCACTGAGTAGCATTTACAAGAAGCTCTAAGTAATTATATGAAACAGGCAACACATTCTGTGGATGCTGGTCAGTTTCCCCCCTCAACCACACCGGTGCTTAGTGAAAGGGCCCATGGACAAGGTGGCTATGCTGACCAATGAAAGCCCTGCATGTATTCCACAACATGGAGATTTCCGCACCAAGATTAATTTGGCTGTTGCCGCTACTGAGTGCCTGACCTGCCAGTAGCAGAAATACTAGTGTACTGAACTCAGATATGACACCTTCTTGAAAGCCACCTGCAGGCTGTGGCTGGATCACTTTTATTCTATGAAGGAGGGAGAAGCAATTTATAATACTGGGTAAGCCCTTATTCTAGATGGGGATCTGTCTTTTGCCTGCAATACTTCTGCAACATCTTCATCCATGGACTTAAGGAATATGATATTCACTATTATGGCTTCCCTTAGAGCTTTGCTTTTGGCCAAAGAACTAATTTCATAGCAAAAGAAATGCAGAAGTGGGCTTATGCCCATGTAATTCACTAGTCTTATCATGTTCCCCATCACCCAAAAGCATCTGGCTTAAAAGAGTGATTGCTTAGGGATGTGGAAAATGGGAGAACTGGGGAAGGATAGCTAAACGATATAGGAAGTTTCTTATGGAGATGGTGAGAATGTTCTGACAATGATTTGTGGTGATGGTTGTACAGCTCTGAGAGTGTACTAAAAAACCATTGAATGGTACACTTTAAATGGATACATTATGTTGTATGTGGGGAATTATATTTTAATTTATTATTACCAAAAATTACTTAACTAATAAGAGAATTTGCTTCTTCTATATCAGGAAGTACAGAATTAAGTCAGTTTAATAGTTGATTAAATCAGTGGTTGAACTTAGGTTTTCTCATCTTCCTACTCTTCCATCTTTAGTTAACTGCCTGCATGATTTTAAGACAGGTGCAGCACTTCAGTCATTCTGGAAACAGAAAAGGGAGTATTTTTATTATGTTCCTTTATTTTGGAAACAAAAGTCTTTTCCAGTAACATCCAAGCTTATTCATTTTGTCTCATGAGTAGAGCTGCTCTCTTATCAAACACTAAACCAGTCCCCAGCAAGGGGACTTATGTCACCATATTTGGCCTAGAGCAATCAGGTGTAACCCTGAGTTCTAAGTAGGAGAGTCTGACACTGGAATTTAACCAGGGCTCTGTCAGCATAGAAGAGACAATGGCTGTCAAGAAGGCAGCCCAGCATCTTCCAAAATGGATGTAGGAAAGAAAATTTTCTTGCAAGAAGAATTGGGTCAGAGTTAGCTATGAATTTACTTCTTTCTATATTAATTTATCATCTGTCAATTATTTATCTATCTATCTATGTATCTATGTATCTATCATCTATCTCATCTACCTACCTACTTATTTACCTACCTACATACATACACAGTTTAACATGCTTACACTTTTGACTACATATAACTAAGCAGTGTGGGTTTTTATACCTTTTTTTTCTTTCTTTTTAAAAAAAATATGTTTCTATTGATTTTTTTAGAGAGAGAGGAAGGGAAAGGAGGGATAGAGAGATAGAAACATCGATCGGCTGCCTCCTGCATGGCCTGCACTGGGGATCAAACCCGCAACCCGGGCATGTGCCCTGACTGAGAATCAAACTAGAGAGCTCTTGGTTCCTGGGTTGATACTCAACTACTGACCCACACCAGCTGGGTGGTTTTTTACCTTTTTCTAAAAAAATCCTCTAAGATTTGCATTTTCATCAAAATATCCCCAGTTGGGGAGGATTAGCAAAAGTAATGCTGATGTGGGGCCAGCTCAGGGGTAGTGTGGATCCGCACTGAGTTTGCCCAACTCTCTCTCCTGGTGAAGTGCTGGCTAGGCAGGAGTCAGCTGGGAGCAGAGAGCATTTGGCTGAGGTCCTCTGGGGTGAGGCACACCCTCCCTCTTGGCCCTGCCCACCTCTCTAATGTTTCCAGCCCTGATCTTGCCTTCGCCGACATTGGCAAATGTTGCACGTGAACTGCCCGGTCACATGTGGTTATGTTTAACTCTACAGAACTTTGAACCAACCTCAAGCTGCGCCAGTGGGGAGATCAAAGTCAATAAATTGTATGTATTTTATAAACGGTGAACTTCTGTGAAGAAACCAAACTCATTTAGGCCGAAGCCAAGGGGAGTGCTATGTTTTGACTGATGCATAAGACAAAGAAAGAAGGTTGTTTCCCCTGCGTGTTATTTGGTTTTTTAAAAGACTGTTTATCAAAGTCCATACTTTAAAATAAACATAGAGAACTCTCGTGTTCTTTTTGTAAACACACTGGAGTCCTTTGAAGCCATGGATAATGAGTATGATAGCAGATGACTGTTTATCCTCTCTTGGGCTCCGTGTTTAGTTAGCTGGGTCTTGAAAACCTTAAATCTCTTTCACCCTTGAGAGAGACTTTCAGAATTGACACTGTGAGAGCAGGGGGAGAGGAAAAGACCTCAGAAATCAGCAGCTATATCCTCACTTCTCTGCAAGCAAGGTCCTCTCCCAGGGGGCCACACAGTCTGGGTGACAAACTCTTCTTTTCCTGCATTTGTCCCCAAGCCTAAACCCACCGGAGTCCTCTTATCTGGCCGCCTGGTTCCCCACACGCCTCTCCTCCCAGTGGTGTGCTGGTATATGTTGAAACATAGGTTCTGGGACTGAGAGCAGCCCTGGTTTGTGGCACTTGCCAGTTTTCCTGGTGTGACTAGTCGCATTGTGGCCCATGACAAGCTACCCACATCACACATGGGACAGTGAGCTGGGGAGAGATGGGCACAGTGCTCTAGGTGGCCACTCTGACTCCCAGAACCACAGCTTCACCTCTGCCCTCTTCTGCCCATCTTTCTGTCCAGGGCCTGGGAGTCAACAGACAGCTTCATTTCAGTAAACATTTCTGAATGGCCATTCTCCCCACTATGGGGAAAGTTGCTTTTCTTAGTTAATGTTTCTTTCCTGTACTCTAGAGATACTGGTTTCCATTTTCTTTGCTCCATTAGCTTGTAGCAATCAGCTGGGCTATTCTGGTCACTTCCTTTGTACAGTTCCTTGAATTGTTTCAATGCCATTGTATGATTCATGGAGCCCAGCTTCCTTTCCCCTGTTAGGCATCTGGGAAAATCAGGCTGCCTTCATATTTTTCTTTGTAAACTGCTGTATCCTGAAGGCATCCATGCCTCGTTGGGCAGAAGGTGTGCACTGTGGACCCAGCACCCAGCTCTCCCAGGCAACAGAGATGTTTCTTGATGGATAGAAAATCATCCTAGGAGAAGGCTAGGGTGCCTGAGGGGAGGAGGTTTTCCTACTCAGTTTCAAGATTTCAGTGGGTGAGTGTGGGACCCACATCCTGTCATAAAGCTGGAGTCAGGATACTTATTCAAGATGATGAGAGCTTTGTTCAAACACATAAACACAGATTTTTACCTTGTGATTTAAAAGATGGACACTTAGGTAATGCCTTGCGAAGAGGCTGGAAACTCAGCAGATGATGCATGTAGTTGGCAGGCATTCACGGGGCCAAGGGGTCTAGACCAGGTGCAGCCAGGAAGAGCCAGGCTGCAATTCTGGGCTGGCTGGCCTCGCCTCGCAGAGCCTGACTCCTCAGCAGCTTCCCAGGACTGCGATATGGCCCAAAGAACTCCTCTGAGGAAATGGTCTTAGAAACCAAAGCGCCTTGGCTTTATTATGACTATTTGGATCAAGGACTCTCAGTTCTTCTGCAGCTAGAAGAACTGAGGCAAAAGGTGGAGGGGGGCAGAAGACCGAGGGCTTCCTCCCACCCTGCCTCCCTGTTCCTTAAGAACCTGATATTTGTTCTGCGAGGAAAGAAAGGGGTGATCCTGTGGAAGGTCTTATACCCAACTAGACGTAGAAGGAGAAAATAGGGCTCCACAAACAATTCAAGCGATGGCTTCATCTTGCCACTGCCCAATCAGCCACTCTGTTATTCCTAACACTGACAATAACAGCAGGAAGACATATCAGTTATTGCATATTAACTATGCCAACCATTGTGCAAACCACTCTGCACTTATTCTCTCATTTAACTACTACATTAACCTGGTAGGTTACCTGTTTTATTTTTCTTCCTATTTTATAGCCAGGAGACTGAGGCTTAAAGGGCGGATATGAATTTACCCAAGGTCACAACTGAGACTAAGTTACTATAGTATGTTCCTAGTACCTAAACCAGTGGTTCTCAACCTTCCTAATGCCTCGACCCTTTAATACAGTTCCTCATGTTGTGGTGACCCCCAACCATAAAATTATTTTCATAGCTACTTCATAACTGTAATTTTGCTACTGTTATGAATCGTAATGTAAATATCTGATATGCAGGATGTATTTTCATTGTTACAAATTGAACATAATTAAAGCATAGTGATTAATCACAAAAATAATATGTAATTATATATGTGTTTTCTGATGGTCTTAGGTGACCCCTGTGAAAGGGTCGTTCAACCCCCAAAGGGGTTGAGACCCACAGGTTGAGAACTGCTGACCTAGACTATAGCCTAGAACAGTGATGGCGAACCTATGACACACGTGTCAGAGGTGACACGCGAACTCATTTTTTTGGTTGATTTTTCTTTGTTAAATGGCATTTAAATATATAAAATAAATATCAAAAATATAAATCTTTTTTATACTATGTTTGAAAATATCAAAAAATTTCTATATGTGACATGGTACCAGAGTTAAGTTAGGGTTTTTCAAAATGCTGACATGCCGAGCTCAAAAGGTTCGCCATCACTGACCTAGAACATACTAGTACTAGACCATAACCCAGAGCATCCTAGTAACTAGACCATATCCTGGAACATACTGGTAACTAGACCATAACCTAGAGCATAGATGGTATCCCAGAACCTCTCCCACTCCTTCCCCAAAGACACAGTTGCTTGTAGGTTTCCTATGAGAAGCAACAAGGTGTGCTCCGTGGGCTCTGGGATGTGTCCTTATCTGTCCCCACCTCTCCCATGGTTCGCCTTCACTCTGGGTCTTGATTTCCATCTGCTGGTTCACACATACATTCCTCTGACCCACCTAATCCTTTTGAACAGATGACTCAGGTTGGCCTGGCTTTTTTTCTGTTCACTTTGGCCTTGGACTCTGAGCTCACTGTCAGGCCCTGCAGTCCACAGGCAAGGCCTGCTCTGCTCCTTGACCTGGCTTATTGCCCTCCAGGACACTGCTGGGGAGGGAGGGAGCCTGGACAGAGAGGCCACCCTCTTTGCTGCTTGCTTCTTGAGTGGAGATGGACCAGCCTCACATTCTCCTCCTATTCTTTGGTGCCTGAGTTTCTCACTGAAGTTTGACTTCTCCTCCTCATGGTGGCAGCACAAATCCAGCCAGGGCAAATCTGCTCCATTATTGTCCAAAGCTTAACTATGGTTGGCAATTCCCAACATAGAAGACCAAACAGGCACTGAGTCTTGGCTCTGTATGTGGTCTAGTTAACCACTGGGGATTTGGGGAAAATTACTTACCTTTCTGGGCTTCCATTTCCTTTTCTGCACAATGAGGGTAATAATAGAACTTACCTCATGGAGCAGTTTGGAGGATTAAATGAATTAACATATGCAAAGAACTTAGAACAATGCTTGGCACAGGGTAATTCTTATCTAAGTGTCAGCTATTCATGTTTTTCTCCATAGGTTTCTTCACTTCTGGGGTCCTAATTCATGGTCACTAAGCAATGATAGCCAGGTCACAGAAGCAAAATAAATGACCTCTGTCCTATCAGTTCCAACCACATGAGTAACCAATCAAGTTCACAGTGTGGCACTTGGCTCAGTCAGCCCCTGCTGACCCTTAATTCCTGTTGATCCAAAGTTGCCAGACAGTATCCAGTGGCCTGAACTAGTTAATGTACCTCCAAAGGTAGGAAGAAACTTTTAGCAAAGTGGTAGTATGGCGTTGTAAATTCCTAAAAATTCTCCATGTGGCTTTGACAAATCACACAATCCTTCTGCCCACATATCCAGGTGGTCTAAGGAGTGCTCAGAACTTCATATGGGATGTATGTTAAAACTTAGGAAAAATAGTCCCTGCCTACAACAGTAGGCCATAAAATAATAGTAAGTATTGAAGCAAGTAGGTAGTGATATAGATGGGTGGGTGAGCAGCGTGGAATGGGTAACTGCCTAACTAACTTGATATACCAAGTTAAGTGGGGTCTGTGACTTGTTTGAGCCCATCATTTTGTTTGCAAGATTTCTTGCCTTTGCTGGACTGGCCCAGGATCTGCATGTGGCAGAGGATTCCCAGGACCCTGGCCCTGCCCTGCCCCTGCCCCTGCCCCTGCGGAATCTGCAGAGTGGCTTAGGGAAGACCTGGGTGGGGCAGGGGACAGGCTCCTTGCAATCCCAGCATGTGCAGCCACTCTGCTCAGGTTTACTTAAGCCTACCACTCAGATGCTGTTGGTGAACTGTCCAGAGACCCAAGTAAATAAATAGCCCGCCTACCAGGAGTACAAAAGTCCCTGTCCCTCTGCAGTGGAGGGGAAGTGTGACACTCTTTCATAACCTTCAGGACCTTCTCTCAGCCTGGGAAAAATGGAGAACTTTATTATAATGTAATTGCCAGCTAACGTGTACAAGCATACCTAGACAGTATGTAGCATAGCTGACCTTGAAGTTTCTGAGGGCCATCTTCCTTGTCTGCCACATAGTCTCTTAGACAATTGTCCCTCTTACTACAGAGTTGTGTCTGGGTGCTCATTCCCTGGAAGCTGAGTGTGGCTCTCCTTACTGCATGCTGGGTGTGGTGCTGCCTGGGTGTGTGTGCTGCCTGGGTGTGTGTGCTGCCTGGGTGTGTGCACGTGAGCATGTGTGACTGAGCCTCCATTGGTGTTGCCAGGGAGCGGAGGCCGGGCTGGGGTTTGAGTGCTATGTTCTCAAGCTCACATTTGTGCCTCACTTGCTTGCTTTTGCCAACAGGTGAAAGTTACTATGTGTCTATGTTTCTGTGCAGATCCATGAGAAAAGTTATACTTCAGCACTTTGAGGACAATAGCACTATTGAGAGGTCGACCAATGGAAAGCACAGTATTTGCAAGTCGTGGGGGTGGGTG
Organism: Myotis yumanensis; assembly: GCF_028538775.1. Classification (NCBI taxonomy): domain Eukaryota; kingdom Metazoa; phylum Chordata; class Mammalia; order Chiroptera; family Vespertilionidae; genus Myotis; species Myotis yumanensis. The sequence continues at coordinate 103,303,850 of NW_027223752.1, forward strand.
GAGCTGTCACATCCAGACCCAGCTACCAAGAATGCAGATCTGAAAAACCAGTTACCTAACAACAGAGACTTTTCCCTGAAAAACTGCCATGAATGTGTGCTCCCTGGGAGTGTGCTCACCTGCCCTGACCGCAGAAAGGTCAGGACCCCCTCACTCTTAGCACAGTTGGGAGCAGAGCAATTCTCTTTCTGCATGTGATCTGCTCCCCGCTCCCCTATCATTCTAGAATGCTCTCATTCCTTCCCTTTTTTCCTTCATTTGAGCAGAGTCTGATGAACTAATTTTCCCCTTAGATGCCAATTGCTGATAAAGCTTGAAGTGTTATTCTCTCCCAGATAATGGTATTGTGAGAGGGAAGAAGGAAATAGGTCTTTAAGTGTGGAATTTCAGACATTGGTGAGCAAAAGGAAGCTAGGATTTTCACACACACACACACACACACACACACACACACACAGCATACCACACCACTTACTGGAAAGGGTGTAAATCTATACCACTTTCTGGTGGAAAGTGCAGTGCTGGCTCTTCTCATGGTAGGAGAAAAGACAGAAGACATTGTCTGGACCTCTCTGTCATTCCTTCCTCTCTGATCCTTACTAAGTGCCGAGTACACACAGGTTCATCCTGAATGCTTCCTTTCCTCACTTGTTAAACTGTAGACTTGTTGAGCCTTAAGTGATACACTGCAGCTCTTCAGCACGTGTGCTGGAGGAAGGAGGGCCACTTCCTCCCGGCAGCCCTGGCCTGAGGCCCTCACAGCCCCAGGCTGGCCAGGCCCCTGTATAGCACACTGTGGCCCTCGGGGCAGATGGCATTCCCACCTTTGCCAAACTGGCCCTTGGTTGAATGCTGATGTTCCTCTGGCAACTTAGCCCAGCTCCCCAGTGCTGTGGCCCTGCAAGCCCACATTCTTGAGACTGAGAGAAGCCAGGCTGCTGGGATCAAGTGTCAGCTTACTCAGCCTTGACTGTTGGACCACTCAGTTTGCTCTGCTAAGGCATTCTCCCCAGATTGCTGGGTGAGTAAAAGCATTTCATTTCTTCCCTCTCGCATCTGTGCAGCCCTGCCAGAATTTCTGAATTTCCCTTCATTAACAGTGATGTGCTCTCCACCCGGAAGTTCCCAAGAGCTCACTTCAGTGGATATTGATTGTTTTTGCAGGAGGGACCCCAATGGTTTTTCCGTTTCTGCTTCCATAATATGTACCAAAACCCACACTTCATTGAAAGCAGATGGCGGATGCCTCCCTGAACGTGCAAGGGGAGATGCAAGGCTGGGATGCTTCTGATTTGTCTGCCTTCTGGGCAACGGGGCACGGGTGGGGGCTGGGACACGCAGTGCTCTGCAGATGAGTGCAGGAAGCAGGGCTGAAGCAGAGAGTCTGGATGGCTGGGAGGAAGGAACACAAACAGCGGGCATCAGGGACCGTTAGGGAGGGTAGAGAAAAAGAGAAGGAAGGAAAAAGCCAGTGGAAGAGATGTATCCAGGATTCTCCAGGGCTCTCATTCCTGTGCCCTGAGTCTTGTCAGATTCTCAGGGAAGTGTGTGCATCAGGCAGTTGCCCCTGCACAGGAAATTGTTACTAAGCCTCAGCCACAGAGACCTGGGCCTGACCTTACACTCGTCTGCCTCCGTGTAATGTAATGAGAAGCGTATTCTCCACCATATCTTTCCCAAGAACTTTTAAACCCTATTTCTCTGTCTCCAAAAAAGGCAAAGAGAGGGCTGGCTGCTTCTCAGACTGCCCAACAATAAACTTCACTGCCAAAGCCCTCCCAGACTTTCTGTCATTCCCCAAACCTAGCCATGATATTGTGATTTATGATAAAAATATGTATTTGGTCTTTGTCCCATTCCTGGCAGAGACTCCTAAAAACCTTGGAATCTCTTAAGTGAGTAGAGTGATAAGGTATCTTTTGTTATGATAATGAGGTGACTTTGGGAAGGTACCTAAGGATGGGGACTGGTTGCCAGGAGAAACAACCTTGTGATTAGAAAGCTGGAATTTTTAGTTCCACCAGACCTCCCAGAAGGAGCTGGAGGTTGGATCGATCACCAATAGCCAATGATTCAATCAATCCTTCCCATGTAAAGAAGCCTTCATAAAACCCACCTGGACAGGGGTCAGGGAGCTCTCAGGTTGTTGGGACATGGAGTTTTGGGGAGAGTGTGCATGTGAGGACAGTGTGGAATTTTCACACCTCTTCCTACATACCTTGCCCTACACATCTCTTCCATCTGGCTGTTCCTGTGTTATATCCTTTTAATAAACCAGTGATCTTGGAAGTAAAGGTTTCTCTGACTTCTGTGGGTTGCTCTAGCAACTTAATTGAGCTCAAGGAAGGGGTTGTTAGAACCTCCCCTTTACAACCATTTGGACAGAAGCACAGGTGACAACCTGGACTTGTGACTGATGTTTGAAGTGTGGAGAAGGCTGTTTTGTGGGGTTGAGTCCTTAACCTGTGGAATGTGTTGCTACCTCTAGGTAGGTAGTATCAGAATTGAGTTGAACTGTAGGAAACCCAGCCAGTATCTGAGAATTGCTCAGTGATGTAAGGACTCCCCCCAACCCCACCCCATACATTTGAATTGGGTACAGCACTCTTCACCACCCACATTCTCACTCTGGGACCTCTCATTTTTTCCTGATGATCCCTTCCTCCTTTGAAGTCCTCCTTCACTTCTTGCCTGCCATCCTGATTTTATTCTTCATATAATTTGTTTTACATTCTTCCCTTTCCATGAATACCCCTTGGCCTCAGAATAGAATACTATGTCCTCCCACAGAAGCACTCACTGGGTCTGCCATGGAATACTGGCCTCTTGGGGCACACCACTGCGTGAGGACAGATTACCTTGTTCATCAACTCATTTGTTGGTAACACCTGGTCAGGATGTTACCAACCACTTAAGGTGCTGCATCTGCGGGTTAAGAGAAGTTGACTTTATTGTCATCAGCCTCCATCCCTTGGTGTCTGTGAAGGCTCTCCAAAGGGGTGGGAAAGTATAAATCCACACCTATAGCTTCTGCAGGTCAGGAGAGGCTAGTCCACCTTGAACTTGAAACTTGAAACATGTGGCAGAAGGGATAGGTCTAGTGTTAACTTTTGTTGTTGTTGGTGTTGTGTGTGTGTGTGTGGTTGTTCTCTGACTCAGAGCAGCTTTGTTTGTAGGCCCTAAAAATTTGTGACTTTTCTCTTCTAAAAGGATAATAGGGATAGAATCTACCACTAAGCATTTACTTTATGTTAGACCACACATGGGCACACACTTTGCAATATATAATTGCATAGCACATTATGAGATGGGTGTAGGAATACCTTCATTTTTTCCGGTGACTAGAGGACCAGAGAAGTCATAAAGTTGTCTGAGTCTACACCACTGGTAAGTGGTAGAACCAGGACTGACCCAGGCTGCAGGCTTGAAGGCCAGTACTCTGAGAGCCATGCCGGATGTTCTGCTGGTGAAGCCTCAGAGACCAGATAGGAGCCATGAGTGTACTCACTGTGCTTCCTGCCTCTCCTAGACTCTTAGAGCCTTCCATTGCTGGGTTGGGTGGGCCAGCAGGGCGTTTAACCAAGCCCATACTCTGGATGCGTAGTGCAAGTCAGTCTGACTCATACACTCCACTTTGGGGTTTGTCTGTCTAGGAAATCCTGTTCTCATGGTTTGCTAGGCACAGGCTCACTTGTGTGCTGCCCAGCTAGAGCCTAGTCCAGGAACTCAAGGCCTTCTTAGGAAATCACTGCTCCTTCCCTGATAAGAAAGCCATGTCTCGGACAGAGGCCCAGTCCAAGGGCTAAAAGGCCGGGACTGTGGTTAGGTCATGGACTTTCTTTGGCTGGTATCCTTGGGCACGTTTCTTACTTCTCTGGGCTTCAATTTCTCCTATAAAATGGAGGGGCTTGAATGATGCAATTGGTTAAATTCCTCACAACTCTAAACATTTAACAATTTAATTACAAAACTCCAGGACATTTTCATTCCCCCTTTTTTTCTGTTCAAGTGAATCAAGCTAGACACAACAGAGTAAAAGTACCCCCTGAGATCTGGAATATGCAATGATAGACAAAGGTCAGACTTGTTGGGGTCAATCATCTCTGTTAGTTTTTTGGTATTATAATTAATTTACAGTGAGAGGGATGCTGTATTCCAGATGATCTTGGTAACAGTTTTTATTTATAAAGATGAAGTACAGTTTTCCTCCCCCTTATGCTTGGGAAATATGTGCCAAGACACCCAGTGCATGCCTAAAATTGCAGATAGTACCAAACCCTATATATGCTATGTTTTTTCCTATACATACACACCTATGATAAAGTTTAATTCATAAATTAAGCACAGTAAGAGATTAACAACAATAACTAATTTACTAATATAAAAACCCTGGATGTAACATCACGACCGGAGGCACGACCAACCAGAAGGAAGTCAGTCCTGCAGGGCTGTCTTGGAAAAGGCTGCCCCCTCCCCCAGCTGTTTCCCAGAGTGCGAGGTTTCAGGCAGGAACCTGCCCTCGGAGCAGAGTGTGGAAGTACTGAGTCCTGGGTTGCCTTGCCAAGGGCTGTGCCCTCCCTGAGCTGTTTCCCCCAAGGCCTGAGGGAAGAACCCACCCTCGGAGCGCCAGGAGCGCCCAGCAGCAATCAGTCCTGGGTTGCTGAGGCGGAGGCCAAAGCGTAGTAGAACTCAGGGTCTGGCCCAATAGGGGGCATGGCTGGCCTTCAAACCAAACCCTGACAGTAGGGAGGAGGCAGCCCCATTCCTCACAGAATCTGCTGTTGGATAGCTTGCTGTCAGTGGCCTGCCAGCCAGGAACCCCATTCACCTGCACCCCGGACCCTGACAGGAGGGAGGAGGGAGTCCCATTCCTCACGGAATCGACAGGTGGCCAGCTTGCTGTCAGGGGCCTGCCAGCTAGGAATCCTATTCACCTGCATATCTGTATAAAGTTTTAATACATTATATTAGAGGTCGTGGTGGTACTGTTTTACCCACAGCATCTACAGGAATTGCTGCAAATTTACTTCTCGGTGGAAGCACCTTTCATTCCCAATATAAATTACCAATTCCATTAAATGAAACTTCAATTTCTAGACTCGATATAAACAGTGAAGTTGCTAAAACTATTAAAAAGGCCCAACTTCTCATTATTGATGAATGCACCATGGCATCTAGTCATGCTATAAACGCCATAGACAGATTACTAAGAGAAATTATGAGTCTGAATGTTGTATTTGGTGGGAAAGTTCTCCTTCTTGGAGGGGATTTTCAACAATGTCTCAGTATTGTACCGCATGCTATGGGATCGGCCATAGTACAAACGAGTGTAAAGTACTGCAATGTTTGGGGATGTTTCAGAAAGTTGTCTCTTACAACAAATATGAGATCAGAGGATTCTGCTTATAGTGGATGGTTAGTAAAACTTGGAGATGGCAAACTTGATAGCAGTTTTCATCTAGGAATGGATATTATTGAAATCCCCTGTGAAATGATTTGTAGTGGATCTATTATTGAAACTACCTTTGAAAATACTATATCTATAGATAATATTAAAAATATATCTAAACGTGCAATGCTTTGTCCAAAAAATGAGCATGTTCAAAAATTAAATAAAGAAATTTTGGATATATTCAATGGAGATTTTCACACATATTTGAGTGATGATTCCATTGATTCCACAAATGATGCTGAAAAGGAAAATTTTCCCATCGAATTTCTAAATAGTATTACTCCTTCGGGAATGCCGTCTCATAAATTAAAATTGAAAGTGGGTGCAATCATCATGCTATTGAGAAATCTCAATAGTAAATGGGGTCTTTGTAATGGTACCAGATTTATTATCAAAAGATTACGATCTAACATGATCAAAGCTGAAATATTAACAGGATCTGCAGAGGGAGAGGTTGTTCTGATTCCAAGAATTGATTTGTTCCCATCTGACAGTGGCCTCCCATTTAAATTGATGCGATGACGGTTTCCGTGATGCCAGCATTTGTGATGACTATTAATAAATCACAAGGACAAACTCTAGACAGAGTAGGCATATTCCTACCTGAACCCATTTTCGCACATGGTCAGTTATATGTTGCTTTCTCTTGAGTTTGAAGAGCATGTGATGTTACAGTTAAAGTTCTAAGTACTTCATCACAAGGGAAATTAGTCAAGCACTCTGAAAGTGTTTTTACTCTTAATGTGGTGTACAGGGAGATATTAGAATAATTTTAATCACTTTATCAGTCATTGTTTGCATCATTGTTGTTTTCATATCATGTTTTTGTTGTTTTCATATCATGTTTTTGTCGTTTTTATATCATGCCTCTGTTGTTGTTATATCCTTTTGTTACTGTTTATTTATTAATAAATTTATATATTATTTTCATATACATTTTGCTAATTTCCTTTCATCTTTCACACTTCTATTATAGAGAAAGGGCAAATAGCAATATTAAAATATATCTGCTAATTAATTCCCTTTAAAAAAAATATATTTTATTGATTTTTTACAGAGAGAAAGGGAGAGGGATAGAGAGTTAGAAACATTGATGAGAGAGAAACATCGATCAGCTGCCTCCTGCACACTCCCCACTGGGGATGTGCCCGCAACCAAGGTACATGCCCTTGACCAGAATTGAACCCGGGACCCTTGAGTCCGCAGGCCGATGCTCTATCCACTGAGCCAAACTGGTTAGGGCAATTAATTCCCTTTTAATGTGCACAAATTTTGTGCACCAGGCTACTAGTCTATATATATAAAAGCCTAAAGCAACCATTACGACTGGTTGACCTAATGACCGGTTGACTGGTTGCTATGATGTGTACTGACCACCAGGGGGCAGATGCTTAATGCAGGAGCTGGCCCCTGGTGGTCAGTGTGCTCCCACAGCCAACCTCCCATGGTCCCTCCCCGTGGCTGGCTGGCCCCTATTGTCCCTGATTGGGACTGGGCGAGATGGCCCTGATTGGCCCCGATTGCTGACCAGGCAGAGGGATGCCACCCATGCACGAATTCGTGCACTGGGCCTCTAGTAATGACATAAAGATATATGACACAGTCTCCTTCTCTCACCTTTTCACTTAAAGGAAGCATGATCAAGAGGCTACGTAGTGACTGTTGGGTGGGAGGTATCTGCAATGTGGAGATGTTGGGAAAGGGGATAATTCATCTCCTGGACAGAATAATGTGGGATGAAACAAAATTTCATTATGCTACTCAGAATGTCACTCATTTTAAAACTTATAAATTGTTTATTCCTGAATTTCACACTTAATATTTTTGGACTTTGGTTGAGCATGGGTAACTGAAACTGCAAACAGAAAAACCGCGGATGAGGGAGGAATACTGTACAGCAGATAATCAAGAAGTTAGAGCGAGTAACATAACAAAGCACATGTGCCATGACCCACAAAACTGAAGCCTTTGTATACTTTTCCCTTGTTTATTTCCCACTCTCCTCCCAGAGGAAACTGCTGTGTGGAATTTCACCTGTCATTCTCATCCACATCAGGCTTTACTGTGTGCATACATATACAGAATCCTGCGTGAGTGTCACATAAACAGCACCATATAGTGTATTTTATTTTGTTTCTTGTTTCCTTTCCACATTTTGTGATCTTTATTGGTGTTGAGTCATTTCTACTGCCTCATGATAGTTCATTGTATGAATCAATTTCTTTAAGTACATTTTCTCTTGGAGAACTCTTTTCTTTTTCTTTCTTTCTTTCTTTCTTTCTTTCTTTCTTTCTTTCTTTCTTTCTTTCTTTCTTTCTTTTCTTCCTTCCTTCCTTCCTTCCTTCCTTCCTTCCTTCCTTCCTTCCTTCCTCCCTCCCTTCCTTCTTTCCTTCCTTCCTTCCTTCCTTCCTTCCTTCCTTCCTTCCTTCCTTCCTCCCTTCCCTTCTTTCTTTTAAAATCATTATACATAAAGCTGTTTTGAATATTCCTGTAGGTTTCCTGAACACATGTGGAAAAGTTTTTCTAAGAGTGTCATTGCAGGCCCAAATGTTATGAGATATTTCCAAATTGCTTTCCAAGGTTTACTGATTTGCTCTCCCACCAACAGCATATGCTTTCATAAACTCGATAACATTTGGTTTGATACTGTCAGATTTTTAAAGTAAGTAACAAAGGTTTTTGAATAAGTAAAACTTTCAAGTACTTCAAATGTCAAAACTCTGATGAGGTAGAATGTGAGAATTCTTTGTCTCTAGTTCCTAGGCACCCAGTTTAGTTCACTGTTCACTGTTCATCTACGTGATCTTGGTGGACCATTTTGGGGGGACCCCCTAATGTCAACATCTTAAAATCTTTCTTCTTGGGCTGGTAAGATTCTCCATAGAGGGCCTTTTAATCTGACTGGAGAGGAAGGGTCTGGCTGCCAGAGTTCTGGGAGTTGAATGAGCCGGAGTGTCTCTGCATTAAGCATTCACTCTACATACCGTACCTGTATCTACAATTGTGACTGACATCCATCCATGACCTCTCCACAAAGATAAGGAAGAAGTGACCCAGAGGTAGAGAGTGAAGGAGGATTTAGAGATTGATTACTTCTGAATCAGCTTTCACCCAGCTTTCTGTGTCTCATCATGCCCTGTGCCCCAGCCCTGGCTCTATTAGCTTTGGGATATCTGGATTTCCCATATTTTCCTTTCAGTTCTGCTTTCATACTGGAAGTCTTTTTGGAGCTTATTGCTTTTTGTAGTTCCTTGTCAAATGCAGGCAATAAAAGCAAACTCCTGGTACCAATGTTTTGCTTTCTTACTTCTTAACTAAAACCAGAAGTTCAATTAGCCCATTTTTCTTTGTAGGCAACAATTTGTTTCAAACAACATGCTATGCATTTCAGGGTTTTTGCTAGATCAGCACCATATTTCTGGTTCTGATATCTGTATCCATCAGCTTAAGCTAAATTATGTTGCAATAATAAATGGCTTCCCAAATCCTGGTGCCTTACAACATCAGCTATTTATTTCTTGCTCATGTACATATTGGCAGTGCATTGGCTTTCACTCTATTTTTTGTTCTGCTGTACAGGCGAGGGAGGAACCCCCATCTTAGTCTTGTGGCAGAAAGAACAGAGCAAGGGCCCTTAAAACATCTGTTCAGAAATGGTATAAATTCCATTAGACAAAGAAAGTCACATGGTGATCCTTGACCTCAATGAGCAACATGTATACTCTTTCCAACAGAAGGCACCCCTAGGAGGGACCCGCTAGGGGTGAACCTATAGGGAGGAACAACAGATATTTAGAATAAATAATACAATCTGCCACAGTTATTTATTTATTTATTTATTTATTTTTACATCTTTAAACTGACTAATCCAGAAGTGAGATTTGTCTTTTTTTTTTTTTTTAATGCTATAATGCCCTAATAAGGTAAAAAGTTGTCATCTAATGTCTCTGCTCTTAAGGCCCCTATTTCTTTAGTGGGCACATGCCCTGGGTCCCCACAAGACAGCTGGCACTTTGATGAGCTCCTTTACCACTGCACATCTGGAACTGTTGGCTCGTGATCCCAAAATATGAAGGAGGTTCCCACTGCTCCCCATCCCTGCCAAGCACCAGCACTAGCTCTCAGAGCCTCACTCTTCCCCTGAGGGTCTTGTATGTAGAATCTCACTCCTGCTACTGGGCAATATCCTGGGGATGTTCTGGATGTGATTTCATTTCCATCAAAGTCTGGGTGCTTTCAGTCTTAGGGTCCCATGAGATCCCTCTTTCTCTTATTACTCATGTACATCCTCAAAAGAAGCTCCCATTACTTGAGGTGACCTGAGAGATTGTATTCTAGCAAGTAGAAAAATCAAACACAGCTCTTGTCTCCATATATACTGTATTTGAACACAAGGCAGGTACTGGATCCCCGCTGTTCTCTAGCTGCTGACCGAGCATAAATTAATGTAGTTTACATTTTTAGAACAATAATTAGCTCATGATTCATGCTGAAGAAAATGTTCCTATCTCTTCTGCTCTGTAAGGGTTTATTTTAGTTTCTTCATTGTTTATGTCAAAAGTTCCAAGATCCATTGGCTTTGCTAAATCTGCAAAAAATCCACTATCTAAACAAACAACACCTTTTTCTGGGTCTGTAGGAGACACTATTTATCTTTATCTGCAAGTGACCAGCATTCATTTATGCATTTGTTCCAGATGTTGCACCCAAAAAAAGCTAACCTGGCCAGTGGGCAACAGTGTCATCTTGGCTCCTGAAATGAGAAGGGTAGAGAACAATGGAGGCCATGGAGCTCCATGTGAGTAAGTGCTGCCTCTCTGAATATCTCTCCTACACAGATTTTCAAACTGGTCACACAAGCCTATCAGCTAGATTTAGTACAGTAACTCCTCACTTAATGTTGTCCATAGCTTCTGGGACTTTGATGAAATGATGTGTTACAAAATCAATTTTACTATAGGCTAATCGATAGAAACAATAGTTGGGTTCCTACTGTCTCATTGGCATTATCACAAAAAGACATTTAATGAGGACCTGCGGTGGTATGTCTGTATTACATTACTTTGCTAATGCCTGTGTAGGGTAAGTCATAGAACTGGGGTTAGCAGAAAAACAAGTCTTCACCTTGATTCAAGCAAGGTGGAAGGAGCCTGTGGTGATCATCAGGGTTGTTCACACGCATTCCGTCTTCTTCCAGGCACAATTGGAATCGCACTCCCCTGACAGCTTGAGCTCAGGCCACATGACTCGCTTTCGCCAATGAAATGTGAGTAAAAGTCTGCAACTGCCAGTGAGTGGTTTGCCTGAACTCCTGACACAGTGATTGCTGCATCTATTAAGGTGGTCCCTGAAGCTTGAGTCTCTGAGTGAAAGTGGGCTGAGAGGGCCAGCACTAGACACATGGTGTGAGCAAGAAATTATCTTTGTTATGTTAAACCATTGAGATTCTGCAGTTATTTACAGGTTATTTATATCTGTCCTTAAACCCAGGCAATCTTGGCTAGTGAAATAACCTGGTGACTAAAAAATATCCAAGCTTTTTCTAATTTGGACACAAAACCTAGGAGCCATGAGAGAGAAGATTTAAATATGACTACATTTTTTAAAGAATTATCATACACAAAGCAAAAGGGAAAAATATAAACTGAGGGGAAAATATTTGCAATTCCTGGGCTCAGGGCTTATTTCCCTGATGTGTCCACAGCCTTTGCCCTTGCTCTTCCTCTGCTTAAAAACTGCTCTTCCTCCAGAGGGCCTCATGGCTCCATCACTCACCTGCTCTAAGAATTTGCTCAAGTGCTGTCTTCTCAGGGAGACTTTCCTTGATCACATTATTTAAAACTAGAGACCTGGTGCACGAATTCATGCATGGGTGGGGTCCCTCAGGCTGGCCTGCAGAGATCGGGCCCCAGATCACACCCCCAGCCTCGCAGCCCCACAGCCCCACCTGGTACCCCACCTTGACCTGGTGCCATCCCCTCACCTGCTCCATCATCCCCCTGCAGGGCGATCCATCAGGGCAGCCCCCCGCCCCACCCCCCCAGCTCCCTCAGTGTCTGGGAGCCAGGCAGTGCCCCTCCCCCCCACCACCACTGCCGCTGGTCGCCATCTGTGAGGCGATCGGGCCCCTGCTCGCACCTGCCTTGGCCTGGCGCCTCCCACTCACCTGCTCCACCATCCTGCCACAGTCCCGCTCTCGTCTGGGCCCATTGGGGCCAGCAGTGCCTCCACTGCTGCCCACTGCCAGCACCGCATTGCCAATGCCTGCCATGTTCTGCGCTGCCCGCTGGTGGTCAGCGCACGTCATAGTGAGCGTTCGAACTCCTGGTCTAACAACCGCCCAAGGGGACAATTTGCATATTAAGCTTTTATTATATATATTGTAGTACTTTTACAGGCTCCAGTCTTCCCCCTGCTTTATTCTTCTGATAACACAGTTGTCTAATGTATATTTATTTACTTATGTTTGCCTGTCTCTATCCATTAGAATGTAAGCTCCATGAGGTGAGGCATGCTTTCCTTGTGTGTTTGTTTTGTTTACTGTTCTATTTCCAGGACATAGAAAAGTGTTAGGCATTCTATCAATATTTGTTGAATGGATTTATGAAGCCTGTTAAGTGAAGAAAGTATGACATATATGAATTTTATACTATTATTTATGTAAAAGGAATTTTTTTCTCCTTTTACATAATCCAGACTGTTGGAAATATTATAGAACAAACAAATGAATTTGTTAACAAGTAAATTGCAAAGAGTATAAAAAAAGAAAAGTAGGGGAAGAACTGTAGATTAAAAGAAACTTAAAAGAACCATTAACAAGTACAATGCATGGACCTTATCTTAAACCAACTTTAAAAAACTATTACATCTATGAAGCAATTGGTAATTTGAATACTGATTGAATATTTTATAATATTAAGGAATTATTGTTAATTTTAAGGTGTTGTATTGAGGTTATGTTTTAAAAGTCTTCTCTTTTTGAGATGGTTTGGCTCAGTAGATAGGGCGTCAGCCTGCAGACTGAAGGGTCCCAGGTTCGATTCTGGTCAAGGGCACTTGCCCAGGTTGTGGGCTTGATCCCCAGTAGGTGACGTGCAGGAGGCAGTGATCAATGATTCTCTCTCATCATTGATGTTTCTATCTCTCTCCCCCTCTCCCTTCCTCTCTGAAATCAATAAAAATATATTAAAAAAATAAAAGTCTTCTCTTTTAGATATATATACATGAAGTATTTATAGATGAAATGCTATGATGTGTGGGAGGAGACAGGTAGCATATGGTTGAAACAGGATTGTTCTTACGTTGATAGTACTTGAAGCAGGATAGGAACACGGAGGCTCCAATATAGAATCTGTTCACTTTTGTATATAGTCAACATTTTCCACAGCAAAAAGGTAACAAAAGAATATTATCTTATGCACATAATATGCACACACACCTTTATTGACTTGTATATGCATAATATATCTCTAAAAAGACCCTTAAAAAGCTTATTATATTGGCTGTGGGGGGAGAGGAATGGGGTGACAATGGGTAGGAGAGAGTTTGTGTTAGTACATTTATATGTAGTTTTAAAGTTTTGGACATTGGGGATATATTATCTATTTAAAAAAATAAGTAATCTTTAAATCCAGGTTTTGGTGCCAGGTAGCCTGAGATGGTACCCAAGCTCCATTAATATCAGCTGTGTGACTTCAAGCAAATGCTCTAACATCTTTAACCCTAAATTCCCTGCTATAAAATGGAAAGAATAGTATCTCCCTCTTGGAGATGAAGAATGAAAAGCAGTATAATGTCCAAGACATGGTAAATTCTGAATAAGTTTTAGCTCCTTTCATTTTTATCCAAAATAAAGTGAGAGGTTGTGGGGCACCAAGAGAGGTTATGAGAAAGTGATCACTGGCTTGGGCTAAAAGCTCGAATAGAGAGATGCTTGTTTGTTCTGGGGGCTCTGATGGGCTTGCCTTGATAAATATCAGCTGTGAGAGAGTAGACAGACTGTTATTTATCTTAGAGAAGACGACTCTGGTTGGTGCTCAGTCTGGTTTTCATGTGCCTTTATTTTAAAACTGTGGTTTGAGGCCTGCCTCAGAAATTGAAAACAGCTGAGACCCAACCTCTGCGTGGTTCTGCCATGGGCAGTTCTTACCTCTCTAGGCCACCAATTATCTTCATCTGTAAAGTGAGTGGGTGGGGTCAGAGGAGGGCCCAGGACCTCTGGCTCTAACATGCTGTGACCTGGTGCACTACTCCTTGTTACCTCCCAGACTATTCAGAAGCCTGTTTCCAATGGGCTGTGGAAGAGAGACTTTGAATTCATTCATTCATTCATTCATTCAAGTATTCATTCTACTAATATGTGCCTGACACTATTCTAGGTAGTGGACATTCAACAGTGAGCAAAACATGTAAGTTGTCTGTTCTTATGGAGCTTAAATTCTAGTAGTGGAAGATAAACAACAAATAAGTGAAGCAACCACTAATCAATAGATATCTAAAGTTCTGATGGCCACATGTCCTATCAGGAAAATAAAACATAAAGAACAATAGGATGGGCAGGGAAGTTCTCTTTGTGGTAGGGATAATTGAGTTGAGATCTCAAAGAAAAGGCATGAGTCATGCAGAGACCTGGGAGAAGTGATCTAGAAAAATGCAATTCAAATGTAAAAGAAGTGACTTTTCTGCTATCCTTCTCTGGTGTTTCTGCTTTTAAGGAAATTCACTGTATTGTATACTCTCCAATCCACTCCCACAGCCTACAGAAGGGCTACATTAGAAGATGTTTATTGCTTTAAAAATGACTCCTTTAAAGTTCCTCTATGAACTTCTCTATTGATTTTATTTACAAAAATGTAAACAATATATTTGGATGATATATCAATTTTATAAACAAATGCCTTACTTTATTCTGAAGAACATCATAATAACAATTACTCAAAATTGTAAAAGACTCTAGGGATAGTATCTAGTTCTCAAGAAAAAAAGGGAAGTCTTTGGAATTTGCTTTTTAAAAATCTTATCTTGCCTTATTTCTTTATCTATGCCCTTAGAATCTTCACCAAGAAGGAATGACAAGTCTCTGCTACTGATATCTTATCTTCTCCAGATCACTTAGCTCTGTTCCTGAGAGTTGCTTCTGAGGGAAAGAAATGTGCACAGATGGAACTGAGCTTCCACCATGTGTAAAACTTGTCTTTCTGAGTAAAGGTGGTCCATTTTCAGTCATACAGTGCTGCTTTTGTACACTTTATTGAAAGGGCGAGGGCTAGGCCCTCCACCTTGCCCCAGGGTAAGGGCTACGCCCTCCACCTTGCCCCAGGGTAAGGGCTACGCCCTCCACCTTGCCCCAGGGTAAGGGCTACGCCCTCCATCTTGCCCCAGGGTAAGTGCTCCATCTTACCTTGGCCACGTGTTTGGCAAGGAGCTTCTTCCCGGAAGTCTAAACCTCTGCTAGCCACACCCAGGAACAAGACACCGACTTGTGCCTGGCCAATCAGCAGAGCACAGTCCTTTCTCCTCCCCTTACTCCAACTCCCCCTATATAACCAGTCTCCACACAGAGTTATCTCTCTCTGCTTCCTGCTGCTGTGTCGGCAAGGTGGGGGAGCCGAGCTAGCTCGAATAAAGACTCTTATGCTTTTGCATCGGACATGGCTGGCTCCCTGATGTGGTTTCTTGGGGATCCTGAAATCTGGGCATAACATTTGGGGGCTCGTCCGGGATTCCCAAGACCATCCAGGGACCCCCAGTTCGAAGAGTCTGACTGGCCGCGGTAAGTGTCTGTGTGTTGTGTATTCTGTTCTGTGTGATATATGTTATCTCTAAGGGACTCATCCTGTATCTGGAGGAATGGCTTCTAGATGGTACTCACCATCAAAACTCGGACTGGCTAAAGGTTCGAATCTGGCCTATCTTTTAAAAAAGGTAGAAGAGAAGCATTCCTAGGCAGTTTTCTACTGCCTCTGTTCAGGGACTTGTTCTGTATCTGTTCTGTGTGAGCTCACTTCTGGAATCTGTGCCTGAGGGGTCCAGGTGGACGCGCCGTGAACGACCACAGGCGGGAGAGAGTTAGAAGACGTTCTGCTCCCCACGAGGGATGTGTATTTCCCTCATGAGAGATGTGTATTCCTCTCGCGGATTTGGAGGGATGTGTATTCCCCTCATGAGAGATGTGTATTCCTCTCGCAGATTTGGAGGGATGTGTATTCCCCTCATGAGAGATGTGTATTCCTCTCGCAGATTTGAGACGAGGCGGGTCGCTCCCGCCGGTTTGGCGTAATGCCATCGTCTGTTGCTTCCATGGAGTTGAAAGGCTGTTCTTTGGGCCCTGTTTGTCTGTGTCTGTTTCTCTGTTTTCTGTGGACTTACTGGACGGATGTTATGGGACGGACTCAGACTGCTCCTTTGGGTATTGTGATTGATCATTTCAAGGAGACTGGGGGAGGCTGTAGAGCTCCCTCAGGAGTTGGGAAGTTGTTATTGTTTAAACTCTGAGTGAATGTCTGGTGAAAGTGTGTGAGTGTGGAGGGAGGGGGCCTGCCCTCTCCCCTCCTTTGTGTGGCTCCACGACTTCGGTCAGGTGGGCATCTGAGTGAGGATCTGTGAAAACAGGTCATCCTCTCCCCAAGTAAATGCGTCTGGGATTTCTGTGCACGTGTAGAGAGAAAAGCTGGCTTAAAACTAATGCGCGCACTGTCCGATTTTGGATAGAGTTTTGAGCTAGAGTCTCTTTGCAGATGTGCAGGATGGAGCCCAAGACTGATCATTTACCCAAAGAAAAAAACGGATGCTAGCTAGATTCTAGACTGATTGAGAAATGCTGAATATTTTGACTTGCCAGCTAAAAGTTTAAGGTTTGGATTGAATTGGGAAAAATTGTGTTATTGTGGTAACAAAATGCCTTTGCTTACTGGTACAGCCACCATTTTGGGCTGCATGACTTGGCAGCTGCCATGTTGGCCGCATGGTTTGCCGCTCCCCTGGGGGGCGCCATCTTGAAACAGCAAAGGCCCCTCCCTCTGATTTAGTCGGAGTTTTATGGGGCAGAAGTAAGCTTGCCTCGCGGATTTATTTTTAAGCTAATCTCTTAAATCTAGAAAACCCTGCTTTCCTTAAACTAAGGACAATCAAAGGTTATGTCAAAGTCTTTAAAAGGGACTGATAGCAGTAATCCAATTTCTAAAAGTCAGATAGAGACTGTGGTTTCATGCTGATATTCAAGGGCATATTTTTCCTTTGCCTGGGAGGGACAGTGCAGCTGTCCCAGGGTCGGGAGGGCTCCAGCTAACTTGCAACTCAGTGTTTGGGAGACCCAGGATATGCCTAAGTTTAACATAGGTTACCCAAGGACTCTAGATAATGTGTTTACCCACAGCTGTGGCTTGGATTGCATGCTGTCTCTGCTTCTGTAAATTGATCTGTCCTTATTGCTTAAATATGTATCCTTGTTGTTAAATTTGAATGTATTGTTAATCTGAGGAATGTTAATTATTTACATGTCACCTAAAAATTAAGGCTAAAAGTTTTAACTAACTGAAAAGTATGGCTTTGGTGTGATGGGAGGAAAGAAATTTTGAATGGATGGTAGGCCAGTAAGCTGGAACTGGTCACTGGTGGTGGATTGTGAGAAGGGCTGGACACTGCCTAACTTCTCCTTCCTTGGTACCCCTGAAACATCAGAGGGTACTTTTGGCCTTGGTTTTCTTGGTTTCTGGTTTTGGATTTGTTTGTTTGTTTGTGATGAAAACCGTTTCTATCTGAATGAGACATAGGTCAAGAATCCTGTCTGGAATGTGGGAAAGGGAAGACCCCCACATCTGTTCCTGTCAGGCCCCCATCAGGGGACTTGGGCGATGTTCCTATTATCAGCTCAAGAGCCCAAGACTGTAAAAATACTTGTTCACTGAAAAGGTGTAAGTGTAAATGTTTATTTGATGTTTGTAAGCATCTCTGTTTGTTTGCTGGGAACTTTGATTTGCTATGTGATATTCTGTGCTGGGTTGGGATTTTGGAATTCTGGGGTAAATTTAAGAGGTATCTGTGGCTTTTCTAGTCTGATTGGGACATTTAAGGATGGGGCTCACAGTTCCTCAGGACAGAGATTTCATGGGCCCTTCCCCCTGCCTGTGAAAGGAAGGCAACGGGCTCTAGAATCTGTACGAGACCAGCCCAACCCCAACTTCTCCTCATCAGCACAGACCAGGAGATTGGGTCTACAGCAGAAGGCACCGCCAGGAGACCCTCGAGCCACGTTTGAATGGTCCCTACACTGTGGTGCTGACGACCCCCACCGCTCTCAAGGTAGACAGCGTCTCAACCTGGGTCCATCTGTGATCCGGGAAGACTTCGTCACCAAATGGAGCGTCGATCGAGATCAACGCAACTCGCTCAAGCTCAAGCTACGGCATGCTCGACCTGCCTGATGCTGGTAACATTGCTTGCGATCACTCCTGCTACTGGGAGCCCCCACAATACTGTGTAATAGACTGAGATGATGCCTGCATCTTCATGGACATGGCTCCAAAGAGACAAGGATAATTCATAGGAAGGTCAAGAATAGACTTTAGTAGGATTTGGCTGCCTGAAGCAGCCATGATGCCAATATTATGTTTCATTGTATTGATATGTTATATTGACCTTTGATTCTCTTGCAGGTTTGAATGTATGTTGGCTGTCCTGGAAGGGGACTGTGTGGGGTGAACCCCAAGAGTAGAGGGTGTCTGGCTGCCAAGAGGGCAGGTGCCCAACTGGGCAGGGAAGGGTGCCCATCAGGTTTTGGTCTCTGTTGAGAGACAGTTGATAGTTGGCAGCCTGTGTACTGCTTGCAGGCCTTTGTGACGATGCCCATGTCAGGGGTAGTAAGCTGGAAAAGGCCTGCTTAGAATAGAAGGTCTAAGGCATGGTTATGCATAGAAAGAAAGTTTAATGCCAACAATTAAAAGGAATTGGCAAGGAAAGTCAGAAAATCTTAGAGTAGATCAGTATGTCTTTCTTCTTATGTAATTCCTCCGAAATTTGGCAATGCTAACATCAGGACATTTCTTTGCATAGATTCAATAAGACCGGTTCCTAATAGTGGTTTTATTAACAGAAAACTTTGACTGGAGTATCATGTTTTAAAGAGCCCTGTCTCAGCTCTAAAGACTTGAAGCCAGTAAGAATGCCATGAAGAAAGCCTGGTATCCTGCTTGGAAGCCCTGAAGATGGCTGGCGCTGGAGTGTCAGGCCGATGCCCTACCATCACTGGCGGTTGGTAAGAGTAGAAGGGGAGCAGTAAAGATGCTTCTGCATCCCTGCGGAACCCCCACACACTCTGGGCCGCAACAAGTAGGAGGGCTACTGAGATGGGCCTTAAAGCCTGGAGCGTGGGCTCAGGTGGAGTTGCTACAGGTGAAGGATTCACCTAACTCAGCAGATACTGCAGGCAGGCCTGATGGCAACTGGATGGCTTGGCTTCCTGGCCCTATGGGGCACATTAAGATTCAACCATGAGATTCCAGCAAAGGTGGTCGGTTACCATTCTTGTTGTGTTTATGCAAACATCAGGCCAAATTGAATACAGTAGATAAATTAATCTTAATTTGGCTTTTTGATAGCCATGGAGGAATTTTAAGAAGAAAAATCCTATTTCAATAGAAGTTGTTAAAGCTAAAATGGTTTCTTTCCCTTCCACCAGACCATTTGTTAAGATATGCCCAGTACGGGCCTCTAGCAAGGGTGGAATAGAAATGCAGTCTGTCTCATGATTGAGCCGGAAGTTCCAAGACAAAGGGGGGAATGAAAGGGCGAGGGCTAGGCCCTCCACCTTGCCCCAGGGTAAGGGCTAGGCCCTCAACCTTGCCCCAGGGTAAGGGCTACGCCCTCCACCTTGCCCCAGGGTAAGTTCTACGCCCTCCATCTTGCCCCAGGGTAAGTGCTCCATCTTACCTTGGCCACGTGTTTGGCAAGGAGCTTCTTCCCGGAAGTCTAAACCTCTGCTAGCCACACCCAGGAACAAGACACCGACTTGTGCCTGGCCAATCGGCAGAGCACAGTCCTTTCTCCTCCCCTTACTCCAACTCCCCCTATATAACCAGTCTCCACACAGAGTTATCTCTCTCTGCTTCCTGCTGCTGTGTCGGCAAGGTGGGGGAGCCGAGCTAGCTCGAATAAAGACTCTTATGCTTTTGCATCGGACATGGCTGGCTCCCTGATGTGGTTTCTTGGGGATCCTGAAATCTGGGCATAACATTTATAATGTAGATGTGCACATATTTTCAGCTGATATTTAAGAAAAGATCTGGAGGGAAGAATCAAGATGACAGTGTAGGTAAATGCCTGTACTTGCCACCTCCCACAACCACATCAAAACTACAAATAAAATATAGAACAACCATCATTCAGAACTGCATGAAATATGGCTGAATGGAAGTTCTAAAACTAGGGAAGTAAAGACGAAAGCACATTGAAACTGGTAGGAGGTATAAAGGCACGGAACAGGCTGGTCTGACACCCATGTGTAGTTTTTTTTGTTTTTTTGTTTGTTTTTTTAACTGGGAGGGATATCTTGGCTGGGGAGGCCTTCCATGAGGAGCAAGGGGTCCCAGCCCCACACCAGACCCCTCTGCTCAGGGTTCCAGTGCTGGGAAGAGAAGCCCCCATAACTTTGTGCTATAAAAACCAGTGGGGATTGTGGCTAACAGAAGCTGCTGGAGACCCAGGTGTTCCTCTTAAAGGGCCGGCACATGGCACTTTAAGACTTGATCCCTCTGAGCTCCAGCACTGGGACAGCAGCATGAAAGAATCCAGGGATATATGGGAAGGAACTGGACTATCTGGCATTGAGTTAAGAACTCAGGGGAGGCTTTCTCCCAGACAAGAGTACACACAACAGTCATTGTTCCTATGCTGAGACCTTCTCCACCACAAGCTGACTGGCAGGGGCCATATCTGAGTCTCCATCAACCTGGCTCACACTGTTTCCTCTGCCATGCTGACTCCCTAAGACCCACCCCACCCAATTTGCAGCCCTGCCCACATTGTTTGCAGTGGCCTGGCTTCTCCTTATGAAAGGCTTCTCCTGGCTCAGACTTCAGACATTCCTAAAGTCTCTCAAACAAGCTAGCATCAGCATACCCAATACCACTCAATAAGGGGCTGAATGCCTGGCACTAGCAGCAGCCTGTCTTGCTTCACAGCTTGGCCTCGCCTGGGCACTTCCAAGCCCAACAAAAGTAGCAGCCACCTGCAGATTGCTCTGTAACTCCTGATGAGGAGGCCCCTGACTAGGCACAGGCAATGGCTGACTTTGCACTTCCAGCAGGGCCCCAGAGCCAGTGTAACCAGTAAATAGCTTCAGACCACATCAGATTTTAACTCTACACATCCAGTAGCAACAAACTCAAGAGGCAGACTCAGTGAGCACCAAAGCCCCACTGAAGCAACTCCTGCTCCATAGGTGTGTCTCCTGCACAGCAGCTCTCCCTCTGTAGTCCCAGCTGATCCTCACAGTCAGTTGTCCTGGAGGTCAATTCCTCCCAATGATTCCAATAGCAATCAAGGCTCAACTACAACAAGATAGCACACACAGCCCACACAGGGACGCACTTACTGTGCCCAGCTCAGGTGACTGGGGAACTGAGCCACTGGGCCCTACAGGACACCTACTACACGAGGCCACTTCACCAACTCCAGGAGACATAGCAGCTCCACCTAATACATAGAAACAAACACAGGGAAGCAGCCAAAATGTGGAGAAAATGAAACCTGTCACAAATGAAAGAACAGAAGAAATCTCCAGAAAAAAGAACTAAATGAAATGGAAGCAAGCAAACTACTAGATACAGAGTTCAAAACAATGGTTAGAAGGATACTCAAGGATCTTAATGAGAGCTTCAAGAGACTTAGTAAGAATTCAAGGATCTTAGTGAGAATTTCAAGGAAATTAGTGAGAACATCAAAGACATGAAAAAGCACCAGTCAGAAATTAACATAAACTAACTGAAATGAAGGATAATTTACAGGGAATCAATAGTAGAGTAGAGATTCTTTTTTTTTTATTGTTTAAAGTATTACAAAGGGTATTACATATGTGTCCTTTTTTTCCCCGCCCTTGACAATCCCCTGGCCGCCCCTACCCCCCAGTGTCTTATGTCCATTGGTTATGCTTATATGCATGCATACAAGTCCAGTAGAGTAGAGATTCTGAGAATCAAATGAGCGATTTGGAATATAAGGAAACAAAAGACACCCAGTCAGAAGAGGAAAAAAGAAAAACAAATCCAAAAATATAAAGATAGTGTAAGGAGCCTCTGGAACAACTTCAGGCATACCAAGATTCACATTATGGGGATGCCAGAAGGAGAAGAGAGAGAAAGATATTGAAAACTTATTTGAAGATATAAGTTTCCCCTATCTGGTGAAAGAAATAGACTTACAAGGCCAGGAAGTGCAGAGTCCCAAACAAGAGAAACCCAAAGAAGCCCATATCAAGACACATCATAATTAAAATGGCAAGGGTTAAAGACAAAGAAACTGCAAGAGAAAAGTAGTTAGTTATCTATAAGGGAGTGCCCATATGACTGTTAGCTAATCTCTCAATAGAAATGTTTCTCAACAGAGGGGAGTGGCAAGAAATATTCAAAGTGATGAATACCAAGGACCTACAAGCAAGATTACTCTACCAAGCAAAGCTATCATTTATAATTAAAGGTCAATAAAGAGCTTCACAGACAAAAAATATCTAAAATATCTAAAGGAGTTCACCACCACCAAACCAGTATTATATGAAATGTTGAAGGGTATTCTTTCAGAAGGAGAAGGAGAAAAGAAGAAGAAGGAGAAGAAGTAGAAGAAGAAGAAGAAGAAGAAGAAGAAGAAGAAGAAGAAGAAGAAATTAAAAAAAAACAATGAAATGGTAATAAATACATATTTATCAATAATTGAATCTAAGAATCAAAATAAACAAATAAGGAATCTAATGAACAAAATAAACTGATGAATAAAATAAAATGAGAGGCATGGAAACATGGAACAGACTGATAAATCCAGAGGGAAAGGGGGGTGGGAAGAGATTAACCAAAGATCTTATATGCATACTAGAGGCCCAATGCATGAAATTTATGCAAGAGTAGGCCTTCCTTCCCCTGGCTACCAGCACCGGCTTCCCTCTGGCACCCGGGACCTGGGCTTCCCTTGCAGCCCCGGCTTTGCCTGGAAGGGTTCAGAAGGACATCTGGCCTAATTAGCATATTATGCTTTTATTATTATAGATATGCATTACCTGGGGTAGGGTGGGAACTGGGTGGAAGGGCAATGGGGGAGGAGCTGAAGGAGAGACATCTGTAATGCTCTCAACAATAAACATAAAAAAAAATAAAGAAAAGATCTGGTGAATGTAGGTCAGTTGAATTTACCCACTGCCATTTAGCAATACAAAATCACACCCTGGTCACACATAGCACTGATCCTGCATCAGGACTCAGGAACCATGGGCAACATATGGGAGCTATGCCAATCAATTGACAAAGACTATTGTCAATTGTCAGGGCCAACTTACTCATTTGGCATAGTGAGGCCAGTGCCAAGTTCCCATGATACCTTCAGGGACCTGAAAAAAATGTCTTAATTTCTTTTAAAACCAGAAAAACAAACAAACACAAAAACAAAACAGAGAACTTTTAAGCCAAATAGGATGTTTCAATAGATAATATTAATATATTCATCTTTATGCCAGCATAGTTATAAAAAAATACATACTTTTTTTTTTCATGAAGGAAAGGCCTATGAAGGCAAAAGAGCCCTATGAAGGCTCTGGATATGTTCAGGATTAGTGATTAAACAATTCAATAATCAAGTTACACATTTGCAGAGGATATGTGTGAAGCAGAAACTTTAAGCAGGTTAATAAAAGAAGGCCACACTGGGAGAAACAATTTGACACCTCCTGAGGGTCTTGCTTTAAGAAAAAATTTTTTCTCTGATTTCTCCATCAAATTTTCACCTCCCTGTTTTGGTATCACTGATGTCATTTAAGTCATCCTCTCAGACATGTTGTCATGATGAATAAGTAAGTAAGAGAATGTATTGAAACAACAGGTCCTGCCCTAACCGGTTTGGCTCAGTGGATAGAGCATCGGCCTGCAGACTCAAGGGTCCCGGGTTCGATTCGGGTCAAGGGCATGTACCTTGGTTGCGGGCACATCCCCAGTGGTAGGGTGTGCAGGAGGCAGCTGATCGATGTTTCTCTCTCATCGATGTTTCTAACTCTCTATCCCTCTCCCTTCCTCTCTGTAAAAAATCAATAAAATATATTTTTTAAAAAAAGAAAGAAGCAACAGGTCCATTCCATGAAACTTATGTATCTAAGAAATAGCCTTCCTCTCTCCCTGTCTCCCTCACCCTTGCTGTCTTCTTGCCTGGCTTCCTTTCCTTTCACTTCCTTGCCTCATTACCTACCCTTCTTCTCACTCCTTTCCCCTCCCTCTCCCCTGCTTTCCTTCCTTTCCTACTGATATATCATGTTTTTCCTTGCATCGTGGAACCTGAAGTGACACCAAAAGATAAGAGTCAGACCAGGGAGTCAGAAAATACATAGAAAAGGATGTTCTCATGATGTGGCTATGTTTCCAAAGAACTTATTTCCTATTCTTCTTACATACCAGGCAGTGTAGCGCTCTCTGTGTGCCTGTGTGTATGTGTGTGCATGTGGGTATACATGAATGTGTGTGTAGCTGAATCCACATGCTTTGGTTTCTTAGGAAGTTCTGCTGTAAATATTGTCTTATAAGTCCTCACGGTACTTGTCTTAGAAATATCCTAAAAATATACTTCTGTGGCTTGACAGCAAGATGAGGAACATGACAGCCAAGGGCACTGAATTAACGTAAGTTATAAAAGTTTTACCTCCATGAAATTTGCTCTTGAAATCATAAAGTTGTTGTCAATGAAACATAGCAGCTGACTACAAGCATGAGGTAAGTAAATTATCCTTTGCATTTGTTCTAATTTTGGCTGCAGAGTGGGCATACTGATGCCTTTGTCGTGAAACTTTGAGTTTGTAAATAAATATAACTTAGACTTAAAAAATGGGGTAGGGCAAGAGTTTGTTGCAAGGCAAAAATAAGTTTTTTGCTAAGTTTTTAAGCACTCAGGTTTGTGAAAATTCTGAAAGACTACTTGGATCTTTCAATGCTGGCTCTGACACTGCCTATAGTATGGATTGTGTACCAGGCATGCAGACCCTGGCCTCTTCCAGAGTAGTGAAATTGTGGAATTTAGCTTTCTCTACTATGAAAGAGACCAATGATTTAAAATAAAGTTTTAGCCTGCAAGTATTGTACCTAAAATGATACATAAGTATGGTACAAAATACACAGATTTTATATAACATTATTCTTTAAAATCTTTTATTTATTATAACTACATTGTGAAAAAAATTAAAAATTGCATTATATATATATGTCATTATTTGGTATTCATCTAAAATATCTGTTTACTTTAAATGGAAAAAACACACAAAAATGCAGGAGGAGAGTGGAATAGGTGAAACACAGGGATTCTTTTCCCCCTCACTCTTATTTTTAACACAAATGGTAACACACATCATAATATTCTGCACCTGGTAAAGGTATTAGTTTCCCAGTTATTATTGACATGTAAATCAAATACAGCATTGTATAAGTTTAGGGTATACAGCCTAATGGTTTGACATACATATAGTGAAATCATAACTAACAATAAGTTAGTTAACATCCATTTTCTTATATAAATATAAATAATATAAAGGTAAATATAAATAATATAAATATACATATAAATATTTTCCCTGTGATGAGAACCCTTAGAATTTACTCTCTTAACAACTTTCCTATATATCATGTAGTAGTGTTAGCTATAATAATGTTATACATTATATCCCTAGTTCTTATTTATCTTATAACTAGAGGCCCGGTGCACAAAATTTGTGCACGGGTAGGGTCCCTAGGTTGGGGCCTTTCCTCATTCTGTGCCGGCCCCTGGTGGTCAGCGCACATCATAACTAGTGGTCAAACTCCCTGTTGGTCAAACTCCTGAGGGGACAATTTACCTTTTATTATATTGGACTGGAAGTTTGTGTCTTATAACCACCTTCATCCAATTCCTATTCCTCCATTCCTCCACCCCCACATCTGGAACCAGAAAGCTGATCTCTTTCTGCAAATTTGTTTATTTGTTTTTTTAAGACTCAACATATAAGTGAACTGGTTTGGCTCAGTCGATAGAGTGTCGGCCTGCAAACTCAACATATAAGTGAATCATACAGTATTTACAGTATTTTTCTTTCTCTGTCTGGCTTATTTCTCTCAGCATAATGCCCTCAAGGTTCATCTAGGTTGTCAAAAGTGACAGAATCCCCTCATTTTTTATGGCTGAATAATATTCCATTATATGTATATACTATACCTCAACTTCTCTATTCATTCAACTGTCAATGATCACTTAGGTTGCTTTTATGTCTTGATGTTTTAGAACGCTGAAATTACTCTGTAATGGTAGGTACATTACACTATGCATTTTTTTTTAAAATATATTTTATTGATTTTGTACAGAGAGGAAGGGAGAGGGACAGAGAGCTAGAAACATCGATGAGAGAGAAACACCGACCAGCTGCCTCCTGCACACCCCCCACTGGGGATGTGCCCGCAACCAAGGTACATGCCCTTGACCAGAATTGAACCCGGAACCCTTGAGTCCACAGGCCGACGCTCTATCCACTGAGCCAAACTGGTCAGGGCACACTATGCATTTGTCAAAACCCACAGAACATCACAGCACAGAGTTAACCTTAATATAAGCAAAATTAAAAATATATATATATATATATATATATATATTTAGGAGGCTAGAGAATCCCAGAGTAAAATGCAGACTGTGACAAAAGGATCTAACTGTACTATAAATGTACCACATACCTCTCTGGAAGAGAGGGGAGAAAAGGCGCTGATCAAATAACTTTAGAAATGAGACTGTAGGACCAAAGGCAAAGGAATTGTTCATGAACATTGTCCTGTAGTTGGTAAAGTTGTCTCCCATGGGGATATGGAGTAAGAATTCTCAAATCAATAAACATGGCAACTAGAAATTGAACAATGAAGTAAATGTATTACAGATGGAGGAAGCCAGGTTTCTCACTGTTAGATTGTAAGGTTACAGACAAGAGGAGAGAGCTAGAAAGATCCATGTTATTAGACTGGATTAGACTTGGAGACATCAGTATGAACTCTGGTTTAGTTTAATTTATTTATAGATGGCTACATACATGGGTTATTTCTTACACATATATATGTGTTACATACACATATATTTCTTTGCTCTATTTGCCCAAGGGGCATAGAGGAAATGACTCCTTAGTAACAATAAACACATGCAGCCAAGATCTGGTCGTGGCTTCTAATATCATTCTCCAAAAGAAGGGAATAGGATTTCTTGGAGAAATAGCTGTTTCTAGAAAGGGCTGGGGCAAGGAATATCCAAGATGAGCCTAGAGCATTTGTAAGTACTAAGTAGCAAGAATTAAAAACAAACAAACATAGAGCAATACAACCCCCCCCCCCTCAAATAAACACAAAGAAGGTACACACACACACACACACACACACACACACACACAATCGGGGCATGTCTAAGGGAGCCAACTGAAAGAGCTCCCAATGGTCAAAGCTGGAGCAACAGTAATAGTATTATTTATAAACTAGAAGCCTGATGCACAAAATTCGTGCAAGGGGGCTCAGCCCCCGCTGCCACAGCAGCTGCCTCTGCCTCAGCACAGCAGCCAGGGGCCTCTGCCTCGGACCCCACCACCGTGGCTTCTTCTGGAAGGTTGTCCAGAAGGGTGTCCGGAAGGACATCTGGTCTAATTAGCATATTATGCTTTTATTATTATAGATAGTTATACAAGATATAATATAAATATCCAAGAGTCCACCCTGATATAAATTAATGATTGAATACATTTTTTTTGAAATGGGGAAGAATAGACACATCTCCCATGTAGAATTCCAAATAACTAGTGTAGCTATTCCCTTTTCAAGGAGGTGGAGCATAACTCCTATCCTTTAAGTGTGGGTTGTGCACAGTGACTCCATTCCAGGAGTACAGTATGTATGGATGGGGGAGATAGTAAGAGTAATTTTGCACTGGAGAAACATGATAAACACTATCTCAGCCAGGTGATCAAGGTTAACATCAACCTAAATCACATTGATAGTATGTGTCCTTAATATGATGGCATGAGAAAGGCACCTTAACGCTGTGGTCTTCCTCTCAAAACCCATAACCTCAGTCTAATCTCGAGAAAAACATCAAACAAACTCAAATAGAAGAACATTCTCTAAAATACTTAATCTTTATGCCTCAAAATGTCAAGATCACCAAAAACAAGTGAAATCTGTGAAAATATCAGTCAAGAGGAGTTGAAGGAGTTATGGTGACTAAATGTGATATCGTCTCCTGGATGGGATCCTAGAACAGAAAGAGGACATTAAGTAAAAACTAAAGAAAGGTGAATAAAATATGAACTTTAGTTAATGACATAACAATACTGGTTTATTAATTGTGACAAATGTTAGCACTTAGGTAAACTGGGTGTGGACATTTGGGGCTGTGTACTATCTTTGCGAATGTTCTGGAAATCTAAAACTACTGTAGTATAAGATGAAAAGCTTGTTTTTTTTAATGCAATAATATGTTTTATCAATTCTCTTTCCACAATCCAAAAATTCTGCTCACTCCTTTCCTTTAACTGCCAATAGTTTCATGGGCCCTTAGAGTACTTTGAGCCACTCCTTTATTTTCAGAATTTCTCCTTCAGCCTGTGAATTTGCAGTAGCTTCTGTTCACTTGTAAATGACGTTTTCCCCATGTTTTTCTGATATTTTCACAACACAAAGTGTCTTCTAACTGAGTCATTTGTGATACACCCCTGGCACCCCACCCCCTGTCTTTATCTCATAGCCAAGCCCACCATGACCTCACTGACCAGTGATTGACAGCCTAGCAAACAGAGCACACCACTGCCATGTACCACACACCATGGTTGATTGTCCCTCACTCAGTACAATGGCCCGATTTTTTAAATGGATGATCATAAAAACATTCTTTTGGGGCAGTTTAATTGTTTGGATGCTCCTGGTGTTTGGAACTTACTCTGGCTGTAAAGGACATCATCTCACATTTAAGGAATGTCATTGATGGTACCCACCTTGCAAAGTTGTTGAGAGACTATAGATACAAGTGGCAATGCCTGCAAAAGTCACGCACAGCTTGTGGCACATACAGACCCACAGTAAATACTACACTTCCTCTGTTCCCACACTCCTGGGCACAGAGACAGTATATGGCCCAGAGCAGGGTTTTCCAAATTGTGTTCTCTGCGTCACTGGTAGACTGCAAGATATGTATGGGGTAACCACACATGTTGGGGAAATCCTGTGCACCATACCCTTTCCTTGGAGAGTTAGAATATAAGTTAGTCTGTTGGACACTTGGAGAAGCCCTGCAGTAAAGAAAAGTTTGATTTTGTGTAATTAAAATTCCTCACACTCACTGAACTTTTACTGTGTGCACAGCATCTGAACCAGTTGGGAATTCTGGATCTAGTTCTTAGAGTCAAAGGCTGGGTGAAAGGTGGGAGAAGACAGAGCTTTAAAGATTAAATATCTAAAAAGCAGATGAAAATTTTGTTCACCAGCTGCTCATAAAGCATTGGGAAGGCTGGCGTGGGACAGAAACCTTTGCCCAGCTCCCAGCAATGGCAGCCAAGGTTGGTTGAGTCACTTTTCCCCTAGAATGGTAAGTGGGGGTGGGGGTGGGCGGGAGCTCATATTCTTCAGGAACCGTGCAATCATGTCTCCAGGCACACATGGTGGACTTATCACCAGCTCTCGGTTCTGCTGAAAGGGAAAGCAGATGTGGCTCCTGAAGAGCCCGCCCTGCGTAACCTCACCGCATGCACAATCGTGGGTGCAGGTGACTCAGAACCTCTCCAGGAGGCTCCCGTGTTGTGCTATTTACTGGATGGGGGAGGTCTGGATAGCTTCTCTTTCTTTCTTGAGACTTTCTAATTCTCTTTCTAAGATCTTCATGTTTACCAAGATAAATTAACCCCTGAATTATCTGCTTAAGAGGAGATAATTTCAGAGTGTGTGTCTGTCCTGATCCCAAAAAGCCTCCGAGAAGAAAAGCAGATGCTTTCAAAGCAGCTGCAGGGAGAGTGAAGTGCAAATGTGGCCAGCACTTCGCCTTCAGGAAGGTCAAGCCCTGAGGTGTTTCATAGGCAGAGTCATAAATAGTTATAATCCCTCTCTTTGGTTAATTTAAAAGTCTCAGGGACAGACAAAACAGAGTAAAACACAGAACTGGATGTTTAAAGATGTTTAAGGAAATCCTCCTCATGCAAGGCAATACATATGGATCAGCCCTAACTTCTAGATCTCAAATTCCCTATTTAACAAACATGCATGTAACAAATCCACAGGCACTGCATTACAGTTATTTCCATAACTTGATTCACACAGTATCAGAGTCTTTTTAATCTGGGGATAGTCTAGTTGCTTCACTGAATGACTCTACATGACAAATATTTTTTCTGGTCTTTGTAAAGTGATTTGCTATTATAAAAAAACAACAACCTTATAGATATTTATTTTTGAAGGCAACAAACAGGGAATGGTTCTTGAAGCTCCAAGGTGTTTTCCAAATTCCAGCTTCTTATCTGTAAAATACTTGATTTTGGATACATGAGTTCAGAGTTCTCTCCCCAGAACGCTGAGAGAATAAATTTCTGTTGTTTTAGGTTTTAGGCCACCAAATGTGTGGTAATTTGTTACAGCAGCCTTAGGAAACTCATACATCCCTGAAGTGGTGAAGATCTGAATTTGTTCAGAGATCTGGAGGAGGGCCCATGAACAAGGTTGAGATGATGGTGAAGACTCAGGACCCAGGCCACACTGCATCTTAGAGAACCTGGAAAAAAGTTTGGATTGCTTAAAGTACAATTTGAAGCCACTGAAAAGTTTGA
This sequence comes from Myotis yumanensis, assembly GCF_028538775.1. Lineage (NCBI taxonomy): Eukaryota > Metazoa > Chordata > Mammalia > Chiroptera > Vespertilionidae > Myotis > Myotis yumanensis. Next base: position 103,334,338 of record NW_027223752.1, read on the forward strand.
CGCAGGAAATCTAACTTGCATTTTACAAGGAGAACATTCTGTGTGGAGAGAGAATGGAAACAGGGAAGCCAATGTAGAAACATGGGTGAGTGATAATAGTGGCCTGGATGAGGGAGGTGGAAATGGAGACAAAAGGTAGCAGATCAAATCAAGATATATTTGGTAGATAAAGTTGACAGAACTCGCTGATATATTGAATATGGTGGTAGAAAAAGGGAAAAACTAAGGATAATGCCTAGGTGTCTGGTTTGAGTCAATCATGATGAAGCCTAGAGAGAAAGCAGATTTGGAAAAGGAGATGAGAATCAAGAGCTTAGTCTTGAACATGCGAAGTTTGAGTTGGCTATGGATTATCCAGAGTGAAATGCCAGGCAAATATCTGAACATACAAAGAAAGGAAAGCTTAGGAAGGACTTCTAGGCTAGCGATGTAATTAAAGAATAATTATAGAGTTTATGTAAAGGGAGAGACCAAGAAGATAGTTTGGAACTAAACCTTGAGAAATACTAACATTTAGAGATTGGGAAGAGGAAGATAATTTGATAAGGGAGCTTGAGATGAGGTGAAGGGAAATTGAGGAAAGTATGATGTCCCAGATGCCAAGGGAGGGTAGTATTTTGTAAAATATACATATATTTTTATTGATTTCAGAGAGGAAGGAAGGGGGAGAGAGAGACAGAAACATCTATGATGAGAGAGAATCACTGATAGGCTGCCTCCTGCACACCCCACACTGGGGACGAGCCCGCAACCTGGGCATGTGTCCTGACCAGGAATCAAACCATGATGTCCAGGTTCATAGGTTGATGCTCAACCACTGAACTATGCCAGCTGGGCAAGGGAGGGTAGTATTTGAAAATAAAAGTATGCTCAACTCTGAGAAATGCTGTTGAGAAATAAAATAAAACAAGGCCACACTGCTATTTCTTTTCTTTCTTTCTTCGTTTTTTTTTTTTTTTTTTTTTTTTTTTTTTTTTTTTTTTTTTTTTTTTTTTATTCAGCAACATAGATATCACTAGAAAGCTCATCCAAAGTAATATCAGGTGAATGGCGAGGTGGACACCATATTGGGGTGGGTGGAAGAGTAGATAATGCAGAACAAATTCCAGGTGCAATAAAAGTAAAAGCATAAGAATAAAACTATAAAATATTGTAAGAATATATAGGAGAATATATTTTATAATCTTGGGTGTAGAAAGGCTTTAAAAGAAATACAAAATCAAAACACATTCAAATTAATAAATTTAACTACACATCAATAATTTTTAAAACTGCATATGATTAAAAAATTATACACAAATTTCAGAAAAAATGAGCCAACTATTTTGATGTGAAAATATTATATATTTGTAATTATACAATAGAAAACAGATTAATATTCACAATTTATAAATAATTTCTGTGAATTAAGAAAAAAGGATAAATCACCCAATAGAAAAATGGGCAAAAGATACAAAAAGGCATTTGCAGAAGAGGAAAACCAAGTGGCCAATAAATAGATGAAAAGATGTTCAACTTCATTAGTAACCAGAGACATGTTCCTAAGTGCTGGTAAGGGTCCTGGGGAATAGACATTTTCAAACATGATTGGTTATGGTGGGAGTGTAAATTGGTACAGCCATGGAGGGCAATTTGGCAATATTTATTAGCAAAATCCATTTTGTATAGTATACTCATCAGAAACACTTGCATGTGTCTAGAAGGTGGTTCATTGCTGAGTTTGTAATAGAGAAATACAGCCAAAGGCATGAGCTGGACAGCTTGTGCTTTTTTTTTTTTCTGAAGCTCTGGGTCCTCTTAGAAGCTCATTTAGAATCAGTTCCTTGAGGCTATAGGACTGAGGTTGCCATTTCTCTGTTGGCTGCCAGCTGAGAGCTGCTCTCAGTTCTGTAAGCTGCCCACAGTCCCCTGCTATATGGCCCCCTCATATAGCAGTACACTTCTTCAAGCAGGAGAATCTCTCTTTTCAGGACAATCTACTAAGATGAAGTCATATGTTATGCATTCAATGTATTCAAGGGAGTGACCATCCATTCCATCAGGCAAAGGTAGAAAATATCAAATTTCCAATAAAGTCTTGGAAATTCTTCTGGTCTGGTCTAAAGTAAATAAGCCTTTGGTGATTTTTTGCTTATGAATTTAGTTTATTTCATAGAGATTAGAAAAACTCAATTGTGTGGTGTCAGTACACTGTGTCCTTTATCTTCAACTTCTAAAAATTATTGACTTATTGACCAAAAACTTTACCTTTTGATCAGACCAAAGTGGTAACCAAATGAACTAAACTAAGCTATGAAAAAACAACCCTTGGAGCACTCAGCTTCCTGCTAGCTCTCTGCCCTGCTGCGCATGTACAAACATTTCTATGACTTCCTATCTCCCGGAGAGCACTGGGAAATGTTGTCAAAAGCAAGTTGCGTGCAGGTTTTTGCAACCTGGGCTTTGCTTTTTTTTCTTTTCCATATGGATAAGCTTCTTTTCTATTAATAATGTAGGACTTAATTAGGACTGAATAGAAGCAACAGTAGAAATATGTATATAGGACCTGGGATTTCCTGCAGAGCTTGTCATCTTTGGAACATTCTTAGTGGAAATAAAAGGTACTCCCAGCCCTATTGGTCCCTGCAGCTACAATAACACAATGTTGTGTTCTTTGGACACTTCTTGCTGCCCCAGCAGTTCATAAGAGATTTCCTCTTTGTCATTAAGTCACCGTCATGAGCAAATTGTTTTGTCAGTTGGCCAGGACCTCCAGATACTCAAGGATCACATTATCAGGAAACTCCAGCTGCGTGTGTGGAGGTGGGGTGGCCATGCTTTAAAGAAAGTTTTATTTTTGTTTCAAGTTGTCATAATCTTTTATTGAGTTTAACAACATTAGATGAAAACACATCCAGGGGTGTTTCTACATCAGGAACTTAGCTGTCCCACTGAGAATAGTCAGGGTGACTACAGGGAATAACCTTGGAAAACAATCAGGAAATTATTCTCAGAGCCAGAGAAAGAACTCTTCATTGTACCACGATGCTCAAATATTAGCCCCTGTGTCAACACGCCTGTGGAATAATCAGACTCTGCCACAGGCCCAGTTCTCTTTACCTCATCCAGCACTGGTTCATCTACTATTCATTTCTCTAGACCTGGGCTGATCTATGCCCTACCCAGCATCTGTTCTGGCAGGAAGTATATATACTAATAAAGTCTTTAACCAAGACTGGCTGATTCATTGTACTCAGATAATTGGTGCTGCCTGTGGATTAATTTGCTTAGCTCTCTGGGCTCCCCATAAGGTCTTGGTCAGTGCCCATCTCTTCATCCTTGATTTGGTTCAACCATCTATAATCTGGTTTACGTGTCCTCTGCTACTCTCTCTATATATATTAATTTCAGGGAGGAAGGAAGAGGGAGAGAGAGATAGAAACATCAATGATGAGAGAGAATCATTGATTGGCTGCATGCTCCCCACTGGGGATCGAGCCCGCAACCTGGGCATATGCCCTTGACCGGAATTGAACCTGGGACCCTTCAGTCCGCAGGTCGACACTATCCACTGAGCCAAACCAGCTAAGGCACTACTCTAGGTCTTGGTTCAACCATCTATGCTCTAGCCCAGTTTGATCTTTGATTGTCACACTCTCCTTAATCCTGAACTCTCCCTTTTAGATCCCAGGCCCTCGTCCTTTCCCAGGTTCAGTACCCACTGACCCGCAAAGCCCACCTGCTCATGTTGTTGGGTGTTCACAAGGCACCCTTTTTCCATCATTGACTCCACCCCACCTTTCCTTAGAATGAAGCTCCAGCTCAGGGAAGGGTGGTGTGAAGATTATGTCTGTTGCCTACATTTCTTGGTAATGTACAAAGCTCAACATTCAATGGTGTGATTAGAACTATAAAATAAGTAGGATGTCAACGTAAACTCATCAAAATGGTATCATAAAAAATATGCCCTCCTGCTGCCCATGTTTTAAATGATAATAACTGTTATAAGGCAACATTAATAACTCTCATTTTATAGCATTTCCAAGTTTAAAGAGCACCTTTATACCTCACACTTGATTCTAAATTTATAAGATATATTTTTAAATATATATTTAAACATTTCTGAAACCTATATGCATCTTAAAATTAGTGTTTATAATCACTGTAATCCAGGTGTCAATTGTTACTTCATTGTCATTACCTAAGCTTTAAAAATGCTGGCATCAAAGTCTGCACCAGGGGTGGCAGCTTCCTGGAAAAGTCCCAGAGACAATCATCTTGTAACACCTAGGGACCAAATTCTTTAGTGGGGAGGAAGGGAGGGAATGATGGTGAATCAGATGGCAATTCTTAAGAGGAAGTCAACAGAAGGCAGGCTCTAAATAATTGTAGAGCCAGCTTAGGAGATCAGCACCATTGGTTTTTAGCTTTTTGATTAATTCATTGAAGAAGTGCTTGGCTCAGAGGACAATTCATATAAAACGACAGAGCTTTCAGCGACTCTGAGTAAAGGAGCAATTTGGGAGAGTTAGACAATGAATGTGAAGATATGTCTAATTTATTTTTCTTGTGTTTTTCCTTTTTATATAGGCATTCAGATTTTAAAACCTATGTCTAAATACTAACATAACTTTTTTGAAAAATATATTTTTATTGATTTCAGAGAGGAAGGGAGAGGGAGAAAGAGATAGAAACATCAATGATGAGAGAAAATCATTGATCAGCTGCCTCCTGAACATCCCACACTGGGGATAGATCTTGCAACCCAGGCATGTGCCCTATCAGGGAATTGAACTGTGACCTACTGGTTCATAGGTTGATGCTCAACCACTGAGCCATGCCAGCTGGAATAAAATAACTCTTTTAATGCACATAAGATATAAATTCTTCATAATAAGAAAATATTGTCTTACATTTGGTAGTGTTTTCTCTTTCTTAGAAATGGTGCACCTTAGAGAGAGGTGCACCTTGGTCATGAAATATGTGTGTGCCATTTGGTCATTGAGAAGTACTGTGGTCCACTGACCTCTTTTTGACATGACAGGGATGCTGAATTGGTAGGACTCAGTGGGGATATATCAGTTTTTTTTCTGGTGGATTGATTTAGCTGTGGCCACAGAACATTCGTTACTTCTCTGTTTTGAGATACAGTAACCATCTACATCAAGATCTAGGTTGATAGCCCAGATGGTGTGGCTCAGTGGTTGAGCATCAGCCTATGAACCAAGAGGTCACGGTTCAATTCCCAGTCAGGGCACAAGCCAGGGTTGTGTGCTCGATCCCCAGAAGGAGTCATGTAGGAGACAACCGGTCAATGATTCTCTCTTACCATTGATGTTTCTATCTCTCTCTCCCTCTCCATTCCTCTCTGAAATCACTAAAAATATAAAAATATAGTTTTAAAAAAGATGTAGGTTGATAATGTTTTTAAAATCAGTGTACCTTGTAAGAACCCAAGCTCAGAGATGCAATAGTGAAACATACATCAAAATACAAAACATCTGCCTTTGTTGCAATGCAGATAAAGACCATCAAGCAGTTCATTGCTGGGCCAGCAGCCTTGAGAAATGTAAGGCAAGTGTGTGATGAGGAAATGTTGTACACTGTGGCAAGATTTTTTTAAAAATACATGTTTTTTATTGATTTTAGAAGAAAGGGAGAGAGAAACATCGATGTGATTGAAACATCAATCACCTACCTCCTGCATGCCTCCTACTGGGCATACAGTTTGAAACAGGCATGTGCCCTGACTGGGAATCAACCAACGACCTTTTGAAACATCCTATGATGCTCAACCAACTGAGCCACACTAGCCAGGTGTCAGTATTTGATTTTAACCATAATGTTCAATACCTAAATCCCTTTTGGAGAAAGACTAATATCTTATTGTTATGGGCTATTATATATCTACTAGAGGCCCGGTGCACAAAAATTTGTGCACTCGGGGGGGTGGGGGGCGTCCCCTAGCCCGGCCTGTGCCCTCTCGCAGTCTGGGACCCCTCAGGAGATAACGACCTGCTGGCTTAGGCCTGCTCCTGGGTGGCAGAGGGCAGGCCCAATCCCTAGGTGCAGCCCCTGGTCAGGCTCAGAGCAGGGCCAATTGGGGAGTTGGGGCGCTGCCCCATCATGCACAGAGCAGGGCAGATCTGGAGGTTGCGATGCCACCCTCAGTCACGCTCAGAGTAGGGCCGATTGGGGGGTTGGGGCACAGCCCTCTGTCACACTCAAGGCAGGGTTGATGGGGAGGTTGCGGCACCACCCCCTGTGACGCACAGAGCAGGGCCAATCAGGGGGTTGGGGCACTGCCCCCAGTCACGCACAGAGCAGGGCCCATCAGGGGTGTTGGGGCTCCATACCCTGTCACACACAGAGCAGGGCCAATCAGGGGGTTGAGGAGCTCCCTGCTGTCACTCACAGAGCAGGGCCGATAGGGTAGTTGGGGCACCGCCCCCTGTCACACACAGAGCAGGGCGGATCAGGGGGTTGGGGCGCTGCACCCTGTCACACTCAGGGCAGGGCCAATGGGAGGTTATGGCTCCACCCTGTCACACACAGAGCAAGGCCCGTGGAGGGGGGTTGGGGCGCCACCCTCTATCACCCACAGAGCAGGGCCGATCAGGGGGTTGGTGCGCCGCACCCTGTCACACACAGAGCAGGGCCGATCAGGGGGTTGGTGCGCTGCACCCTGTCAAACACAGAGCCACAGGGCAATCAGGGGATTGGGGAGCTCCCCCCTATCAGGCACAGAGCAGGGCAGATAGGGAAGTTGTGGCCCCGCCCCCTGTAACACACAGAGCCGCAGGGCGATCAGGGGGTTTGGGCGCTGCCCCTGTCATGCTGATCCCCGTGCCGGGAGGCATATTACCCTTTTACTATATAGGATAGAGGCCTGGTGCATGGGTGGGAGCCGGCTGGTTTGCCCTGAAGGGTGTCCTGGATCAGGGTGGGGGTCCTCACTGGGGTGCCTGGCCAGTCTGAGTGAGGGGCTGAGGGCTGTTTTCAGGAAGCGAGTGACTGAAGCTTCCAACCGCTCCTTGTTTTCTTTTTTTTTTTTTATTCTGGGCCAGCTTTAGCTCTGAGGCCTCGCCGCTGAAAACATCGATACAATGTTGCTAAATCCCGGCTGAATGAAAGCCAGTTTCTGGGGGTTTGTTTATCTTCTTATTTGCAACATAGTACATAGTTTCTTAGAGTTGTAGTTCAGAGGCCGGCAAGTGAGGCGGGGAACGTTGGAGCAGCAAGCAAGCCTCATGTTCGCTTCCAGCTGCCTGGCTGCCGGCCGCCATCTTGGCTGACAGTTAATTTGCATATACTCACTGATTAGCCAATGAAAAGGGTAGCGGTCGTACGCTAATTACCATGTTTCTCTTTTATTAGTGTAGATTTTCCTTCCCAGTGGTGACCCAGTTTCTTTATTGGGAATTAATCCTCTTAAGCATTTTATTGGCCAGAAAGCCATCCTAGTTTCTGCCTCCCTCTGTCTGTCTGTTTCCACTATGGAGGCCAAGGGGGCAAAACATTTCCTCCAAGCCAGGTTGGGTCACAGTGATCTAAGCTTCACCAATCTGGTGCTTGCTCTTGGGGACTTTCAATTCTGTGTATGTGACATAAGGAAGGAGCGGAATTTCAGAGATCAGATGTATAACAATATCCCAGCCGTTGTCAAAGTGATGTCTTGGTTACATTGTACCTACAACAGATTGTTGCTTGTTTTATTCATTATGACCCTTCTCTCCAGGTCTTTCATGCTTCTTGCTTTCTCAACCCTGTTCTTTCAGCTTTCCATCAATTCTGAGAGCCCCAAATCATATCCCCTTACTCATATGTTGCTTCCAAGAGCCAGAGCCAGTTTCTATTACTTACTTTCTATTACTTCATTAGCATCTCATATGGGATAAGTGTCACCACAAAGGAGAGGAGAATCTACAAAATTTTCTCCAGTGTCCTATTGTATGTCATTAGAGAAAAAGAGATGAAAGAATGAACTCTTCCCCTAGAGATCTTTAAGAACACAATGATGTTGCATCTGACACAGGGTGGTCCTACCAAAAGGATAATAGGTGTGACTTTTTGTGATTTTCTCTCCCCAATATTAAGTGACCTGTGTGTGCCACAGAAGTTAGTAAGGGAATATAGGCTAAGAATAAAGATATCCCTGTGCCAAATAATCTTCAGCCTATCTTTTCTTCCCTAAGTTGACAAAAGAGAAAAAGCTATATTTGCTTAATATTTTAAAGTTGGAGAAGGTGGGGCAGTGGGAGGTGAAGGGGGCCTACTATATAGCGATGGAAGATGATCCGACTTTAGGTGGTGGGCACACAGTGTATTATACAGATCTTGTAACATAGAAATCCCCACCTGGAACCTATATGATCCTATTAACCAATTTCACCCCAATACATTTAATAAAAACATTTTAAATTTTAAGTTTATTTCAAGATTTTTCACATATCTTGACCTTGCCAGACCAAGAACTCCCACCCTCGACAAAATAATGTATACCAATGTTTGGGGTTGTTTTTGGCAGCAATATTGGGAACAGGCAGACAGGCATCCTTGAAGAAGGTGGTGGGGGGTTGTGTATGCATTTAGTTGGCATTCAAAAGTGGTTTCTTTGTTGGTAAAATTATTTTGTTACATACTGAACAGAAAATGACAAGACAGAAGTGCCAATCAAAGGCACATTTTAGAGGAAATATTTGTATATGCCAGTCTCCAAAGTTGAATCTTGCTCGATATTCTTGGGGAACTATTCCAATGTCATTCACCAACACAGGAAGATTTAGAATTGCCCATCTCTGAAGGTGGCTTGGAGGCACTCACAGTACTGCCTTTCTCTTCTCTCAGGTGCTGCAGGATGGGATGGGGGACTAGTGCCAAGGATTCTTAAGTCTCAATCCATTTGGCTCTTCAAATCAATGCTGAGCTTTCCATGGGAATTAGACATCTGAATCCATGACAGGAAAATCCAAAATGTAAATTATTCTCCCAGTAAAGGTAATACATTGGACTGGCGGGGCATATTTTTCATACAACTGGCCAGGCTTAGCAGTTCTAGTTTGAATGTTGAATTCGCCTCAAAAGCACTCAGCAGGTGTTGACAATGTGGTCCTGGCCAAGAGAGTCCAATATACTGGCCATTAAGGTCCTCCTCCTTTTCCTCAGTGTTAGAAGAAAGGAATGCAATAAGGTCTCTCCAGGAAATATTGCTCTAACATTGGCACAAGAATTTAGGACAAAGGTGCAAGGCTTACTTGCCTAGTCACAAATGTTGCTATTAGTTACACATAAGCTAAAGAGAAATTAAAGATTAATACTTCCAAAATTAGATTAAAACCATAGGAAAACTAGAACTTACTGGTAAGCATTACAGACAAAAGACAAGATTAAGGCAGTCAGCCTCTGGGCAGCCTTCTTAGTTCCACACAGGGATTTTTAAAAAAATGAAACTTGATACCTTAAGTCTTATTTGCACATACTTCAGTTTTGGGAAGGATTGGCGGAAGATGAGAATGAGATCCTGTCACAGTGTGAAGAGAGATGGCAGGGTGTTGAGAAACCCAATTGGGATAGGGGTAAATTACTCTGAAATGATGGGGTGGTAGGTGTCCGAGACAAACCTAACCTCCTTCACCTGTTATCTAGAGCAGTGGTCCTCCAATTTCATGTGCATACATTATCTGGGGACTTGTAACAACACAGACTGCTGGGATCCACCCTCAGAGTTTCTCTGGTCTGGTCTGCGGCCTGATAATTTGCATTTGTAACAAGTTCCTTGGTGAAGCTGATGCTGCTGGTCTAGAGAACATACTTGGAGAACCACTGATCCAGAGCTCTGTGTGGGTTAAGGTGAGTGTGAGGCAGAACGGGCAGCCTCAAGATACCTATGGTTTGCTAACACCCATGGCTCTCTTAGGACCTGGTTTGCAAACCTACTTAAGTATGCACTTGAACCCAGACTCCACAGGCACAGTTAAAGTCTCAGGGAGTAAATCTTGGAAGAAAGTCACGTATCTTTCTCGACTCCTTACAATGCTCTAGAAGTTATTTCTTACTTAGGGAATATTTCCACACATAGAAGATGTTAGTAGAACTTTTCTCTTGGAAACTAAAGAGTAACACATAAGGAGAAAGGCCAGGCCCAGTTGTCCTTGGCACTATGTAAAAATGAGAACATGTGACTCTAAGAACAGAGATGGTAGAACAGTTAATTCAGAGCAATCTTGATATTGTCAAGAAGCTGGCAACATCCATCCTTTGAGTATCAAACTCATGCTCTCTGACATGAGCTCCAGGCTGTCTAGACAGACTGCTGGTAGCTGGTAGCTGCTGGAGGGGGTGGGGGAGTTTGGGGCAGTGAGTATGGGTGTCATTTTGGCTTTCATTATTAAAGATGGATTCTTCTTGTTATAAACAAGTCAAAAGCTTTTGCTTTTTAATGAGTCAGCAAGATTTTTTTTGGCCTGGTAAGAATGGAGGGATGTGTTTGTGTGCACATTCTGCCCTGCCCCCCGCCCTCCCCAAAAACATACACAAAAAAAAACAGAAGAAAAATGGCATTGATTTACATTTTTGCAAACCTCTTTAATGTCTGGTTTAATAGAAGACATCTAGATTCTCATGTTTGCTACGGTAGCTTGAAAAGAGAAGAGCATTTTACCAACCTTTTCAGATAATTGTGGATATTCTTTTTGTTACTAGAGTGAAACTCAACAAATGGTAGTTTTTTTAAAAAGCCAGTTGCAATGTAGAATCAAAAACCATATCCATGCACTAGTCTTGCTCTGTTACACTCAAGTCTGTCCTCATACTGCATGTTGGAGATATAATAAAACTAATATTTATTGCTTCATCTAGGGTGTCCTTAATTGAGACTTTTTTTTCTCTCTGAGTTTGTAGTGGTGACGAATAGAATGACTACTAGTAGAGTTTGGTGCCATTGCCTTGGTTGCCCTAAGTTATCAGCAGTTTTACAGACCATTGCTTCTGTGCAAGTGTCGAGAAAGTAAAAGGTAAATAACTTGTTAGTATCATCAGGACAATAATATTGGCTCCATGGATTACACAGAAAGATCTCATGACTCCAATACATTCATGGGCCAAACTTGAGAACCATTGTGCTAGGACAATAAGTGACAGCTGTATCCTCTGTTTTTATTGCTTTGACTCTTTGATCCTTTCATCTCTCAGTGTGATTGTTAAAAAAATCCCAAGATCACTTTAAAACTCTTCCAATTTTTTCATCACATCTAATTACAGGGCAAAAACATCAACAAAAAAGAGCAAAGTCTCTTGAATGTAATAAAAATAGTAATTAGTAATCAAATGGGGAATTACCCTCCTGGCAGTCAAATAATGAAATACAGCACTCTAGAATACACACAAAATATATAGGCTTTAACTTGCTGTAAATTTATATGAATTATCTTGAGAAACTTTTTGAAAGATGGAATGCAATGGTATCCATGATCACGTTGTTATTTCTTTTCTGTGGAAGTAATGGGCATTACTGCTGTGGAAGTAATCGGGGCCTCTGAAAATCTCATGGTGCTGGAGAGCTGAGGTGGGGGAGGGAACCAAGTGCAGGGCCAGGGTTTAGGACAGTGGTTCTCAACCTTCCTAATGCCGCGACCCTTTAATACAGTTCCTCATGTTGTGGTGACCCCCAATTTCATTGTTACAAATTGAACATAATTAAAGCATAGTGATTAATCACAAAAACAATATGTAATTATATATGTGTTTTCCGATGGTCTTAGGTGACCCCTGTGAAAGGGTCGTTCGACCCCCAAAGGGGTCGCGACCCACAGGTTGAGAACCACTGGTTTAGGAGGATCTCTAGGAAAGTGGGGAGTGTGAAGATGGCTTGAACATAAGAAGCTCTGACTTGACCTAGCCATCCCCTGTGTGCTGTGCTCCTCTCCAGCCACCTGCTGAACTGGGTCTCACCACTTCGGCTTTGAGAGATCAGAGCTAGCCTTTGAGTGTCATACTTACTCCTGCAAGTTCGAGGTTGTAGCCACTTTGGCTCAACATCCTACATCATTCTAGATCTTTGTCTTCTGCTGACACAGAGGCTTGAAATTCCTCGACTTGACTCCTTGTTCCACAGACCTCCAGCTTGCCCTTGACTATATGGCTCTATATGAAGCATTCACCAGACTTGGCTCAGCTCTTCTTGGCCTCTAACTCTTATCTCACACCTTTCCCCACATAAGCCTAGTCCCTGCCCTCAGATTTGAATTAGGTTTCAGTGCTTCCTTGGTCTTGGGTCTGACCAGTCTTCCAAAACTGTGCAGTGTTTTACTACAGATGTCCTGTCAATATCACAGGCACAGTACAACGAACAACTTTCTAGGGTCAAAGGGATTTCTTTGGAGCTTCAAGATATCCTGAGGTCACGTTTGTGGTGTAGGTATGATTATGATGCTTAATGCATTGAAATGAGGGCTCAAAAAACATATTTAAAAAATAAAGTCCTCTCAGAGTCTTAGCACTATCTGTGCTGTTGATACCTAGAACCAAAAACCCCAGACCATCAGTAGCCCATCACTCCCATTTGTATCAAAACAGAAGTGGCCATTGTGGATCCTTTCTGAAGATGAAACTCAGAGTTTAACCCTTTACACAAAGACTGAACTGACCCAGAAGCTAGTGAGTCAATAGTCAAAGGAAAGTTATATGGAAACATAAAAATTATTTATGACAGCACATGAACCTCCAGGGGCTTGTGAAGGAACCCCAGAAACCACCCAATGGAGCTCCATGGTGGCAGTTTTTCCACTATTGCATCATCAGAATCATCCAAATGCCCAGCACACAGGAAGTGCTCAATAATGATCTGATGAGTAAAGAGACAAATTAAAGACCTTCTGAGCAAGAGCAAGGAGGCGTAGGGCATGAGGGAGGGAACTTCTGTCTCCAGATCTTCTACCCACGAGTTTGGATTTTGAGGTGTATAAAGATGACTGATAATGCTTCCAGGCAATGAAGATGGGCTTGGCCTCTCGAAGGCAGGCAGGGAGCAGGACAAAGAAGGATGAGGTGACAGTAGTTTGATGCTAGTAGGTTTGATTGAATGTTAGTTTCTTTGTTTATTTCTCCTTTGTTATCCCTAAACCTTTAGTTTAATATTCCAGTGCTATCACAATTGCATTGCAGGTAATAAATAGAAGTTTATGTCCACATTTGGGTGGCAGTACCCTCTCATCAAAGCTTAGAGAAGAGCAGGTCCTTGTAGGATGGCCTAAAATAGCCCTAAAAGAGAGATGGTTTCCAGGGAGACAGGCATCAAAATTATAAGGACTCAGCTGTCCCTCTTTGGAGATCCTTAATTTATTGACTTAATTTTATATATTTTAAAATTTTTCCCCAATGCCATTTGTCCACTCTATGCCCTCTTCCACCCTGACTTAATTTTTTAGGTCAGTGTTTTGCCTTGTCATGCTATAGTTGACCGACTTGAGCTTGTTACTTCCTACAGCTTAGCATGACCTGAGGACCTGTAGGGGGCAGTGTCTGGAAAACATGCACATGCATTAACCTGAGTCTGCCTCTAACAGCTGATTGCAGTAAGCCAGAGGGTAGTCCCCGCTAGATCACCGGCCTCCGGATGGGGGTGGAACCACCCAAGTGACCAGAGCTGATGCCCACGATCGCTTTGGAAGCGTTGTTGATATCAATATTGTTGGGCAACTGTCACAGGCACCTCTCACCGACACCAGAGAGGTGCTGCCTGAGCCAGTGGGAGAGGGCTGTCCCCAGCCTCGATCCTTGTCTTCTCATATAAATGACTTTATGTGAGAGACCTTGACTACGTTGTGAAAGCCAATTTATTAAAGCAATTAAAGCGTGCACCTTTATTAAAGAGCAAAGCAAGCAAATCTATACATCTGGCTTATGAAGCTCAGACAGGCTCTCAGCTCATCTGAAGAGCAAGTTGGGTGGGGGTCCGAGGAGTTATATACCCTCCTGTCTATAGGTTTAAAATTTCTCTGGTGAATATTTTGGTACAGATTCATTCTCAAGGTTCCCTTTTTGTTTTGTTTGTTTGTTTTGTTTGTTTGTTTACTTTGTTGTGGCATTCCCAGAATTCATGAGAAGCACCTGGCAACTATCTTGCCAAGCTTTGAGGCTGCTGGCTTCCCTGCTTAGGGAGTAAAACCACGTTTTTGTCCTTTCCCTTTCCCCCCTCCCTTTCTGCATTCGCTCCTTAGGGAGGTTTTTAACCATTTGCTCTGTGTCCTTGGCTGAGAAGATAATGGCTTGTTAGTTACAAGCTGACTACAAATTGGCAGCATGTTTGGCTTTGTTTTCACTTTCCTGTCTCAGTTTCCCTATCCCTCTGTCCTGGAATCCTGTATCACAACCACATTGATACGCAGAGTATCAGTTCAGGGCCAGACAGTTTTGTGGGCAGCTTTCTAACACCCACTGGTTTCAAACTGACTTAAAAATTATTCAGTTGCTCCTCCAACAAATAGATACTTTTCAGACAAGTGGCCTCCACCAGGGAGGCGGAGCTCCCTGCTCCCGCCAGAAGCAGCAGGAAGGAGCTCGGGGCTAATTCAGTCTGTAGTCAGGTTTCTACTGTTCAAACGTCTACAAAGGCCTCTGGACCGTTGTCACTCTTTGAGAAGTCAGTGGTTGCGGCTAGCATTTGGGAACACTTTTTGTTTGGCAACAGTATATGATGACATATTTTAAATTTTTGTATCAGATTTAATTAGAAACAAATTTTATACTCGATTTATCTTCTTGATCTCACTTCCTACACTCCCCTGGTACATTTTGTCATATGTCTTTTTCTCAAGGGCAATCAAAATTTCCCAACACAGAAGAAACATAGTTCAGAGGTAAAGAACTTGGGCCCTGGAGTTGGCAGACCTGTTCAAGTCCTGCTTTTGCTGTTGTGCCCTATCTTAGGCTCTCTGTGCCTTCATTTCTCCATCTGCAAAATGAAGGTGGCAGTACTCACTCACCAAGCAGTCATGAGGACTAGTGGTAAACTATGCCATGCACCCAAGAAAGTGCTTGGCTCATGACAAGTTTCAATAAATAATAAAAGCTACTTTTGAAAATAAATATTAACTTATATTATTAATATATTCCTTCAGTCTCCTAGGGTACTTGTTCTTTAAAATGTCTGTTTCTCATCAGACCAGATGACAGACAAGGTGTCCAGGAGCTGTGCTCATTGCCTGCCCCCACCCCCCACCCCCGCTTCGCACCTCTGCTTGCTTCCACATTGCAGGGCTCTCCTTTCAGCTGCCGCTTAGGGCTTTGTCAGAGCACATTACTGGGGCTGACAGGAGACTGGGAACCTGATGGTTCTCCTGTGCAATGGGCCCTCTCTGGAGAGTCGGAGTTGCTGTTCACCTGACCAGGGCCCGCGGGGACAGGTAGAGCAGGGCCTGCCCTAGGAACTTCCACTCAGAGAACCTGCCTTCCCAAAGTAGGCATTGGACTGCATGTGTGTGTGTGTATGGTGTGGCATGTTTATGTACGTGTGACGCAGATGTGGTGTGTGAGTCTGTGATATGTGTACATGTGATGTGTGTGGTATGTGACTGTTTATGTACGCGTGTGTATGATGTCCTTTGCTTTGCAGGCGGGCCCTTCCTGAGTTTTCCATTGGGCCTGTACACAGCAGTCACCCCACGGAGGTGACTAGTGCTTCAGCCCCGGCACCTGTGCCTGCTGGATTATAGACCAGCATCTTGGAGAGAAGTAAGACTTTGCCCCAAGATGGGAAGATGCCAGCTGCATTCCTCACTTCAAAGCAAACCAGCCTTTCCTGAGCTCCACAATCTGAAGCCCCACCTCTTCCTGGCCTGAGTGTTTACTCTTTTCTCTCAAGTGTCCAGGGACCTCAGCTGAGCCGTCCCCACTTCCACCTCTTTACAGCGGCCCGGTTTGAAGCGGCATGGAGATCTGTGGCTCTTCTGGCTGGTGGGTCGGTGCAGAGTGAGGTGGGGCCTGCAGATAGACTTGGCTCATTTCTCACCTGCTTCCCCGAAGGGTCTCCAGATTAACCTTCCCCACATCTGTTCCGGATTAGCAGAGCTGCTCATAAATGGTTTATCCCCAGAGTGTAATTCGCAGTGTGGGAGGGCCCTACAGACCAACAGCTGGAATATTCAGAGTCAAATTTTCTCCAGTTGGGGACCCAGCCTGCCAATCCTGTGAATTAATTGTCAACATGAGGACAAGGTCTGTGGTTAGGCTCCTGCGGCAGTGAGATGTCTCTTTTCTCCCTCCCAGGGCAGATTTGTCCCAGGGTTGTTTTCAAGGTAGGACAATAGTTTGCAGAGAGCACACATAGAGCGAAGACTGCAGAAATGACTGCACGTTTGCTGCTCCATCAATTCTGATCCATGTGCTTTCTGCTTTCCCTACGCGTGACCTGTGTGTATGCCACCAGATGGAGGCGCCTTCCCAAGCCTAGACTTTGGCACCAGCCAGGGCTCAGCGGATCCCCTTCCCACTGACAGCAAGGACTGATATCACTCACTATAAGGTAGGTGACGCTGGTCATTGTTTTATAGGAGGGTATCGCTACTAATGTGCATCTAGAAAACCACAGGTACAAAATCAGAAGGACCTCTTACACCTAGGAAGTGAAAATTCACACAGACTGCCAACTGGGAGGCCCTTTGCCTTCTGCCTCCCTTCCTCCCTGTTCCCTTACGCCCTGACATGCGACTGTCTTAAAAACAAAGAGAGTGGGAGAAACGTGACTTGATTTGATGGATGCTGTCAAGGAAATGTTTAAAAATGGAACTTGATGGGTTATGCCTGTGGAAAAGGCCTTAATCGCTTGAACTGACATTTCCTTGGTGCCTGAGGTGTCACGATGGTGCCTTTGGAGCTGTGGCAGTGTGGGACTCACTCAGTGCAGCTGCCAAAATTCTGAGAAGAATCTCATTGCACATTTCCCCTCTTCATTTGCTCTTCTGGCAGATTGCAACGTGGGGCTTCAGAGAGGTTCGCAGGTATTTCTACCACATCAGTGTTTATTCTTGTCATAGAGCCGAGTTTGTTGTGGCTTGTGTTTCTCAGGAATGTAAAATTGCTCTTGGATTTGCCGTTTCCCTACACACCCCCATCTGTCTCACCAGAAAACTCACGCTCATTTCTGTCGATGCTGCCTCACAAGCCGGCGCACAGCAGTGTTGATGGACGGATCCTGCCCTGAGAGCGAGGACAGTGGCTCCAGTCACCTCTGCGGCTGCCAATGCCCATGTCTCTCACTCTCAAGCCCTGACCATTTAGTGATCCCTGTGGGTATGGTGTAACTTTTGACAGGACCTGCTCCTGGTTGATATATTCTGAGCACTTAGTATGCTAAAGCACCATGCCAAGCAGTTCATGTGTGCTTTCACATGTCAACAATTGTCAATGTCTAAACAATCCCACAGACAGACACACTGCTATTAGCCCCATTTTCTAAATGAGAGAACTGAGGCTCACAGAGGTTAAGTATCTTGGCCAAAGTCACAAAGCTGGTTAATTGTGAACTGGAACCCAAGCTACATCTTTCCCTAAAACCAGAGTATTCCATTTCCCGCTGGGACTACAAGAGCATTTGAGGAAAGAGGGCTGACAGGGCCCGCCCCAGCCCTCTGTCTGCCTTCGAGGGGACAGTGTCTTTGCTGGGGCTCTTGTCTATGTCCATAGCTGGGCTGCAGGGTGCCCATGAAACCCACCTAAAACTGTATGTAAGATGTTGTGCTGTGTGACATTATTCTCTGAAGAATAGGTGTGGAATTTCAGTGATTCACAAAGGGTTTATGCCCCTCAAAACGTTAGGAATCCCTGACATTGTGACATTGGGTCACATCACTCTACTTCATTGTCTGCTTCTCTTCTAGGCTTTCTTGCCCCTCCCCCATCCCTGCTGCCCACCCTGTTTTGTTAAATAATTAGTAATTCAATCCAGGGCTTATTTGATGGTAATGGGAGGTGAATGGACCACCAAGACAATCACAGTGCCTCTGGCAGTGAGAGGAGACCTGCCCGCCTGTTCTTTCTGACCTGTGACCCAAACTCAGTGGATTCCAGACTGTCTCTGGGTGGAGACACTAGGCACAGACCTGAGAAGGCTCTTTGCTGGCCCATTCAAGTGATTGACAAGAGGGTGTGAAGGTCTGGTTTTATTGGTGTGAAGGGTGGTGGGTCCATGTGTTCACTGAGCCACGGGTCCCTGCCTTCCTCGGCTGGACTCTCACCAGAAGCTTCATTTAGGGCCACAAGTGGTTTTGCCTACCCTTTAGGCAGGTATTGAACTTGAGGGGACTCTCCCCAGTGACAAGACTAATACTTCCCTGTTGAGCAGACAGAAAGTGGCAGAGGTCAGAGGAAGGAAGACTGGGCGCTGGTCTTTCTGACTAATTTTCTTGAAGTAAGAGTTGTAAGATGAATTCTCACATGGAGCAAACATAAGCAATGGCACTTCAGGCAGGATGAGGGGTATAGAGATGAGAACCCCAAACACTGAATGTTCCAAAATGATAAATTGTTTTCTTCTGAATTATAGACAACCACACGCACACTGGACCCAAATTATTGCATCTAAGTTAAGAGAAGCTGTGATGAAAATCTGAACATTTATTTCCCAAGGTCTTTTCTGGAACTATCCAGAAAGCCATGAAACCCAGGGTCAGTTTTTCTGTTTATCTCTGGTTGAGAAAAACTGGTCTTAATAGTTGGGGAACAGGTTTTTTAAAATATTTTTTTTCTTCTTTCCCATCCCATTCCCAACCTGAGAACAGCCTTCCTTGGGTGGATTAAGACCATCTCTCACACCAAGTAAGCATTTTGTTTTTTTGCTTAACTGACCTGATTATATCTGAAACTGTATGAGAGTGGAGTGTTTCACGCATCTGCTTAAGGACAGGTACATACGTATGAAAGCTCTTTGGTGGACTGGAGAAGCAGGTGTATTGGTTTGCTTGAAACTAGGAATTGTTTTAGGTTTGAGCTGCCTTAAATCATTTTTGGAATAAGGCCTGTGGAGGTAAATTAATAAAGGGTCTGTGCCTTGCTTCTTAACTGGAAGTGGGTCCTGAGCTGGGGTAAGGAGGTGAGCTAAGTGTCTTGGGTAACACCACTGCTGCCTATTCACTGTTTGCACAGAAGAGAAAGCTTATGAGAAAAGACCTGGACTTAAAAGAGTTCCACCCCTCAACCACAATATTTTATGAAGAATGTAAGTTTAAAAATGGCCCTTCTTATTTTTCCTCCTAGAAGATGTAAGTCAGAGGTGGAGCCACAGGGGGATACAGGTCCTCAGAAACCCACCACTGGGCCATACACCTGGTCTGCTCCTTGTAGATGTGCGACTCTGAACAAGTAACTAAATCTCTGTGTGCCTCAGTGTCCTTATCTGTAATATGCACATAATAACTTGCCTTATGGGGTTGTTGTGCTCTTGGTAAGCACTAGGTAAAGGACAGCTCTGATTGTGGTTGTTGTTATTGTAAAAATCACCTTCTTTGTTCTATAGGATGGGCAGAGTTTGAATTGCTGGACTTTTAAGGGTGCAGTGTACCCACCTCTTCTTCCCCTGCCATAATTCTTCCATTTCAGTCAAAAGTCGTTTCTCCTCATCTTTAAGGTCTCTAAGAAAGGAGAGTCCACCAATTCCTCAGTTATCTTCTCTGTAACAATGCTTCTAGTCAGAAAGTTTTCCTTATACATAAATTAACCTCTCTTGTTGAAATTAAAGTCATTTCCTGCCACTGAAGCCACTTTAAGACAGAAAAGTGCTTTTTTCCCCATAAAATAACTCTCCTCGCCCTGGCCAGTTTGGCTCAGTGGATGGAGCATTGGCCTGCGGACTGAAGGGTCCCAGGTTCGATTCCGGTCAAGGGCATGTACCTTGGTTGTGGGCACATCACCAGTGGGGGGTGTGTAGGAGGCAGCTGATCGATGTTTCTCTCTCATCGATGTTTCTAACTCACTATCCTTCTCCCTTCCTCTCTGTAAAAAATCAATAAAATATATTTAAAATAAAATAAAATAACTCTCCTCTAGTTAAATGTTGTATTAAGTCCCCTTTCTGGCTTTTCTTCTCCTGGAAGGAATTAGAATCATTGCACTTTTCTCTAAGGCTCACTTCTATTATCTACCTAAATTGTTCTTCTTGCCTTCTTGTTTTCTGTGTATCACTCTTAAAAACCAAAGCTACTGCCTGGCTGGTGTGGTTCAGTGGTTGAGCGTTGACCCATGAACCAGGATTCAATTCCTGGTCAGGGCACATGCCCGGATTGCAGGCTTGATCCCTAGTAGTGGGTGTGCAGGAGGCAGCTGGTCAGTGATTCTCTCTCAGTATTGATGTTTCTATCTATCTCTCCCTCCCTCTCTCTGAAAATCAATAAAAACATATATTTACAGAAAGACAACAAAACCACAATGGAAGTGAGCCAATTAGGGCAATTCTTGCTGATGCCACAGGCAAGTAAGAAATTAATACCTCATAATTCTGATGCTGTTTAGTCTTGGTATTTACTTGTGTTCATGGCTACAATCACAGGTATGAATAGAAAACTTTCACTCTTTAACTTAGCAGACCCTTCTTAACCTTTTTCAGTGTCTCTTCACTTTCTTCTACTTGCCAGTCACCATTTTTGGATCTTATGATCTATTTGTGCTGGGTGCACATCCAAATTTGGACTTGTCTTTCAATCTAATGAACAGGTGAGCTCCTTAAGGAAGACTTATGACACCTGGCTCAGAGTAGAACTTCAGCATACATTATTAGATAAATTTCCCAAGTTAGCACTAACAATATGAGGTGGTAGGTCTTATTATGATTAAGATGGGCTCTGTAACATTCTCTGACAGGCTTCCTCTTTCCCATATTCCTACATGGACATGGCTGGGAAATGTGCTGACATGGAAATGTGATTTTTAGATTTCTAACTCAAGTGTTATTTTATATTAGAGTTGGAAATTCTTGAGAAGCATTTTTAAAGCCTCACAAAGGGAAAACTTGAAGTGCTTAGGGTCTGGATGCCATGCTAATGAGGTCTTTGGAGAGATATGGAGGGAAAAAGTGGGACGCTGTGAAATCACACCAGCAATTGCAGTGTCTTATAACTCCAACTTGGTGAGAATTATTGATTCAAGTCACACTTTCCACTGGGTTACTGTGTATGAGTAGCATTCTTTAACAAGAATTACATAGTCACTTGTTAAATACCCATAAGTCAGATTTATTTCCATCTACGCAAATATGTGTCCCCTCCACCCCAGTCATCTGGCCCTGCTCCCTGCTTAGTCTCATTTCTGTGGCTTTGCTAAGGCTACTTTCTTGCTAGGGATGTCCTGCCCCTTCTCCAGTCTAAGGACATCTTAAATCTACCTTAAACTTTCCTTTATCACTGTTATTCTCTCCTTGTTCATTTGTGCAAGTTTTGTTTTCCCAATAACTCATCATTGAAGGTGAACCACCGCTTTTCCAACCCTAGGTCCCCAGCAGAGTGTGGTGCAGAAGAATGAGAGAGATTTGGACTAGTAGACACAAAACCTAGCCAGTTTCCAAAATCGCCTGGAAACTTTTTAAAAAGATCTACTGAATCAGAATCTCTGGAGGTGAGGCCCAAGAATATGCTTAACAAACAAACACACAAACAAACAAAACAAAACAAAAATAAGTTCCAAGTGATGATAGCTCAAGTTTGAGAATTACTATGATGTAAGAGGAATTTGTGTCAAGTTCTTAGTACTTAAATCGGTATAGATGCTTCAACGTGGGTGTGGTCTACACAACAAAAAAGGCTTCCTTCTAAGAGGTACTCTGTGGGCCCTTAGCATTGGAAACCATGGGAGCATTCAGCTATGACACTGAATATGTAGAAATACTGGATTTTCATTCCCTAGAGATATTTTTGTATTTATTTATTTTTATATCTTTCATTACATCCACCTCCAAACTAAACACCACTGCTCTTACTAGTTCATCAGTTATGCCTTGAGATAAACAAGCCTTTGCTTGGCAAGTAATCATTTTCCATCTCTCCTACTTTTAAAAATGGTTCTTTTTTGGGGCCAATATACAGGATAAATTCTATTCATATTAGTGTTTAGGATTGGTTTTGTTCATGACATGCCTGTCCATTCTCAAAAGGTACAACCCCAACTCCCATTATTATTACACTCATACTTTCCTAGGCTATGTCAGTTTAAATATAGTGTTGGGTTGGGAGTCCATTCATTTCTTTGGACATAGTCTAGGCTGCAGGTTCCAACCTTTAGATTCACTCAGCCACCTCTGCTTAGATGCTTGCCTACAGCCTTACTAATCTAGTTTAGACTGTCCCATCAGTCTCTAATCTTGGGCCTTGGATATACTTCAATATGTCAATATAATAGAATTTTATTAATCCAGAGGCATCAAATTTCACTTCCCATATAATATCCACTTATTTTATTTTGAATTACCAGAATGGCATAATATAAGTATTAATAAAACCATTTGTTGAGAACCTAGTATGTATAGGACAATGTACTAGGTAGGTACTAGGGCCTCAAAGATTAGTAAGATAAGATCCTTGCTCTATAGAAGAGTATAATCTTATAGGAAATACAGAATACCATTCATAAAAAAGCAATTTACAAAGCCAGAGAATAGATATCAAGTATCAAATGAATGGCCTGGGCACTCACCACTCTCAGGCTTTGGAGGAAGGCTTGACCATGGAGAACTTGAAAAGTTCATGAGAGGTTCCATTATAACATAGAACCTGGCCTATAGTAGGGATAGATACCTGCTAAATGAATAAATGAATGATTGCATGATGATAAGATTATAAACTGTACTTATTGTAATATAGCTAGAGCATACTCAATAGAAGAAACACACACACACACACACACACACACACACACACACATTTTTCACCAATGAACTATGAACCTGTTTTATCAAGAAATAGCATGAGTGAGAAATATAGGAACATATACCTTCTTGTTAAAGTTAATCTCTATGTTACTGATGGTAATTCTTTGTTGAGCAGTAACTAAATTAATGGCACTTACTAAGTATATAGATTAAACACACTGTGAAAATCCGTACATTGATTCATAATATAACAGGGGGACAAGTGACATGCCTATTCAATCAGCTGAGCTGTGGACAATAACTACTTGATTTATTTGGTAATCAACTCATTTGTATTCTGCCTTCTTCCAAAACAGATTTGATATCAAACAATTTATAATACCTAAGATAGGAAGCAAGATGTAAAGAGGATGAAGAATGGGGAAGAAAAAACTAAAATAAGATTGCCTAATTGAGTCTCCTTGCAGTTGGGCTAAAAATAAAGCACATGAATTACCTAGAACCAAGAATTAAATAACTTTATGGGAGACAAAAGAAAAAACCTTTCTCCTTGCTCAGAATTTCTGAAGGAAATTTTCCCATGGGGCTATTTCTAATCCCAACCTCTTAGTTAATTGATGCTGTTCCAATTTTACTACTAATGGGACTTTTACTAGTAGCTAGCTAGCCAACTTTTTATGTGGTAGGCACAGTGCTAAATCCCATACACACATTTTTGAAATTTAATCCTTCAACTGACCTGTTAGAAAGTCCTAAAAAGGCAGGAAGCCTTTTTTTTTTTTACGTGCACCCTTCCTAAAAGCAGCTGATGCTCTCCTGAGTGGTCATCTCACTGGAGTCAACGTGGAGAGGACGAGCAGACTGCAGCTGATAGGAAGCCTCTGATCATAGATAAGATTCCACTTCGGGAAAACTTTGATCTAGAGAGAGAAGCAGTCACCCAGGGCTGTGGTCTGCCAAGCCGCTCAAGAAGACTCAGGAAGAGGTATCAAGACTGAACAAAGGAAGAACCATCTCCAGTTCTTAGGGACACTGGTGTTGATCAACCACCATCTTAGTTGTTTAGAAGCAACGAGGTGTGGAAGCCAATGAATTGGAGTCAAAGACTTTCCCAGTGGTGTAAATGTGAGCAGGCCACTTCACCTCTCTCAGTTCGTTTCTCTGTCTGTTAATAGTGTCAGGAAAGGAACTCCATATCCATGATAATGTATGTGGTAGTATGTGTAAAGTATTGGAAATAATCTATACTAATAAAAGGGTAATATGCTAATTAGACTAGATAGACAAGACGTCATTCCAGACATCCTTCCTGACAAAGCCGGGGGTGTGGCAGGCCTGCAAACCGCCCATGGCCCCTTGTCCAGGCTGGCCTCTCCCCCCAGCAGGGACCTCCATGCCGATTGGGGCATAGCCGGCCTGCAAACCCTCAGTAGCCCCAAGCACAGGCTGGTCCCATCCCCTAGCGGGGACTCCCACCCCAATCAGGGGTGTGGCTGGCCTGCAAACTGTCCACAGCCCCTTGCCCAGGCCGGCCCCACCACCCCAGTGGGGACCCCCACCCCAATTGGGGGCATAGCCTGCCTGCAAATCCCTGGAAGCCCCTTGCCCAGGCCAGCCTCACCCCTCCAGCAGGGACCCCCCCGACCCCGATCCGGGGCCCCATTCAGAGCAGGCCAGCAGGCTCCCACCTGTGAACCAGGCCTTTATCCTTAATAATAAAAGGGTAATATGCAAATTGACCCTAACAGCATAACGACCAGAGCGACCGCTGGACCAGTCACTATGAGGCGCACTGACCACCTCTTGGTCCCTTTCCCTGGCCAGCAGGCTCTGATCACCCGATGGCGAATGGGGAACCGGGGGTGGGTGGTGGTGGAGGGGTGGGTCCTGCTGCGGGCATCTGGGGAAGATGACCCTGATTGCAGGCCAGGCCTAGGGACCATACCCTCACACGAATTTTGTATGCCGGGCCTCTAGTTTATTATAAATACCATATATTATTCAGCCAAAATTTAAAGTCCTACTTGTTCTTGCTTCTATATAGGTCCTAAGAATCACTAAAATTTCATATTACCTGGTTCTTCAGTATTTATCATTTTATGCTTTTTAATATTCTTTATTACTCCCATATGCCCTCCAATGTGCCCCAAGTGCTGGTAGTTGGCTGCCTCTCAGCCCTGCCTGTCCTCTTCCTGTCATCACTTAGTAGTACATGATCCTGGATAGGAAAGGGAAGGGAAGGAAAAAAGAAGGGAAAATGTTATTGTTGTGCAAACATCTTTACTTTTAAAAAGGCAATTTTAAAAAAAAAAATCCACCTATCATTGTATTACCTTAATACCAATTCATCGTCCCACGCAATTTCTGGTTTGTCCATATGCATCTGTGATTTTCACACGGCTGTGATCACAGAGTAGACACCTTATCTGGTCCTGTTAGTATGATTTATTTAACACTTCTGTAAACATTTCCAAGTTGCTACATCACCTTCATTATTATTTTGCTATTGGTTGTAAACTATTCCATGAGATAAAATATCTCATGATGAAACATAATTTTATTACTGTTGGACATGAAGATTTATTTTAATTGATAATGCCATAATTAATACTTTGCATATGTATTCCCCCGCCACTTTGAACTAGAAAGAAAAGTGTTTATAATTGTTTTTCTAAAAGCCAGGCACATTTTTATAAATTCCTTATTTATGTATCAGCCTTCCCTGACCCATCTCTACTTTATCTCGCTTTATCCTCATGGGATCTTATGGTCAGTGAGGCAAAAACTTAGCTGCTGCTTCTAATCGTTACTTTTTCCATCGTAAGTCTCTTTGAACACTGTTTCTTGTAATCTGAAAAGACCAGAAGAATTGTGGAGATGGCCTGATAACACTTACCTCATAGTCATTAACTTTGGAGAAGTGATCTTGTCTGAAACAGCAAGAGAAATTCTACACAACAGGATGAAGGCATCACACAGGGTCCCACTCAAGCCCACTGGCATGTGGTGGTTCTTTGACATGAAACAGAAGTGATGTCTTCATACTGTATCATTCAGGATCCAACAGGAAAATGAGAACCACTCTAAGCATTTAAACAGAGGGCATGTAGTACAGTGAGGTGGTAGCATAGATGGTGGGAAAACAGAGAAGCCAAATGGGGGTGGTGAGGTCATTGAGAGGTGAGCAGCAGCAAGAAGGCACTGCTCATAGGCTAAAGCACAGAGCCAGGGGCACCTGGCAGAAGCTGGCTCCAGGGGCCTGTCCCGGCTTAGCTGAAGTCATGGAACAGGAGATGACCCTGCTGGAGAGCTACACAGGGTGGAAAGACGGGGAGAAATACCCTGGTTTTTCCCTCCATCTCCCTCTGGTGCCTCTCCTTGGTTGAAACCAGCTGGAAACCAGGTGTCATGGGAGACTGCGACACACAACTTCCAGGGATAAGCTTCCTCCCCCCACCTCCTATGGCACAAAATAAAGTGGGGAAAAGATGAGGCATGAGCCCAAGGAAAACAAGCCAAGAATTGGTACAAGATCTCATTGCCAAATATCCATTCAAAATAGCACCAATGAAAGAAAGAAAAATCCTCCAGAAGAGCTGGCAAAGAAAGCAGAAGGAAAGGTCATGGTTTAGTTTTCAGCACCCATCTACACTAATAAAAGAGAAACATGGTAATTAGCGTATGACCGCTACCCTTTTCATTGGCTAATCAGTGAGTATATGCAAATTAACTGTCAGCCAAGATGGCGGCCGGCAGCCAGGCAGCTGGAAGCGAACATGAGGCTTGCTTGCTGCAGTGAAGGACTCCAATGTTCCCCGCCTACGCTGCCGGCCTCTGAGCTACAACTCTAAGCAACTATGTACTATGTTGCAAACATAGAAGATAAACAAAACCCCAGAAACTGGCTTTTAGTCAGCCGGGCTTTAGCAACATTGTATCGATGTTTTCAGCAGTGAGGCCTCAGAGCTAAAGCTGGCCCAGAATAAAAAAAAAAAAAAGAAAACAAGGAGCGGTTGGAAGCTTCAGTCACTCGCTTCCGGAAAACAGTCCTCAGCCCCTCACCCAGACTGGCCAGGCACTCCAGTGGGGACCCCCACCCTGATCCAGGACACCCTTCAGGGCAAACCAGCCAGCCCCTACTCATGCAACGGGCCTCTATTCTATATAGTAAAAGGGTAATATGCCTCCTGGCACCAGGATCAGTGTGACAGGGGGCAGCGCCCAAACCCCCTGATCGCCCTGCGGCTCTGTGTGTGACAGAGGGCGGGGCCACAACCTCCCTATCTGCCCTGCTCTGTGCCTGATAGGGGGGAGCTCCCCAACCCCCTGATTGCCCCCAACTCTGTGTTTGACAGGGTGCAGCGCACCAACCCCCTGATTGGCCCTGCTCTGTGTGTGACAGGGTAGAGCCATAACCTCTCCATCAGCCCTGCCCCGAGTGTGACAGTGGCGGCGCCCCAACCCCCTGATTGGCCCTGCTCTGTGGGTGATAGAGGGTGGCGCCCCAACCCCCCTCCACGGGCCTTGCTCTGTGTGTGACAGGGTAGAGCCATAACCTCCCCATTGGCTCTGCCCTGAGTGTGACCGGGTGCAGCACCCCAACCCCCTGATCGGCCCTGCTCTGTGTGTGACAGGGGGTGGTGCCCCAACTCCCCTATTGGCCCTACTCTGTGAGTGACAGCAGGGTGCTCCTCAACCCCCTGATGGGCCCTGCTCTGTGCGTGACAGGGGGGAGCTCCTCAACCCCCTGATCGGCCCTGCTCTGTGTGTGACTGGGTACAGAGCCCCAACACCCCTGATGGGCCCTGCTCTGTGCGTGACAGGGGGTGGCGCCACAACCTCCCCATAGACCCTGCCTTGAGTGTGACAGGGGGCGGCGCCCCAACCCCCTAATCGGCCCTACCCTGAGCGTGACTGAGGGTGGCATCGCAACCTCCCGATCCGCCCTGCTCTGTGCATGACAGGGCGGTGCCCCAACTCCCCAATTGGCCCTGCTCTGAGCCTGACCAGGGGCTGCACTTAGGAATTGGGCCTGCCCTCTGCCAACCTGAAGCAGGCCTAAGCCAGTAGGTCATTATCTCCCGAGGGGTCCCAGACTGCGCGAGGACACAGGCCGGGCTGGGGGACCCCCCCCCCCCCCCAGTGCACAAATTTTTGTGCACCGGGCCTCTAGTATAAGTTATAACATTGGCTTTCTTAATTGCAGGGTCAGCTGTAGAAGCTGTGCAACCAGGAGCACAAGTTACAAGTGGTGAAGGTGAGGGTGAGGATGAGGGGTGGCTGTTGATATAGAGCAGGGGCCAGGGCCCTGGACTCACCTAGCAGATAATCTGAATTGGACACCCTCTGGGACTGCTTCTGAGAGCCCATAACTCCCTGCCAAGTGGCACCAATCTCCTATAGAGTGAATTCAACCCCTTTCCTGCCTCCTCCTGGACTTTACCAAGTTGAAGGCACCTGACTGCTCAGCCCGTGACAGATGCCTGCACCCCAGCTGCAAAGGAGGCTAAAAGAGTCCATCTGGCTTCTATTCTAGAGAAGGGTGACTACTATGGACTAAATTGTGTGCCTCCCACCTCTCCCCTCCATGGCAATTCATATGGTAAAGCTCTAACTCCCAATGTAAGTGTATTAGAAGGTAGGGCTTTTAAGAGGTAATTAAGTTTAATGAGGTCATAGGGATGAGGTCCTAATCTGATAGAATTGGTGGCCTTATAAGAAGGGGGGGGGGAGAGAGAGAGAGAGAGAGAGAGAGATCTTTCTCCATACAGGCACCAAGGCAAGGCTATGTGAGCACAGAGGGAGAAAGTGAGAAGGGGGGACTGCCGGAAGCCGGTCCACCCTTGCTGCTTGACACAGTTGCTGCAGGTAAGAAACATCTGCACAGCTTATGTTTCAAGGGACCTGGCGTATATGGCATATGTTTGCTCCCCCTCTTAGTGCTATGTGTTTTAACAAGGACCACCTCCCTGCGAAAGGTTGTTTCCCCAGGTGAGGATTTTTCCCTGGAGTTAGGGATTAACAGGACTAAGGAAGAGAATAAATCAATAAACCCCCCTAGTGTTACAGAAATAGCATGTACTACTTATGAAGAACTTGGACTAAGATTGTTGGCAATAAATTTGGGACTTGTTGGGCCCACATCCCCAGGGGTCTGCCCACTAGGGAAAGCACCAAAGCCTATACCCCTGGAGACCCACCGACACAGGGCAGTCCCAGGGAAGGCAAGCAGCGAGGTTGGGAGGACATAACCTTTACTGGGTAGGATAATCTCCTTCAGTCACTTCCTTGTAGCTTATCAGTAGAGCAGTGACCTTGGAATAGCCCTTGAAATGGAATACAGAGATTAACCTAGACAAGATTAAAATCAACAGAACTAGATAGAGACAGGATTTTTGGCAAAGGTCAGATAAGAAACTATGGAAATGAAACAAGGAACTGTAGAAGATTACCCAAAACATACCATGATGTAATTATAGAGGCATGCTTATAGGATCAAATGGTATAAATACAGATGTAATAGGACAATAAAGAGAGAGAATCTGGCTATGCTGATCAACTGAACGCTGTCTCCGTCTCCTTCATTCTTTGCCAACTCCATCCACACCTTTGGGAACCCCTGGACCGCTGGGGCTGGACCCCAACAGGGGACAAGGCAGTCTATGAGCCAGGAAGACAGCTCTCACCAGAACCTGACCATGCTGGCACTTTGATCTCAGATTTCAATCCTCCCAAATGGTAGAAAAATACATTTCTGTTGTTTAAGATACCCAGCTTATAGGATTTTGCCTTGGCTGCCTGAACCGACAAAGACAAGGTCTCAATGTGGGAAGACCAAGTTGACCAAAGAAAGACAGCTCATAAGCTGTTGAATGGCCTTGCATGTGATAACTGCCCAGGACACCACATCACCAACTTTGTTCACTACAAAATGTTATCTGGTCTTGCCACACTTGTGACCATTAAAAAGGATACAAGTAAAGGGAGTGATGTCCTTGCTGCTGATGCCAATGCCACTTGCCACATGAGAGTACTCATTCCTTTTTTGCTCCTATTCTGATGAGGGCAAATATGCATCCCGGAGCCATGTGATAGCTCTGTCTTCTGATGGGTGTCAACATAAGAACATCGAACCCTGTAGAGAATTTTTATAAAATTTATTTGAGCCAAAAAGATTATACACCTGGGAGGAAGATCCCAACAGACTGAGATAAATGCTTTGGAGAATAACAGTCTGCAGATTCTTGTCTTGCATTTGAAATTAAGGAGGGAAGTAAGGAAGGTTACATGAAGGTAGGAGGAAACAACTTGGTGATTGGATTCTAGGATCCTTAACAAGAGTATATACTCTCTTGAGGGTGGTTACAGCTTATTTCTAAGGTGCAATAATCTAGATGCACAGAACCAATGGACAGGGTATGCTTAAGGCAAAAATAAGCCTTTTAGTAAAGAAATTGTATGCTTAGGGCATGACTACCCACTGTGACTTGCTCAGTTAGGAATTTATGATCAAGTCACCCTGTGAGGTAACATTTCATAGAACCGTTATTTATTTATTTATTTATTTATTTATTTATTTATTTGTTGTTGTTGAACTTTTTAAAAATTTTTTAAATAAATCTTTATTGTTCAGATTATTACAGTTGTTCTTCTTTTCCCCCCCCATAGCTCCCCTCCACCTGGTTCCCGCCCCCCACTGTCCTCGTCCGTAGGTGTAAGATTTTTGTCCAATCTCTTCCCATACCCCCCACACCCCCTTTCCCCCGAGAATTGTCAGTCCACTCCCTTTCTATGCCCCTGATTCTATTATACTCACCAGTTTATTCTGTTCATCAAATTTTTTATTCATTTGATTTTTAGATTCACTTGTTGATATGTATTTATTGTTACTTTGTTGTTCATAATTTTTATCTTTACCTTTTTCTTCTTCCTCTTCTTAAAGAATACCTTTCAGCATTTCATATAATACTGGTTTGGTGGTGATGAACTCCTTTAGCTTTTTCTTATCTGTGAAGCTCTTTGTCTGACCTTCAATTCTAAATGATAGCTTTGCTGGGTAGAGTAATCTTGGTTGTAGGTTCTTGCTATTCATTACCTTGAATATTCCTTGCCACTCCCTTCTGGCCTGCATAGTTTCTGTTGAGAAATCAGCTGACGGTCGTATAGGTACTCCCTTGTAGGTAACTAACTGCTTTTCTCTTGCTGCTTTTAAGAGTCTCTCTTTGTCTTTTGCCCTTGGCATTTTAATTATGTTATGTCTTGGTGTGGTCCTCTTTGGATTCCTCTTGTTTGGGGTTCTCTGCACTTCCTGGACTTGTAAGTCTATTTCTTTCACCAGGTAGGGGAAGTTTTCTGTCATTATTTCTTCAAATAGGTTTTCAATATCTTGCTCTCTCTCTTCTTCTGGCACCCCCATAATTCAGATGTTGGTACACTTGAAGTTGTCCCAGAGGCTCCTTACACTATCTTCATATTTTTGGATTCTTTTTTCTTTTTGCTTTTCTGGTTGGGTGTTTTTTGCTTCTTCATATTTCAAATCTTTGACTTGATTCTTGGGATCCTCTAGTCTGCTGTTGGATCTCTATATATTATTCTTTATTTCAGTCAGTGTATGCTTAATTTCTGCGTGGTCCTTTTTCATATCCTTGAGGGTCTCACTAAATTTCTAGGAGGTTTCTAGAAGATTCTTGAGTAACCTTATAACCGTGGTTTTGAACTCTATATCCAGTAGTTTGCTTTCATCCATTTCTTTCATTTGTGACTTGTTTCTTTGTCTCTGCATTTTGGCTGCTTCCCTGTGTTTGTTTCTATGTACTGGGTAGCTGCTAAGTCTCCTTGAGCTGATAGAGTGGCCTTGTGTGGTTGGTGTCTTATAAGGCCCAGTGGCTCAGCCTCCCCAGTCACCTGAGGTGGACGCTCTTGGTGCACCTCTTTGTTTGCACAGTCTTGTTGTAGTTAACCCCTGATTGCTGTTGGTATCACTAGGAGGAATTGACCTTCAGGCCAGTTGGCTGTGATGACCAGCTGTGTCTACACTGGAAGTTCTGTTGCACAGGAGACACCCTTATGGGGCAGGACTTGCTTCAGTGGGGCTTTGGTGCTCACTGAGTCTGCCCCGTGAGTGTGTCTCTATGGATGTGAGGAGTTGTAATCTGGCATGGTCTCCCTCTGACCACTGGGTACACTGGCTCTTGGATCTCCAAAGAGGTGCAAAGTCAGCCACTATCTGGGGCTGCCCAGCAGGAGCTACAGAGAGATCTGCAAATTCTTCCTCTTTTTATGGGGTTTGGAAGTGCCCAGACGAGGCCTAGCTATGAAGCAAGGCTGGCAGGGCCTTGGGCCTTCTTTTAGAAGCTCTGTGGCTCTCTGACCCAGCTGTAGTTTGACAGGTTTTAGGTGAAAGGACAGGCCATTCATATGTAAAAGCCGATGGGGACAGCTTGGGTGGGGTTGTAAATTGAGTGGGGTGGGGTGTTTGGGAATCACCAGGGCGGAGCAAACAGCTATGGCTGCCAGTCACCCCTGAACCAGAGAAGTCCCTGATTCTCCACGTCTCCAGTGCAGGAACAATGATCGCTGTGAGCACCTCTGAGAGAAAGCTGCCTTCGTGTTCCTTTCCTGATGCCAGATAGTCCAGTTTCTCCCCATATGTGCCTGGGTCCTCCAAAGTCTCACCCAGAACTGGAGTTCAGAGTAAGCGGGAGCTTGTATCTCCCTCCTGATTTAAAGAGCAGCACATCCAGGTGTCAGCACTTTCCGAGCCTTCACACCTCCTACCAGTCTCAGTGCGCCTTCTTCACCTCTCTAGCTGTGGAACTTCCACTCAGCCAGGCTTCCCGCAGTACTGGGTGGTAGTTGTTCTGCCGTTTTGTTGTGGTATTGATGTGGTTGTGAGAAGCAGCAAGTACAGGCGCTTACTTATGCCGCCATCTTGGTTCTCCTTCGTTTTTTGTTTTTATGGGTTTTTTTGTCCACACGGGTCCACACCAGAGACACTAGGCTGTTTCCAAACCTTAGAGCAAGAACACTCAGCCTATTTTTCATCCAGTGTCAGACCCTTCCAAGTCTTCTGACAACTCTAGTTGTTACAAAGATTGTCTTTTTCTAATAGCTATTAACATATATTACTGTAATGAGGCTCTTCTTCCATAAATTCAAAACTACATGACCAACAATGAAGAATGTATAAAGTCAGCCCCACTTTGGGGCAAGGGTTGGAAGGACAGAGCCGGGTTATCCCTATGGCAGACTATTTTAAGCACGCCTCGTCTCAGAGAATATCAGACAACTCTTTTATTCATTTCCTTTGAGATTATGTTCCAGTGGAGTAAGATTGAGTTATTTTTGTAATAACGGTTAATGGTGCATCCCCTTATATGTCTTTCACCATATTATGTTTTGGTATAAAAAGTTGAATACAATGTCATTCATAATCTAATAAGAAAGGAAAACATAGAAAGAGATAATTGGAAGATAACTACAAGAATTACAAGAATGAACAAAAATATTATGAGAGCATGGAGGAAGGAGCAATGAACTCTGCCTAGAGAGAACCAGAGGGGGTTCAAAGACAAGGGGCTTTGTGGGTGACATGGTGGGGCCTTGAGGGTGCTTCCAATGCTTTCATATGTGAGACCAGTTGGACACAGTCATTGGTAATTTCTTGGGATGAAGTTAGGTATGTTGGGGCAGTGTGGATAGTCAGGGACAAGGGGCATCTGGGTAAAAGAATTTCTCTATGGAGGACTCAGAATCTGAATATGATGTTTCTTCCATAGTCTGATCTTTAGAGATTATTGAAAGAGCCTTTTTTTTTCCCCTTTCTTCTACCTCTAAAAAATAAACACCCTACATACAATCTCTGCCACATCTGCTGTTGCAGCAATAGACAGTCCATAGATGAATGTGGCTGTGTGCCAATAAAACTTTATTTACAAAAACAGGCATCAGCCTGGATTCAGCCCAAGGGCCATGGTTTTTCAACCCCTGGTCAACAGAATCAACTTTTAAAATGCAGCCATTGCTTACTCCTAGTTTGTGAGATTGTGTGTGTAGGCAGGACTGAGGGGGGATCACTAGAGGGAGGTACAGGGGACTCAGGAAGGAAAGTGAGGGGCAGATCAGAGAGGTCCCTTGTAGCTCCTGGGAAGAAAGGGTGACATTGGAAAATTCCACTCATTCTTCCTCAAAGAGTGCATCCTGGCCATGGTCCTGTGCTGTGATTGTGGCTCGGAGCTGCCTGGCGGTGTCCTGGCAGCTGGTGCTAGGTAGGAGCTGTGTTTTGTCCCCAAGGTGACTGTGCACAGGATAATTTATATTTTGGTGCAAATGCACCTCAAGCTCCTTTGAGATGAAAGACCCTATATAAAACTGAGTTATGACCTTGCTTAATAGGAGCACTGCTGAGGTTTTCCAAAAGTGGAGTTAAACCCCTTTGGCATCTGTGAAGGGCTGGCTGTAAAGGACCATTGGCCATCTCGGCAGCGCTAATCTCTGCTGTGGATTCTGTGTGTCATAAATCATTCTTCTCCAAGTCCAAAGGCAGCCTTTGTATTTGCCAAAACACTAAGGAGCAGGATCTCCAACTGGTCCAAGCTGAGGCTGAATCTTTGCTTTTTAAGTTGTTTGGGAAGGAAAGAGAACACACACATTCACACACATTTACACACACACTTCATGTTCACACGCACGCACTCACATACACACGCATTATTCTTCCATAATAACACATTCCAGAATATCTACCCCCTTACCTGGTAACTTTCTATGAATTCTCATGACACTGGTTTTGTTTTTGGCCTTGTCTCATTCCTTTGTCTTTCTGTATTTTTAACCCTCAGAAGGGCTACTTTCATTGTGGAGCAAAGCTATTGACAAGTGTCACTTTCTCCTGTCCGAGGCCCAGGACTCCACAGGCCAGCTTCCCTTCAGACGGTATCAAACAGGGCATACCAACATGTCTTTTTTTAGAAAAGACCATAAGTGTCTTATCTTACTCCTTTAGAATTTTCCACAGTTCTTTAACCTCTAGTTTAGGAAAAGTTGGTTTGCGGGTTCTTCAAATGTCCCTGAGCTGGTACAGCAGGTCTGTGAGCTTGCTGCACTTGAGGTGAATGGCACCTCTGCTTGCCAACAATGTACCTCATTTCCATCTCTCCTCCCTACTGACTAGAAACTTTGTGGTTAAAATAACACAGCCTCTATTCAGAGCTCAAACTGAGAGCTGCTGTCGGAGGCAGATTTTTTATTTAAGGAGTTCTCAGAAGATGCATTTTAGTTGCTTCTTAAATATTCCATTTTAGTTTCTCAAGAAATTGGAGATCTCATCAGGTAAATGTTTTCTTTTCTTTTTCATGGTTTTATTTGAAAAGATGGTTAAGAAAATTGTGTCAGTCAGTGTTGGAAGAAGCCAGCTGCTTTCTAGCTTTTTTCCTGTTGAACAGCACTTGTGTCTGGTTCTCTAAAAGAAATGATGAAACAAGAGTCTCATGGGGAGAAAGGGCTGGGTGCTGGAGGAATAGATGTGTGCGGTGGAGCAATCCTCTTTTGGGTGTGTACGGGTCTCAGAGATTGGACAATCAGGATGGTCTTATCACTCTCTGGTGCAGCTGCTTGGAGGGTGGTCCCGTGACCAGCTCACACAGGAGTGGTTCCTAGCCCTATCTTGGCATCATACCTTCTTATTGAATAAAATTAAACTGGTTCTCTTTTCCTTGCAGCAGCTTTTTCTTCAACTAGTTGGGTCTCTCTCTCTCTCTCTCTCTCTCTCTCTCTCTCTCCACTTCTAAATTTTTGAAGTATATCTCTCTACTATCTCCTATTTTCCTATTTTTAATACATGCCTTTCTCCAGTGATAGAACATTTAAGATTTGTCTTACATCTATTTGTAAAATGTATTAACATTATATTTGAACACCCATAGCTATAGTCTCTTGAAATAAAAGAATAGTTCACTTGTAGAGTGAATTTTTCTGAAAGTCTTGCCTCTATTCCTCCAGGAATTTGTTTGGTAAAGACTTGTGCCTATGCAATGTTTCAATGTATCTCATCCAGGTATTTACTTACCAATTCTCTTTTCTCTCTTTCTCTCCCTCCCCTCCTCTCTCTCATCCCCCCAAAAGATCATGTTTCCTCTAAAGTTTTAATTTGAAGAAAATTCCATTTTTTATTTGATGATAGAGCCAAATCAATCAATCATTGGCCAGTCAAACATTTATTCAAGTGCGTTCTAGAAACTCTGTATTGGAATGGTCGCTAGGGAATGGTCTCTTGGGCTGTTATGTATATGAAGGATATAAATAACTTCATTGGTACTTATCATGTGTTTGTACCACTATTTACATTTATGAAATAATTACCAAATATTATCACATAGAACAAAATGAGTGCTGAATTTCAAACTTCCATTAATAGGTCAGGTTGAAATAAAAATACAACTACCATTTTTGAGAGCTCACTGTGCATCAGGCACTAAACTAATCACTCTGCAATCATCTCATTTTGTTCTCTCAACAGCACTCACTTTACATTTGAGAGAATAGAAGCTTAGAGAGTGGCTAAGTGCCCAGTGTCACACAGCTGGTGACTGGTAGACTCAACACCCAACCCCCCCGTCTGGCCTAGTGCTCATGCTCTGGCAGGTGTCAGAAAAGTGCCCCGGATGAAGTGGTCTCTGGTCTGGGACCTGAAGGGTTGTTGACATCCAAATGGCTGGAAGGATCAGTCGTGTGGGTAACAGACAGGTAGAAGGGGCCAGTGTAACTGGGGGACAGTACAGCAATGCGTACCATGATAAAAAGCAGGAAGGGAAGGGTTGGGTCAAGAGAGGCAGATGGGTTGGGCACTGAGGAGCCATTTGTGCACCTGGACTGAGGGGTGAAATGAGGAAAGTGGAGTCAGAGCATGATCATTGCTGCTCAGATTCAGCTGTGAGCTTTGTTTCCCTGCCTGAGAAGCTTTCTGCCTGGGTAACTGCAAGGCTCAACCCCTCCTGCTTCAGGTCTCTGTCCAAGTCTCACCTCATTGCAGAGGCTTCCTTGACTCTCCTATTCAAGGAGCAACCCCTGGTACCCCATTCACCTTTTCTTTTTATTGTGGTAAAAAGCACATAACATAAAAATTTCCTTTTTAAACATTTTAAAAGTGTACAATTAAGTACGTTTACAATGCTGTGCAATCATCACTGGTTCCAGAACATTTTCATCATCCCATTAAGCAGTCATCCCTCATCCCCCAGCCCCAGCCCTGACAACCACTGCCCTGCTTTCTGCCTCTATGGATTTGCCTCTTCTGGACATTTCATATACATGGAATCACACAATGTATGGCCTTTTGTATCTGGCTTATTTCGCATAGCACAATATTTTTAAAGTTCATCCACAATGTACTTCATTCCTTTTCATGACTGAATGATATTCTATTGTATTTATGCACCGTGCTTTGTTTATTCATTCATCATTTGATGGGTATTGAGTTGTTTCCACCTTTTCACGCTTGTGATAATGCTGCTATGAACACTTATGTATGAGTTTTTGTGTGAACGCGTTTTCAGTCTCTTGGGTGAGTATGTGGGAGTGGAATTGCTGGGTCACATGGTAACTCTATGTTTAACTGAGGAGCTGCCAAACTGCTTTCCACAGCAGCTGCACCATTTTACATTTCCTCAGCACTGAGAGTGTCCATTTCTCCATCCTCGGCAGCATTTGTTTTGTTTTTAAATTATAAGCAAACTAGTGGGTGTGAAGTGATATGTCATTGTGGTTTTGATTTGCATTTTCCTAATGACCTTTAGCATTGTTTTCTGTGTTTGTTGGCCATTTGTACTATTCACTTTTTGTTTCCTTTATGTGGCTCTATTTTTCTTTATACATAAGTTCTATGATTTATCACTTCCTGTCACATTGCATCTTTATTGACAATCTATGGCTCCTGTGACTAAGTAAGCTCCATGAGGACAGGGACTCTGTCTGCTTTGTTCATCATTGCATCTCAATGTCTAGGACAGGGTTTGGTAGTGTAGGATCTCAATATATACTTGCAGAATAGTTGAAAATCAAATTATGGTTATCTTCCCAGTCCTGGGCCTAGGGCAATGATGGCAAACCTTTTGAGCTTGGCGTGTCAGCATTTTGAAAAACCCTAACTTAACTCTGGTGCCGTGTCACATATAGAAATTTTTTTATATTTGCAACCATAGTAAAACAAAGACTTATATTTTTGATATTTATTTTATATATTTAAATGCCATTTAACAAAGAAAAATCAACAAAAAAATGAGTTCACATGTCACCTCTGACACGCGTGTCATAGGTTCACCATCACTGGCCAAGCCCCCCTCCCCCCTGCAGGAGGGTGAGCAGAGGGGCAGTGCTGTGAGGGAAGAGCCACAGCTGATCCATTCATCAGTCCCTGACCATATTCCCCACCCTCCACACCCCCAACCCCTGGTGCTAAGGCAAATGGATTGTTGTAGTGCCCTCTGCTATCCACCCACCCCTTGGATGTGGGGAGAGAGGTTGAAGAGCAAAGTACTTATAGAGATAATCAAGGTTTAATATAATGAGAGCTGGAGTGAAGGCAGCAGCAAGAAGAGCAGTGTGGGAGGAACAGATATGAAGGAGATATTTAGGTAAAAATCAGCAAGACTAGATGACTAGCTGAGCTGTCAATCAAGGTAACCAAGTTTGGAACTTGGAAGGTGGGGGAAATGTGGCACCATTAACTATAATAGGAAGTTGGGAGAAAGAGTCTATCTGGGAGTAGGAGAAAGAAGAGGCCTGTTTTATATTCAGTTTGAAAAAACAAGAGATCGGAGTTACACAGCCAGAATAGGGAGGTGTTGGAGCACAAAGGAGGAATGAAGGTGAGGGATGACACAGACAAGAGAGGGGAATGAAGAAGGAAAAAATGAGAGAAAGAAGAGGGAGAGAGGGGGTTAGGAGGCAAGAAAGCAGGGAGGAGTTGATATTCCAGAATACTGTCCACCTGCTCAGTAGTAGCAAGAATGAGAGAAGGGTGAGAGAGAGAGAGAGAGAGAGAGAGAGGTATTTGGTAATTGACTTGCTGGTCTACCTTCTTTCTCTATGCTTTCTGCCCCCTAAAGCACCATAAAACTAACCTTGTCCTGACTACTTGCTGCTGAGGACCTTCCAAGTAAAAGACCATTAATGAATCAAGTCCAGACTTTCATTTTGGAGAGTCTGTAATGATGCTCCTGACACAGGCAGCCTTTGAGCCTCACATAGCTTCTTTGTCCCCTGAGTGATGTCTGCTCTGCCCATTGGTACTCCACCCACTCATGCAGCTGTGGTGGAGAATGACCTCAATGAGCGTGAATGGGAAGCAAAGATAACGAGCACAGGAACCTGTGAGAGAGGCAGCCTGAGGAAGAATGCAGATGTCTACAGCTCTAGCTCATGTGTTTCAACTGGGCAAGTTGG
Organism: Myotis yumanensis; assembly: GCF_028538775.1. Classification (NCBI taxonomy): domain Eukaryota; kingdom Metazoa; phylum Chordata; class Mammalia; order Chiroptera; family Vespertilionidae; genus Myotis; species Myotis yumanensis. Next base: position 103,373,603 of record NW_027223752.1, read on the forward strand.
GCCAGAATTTCAAACTCTGCCACATCAAGATCAGGATGGAAAGAATCGACAATAGCCCCCCTTCCTTATCTGTGGTTTTGTTCTCCATAGTTTCAATAACCCATGGTCAACCACAGTCTGAAAATACTAGATGAAAAATTCCAGCAATAAACTATTCATACTTTAAACTGTGTAGGCAATGTACCATCTCACATCATCACAAAAAGAAGGGGGAGTACAGGAAAATATTTTGAGAGATACAGAGACAGACAACATTCACATAATTTTTATGACAGGTATTGTTATAAGTGCTCAAATTTTTATTAATTATTGTTATTAATTTCTTACTGTGCCTAAGTTATAAGTTACACTTTATTATAGGTACATATGTATAAGAAAAATGCAGTATATATAGGGTTTGGTACTATTTGCAGCTTGGGGCATCCACCGGGGGTCTTGGAACATAATCCCCCACAGAGAAGAGGTACTAACGTACTTCCAAAATGTTCAGTGTAGGACATACTTATGGGAACTTGCCTAAAGCATGTGAGAGTTATTATTATTATTTTAATGTTGAGTGCATGGGGCCCTTATACTGCACTGGGAATTTCTCTTTCATCGTAATGTAGGGTGACCTGTGTTTATGAAGAAGGTGCTTATTACCTAGGGTGAAACACTTGGACTTGCAGTAGAGCATTAAGTAGCAGAAATCTCCTCCCACAGACTCCGGGAAAGCTCTGGTGAGGGGCTGCTGGCTGCCGCACCCGTCCTTCCCTCAGGCTGAGGACACCAAGTAGGGGCGCATCCTCGGGGAACTGACTGCTGGGGATGATGGGCGCCTTCTCCCCAGGAGCCACTCACATAGTGTTCCATGCTTGAAGTCTTTCTCTCTGATAAAATTGTCACCTCTTTATTGCAAATCAGTGCTCAACACTCATAAGGCTGGATGCCTGTACTTCTCCAGCTCTGGGCCTGAATAAAGAGAAAAGTTATGAGGGCCAAGCACACTGCACTGGCACTCCATGGCAGTCACCCCGGTGTGGCCATGCTTATCACAAGTTGGGCTCTTGACATTTTTCTGGGACATAAAAAAGTGCCTAAGGTGTCCTTAGGCAGAAGAAGGACATACCAGGATACGGTACATATTTTATTAAATGGTATGGCCTACATTTTTTTTTTTTAAGTTTTCAGGAAGTTTTCCCTTATGCAATTCAAAAGCGAGTAAGAGTTTTGGCTTCCTTCTGAAATGATGGGGCCTTAGGACTGACTTCCTTGGACAATGTGTTTTCTGATTTCATTGTATCATTAATTAACTTATATACTTATTCATCTAACAAATATTTGTGTAAACTCATTGAGAGTCCCACTGGGAGGGAGACACAAGACCCTGTCTCTATTCCCCGGTGCTAACAAAGACTCGGGACTGCCCTGGGGATAAAAAGTGATCATAGAAGAGAAGTGCACAGCCACCAGGTGTTGTGGGGGCAGGCGTGTGGGGCTTGTTGCACACAGCTGTGGCCTCCCTATATTTGAGCAGGTGATCATCTGAGCACGTCCAGCCGGGAGGGTGGAGGATCATCACTGAGAAGTCAAATGGGGGCACCTCATAAGCATTCAAACTCAAATATATATAGCACACCGTGTTCATCCAAATTAACCCTGCGCAGGCTCTGCAGTGACAAAATCCTGTAGAGTGTGCTTTTTCCTGATGCACCTTCCCTGTTGTGAAACGTCTCTTTAAAATGATAGATGATGTTTAAAGCATCATCTATAATAATTGTTCTATTGTTCTGGAATTGTGTTGGAACAGAAGTCCTGTTGGGGTCTTAGTGCCATAGGACATTTTGTCCTGAAGAGAGTGGTGTGTTTCTTCCTCAATGCTGCCTGGGAAATAAGTGATGAAAAGGGTTAGCATAGTTAGGTTAATGCTGGGTCTGGATATAGGATGTAAAATCACCATTCTGAATTTTTGCTCTTTAATTGTAAAATCAGCTTTGATCTTTGATATTTATCAAAAACATTAATGTCAATTAATGCCAAAGCAAATTTACAATGACATAATTAAAATAGAACAATTACCCCAACTGGCTTTAGGCTTTGAAAAGCATTAGATTACTGTATAATAGCCTTACCTTCCTGATTCTTAATTTTCTTAAATCAATATTAAAGTCATCTTGTGTGATTTTAGCACATACAAAGTGAAGGTGAGGAATTAATTGGGCCAGAAAATTGGCAGAAGGAGCCCCTCAGGGGTTAAATATTACCCACAATGTAGGGCTGGTGACAAGCACAGTCAAGCTCAGCTTTTGTCTTCTTATCATTTTTTTTTCAATATCATCCAAAATAAGGGTGTCTAAAAATCATTTTCACTTCTCCCATGTGTACTCCCTTAACAAAATCATTGGCAACCAGATTTAGAATTGAGGGCAATATAGCACCACAGATAAGAGGGTAGATATTGAACTAAAACTGACCTGGTTGGTTCTCTAATCTGATTCTTTCTAGCACACAACTTTTCTAAGCTTCAGTTTCCAGATCTGTGAAATCAAAACAATAAAAGCTCCTATGTCTGGCAAGGCTCAGTGGTTGAGCTTTGACCTATGAACCAGGAGGTCACAGTTCAATTCCCCATCAGGGCTCATGTCCGGGATTGTGGGCTCGATCCCCACTAGGGGGCATGCAGGAGGCAACCGATCAATGATTCTCTCATCATTGATGTTTCTCTCTCTCCCTCTCCCTTCCTCTCTGAAATCAATAAAAAATATAATTAAAAAATAAAAACAACAAAAGCTCCTAATCCATAAGAATGTGATGACAATTAAATGAGCTAATATATGCAAAACTTAGCATATTCAATCAGTGTTAACTCTTATATCCTAGGCAACATGTGAATAACAGAACTGAGCTGTCACCTTTCAGGCGACTGCCAACCTGCCTCTCTTCTTTCAGTGAGTTTAGCCATAAAATACAGTTCTAATGAAGTTACTCTTCTGTTCAAAACCTGGGACTGATCAAGTCTGAATTCCTATGTACTGTGAAGCCCACCAGGGAGGGGCATTCCCACCTTTAGTCCCCTCCAGCCTTTGTGAGCCCTACACTCCAGAACCTGTACCATCATTTCCTGTTTACTGAGTAAGCCCGATGCCCCAAGGCCTCTGTGAGTTAGCTTCTGATTCCCTGATCCCTAATGCCCTTTTCTCCCATCTCTGCCTGCTATCTAGTTCCAATCAGAACTAGTCAAGCTGGAGTCAATTTCTTCCGGTGCATTTCCATAATTGTGCCTTTACACTTAAAATTATATATTCTGTGTTATATAGAAAACTCCTTGAAAACTAGAAAAAATTTTGTTCATTTTTATACCTCCTATGGTACTTTGTAAGCTCGTTTGCACATAATTAAATAGCAGAAAAGTTGGTTGAACTGAATTGAAAAGTTGACTTTGTTTATTGTCAGTAGGTTATTATAATAACAACTAGAGGCCTGATGCATGAAATTCATGCAAAAGTAGGTCTTCACAGCCCCAGCTGCCTTGGCCCTCGCAGCCCTGGCATTGTCTGGAAGGTCGTCCAGACAGTTGTTCCGCTGTTTGGCTGTTCACTCAATTTGCATATTATGCTTTTATTATTATAGACTAGAGGCCTGGGGCACAAAATTATTGCACAGGTGTGGTCCCTAGGCCTAGCTGGCCATCGAAGCATGAGCATTTGGCTTGGAAAGGCAGGTCCCAGCTGATCTCTGGGCCCTAAGCAGCACCTGGGTCCCCGGGCTCCGACACAACCCCTCCGCCTGAGTCATGGCACCCGAGTCCCCACACAGAGATGCAGCAAGTATGGTTGGATGCCACAGACTGGGGTACAGCGTGGGACTCTGTGCCACCCAGCGGTGATGCAAGAAAGCTGGGCGAGCATTGCACTCTCTCCCAAACGGCCTCAGCAGACGGACTCCTGCACAAACCCATGGTGAGCCTGAACAACCCCTGCAGTCCTGGCAGCTGTGGCCCTGCTCACCCAGAAGCCCATTGGGACCAGCAGCACCTCCACTGCCACCTGCTGCCAGTGCTTTGTTGCTGACACCCGCCATGTTCCGTCCCACCCCCTGGTGGTCAGCGCATGTCATAGAGAGTAGTCGAACTCCCAGTCAAACTCCTGGTGGAGGGGACAATTTGCATATTAGGCTTTTATTATATACTCGAGGCCCGGTGCACAAAAATTTGTGCACTGGGGGCGGGGGAGGGGGGTCCCTCAGCCTGGCCTGTGCCCTCTCGCAGTCTGGAACCCCTTGGGAGATAACGACCTGCTGGCTTAGGCCTGCTCCCGGGTGGCAGAGGGCACACCCAATCCCTAGGTGCAGCCCCTGGTCGGGCTCAGAGCAGGGCTGATTGGGGAGTTGGGGCGCCGCCCCCTGTCATGCACAGAGCAGGGCGGATCAGGAGGTTGCGATGCCACCCTCAGTCACGCTCAGGGTAGGGCCGATTGAGGGGTTGGGGCACCGCCTCCTGTCATACTCAAGGCAGGGTCGATGGGGAGGTTGCGGTGCCACCCCCTGTCACACACAGAGCAGGGTCGATCAGGGGGTTGGGGAGCTCCCCCCGTCACGCACAGAGCAGAGCCCATCAGGGGGTTGAGGAGCTCCCCCCTGTCATGCACAGAGCAGGGCTGATCAGGGGGTTGAGGAGCTCCCCCCTGTCACTCACAGAGTAGGGCCGATAAGGGAGTTGGGGCACTACCCCCTGTCACACACAGAGCAGGGCCAATGGGGAGGTTATGGCTCTACCCTGTCACACACAGAGCAAGGCCCGTGGGGGGGGGGGCGGTTGGGGTGCCGCACCCTGTCACCCACAGAGCAAGGCCGATCAGGGGGTTGGGGCGCCGCCACTGTCACACTCAGGGCAGGGCAGATGGAGAGGTTATGGCTCTACCCTGTCACACACAGAGCAGGGCCCGTGGGGGGGGGGGGGGGCGTGTTGGGGCGCCGCACCCTGTCACACACAGAGCAGGGCAGATAGGGAGGTTGTGGCCCCGCCCCCTGTCACACACAGAGCCTCAGGGCGATCAGGGGGTTTGGGCGCTGCCCCCTGTCACGCTGATCCCGGTGCCGGGAGCCTCGCGGCTCCGTTGATCCTGGTGATGGGAGGCATATTACCCTTTTACTATATAGGATAGAGGCCTGGTGCATGGGTGGGGGCCGGCTGGTTTGCCCTGAAGGGTGTCCAGGATCAGGGTGGGAGTCCCCACTGGGGTGCCTGGCCAGCCTGGATGAGGGGCTGAGGGCCGTTTTCCGGCTGGCGGGTGACTATAGCTCCCAACCGCTCCTTTTTTTCTTTTCTTTTTTTCTATTCTGGGCCAGCTTTAGCTCTGAGGCCTTGCTGCTGAAAGCAGGTTTCTGGCCTTTACCTTCTGTATTTGATACAATGTTGCGGTCCGGCTGGCTGAAGCCCGGCTGACTAACGCAGGTTTCTGGGGTTTTGTTTAGCTTCTATATTTGCAACATAGTTGCTTAGAGTTGCAGCTGAGAGGCCGGCAGCGGCAGGCAGGGAACGTTGGAGTTCGCCAGTCACTGGAGCAAGCAAGCTTCCCTGTTCGCTTCAGTGCATGGCTGCCTGCCGCCATCTTGGCTGACAGTTAATTTGCATAAGGATATGCTGATTAGCCAATGGGAAGGGTAGCTGTCGTATGCTAATTACCATGTTTCTCTTTTATTAGTGTAGACTAGAGGCCCAGTGCACAAAAATTTGTGCACTCAGGGCGGAGGGGGGTCCCTCAGCCCAGCCTGTGCCCTCTCGAAGTCTGGGACCCCTCAGGGGATGACCACCTGCTGGCTTAGGCCCGCTCCCCAGGGGATTGGGCCTATGATGGCAATCAGACATCCCTCTGGCAGCCCTGCAGCCCTCGGGGGATGTCCACTTGCCAGCGGGGAGCAGGCCTAAACTGCAGTCGAACATCCTTAGCGCTGCTGAGGAGGCAGGAGAGGCTCCCACCACCACCGCTGTGCTGGCAGCCATCAGCCTGGCTTGTGGCTGAGCAGAGCTCCTCCCATGTGAGAGTGCACTGACCACCAGAGGGCAGCTCCTGCATTGAGCGTCTGCTCCCTGGTGGTCAGTGTGTGTCATAGTGACCAGTCATTCCCAGTCCTTCTGCTGTTAGGGTCAGTTTTCATATTACCCTTTTACTATATAGGATAGAGGCCTGGTGCATGGGTGGGGGCCGGCTGGTTTGCCCTGAAGGGTGTCCCGGATCAGGATGGGGGTCCTCCTTGGGTGCCTGGCCAGCCTGGATGAGGGGATGATGGCTGTTTGCAGCTGGTCACACCCCCTTCAGGATGGGGGTCCCCACTGGGGTGCCTGGCCAGTCTGGGTGAGGGGCTGAGGGCCGTTTTCAGGCTGGCGGGTGAATGAAGCTCCCAACCTCTCCTTTTTTTCTTTTCTTTTTTTATTCTGGGATTTATTTACCTTTTATGGCTGTCACTGGAACTGAGAGCCGGCTTTAGCTCTGAGGCTCAGCTGCTGAAAGCAGGTATCTGGGTTTCTTTGGCTTCTATAATTGAAACACTGTTGCAGCTCCAGCTCTGAGGCCCGGCTGGCTGAAAGCAGGTTTCTGGGGTTTGTTTGGCTTCTATAATTGCAACATTGTTTCTTAGAGTTCAGCTCAGAGCCCACCAGCGGCAGGCGGGGAACGTTGGCTTCCTCTGTCACTGAAGCAAGCAAGCCTCCTGTTCGCTTCAGCTGCCTGACTACCGGCTGCCATCTTGGTTGGCAGTTAATTTGCATATCGCCCTGATTAGCTAATGGGAAGCGTGTCGGAGGTACAGTTAATTACCATGTTTGTCTATTATTAGAGAGGAAGATATCTTCCATTGATTTCAGAGAGGAAGGGAGAGGGAGAGAGAGATAGAAACACCACTGATGAGAGAGAATCATGGATCAGCTGCCTCCTGCATGCCTCACACTGGGGATTGAGACCACAACCCGGGCATGTGCCCTGACAGGGAGTCAAATCTTGACTTCCTGAGTCATAGGTCAACGTTCAACCACTGAGCCACACCTGCCGGCTCTTGTTCTCATTTTAAAGGAGAGAGAATTAACACTCCAGAGGTGGACTTGCCCAAAATAGCCAAGTTATGCAGTGGAAGAGTCAGGGGGAGGGTGGGGGACTGGTTCTAAACACACACTCATGAGGCCTCTGTGTTAATGGGTTCATGCAGGGGTGCGGGTGAACAGACACTGTCTCTGGCTCTTCAAGCGGCACTTCCTCGAGGCCCTCAGATTCCCGGTATGGCCCCCCACCCTCCCTACCTGCCATTGGAGCTAAGGAGGGCGGGGGATGGGAAGGGCCATCTGCGGTTCACCTGGGAGTGTGTCACTTAGGGCAGCCAGATGGGAATGACCCGCCTCCTGGATGTCAGGGTGGGAGGCTGGTTGTGGACATTCCACGTCCCTCGTGTGGAGCTCAAACTAAGGTCTGGTTTTTATAGTCAGACCCTCAAAATGGATGGGATCTAACCCCCTGCCAGAAGCTGCCAGAGATCCTGCCTTCCCAGGGACCTAGCCAGGATGGGGTGGAGCCGCCCCCCCCACATCGTTCCTTGCTCTCTGACTTCCCTCCAGCACACCCCAAAGCTGCCACCTCGGCTGCCACAGTTTCCACTGTCTCTGCATCGCCCTCGGGGAGGGTACTGTCCCCTCCTGCTGTCTCCCTTCTTCCTCTTCCCCCTCAGTCTGCTCCTGACACAGAAGCCAGTGGCCCCAGTGCCTCCCCCTGCACTCAGGGGATGCCAGGTTCTCACAGGCCCTCTATCCCTGCAGGATGTGCCCCCTGACCCAGCCTTGATCCCCTTCCATTTGGCCTCTTGCTCATCCTGCTGCCCCTCCATGGGCTGCCCCCTCTGCCTGATGCCCTCCAGGCATCTGCCTGGCTCTCCTCCTTCCATCCACTTTCCCTCAGTGAGTCTCCCTTTGTCCCTCCCTCACGGAGCCCCTATGAGGCTTCATTCCCAAGTTTCCATGGTGCCCGTGCCCTCTAACAGCTGCACCTCACGTCTGTCCAAGGCTGTTTCCTCCCCGCACCCCTGTCCTCTCCTGGAAGAACGCATGCTCAGTAAGACAGGGCTGCTGGCCCCCTGCTGCTCTGTGAACACTTGGACATGCCTAGGACACAGTTGGTACTCAGTCAGTGATAGGGGTTGGGTAAGATGCTCAGGCAGCGGCTTAGGTGTAAAGGCCATTGGAAGGCAGACTCACTTGGAGCTGAGGGCCAGTGAGCTCTCAGCACAGCGCTCAGGGCGGGCATGGGAGCCAATTGTTCCTTTTCTCGCAAGAAGGCGGGAGGAAGAGAATGAAAAAGGAGCAGTGTGTGTTTTCCCTCAACTACTTAAAAGCTGATGATCTCATTCCGTTCTTAAAGCTATGAGTAGAAACCCTTAGATAAGTGGTTCTCAACCTTCCTAATGCCGCGACCCTTTAATATAGTTCCTCATGTTGTGGTGACCCCCAACCATAAAATTATTTTTGTTGCTACTTCATAATTGTAATTTTGCTACTGTTATGAATCGTAATGTAAATATCTGATATGCAGGATGTATTTTCATTGTTACAAATTGAACATAATTAAAGCATAGTGATTAATCACAAAAACAATATGTAATTATATATGTGTTTTCCGATGGTCTTAGGCGACCCCTGTGAAAGGGTCGTTTGACCCCCAAAGGGGTTGCGACCCACAGGTTGAGAACCATTGCCTTAGATCGACCCTGTGAGGCAGGTTCTGGGATTATCTGAGATTCTGTGGAGAGTATGCAGCCTTCGACTGCCACAAGGAAGGTGCTTAGTAACCGCCAGCTTTTAGTGTTGTGATTCATGCACTGGTGAGGGCCAGCCTGCAGGGATCAGCCCACTGTGGGAGCACTGCTGATCCCAGTCAGCTGAGTGTCTGTGGACCCACCCTCTGAGTGGCTGCTCCTGCTGTGGGAGCCCTGCACACTGACCACTAGGGGGCAGCTCCTGAATTGAGCATCTGGTCTAATGGTCATTCTGGTTGTTCTGCCATTTGGTCGCTGGGCTTTTATTATATAGGACTAGAGGCCCGATGCACAAAAATTCGTGCACTCGAGTGGGTCTCTCAGCCTGGCCTGTGCCCTCTCTCAGTCTGGGGCCCCTAGTTGCTGGCACCAGTTTTCCTTCAGTGCCCGGAACCCAGGCCTTTGCTCTTCGCTGGGAGGGGCCAGCGTGGCAGGCTTCGCTCTTCGTCACTTGGGCCCTGGGGGTGGGGCCGGGGCAGCAGCCTTCCTTCTTTGCTCGTGGCTTGTGGCTCGGGCCCTGGGGGCGGGGCCGGTGCGGCAGGCTTCGTTTTTCGCTCACCATGCCAGCCTTCACTCACTGCTCCTGCCCAGGGCCGGCAGGCTTCACTCCATTGCTTGGCGCCTACATATGCAAATTAGCCGCCATCTTTGTTGGCAGTTAATTTGCATATCATGCTGATTAGCCCATGGGAGGTGTAGCGAAGGTACGGTCAATTACCATGTTTGTCTATTATTATATAGGATAGTGAAAGGGCTTGTTTGGGTCAAAAGGATAGGCTATATATATATATATATAGAGAGAGAGAGAGAGAGAGAGAGAGATAATAGGCTAATTAACCCAGATGCCATAATAGTCATGACTGGTCAGAAGGAGGCTCCGTGCGCAGGTGAGGCCCGGAGCGGATACAGACAGGGGTGCCTGCCAGCCATGGCACACCAGCAGTCCCGCCTCTGCGCATGAGCTGCAGAGGAAACACCTTTTCTGACAGCTCATTGGCTAAGCTCCCAGTACGCCACTTGCAGTGTTCTAGGTAACTTGGGTAATAAGAATCCAAGAAGTGATCTAGGGTTTTTCCACCTCACTCCTGGAGGAAAAAATGAAGGTCCACTGTTGGAGGGGTAAGAAATGTCATACCCTGCCTTAGTCGGTTTGGCTCAGTGGATAGAGCCTCAGCCTGAGGACCTCATGGTCCGGGTTTGATTCTAATCAAGGGCATATACCTAGGTTGCAGGCTCCTCTATGGCCAGGGCCCAGGTCAGGGCTCATGCAGGAGGCAACCAACTGAAGTGTCCCTCTCACATTGATGTTTCTCTCTGTCTTTCCCTTTCTCATCCACATTCTCTAAAAATCAATGGAAAAATATCCTCAGGTGAAGATAAAAAAAGAAAGAAATGTCATATCCTATGAAAGAGATATCTTGAAAATCCCTAAAGAAAGTTGTCATTTTTTCATGGTGAAGGGACCTGAGTCCATGTTGATGAAAACACCTTGGTGGTTGAAGCGGCTGGCAGTGGCAGCAGCAGCGAGGTGATGGGGGTGGTGCCTTCCCCTGATCAGTTGTCACCTCCCGCAGAGGAAGACCATGGGGAGCGGGCCTAAGCCATCAGTAGGACATCCCCTGAGGGCTCCCAGACTGTGAGAGAGGCCAGGCTGGGCTGAGGGACCCCCCTCCAGTGCACAAATTTTGTGCACAGGGCCTTTCTATTATTATAATACACTTTTAAACTTTATGGCATATATAGGTAAATGTGTATATATGTGTGCATATATATGTAATATACATGCAGTCATGCCCCACTTAATTACAGGGATACGTTGTTCTGAGAAATGTGTCATTAGGTGATTTTGTCATTGTGCAAGTATGATAGAGTGCATGTACACAAACTTAGATGGTATAGTCTACTACACACTTAGGCTATATGGTATAGCCTATTGCTCCTAGGCTACAAGTCTATACAGCATGTTACTGTACAAAATGACATGAGATTAAATCAAGCACAAGAGAAAATGATGCAATAAAGAGACACAGTAAACATGAGACATGTGAGGCTGCTGGTGGTGTAACATGCAAACTATTTTCCAGAAAACTTTAAAAAATAAGTATAAAGAATACACTCTAAAAAAAAAAAGTATAGTATAGTAACCCAGCCAGTGTTGCTCAGTGGTTGAGCATCGACCTATGAATTGGGAGGTCACAGTTCTATTCTTGGTCAGGGCACATGCCCAGTTGCAGGCTCTATCCCCAGTACTGGGTGTGCAGAAGGAAGCCTATCAATGATTCTCTCTCATCATTGATGATTTATCTCTCTTTCCCTTCCTCTCTCTGAAATCAATAAAAACATATTTTTTTAAAAAGCATAGTATAGTAAATACATAAGCCAGTGACATAGTTCCTTATCATCATTATCAAGTGTTATGTACTATACATAATTATATATGCTATACTTTCATATGACTGGAAGCATCACCACAAACACAGGAATAATGTCTTGTGCTATGACATTGTGATGTCACTAGGCCATAGAAATTCTCTAGTTCCTGAAAGGGCGAGGGCTAGGTTGCCCCAGGGTAGGGGCTACATCCTACTCTGCTAGCCACACCCAGGCGGCAGAGCACAGTCCTTTCTCCTCCCCTTACTCCAACCCCCCCTATATAACCGGTCTCCAGGCGGGGTTCGCGCAGCTCAGCCACTTGGTTTGCCTTGGTGTCGGTGAGCCTGGTGGATGGGGAGCCCAAGCTAGCTTGAAATACAGATTCTTATGCTTTTGCATCGAATTGGCTCCCTGATGTGGTTTCTTGGGAATCTTGAAATCTGGGCACAACAGTTCCATTATAATCTTATGGGACCAGTTCCTCATTGACCCAAAAGTCGTTTTTTGGTGCATTACTGTATATGTTTTCCTCATATGCGAAATAGACATATGACGTATGACTTTCCCAAGTCTATGAATCTGAGTTACTGGCCTTTCTATTATTATAATATGCCTTTAAATTTTATGACAAAAGAACAACCAGGGCTCTGCCATCTAGAGCTATGGGAAATTGACTAGGTGACAGGTGAGTCACTAAGAGTGGTCTGAGTGTAGTGTACCAGCTCACCTCCTGGCTCAGTGGAGGTGGCTCATGATTTTTGTCTTCCTTTTAAGTCAGAATGTTGTAGGTTTTCTATTATTCCTTGCAAAACTTGCCCACAGTAGACACCCCATAAATATCTCTTGAATGAATGTGTGGGTAACCTTTCCTTTCATTAAAAAATAAAATAACTAATTTTTAATACATTTATGACAGGACTTTGTGCTTAAATTATGTCACAATTTCCACCAAGAATCATGAGCCTTCCTCTATACATTATGCATACATTATTCTCATTAATTTTCACAACATTCCTGTGGGCTAGGAGCTATAAATTCAGATTTTTATTGTATATACTGCAGTGGTCAGCAAACTCATTAGTCAACAGAGCCAAATATCAACAGTACAACGATTGAAATTTCTTTTGAGAGCCAAATTTTTTAAACTTAAACTATATAGGTAAGTACATTGTTATTAACTTAATTAGGGTACTCCTAAGGCTTAGGAAGAGCCACACTCAAGGGGCCAAAGAGCCGCATGTGGCTCGCGAGCCACAGTTTGCTGACCACGGGTATATAGCATTTATCATATAACATTATTTGTAGAGCTTACCACTATCTAAAATTATATTATATATGCTCATATATTTATTATACCTCTCCACATAAAATGTAATTTCCATGAAGAAGATTTTTTTTTAAATCTTATTCATTGCTGTTTCCCTAGTACAGAGCCTGGCACCTAGTAGGTGCTCAATAAATACTTGCTAAAGGGCATTGTAATTTATTCAAGAATTTGGGATATTACATACAAACTAAATAAGGTCTATTAGAAAGGGAAATCATTTAACTAATGAAGAAAGTTCATTCTAAATAAAGAAAATTAAGCCTGAGGCATAACTACTTGATTGGGCTTAGGGAGTGGGGATGAACTAATGGGAGTTTTTACCCCTCATTTGTTTAGAAAAAATATAATGAGATGGAAAGTGGAAAGTTGAGAATCCCCTGAAGGTTATGGAAAGGATTAATTGACAACTTTCCTTTATAATGCTGATTTGTGTTTAAAGGTAAGGGATTAAAGGGGTTGGGAATAAGTGTAAGTTTAATTTCCCCCACTTTTTAATACTTCTTTTAATGAAAAGAATAAGAAATAGATTGGAAATTTAGAAGAAGTCTATGAAATAGAGAATAGAAAAAGACTGGGTGGAGGATAAACTAAAAAAAAAATTGCTTTTTTAAGAAAGAACCACAGATGTATTTCAGCTTGTTAACATGAGATCCAACAATTTAAAGGAATCTGGAAATTTTGGGACAAATATAGTCAGTAGAGCACACAAGGTGGAGGTGGGTGGAATTTTAAGTTTGAAGATTTCAGGACAAAAAGTTATTAGACAATAAGAACTTTGGAATGGCACTTAGAGAAATGAGTCATCACAGAGACTAAAAGATACTTTATGAAAAGCTGTGAAAGTATTAGAAATTGGAGGACACTTGTCATACTAAAAAATCTCAAAACTAACCAATCATTCTTTCATTTAGCATTTATTGAGCATCAACCAGCTAGTGGGGATACAAAGGTGAATGAATCAGGCCAACACAATCCCTGCTTTTTTAGAGTTTACAAATGATTAAATCAGATCATCTCACTGATGAATATCTATGTTCCAGTAGGGGTTCAGTTGGAGGAGTGAATAACAAGGGAGCCAGGCCTGGATAGGGCAGCGAGGAGTGGAGGTATACATAGACTTTCCAAGGAGTGTGGCCTTTGAACTGGGATTTGGAGCCAGAGAGAGATGGGGGTTGGAACAGTAGGAACAGCACATACAAACCCTATGGAGGAAGGATCAAGGTACCATTAGGAATCAAAAGGAAGACCAGGCATAGCTGGTCCAGAACAAAGAGTGTGGAGAAGTGGGTGAACTGAGGCAGGAGTGGTGGACAAAGCTATATAAGGCAGCTCAGAGCATGGTGATTATTTGATTTCAGCCCAACAGCAGTTAGATATCATACAATTACTTATATATGGGAAGATTCTCTGGATGACCAAACTCATCCATTTGTATGCCAAAATTATCTATATTTTTTATCACCTTTGATAGACAAAGAGTCTTGCTCATTTTCTTTCTATCCTTCCTAAAGCTTTTATCCCAGAACTCTTAACATTTTCTCAAGGCATCAAATACTATATTTTGAGGAATAAAAGCCTTGAGTTCAGTAATCCTAGACTGTGTTTCTTTTGAGTCCTGGTTTATATTCAAACTTCTTCATCTCCCTTTGTTGCCATTCTTTAACTAGATGTTCCCAATCTGTTGTCAAATGAAAAATTAGAAGACAAAATTAAGAGGCTTCAGTTGAACTCTAGTATGTGGGTTTGTGTTTCTCTGGGTGCCTCTTGGGCATCCTCCTATGCCTCACTGGGGCTCCAATTGGTAGGGTGGCTGGAGTGGGCTTCCAGTTGGTACCTTAGATCTGTGCTGTCCAATACACTAGCCAGTAGCCACATGTGGCAATTTAAATTTCATTAGTTAATGTATCTACACTAATAAAAGAGAAACATGCAAATTGGTGTCACACTGCTACACTTCCCATTGGCTAATGAGGGCGATATGCAAATTAACTGCCAGCCAAGATGGCGGCCGGCAGCCAGGCAGCTTGAAGCGAACATGAGGCTTGCTTGCTTCAGTGACGGAGGAAGCAAACATTCCCCGCCTGCCACTGCCGGCCTCTGAGCTTGCAGTTTGAAACATTGTTACAAATATAGGAGCTAAACAAAACCCCAGAAACCTGCTTTCAGCCAGCCAGTATCTCAGAGCTGGAGTTGAAACAATGTTTCGATTATAGAACCCAAACAAACCAGATACCTGCTTTCAGCAGCTGAGGCCTAAGAGCTGGAGCCAAGCCTCAGAGCTAAAGCTGGCACAGAATAAAAAGAAAAAAAGGAGAGGTTGGGAGCTTCAGTAACCCGCCAGCCTGAAAACAGCCCTCAGCCCCTCACCCAGACTGGCCAGGCACCCCAGTGGGGACCCCCACCCTGAAGGGGGTGTGACCAGATGCAAACAGCCATCATCCCCTCACCCAGGCTGGCCAGGCACCCCAGTGGGGACTCCCACCCTGATCCAGGACACCCTTCAGGGCAAACAAGCTGGCCCCCACCCGTGCACCAGGCCTCTATCCTATATAGTAAAAAGGTAATATGCCTCCCAGCACCAGGATCAGCTGAGCCATGAGGCCTCCCGGCACGGGGATCAGCGTGACAGGGGGCAGCGCCCAAACCCCCTGATCAACCTGCGGCTCTGTGTTTGACAGGGGGAGGGGTCACAACCTCCCTATCCGCCCTGCTCTGTTCCTGACAGGGGAAGGCGTCCAAACCCCCTGATCAGCCCTGCTCTGTGCCTGATAGGGGGGAGCTCCCCAACCCCCTGATCGCCCTGTGGCTCTGTGTGTGACAGGGTGCAGCGCCCCAATCCCCTGATTGGCCCTGCTCTGTGTGTGACAGGGTGCAGCGCCCCAACCCCCCCCCCCCCACGAGCCCTGCTCTGTGTGTGATGGGGTAGAGCCATAACCTCCCCATAAGCCCTGCTCTGTGCGTGACAGGGGGCAGCGCCCCAACCCCCTGATTGGCCCTGCTCTGTGCGTGACAGGGTACGGAGCCCCAACCCCCCTGATGAGCCCTGCTCTGTGAGTGACAGGGGGCAGCGCCCCAACCCCCTGATTGGCCCTGCTCTGTGCATGACAGGGGGTGGTGCTGCAACCTCCCCATCGACCCTGCCTTGAGTGTGACAGGAGGCGGTGCCCCAACCCCCCAATCGGCCCTACCCTGAGCGTGACTGAGGGTGGCATCACAACCTCCCGATCCGCCCTGCTCTGTGCATGACAGGGAGTGGCGCCCCAACTCTCCAATCAGCCCTGCTCTGAGCCTGACCAGGGGCTGCACTTAGGGATTGGGTGTGTCCTCTGCCACCCAGGAGCAGGCCTAAGCCAGCAGGTCGTTATCTCCTGAGGGGTCCCAGACTGCGAGAGAGCACAGGCCAGGCTGAGGGACCCCCCCTCTCCCCCCCCGAGTGCACAAATTTTTGTGCACCGGGCCTCTAGTATATATATAAAAGCCTAAGCGACGGAACAACTGAATGAGCCAGTTGACCAGTCACTATGATGCGCACTGACCACCAGGAGAGAGATGCTCATTGCAGGAGCTGCTCCCTTGTGGTCAGTGCACTCCCACAGCAGAAGTGCTGCTCATCTGACCGACCAGCCCTGGCGGCCCACCAGCCCAGCGGCAGCCACTCCCTCCCTCAATAATCCTGCAGGTCCAATCTCCAGAGAACGGGCCAGGCACCAACGGACCGGACCAGCACCGCTGGCACAATCCCGACAGTGCCGCTGGCCTCCGGGAAGTCAGCTTCGGGCACTGTGGCCACTTCCCTTCCCTAGAAGCTTCTCAAGGAAGAAATGTTATAAAAGCAGCCGCCAGGTAGCTCCCAGCAACCAGCGCACGAATGTCAGCAGGATGGATCCGGATCTTGGGCCTGCAAGGGCGTCCCACTGCCCACCTGGAGGGCCGATCACATCCCACTCTCCGCCCTCCCCCCCGCCCCTGGGCATGGGCGCCAGATGCAGGTCTCCCAATCAGGACTGACTGGGTGTGAGCCTGTGCAGGCGCAGTGGGGCTGGGATGAGTGCGAGCGGCAGGCAGGAGCAGCAGGTGGCATTGGACTGTCAGTTTCAACCCAATCCCCACAGGCCATGCCAAGGGACCCCGCCTGTGCATGAATTTGTGCACTGAGCTCTAGTATTAAATAAAATTCAGTCCTTAGTCTCATTAGCCACATTTCGATTGCATGATGGCTGAATGTGGACAGTAGCCACTGTGTGAGACAGCACAAATCTGAACATTCTATTATTGCAGGAAGGTCGGCTGGACAGTAGTTTTAGAGCATTGGTGGAGAGCATGAACCAACCAAACTACATTAGTGTCATTAATATTTTTAAACATCTATCTCACAGTAACTCCAGGCATGTACCAAATGCAGAATTGAATGTTGCTTTTCTTGTTTCTCTAAGCTTATAAAAAAATATCCTGTGAATTATTCATTTCGGAATTTTTATAGTTACTGTAATGCTATTGAAGAAATGCTTAGAGATCTACTATTTCCAGCAGAGAAATGGACTCAAAGCTAATTAAAATTCCACAGTTTCTCACTGGAAAAATCTGAGCTCTTGCTTGAGTCATCTTCCCACAGCGTCTCCAAATAGAAACACGTTGCATACATGATATGCAGCCTCAATAATCTATTTGAGAAATTCCATGATACCACCAGCACTTCAGTAGTTCATACCTTAACATCAGGAATATTCAGGAACCTGAGACCTTGACACAAACAGATGCTCATTAAAAGAGAAAAATCAGTTCAATGAACTGATGAGCTAGTTATCCTATGTTCTGAGTTCAGAATAGCAAATGGAGAAGAAACAGATCGAAGATATTCTGGCTGACTGTTACATAAAAGCCATGTCAAGGTGTGATGAATAATGCATTTGACATCCCCTGCCTTTCATTATGTGCCAGCTTGAGAATGTGGTCTGTGCCTGGAGGTTTCCATAATAATCACAATATTAATTTATATGTTACCACCCCTCTCTGTAACAACTCTGAAAAGTAGGTACATCTCCCATATCTTACAGATGAGGAAACTGAGGCTCAGGAAGATGGGGTTTGTGGCAGAGCATGAGTCCAGCTCTAGGCTGACCTGACTTTGTGTGTCCCCAGGGTCAACCTTTCGCTACCCACTCTGCTCTCAGATGCATACTTCTGTCTCCTGGCACCTCTGGTGATAAAAAGGTCAGGAGGTGGATTAAGAAGGCATAAGGCAAAGTGACAGAGAGGAGGCCTTTATGGTTCAGGCTGATAGCGTCTTTCTGGAAGCTTCTCTGCACAGAAGCTCCTCTTGTGATGGTGTGGCTTGTGTGCAGGAAAGCTTAGCTTTTACTGACAATGAAAAAAAAAATGTGGGACACAGCATTTTTTTCCCCCTGACTGTTATGGTCAGCTGATTCAACATGACATGAATTTCAGAGAGAAGTCCCACTCTATTTAAAAACGAACAAATAAGTAAGTAGAAACAAAGAAACAAAACAAAACTGCAAAAAAATTTATCTAGGATGAATGGGAACAGCTTGTCTCTTGCTAATTTGGTCATTTGTTATTACCCCTACTTCTGGGGAAAAGGACTGTGCATGGCCCAGGCTAGGGTTTAGGATTTTGTAAGGTCTCCCCTAGAGAACCTCAGCTATTAACCTGAGACTCTCATAAATATTTTCTGAGCTCCTATCATGTGTCAGGCACTCACGATCCAACGATGAGTCAGATGCAGTCCTTGCCCAAGAGTAGTTTGTAGTCTATCCCAGGAGACCAACAGGTAAGCAAATAATTAAAACACAGCTGGATAAATGTTATGATACCAGGACATACAAAGTGCAAATGATCAGAGAACTAAATGCACACTTCCAACCAAAATTCCCAGTTTAGCATGCTGGATGGGCATGCAAGCTTGAAATGGGATAAGTTGGGAGCTGGCTATAGGTTATGCTTAGAGCTGAGGCAATACAGACAAGGCACCTGAGACCCTGGTACCCATTATCAAGGCCACAGGACCGCTGGTAAGGCTGGCCCAAAACTTAATTTAGAACAATAGTTTTAAAAGCCATGATTCACCTGGGGATAGAATCAGCTTTACTAATTTGACTAATAAATATCTATCAACAATGCTAAATTAGACATGAAGAAATGGGTCTGGGATCAGAAAATAACTTTAAGATATGAGAGCCACAGACTATTCTTCAGGGGCAAGACTGAGACCTTCAAGGCAGGAGAGAAAAATAGGGGCCATGAACCACAGAAAGAGCAGAGTTCTAAGGCGCAGAGAATGGGCATAAAGTTTGTCCCAGGGTTACAGGGGAGATAAGGGAAGAGGATAAGAGGGGCTCAGATCCACACCATAGTTTAGGGTGCACCAGCCTGAATCCACTCTGGGTGGAAATTTGAATCACAGTCCAACATCCCACTCAGCCAATTTTAATGGAACTAACCTCTGGTGGGAACTAGATGTTCTTTGCATTTTGTACACTTGTTTCAGAGAGAATGTGGGAGGACGAAAAGATGGGAAAATACCCCACGCCTCAATGAGATCAGGGAGAGGGAAATTTAGGCAAGGAGTGGGGGATGAGAACCATAGAGAACTGGAAGGCTAAACCTGTGAGGTCTGAGGGCAAGAAGGAAATAAACTGGGATTGGGTGGCTGGGCTTTCCAAAGGCAAGAGTGGCACTTCAGTTTGAACAGTAAGAGAACCCACTTCTTTCCATAAGACTCCGTCCACCTCCCCCAAGACCACGCACATAAGGGAGACGCAGGCAGTGGTGAAGCTTCTCCACGAAGGTGATCATTCAACACAGTCCCTCATAGGCAGTGACAGTGACAACACCTGGGATCTGGCTTTTCTTTTGTATCTCCCATATTGCACGGTAGCCCTCCACACAGGTCATGAATTTTCACCTTGATTTCAATACGATTAAGGACAAAGCAGGAAGGCAAGTTCCTGATGACTTCCTATAGCAACCCCAAAAGAAAACTCACTTTCCTTCATTTCACATGTCAGTGACCATCTCATGCTCAGGAAGTCCTCATGGGCCCAGCAAAGTGCTGTGTAAGAAATACGGGATCCTATGAAATACCCAATGTGATGACAAGATGCCCAAGTAATACTCAAGAAACCAATATTCAACACAAGCAAAGAGTTTATAGTTTATTTTGAAGATGCTTATTAAAGAAACTTGACCTTCAAATACTTGCTGAATCTCTAAACTATACTCTATTCTTGGGGCTCCCTTGGCTTTGGTGCTGCCCACTAGAGTTAAGACCTGAATATCAGAGTGTGGATCTGAGAATACAAGATTGCCACATGCATGGGGCCACAGTTCAGGAGGACTCGCAGAACTGAAGGCAACAAGCAATGTTGTGTACACATACTCATCAACTCAGTCACCTTCCCAGCCCTGACTCTGTTTGGCAGCCCTGAATGAGCCAGTTGCAGCCTTATGTCTGTCTCACACTTCACAGGCAGCTTGAATGGACCAATGGTTTCACTGAAAGACCAATTCCAAATGATCCAAACTGGCATGGGTGGCCAAATGTGGAAAACAATGGGATATAAGCAACTCTAATACATGGATAACAAAAAATTGTCATAGAATGAGTATGCCATTGGGACCTACATGGAAAAACTAGGAGACTATCTGTGGGTTTTATCAGCATGTAAACTACATCCAATGTGAATGATACATTGGTTTTGGCTGAAGGTAGATAGATTCCTTTTATTACTTGGTCCAGTACCTACATCAAGGTCAGCTCTCATATCTCAAATTGGAAGATGCAGTAGACACAACATCCAGGACCTTGGCATACCTACATATTTTAATCCTTCTGTAGTACATTCTTTCCATTTTTATTTTTATTTTTATTTAAAATATTTTCAATTACAATTGATATTCAATGTTATATTAGTTTCAGGTGTACAACATAGTGGCTAGAGATTTATATAACTTGCAAAGTGATCCCCCTGATAAGTATAGTACCCCCCTGATACCATGCGAGCATTGTTTTTTAATTCATCAAAAATTTATATTTTATGGCTAAAACTCATAGCTTATTCAGAGAATTTTGCATTCTTTTAACTTCCAAGATCAGCATGCATGGCTGGCATTCTTTTTTTTTATTTTCTAAAGTTTTAAATATGGTCCTTTTTCCCCAGTTGATCTCCCCCCACCCACCCCACACCAGACATTCCCACACCAGGCAAGCCCCCACAGCCCCAGTGTCTGTGTCCATTGGTTATGCTAATATGCATGCATACAAGTCCTTTGGTTGCTCTCTAACCTCCCCCCTCCCTTACCATTTGTCTCTGGATCTATCTTGTTCATCAAATTATGTTGATCATTATATCCCACATATGAGTGAGATCATGTGATATTATCTTTCTCCGACTGGCTTATTTTGCTTAGCATAATGCTCTCCAGTTTCATCCATGCTGTTGAAATGGTAAAAGTTCCTTCTTTTTTATAGCGGCATAGTATTCCATTGTGTAGATGTACCACAGTTTTTTAATCCACTCACTGCTGGTAGGCACTTAGGCTGTTTCCAAATCTTAGCTATCGTAAATTGTACTGCTATGAACATAGGGGTGCATATATCCTTTCTGATTGGTGTTTCTGGTTTCTTGGGATATATTCCTAGAAGTGGGATTACTGGGTCAAGTGGGAGTTCCATTCTCAACTTTTTGAGGAAACTCCATACTGCACCAGTCTGCATTCCCACCAGCAGTGCAGGAGGGTTCCTTTTCCTCCACATCCTCACCAGCACTTGTCTTTTGTTGATTTGT
The DNA here is from genome assembly GCF_028538775.1 of Myotis yumanensis. NCBI lineage: Eukaryota > Metazoa > Chordata > Mammalia > Chiroptera > Vespertilionidae > Myotis > Myotis yumanensis. Next base: position 103,394,879 of record NW_027223752.1, read on the forward strand.
TGATGATAGCCCTTCTAACAGGTGTGAGATGGTATCTCATTGTTGTTTTGATTTGCATCTCTTGGATGATTAGTGACTTTGAGCATGTTTTCATATGTCTCTGGGCCTTCTCTAAGTCCTCTTTTGAAAAGTGTCTATTTAGATCCTTTGCCCATTTTTGATTGGATCGTTTATCTTCCTTTTGTTAAGTTGTATGAGTTCTCTATAAATTTTGGAGATTAAACCCTTATCTGAAAGTTTTCTGTCATTGTTTAATAGCATGCTATTTAGCCTTCAGGTGTTTGGTTTTTTTAAATTTTTTTTATTGTAGTTGATTTCTAGTTTTATGCCTTTGTGATCTGAGAAGATGCTTGATATGATTTCTATCTTCTTGAATTTGCAGAGATTTTTCCTGTGTCCCAATATGTGGTCTATCTTTGAAAATGACCCATGTGCACTTGAGAAGAAGGTATATTCTGTGGCTTTGGGGTGAAATGTTCTGAAGATGTCAATTAATTTCATCTGATCTAGTGCGTCATTTAGAATTGCTGTTTCTTTGCTGATTTTTTAGTTTAGTGGATTTGTCCAATGGTGCTAGTGGGGTATTAACATCCCCTACAATGACTGCATTTCTGTCAATCTCTCCCTTGACATCCTCCAGAATTTTTTTTTTATGTATTTGGGCGCTCCTGAATTGGCTGCATATATGTTTACCAGAGTTATATCTTCTTGTTGAATTGCCCCCTTTAGTATTATAAAGTGACCTTCCTTATCTCTTGTTATGGCCTTCACTTTGAGGTCTAATTTGTCAGATATAAGTATTGCTACCCCAGCTTTTTTTCATTTCCATTCACCTGAAAAGCTTTTTCCATCCCTTCACCATCAGTCTGTGTGAGTCCTTTTTTCTGAGGTTGGTTTCCTGTAGACAGCAGATATATGGGTCATGTTTTCTTATCTACTCAGCTACCCTATGTCTTTTGATTGGGGCATTTAATCCATTTACATTTTAAGTTATTATTGATAGGTACTTGTTTGTCACTATTTATATTCTTTTTGCCTGTGTTCTTTCTTCCCTTCCTATTTCTTCTTTTTACAGCAGACCCTTTAGCATTTCTTGCATTGCTGGTTTGGTGGTAATAAACTCCCTTATTCCTTTTTTGTCTGTGAAGCTCCTGATTTCACCCTCAATTTGTTTGATAGCCTTACTGGGTACAGTATTCTTGGATTCAGACCCTTCCTTTGCATGACTTTGTATATTTCATTCCATTCCCTTCTGGCCTGATGTGTTTCTGTTGAGAAATCAGTTGTTAGTCTGACGGGGGATCCTTTTTGGGTAACTTTCTGCCTCTCTCTGGCCACCTTTAAATTCTTACTTTGTCATTGGTGTTTGCCAATTTAATTATAATGTGTCTTGGTGTCAGTCTTTTGGGGTTCATTTTGTTTGGGACTCTGTGAGCTTCTTAGACTTGTGTGAGTCTTTTCTTCTCTATATCAGGAAAGTTTTCTGTCATTGCTTCTTCAAACAGGTTTTCTATTCCTTCCCCAGTTTCCTCTCCTTCTGGCACAACTATTAGATGGATGTTGTTTCATTTCTTGTTGTCCTAAAATTCCCTTAGGCTCCTCCTGTTTTTTAAGTTTTTTTTTCTAGATGGTGCTCTGCTTGGGTATTTTTTCCTACCTTGTCTTCTAGCACATTGATGCGGTCCTCTGCTTCTTCTAATCTACTGTTGATGCTTTCTATTGAGTTCTTTATAGCAGCGATGTCATTTGTCATTTCTTCTCGGTTTTTTATTTCCTTTTGGTTCTTACACATATTGTTGAATTTGTCTTCCAACCTTTTCAGAGTCCTTATGACCATTGCTCTGAATTCTTTCTGTGATGTATTTCTTGCCTCCATTTCGTTTACTTCCTTTACTGGTGATGCCTCCTTTTCATTCATATACGGGCTGTTTCTTTTTCTCTCCATGATCACTTCTCTCAGGATATTTGGTTATGTAGCTCTCTCTCTCCTGCATTGACTTAAAGGCACAAAATACAACACAACAAGGCACAACGCACAAGGCACTGAACACAGATGTATCCATAATACTAATAACCCCAAATAAAGATGACCACCAGAGAAAAGAGAATTAGGGGATTAAAAAAAAAGAGTAAAAAATTGATATTGAGAGATGGAAAAAAATGTAAGAGAGAAACAAAAGCGAATAAAAGAGAAGGGGGAAAAATATATGTATGGGGAGAAGACTCCAATAAACAACAACTAATCCCAAAAATGCAAACCACAAACACCCAAACAAACACCCAGATGAATCTGAGGGGGCAGAACTTATTTCCAGAAGGTAAGGTCAAGGAATGGAATGAACGGAGAAATAGCCACAATTAGTTATAGAGGAGGTAGAAAGAGAATGAGTTTATAAGATGAAAGTAAAAAAACAAAAAACAAAAACTATTGGAACAGGAGAATAGAGAGTAGATAGGCCTGAGTTGGTAATTGGAATTAGTTAAGCCAGTAGTAGAAGAAGATAACATGCAAGGAGAGGAAAAACAGAAGCAAAAAAAAAAAAAAGAGAGAGAGAGAAACAAACAAACAAAAACCAAACTCATCAACAAACAAACAACAACAACAACAGGACAGAAAGAAAGAAAAGGGCAAAACAAAACAAAACAAAAAACATAAAACAAAAACAAAGAAAAAAGAAGAAAGGGAATAGAGAGAAAAGAAATTGGATAGTGAAGAAAGAGAAGAGAGAAGTGAGCATAGACTTGGATCAGGGGAGCAGAAATTAGATATATAAGGAGGATCAATTTTTAACAGGGGGTAAAAAGAAAGGATAGGGAAAAACTAAAGCAGGACCAGGGTAAGAGGAACAGGACAACAAAGCGGGGAAAGTGAGGAAGAGAGTGTTGGCATTCAGGTAAAATTGAAATAGAGCAAAATAATGCTAACGGAAAAATGAAAGTAGAATGTAGGACACTAATCCCAAAATAAAATAAAGAAAAAATAAATTAAAACTTTAAAAAAGAAGGTAAAATAATAGTAGTAGTAATAATAATAAAAAATAAAAATATAATAATAAAAAAGGTAAAATCAAGTGAGAAAAAAGGGGAAAAAATTTAGTTTCTTAACTAAAAGATAAAAAATAAAAATGTGCAGTAGTGAATGTCATTCACTTCCTCTACTGTTCTGTTTGGCATATCTATTTCCTGTCAGGTAGTCAGGATAGTATTGAAGTTCCCTGAGATCCACCGCTCCTCTGTATCATAAGCCACAACCCTGTTTCCAAGCAGGTGGAATTTCTTTGTTTCTCAGCCTGCCTTTAGTTGTATTTACACAAGAGTCAATTTGTGATTCAACCCCCGGGTGGCAATGTTTCTGTATTGACATCCAAGGCTAAAAGTCCTCTCTACCCAGTGTTTAGATTTTGTTTTCCCTCCCGCACTTAATACTGGTTGTGGGAATGGACTGTCCCAGAGCTGGTTTTCTGTTCTCTCCCCACTCTGATCCCCAGGTTCCACAAAAACCACTTTCCCCTGCAGTATCTGTGAGTATTTTTAATTGTAAAATCCTATGTACTGGGCTTAGTAATCAAAAGCAAGGATTTAAAAAGAAAAGAAAAGAAAAAAGCCAGAGGAGGTGTGCAGACTCGAGTCTTTTTCCCCTGGCTTTGCGCAGCCGTTATACTGGTAAAACTTCAGGCTGCCTTTCAGTGCCCAGCCCAGCTGTGGGTTGATTTCTAGAGTCTGCTTCTACCAGCAGTTCTGTGGACCCCCTTCCACATTCGCAGGCTACACTGACCCCAACAGCGCAGATTTTGTGGGGCATAGTCTTCCTCTGAAACTCTAGAACCTGCTGCAGGCATTTCTCCCTCCAGCCTGGATCCCAAACCTCACCTTTCCAGTGGTTCTCAACCTTCCTAATGCCGCGACCCTTTAATACAGTTCCTCATGTTGTGGTGACCCCCAACCATAAAATTATTTTCGTTGCTACTTCATAACTGTAATTTTGCTACTGTTATGAATCATAATGTAAATATCTGATATGCAGGATTTATTTTCATTGTTTGCGACCCACAGGTTGAGAACCGCTGCTAGGCAATATCTGACCTTTCCATCCGAGAATTGGCTCACCAGCTGTGTTTAATTCGCCAATTCCAGTTAGGTGTTGCTCAAATTAGCTGTTCCTTCTGGCTGCTCTGTGAGAAGGTGCAGGGCTCGTCCACATCAGCATATTCATGCCGTTTTGTCTCCACTTGGACAGACTATTTAAGCATCCGAGGTCGGGGTGGCTGGAGACCCAGTGTTTGTGGGTTTGCAGTTGAGGCAGCTGGTCCCTGGGTGTTGTTGTTGTAGTGTCCCGGGAGGTAGCCGAGGTCTTCCCGGTTGAAGGTAAGGCTGGGCTTCCAATAACAGCCACTCTCCCCTTCAAGATGGCGCGGTCTCTGCAGCAGAGCCGCCGCTCAGGGAGAGATTTCAGCAGCAGTAGAGGCTGCCCGGTCAGGGGAGCCCGGTCTGGCAGTCCCCAACAGTCCCTTGGAATATAGCTGTTCCTCACTCACAAATAGACACTCCCCACACCTCCACACACTCTTCTTTCATTCTCTCACTCACACACTATCTTGCAGCCTGCTGTCCCATCAGCAGCCATCTTGGATCTATGGACTTTTTTCACAACAAAACATTTTATTTTTTAACTAGAGGCCCAGTGCATGAAATCGTCCATGGGTGGGGTTCCTCCCGGGCAATCGCCCAGTCCCAATTGGGGCCAGACTGGGGGAGCGACTGTGGGAGGTTGGTCAGCCACAGGAGGTTAGTTGTGGGAGCACAATGACCACCCGGCGGTGGCGGGGAGGAAACACAGGAGGTTGGCTGGCCGCAGGAGGTTGTCTGTGGGAGCGCACTGTCCTCCAGGCAGAAGCTCCTGTGTTGAGCATCTGCCCCCTGGTGGTCAGTATGCATCATAGCTACTGGCTGGTCAGCTGGTCATCTGATCATCCAGTCATAATGATCACTTAGACTTTTATATATATATATATATATATATATATATGTATGTATATATAAACTAAAGGCCTGGTGCACGAAATTCATGTATGGGTTGGGTCCCTAGGTCTCGCCAGTGATCGGGGCCAATCAGAACCTTCCAGCTATTGGCTGGGGCCTTCCTTCATTCCGCACCACCCCCTGGTGGTCAACACACATCATACAAGCAATTGAACTCCTGGTCTCCCTGTTGAACTCCCGAGGGGACACATTGCATATTAGCCATAGATAGATAGATAGATAGATAGATAGATAGATAGATAGATAGATAGAGCCTCCCAAGAGTTGCTGAGCAAAAAATGGCAAAACCTGAGTTGAAATGCAGATGCTAAACAGTAAACCAAGATCATTCACTAGCTAAATGGCTCACTGTCATTCCCAACATTGCTCTCACCATTTGAGTCTTTGCGTCAGCAGAAGAACAAATTATTACATGTCACAGACTTTGGGGCTTATTCACAAATAGTCAGAACCAGGAACATTCAAGCTGTAAATGCTCAGCACCCAACATGCTGGTGTGAGTGCTGCTACTAACCCTGTGCTGGGGAAAGAAAATACATCTTTCTTGAAGCCTTGAAGCCACTCACTGAGGGGATAGTTCGATGCACAGCGCTGAGCTTTGTGCTCAGAGGTGAAGCTCTTGCCTAGCATGTTGTCCACCGGGCAGGTGTCTCTGTGGAGAGCTCTCAGGTTTCTTCCCCAGGTCTGGTAAGCTAAGAACAACCTGGCCTGCTAGCTCCTATTTGTTGGGCCTGGGATGGATGGCGGAGTGGTGCTCTGTTTTGTCTGCCACCACATGCCAGGATCTGCGGCTCAGCGCTACCATGCAAACACATGGCTTTGGCCCTCTCTGCTGCTATGGCCCTACTTGGATCCCCCTGAAGAATCCCCCAAAGCCTTCATTTCTGTTCTCCACTCTACTTTCTCATGTCAGAGGATCCCCGTGTGTTATAGAAAATGTACTTTTTATTTTAGACCTAAATTAGATTGACGTTAAAGAACATGAATAGAGTTTAAAATACAGCTGTTGACATGAGGAAATTCAAATAGTTGATAAAATCATCTTTTCACATCTTTCCACCTTCTTGACTCCTGCACCCATCTGAGAAAATCTGACGTCAGTCACCATATGTTCAAACTGACTTCTTTAACAGTCTCAGCCCTGCTTCTGTCAGGAACTTCCTTCAAAGATAAATTTAGAGAGAAATTCCATCATGCTATTAGAATCTCATCCAGAATCATATCTATTTCTGAAAAGTTTTTTCTTAGCTCGGCTTAGTGATCTTTTCATTATGCCAAATAACTGTCAGAAATTATATTGTAGAGCTTCTCACAGATGTACCGGTTAGTTGTCTTTAAGTCACCATGCTGTTCCTTCTCCAGAGTTTTCACAGTCTCATATAGCCATGAAGGTGGAGACAGGCCTCTGCACCTGTGGCCTGAATAAGTCAGTGGCCCACAAGGAGATTAGGGAGCGCGGCCCCTGCTGGCTATGTGAGTAATTCTGTGCCTGGTTACCTAAGGCTGCATCTGCCTCAGGCTGCCATTTCCAATCCTGTCATGGGGGCTGGTTTCAGTTCTTCTCTCACACCCTGATCTCACTTATCAATGGCATGTGAGTTAGAGCAGAAGCTAACAGACAGACAGTGAGCTAATGGCAGCCCATCCTTCTGTCGTGAGGACAGCAGTGTCCCAGATGCCCGGATGCACAATCTCTATCTAGGGTCCTGCTTCTCGTGGTCTGAGAGGACCTTTGCCTGGATAGGAGGGGGTTAGGAGTAAACAAGAATAAGGCCCAGAATGGCCACATTTTTCTTCTCTGGCTGCCTATCACTTGTGCAAATGTTTCTTCTACAAAGTTTCTCAAGCAATCAGCAAGTAAGCAGATAATGTCCCCGATGAGTGAGTGTTGGACCTTGGTGTACTCTCAGGGTATTTTTAGTGTCATTAGCTTTGGAAACAAAGAAATATAGCGAACACCATTTGTCACATTGCTGGGCTCAGCAGCTTTTTTTGGTGATAACTCCTAAATTAAATAAGCACCCATTAGGTTGAGAAGCACAAGCCAACATAGTCTCTTGCTGTTGGTGAAAGGTAACCAGGTATAGATCACAGATGTTAACCACTGATGTTAACTACTGGGACTCAGGCATTCTTTTGGCCATTTCATAAACATAACTGGGAACAAAACAAACAAACCATTTTGAATTTAATTTGAAACAATTGTGTTTTCATGTACTGTGAATAATTTTTATACAATAGAGCTGTGTGTGTGTGTGTGTGTGTGTGTGTGTGTGCTTTAAAAGCCTCAAAATACAGAAAGCCTTGCTGTTTGCTAGACAAATGGCATCTGCTGCTCTATTCCAAGTGATTAACTCATCTACAGTGACTTCTCACCCCTTTGGATAAATGAGATAGCACCACTGGCCACAAAGATGGGTTGGCCATCCTATCGCCTATGAAACAATTATCCAGTGAACTCTGGGTATTTTAACATTTAAGAAGACACTTCCAAAAAGGGCTTCCCTAGATAGCCATTAGCAGCAACTAAAAAAAAATATGGAAGCAGCATCCATATTTCACACCCTCGTCCCTGATGTTCCACTGAGATTCGACAGATGGAAGCACAAGAGTGATTCCGTAAGTGGTGCCAAATAGGGCAGCCAGACGAAGCAGGGAGAGAAGAGGCTGTTCAAGATGTTGCAAGCCCTGACCCTCCAGGCAGCCATCTCATTCAGCTCCTCTGGCCAGATAGAGGCAGTTGGAGCCAGAGGCCCACCTTCTCCACCATGGAAGAAAACACCAGCCCTTCATTTCACAGGTGGGAAAGTGACTTACAATGACATGGAATGTAGTCTCTTGAATCTTAGCCCAGTGGTCAATCTATGATACCTCAGCATGGGGGGGTTAGAGACCATAGGTCCTTCTGTCACCAATGGCTTCTAAAATTTCCCCTGAAGAGGGAAAAAACAAAACAAAAAAACACCTTCTCCATTTTGATTAATGAGCATTGTTTCTGTACATCGCCTACTTCCTTGGGGTAGACATCAATTGTGCTATGTATGACTTCTTCTCTTCCCATAGCAGGGCCTGGAAACAAAATAGACTTCATCTAATTCCTGCTTTTGAATGATTGTGTTTCTGAACCTTATTATTTTTAAAAGAGAAAGAAACTAAAATTGAATCAGGGTCTTTATCTTGCTATCTCCCAAACTCTTTAATTTAAAACCTGAACAAGGAGCTGGCAGATCCTCAACTTGCTCTAAGCCAGAGATTCTCAATCTGTGGGTCGAGACCTCTTTTGGGGTTGAACGACCCTTTCACAGGGGTCACCTAATACTATCAGAAAAACACATATATAATTACATATTGTTTTTGTGATTAATCACTATGCTTTAATTATGTTCAATTTGTAACAATGAAATTGGGGGTCACCACAATATGAGGAACTGTATTAAAGGGTCTTGGCATCAGGAAGGTTGAGAACCACTGCTCTAAGCAAACAAATGGACCAGGAGGCCTGCAGTGAGGATCCCTCCTGATTCAGTGGAGATCAGCAGACTGAGGAAAGTGGCATGTTCTGGAACTCCCAAGGCTGACCATTTTATCCTGAATTTCCCCTGGGGAGAAATACTGCTGCTTTCTATTCTAATGCTAATGAAACATCTTTGGGAATTTGAAGCTGGATCAACTGCTTCAAACTGCTTTCTATTTATAATTTTCACACTCAGCCTACTTTGCTTTTTTCCATCAGATCCACTCTCTCCACCTTCATTAATTTTACCAGTAAACAAAAATTTACTAAAGTCCAGTGAGGTTCTGGGTACCACACTAGGTGTTTTTGCATAACGATGAATAAATAACACACACACACACACACCACTTTTTCATTTCCCACATTCATAACCAGTTGAGTAAGGTCATTGTGTTACAGATAAAATGCTATTGGAGAATGTGGTTTCAATCTGTTTGGTTTACCCAAGTGGGCTTAATACCATGCCCCTAAATTAGATATGCTTTCTCAGTCATGGACAGTGTCACTGCTGAACAAACACAGCCTACACCCACCCCTATGCCCCCTGAGAACTGACTGACTGAGTGTGCTCACTGATATATTCAAAGGGAGGGAGGGAGAAGGTGATGATCTGAGTGTGTTCAGCTCCTTCCAAACTCAACAATGAGATACAAGTTTGCCTCCTGCCCCAGGTAGAGGGTGTGAAGGAGTGAGAGCCTGGGGGGTGACTCTATATCACACCCACCAATGAGGAATAAGGCTTCCTTCAGCATACAAATGTTCTTAATTCAGAAGAGCCAAGATTCCACCACAAGTCTCTAGACCAGAGGTGGGCAACCCCTGGCATGCGTGCCAAACATGGCACGCCAGTAACTTTTGCTGGCACTCGAAACCCTCTTATAATCTTCCATTTATAATTTTTGTGAACATTTGAATGACTTAAATGTTAAATTACAAGGAACTGGCAAGACACTTGATGTTATGTTTGGTTACATAAAGACTTTTGAAAAGAAACTGGAAGTCTTTAAGAGGGATGTGGATGGTGAGAGATTTAGATATTTCCCAAACCTCAAGAGGCACATCAAAGACCTCCCAAAAGATGACAGAACAGACTGTCAAAGCCTTCAAAAGCTGTTTTTAAACATCATCGAGTCAACTATTGAGCAGTTCTTCTCAAGATTTGCGAAATTCAGAGAACTGGAAGGGACAGCAAAATTCATGAGGTTTCCAGACAGCATGGAACTGGAGGAACTAAACTTATAAATGTTTTCATGGATAGACATGGCTGACTTTGAAAAGCAGTTGATTGAATTTCAGAGTAGCTCAATTTGGAAGCAGAAATTTATTGACCTTAGAGTTGACTTGGAAAACATTGAAAAAAAGCGATTAGAGACAGGAGTACCAGAGAAGTGTCGAAAACGAACTATTGGGGACTTGGAATGCTATTCCAGAAATTTTTTTCTGTTTAAAAAACTTTGCAACAGCATTACTCTCCATGTTTTCATCCACATACGCTTGTGAATCTTTGTTCTCAGTGATGAATTTTGTTAAGTCTCATAATAGGAGTAGCCTGACGGATGAAAGTAGTAGCTCGTGCATATCTCTGAAGGTCACGAAATATAAACCTGATGTAAAATCTCTGTCATCAGTGATGCAGCAGCAAAAGTCCCACTGATAATATCCAACGGAGTCATAAAGTTTTCTGTCGGACTATCAGTGTACATGTATACATTAAAAAATAAATGTATTTTTCATCATCATATACTGTGTTTTTGTCACTCGAATGAATTTTATTATTTCTTCAAGGTTCTTCACATATGTACACCTTAAGAGATATCAAGTAGGCGTAACATGTTTTCAAAAAATTAGGGTTGGCACTCAGAAGAATTTTGAGTCAGAGATTTTGCTGGTTTTGGCACCCACTCACAAAAAGGTTGCCCATCCCTGCTCTAGACCCCAAATCTGAGGTTCATTCCACTATACTTATCCTGCTGTTTCTCTGACAGGTAGCAGCAGGAATTCTTTAGCAAGAAATAAAAATCTGTCTGGGTCGGCATGGCTCAGTGGTTGAGCATCAACCTATGAACCAGGAGGTCATGGTTCAATTCCCAGTCAGGACACATGCCTGGGTTGCAGACTCAATCCCCAGTGTGGGGTGTGCAGGGGGCAATCAATGATTCTCTCTTTTCACTGATATTTCTATCTCTCTCTCTCCCTCTCCCTTTCTCTCTGAAATTAGTAAAAAATATTTTTAAAAAAGAAATAAAAATCTTCTAAAACTAAGAAATTTGCTCTATATTTTTAAAAAGAAATATATCAGTATTTCTTTCAAAAAGTATTTCTGACTTCTTGGGTCCATTTAATTTCTTTGGTTATAAGAAGTATACAAACGTTTTCAAACGTATATGCCTCAGATTGGAAAGAGTTAAGCTCTAGTGGTTGGAAAAAGTTGGATGGACATCCCTCCTGTGGACATCCCTCCAGTGTAGGAGCCACAGGAAATACAATGGTTATAAAACTGAGGTTGTCTTTTGTCAGTCGGAGCAAAGCATTCAACAACTCTTTTCAATAGTGGGGTTGGATTTCTACCCAGGCTAAGAAGCAATTTAATGATTTGGATTTGGAACATGGTTCTCAGCATGCAGAATTCACTATTGAAAGTCCGAAGCTAAGATAACTGGTAAATTCCAAACACAGACAGAATTTTCTACCTTGGGCCTACTCATACTATCTCACAGGCAAACAAAAAGAAGTGAGCTCTTAATCAAATTGTCAAATGCAGCTCATTTCAAACTCAGTAGCAGACTCCATTTTCTGCCCTGTCAGTAGTATGCAACATTTGAGTTAATGTCCTACACAACTGACACAAAGTTTACACCAATTTGTCTGCCAAAGGACAAAGCAGCCCTTTGATGAGGGGGAAAGTTCAGTGTCCAAAAAGAGACAAATAATATATATACTTTGTTTCTCATTGTTTTTCTAGGCAGTCAGACTTTAGTGCACTTGGTACATATTCTTTTTTCCTCGAGGAAAAAATTATTTCTTAAAAACAATTTAATTGAAATGTATAATTTGATGAAAGTTTTTTTAACAGTTTAATGTTGAAAATTCTAATTTTTTCATTTTTAAAAAGAGTCAGTACAGATACAGTTTTATGACTTTTGTCTATAAAATCTCATCAATTTGCCATTTAATTTCAAATTTTTAACATTTCAAAATAGTTCATTCAAATAAATGGAATTTGTAGAGCAGCGATTCTCAACCTGTGGGTCGCGACCCCTTTTGGGGTCGAACGACCCTTTCACAGGGGTCACCTAATACCATCAGAAAACACATATATAATTACATATTGTTTTTGTGATTGATCACTATGCTTTAATTATGTTCAATTTGTAACAATGTAATTGGGGGTCACCACAACATGAGGAACTGTATTAAGGGGTCGTGGCATTAGGAAGGTTGAGAACCACTGTTCTAGAGGGAGGATTATATTAGTGTTAGAATTTGGCTAAACAAAATCCTCTCTGATGCCACAGAATTCTGCTGTGCAGATGAGCAGGGTATGCAGTTAGAGTCCCACAGATTAGACAACATCCAATTGTCCAACATCCATGGGTACTTTTAAATAGAATAGGTACCCAAGTCATTGGTGATGCTAGAGATCAGAGCTCTTGTTCTAATTGCCAAGTGACTAGAGAGCACCTTCAAGGTCAGGCCATCACTCCCCATGCACACATACAGTTTCTAACATGGATCTTTGGTTCCTAAAACTAGTTCTCACGTCTGTGGCATATAACTCACATTGTCCCTCACTTGGAAGCCCTTTCTTCTCCCCATTTTGCAAGACCATTTCATTCCCTTCAAATAGCCTTTTGTGATTGCACAGGACTCTGTCTTCGCAGTTCTGCAAAACCTGTGTCTTGTATTGTAATCCAGCACATCTTCTCTTTAACTTGATAGTAAATTTATTGAAAGCAAGAACCATGACTTTTATTCATTACAAAATTCTTAAGCTAGAAAAATATTATTGCAAAGACTCATGGACAAAGATGGAAATACTATTGAAATGTAAAGACCAATACAAAGTCACATAAAAATTGTGGCAAACAGAGCAGATGGTACACGTGGAGTAGGATCTCAATATGTGCTAATTTTATGGCAGATCATTTTTAAAAAAAATTTTAAAAATATTTTTCTTGATTTCAGAGAAGAGGGGAGAGAGAGAGAGAGAAACATTGATGATGAGAGAGAATCATTGATTGGTTGTCTCCTGCATGCCTTCCACTGGGGATCAAGCCCACAACCTGAGCATGTGTCCTGACCAGGAATTGAACAGCGACCTTCTGGTTCATAGGTTGATGCTCAACCACTGAGCCACAGTGGCCGGGCTATAGCAGATAATTTTTTTAAGCTTTTTTTTTGTGTGACTGATTTTACAATTTGAGGGTCTGACTCTTCAACATCAAGTATTTAGGTTATATGAAAAAGATAATCAAATTACTCCTCTGAAATAGTGAAAATATTAAAACTGAACTTGAGTTCATAGAAACCAAAAAATTTAGACAAAAAAAGGTTATATAACTGGAAAAAAAAGATACCAGTGAGTAGTAGCATCTCTACTAGTATTCTAGAATCAGAATTCTAACATACAGCTAGGTCTAATATCAGGACTGTTACTTTATTTTGTTCAGGGAGGATAGAAGGGCAAACCAATTTGACAGCTATATGAAAGTAGAAAACAGGATGACCATGGATTGGGTGACTGTGATGATTTTCAGGGTGCAAATAATTGCTATATTTTATATTAATTTAATTAACTCTCCTACATAACCAAAAAAGACATTTTCAGGTTCTTTAAAACTGTTTTGCTCATTTGCATGTTTTCTTTCTTATGACTTAAATGCCTACATTTCAGTTCTGATTCATGACTGACTGTGTTAGGGCTGATAGCAGAAGTTTCATTTTTATTCCTATGTAAAATTATGGATTGAGTGATTTAAACACAGATTGGATGGCTTAGTAAATAGGCATTTAAGCTTTAAATACTAAAGTTCTGCTAGCTTTCTGTAAACACTGTATTCTGGGAGTACAAAGAACTCTGCTCTTTCTATTGAGTGAGCAAGACATGCGTAAGTACATTTATGTTGAAACCTGTGGTGGAGTAAAATATTTTTTAAATCAAATCACTTAGATTCACATGAATATACATATACAGAAGAACCAGTATGAGTGACTATTTACCGAAATAGTGTTTTAGAAATGACTGCTTGGCATTCAATGGAGGTGGTAACAAGAACACCCAAGAGATCTGATTTCCAGTGTCTGCTCTGGCTCTAAACCATTGTCTGATCTTGGGCAAGTCATTTGCTTCATCTGTAATGACTTCTAAGGGTTTCTCCCATTCTAGAAAAATCTACTTTTTATAAAATAGGATATTTTTTCCTCCTTCTTGTAGTTAATAGAAGAGATAAAACATTTCTACAAATGGAGAGAGGAAAAGTATGCATATCTGAAAACCCTGAAAATTTGCACTGTCTTTTAAAATACATTTTAAGCCTGGCCACAGTGGCTCAGTGGTTGAGCATCGACCTATGAACAAGGAGGTCATGATTCAATTCCTGGTCTGGGTGGTCCCCATCCCCTGTGTGGGACATGCAGGAAGCAGCCAATCAATGATTCTCTCTCATCATTGATGTTCTCTCTCTCTCTCCCTCTTCCTTCCTCTCTGAAATTAATAAAAATATATTTTAAAAACAGGAAAAAATATATTTTGAATTAGGTTTCATATTATTTGATTAGAGAAGCCTTTATTTATTTATTTATTTATTTATTTATTTATTTGTAGTGACATTCCTTAATTGTGAGTTGTCACAGTGTTCCCAAGGAAAAAAATTTTATAAAAGAATTCATATCCTAAGGTATTAGAATAAGTGAGAGCTTTTCTTAGCACTACCTGAGAATGACTCTAATTTTTATCCTATGGAAAACTGGATTTGACAGCTAATGGGTCTGTTTTGTTCTAAAACTACCATCTGTTATAGGCACTTTTAAAGGTTTCAATCATCACCGTTGTGTGTGAAATGTATAAATATACTTGAGGCCCGGTGCACGAAATTCGTGCATAGGGTGGGGTGGGGGGGGTCCCTCAGCCTGACCTGCACCCTCTCCAATCTGGGAGCCCTCGGGCCATTGGACATCCCTCTCGCAATCCAGGACCTCTGGCTCCTAACCTCTCACCTGCCTGTCTGCCCTAACCACTCTGCTTGCCGGCCTGATCCCCCTAACTGCCCTCCCCTGCCGGCCTGGTTGCCCCTATTAACTTTTTTTTTAATCTTATCCCCTTCACACAAATTGTATTTTACTTCCTTATTGGCTTCTCCCTGTCACACAATTTTTCTCTCTCCTTTATGTAACACTTTTTCCTACTGACTCATCATTTATAAACTTTTCTTTCCTCCTTATTTCCTACTTCTGTTCCATCATCCTTCTTCCCATCTTTCTTCTACCCTCCCTCCCTCCCCACATTCCTTCTTTCCTTTATCTTTATCCCTGCCCTCCCTCCCCTTTTCCTTCCTTCCCACCTTAATTTTTTTCTTCACTTCCTCCTAGGACCTGCTTTGCTCCCTCCCCCATTTCTTCCTTCTTCCCATTCTCCTTTTAAGCTCTACTGGCTCCCCTTTAAAACTTTTCTTCCCTCCCTCTTTCTCTCTCATCCACATCCTTCTCTACTTACTTCCACTGTTTTAATATCTATCTACCTGCCAAATTATTCACTATCATTTATCTTTTTTCTTTTCTGACTCCTACTTGTAAAATCTGTCCCCAGTACACAACTATACTTGATTTTCATTATAGCTCCTACAGTTCACTCATACATCCTCTTTTCTTCTTTAACGCTGCTCTCTACTGACTCTTTATAAAGTTCTTCCCTCCCTCCTTCCCTTCTTAAAGCTTCTGTTGGAGGCAGGGGGCATTAACCCCCAGCCCAGGGCTCAGCCCAGGCCAGGTGTTCACCGCCCCCCCTTCCCCGGCCTCCCCGCCACTGTCCTGCTCTCATTCTCTGGGGGGGGGGGGGGGGGGGGGGGGTGCTGCTGCCACAAAGCGGGAGCGCCTCCACCCAGAAGGCTTTGGACCTTCCTCCACTCTGTCCTGGACCCGTAGGCACCTCCCCACCAACGGCCACCACCGTTCTCCTCCCGCATCTGGGCGGGGCTCCCCGCCACCTATGCCCCGCCCCTTGCCGGGTGTACCTGCTCCACCCCCCTGCAGTCACCACCCCCTTCCATGTGCAGTTTCCTTCCCTTTTCCACTCCTGCACCTATTGTATCTTATCCTACCCCAGGCCTTGCAGCTGCCTGAGCAGAGGACCAGGAGGCAGCCTGCTGATCCGGTCATGACATGATGCTGTAATGGACAAATTTGCATATTCCTCTATTATTATATTAGATATTTACTAGAGGCCCGGAGCACAACATTTGTGCACTGGAGGGGGAGGGGTCCCTCAGCCCAGCCTGCACCCTCTTGCAGTCTAGGACCCCTCGGGGGATGTCTGCCTGCTGACTTAGGCCTGCTCCCCACCTGCTCGCTCCTTACCACTTGCTTACTTGCTCCTTACCACTTGGCTTGCCACTCATTAGTGCTGCCACAGAGGTGGGAGAGGCTCCCGCCACCACCACTGCACTCACCAGCCATGAGTCTGACTTCTGGCTGAGCGGCACTCCCACTGTGAGAGTGTACTGACCACCTGGGGGCAGCTCCTCTGTTGAGTGTCTGCCTCCTGGTGGTCAGTGCGTGTCATAGCAACTGGTTGTTCTGGTCATTTCACCATAATGGTTGCTGGGCTTTTATATATATACTAGAGGCCTGGTGCACAAAAATTTGTGCACTCGGGGGGGGGGGGGGAAGGGAAGGGGAGGTCCCCAAGCCTGGCCTGTGCCCTCTCGCAGTCTGGGACCCCTCGGGAGATAATGACCTGCTGGCTTAGGCCTGCTCCCGGGTGGCAGAGGGCACACCCAATCCCTAGGTGCAGCCCCTGGTCAGGCTCAGAGCAGGGCCGATTGGGGAGTTGGGGCGCCACCCCCTGTCATGCACAGAGTAGGGCAGATGAGGAGGTTGCGATGCCACCCTCAGTCATCCTCAGGGTAGGGCCGATTGGGGGGTTGGGGCACAGCCCCCTGTCAAACTCAAGGGAGGGTCGATGGGGAGGTTGCGGTGCCACCCCCTGTCACGCACAGAGCAGGGCCCATCAGGGGGTTGAGGAGCTCCCCCCTGTCATGCACAGAGCAGGGCCGATCAGGGGGTTGGGGCGCCGTCACTGTCACACTCAGGGCAGGGCCAATGGAGAGGTTTTGGCTCTACCCTGTCACACACAGAGCAGGGCCGATCAGGGGGTTGGGGCGCTGCACCCTGTCACACACAGAGCCACAGGGCGATCAGGGGGTTTGGGTGCTGCCCCTGTCACGCTGATCCCGGTGCCGGGAGGCATATTACCCTTTTACTATATAGAATTGAGGCCTGGTGAACGGGTGGGGGCCGGCTGGTTTGCCCTGAAGGGTGTCCTGGATCAGGGTGGGGGTCCCCACTGGGGTGCCTGGCCAGGCTGGCTGAGGGGCTGAGGGCCGTTTTCCGGCTGGCGGGTGACTGAAGCTCCCAACCGCTCTTTTTTTTTTTTTTTAATTTTTATTTTTCGCTAAAAATATTACAAAGGGTATTGCATAAGTGTCCTTTTTTTCCCCCCCGCCCTTAACAAGCCCCTGCCCTCCCTTACCCCCCAGTGTCTTATGTCCATTAGTTATGGTTATATGGATGCATACAAGTCCTTCGGTTGATCTCTTACTCCCCTCCCTCCTGCCCCCCAACCCTCCCTGGTCTTCCCACTGCAGTCCGACAATCAGTTTGAGGCAGCTCTGCCTCTGTATCTATTATTGTTCAAAAGTTTGTAATGGTCTTAATTATCCATGAAAGAGTGAGATCATGTGGTATTTTTCCTTCATTGACTGGCTTGTTTCACTTAGCATAATGCTCTCCAGTTCCATCCATGCTGTTGCAAATGGTAAGAGTTCCTTCTTTTTAACAGCAGCATAGTATTCCATCGTGTAGATGTACCACAGTTTTCTAATCCATTCATCTACTGATGGGCACTTAGGCTGTTTCCAGATCTTAGCTATGGTGAATTGTGCTGCTATGAACATCGGGGTGCATATATCCTTTCTGATTGGTGTTTCTGGTTTCTTGGGATATATTCCTAGAAGTGGGATCACAGGGTCAAATGGGAGTTCCATTTCCAATTTTTTTGAGGAACCTCCATACTGCCTTCCATAGTGGCTGCACCAGTCTGCATTCCCACCAGCAGTGCACAAGTGTTCCTTTTTCTCCACATCCTCTCCAGCACTTGTCGTTTGTTGATTTGTTGATGATGGCCATTCTGACAGGTGTGAGATGGTACCTCATTGTTGTTTTGATTTGCATCTCTCGGATGATTAGTGACTTTGAGCATGTTTTCATATGTCTCTTGGCTTTCTGAATGTCCTCTTTTGAAAGGTGTCTATTTAGATCCTTTGCCCATTTTTTGATTGGATTGTTTATCTTCTTTTTGTTAAGTTGTGTGAGTTCCCTATAAATTTTGGAGATTAAGCCCTTATCAGATATGACGTTGGCAAATATGTTTTCCCACGAGGTGGGTTTTCTTGTTGTTTTGTTGATGGTTTCTTTTGCTGTGCAGAAGCTTTTTATTTTGATGTAGTCCCATTTGTTCAGTTTCTCTTTAGTTTCAACTGCCCTAGGAGCTGTATCAGTGAAGAAATTGTTTTGGCATATGTCTGAGATTTTGTTGCCTTTGTATTCTTCTAGAATTTTTATGGTTTCCTGTCGTACATTTAAGTCCTTTATCCATTTTGAGTTTATTCTTGTGTATGGTGTAAGTTGGTGGTCTAGTTTCATTTTCTTGCATATATCTGTCCAATTTTCCCAACACCATTTATTGAAGAGACTATCTTGGCTCCATTGTATGTTCATGCCTCCTTTGTCAAAAATTAATTGAGCATATTGGTTCGGGCTAATTTCTGGACTCTCTATTCTATTCCACTGATCTATATGTCTGTTCTTGTGCCAGTACCAGGCAGTTTTTAGAACAGTGGCTTTGTAATACAGCTTGATATCTGGCATTGAGATCCCACCTACTTTGTTCTTTCTCAGGATCGCTGCAGCTATTCGGGGTCTTTTTTTATTCCAGATGAATTTTTGGAGAGTTCGTTCTAGATCTTTGAAGAAGGCCATTGGTATTTTAATGGGAAGTGCGTTGAATGTATAGATTGTTTTGGGTAGTATGGACATTTTAATGATGTTGATTCTACCAATCCAAGAACATGGTATGTTCTTCCATCTCTTTATGTCTTCCTCTATCTCTTTTTTCAACGTCCTGTAGTTTTCTGAGTAGAGGTCTTTAACCTCTTTAGTTAAGTTTATTCCTAGGTATCTTAATTTTTTTGGTGAGATGGTAAATGGGATTGTTTTTCTAATCTCTCTTTCTGAAAGTTCACTATTGGTGTATAGAAATGCCTCAGATTTCTTGGGGTTAATTTTGTATCCTGCTACATTGCCAAATTCATGTATTAAGTCTAGTAGCTTTTTGATGGAGTCTCTAGGGTTTTGTATGTATAATATCATGTCATCTGCAAATAAGGACAGTTTTACTTCCTCTTTTCCAATTTGGATGCCTTTTATTTCTTCTTCTTGCCTAATTGCAATGGCTAATACTTCCAGTACTATGTTGAACAGGAGTGGTGAGAGTGGGCATCCCTGTCTTGTTCCTGTTCTTAGGGGAAATGGTGTTAGTTTTTGTCCATTGAGTATGATGTTGGCTGTGGGCCTGTCATATATGGTTTTTATTATGTTGAGGTATGATCCTTCTATTCCCACCTTTCTGAGAGTTTTTATCAAAAATGGGTGTTGGATTTTGTCGAATGCTTTTTCTGCATCAATTGATATGACCATGTGGTTTTTTTCTTTCAATTTGTTTATTGATTTACGGATATTGTACCATCCTTGCATCCCTGGGATAAATCCTACTTGGTCATGGTGTATGATCCTTCTGATGTACTGCTGGATCCGATTTGCTAAGATTTTGTTGAGGATTTTGGCATCTATGTTCATGAGGGATATTGGCCTGTAATTCTCTTTCATTGTGTTGTCTTTACCTGGTTTTGGAATTAGGGTGATGCTGGCTTCATAGAATGAGCTTGCAAGTGTTCCTTCCTCTTGAACTTTTTGTAGTAATCTGAGGAGGATAGGTTTTAGTTCTTCCTTGAAAGTTTGGTAAAACTCCCCTGTGAAGCCGTCTGGTCCTGGGCTTTTGTTTGCTGGAAGCTTTTTGATAACTGCTTCAATTTCTTCCATAGTTATTGGCCTATTGAGATTTTTAGATTCTTCCTGATTGAGTTTTGGAATGTTGTATTTTTCTAGGAATTTGTCCATTTCCTCCAGGTTGTCTAGTTTGTTGGAGTAGAGTTGCCCGTAGTATTGTTTAACAATCATTTGTATTTCTGTGGGGTCTGTTGTTATTTCACCTCTATCATTTCTGATTTGGTTTATATGGGACCTCTCTCTTTGCTTCTTTGTGAGCCTGGCTAGGGGTTTGTCAATCTTGTTTATCCTTTCAAAGAACCAGCTCTTGGTTTCATTGATTTTCTGTATTGTTTTTTTGGTCTCTATTTCATTGATTTCTGCTCTAATCTTTATTATCTCCTTCCTTCTGCTCACTCTGGGGTTTTCTTGTTGCTCTCTTTCTAATTCTTTGAGTTGTAGAGTTAGATGATTAACTACCATTTTTTCTTGTTTTTTTGAGATAGGCCTGTAGAGCTATAAACTTCCCTCTCAGGACTGCTTTCATTGTGTGCCATAGGTTTTGGATTGTTGTGTTTTCATTGTCATTAGTGTCCAGGATGTTTTTAATTTCTTCTTTGATCTCATTGGTAACCCAATCAATATTTAATAACATGCTATTCAGCTTCCAAGTGTTTGAGTATTTTGGGTTGTTTTTATTGTAGTTTATTTCTAACATTATGCCATCGTGGTCTGAGAAGATGCTTTTTATGATATCAATCTTCCTGAATTTGTGGAGACTTTGCTTGTGACCCAATATGTGGTCTATTTTTGAATATGTCCCATGAGCACCTGAGAGGAATGTATATTCCGCAGCTTTGGGGTGAAGTGTTCTGAAGATGTCAATTAAGTCCATCTGATCTAGTGAGTCATTTAGGATTGCTGTTTCTTTGCTGAGTTTTTGTCTAGCGGATTTATCCAGTGATGTCAGTGGTGTATTAAAGTCCCCTACTATGATTGTATTGTTGTCGATCTCTCCCCTGATATCTTCCAGAAGTTTTGTTATGTATGTGGGTGCTCCTGCATTGGGTGCATATATGTTTACCAGGGTTATATCTTCTTGTTGTATTGATCCCTTTAGTATTATGAAGTGGCCTTCCTTATCTCTTGTTATGGCCTTCACTTTGAGATGTATTTTGTCCGATATAAGTATTGCTTCCCCAGCTTTCTTTTCCTTTCCATTTGCATGAAAGATATTTTTCCATCCCTTCACTTTCAGTCTGTGTGAGTCCCTTCTAATGAGGTGGGTCTCTTGTAGACAGCAGATATATGGGTCATGTTTTTTTATCCATTCAGCCACTCGATGTCTTTTGGTTGGAGCATTTAGTCCATTTACATTTAAAGTTATTATTGAAAGGTACTTGTTTGTAGCCATTTCTTTTTTTTGTGTGTGGCTGTTTTCTTTCTGAGCTTGATATTTCTTCTTTTTACACCAGTCCCTTTAGCATTTCTTCCATGGCTGGCTTGGTGGTGATAAACTCCCTTAGCCCTTTTTTGTCTGTGAAGCTTCTTATTTCCCCTTCAATTTTGAATGATAGCCTTGCTGGATAGAGTATTCTTGGATTCAGTCCTTTGCTTTGCATCACTTTGTAAATTTCCATCCATTCTTTTCTGGCCTGATGTGTTTCTGTTGAGAAATCATTTGATAATCTAATGGGAGATCCCTTGTATGTTACTTTCCGTCTCTCTCTTGCAGCCTTTAAGATTCTCTCTTTATCCTGAACATTTGCCATGGTAATTATGATGTGTCTTGGTGTGGGTCTTTTCGGGTTCACCTTGTTTGGGACTCTCTGGGCTTGTGTGACTTTTTTCTTCCCCACCTCAGGGAAGTTTTCTGATATTATTTCTTCGAATAGGTTTTCTAATCCATGTTCATCTTTCTGTTGTTCTGGCACCCCTATTATTCGTATGTTGTTTCGTTTCATGTTGTCCCAAAGCTTCCTTAGGCTCTCCTCCTGTCTTTTAATTTTTTACTCCATTTGCAGTACAGTTTGAGTGTGTTTTGCTTCCTTGTCTTCTAACTCACTAATTCGGTCCTCCGCTTCTCCCAGTCTACTGTTGATACTTTCAATGGTGTTTTTTATTGCAGCTATGTCGCTCTTCATTTCTTCTTGGGACTTACTTAAGTTGTTGATTTTTTCATCTGTTTCTTCTAGCTTCTTGCATAAGTAGTTGAGTTTTTCATCTGTTTCTTCTTGCTTCTTGAACATCTGGTGCATGTACTCTAGGAACCTTATTCTGAATTCTTTTTCCGTCATGTTGCATATCTCTGTCTCACTTAGCTGCTTTTCTGGCGAGTCCTCCTTTTCTTTCCTTTGGGGGTTTCTTTGTCTACCCATGTTTGATCTCACTGACATTACTAGTTGTTGAGTTGTTCAGTGGCTGGACCCTGGGTGCCAGTGGCTGCTCCCTGGGTGGCAGTGGCTCCTCGGGCTGTGGTTGCTCCTTGGGCGGTTGTGGTAGCAGCGGCTCCTCTGTTGATAGCAGAGCCTCTGGTGGGTGCTGTTCACAGCTGTGGTGGCTCTTCTGGCTGGTGGAGGGAGGCTTCACACACAGCAACTGTTCCCCAGGCAGAGCGTGTGGTGATCAGGAGGCCGCTGTTGCTTGAATCTTTCCGTGGAGGGATGCAGGTCTCCTCTGGGCTCTTGCAGTCGCGCTGCTTTAGAGTCGTTGCCTCCAGGTTAGTAGCCGATCTCTGGATGCGGATAACAGCTACACCTCTTTTTTTTCTTTTCTTTTCTTTTTTTTTTTTTTATTCTGGGCTAGCTTTAGCTCTGAGGCCTCGCTGCTGAAAACATTGATACAGTGTTGTGGTCAGGCTGGCTGAAGCCCGGCTGACTGAAAGCCGGCTTCTGGGGTTTTGTTTAGCTTCTATATTTGCAACATAGTTGCTTAGAGTTGCAGCTGAGAGGCTGGCAAGTCAGGCGGGGAACATTGGAGTCCTCCGTCACTGGAGCAAGCAAGCCTCCCTGTTCGCTTCAGAGCATGGCTACTGGCCGCCATCTTGGCTGGCAGTTAATTTGCATAAGGATATGCTGATTAGCCAATGGGAAGTGTAGCAGTCGTATGCTAATTACCATGTTTCTCTTTTATTAGTGTAGATAGATAGATTCTAGCTAGTCTGGTAAACTAGTCCATGATATGAGTTCACTAGAGGCCAATAATGTCTTATCATTCTTAGGTAACATAGATGCCTGTTGAACTCAACATTTGCCTTCACCTAGGGGACCAGTAGTGGTCAGCAGTATGAGACCACTGTTCTTCGGTGAATATGGTATACAACCAAATCTAGTACAACTCCAAGGTAGGATTGCCATGATGAAAAGAGACTTTGTTCTCCTCTTTCTGTAAACTGAGGGCAAGTCTTGGTGAACTCCTGGTCTCACATGTGAGAGGAGCTTAGGGAGTCAGCCTTTTGGGCAACAGGTTTGGATAAGAAGACATAGGGTGAGGGTAGGGCAGGAGTGTGTGTGTGTGTGTGTGTGTGTGCACGCATGTGTGTGTGTGTGCATGTGTGTGTGGTTTACATGTGATTAGGAACTTTAAGGTAGGAAGCGTGTGATGTAGGATTTGAATTTGACAGAGGCTTTATTATAGTTTTGCAAAAATAAGCATGGGGTGATCCAAATGAAACTTATGTCAGATTGTTCTTTAGGCTTTGTGCTGGAAATCTGAGGGCTAGAAGAAGGTCAGTGGCAGAGCCCCAAATGGGAGACTGTTGCTAAAATTGCAGGAATATATTGGAAGGAGTGGGTTGAAAGGACACAAAGACAGGACTCAGTGATGACTTACTGTTGGAGAAAGAGAGAACAGGAGAGAAGGACATAAATTGACTAAAAGCTGTGCAACCCCCTTGAGATAGACCAGTAAGCCAGGAAAACCAGAATAGGAAAACTGAGATAAATAGTTAAACAGCAGTTTGCAGCCATCTATTAAATCCTATCTTCCCTAAACCAGGGACACTTAAGAATAAATAGCTTAAATCATCCTATTCAGGGAGACAGATAGCAGAAATACAATTAATGCCATTTGCCAACCACACCCAAGGACAGATGAAGTTAAGAAAATAAATCCCATTTTGGTTAATCAGCATAAAGCTGATGAATAGTCTATTGAAATCCTCCCTTAAACACCCAGCCTTTAAAATCCTCAAAACAAAGGTCACAGCTCTCTCCCTCTCTCCCTCCCTTTTTACCCTTCTTCCCCCCTCCTTCCCTCCCTCCTTCCTTCTCAGGAGCACCCTCTTGCCTTCCACCCTTCTTTCCTCATAGGCATGCATCTCCTAAACTCAAAGGTACCCCACAAACCTTGCAACCAGGGCAGCAATGGGCAATGGCAGTTCATCCTGGGCAAACTCCCTAAGACTCTTCCCAAGGCCCCTTTTCTCTGACTTCTTAGTGAGCCAAAGCAAACCAGCCTACACTCATTTACCAAGCTCTTCCTTGTTTCACTGTCCCCAGCTTTAATAAACGTCCTCTAAAATTCACCTGGACTTGTGTTGTGAAATTTTTCCTGCACAAAATCAAGAACCCATAAACTATCAGCTGGCCCTGGGCAGACCAGTTCAGGGCCAGGTCCCCTTTCCAGTAACACCAGGAACTAAAAGGAGAGTGCCATTAATGCAGCTATTTGAAGGTGGGAAGGAGAGAAGATGGGAAAAGGGAAGGACGGAAATCTGGTGGTTCTTTTTCTAAGATGAGAATTCTAAAAAGAGAAAATATATATTTTTACTCGAATATTAGATCAAACCACTGGACAGTGAGAAAAGGAATTATATCTGTGCTTATTTTAGGTAACATCTAAACTATTCAACTCAGGTAACTCAATAAAGAAACCCTCTTATAGATGTTTTTCTTGCCAAGAGATTTGTATGGGTATTCTTTTTCATTCTTGTTTTTTTATTTGGGAGGGCTTGTTTGAAAAATTAAGTAAATGATGAATACTGATTAGGAATCACTGTGTAAGTAAGGCCTGAGCTAAATCCTTTTTATAACCTATTCTCATAATCTGCAGAAACTGTTCAAGTTTTAAGCAGGGGACACAACCATGAAATTTTAGTATCTGATTTTTACAAGTGAAGAATTGAGAATGAATGTTTGAAACCCATCAACCATAAGTGTGATTCCTGGTCTCTGACTCCAGAAACTCTTTTGCCCTCTGCTCGGTGGTCTTGGAATAGGACCAGCCATGTTGTGTATCATGTGATCTAGCCCTCCAGCCACAGCTGATTGGCTCCTGTTTAATAAACTGACCCAAGATTAGCCAATCCATGGCCAGAAATCAGGAGGAAGTTTGTCAAGAGAGCTTCCCCTGGAGATAATGATGATAAAGTACACTAATTAGATTCTTTCTCTTGGAAATTTTGCACCTTAAAAATGCAAAGAACCCATCTAAAACAATAATCTCTATATAACTCTGAAGTTCAATTGTAACTTTCTGTGCCCTTTACCAGTTAGCCAGAAATTTCTATAATTATTACTCTTCTTGACCCATTAACAAAGTAAGGCATGTTCCTAGACCTGCATCACCAGCAGAGGCGAGTCCCACTGATATTGACTGGAAGAATCTCATTGGAGTCTGACCACTAGAGCCTATATACACCCAGATTTGTGGGGAACTAACCTTCCTCTCCAGGACATCAAATTGAGTTTTCTATTTTAACGGCATGCAAAAAAAGGTGACAATGACATTTGATCACCCATTACCAAGATGTATTTATGAACTCTGGCCACACCCCTTCTGTCCTCAATGTTGCCAGTATCAATACCTACATCAGGGATAGCCTCCTCCTAACTGTCATCAAGGAGAAATGCCTGTGGCCACTCTGCTATGTCTAGTTCTAAAGGGAACACACTATTGTCTTGTGGCCTTTCTATGTAGGAGGGCCTGCTGCCATAGGCCAGTCATTGGAGAAGCGACTTTTCTCACAGATCATTCCAGATCCAGCTCTTTCCAATTATCACAGGTATAACTTACTAGTCTTGCTGTCAGGTCAGAGCAATCAGCTTTTCCATCAAAACAGCAAGCCCTGCAGTGGTTGCCTTTGTCCAGCCTTCAGCCATTAGAGCATCTATTTCAACCATCTTCACAGGCTTGGTGGATGAATTGCTCAATTTACACTAAAAGACAATGCTTTGATGCTGCTATATTACACGGGGGGTGGGGAGGGGGGGGGAGAAAAACCCTTCATCTAGCTCACTGGGAGTAGAAAGTGACCTTCTTGATTCTTATATTTGCCTTTCTACAACAACTATCAGCCTCTTTGTGCTATGTGGTTGTGACAGTTACAAGGTGGATCCCTGTGGAGTGACTCTGAAAATTGTCGGGAAACAGGCTACACAGTGACACACACTGTTTGGTTGACCAGGCAGAGCTGCTGAAATTTCAAAAAAGAGGCTTATCTGGTTTTGGTGACTAAATTGTTAAAAATATGGGATCTTAACCAAGACAGAGGCATAGATAAATGCAATCCTCTGGTACTTGCTGCCTCCCACAACCACATCAAAATTACAACAAAAATACAGAACAACCATCATTCAAAATCACCTGAAATCTGGCTGGATGGAGGTCCTACAACTAGAGAAGTAAAGGAGAAAGCACATGGAGAGTGTTACGAGGGGCCGGCACCCACATGTGCCATTTTTTTAATCAGGAGGGATATCTAGGCTGTGGAGGCTTCCTTTGAGGAGCAAGGGGTCTCTGCCCTACACCAGACCCTCAGCACAAAGTCCAGTGCTGTGAAGAGAAGCCCCCATAACTTTGGGCTATCAGAATGAGCAGGGATCGTGGCTTAGTGATATGAAGGCTGCTGAAGAACCTCATTAAGTTTCCCTTAAAGGGCTGGCAAATGGACTTACTGACTTGTTCCCTCCAGCAATGGGGCAGTAAGTTGGGAGGAGTCAGGGACTTACTGGGAGGAACTGGATTGCCTGGCATCAGAGCAAGAACTTGGGGGTGACTTTCTCCAAGACAAAAGTGCTCACAAGGGTCATTGTTCCTATGCTAAGACCTCCCCCATCACAGAGCTGACTGGCAGGCTCCATCAACCCGTCTCACACTGTTCACTCCACCATGGTGATTCCCTGAGATCCTGCCCCACCTAATTTGCAGCCCCACCCAAGCTGTTTGCAGTGGCTTTTCCATATGAATGACCTGTCCTGGTTCAGGCTTGAGACTTTTCTAAAATCTCTCAATCAAGCAGCAGCTGGTGTCAGCATGCCCTATACCTCTCAATAAGAAGCCCAAGGATGGTACTGGCAGCAGCCTGCCTTGCTTTAGAGCTTGGCCTCTCCTGGGCACTTCCAAGCCCAACACAAGTATCAGCCATCTGCAGGTCACTCTATAGCTCCTGACAGGTGGCCCCAGACAGGGCACAGGCAGTGGCTGACTTTGCAACTCCAGTAGGGCCCCAGAGCCAGTACACAAGGTGGACAGCTTCAGACCATACAAGATTACAACTTTATACATCCATGAGCAACACACTCAAGGGGCAGACTCAGTGAGCACCAAAACCCCACTGAAACAAGTCCTGCTCCATAGGGATGTCTCCTACATAGCAACTCTTCCACTGTAGTCACAGCTGATCCTCACAGCCAATTGGCCTGGGGGGTCAATTCCTCCCAGTGACACCAACAGCAAACAAGGCTCAACTACAATAAGACTGTGCACACAGCCCACACAGGGGCATATCTAGAATGCCCAGCTCAGTTGACTAGGGAGGTTAAACCACTGGGCCCTACAGGACATCTACTACATAAGGCCACTTTACCAATTCTAGGAGACATAGCAACTCTACCTAATACATAGAAACATACAGGGAAAGAGCCAGAATGCAAAGACAAAGAAACATGTCAGAAGTGAAAGAACAGAAGAAATCTTCAGAAAGAGAACTAAATGAAATGGAAGCAAGAAAACTATTAGATACAGAGTTCAAAACAATGGGTATAAGGATGCTCAATAATCTTAATGAGAGCTTCAAGGGACTTAGTGGGAATTTCAAGGATCTTAGTGAGGATTTCAAAGACATGAAAAGGAACCAGTCAGAAATTAAGCATATACTAACTGAAATAAAGAATAATTTGTAGGGAATCAATGTAGAGTAGAGGATTCCATGAATCAAATCAGTGATTTGGAATATGAGGAAACAAAAAATTCAATCAGAAGAGCAAAAAGAAAAAAAGAATCCAAAAATATGAAGATAGTATAAGGAGCCTCTTGGACAATTTCAGGCATACCAACATTTATATTATAGGGGTGCCAAAAGGAGAAGAGAGATAGCAAGATATTGAAAACCTATTTGAAGAAATAATGACAGTAAACTTCCCCTACCTGGTGAAAGAAATAGACTTACAAGTCTAGGAAGCACAGAAAGTCCCAAACAAGAGGAACCCAAAAGAGGCCCACACTAAGACACATCATAATTAAAATGCCAAAGGTTAAAGACAAAGAGAGAATCTTAAAAGCAGCAAGAGAAAAGCTCCCTGCCCTAACCGATTTGGCTCAGTGGATAGAGTGTCTGCCTGCAGACTCAAGGGTCCCAGGTTCGATTCTGGTCAAGGGCATGTACCTTGGTTGTGGGCACATTCCCAGTAGGAGGTGTGCAGGAGGCAGCTGATCGATGTTTCTCTCTCATCGATGTTTCTACGTCTCTATCCCTCTCCCTTCCTCTCTGTAAAAAATCAATAAAATATATTTTTTTAAAAAAGAGAGAGAAAAGCTCCCTTGTAGATAACTAATTACAAGGGAGTGCCCATATGACTGATCAGCTGGTTTCTCAACAGGAACTTTGCAGGCCAGAAGGCAGTGGCAAGAAATATTTAAACCGATGAATAGGAAGGACCTAAAAGCAAGTTTACTCTACCCAGCAAAGCTATCATTTAGAATTGAAGGTCAGATAGAGTTTCACAGACAAAAAAAAGCTAAAGGAGTTCATCAACATCAAGCCAGCATTACATGAAACGTTGAAGGGTATTTTTTAAGAAGAGGAAAACGAAGAAGAAGAAGAAGAAGAAGAAGAAGAAGAAGAAGAAGAAGAAGAAGGAGAAGGAGAAGGAGAAGGAGAAGGAGAAGGAGAAGGAGAAGGAGAAGGAGAAGGAGAAGGAGAAGGAGAAGGAGAAGGAGAAGGAGAAGGAGAAGGAGAAGGAGAAGGAGAAGGAGAAGGAGAAGGAGAAGGAGAAGGAGAAGAGAAAAGAAAAGAAAAGAAAAAAGAAAAGGAGAAGGGGGAGGGGGAGTGGGAGTGGAAGGGGGAGGAAGAAGAGGTGGGGAGGAGGAGAAAGAGAAGGAGGAGGATAAAAAGAAGGATAAAAATATGAACAATAAATTGGCAATGAATACATATCTATCAATAATTGAATCTAAAAATTAAAATAAATAAACAAGGAATCTAATGAACAAAATAAACTAATAAGTAAAATAGAAAAAGAGTCATGGCAACATGGATCAGACAGATGAATCTCAGAGGGAAGCGGGGGGGGCGGGAATTGATTAACCAAAGAACCTACTAGTATATGCATATATGCATTACCTATGGGCACAAGCAATAGGGTGGCAAACACCTGGGGTGTGACAGGAACTGGGTGGAGGGGGGCATTGGGGGAGAAAGAGGAATATTTGTAATACTTTCAACGATAAAGATTTTTTAAATTAAAAATATGGAATGTAAATCAAAACCACAATGAGATACCACTACACACATATTAGCATGGCTGTTTTGAAAAAGAAAATTGAAAATAACAAGTGTTGGTGATGATGTGGAAAAATTAGAACCCCCCTTTATTGCTGGTGGGAATATAAAATGATGCAGCAACTGTGGAAAACATTTTGTCAGTTCCTGAAAGATTGAAACATACAATTACCATATGATCTTCAATTCCACTCATAGTTTTATACTCCAAAGAATTGAAAGCAGGAACTCAAACATATTTCTGCACCAATGTTCATAGCTGCATTATTCACAAATACCAAAAGGTGGAAATAACCCCCAAGTGTCCATTGATAGACAAATGGATAAGCAAGATGTGGTGTGTACATATAATGGGATATTATTCAGCCTTAAGGAGGAATGACATTCTGATACATGCTGGAACATGGATGAACCTTTAAGAAATTATGCTAAGTGAAATAAGTCAGTAACAAAATATACAATTCCACTTCTATGAAATACATAGGTAAATTTATAGACATAAAATAGAATAAAGGTGACAAGAGGCTGAAGAGAGAGGGGAATGGGGAGTTATTGTTTAATGGGAATAGAGTTTCTATTAGGGATGATGAAAATGTTCTGGAAATGGATAGTGATGGTTGCACAACATTGTAAATGTACTTAATGCTACTGAATTATACACTTAAAATGATTTAAATGTTTTTTATGTATTTTTCTTTTGTTCAATTCCTTGCCAAAGGCATAGGCAGTTCAATTCCATATACCATCTTCTGCCCAGGATTGGTAAAAGAAGTCCACATCTGGTGTGTCACTGGCCTCAGAGGACACTGGAAGCTCTGACTCTGGGGGGCAGGTTTCAATGGGCCATTCCATAAGGCTTGCAGCAGTATTGTTATATTCTCTGCAATTCAAAATGTCTTCTTATATTTTTCCAAGTTCAATCAAATGCATGTCCATTTTTCTGGCTGACATTCTGGGCAAGTGAGTTCTGCTGGGGAACATGCCTTATCTTCTCCCTGAGAAACCCTTTAAAAGTTTAGGTGAATAAAACATGGGTCTGAGCAATTCAGTCTTCACAGCGGGTTCTCAGAGACACAGCTTATGGTGTGTCTTTTGTTTGCTTCTATTCTTGACCAACCTGACGGCTTCTATCTCATGCGAACTTTTATTCCTATAACATTGAGGATAACGGGCTGTATGTTGGTCTCATCACACCAGAGTTTGATTTAGACTCTAATGACTGGCAATGCCATGCTACCCAGGATCTTATGTTGTCTGAATTCCACATAGATGGGCCTTCACAATTTCACCACAAAATTACAAAGGTAATGGGATAGTGCTGGGAGCTGAAACAGGCAGTCCTACTTCTAAATCTAGCCGAGCGACACAGTCTTGGAAGAATAGGACTTTGAAGCTCAGTTCCAGCTGTGGTTTCTGCAATCAACAAACACCTGTACAGTGTAGCTATTTTGATAAAATAAAAACATTGGCTGGCTAACTCTAGAAAGAAATAACTCTGTTAGGTTTCTGGGTAGATACCAAATGCTCAAAAAGTCCCTGTTTGAACCATATAAGTTAGAAGTGAAAATGCCTCAGGAAACATCAGGCTAACTCCTTTTGTCATCTCAGTCATGAAGATTCAGAACAAACGACAATGCTTGGAAATAAGTGTTGTAATATAATGAGGCTGCAGTCGTGGTGGGCTGTGGAAAACTGCACATACAGAGGCGCAGATCCTTTGATTTATACCCTAATTCTTTTGAGGGATTTCTTGCTTTAGCAGATAAATTAGTAAAACAAAAACAAACTGCCCTAATTTTGAATGCATTTTCCCCTTTCCAGATTTTTCCACTGTGCTGCTTCGTAATCTGGTGGCATAATTCTGACAGGTTGGCATTGCCAGAGTTTGCCATTTCTGAAGTGACATCAGCTTCATTTTCTGCAAGAATTTTTAGCCAGAATGAGCATAAGTTCCCAGAGTGGGTTTAGAGTACCTCAAAATGCAGCAAAGACAGAGCAAATCCTGGGCATTCTATATCCTCAGCTGGCCATTGGCTCACTTATGTAACAATCACCCAGTGCCAGCGATGCTGACAGAATGTTAAATCAATCAGGCCATTCCATAGAGTTGGTCTAAAGCTGTGTGAAATGTCACCAGACTAACAGGTTTAATGAGAAGAGCATGTTGTTTCTAAAGCAGTGGTTCTCAACCTTGGCTGCACATTAGAATCACCTGGGAATCTTTTTAAAATCCTGATTTCTGGGCCTCATCCTCCGGAAATTCTGTTTCTTTGTTACTAATGTTGTGGCCTCACCCCATAACAAAGAAACAGAGTTTCCGGAGGATGAGGCCCAGAAATCAGGATTTTAAAAAGATTTCCAGGTGATTCTAATGTGCAGCCAAGGTTGAGAACCACTGTTCTAAAGAATCCTATCAGATACATACTGAAAGCAACGTGTAACAGAACCTGTTATGTAAGCGTTTTCTTGGTATCGGAGAGGAGCTATGAACCCATCAGGTCCTCTGTTACCCAAACAGGTTATTCCCTTCACAGATTAGAACACTGGCCCATTGCACTTGGCTTCCAAGGTTTTTTCCCTATGGAATAAAAAGATGCTTCCTAGAAGTCCATATCAATTTTCTGTTTGTGAAACCAGAATTTAAGTAAATAATTAAAGCCTTTAAAAACGAGTTTGATGTGGTAAATGGGAAGCTGAGGACTAGCATTTAAGACAAAGCAGGTATTGCTTCTTCCATGAGAAAGGATCCTATGTTGGATGCAATGGGTATAGTAAGGGGAACGGAGAGTTTGCCACAAGTGATTTCTACTTGCTTATCTCTTTCCACCACCACCCAGCTCTGAGAATTGTGCTCATGATTTCTCCACCTTTTTATTTATTTACTTACTTATTTTTATTTTTTTATATTTTATTTTTTTAATCTTATTGTTGAAAGTATTAAATAGGTTCCCCTTTTTCCCTCATTAACCCCTTCCAGCCCACTCCCTTCTGTGCCCGCCAAGGCCCCTCACCACTATATTGTCTGTGTCAATGGGTTACGCATATATGCATACAAGTTCATTGGTTGATCTCTCCCCACCCACCCTTCCCAGCCTTCCCTTTGAGATTCAAAAGTCTGTTCATGCTTCTATGTCTCTGGATCTATTTTTGTTCATCAGTTTATGTTGTTCATTAGATTCCACATGAGTGAGATCATGTGATACTTGTCTTTCTCTGACTGGCTTATTTAGCTTAGCATAATACTTTCCAGGTCCATCCATGCTGTTGCAAATGGTAAGAGTTCTTTCTTTTTTATTGCCTCATAGTATTCCATTGTGTAAATGTACCACAGTATTTTTATCCACTTCTCTGCTGATGGACACTTAGGCTGTTTGCAAATCTTAGCTATTATAAATGTGGTGTTATAAACATAGGGGTGCATATATTCTTTCTGATGAGTGTTTTGGGTTTCTTATGATATATTCCTAGAAGTAGGATCACTGAGTCAAATGGCAGTTCCATTTTTAATTTTTTGAGGAAACTCCATACTGTTTTCCGAAATGGCTGTACCAGTCTGCATTCCTACCATCAGTGTACTAAGATTCCCTTTTCTCCACAACCTCGCCAACACTTGCCGTTTGTTGATTTGTTGATGATAGCCATTCTGACAGATGTAAGGAGGTGATATCTAATTGTCATTTTGATTTGCATCTCTTAAGTAATTAGTGACTTTGAGCATTTTTTCATATGTTCCTTGGCTTTCTGTATGTCCACTTTGGAGAAGTGCCTATTTGTCTGCCTTTTGTTAAGTTGTATGAGTTGCCTATATATTTTGGAGATTAACACCTTATTGGATGCATCATTGGCAAATATGTTCTCCCATGCAGTGGGCTCTCTTGTTATTTTGTTGATGGTTTCTTTTGCTGTGCAGAAGCTTTTTATTTTGATGTAATCTATTTGTTTATTTTCTCCTTAGTTTCCATTGTCGAGATGTATCGGTAAAGATATTGCTATGAGAGATGTCTGAGATTTTGCTGCCTACGGTTTCTTCTAGGATTTTTATGGTTTCCTGACTTACTGGTACATTTAACTGTTTTTCCATTTTGAGTTTATTCTTGTGTATGGTGTAAGATGGTGGTCTAATTTCATATTTTTGCATATATCTATTTAATTTTCCCAACACCATTTACTGAAGAGACTGTCTCTGCTCCATTGTCAAATATTAATTGCATGTAACGGCTTGGGTGGATTTCTGGGGCTTCTGTTCTGTTCCATTGATCTATATGCCTGTTCTTGTGCCAGTACCAGACTGTTTTGATTATGGTGGCTTTGTAGTATAACTTGATATCTGGTCTTGTGATTCTTCCAACTTTATTCCTCCTTCTCAAGATTGTTGCCACTATTTGGGTCGTTTTTGGTTCCATAAAAACTTTTGGAGTGTTTGTTCTACGTCTGTGAAATATGTCATTAGTATTTTAATAGGGATTACATTGAATCTGTAGATTGCTTTGGACACTATAAACATTTTAATGATACTTATTCTACCAATCCATGAACACAGTATATTCTTCCACTTGTTTATATCTTCTTCTATCTCTTTTTTCAAAGTCCTGTAGTTTTATGAGTACAGGTATTTTATCTCCTTGGTTAAGTTGATTCCTAAGTATCTTAACTTTTTTGTTGCAATGGTAAATGGGATTGTTTCTCTTTCTGAGAGTTCATTATTGGTGTATAAAAATGCCATGGATTTGGGGGTGTTAATTTTGTGTCCTTCTATGTCACCAAATTCATTTATTAAAGCTAGTGTTTTTTGATGGAGTCTTTAGGATTTTCTATGTATAGTATCATGTGAACTGTGAATAATGAGAGTTTTACTTCCTTCTTTCCAATTTGGCTACCTTTTATTTCTTATTCTTGTCTGTTCACTATGGCTAGGACTTTAAGTACTATGTTGAACAAGAGTGGTGAAAGAGGTCATCCCTGTCTTGTTCCTGTTTTTAGAGGAAATGGTTTTAGTTTTGGCCCATTGAATACAATATTAGGTGTAGGTTTATCATATATGGCTTTTATTATGTTGAGGTATGTTCCCTCTATTCCCACTTTGCTGAGAGTTTTTATCAAAAAAGGGTGTTGGATTTTGTTGAATGCTTTTTCTGCATCAATTGATATGATAATGTGATTTTTGTCTTGAAGTCTGTTTATGAGATGTATCACATTTATTGATTTGCAGATATTGTACCAGCCTTCCATCCCTGGAATGAATCCCACTTGGTCATGGTGTATGATCTTTTTAATGAGTTACTGGATTTGATTTGCTAAAATTTTATGAAGGATTTTAGTGTCTATGTTCATCAGGGATATTGACTGTAGTTCTCTTTCTTTGTCGTGTCTTTATCTATTTTGGAATTAGGGTAATTCTAGCCTCATAGAAAGTGTTCCTTCCTCTTGAATTTGTTGGAATAGTTTGAGGAGGATTGGTGTTAGTTCTTCTTTGAATATTCAGTAAAACTGTTCAGAACAGGGCTTCTATTTGCTGGGAGGTTTTTTGTTTGTTTGTTTTTGTTTTTGTTTGTTTGTTTTAAAATTACTGTTGCAGGAGAAGCAAGATGGTGGCGATATAGGCAGACGCGTCCCAGGTCTTGTCCCGGAGCAAATGGAGTAAGCAGCTGAAACTAATAACACCCACCCCGAATTGGCGAAATTACTCAGCTGGTGAGACAGTTTGCAGCTGGGAAGGGCAGAGCTCCCCTGGAAAGGTAAAAAACCAGGGATCTGGGCAGGAAACTTTGCCAGACCTCTGAGCCCAGAGGGTCGGAGACCGCGTGGCAGACAGCCGCGTCTCTTGGGACAGACACAGCCCCTGACTGGGGAAAGGAGTTCTGCGGGATTCCTGGCACCGGGGTATTTGAGATTTGGATTCTGTGATTACGGAGGACTGAGCCTAAAGGGGGCAGCCTGAGGAGCTGACCAGATCATGCAGTGCTGGTAAGAGAGGAGCGTTTCTGCGGCCGGCCGGCGTTTGTTTGTTTCTTTGTTTTCACTGAACCCTGCTCATAGGACAGTTCGGATACAGACACTCACCTGTGCTGAAGAGAGGGAGAAGGTGCCGATGAGTGGAATCTGGGGAGAGGCTGAGGAGAGAGGGGGGGCTGGGAGAGGTGACAACGAATTGAGTGCTGAGATACCCCTGGGCCCAGGACTGGGGCAGCCATTCTCTCCGGAGGGTGGAATTCCTCCCCCCAACCCCCCAGGCAAGGAGCACAGCCACACCCAGATTCCACCCTGTACGAGATAAAGGATTAAAATAATCTGATTAGTCCCTGGGAGTTACCAGGGTCTGGCCTATAGAGGGACTTTCAGTCCCACCAACAACACAGAACAGGGTAACGTTTATTTAAGAATCAGCTCTGGGCAGTTGCCCTCCCCACACCAGTTTTAAGTGCAATAGAAAAAAATAAACCCTTGCTGCTGGGTAGAGAAGCCGTATAGCCTCAGAGGCCAACCCCAAAACACTGCTACCCAGAGGCTGAGCCACAAACTGACTCTTAGATGAACACAAATTAAGGCAGTCTGGATCACAAATACGGCCTGCTTTAAAATCAGGACTGTGATTTACAACACGGAGGAACAGTGTATTGCAGGGAAATTCAACACTCTCTTGAATACCTGGCAGGACTAAGGCGAGCCAGGCTGAAGAGTAGAAGAACCGAAAGACCTTTACTACTGCAAATTTTTTTTTCTTTTTTTGCCTTTTAACTAAGAAACCATTTTTTTCTTTTTCTTCTTTTTCCATCACCTGATTTTACCCTTTTAATTACTACATTTTTATTTTTAACCATTATTATTACTGCTACCATTTTACCATTTTTTAAAGCGCCATTGTATTTTCTCTCTCTTTTTTTTTATTTTGAGAGTAGTGTTCTCCATTCTATTTTCATCATTCTTTTAGCATCAATTTTCCCTACCTCAATTTTACCTCTATGCTAAAACCCTCTTCCTCACTTTTCCCCTTATGGTGTCCTGTTTCTCTTACCCTATTCCTGCTTTAGATTTTCCTTATTCCGTCTTTTTACCCCCTGACTAATTTCACCCTACTTATATATCCTATTTCCAATCCACTGCTCTAAATCCTTATACACCTATACCTTATCCTTCCTCACTATCCAAATATTTTTTCTCTTATCTTTCTATTGTTTTCTTGCTGTTTGCTTGATTGTTGAATATATTGTTTTTTTTTGTTTGTTTGTCTGTGTTTTTTTTTTTTTTTTTTGCTCGTTTTGTTTTGTGTTTTTTTTTTTTTCCTTTTTTAGGACTGGTAGTGAGGTTGTTTTTCTTTTTCTTTTTCTTTTTTTTTTGCTGTTTTTTCCGCTCCTTCTCCTCCCCCACCCCCCGGTTGTTTTTGTGCTTCCCTTTTCTCTTGCCTCTCTTGATATCATTGGTTGTTTGTAGTTTGCATTCATCTCCAGGGATCTGTTTGCTGGAATTTGTTGGGATTCGTGGCAGTTCTATCGGAGTTTTCTCCTCATACAAATAGTCTCTCCCCCTCTTCTACTTCATTCTCACTTTTCGCTCTTTTTTTCCCCCTCTTTTTTTCCCAATTTCATTTTTGCACTTCTTTTTTGTTTTTTTTTTCTTATTTTTCTTTTCTTTTCCTTTTTCTCTTTTATCTTTTTCTCTTCTTTCCTCCTTATCCCCTAATTCTCTTAATTCGAGTGGTCACCTTTATTTGGGGTTGTTAATATCGTGAATATATCTGTGTTCAGTGCCTGGTACGTTGTCCCTTGTTGTGTTGTATTTTGTGCCTTTAAATCAATGCAGCAGATCCAAGCAACAGCGGCCTCCTGATCACCACACCCTCTGTCTGAGGAACAGCAGCTGTACGTGAAGCCTCCCCCCACCAGCCAGAAGAGCCACCACAGCTGTGAACAGCACCCACCAGAGGAGCTGCTACCAACTGAGGAGCAGCTGCTATCGCAACCACCCAAGGAGCAACCACAGCCCAAGGAGCCACTGCAACCCAGGGAGCAGCCACTGAACTACTCAACATCTAGATATGTCAGTGAGATCAAACATGGGCAGGCAAAGAAACCCCCAAAGGAAAGAAAAGGAGGACTCGCCAGAAAAGCAGCTAAGTGAGACAGAGGCATGCAACATGATAGAAAAAGAATTCAGAATAAGGGTCCTAGCGTGCATAAACCGGATGGAGGAAAAAATCAACAACATATGCAAGAAGCAAGATGAAACAGATGAAAAAATCAACTACTTATGCAAGAAGCAAGAAGAAACAGATGAAAAAATCAATAACATATGCAAGACCCAAGAAGAAATGAAGAGCGATATAGCTGCAATGAAAAACACCATTGAAAGCATCAACAGTAGACTAGGAGAAGCGGAGGACCGAATTAGTGAGTTAGAAGACAAGGAAGCAAAAAACACCCAAACTGTACTGCAATTGGAGAAAAAAATTAAAAGACAGGAGGAGAGCCTAAGGGAGCTTTGGGACAACATGAAACGAAACAACATACGAATAATAGGGGTGCCAGAACAACAGAAAGAGGAATAAGGGTTAAAAAACCTACTCGAAGAAATAATATCAGAAAACTTCCCTGAGGTGGGGAAGAAAATAGTCACACAAGCACAGAGAGTCCCAAACAAGATGAACCCGAAAAGACCCACACCAAGACACATCATAATTATCATGGCAAATGTTCAGGACAAAGAGAGAATCTTACAGGCTGCAAGAGAGAGATAGAAAGTTACATACAAGGGATCTCCCATTAGATTATCAAATGATTTCTCAACAGAAACACATCAGGCCAGAAAAGAATGGATGGAAATTTACAAAGTGATGCAAAGCAAAGGACTGAATCCAAGAATACTCTATCCAGCAAGGCTATCATTCAAAATTGAAGGGGAAATAAGAAGCTTCACAGACAAAAAAAGGCTAAGGGAGTTTATCACCACCAAGCCAGCAATGCATGAAATGCTAAAGGGACTGGTGTAAAAAGAAATAAAAAGCTCAGAAAGAAAACAGCCACACACAAAAAAAGAAATGGCTACAAACAAGTACCTTTCAATAATAACTTTAAATGTAAATGGACTAAATGCTCCAACCAAAAGACATCGAGTGGCTGAATGGATAAAAAAACATGACCCATACATCTGCTGTCTACAAGAGACCCACCTCATTAGAAGGGACTCACACAGACTGAAAGTGAAGGGATGGAAAAATATCTTTCACGCAAATGGAAAGGAAAAGAAAGCTGGGGAAGCAATACTTGTATCGGACAAAATAGACCTCAAAGTGAAGGCCATAACCAGAGATAAGGAAGGCCACTTCATAATACTAAAGGGATCAATACAACAAGAAGATATAACCCTGGTAAACATATATGCACCCAATGCAGGAGCACCCACATACTTAAAAAAACTCCTGGAAGATATTAAAGGAGAGATTGACAACAATACAATCATAGTAGGGGACTTTAATACACCACTGACATCCTCTAGACAAACAATGAGCAAAGAAATAGCAATCCTAAATGACTCACTAGATCAGATGGACTTAATAGACATCTTCAGAACACTTCACCCCAAAGCTGCGGAATATACATTCTACTCAAGTGCTCATGGGACATATTCAAAAATAGACCACATATTGGGTCACAAGCAAAGTCTCCCCAAATTCAAGAAGATTGAAATCATAAAAAGCATCTTCTCAGACCATGATGGCATAATATTAGAAATAAACTACAATAAAAACAACCCAAAATACTCAAACACTTGGAAGCTGAATAGCATGTTATTAAATATTGATTGGGTTACCAATGAGATCAAAGAAGAAATTAAAAACATCCTGGAAACTAATGACAATGAAAACACAACAATCCAAAACTTATGGGACACAATGAAAGCAGTCCTGAGAGGAAAGTTTCTAGCTCTACAGGCCTATCTCAAAAAACAAGGCAAAATGGTAATAAATCATCTAACTCGACAACTCAAAGAATTAGAAAGAGAGCAACAAGAAAACCCCAGAGTGAGCAGAAGGAAGGAGGTAATAAAGATTAGAGCAGAAATAAATGACATAGAGACCAAAAAAACAATACAGAAAATCAATGAAACCAAGAGCTGGTTCTTTGAAAGGATAAACAAGATTGACAAACCTCTAGCCAGGCTCACAAAGAAGCAAAGAGAGAGGACCCAAATAAACAAAATTGGAAACGATAGAGGCGAAATAACAACAGACCCCACAGAAATACAAATGATTGTTAAAAAATACTATAGACAGCTCTACTCCAACAAACTAGACAACCTGAAGGAAATGGACAAATTCCTAGAAAAATACAACATTCCAAAACTCAATCAGGAAGAATCTAAAAATCTCAATAGGCCAATAACTATGGAAGAAATTGAAGCAGTCAGCAAAAAGCTTCCAGCAAACAAAAGCCCAGGACCAGACTGCTTCACAGGGGAGTTTTACCAAACATTCAAGGAAGAACTAAAACCTATCCTCCTCAGACTACTACAAAAAATTCAAGAGGAAGGAACACTTGCAAGCTCATTCTATGAAGCCAGCATCACCCTAATACCAAAACCAGGTAAAGACAACACAATGAAAGAGAATTACAGGCCAATATCCCTCATGAACATAGATGCCAAAATCCTCAACAAAATCTTAGCAAATCGGATCCAGCAGTACATCAGAAAGATCATACACCATGACCAAGTAGGATTTATTCCAGGGATGCAAGGATGGTACAATATCCACAAAACAATAAACGTGATACATCACATAAACAAATTGAAAGAAAAAAACCACATGGTCATATCAATTGATGCAGAAAAAGCATTCGACAAAATCCAACACCCATTTTTGATAAAAACTCTCAGCAAGGTGAGAGTAGAAAGATCAGACCTCAACATAATAAAAGCCATATATGACAGGCCCACAGCCAACATCATACTCAATGGACAAAAACTAACACCATTTCCTCTAAGAACAGGAACAAGACAGGGATGCCCACTCTCACCACTCCTGTTCAACATAGTACTGGAAGTATTAGCCATTGCAATTAGGCAAGAAGAAGAAATAAAAGGCATCCAAATTGGAAAAGAGGAAGTAAAACTGTCCTTATTTGCAGATGACATGATATTATACATACAAAACCCTAGAGACTCCATCAAAAAGCTACTAGACTTAATACATGAATTTGGCAATGTAGCAGGATACAAAATTAACCCCAAGAAATCTGAGGCATTTCTATACACCAATAGTGAACTTTCAGAAAGAGAGATTAGAAAAACAATCCCATTTACCATCTCACCAAAAAAATTAAGATACCTAGGAATAAACTTAACTAAAGAGGTTAAAGACCTCTACTCAGAAAACTACAGGACGTTGAAAAAAGAGATAGAGGAAGACATAAAGAGATGGAAGAACATACCATGTTCTTGGATTGGTAGAATCAACATCATTAAAATGTCCATACTACCCAAAACAATCTATACATTCAACGCACTTCCCATTAAAATACCAATGGCCTTCTTCAAAGATCTAGAACGAACTCTCCAAAAATTCATCTGGAATAAAAAAAGACCCCGAATAGCTGCAGCGATCCTGAGAAAGAACAAAGTAGGTGGGATCTCAATGCCAGATATCAAGCTGTATTACAAAGCCACTGTTCTAAAAACTGCCTGGTACTGGCACAAGAACAGACATATAGATCAGTGGAATAGAATAGAGAGTCCAGAAATTAGCCCGAACCAATATGCTCAATTAATTTTTGACAAAGGAGGCATGAACATACAATGGAGCCAAGATAGTCTCTTCAATAAATGGTGTTGGGAAAATTGGACAGATATATGCAAGAAAATGAAACTAGACCACCAACTTACACCATACACAAGAATAAACTCAAAATGGATAAAGGACTTAAATGTACGACAGGAAACCATAAAAATTCTAGAAGAATACAAAGGCAACAAAATCTCAGACATATGCCAAAACAATTTCTTCACTGATACAGCTCCTAGGGCAGTTGAAACTAAAGAGAAACTGAACAAATGGGACTACATCAAAATAAAAAGCTTCTGCACAGCAAAAGAAACCATCAACAAAACAACAAGAAAACCCACCTCGTGGGAAAACATATTTGCCAACGTCATATCTGATAAGGGCTTAATCTCCAAAATTTATAGGGAACTCACACAACTTAACAAAAAGAAGATAAACAATCCAATCAAAAAATGGGCAAAGGATCTAAATAGACACCTTTCAAAAGAGGACATTCAGAAAGCCAAGAGACATATGAAAACATGCTCAAAGTCACTAATCATCCGAGAGATGCAAATCAAAACAACAATGAGGTACCATCTCACACCTGTCAGAATGGCCATCATCAACAAATCAACAAACGACAAGTGCTGGAGAGGTTGTGGAGAAAAAGGAACACTCGTGCACTGCTGGTGGGAATGCAGACTGGTGCAGCCACTATGGAAGGCAGTATGGAGGTTCCTCAAAAAATTGGAAATGGAACTCCCGTTTGACCCTGTGATCCCACTTCTAGGAATATATCCCAAGAAACCAGAAACACCAATCAGAAAGGATATATGCACCCCGATGTTCATAGCAGCACAATTCACCATAGCTAAGATCTGGAAACAGCCTAAGTGCCCATCAGTAGATGAATGGATTAGAAAACTGTGGTACATCTACACGATGGAATACTATGCTGCTGTTAAAAAGAAGGAACTCTTACCATTTGCAACAGCATGGATGGAACTGGAGAGCATTATGCTAAGTGAAATAAGCCAGTCAATGAAGGAAAAATACCACATGATCTCACTCTTTCATGGATAATTAAGACCATTACAAACTTTTGAACAATAATAAATACAGTGGCAGTGCTGCCTAAAACCGATTGTTGGTCTGCAGTGGGAAGGCCAGGGAGGGTTGGGGGACAGGAGGGAGGGGAGTAAGAGATCAACTGAAGGACTTGTATGCATCCATATAACCATAACTAATGGACATAAGACACTGGGGAGTAAGGGAGGGCAGGGGCTTGTCAAGGGTGGTGGGGAAAAAAGGACACTTATGTAATACCCTTTGTAATACTTTTAGCGAAATATAAAAAAATAAAAAAATAATATAGAAAGAAAAAAAAAAAAAACCCTAGAGACTCCATCAAAAAGCTACTAGACTTAATACATGAATTTGGCAATGTAGCAGGATACAAA
Organism: Myotis yumanensis; assembly: GCF_028538775.1. NCBI lineage: Eukaryota > Metazoa > Chordata > Mammalia > Chiroptera > Vespertilionidae > Myotis > Myotis yumanensis. The sequence goes on from NW_027223752.1 coordinate 103,437,688, forward strand.
ATTAACCCCAAGAAATCTGAGGCATTTCTATACACCAATAGTGAACTTTCAGAAAGAGAGATTAGAAAAACAATGCCATTTACCATTGCACCAAAAAAATTAAGATACCTAGGAATAAACTTAACTAAAGAGGTAAAAGACCTCTACTCAGAAAACTACAGGACGTTGAAAAAAGAGATAGAGGAAGACATAAAGAGATGGAAGAACATACCATGTTCTTGGATTGGTAGAATCAACATCATTAAAATGTCCATACTACCCAAAGCAATCTATAAATTCAACGCACTTCCCATCAAAATACCAACAGCATACTTCACAGATCTAGAACGAACTCTCCAAAAATTCATTTGGAATAAAAAAAGACCCCGAATAGCTGCAGCAATCCTGAGAAAGAAGAAAGTAGGTGAGATCTCAATACCAGATATCAAGATGTATTACAAAGCCACTGTTCTAAAAACTGCCTGGTACTGGCACAAGGACAGGCATATAGATCAATGGAATAGAATAGAGAACCCAGAAATTGGCCCGAACCAATATGCTCAATTAATATTTGAGAAAGGAGGAAAGAACATTCAATGGAGCCAAGATAGTCTCTTCAATAAGTGGTGTTGGGAAAATTGGACAGATATATGCAAGAAAATGAAACTAGACCACCAACTTACACCATACACAAGAATAAACTCAAAATGGATAAAGGACTTAAATGTACGACAGGAAATCATAAAAATTCTAGAGGAATCCAAAGGCAACAAAATCTCAGACATATGCCGAAGCAATTTCTTCACTGATACAGTTCCTAGGGCACTTTAAACTAAAGATAAAATGAACAAATGGGACTACATCAAAATAAAAAGCTTCTGCACAGCAAAAGAAACCATAAACAAAACAGCGAGAAAACCCACTGTGTGGGAAAACATATTTGCCAGTGTCATATCTGATAAGGGCCTAATCTCCAAAATTTATTGGGAACTCATACAACTTAACAAAAGGAAGATAAACAATCCAATCAAAAAATGGGCAAAGGACCTAAATAGACACCTTTCAAAAGAGGACATTCAGAAAGCCAAGAGACATATGAAAACATGCTCAAAGTCACTAATCATCCGAGAGATGCAAATCAAAACAACAATGAGGTACCATCTCACACTTGTCAGACTGGCTATCATCAACAAATCAATAAACGACAAGTGCTGGAGAGGTTGTGGAGAAAAAGGAACACTCGTGCACTGCTGGTGGGAATGCAGACTGGTGCAGCCACTATGGAAGACAGTATGGAGTTTCCTCAAAAAACTAAAAATGGAACTCCCATTTGACCCTGTGATCCCACTTCTAGGAATATATCCCAAGAAACCAGAAACACCAATCAGAAAGGATATATGCACCCCTATGTTCATAGCAGCACAATTCATCATAGCTAAGATCTGGAAACAGCCTAAGTGCCCATCAGTAGATGAATGGATTAGAAAACTGTGGTACATCTACACGATGGAATACTATGCTGCTGTAAAAAAGAAGGAACTCTTACCCTTTGCAACGGCATGGATGGAACTGGAGAGCATTATGCTAAGTGAAATAAGCCAGTCAATGAAGGAAAAATACCACATGATCTCACACATTCATGGATAATAGAGACCATTATAAACTTTTGAACAATAATAGATACAGAGGCAGAGCTGCCTCAAACAGATTGTCAAACTGCAGCGGAAAGGCTGGGGAGGGTTGGGGGGCAGGAGGGAGGGGGGTAAGAGATCAACCGAAGGACTTGTATGCATGCATATAAGCATAACCAATGGACATAGACACTGGGTGGTAGGGGAGGCCAGAGGATTGTCAAGGGTGGGGGAAAAAAAGGACACATATGAAATACCCTTTGTAATACTTTAAGCAATAAAAAAATTAAAAAATAAAATAAAATAAAATAAAAATACTGTTGCAATTTTATCAGTAGTTATTGGCCTACTCAGGCTTTCTGATTCTTCTGATTGAGTTTTGGAAGGTTGTATTTTTCTAGGAATTTTTTCATTTTGTCCACATTGTCCCATTTGTTGGAATAAAGTCATTCATAATATATTTTTTTAAAGATCCTTTGTACTTCTGTGGAGTCAGTTGTTATTTCACCTCTTTAGTTTATTGTTTTGTTTATTTGGGTCCTCTTTCTTTGTTTTTTGGTGAGTTTGGCTAGTGGTTCATTAATGTTGTTTATCCTTTCAAAGAACTAGCTCTTGGTTTTATTGATCTTTTGTAATTTTTTTTTTTTTTTTGGTCTCTATGTCATTTATTTCCACTCTGATCTTTATTTTTCTCCCCTTCTACTTACTCTGTGCTTTTCTTGTTGTTCTCTTTTTAATTCTTTAAGTTGTAGTATTAAATAACTTATTACAAGTTTTTCTTGTTTTTTGAGGTAAGCCTGTAGTGCTATGAGCTTCCCTCTCAGGACTACTTTCACTGTGCCCAGTAGATTTGAGATTATTGTGTGTTCATTTTCATTTGTTTCCAGGATAATTTTATTTCTTCTTTGATCTCTTTGATAACCCATTCATTATTTAATAGCATGCTATTTAGCCTCCATGTTTTTATTTTTGAGTGTTTTTATTATAGCTGATTTCTAATTTCATTCCATTGTGGTCTGAGAAGATGCTTGATATGATTTCAATCTTCTTAAATTTGTAGAGACTTAGCTTATGTCCTAACATGTGGCCTATCTTTGAAAATGTCCCATGTGCACTTGAGAAGAATCTATATTTCGTAGCTTTGGGGTGAAATGTTCTGAAGTTGTCAGTTAGTTCCATCTAATCTAGTGTGTCATTTAGGATCACTGTTTCCTTGTTGATTTTTTGTCTAGAAGATATATCCAGTATTAAAGTCCCATACTATGTATTGCTGTCAATCTCTCCCTTGTTATCCTCCATAAGTTTTTTATGTATTTGGATGCTCCTGTATTGGTGCATATATGTTTACCAGAGTTACAGCCTCTTGTTGTATCAATCCCTTTAGTATTATGAAGTGGCCTTCATTATCTCTTGTTATGGCATTCACTTTGAGGTCTATTTTGTCAGACATAAGTATTGCTATCCCAGCTTTTTTTTCTTTTTCATATCCATTTGCCTGAAACATTTTTTTTTCTATTTCTTCACTTTCAGTCTGCACGAGTCCCTTGTTCTGAGGTGGGTCTCTTCTAGACAGCATATATATGGGTCATGTTTTTTTATCCATTCATCTACCCTATGTCTTTGATTGGAGCCTTTAATGTATTTATGTTTAAGGCTATTATTGATAGATACTTGTTTGTTGCCATTTTTATTCTTTATGCCTGTGTTCCTTCTTCCCTTTTCATTTATTCCTTTTACAATAGTCCCATTAGCATTTCTTGCATTGCTGTTTTGATGGTAATAAACTCCCTTTCTTTTTTTGTCTGCGAAGCTCCTGATTTCACCTTCAATTTTAAATGACAGCCTTGCTGGATAGAGTATTCTTGGATTTAGTCCCTTGCTTTTATCACTTTGTATACTTCATGCCGTTTCCTTCTGGCCTGATGTGTTTCTGTTGAGAAATCAGTTGACATTCCAATGGGAAATTCCTGTATACTTTTCTTGCAGCCTTTAAGATTCTTTTTTGTCTTTTATGTTTCTAATTTAATTATGTGTCTTGGTGTAAGTCTTTTTGAATTCATCTTGATTGGGACTCTCTGTGCTTCCTGGACTTGTGTGACTTTTTTTCTTCCCAAGGTCAGAGAAATTTTCTGTCATTATTTCTTGAAACAGGTTTTCTATTCCTTGCTCAGCTTCCTCTTCTTCTGGCACCCCTATTATGTGGATGCTATTTTGTTTCATGTTGTCCCAAAGCTCCCTTAAACTCCCCTCCTACCTTTAATTTTTTTTTTTTCCATTTGATGCTCTGCTTGGGTTTTTTTTTCTACCTTGTCTTCTAACTCACTGATTCATTCCTAGGTTTCTTCTAGTCTACTGTTGAAACCTTCCATGGTGTTCTTTATTGCAGCTATGTCATTCTTCATTCCCTTTTATTCTTACTCATGTTGGTGTATTTCTCATTCAGCTCCTTATAATTCTCCTTGAGTTGCTTGCAATGCTCATTCAGATGTTTGAGCATCCATATAACCATTACTCTGAATTCTTTATCTGACAAATTACTTGCCTCCATTTCATTTAGTTCCTTTCCTGGTGATTCCTCCTTTTCTTTCATTTGGGGGTTGTTTCTTTGTCTCTCTATTTTTTCTATTCCTTTATATTTGTTTCTATGTATTAGATCAAACTGCTATGCCAGCCAGATTTTTTGGGTTGCTCTTTTGTAGTAGATATTTTGTGGAACCCAGTGGTGCAGTCTCTTAGGTCTCTTGGGCTGGGTGTTCTAGGAAGGCCCCCTACTTGAGATATTTTGGTTCTCCTGTTGTAGTTTGGTCTTGAATGTTATTGTCCTATTAAGGGATGGAATCTCTCCTCTCAGGGTGCCTGATTATGTGGCTCACTACTTACCATGTTGTGGCAACCATTGTGGAGGTGCTGACCAAACAGCTCAAAATACAAGAGAAGACATAACACAGAAAGAACAGAACAGGAATGTACACAAGACCCCTATAGTCCCAACAAAAACGATCACCAGAGAAATAGAATTAGGAAAGAGAAAAAAGAGCAAGAATGATAGAAAAATGAAATAAAAAGTATGGGGAGAAAACACAACACAATAAACAAACAAATGAGCAAAAAGGCACAAATAAAAAACACCCAAAAAAGGGGGAGGAGCAGAATTGGTAGATACAGAGCCTAAATAAAGAAAATAAGATTAAAGAATTAGAGGAGTAGGGGAAGGACCATGTTTAGAATAAAGGAGGTAGAAAAGAAATGAGAGGACAAGAAAAAAATTGAAAAGAAGAGTAGAGGAGAGGGCAGATAAACCTAAATTTGGGAAGGGAAACAAGTTAAGAAATTAAGAGAAGAAGAAAAGAGAAAGAGAAGAAAGAAAAAATTTAAAAATGAGTCGTGAAAAAAAAGAAAACAGGGAATTTGAGTAGGAGCAGGGAAAAAGGAATTATATATATGAACAAAACAATAGTGACTAGAATAATAGGAAATCAATAAAGCAGATAGGTAAAGATGATCAATTTTTAAAAAGAGGGGGAAATAAAGGAAAGAGAAAAACTAAAAAGGAGAAAGGAGAAGAAAAGCAAGAGGGGGAAAAAGAGAGGAAGAAAAAGGTACAAAAAGTAAAAATTTTAAAAAAAAGAAAACGAAGTGTTGTTCACTTCAGCTGAGTTTTAATGCACCATGGCAACTGGCTTAGGACCCCACTCTTCTGTTCTTTCTGCCAATTCTGGGCTTCCTGTTGGGTACTTAGGTGCTAATCACTGTCAGGCCCTGTCTTTTGGCTTTTAGCACCTGCTTGAAGCTCCAAGCGATCCACTGGTCCACCCTTGTGTCTGTCTCCACAGGCCTTGGCTGCAAGCATGACGGGCCAATCTGCCCTCTTTGCCTGTCTGCCAGCTGTCAATCTTAATCACTCAAGCGTCTGTTTCTAACAGGGCTTTAGGTGGGGTTAGTGCTATTTCATGTTCAGGGAATATAATGGGTGTTTTTTCCTGACCCAGAGCTACTCCTCCACAAGTGGCCCAAAATATTACTCTGCCCTTGGCTGGACAGAGATCCTTGTATGGAGACCAATGAGGTCAGCTGGGACCCTGTACTGTTTATCAGTCTGGTTCCTAGAATAGTGGGGCTGATGGCCTCTCCTCCACTCTGGTCACTGAGGGTTCCCTGAGACTGTTCAGACCCATAAGCTTGGCCTCTGCCTTTGTTTCCTCAGTAAAGCTCAAAATGCAGGGTGTGGCAGGCTGTATCACCTAGGGTGGGTCTCCCCCCCCCCCCCCCGCCCCCTTTTACCTGTCCTCTAGCTGTTGGGAGGAGGTAGCTCCTCCCAGGGAAGATGGCCGCTTCAGTTTGGAAGCATATGAACGACCCAATGCAGGGACTCCTGGTTACTGCTTTTCCAAGTCTCCCTGCCATGCTTCCCACCCCCGCCTGTCCTCAGGCACCTCAAGTATACACATCCCTCCCTGTGCCAAAGCCTCTGGTGAGTAGTTGCAAATGAAAACTCCTGTGCTCTGGGTTTAGAGATAAAAATAAAAAGGCAATGGAAACTGGGGCTCTCTCCTCCACCAGCTCTAGTCTGCTGGGTCTAGACTCTGCTGCTGCCAGAAATCCTGCTACCTTTTGCAGCTGCTTGCATGATAGGGGCACTGCAGGTCATGCCCTGTGGGTCAGGAAGTGCTGCTGGTCAGCTCACCTCCACCTGCTCCTGCCAGTGTGTGGAGCCCTGCCTCTGCTCCCGGAACAGTTCTCCCCATAGCTCAGGTCCCTCCTCTCGGGGCTCTCCACTTCCTGAGATCTTGCCCTTCCTACCAGTCTCCAGGTGTTGTCCTTCCTTGTTGTAAGTCACTTCCTCAGCTGGACCACAGTTGGAAATTCCAGGTGAATGTTCTCCAATTTAGTTGTATTTCCAGCCTGGCCCTGGGATGAGGTGCCCGACAGGTCTGCCTATTCAGCTGCCATTTTCTCCTCCTTCTCTGCCCTCTTAGATTCCTCTTCCATGTGGGGACTGCTGGCAGCAGGAGGTGAGCACAACCACAGAGCCTGTTGTCTTTCTCTGGAAATCATTTTGTGTTTGGGTAGATGCAGAGCTGTGCACACCAGCACTGCCCAGCTCTAACCGCTTGTATGTTTGGTGAGACATTATCTTCCTGGGAACTCATGGAAGCCAGGCCCCAATGGCCAGGCTGGCTCATCTGAATGTTCAGGCCAGTCTGGCCCAGAATAATGTGAAATCACTGAAACTTTCAGTAATTTTCTAATATGATCGCATTACTTTTACTTTGGCCAGTTGCCTAGCTTTGTGCCCTCCCATTAACTTTGGAAGATAAAGGTGAAAGGCAGTGAAGTAATGTCATAGTCACAGGTTGGATATTTGCAAGTATTCAAAGAAAGAGTCCTGCAAATTTATCCTGCTCATGTATGTTTTAAAAATATCTTTGATTTAGTATCAGATGGCTATTTTGTCCATAGTATTTTTGTCAAGATTTCTAATACACTTATTTACCTTCTTGTTGCTGGATCAAAACTACTCTTCCAAATCCTGAAAGGTGGATTACTGTCTCTCTCTCTCTCTCTCTCTCTCTCTCTAATCTCTATCTCTATCTCTCTCACACACAAACACACACACACACACACACACACATACATATATATATAGAGAGAGAGAGAGAGAGCGAGCCATATGCTCACATTAAGCTCTGAGACTTCACATCTCACATTAAATAAGAGTTTTCTCATTAAAATGTTCTCTTAGAATCTTGTGATATCTGGACTCCTTGGGAAAATGAAGGTATCTTTAAATATCCTGCCTTAAATAATAACTTAATTAAACTCTTTATGATATTTTAACAGCTTTAAGGAGCTCTAGCAATTTCTTTTAACCTGAAAATGCATATGTTCTTTGTAATTCCATTTTCTTGTATGGAAAGAAAAAAGGAAGGAAGGAAGGAAAGAAGGAAGGAAGGAAGGAAGGAAGGAAGGAAGGAAGGAAGGAAGGAAGGAAGGAAGGGAGGGAGGGAGGGAGGAAGGAAGCAGGGAGGGAAGGAAGGAGGAAGGGAGGGAGGAAGGGAGAGAAGGGAGGGAGAGAAGGAAGGGAGGGAAGGAGAAAACCACAATCTTGTTTTCTGATTAAAAAGCTAAGTGGAATAGTCTTTCTTAAAATTTGGTAATCATCTAGAATCTCTGTAACATTTTTCCTATGAAAAGCAAACGAATATAGAAACAGTTTCCTCCTTTGGTTCTCGACAAACGAGGGAACTGTGCTCATCGGTTATATTTAGTCCCCGAAATTGAGGCTACTAATGGCTGTGGTTTGCAGAGTGTGATGCTGTGCCAAGTGCTTTGCATTTCTTTCATGCATTCTCACATGAGCCCCACGAAGGGTGCAGCATCAGAACAACTAACCTCTATGGAATGTTGACTCTGTACTAAACGCCTTCACAAAATATCTCCTTTAATCCTCATAACCAGATTGTGGTTTGTTATCATATAAAGAAACTGAGGCTCAGAGAACTGAAGAGATTTGCCTAGAGATATGCTATTGATAAATGGCAGCATGGAGATCCACCCAAATCTGCCTGACTTCAGAGCCTAAGTGCTTCTTCCTTCAGGTTATGTTCCTTTTGACAAGCAGGGGAATTGGGAAGCACTTTACTGTGAATGAATGCATTTAGCTTCCTCTAAGGGGGCAGCTAATTGCTTTGTAGTTAATGAGATATGCAGACCCAGAAAGGGTATTTCTAAGAGAGCCTGTCAGTAGCAAGTTAATATTAGGAAAGGTGGCTCTCAAACTTTGTTGCTCATTAGATTCAGGAAACTTGTTTAAAACACAGATTTCTGAGCCCCACCTCCAGGTTCCTAGCCAATAACAGTTAACCATTATTTTTTTTTCAAATGGTCCATAAATTTACCACTTATACTTTAACAGATCAGACAATGGCATTTCTAATCTGCATGGTTGAAGCTGTGAATGGCAGTTGTCATCAGGTAGCCTGCCATTGAGATATGTACAATCTGGAATGATGACTGAGGCCTTTGTGCTTATAGGAATGCTGCAGGAAGGCCCGCACTGATTTTGAGATATTAGTAGAAATAGTGTCTACTGTAGCATAAAACACAAAATATAGCACATAACCTGAAAAACGGGAATGGTAAATAAATATACTTTACTGAGTAGCAGTGGGAGTTAACTGTGAACTAAAGATGTTTCATGGCCTTTAATTTAAATGCCAGGTAGGTTTTTATGATACTAAACTCTGGTCGTCATCTTTATGAGGAAGAGGAGAATATTTTGTTTTACCAAAGCACTGATATATTGGTTTCTGTAGTGTTCTTTCTTATTGTTTTTATATTAGTGTTTCAAATCTACATCTAATATAATCTATCTGTCTTTTAAATTTTAAGTATATTCCCTTAAACATAGTTATTAAAACCTTAACATGTTACATCAATGGCTGAAAATCAGATTTACAGTTCTGCAATTGCTTCAACATTAGAATATTTTGTCCTCACATTCCTCAGTCTGCAACCCTCTCTGTTCTGCCTGTGCTAGTGCCCAGTTCATAGAAATTCTGGGAAAAGAAAAAGCAATGATAATAATGATAATAATATTGGCAGAGTTTATTATAAGAAGCAGTAAAGAATTAGTAGCTAGAAAATGTTCTATATTTTAAATTAATCCTTCAGCATATAAAATCCATCATAATCTCATATGTAGATTTACCTTCTGATAAACAGGTGGTCCCTGATAAAATAAACTGGTGGCCCATGACCACAAATAAGGCAAGGTTCTCTGGAAAAGATATTCATTCCATTTATGAGTAGCATCTGTTCCAAGAATGTATAATATTATGGCTCCAGTGAACGCTGTATATAGAAGGGGAAAAATTGGGATGGATTTAATACTACAGCTGTGACTAGTTAGGTATGGCAACTTTCAGGTATTTGGTGGTTTCAGCAAACGTTCTAATACACATTCCAGGCATCAAGAACCATAGGAAGGCTGTAAAAATATTTAGACAAATAACTAATACACTCACTGGCTTGAGAAGACTAGAAAGTACATTCAGTTTCCTGCTGGCTTGAAAACTGCTCCTCAGTTCGTCACCTCAGGATGGAAGTGCACCATGGGTTCTCATGCAGGCGCAGAGGTTGTAGTGACGGCACGTGCAGAGACGGGGAGCCCTCTGGGGCCTTATCAGTGATGGCTGGGAAAAGTGGGCTAAGTTATCAGGGGAGGTGGGTGACAAAGAAACATTGTAGCAGTTGTCAGAGCCTTACTAACCAATTGTTCCAGCCAAATGATACTGGCTTGGAATTTACTGTTACTTTTTTTTTCTTTTCTTTTTTTAAATATATTTTATTGATTTTTTACAGAGGGGAAGGGAGAGGGATAGAGAGCTAGAAACATCAATGAGAGAGAAACATCAATCAGCTGCCTCCTGCACACCCCTTACTGGGGATGTGCCCACAACCAAGGTACATGCCCTTGACCGGAATCGAACCTGGGACCCTTCAGTCCGCAGGCAGACGCTCTATGCACTGAGCCAAACCGGTTAGGGCGATTTACTGTTGCTTTTTAACTATTGCTGATGAAAAGCTGACTTTCATGAATGGTTTCTTTTCTCAGACTTATGCCTTACTATAAACCACTAATAATTCTCTTTGGCATCTCTTATATGGATTTTTAAAAAATGTTATTTGCTTTAGGAAGTTTAATTTTTGTTGGATTAAATCAAACAAATAAATAGCACCCAATCTGTTCCATGTATATGTATCACCCAAGTACTTACAAGGCTCATAAACAGAGTTTGAGGACAGTAATCTGAGTTTAAGACAGAACATGAAAAAAAGCAAAAGTGAAACTCAAAAACAGTTTTAAAAGAAATGAATCAAAAATTCAAGAAAACCTAAACATTTTCTAAAAGTTCTGGCCATTTTGTCCTTTGGTAACCCTCACCCCTCAGCTAACGTTTTGACTGTATTCATATGGTGAGGATTTATAATTCAGGATTTGCACAATGTGAGTTTAAATGACCACTTTTTACTTTGAAGATATTCAACAATGCAGTTCAACAGACAGTTGTTTTATAGCCGAATACAGGTATGGTGCTGGCTTGTGAAAAACAGAGGAACTGATTTGTTTCTGGGTCTTGCTTTATAAAGGTGACTAAGTGACAACATGGAGGGGTCAATGCTATTGAAAGAAAAGTTTCAACTCACGGTCCCCCTAGAAACAAGAGGCATGGAGTGCCATGCAGGCCACAGAGGGAAGCACCAGTGTCAGGAAGGCACACGGGGAAAGCATAGACCTTAGCCTCTATTAGGGGTCTCTGTGGAAAAGGCAAAGTGGGGCTGGGAAACAGCTTCGGATTGGCTGGTTTGAATAACTCTGGTGGGCTTTGAGGCATAGGGGCCTGAGTTAGGGCAGGGAAAATAGTGGCTTAGTGTGGGAGAGTAGATGAGGAGGTGGTTCAGAGTATGGCTCTTGATTGCAGGGGCGCTGTAAACAACTGTGGCCTTTAGTCTGGTCCTGTAATTAATGGGTGGCAAGTAGACAAATACAGAACCTAACAAAACAAAGTTAGGGCAGGGGTGAACAGTTCCACCAGGAACTCAGAATCTGTTACCTGAACTAAATATGTATGCCAATAAAGCAGATCCAAGGTATACCATGATCAATGCTATGTTAGCAGCTTAAACAAAATGCTGTTGGACTTATATGGAGGCAAAAAAGCAAAGATATGGAAAGTGAATTTCTCATATGGCAGATTTACATTCTCTTCAGTGCAGTGCTCAACTAGAATCATAACTTCAAAATCATGCAACCCTGGCAATAAATATATGGAAGAACATGGAAGAGTCAAGGCCTACCCAAGTACCCAACATATAAGAAATGTTAAATGAAAGGTAATTCTCACCTCTTCCTCTCAACCTGGTGTCACTTTTGTGTTGCTGTATTTTGTTATCACTGATGTAGTAACACACTGATATGTCCTATTCTCCCAAAATGAAAGCTTTTTTTTTCTTCAATTAATGTTGGTGACTAACTTAGTTTTGTGGCTGTTCACATATTTCCCAGTTTTTAAATAAAAACTCACATAAGGTTAAAGAAAACACTCCAGTTAATTTTGGTTGGTTCTTGATTAGCTGATGTGTGATGGCTGGCAGACAGCATCCTTGGGTGGCCAGATCTGGCCATCCTACTGCCTTCTGGAAGCCTCATTTGCATCACCTTTGTACCAGTCGGATTCCAGCCAGCCACTGTCATTCCCTGGAGGACAGGAAAACAGGGTTTTCCTTATGAATTTGGCAAAGAATTGTAGATTGCAAGCAGGGGGATATTGGGAATGTTCTGTCAACCACAAGTAAACAGCAGCCCTTTCCTCAGATGAGTTGAGATAGGTGAGGCTGGTTTCCATTAATGTATAGCTTATGGAGGAAAAAGCTGACGAAGAGACAGCAAATACTTACAGATTCATTCTCCTTAGAGTGAAAGTATATTATTGAAAAATATTTATTATTCTTTTCTTAACCCCCAGGGGTATAAAGTTTTCTGTTTGGGAAGTGTCAAATCTTCTAAGCAACAGTTAAGAAACACCTCATGAACTTATTCCAGAGGGACATTGCTAGGTTGCTCTTCATCATCACACAATGATGTCCATGGCTACTGGTGTTTTTTGTTAATGTTTATTATGTACCAATCATGTTGTTAGACTCTTGACACAATATTTCTATTTCTTGAGCTGTATCCCTGCTTCTCATTTGGGCATGTACTTCCAAGTCCAGAGTTTAGGGTCTCAACTGTAGGCTGTGGGAATTAGAAATTAAATTCTGCTTGTGTTCATTGTTGATGAGTCCCAGGGGCCCCCACCCCGCTCTCCTGCTCCCCGCCCACTCCTCCACCCCCCACTGAGTTAGCCCTGAAGTAGGTGGTCCATGGGACACACTTTGATAAACAGATTTCATGGCTAAAAATAATTATGCAGTATCACCTCTGAATTAATATACAACATGTCCATATCTAAAAACAAGTTTTATTATCAACTGTTGACATAAAACTCTCTATGTTTTTTCTATAATCCTTATTGTTAGACTTTCTAGAATAAGCCAACCAGAGAGACTTCAAGGTTTTATCAAGAATTTTAATCTTTTTTTTTAAAAAAATGAGAACTGGTAGTGTTTTTCAGACTAAGAAAAATATCAAAGAGTATCCAAGTCAGCTAAAGGAAACCTTCTAGTAGGTCATCACGGAAGGGCCCTGTAGCAGGAAGGAGGGTCATTCTCAGGTCCTTGAAAAGACAGCAAGTTAAAGAAACAAGGGTTTTGTCTTTTTTAAAAAAGAAGGCCATTAAGCATTCTTTCTCTGGTCATTGCACATCTGCACCATGACTCAATAGTCCAAGTTCCTTCCTGAGTCTGTGAAATCCCTTCTCCAGGACTCCGAGAAAGGTGGCGGCATTTGGGCCCTCCAGCTGGGCTGGATACTAGCACATGCTCCCAGGCAACACTGGATTTCTAGCAGCATCACACAAAAAGTTGTTTTAAATCATATTTTAATTTTAAACCACATAGACAGTCAATATGTTTTCCTGTGTTTAAATCTCCCACAGTCAAGTAGGTGGGAGAAAGGGCCTGCAGTTGCATGGAAGCATGAGTGGGTGGTGATTAGAAGGGATGTGATCTTCCAATGGTCAAGATAAAACTTACCCATGTGCTTTCTGAGTTACAAAGACCTGACTTAGGAAGAAATGTCCTTTTATCTGAAAACATAATAAGAGCCCTGGTTGGTGTGACTCAGTAGTTGGAGTGTCGGCCCTGGCAACAAAGGGTACAGGGTTCGATTCCTGGTCAAGGGCATGTACCTGGGTTGCAGGTTCGATCCCCCTATATCCAGGTGCCTTCGGGAGGCAACCAATTGATGTTTCTCTTTTACATCGATGTTTCTCTCTCTCTCTCTTTCCCCCTCCCTCCTTTTCATCCATGCTCTCTAAAAAAAGCAATGGGAAAAATATCCTCAGATGAGGATTAACAAACCAACAACAGCACATAATAAGAATATACATATGTATATTTGTACGTGTGTGTACACATAAAAGACGTAAGATTTTACACACACACACACACACACACACACACACACGGCTGGTTTCTCACGTTTCATGTCCACCATCTCATGTCTATGTACTGGTGATTTATTTGGGAAATGGCCCCATGGATTTCCTCACCAACTTTTATCTTCCTTTGGGGAAGCACCACACTCCCCTTCACCTCTGTCTTCTTCCATTATAATGCAGTCACCCACTCTTACTCATGTATCTTTTCAACCTTGTCCCCCTTCCTCTTCATAATTCTACTCCCAAATCTTCAGAAAATCTCCCACCTTTCTACTTGTTGCCCAGCACCACCACCTCCTTCTATCCTCATTTTTTCCCATTCTGCTGTTCGCTTGAAATGGCCTTCATCATGGCTGGAGAGCCTTAGAACAGGGCTAGTGATATATCAGAACTGAAGAAAGAAAGAAACTAAACATTTTGAAATGAGGGCTTCATGATAAAGAGCCAGTGTCAGGAAACCACATAAATCTTTAAAATTGTGAAGTTGTCTTTTTCAGAATCTGGTATTTCAATCTCTTAACCTTCCTTACCAGCCATTCTGCTAAAACACAGTTTCTTCTTAAGCTTTATTTTGGGTGCTTTCACTTGTTCCTAGCATTGCTTCAATGTTGTTTTCTACTGCAACTACATAGCATTTCAGTTACATTATAAAACTTCTGTGAGGTGACCCAGAAAGCCAACAATATAACATTGTTCTATGGGGAAAACACGGATCCTAATCGCAATTTGCTGGCTGATTAATGATCTTGCGGAAACATTTGGCTCCATATGTGTCTGCATTGTGCTGGGAACATATAGGTGCTCCACAAAAAGCTATTTCACTGAGGACAAACGGGAATTGTATGTCATTGAAACAATTTATCCCCAAAAGATGTTTTATGAAAAGAAGTAATGTCACCATTGTTAATAACTGTGATTTCCTGGAAAAGCTGTAGAATCCCCCCCTCCCCCCCCTTTTTTTCCCTCATTGTAATCCTCCAGCCTGGAGATGATACCCTTTGTCTCTGCCTAACCACAACCCTTTAAGGTGCTTCCCATCAAGCCTTCCCTGGTGGCTCCAGCCGACAGAGCACTCACTATTAGCACGAGTATTAGTGGCAGCAGCTAACATTTCCTTCATTCCTACAATTGCCATACTGTGCTGAGGGCTTGAAAGACATTATTTCATTTAATTCTCATGGCTTTCCTATGAAGTTAGCATCATCATTATCCCCATTTTATTCCATAGGGATCTGAGGCTACCACAAGTAAAGCAACACATCTGGAAGAAGCCCTCAAATTGGGAGCATGCTGTCCACTACCATCTTCCCACCTGGGGTCCTCAGATACACTATAGCTAATTCACAGCATGGCACCTGATTATAGTTTTTTTTCTCCCCAGCTCTAGTGTGTTTGGTTTGCTTGCCCTCTTAGACTGTACACTCTTCATAGTTAGGGTCAGAACAAGGGTCTTGGGCCAGATTCTGCAACATGGTAATTACGTGCTTCCCTGAGTCCCAGTTTCCACCCACCTCAGAGAACTGTGTGAAGATTAAAAGAAAATAATACATATGAGGGGTTAAGACAGGGTGACAGTGAAAACAACTTCAGGTATTATTGCTTTATTGGTGTTATGGCAGCAAGCACAGCCCTAAATCCATGGTGTGGTTAAATGTTTTTCTAAAAGTTTGCTCTGCAGGGACTCCAGTCTGCTTTGCTATCCATTTTTGCCTCCATGGACTTGACTTAGCCAACATCCTGTCCTTACCCCCAACTTGTCAGCAAAGTTGCACATATTATGTCTTTTTTTCTGCTCTCCAAAGTGCAAGGACTTTTGCCTCTTAACAGACCTGGCACCAATCTAATTTCTGCTGCAAGAGAAACTTGGAGTGGTTGGGAGACTGTAAATGCTCATTCTGGTCAGAGTGCCTCACTGACCTGCTCCTACTCTTGGCTTTAGGTAAATCCTACTCCTGGCTTCGGTTTCCTCATCTGTCACTGCTGACCTCCAAGGTCTCTTCCAGCCTTCAGCTAAGATTTTCCTTTTTTTTTTATTAAGAAGTAAACCACAAGCACTAAGCTGTTGTCACCATCACTGTTTTTGCTCTTCATGCCTTCAATGTGTTTCTGTGTGTGCTGTATACAGAGGTGTTCGTGTGTCTACTTCATGTCTTTGTGTATGTGTGAGTTTGTGTGTGACTGTATATGAATGTGTGCATTTGTGTGTGACTGTACATGAGAATTTTTGTGTTTTGTGTATAACTGTGTGTGTGTATGTGTACATTCTTACACGGTTGAAGAAGCCTAAACCCAAGTGTCAGGAAAAGACAGGAAAGGGTGGCCAGCCCACCTGTGCCTTCAGCACGACCCACCCAGGCAGGGACAGAGGCCCATGCTGGGTTCTGTGTCTGGGTGCAGCCCTCCCACCCAAAGAGCCAGAGCCTGGAGGTGACCGGCCCGGCGGGGGCGGCGGTCGGTGGGCGGGGCGGTCGGTGGGCGGGGCGGTCGGTGGGCGGGGCGGGGCGGGGCGGCGGGCGGTGGGCGGGGCGGGCGGCGGCTCCGGGAGTGCTGGGCCGCGGAGGCGGCAGGCGGCTGGTCGCGCGGTTCCGCCAGCCAGCGGGAGCGGCGGCGGCGGCGCGGGGCAGCATGAGGGAGACACTCGGTAAGTCCAGGCGACTCCTCATTCCTGACTCCCACCGTGCCTTTGGCCCGTTCCCACGGCGCTTTCCGGGCCTCGCCCCCAGCGTCCAGCGCTCGCCCCCCAACTTCTCCAGCCGGACGTTGCTCGGGTCCGAACCGCTCTCAGCCTTGGGGGACATACGCGTCCCTCCCCGAGACCCCCGGCGGTGCCCAGTCCCGCAGCCTCCGCTTCGCCAGGAGGGCTGGTCCCGGCCCCTCAGGTGCCCAGCTCGGGCGCGGGGCACGGGGCTCCCCGGCATGGCCGAAGGCCGCGCCTGGCGTTAGGGGGTTCGCCTCGCCCCTCGGCGCTGCGAGGGCCCGGGAGGGCGGGGGTCGCTGTTCCACTCTCGGCGGCGTCCTCGCGACAGCCCTAGTCCAGCCACCCCACCCCTTCCTCTCCCGCGCGCCACGGTTTGGCGGAGTCTCCACCCGGGAACTGACAGCCGCTGCTCAGAGTCCCGAGGTCCCGGGTTCCCACGATACCCGCTGTGGCGGACCTGCCCACGGGACGTTGGGAGCTGGCCTCCGCGTCCCCCACTCCCTGCTCGGGTCCCCGCCCGGCCTGGGGACCCCCGCTCCTCGGATCAGGACTAGGGATTAAGGCGCTAATCGCCGCTGCTCCCAGCGAGTGCCCGGGTGGCCCGGCCCCAGCCGCGGGTAGTCAAGCGAAAAAGAAAAGAAAAAAAGGGGTGGGGGAGAGGGGAGAAAAGCGAGAGCTCCGCCCGAGAGTGCTGTAAATCTCGCCATCCGCTGGGCTGTGGGATCTGGAGCCGCCCGCCCTCCCGGGCCGCCGCGCTCGCCGTGCTCGGGTCTCCCCCGCACCGTCAGCTCCCCACCCCAGATCGCTGTCAAGTCACCCCGGAATGCCAGGGTTTCCCTAGGCGACTGGACTGCAGTGAGGCTGGGCACGTGCAGCTGAAAGCGCCGCTCCTGCTCCTTGTCACTGGCAATAGCAGCCGGGCGCCTCGGATTCTTCTGGGGGTTTGAAAAAGAAGCTGCTTTTACTACTGAAATAAATAAATAAATAAATAAATAAATAAATAAATAAATAAATAAATAAATAAATAAATACATAAATAAATAAAAACGGGAACTTTATGCGAGCGCAACCTGGACATGCCCTGGTCTTGCTCATCCAACCTCTCCAGGAGCAGAGGACTTTGGGGAATTAGCTTAGACAGATCACCTCCCCCCTTCCCCACCACACACACACACACACACAGCCACCCACGCTCCCACCCCTGCATCCCCTCCCCTTAACCCCCAGGCCCTCATTTCCTTCCTCTGGTCTTGGAGAGGAAGATGAAGGAGTGTGGACCACATAATTCGGACATTTCCCCCCGCAGCTTCATCTTTTCCTTTTTCTTTTTGTCTTTTCAGATTTGCAGATATCTCAAGAGTTAGGGGTGAGGGTTG
The DNA here is from genome assembly GCF_028538775.1 of Myotis yumanensis. Lineage (NCBI taxonomy): Eukaryota > Metazoa > Chordata > Mammalia > Chiroptera > Vespertilionidae > Myotis > Myotis yumanensis. The sequence continues at coordinate 103,455,476 of NW_027223752.1, forward strand.
GAAGATGATTCTTGATAGGGAAAGGGAGTGGGAAATGGGAAAAGACAGCCAGAAATTTTCTTGACAGAAAGGGCAGACTCAATAATCTAAACTTCTAAACTCAATGGTCACAGACTGTGCAAGTAAAACAAGAAAATGATGCCTTATGCCAGAGAGTTTTTGAATTTAAGAGACTAGATTAAGAACACCCAACAACACAAGGTTGAGTAAAGGTTTTTATTTGTTTGTTTTGTTAATCCTCATCCAAGTATATTTTTTTTCATTGATTTTTAGAGAGAGTGGAAAGGGAGGGGGAAAGAGAAACATGGATGTGAGGATGCTAGAGAGACACATTGATTGATTGCCTCCACCACGGACCACAATCCTGCCGGGGGATCCAGCCTGCAACTGAGGTATGTGCCCTGGACTGTAATTGAACCCTGAGGGCCCATGTTCTAACCACTGAGCAAAGCTGGCTAGGACGTGAGTAAACTTGTTTTTGGTTTTTTTGTTTGGCAAATCACACTCAGATTCTATTTCATGGGACTTGTGCTGGTTTTCATGTGAAATCGGGAGTTCAGTAAACTCATTTAGTTTTCCATGATGTACAATGAGTTTGGACTTTCTATTTACCTTGATATGAGGTGTCTAATTCTTAGCCATCACTGAACAAGCTTCCCAGAGGTCCCTAAATATTACTCTGGGCAGGCAGCATGTAGCAAACTGTTTCACTCTGGTTGGAGTGGGTGAGCAAATATTTGTTGAAGAGAGGCCTTAATCTGCTGGGTCTTTCTCCCGCCAAACATCACCCTCTGTTGTGGAGACTGGAAGGTCAGGACCTTGGCAAGCCCAAGAGATTTAGGGGGATTCAGTGGGTGGAAGAAGCCTGTGCCAGAAAAGAAAGAATTTTGTCTTTCCACCTCCTTGGAACATAACTTAAAATGCCTGAGTGTTCACATGATTAGTTTGACAATCTAATCAGAGTAATCTAATAACCCAAGTGAGTGGTCACAGATTCCAGAGGAAGACGGTAGCTATAAAATGTAACTGGGCAGGGGTGATACCATAAAGAGAATAAGTAAAGACCAATTTTTCAGTAAAACAACAACAACAACAAAAGCAAATAGGAAAAGATCCTTGGAGTCTGATTTTTTAAATGCAATTTAAAATTTAAAAATAAGTCCGAGAAATACTACCAGTAAAGGAAGCCCAGGAGTGTGTGGTTCTGCCAAGTTCTCCTTGTCCTTGCTGGGAGAGCCCTCTAGTTTGGGAGGACAGCAAACACCAACCGTGTTGCCGGAGTCCCGAGTTTCTCTCTTCATGAGCTTGGTGGGACTCCACGCCAGTTAATCTGGAGACTGTAGAACAGTTCAGAACACATAGTGTAAAGTTGAAACAATTGTTCTGTTGTGATTTTTATTTTGATAAGCAAGGGGTGTATCTCTGAAATCCTCCAGGCCTATTGCTGAACCCACTCCTGTGGTTTATTTGCTTTTTTAAACAGATGTCTTTTACCTTTTGAATGGGGAAGGGTTATATCACTCATTAAAACCTTGTTATTGTGCTTCATTTCAAGGGCCTGCTGACTTGAGGAATGCTAAGGGACACCCACTTGCCAAGGACAGCAGCCCAGGGAAGCTAGATCAGTCTCCAATGCTTTAAACACTAAGTGTCATTTAAAAAATATGGCAACTGCTCCAGTACTAAAACCTCTGTTATCTTAGTTTGATTTTGTGGTATTTTATTTAAAATTTGGATTACTACCCTTACTTCCTTTAAATATATTTTCCAAAAATTTTATATAGATAACAGAGTTGGAAACAGCCTGTCCACACTGGCAAAGATGACCACTAAATATCTTTGTAGTTTGCTGCTTATTGGTTATCTTGCAATAGCTCACCTCTTAAGCTAGTTTCTTATCTATGTAAATGAAAGAATTTAGATACTATTATAAAGAGACACCAAGATGTATTTCAAAGAGGGGAAGAAAAAGAAAGACAGAGCCCTAGCTGGTTTGGCTTAGTGGATAGAGCATCCGCCTGTGGACTAAAGGGTCCCATGTTCGATTTCGGTTAAGGGCACATGCCCGGGCTGTGTGCTTGATCCCCAGTAGGAGGGCATGTAGGAGGCAGCCGACCAATGATTCTCTCTCATCATTGAGTTTCTCTCTCTCCCTCTTCCTTCCTCTCTGAAATCAATACAAATATACTTTTAAAAAGAAAAGAAAAGAAGACAGAGACAGAGAGCATGCAAGAAACTGTATGTATAGGTAGAAGACTTGGAGAAGTAGAAATGAGTTATTGCTGGTTATCTCAGTGGGGTTATTGGAAACTTACTTTTGCTTAAACTCTAAATTATGTAGTGTTTACTTTTAGAATAACTTTAAATGACGCTTGTAATTATAAAATCAAAAAAAATATAAGAGTTATATAAAATCATTTAAACTTTAAGATTTTTATAAAACCTTGGCTCTTTTATTCTAAAGATATTTGAAAACAAAACTAGTGTGTTATAAGTTTAATAGACTGTTTTAGGAATCTTTATATGTGGAGTGTGACATATTTGATAATAATGGAATTAAATTCTAACCTATTATTAAGTTTCACATTATTTTATCAAGTAGCCAAAAATTTTAGAAGATTTAAAAAATCTTATATAATTTCAATTCAGTTCTTAATGACTGCTAATCTTTCAGAAATGTTAATGGAGGTACTTGTGGTCTCAAGAAAATGTGATGAGGTCCCCAAAGCATAATAGTGTGACGGAATTTAAAGGTAAAAGAGAGGACAGGAGTGTGTGTGTGTGTGTGTGTGTGTGTGTTCACACAAGTTGTGGGGGAAAAGACAGAGGAGATAATATTTGTGAAAAAAATGAAGTGAATAATAAGTGAATAATATTTTCTTCTCTTTATTTATCAATGCCTTAACACCGACCCAACCCAACAAGATTGGGTTCCAGGGTATTTTTTTAATCTTAGACCAAAGATTTTTCTTTCTCTTGTTTTTTTTGTCACCATATAGAAACAGGTCAGTGATGGTTGCCTTATTATAATTATTACTTCACAGATTAAATATGCTTTTTTGTCTTAGGAGATTTTTAACAACTTGAGGGCCCTAGCAAAGCTGGCCATCACACTATGTGGTTTGGTAACGACATTGTGTGAGAACTTACTCTCCCAGAACTTAAACTGGAACTGCTGAATTCTTTATCTCTTAAGACTGAAAGGGGAAACGACAATCCTATTGCTCATTATAAAGTACATAGTTCTACCATTTTTTTAAAAAAGAGCTATAGAAAGCGTTAAAAATTCACCTATCAGTTAAGCAACATGCTCCATTCCAGTTCATTTTATATCTTGACTATTTACCTCTTGTTTAAAGAAAGTACTTTGTTATATATTAATCAGAACATAGACCAAAAAGTTGTCAGTTGAAGAAATATTTTCAGTGAACTGTCAACAATTTGAGTGACTAATTACATCTTAAGTATGGAATGTCAGTGAATACAGTAAAGTTTTAGGTTCTCTAGAGGAGCAACAATGTCTAATCAAGACCTTTAGAGTGCTATTTGTAATTTTGTATTAGATTTTATCAGCAAAATATGTAATTTTAGGCTTGCTGGAAACAGGTTAAGAATCTTTGTAACAGATAAGACACATGCACCATATACTAGGCCCTTAGAACCTTATGTGATTTAACCATTTATTCTTTTCTTGTTTTATTCTCATTGAGTCATCCAAACATGTAATATACTTTCAAAGATAGTTTCTTAATCCTACCTAAGCAACACCTTGTTTTAATTTTCTGTTGATGACATAATATTAAGTTAAAGTATATGAAAGTGCCAACATTTGACCATTTTCTCCTGCAAAATGGTATTTCATAAGGTTCATTTCATGGCAGAACCTCATAAAGTACATTTTATGACAGAACATTATTAAAAAACTTATAAAATACAATAAAATATAAATAAGGACATTAAAAAAACACCACAATCCAATACCACTGTTGATATTTTTGGTATTTTTCATTTCAGTGTTTTTCTCCCCTTTACATATGTATATAAATGAAATTTGTATTACACTGAACCTAGGGGTTTGTATCCTGTCTTTATTATTTAACTTGATACCATAGACATTTCCCTGTGCCATTATATATCTGAAAACATAATTTTATATGTGTGTATACATATTATAGTCTATCATGTGGATATACCAGAATTTTGATCCATCCCTTAAATAGACATTTAATGTAATATTTTACTATCATAATTAACATTTGGATAAATATCCTTATAAAACTTTGTGTATATCTCTGATTATTTCATTAGGATGGATCCTAAGTAGTGAGATTCATCCATAGTGTTTCAAATTTTTAAAGATTTTATAACATATTAATTACTTTTTAAAAAATTTAAATTCTTTATTGTTGAAAGTATTACATATGTCTCCTCTCCACCCCCCCCCCCCCCATTGACCTCTCCCTGGCAGCTCCCCACCCCAGCATGTGTCCCCACCTTGTACTGTCTGTGTCCTTTGGTTATGCTTATATGGATGCATACAAATCCTTTGGTTGATCTCTTAACCACCTCCCACTTCCACCCTCCCCTGCCTTTCCTCTGAGATTCAACAGTCTGTTCGATGCTTTTATGTCTCTGGATCTATTTTAGTTCATCAGTTTATGTTGTTCATTATATTCCACAAATGAGTGAGATCATGTGATATTTTTCTTTCTCTGACTGGCTTATTTGGTTAGTATAATGCTCTCCAGGTTCATCCATGCTGTTGCAAATGGTAAGAGTTCTCTCTTTTTTATAGCGACATAGTATTCCATTGTGTAGATGTACCACAGTTTTTTAACCCACTCATCTGCTGATGGGCACTTAGACTGTTTCCAAATGTTAGCTATTGTAAATGGTGCTGCTATGAACATAGGATGCATATATCCTTTCTGATTGGTGTTTCTGGTTTCTTGGGATATATTCCTAGAAGTGGGATTACTGGGTCAAGTGAGAGTTCCATTCTCAACTTTTTGAGGAAACTCCATACTGTCTTCCACAGTGGCTACACCAGTCTGCATTCCCACCAGCAGTGCAGGAGGGTTCCTTTTCCTCCACATCCTCACCAGCACTTGTCTTTTGTTGATTTGTTGATGATAACCCTTCTAACAGGTGTGAGATGGTATCTCATTATTGTTTTGATTTGCATCTCTTGGATGATTAGTGACTTTGAGCATGTTTTCATATGTCTCTGGGCCTTCTCTAAGTCCTCTTTCGAAAAGTGTCTATTTAGATCCTTTGCCCATTTTTTTATTGGATTGTTTATCTTCTTTTTGTTAAGTTGTATGAGTTCTCTGTGAATTTTGGAGATTAAACCCTTATCTGAAATAGCATTGGCAAATATGTTCTCCCAGGCAGTGGACTTTCTTCTTGTTTTGTTGATGGTTTCTTTTGCTGTGCAGAAGCCTTTTATTTTAATGTAGTCCCATTTGTTTATTTTCTCCTTAGTCTCCCTTACCCTAGGAGCTGTGTCTGTAAAGACATTGCTATGACATATGTCTGCTATTTTGCTGCCTATGGAGTCTTATAGGATTTTTATGGTTTCCCGTCTTACCATTTAAGTCCTTTATCCTTTTTGAGTTTATTTTTGTGTGTGGTGTAAGTTGGTGATGTAGTTTCATTTTTTTTTGCAGGTAGCTATCCAGTTTTCCCAACACCATTTATTGAAGAGAGTGTATTGCCTCCATTCTATGCTCTTGCTTCCTTTGTCAAATATCAATTGAGCATTATGGCTTTGGTTGATTTCTGGGTTCTCTGTTCTGTTCCATTGGTCTATAAGTCTGTTCTTGTGCCAGTACCAGGCAGTTTTGAGAACAGTGGCTTTGTGATACAGCTTGATCTCTGGTATTGTGATCCTTCCAACTTTTTTTCTTCTTTCTTAGTATTGCTGCAACTATTCAGGGTCTTTTTTTATTCCATATAAATTTTTGGAGAGTTTGTTCTAGGTCTGTGAAATATGCTGTTGGTCATATTAATCACTTTTAAGAAAGGAAATTCCCATTTACATATGACCCTCCACATTTATATACCCACAGAAGGAGAAACCTCATAGCTCACTATGCCCTCACCAACAACCAATACTGTTTTTAAAAAATAATAATTGGCCCTAACCTGTTTGGCTCAGTGGATAGAGCATTGGCCTGTGGACTGAAGGGTCCCGGGTTCGATTCTGGTCAAGGGCATGTTCCTTGGTTGCGGGCACATCCCCAGGAGGGGGTGTGCAAGAGGCAGCTGATCAATGTTTCTCTCTCATTGATGTCTCTCTCTATCCTCTCCCTTCCTCTCTGTAAAAAATCAATAAAATATATTTTTTTAAAAATAATAATTGGTTAGTGAATAATGACATTCTTGTTTAATTTACATATCTTTGATTATAGGTGAGGGTGAACATTTGTTTCATATTTTTAATGGGGTATTTGTTTCTTTATTAATTTTCATTTCATGATCTAGGCAAATTTTTAAAAGGAAGACAAATTCTGGTTGATTTAATAAGGTTATTCATATTTTGTTTCATTCCACTGTCCAGGGGAGACTTATAACTGTAAATATGAGAGTAAAATATTTCAACTTTTGCAAATGGAAAGGGAGGAAGAAATAGTACCATTTACAAGTCTCAACCTCTAATGATTAGAATGCCCATATTCGAAATCACACAACCTAGACCATGACATCCACAAGGAAGGGTGTTGACAGGTCTTATGTATTTTTATGTTCTCCAGTACAGAGCCCAGTGACTGGCACTTCCAGTGTGGAACAAGAATAAGTGTGCAACAACTGCGCTCTGGAACTTCTGGGATGGAGAATTGCTAGATGGTGTGCGTACTCCCTGGCCTCCTTCCATCCCCCAGTACCCATCTCCTGTTCTCAGTGTGTGGCCATTTAGCTCTGCTCTCTTGGTTGGCCTCTGTATGGGAGCTAACGAGGCCAAGGTCAGAGGTTCTATCTTCATATGACCTATTGAGCTTTGTTTGTGTCATGGCCACAATCTGTATTCTTTTCACTGTGGCCAGCTGACATAGAAATGCATGCTGTTCATCACAAGGGAGAACAGGCTAGAAGGGGGCAGATTTCTAGAGCTAGAAGGACCCTGAAGAACCTTTCATTCAACCTTCTTATTTTTTTTCCCCCAGGGGAAGAGACTGAAGTTCAAACAGGTCCTTCCTTTTCTCTTGTGAAGTGTCTCAGGGTCAATTCAAAATAACAGATATCTATTGAGCAACATGGAGACATAGAAATTTATCCCTACAGTGAGTGTGTGGGCAACTGAACTCTATGCTTAAATGCTGATGGATTGTTAACACTTTCCTAAATCCCTTCTATGTGAATATAAATGATACATCTAATATTTAAAGAACTTAGAAATCTATCACAATAAGATTACTTTAAATAGTCTCATTCAGGTCTTTGGAAGGGACAAGTAATCTGATGAAGATCCATTTGAAAATGATTTTGGGAAAGAAAATTTTGTGGGAATTGGTTGGTTAAATGAAAATCAAATTACTTGTCATCTTCTCCGGCCAATAATTATTTCCGACTTCTATATTTCTCCTAATGAAAAGACCATTATCTTAGTCACCAAGACTCAAATTCATTTTACTTCTTCCCTTAATAATTACTCGTCTTATTTCTTTATTTCTTAACCATCTCCTGCCACTCCTACACATTACAATAGAAGGGTTTTGTAACTTCTTGTCTACACATCTATTCTTGGTCTGGCCACTTCAGTCCACTTTCTTGCTACATTCTTTGTGGAGCAGCCTTACCCTTGCTTGCCCAAACCCTTTGTGGTTTTCCATTATCTGCTCAAATAAAGTCCAAATTCTATTAATGATGTAAATAAGAGTGGCTATTTCTATATAGATAATTTTTTTCTTTTAGAATTCATTTTTTTCTGAAAGTTACTCCTCTTCCATTTAGCAGAGATATCATTTGTCTGGCTTTTCAGATTCACATAATAGGTTTTATGATGGCTCCATGTTACTGACAAGGACCCTGAAAATTCAAATGATGGGAGAGGTCTGCTGAAGGTCCTGAAGCAATTGCATGGCATATTTGTGAATTACGTGTATTCAGAAATTAATACTAGTATTGCCATTAAGGCATTACAGTCAAGTGAGGCATCGACCCTGTGCATGTGTGCGCATGCACGTGTGTGTGTGTGTGTGTGTGTGTGTGTGTGTGTGTGTGTGTGTTTGGTGTGTATAAGGAAAGAAGTATCTAGAAGAGCCATTCTAATCCCAGAGAATAAAGGAGATTTTTTTCTTTTTAAATATACAGTTTTTCAATTTAATGTCACCATGCTTTCTATCTTTTCTTGTTTATGCATTATTTGGTAAAGTGGGAACTTTTTTTGCTATATAGAAGGATGAGCCTAAAATAGTAGCATGGGTTCTGAAGCTAGCTGACCCTTACTTGATCTTGTATCTGTACTTATAAGCAGTGTAACCTTGGACTCACATATGGGACTTTCATAGGTATATCCAGAAGTATGCTGGAGTATAAGATGAAATAAAGTGTTCCAAGCAACTAACAGAGCATCTAGCACATTGCAGATGTTCAATGGATGGTTGATGTTATTGTCTTCCATATGTGCTGCTATTTTGAGCTTATAGAGCAGTCACTTTCTGCTTTGTATGTAGAGACTTTATTGGTACAGGGGAGGATAAATTAACCATGAATTGGAAGATATTCTCGATGAATTTGTTATGCATTGACCAGAGAGTATTTTGAGCATTTTACCACCTATCACAAGTATCTTCAGGGGGGCAAAAGTAATAGAATATAAACCTACTGATGTTATAAATCAATCAGAAAATCTACCAGAGGCAAACTTGGCTGTTTAGCACTGTTATTCCTCTACCTCATCTCCTTCAAACCACCAGAATTAGAGACTGCATGTAATAAGCATTTCTCTTTGGGTGTCATCTCATGAATTTAATTTAATTAAACCAGTCTCATAGAGTTAAACAAGAGAATTGTGGGTTGAGCTCTGTCTTCCCACCCAGCTCAGTGTTACTTGTTTTTTGTTTCATTCACTGTTTCTTCAATTATGCTATAAGTTTCCAAGCTTGTAAGTAGCATTTTAATAACAAAATAGAAAAAAAAAGTGTTTGCATTTATCTTATCCTTTTGTGTGTGCATTGTATACTTGGCACAGAATCTTTCTTCCATAAAAAGAGAATTTTTATAAATCCAGTGTTTCTTCTTTATGTAGCAGTTGACCCTTGAAACTATGGAGGTTAGGAGTGTTAGGGGTGTTGAAAATCCAGGTATAAGCCCTAGCTGGTTTGGCTCAGTGGATAGAGCATCAGCTTGCAGACTGAAGAGTTCCAGGTTCAATTCTGGTCAAAGGCACATGCCCGGTTGCAGGCTCGATCCCCAGTAGGGGGTGTGCAGGAGGCAGCCTATCAATGATTCTCTATCATCATTGATGTTTCTATCTCTCTCTCCCTCACCTTTTCTCTCTGAAATCAATAAAAATATATTTTAAAAAAAGAAAAAGGAAAGAAAGAAAAAAAAAAGAAAATCCAGGTATAACTTTGTATCCCCCAAAGATTTTACTAATAGCCTACTGTTTACTGGAAGCTTTACTGATAACATAAACAGTCAATTAAGACATAGTTGGTATGTTATCCTATATAATAAAGAACTAATATGCTAATTAGGCCAGACAGCAGAACAACCTTCTGGAACAACCAGTGGGTGGGGGCGGGGCTGCAAGGCAACCTGGGCCTCCACCCTTTGCAGGGTGATCAATGGGGCGGGGGGGGGGGGGTGGTGCTCTGCAATTGATTACCCCACAGAGGGTGGCGGCAGTTGGGGCTGTGAGGGCCGAGCCCCTTGCATGAATTTCGTGCATTGGGCCTCTAGTATGTATTATATATTGTATTCTTACAATAAAGTAATCTAGAGAAAAGACAATGTTATTAAGAAAGTCATAAGGAAGATAAAAATATATTTACAGTACTTATTGGAAAAAAATACACATATAAGTGGACCTGCAAAGTTCAAACCCATGTTGTTCAAGGGTCAACTGTATGGTCCGAAAAAGTTTGTTTCAATCAAATGTTTGTTTTGCTCAACCCAAGTTGTACAACCAAGCAAGACATTTTCTGAGTGGGTGGCTGGGCCTAGCTCTGATTTATTTCTAGTTAAATCAAGTAATACCACAAATTCCATTAGAGATTACTATCCTAATATACTAAAACTCCTAGAAGCCCCATAGGTTTCCTTGGAATAAGTGGCAGCCCATCTATTTTACACATGAGAAAACTGAGGCTTGGAAGTTAAGTAAATTGACAAAGGCCACTTATGAATTGAAAGCCAGGATGGAAACCTAGGTCATTTTGACATCAAAGTGCTTGCTTTTTCTTCTTACTGTGCTCTGCCACCCTCTCTACATTTGTGTAGGGCAGCAGTTTTTAACCGGTGCACCATGGCAGGCACACTGATGTGCCTGCCACAAGGAATTTTCAAACATGCAGTACCTGACTCTTATCCCTTAGATTGTCAAATAAAAAAATGACAACAGCCAACACAACAATAGCCATCTGGTATGAATGAATCAAAATTATACCTACTTTTTTATTATCCGATCAGCAAAAAATAGAATTTATTTTTTGGTGTGCCGCAGAATTTTAGTAATTAGTTTATGTGTTTCATGACATAAAAAAGATTGAAAATCACTGATGTAGGAGAAAGTCTGCAATCACCTTCCACTGAGATGAGAAGAAACAGCTGAACACACGCTACCCAGAGAACTAGATCCATTAGCATAAGTGTCCCTTTGAGTAGGCTGTCAGCTCTTCTTGTGGTGCTAGAGTTTTTAAATGGCTTTATAAGTTTTGTCTTTGAAATGATGGAGTTTAGGGATATAAGCAAGATTATAGTGGGGAAACATGAAAAGAACAAAAGTGAAATCAAAAGAAACAAAAACTGTGTCTTGACTTTTTTAAACCAAAGAAAGAAGAATAAAGGTGGCAGCATTGCATAACCATTTGCTTCCAGGGACCTGTGACTTCCCTCTGCTTCTGCAGTTCTGGTTGCTCTTCTGCCAGTGACGAGGTGTTCCCTGGCCTCAGGTGTCAAGCTACTGGTAGGTCATAGGTGGAGTCAGCAGAGAACAGTACTTTCCCTTAGGGCAGCGGTTCTCAACCTGTGGGTCGCAACCCCTTTGGGCGTCAAACAACCCTTTCATAGGGGTCGCCTAAGACCGTCGGAAAACACATATATAATTACATATTGTTTTTGTGATTAATCACTATGCTTTAATTATGTTCAATTTGTAACAATGAAATTGGGGGTCACCACAACATGAGGAACTGTATTAAAGGGTCGCGGCATTAGGAAGGTTGAGAACTTCTGCCTTAGGGAAATTCATTTCTTTTTCTGTTCTTAAGGATAGTAAAGTAGTTACAATTAGTAGCTATGCTTTTTCTTGGGAAGAACATTTCTGATATGATAGAACATCTGTATTTGCTGTTGAGAACAGAGCAATGAACTTATTAGATCAAGGAATTTCTCATAGGTTGATAAGGTCTTTGAACTTGCTGAAATTTCAGAGGTTATCTAGTCTAGCCCCCAACCGGCGTAGGAATGATTTTCATAATAGTGTTTTTCACACTGTAGGTTATGACAGACTAGAGCACCATGAAATTTTGTGGGTGGTGACCATAATTTTTAAAAGTGTAATAGAATAGAAAGTGTTATAGAACATGTTAAGATGTGAGGGTGCATACTTCTTTAATGTTTTGATTGATGTGCAGCCACATGCTTTCAATGGGTGATTGTTGAAAGAAAACAGGTTCCAAATCCATTCCCTCCACTTCTGCTTAAGAACCTCCCAGCTGGGAACTCCCCACTTTGAGAGGCAGCGGTGCCTTCATGCTTGTTCTTGTGGTAAATGTTTCTCTTGCATCAAATGTCTCTAGATATTCACAGCATGAACATGACATTTACAGTGTGCTCATTGTCTCCTGTCATTGTGTCTGGGCCCTGCCAAGGCTAGAAGTCCCTTCCTTACTTGAGACTGTAACTAGGCGCATTCACTGCCCTAACCACTCTTACTAGATGTTCCACAATGAGTATTTGATACAAGGCAACAACAAAAAAGTAGCAAAGGAAAAATGTCTTAAATTAAGTGGCTGGAAAATCACCCTTACAGGTGATCTTACTGTGCAGATCTACCCTGAGGTGGAGGATTTTTTTGGGCCTAGAAGCAATCTTCCAGATGCCTTCCTGACCCCTTGAGACTGGGTAAGGGTCCCTTCTACATCATCCTGTTCTTATCTCTGTCACAGCGCTATGACCCTGGAGAGGTGGCTAGCTTCTGCCACTAATAAATGCATATGCCATGTTTTGTTTGCCTATTTTTCATGGTCTCTACAGCAAAACAATAAGATTCTCAAGGGCAAAAAGCATGTCTTATTCATTATTATACTTTTAGTGCTTGGTGCATTGTAGGCACTCAGGAATTATGTGCTAATGTTTGGGACTATATGGAATAGCTTTTACTGTTTTAAGTGACTTGGATGGAAATTGAAGTCTGTTCATAAAAGACAAGGGATGGGTGCTAGAAAGCAGTCATGACTTTGCAAATCAAGAGTGACATCCAAAGGATACCAAAGGAATTAGGAGACGGTCCAAACTACATGATTAAAGTTAATAACTAATGTATAAGATTTCCATAAGGCAAGTAATCCTTGAGAGACAAACTAGAGCTATTGTAACATAATAAACCTACGATCTTATATTTGTGTGCTGATTTCCACTTTTACATATTCTTATTTGGCCCCCAAAACAATCTGGTGAGACAGGAAGATAGTGGCATCGCCATTTTGCAGACCAGAAAACTGAGGTTTGGTGTGGTTAATGACTTGCTTGCTAAGGGATCATAGCTGGTGCTGGCATCAAAAGGATCACACCTAAAACAGTACTGTTTGAGCTGCACATATTCCTGCCAAGTTGTGAAATCTGCTATTATAATAACTGATATTTATCCTTTTTAGTGTGTCTTTCCAGCAACCCTTTGAGGTGGTGGGTGGGTGATCAAATTAAATGCTGTTGATGTAGAGTGCGGGTATTTCAGGATTGGAAAAAAAACTTTAGAAGGGGCCATCTTTTAGTCCAGCAACTCATTGGATACCTGGCTTCTCCTTAGCCACCCAATGTCCCCTCCTGGTGGCTGCTATAATTGACATGTTAGTGAGGTGGCTCATTTCATCTTAAGTAGATAAGGATGCTGAAGAAAGTAAGCTGAATATGACAGAGATTAGAGGAGTGGATCTCAACCTTCCTAATGCCGTGACCCTTTAATACAGTTCCTCATGTTGTGGTGTCCCCCAACCATAAAATTATTTTCGTTGCTACTTCATAACTGTAATTTTGCTACTGTTATGAATCTTAATGTAAATATCTGATATGCAGGATGTATTTTCATTGTTACAAATTGAACATAATTAAAGCATAGTGATTAATCACAAAAACAATACGTAATTACATATGTGTTTTCCAATGGTCTTAGGCGACCCCTGTGAAAAGGTCGTTCAACCCCCAAAGGGGTTGCGACCCACAGGTTGAGAACCGCTGGATTAGAGGAACAGGGTGACTGTTCAGCAGTCTGTGTCTGCTGTTTAGGGTAGGCATTAAGATGAGATAGAAGCCCAGGCTCTGAGTTGGGATTGAGAAAGTGAAGAATGTGAGGCAAAGGGTTGGATGGTAACTGGGAGCACTTATTTGGGTTACGGGGCCTATGGGTCATCCCCTCCTCTCTTTTCCTCTCCCGGGGGCTCCAGTCCTGCATGCTGAAGCTGGCACACTTTGTACTCCTGCTCCCCACAAGCTCTGGCCACTGTGAGATGAAAAAGTTAGGACTTTCCAGTAATCAATATGCTTTTGTTATCAGACCTATTGGTCAAGTTATGGCTCTTAGGGGTTTGAATCTTTAAAAGATGTTTATGGCTTGACCTGGGTTGTCTTGCCATTTAAGGGTTTGCTAAATATAATTGTCATGCAGACATAGCCATAATGGCCCAACTTACCTAACCTCAGAAGGAAAATAAGTCACATACATGTTTGTGAGACTCACTTCTTACCACTCCAACAATGGACTTAACAACCAACTCTGTGGTGGATACAGGCCTGACCCTCAATCTATGTGATGGTTAGTTGAAGTGCAGTGCACTTTGCTTTTAAAGAGCCTGACATAGCAAGAGAGAGAAACGGTGAGTGTCACAAGACCTACTAGTAAACTCTAACTTTAACTGTGGTGCTGATTTGATCGTGACATTGAGCCAATGAGTCTGGGGACCTTGGTCTAGGCTACCGGGATTCTGTTATGTTAGTTCTTTACTACTGAAATAATTGTACCCCAAATCTAGTTTAAATGTCAGTTCACCCTCTTGTACACATGCACACGCCGTTTATCTAGTGAACTCCTAATCATTCTTCAAAACCTACCTCAAATGTCCCTATCTCTCATTTGGGAATTCACTCAACAATTATTTATTGAGAGCATATTATGTGCCAGATTCTGAGGGTGTAGCATCAAACAAAACAAAGACCCTACCTTCCTAACCTTGCCTCTATGTCCCCATAGTCCTGTCTGTAATGGAATCTCTTTCCTTTGCAGCCTGTAGTCCAGTGACTTATTTGATTGAATGAAAGGACAAGTGCTTGCCTCTCCGGTTCTTCCATTTCTGTCTAAGTGAATGACCCAAGTAGTACAACTCCCTAAAATACATGCAGCAGTAGTGTCAGGGATGGCAGAATTGCCATGGAGATTTTTCTACTAGTGCAGCAACTGCCAGAGCTTGTCAACCTCACATAACATATAGGAACCTCATAGGAAAGTATAGCTTTCCAAAGTCTCATACGCTCCATGCTGATAACCAAGCCTTTGCTGCTGCTGGAATCCAGCATGTGGTGAGGAGGAAGGACATGCGCAGTCAGAATAATCATATGCCTCACTAAGAATCCCCGCTGACAGGAAGCACACACGTCTCCTTTCACCTGCACACGGGCAGCAGGCATTTCCTGGCCATTGTTCGAGGGGCCGCTGCGGTGCTATTTCCGTCCACCAGTGAAGTGGGGCTGGAGCTGGCCAGCTCTTAAAGGCCTGGCCTTGGTATGCTTCTTGCCCAGGCCAGCATCACAACATCTGGGGAGCCAGATTCAGATTCATGTGATCAAACTACCTTCCACCCTATTAACAACAAGAAGACTTAGGAAAGAAGATTCTTTTGTATAAAAAGAAACATGGCAGCCCCATCTGCTTTCAAAAAACACATGCTTTCAAGCAGGTTCCTGCCCATACTTTTTTTTTTTTTGTACTGTGGCCTGAGGACAGTTTATTCTGGGAAGTAGCTGCCGTGAATTCATGTACCATGGCAGAACTCAAATGTGGACACCACTGGCCCAGAGATGTAGAATGTTTCCCCACGATTTATTGGGGAGAAATTTGATTCTTAAAAGTTTAATGTGGGGAGAAGTTTGGGATGGTACAGTGGGTTGGGTGTGTATGTTTGATAAGGGTGTCATGTGTTTTCTTATTATGCGCCTCAAAACTTAAGACCTGTTTTCAGCCGCTGGTTGACCTCCCCAGGGCAGCTGCTCTTGCTCAGTGTATCATGCTCGAGTATGTCATGGCTCCATGTTGATTAAAGGTCCCATTCTGCCCTTTTAGAGTGAAAGGTATTTCTAAAGAATGAAAGCAGGGAAGTATAATAAGATTGAGCTGGACACTAGTAGTTTCTGTTTTTAGAAATACCAAGTAGTAATTGCAGCTTCTGAGTCTGTATTTATTTTGTCCTCTCTCGTTATGCCTGTTGTTTTCAGATGACTGGGGCAAGGGATGGTGGACACTGTTAATCATTTCATTGCTCAAACACCATTCTGGACTCCTCTACAAGAGGCAGTCATCCGACGGGTCCCCAGAATAAGCGCCACACCTACAGAGCCCCTGCTCATCCACGCTCTCCACTTGAATAAGACCGAGAATCATTTCAGGCAGCAATCCCCATCCTTACACCTTCTGTGCAGGAACTGTGCTGCGTTCATAACCAGGGTCTAGTTCAGGGTGAAGGAGGAGGTGGTATCAGATGCGGCTGCAGGGAGAATTAGCGAGTCCTCACGAACACTTTCTATTGTCCCCTCAGCGTGGGTTCTGCCATGATGACCGTTCCAGTCGCTGAGCTTGGATGAGGCCAGTACATTATGTACAGTGTAGAAGACCTCCTGATTTCTCATGGATACAAGCTGTCAAGAGATCTTCCGGCACCACATGAAGGTCGCCAGCCAGCGAGGGCGAGGGAGAGAGTGGGTCATGGCTTGCTGAACGGATGTGAGGATGCCCCTACTGCCTTCCCGCACAGTAAGGCGTCCCTGGGGACAAGACATGTGAGTGATTCTGAAAATGAGCACCATGCACTGAGAGCCCGAGGAGAGCCCCAGAGCGCCTCTGCTGCCAGGATGTCTGAGGAGGGGTAAGTGTGCACCCACCATGTTCTTCTGACTTGGGGTTTGGCAGTAGGTATGTAATAAAATCCTCCACTTATAATTGGCTGGGGTCAAGGGGCATGGGCTGAGGGACAAGAACGCTGCTGTCCGTTGAGGTACTGGGATGTTCCAGTAGCACTGAGCACACGGCTGGGCCATAGTAAGCCTTCAGTAGGCAGTGGTGAGGAAACAAATTCTGTCCTACTAAATACTGCATTTCAGTACTCGGCTTCTCTGTTCTCTTGTAATTTCCTGATATTGCCTCAGCTAGGAATCATTTAAAAACTCTGTAAAAGCTAGTTTATGTCAGGCACACATTCCTAGTACTTTAGGCTTTCTTACTAATAGTTTCGGTATTTGGTATACAGAGTTGAAAGAGGTTTGTGTTCCCCTCTGTGTGTGAAGAAGAACACCTTTCTCCTTATGAATCCATATAATTCCACTGGCTCCCAACCCATGTTTCCCTTGCACACATACTGGCCCCAGTGTGGGTCCCATCTGAATATAGCTTCATCTATGGGTGTTTGCTTACACCAACAGAAAGGCCGGGTTGGCTGGGGGAATAGGAGGGTTAAAAAAGAGGGAATTTCGGCAGCTTGCCACAAAGCCAGCATGGGAGAGGAGCCCTGCAATCTCATCCAAGCCATTTGGACCTAGAGGAAACCTTTGTCATCACTTCATAAAACTGTTTGTCTTTAACGCTGTGTTGAAACCAGGCTCAGACCAGGGAAGGAGGGCTCTGCCTGTATTGAGCATCTTATGAAATTGTATGCAACTGGCAAGAAATGGACCTGTCTTTAAGGGAAACAAAGAAGTACCCAGAAAGGGGAGTGAAGTAGCCTTTAATGGTTAGAAGCCACCTTTTTACAGAAAGTATCTTTTTTGTTTGTTGATAGCTTTCAGGCAAAAAGTGGGAGGAATTTTGTTCTTATAATTCAGAGCATCTGACACCTTGGTCATTAAGTAAAAGTGAAGGTGATCACACTCTTCATGCCCAGGGCAGTAAAAGTAGGTTTGTGTGGACAAGTCAGGCCATTTCTCTGGTTGAAGGGAAGAGTTATCATTGATGGGACCAGGTCAGGGGGGACCCAGAATGGAAAAGAACTTGAAACTACTTTCATATAACCTTGCCCTTCACAAATCACACTTGTGTCCATTGCTCTCTTGAGCTTAAGTCTCTTTTGATCCATGTTCCCTGAACTTTGGAAGAGGGTGCTTATGGATGAGTTGTCTGAGAATTAGGCCAGCTTAGTTACTACAACACAGATTTGCATATCTGTATGTTCTACCTTGTATTTCAGGGTCCAAAGAGCTTGTTACAGTGTTGGGCATACAAGGCATTTATTGTATGCTCATGGATTCAGTTCATTCTTCCCACCATTGTAACAACCGTTGAGAAGCAGACAGCTCAGTTTCTAATGAGGTACTGACAGTGGCTGTGGAATCCGTGGAATGCATGGCTGTGAAATGCACGTGCCATGTAGGTTGTGTGCGGTCTCCCCCATCCTTGAAGGTCTAGATCGGAGATGAGAGTTGGGTCCCTGAGTGGGAGGTGATAGAATCCCCTTTAGACTTCTGTGTGGGCAGTGTGGCTCCCAACCCTGTCCACAGATTTCTCAGGACTTTCTAGCCCCTATGTGATAGCAGGCTCCTGGGGATCTCTAGGTGTCTGGGCATCACCTGATCTGCCAGAAGTCTTTCCTTCTGACATGAGTGAAGTACCCAGATGAGTGGCTCATGTTACTCTGGGATGTCTTCATACAGATGACAGAGATCTTGACAGTTCTAGCCTCTTCCCCCTATTCTGAGGTTGACTGATTAACTTCGGAGGTGTATACTAGCTTTGGGATTGAAGGTTGCCTGATAGGGTTGAAAGAGAAAATGCATAGGGGGAGATTAACTGGGGAACTTATATGCATATATATGCATAGTCCATGGACACAGACAATAGTGTGGTGAAGGCCTGGGAGGAGGGGGTGCAGGGTGGAGGGGGTCAATGGGAAAAAAGCAAAGGAGACATCTGTAATACTTTCAACAATAAAGATAAGTTTTAAAAAGAGAGAGAGAGAGAAAAAAAAATGCATAATACATGCTTACAGATATCTGTGCCAGTGCCTAAAGCCTCAGAGACCAGCTGAGTTGGGTTGTAATGAAATGATGTCTTTTGTTTGTTGGCTTGTTTTTAAGTAGTCAATAGAGAACTGAAAACAGGAGATGAACAGGAAGGTGGGCAGAAGGTTTTCTCATCAGAAAAAAATGTGCTTTGGGAGAAAATAAATAGGTGCTAATAGTTAACAGCTTAAAAATTAAAAACAAGGAAAAGGAAAATTAAACCAATAATACTTTGGCTTCCATAAATTCTGTATCTGAGTAAATAAATGATAGCAGGCCAGGTCCCAGCCTTGAGTCACTGGATGAATACAGCAGTGGCCCTGCAGCCTGTCCTGTCCCATAGGACCCTGCTGGGCTGGCCTCTGGGTCTGTGGGGGGACGGTGAGGTCCAGAATGGTCCTGTGCAACTCCAAGCCATCAAGGTGATGGGGAAGTGTCACAAGGGCTCTCCTTCCTGTAGGTTCTCTAGTGGGTTGAGGTCCACCTTAGAGTGTGTCCCCACACTGCGGCTGTCCTTAGCACTCCACTGACTTCCCGGGGAAGTTGGCCATCATAGTCATTTGGAAGACCCAGGGGCTGGACAGAGTCGGTTTGTTTTATTCTGGCAGGATGGTGATGTAGGCATGCTGACAGTGTTGTTATTTTATAGCCAAAGAACGTGAAGCCCAGAGAATGTTGGTGACTTGGCACGGGCCACTGGAAGCAGTGGAGGGGAGCTGTCAGGCTGGCTGCTTGCTGCCGCTCTGCAGCAGCATGGGGCCGTGTGAGGCCTGCCCTGTTTGGAAGGGGTACTCAGTCCTCTACGTGCCTTTCACAGTTGCTCAGTGCTGGACTGTCCTTTCACACTTCCTTGTCCTCTGCCTTCCCAACAGCTCGATTGGATGTGAAACTGCTCTCAGAGCCCAGCTACGTCCCTTTCCTGTGTGAAGCTGTGTAAGGAATACGTCCTGTCACCCCTCAATTAGAAACATGTACATCACTCTGCTTCTCTGTGTACGGTGCTCAGGGCTACTACATAAATGAAGTTGGGACTGCCCATAATCTGGGGTGCGGTGAGAATGGTCAGGATTTAGTTCTCCACCCTGATATTTAACATCATCTTAGAACAGAAGTATGTAAGGGCTGGTTATATCGAGTAAAACTTAAAAAAAAAAAAAAGAGGACAGACATGGAGCCTTCCCCAGGTTTCCAAACATTCAGGATATGTATTTCCTAACTTGCTGAAGAGGCTGTGCTTCGAGCTTCCACAATCATTAGATCAAGTGATACCGAACACCCAACGTGGGCCGAGAATGACAGTTCTGTTGTGAGGAGAGGTGAAGGACTGACTGAACTTGCTAAAAAGCTCTTATGCTCAAGCAGTGGAGCCAGGACCAAGAGTCCATTCTTATTTTACACAGTTGTTTATCCAAACTGAAGTCTAGAGAACTATTGTTTTCCAAAGCTACATTCAGTGTGTTGCACTGGCCGTCTCAGGGCTGGTAACTTTACAAGCATGTAAAGCACAAATGATGGACTTTGACCCTGATTGTGCGACTCCCTGCCCAGGCGCCTTCCTGGCCCCATTGCCTGCGTTGCCAACCCCCAGCTCTTTCATAGACCTTGCGGGCCTCCTCCTCTGAGCCACATGTGTCTTTCCTATGTCCTCTTCCATTTCCAGGGTGTCAGCCACACGGGCACCATGTGCTCCCCACTCTCTAAGCCCTGCCCAGAAGCCCCCAGAACCCTCTCCTCCCCATCTTCCCCGGAAACCCACCTTACCAGTTTGACTTTTTCAGCTTCCTCCAGTTGAAGTTACCCTCCCCTGTGTTCTTCCAACACTTTCTCCTAGTCCACAGGATTGTCAGCTTCCTGAGGGCTGACACCATTCTCATTCATCTCTGATTTTGCTAGTTCCTGTTAGAGACTTTTGCATTTATTCAACACTCAAACATCTTTCAGAAATACATTGGATGAAACCTAGTCCTTTTATGGCAAGGCAGTTGTGTAAGTGCGGAGTGTTTCAGGCCATCCGCTATGTGAGATGGGAGGTGGAGAAGGTTTTGCCAGGGAGAGGAGCTGTGTGAGGCTAGTTTGGGGAGGTTCCATTGTGAAAGGAGGCATACCAGCTTCCTGTGCTGGACAGTTGAGGCAGCAGTGCTGATGGCTTCGTTTGGACCCACTAACTCTTGGGAGATGAGCAGGGAAGTAGGGATGAGGAAATAACAGACTCAGAAAAACTCCTGCAGGCCCACTTGTCCTGGTGGTAAAGTTCCCCTTGTTGGTGAAGTGTGCAGGTGCAGGAAGCTGAGCCCACCTGAGTGGACAGGGGGCAGTTGTTGTGAGAATGTAATAGGGACTCTCATGGACCATCCACAGGGAGGAAACAGACTCACAGGCCTCATGCCATGTAGGGATGAGGAAGCTGGGAGCCACGGTTAGTCCATTGATGTCTCTCTGGGTTGGAGTTGTCCCCTGGGAGACTCTTTGGGTTTCTGTCCCACAATGTTGCTGTGTCTGCATCTCCCTGCATCCTCCCTCCTCTGCTGATCAGCCTCTTCCCTTCACAGACAGTTACTCTTCCCAGGAATTTGGGCTCACAGTCAGTGACTTTTGTTCTCCTCTTGCTTCTACATTATGGTTTAACTCCAGAAGGGAGGTTGGACAAGGGAGTCTGAGCTTTATCCATTGTGGGTGAAGGGGCTATAGATGAGGGCAGTTTTCAGACTGGGTGGGGGTGCTAACTATGTACCCTCAACCCTGTGCTCTTCACAGACAATTCTTTTAGGAGCTCTAAAGACTTGGCATTTCCCCTTTGCATCATTGACTCCACAGAGCTCATCTAAAGGCTAAACCACTCCTAAGTTTTCTCAATGAACAGGTTGTGATGCTGAAACTGCCTGAAGGCTTTGCAAGAAAGTCCCTCACACGCTACAGAAAACCCTCACAGGCCATGTCAGAGGTCACTATGGTAATCCTACATGCATAGCTGGAAAACCAGGAGTGTCTGTAAAACAGCACCCAGTCAGCATTCTATAGATCAAATCATTTAATGCCAGAGTTTTAGTATGTCCTATTTTTGCCATACAATCAACAACAGATACTTATTGAGTGCATCTTATAAGTGGCATCTCTGTCCTCTCTCCAGCAATACAAAAAGGATGCTCCTGAAAGCTTCTATTTACATCTGTGTTCAAAGATTATAATGAGAAGTATTCTTTTAGTCCATCAGTTTGCACTAAGTTTAACTATTTATGCACATGCTATCTTGTTCCAAAGCTTGCTTGCCAACACACACACACCCACACACACACAGATTAAGGAGGAAAAGAGGAGACAAAGGAGAAAAGCTAGCTGTTATCTATATGTGGAGGAAACTGCTGCTTAAAACCCAAGTAGCTGTAACTACCATTAAACTATATAAAAGACTGTTATCAGGCATTCACGGTTTCCTTCATGTTTCCTTTGAAATATTATAATTAGAGGAAACTGTAAAATAAAGTAACAAAGCAGAGATTTGAATCTAAAAGTGACACCATAATAGGTTCTTCTCTGCTTAGCCCCAGGAATTCTGGTAAAAAAATTTTGTTAGTTAACCATGAGAATGACTTGTAATTATTCTTCCATCAGCAGCAGTTGTAACTAATTAGAGACAGAGCAATCTAGGAGAGTCTCTGATGTGGTGGTGACCTGGGGTCTCCTCTTGGGAGGTTTACATTTGATCAGTAAACATCCATTCTAGCCAGTGCTACTGGATATAGTAAACAGTTAACTTTCAGAGGCTTTTTAAGCTGCTCTCAAATCATATCCTGCTTATAATGGTTTTCCAAAAAAGGAATGCTGCAAGTTTAACATCTGTTTCTATGTAGCTCTTTCTCTTTATAAAACCATACTTCCACAAGCATTACTTGTCTTTTAGCTGCTTGCTTCATATCCTAAGTGTTAGGTGTTGTTATTTTGACCTCTTCACAGAGAAAAGTCAGAATTGTTTGAGCTGTTGTGCTCATGAGCACACATGAAGGTTGGGATCGCCTGTTTTTCCCATTGTCTCTTTGTAGGCCCTCTTCTGAGGTGCTTTGTTTTGGTTCATAAGCAGTGTAAACCCCCGCAAGTGCCGGGATCCTCGTTCTCTCTCCTGCACACACTCTTATGTTGCTTTGCAGTCATCAGTTTTTCCCAGCAGGAAGCAGGTCGGGCCCTTGGAACATGAGACTCCTGGGAGATCCGTGATGAGGAAGCACTTCTAGAAGGGGAAGACTTCAGCAGTGCAGCCTAGAGCTTCATTTGTATTGTTGGTAGCAGTGGCCTCACCAAGAGGAGAATTATTAGTGTGGAGTTTATTCTTTAGCTGGGGCATTGGATTAGTTAGCCAGCTGGGAAATACCCAAATGAGAGACACTGAATAGTAAAAATATGAAACATGGGTCTAAAAACAAACCGAGTGGGTCTTCAGTTCCAGTCACTTTGTTTCAAAGATGACTGCAGCTGACCATTGAACAACATGGATGTGAATGCTGGCTCAACCAACTGTGGATGGAAAACAGTATTTTTCATTAGCAGTTGGGGATCTGTGGATGCAGAGGTTTGAATGTATGCCTTGTTCTACTCCATTGTATAGAAGGGATTTGACCACCTTTGGTATGCACATGGGTCCTGGAAGTGATTCCCAGCAGGTACCAAGGGATGACTGGAGGTAAAAAATATACTCAGACTTTTGAGCACTGAGGGATTGACACCCACAGCCTCTGGGTTGTTCAGGGGTCAACTGCATCCCTCTGAGTTCTTAACAAAGTACAAAGAGCCTAGACCCGAGTCTAGCTGACACACTGACATGTACCAGCTGTGGGACCTCAGGGCTTTAGTTAGCGCCCCTGGGGTGTAGTGTCCTTGTCTGTCTAGGGAGAGAATGTGAACTGGTTCTTTACAGACCCTCAGGTTTTCTGGTTTACTCATCTCTGGCGGCTGCCTCCCCTGCTCTTCACTGCTCTAAGCTTACCTTCCAAAGAATAGAGGGTCAGAGGCACAGAGAACACTCCATAAATGTTCATTGAATAAATGAATGAATATGTAAAGGGGAGGGGTGGTGATAGAAACATGAAAGGGAAGTGAGAAACTAGGATGTGATTTTTTTTCATTGTCTATGGTGACAGTGTATGGACTATACTAATGAAGATATTTTAACTTCGTAAAATATAATATATCTTTATTAAAGAGAAAATAGGAAAATACTGAAATAATCTGCCTTACTTATTGGATATATGTGAGAGACAGTGAATCGTATGTAGTTTGCTCTTCCTGCTTTGTTTTCATAAACTAAATATTGGTTTGTTCTACATCATCATTATGGAAACGGGTGTAGCTCTTCCTTAGAGACCAGGCAGCACCGGAGGGACAGAGTCTGTTATGACAGTCAGCTATATCATTGTTTCCTGTGATTGTGAAGGCCTATAGATTACGACTTAGTGAAAGACAATACAGATCTAAAATAATCACCACATTGAGACAAACAGTTCTCTTCTCTCCTCTGTGCCCCTCACCCTCTTCCTTGGATGATGTGAGAAAAAGAGTTTCAGAATTATGTACTCCACTGAGAATTTATTTTCATTGGATTAACAATAGTAATAATAACTAAAAACAAGAATTTATTATATTAGACACTTTATTAAACAGTTTAAATGTATTATTTCATTAATCTCAACAAACTTCAAAAGAAAGGAATTATTAACATCTCTTTAATATAAATGAAGAATCAGAGGCAGAGAGAGGTGGAGTATGTTGCAGAAGGCATACAGTTAGAACGTGGTGTGTTGGCATTTGAGCCCACGATGTCTGGCCAGCGCCCAGGGCAAATGCCCACTCTTTCCCGGCAATATTGCCACACTGCTCCCTGCTGGTGCATTGAAAGCTTGAGGTCACCTATTGTCTCATAGCCTTGTGCAAGTGCCACAAGCTTTGACTGGCTTTGAGGGTTGGCTACATGCTCACTGGGTTTCCCCCTCCCACCTCCCAGGCCTGACCGCAGGCACCGTCTTTTCATTCCACTCTTATCTATAAGCCCTTTCTCCCTAAAGCTTGGAGATTTGTCAGAAGATGATTAGTAGCCTGTGGTAAATGCAGGTGTAGCCACCAAGCACTCAAATGAGGAGGCCAACATCTTGAAGGAGGGAATAAAGGCATTTGCCCCAACTTTCACCTGGGTTTTACGTGCAGTGAACTGCAAGTCCAGTAGTCTCCACTGATCGGTGCCCTTAGTCTGACATGACCCTCAGCTTGTCCACAGGCTCGAGGAGGCCTTTACATCATGATGGTACACAGATGATGTTTTATATAGAGGGTTATTTACACAGTATAGTATATTGAATATACCAAGGCGTGCTGAAAAATCAAATAGCAGGCTTCCGGCACAAAGAGCATTAAGAGCAAGTTCTGTAGCAATAGGTAGCTGACCCTGTCACAGAAACATGTCAGACATCTAACACTGGGGCTGGTGAATATGAGTCACTCTAAAGAGATGCCTCAACACCTCTACCTGTCTAGAGGGAGAGATCTTCTTTGAGTATGAGGTTCTTTAGGTGGCACGTGCTACCTTTCTGCTCAGATTGTGCATCTGAGTAATACTGACTGACCCATTGGAGGGGAGCGCCTTCTGAAGGAACGACTGCAGTGAAGTGCTGCAGCCCACCCTGGTCCAGAACATGATGCCAGGGTTTGAAGGCGATGGCAGTGCCAGCATCAGCTAGGTGGCAGACCTGCAGCTGGAAGAAGTCACTGGGCCTGGGACCATTTTAGTGGGGCCTCCCACCCTCCACCCAGACCTCACAGGGAAGCACAGCTGATTAGACTCTGGGGGCTGCCCAACGGGACTGGATTCAGGATTTTGTTCATGGAGGAGGGAGGGCATCTATCCCCTGCCCACCGGCAATTGGGCATAGAACTAGATGTAGCAAGTTGGTACAGCAACTACGGATCTTGGAGTCCACTGAGAAGGTAATCCTGGAGTGTGTGAAACCATGGTTAAAGTCATTCAAATATTGCCATTCTAAGTAGGCTTTTACTTTTAAAAGAAAGGCGATATTGTGGTTGGAAATGAGTCACGTAAACCAACGGAAATGTTTCCTAATTTTTTCATCATTAGCTTTTATATGTTCAGTGACTAAGTTTACCTTTTTTCCTTTAGACATGTTGTTTTTCACATGTTTATATTCCACATATTTTTCCAAACTGTTTTTATCTGTTGTTTTGTTGGTATCGTGCCTCTTTTCTGTGATAAAGCACGGAGTTGTTCGCAAGTGTAACTTCTGTCTCTCTCTGTCCTGTTCTCCCAGGAATTCTGTATAAAGACCTTGTTTGTCTCATTGAACTTGTCAACACAATTTATTTGGGCTATCGCATTCCACTCTGCTTTCCTTATCTTTTTCCCACCCTGTATTACTGTGTTTTTGTAAAATGTGCCATTGTTAATATTTTTAAATGTAAATTATTAGTCTCATTTTTTAAAAAGAAGAATTTTATTTGATCATATTTCCTCAAAGATATTAGAAAAAAATATTCTTGGTTTTGAAGCCATCTGAGGTAGCACACATTTTAACTGGTAATAGACATTATATATCAAAGCCCATAAATATCTACCCTTGGTAACTTGTCTGAAGGAGAAATTTATCAGAACTGTCACCATGTGGGATTCTCTTGTGCCTGTCCAAGCCAGGGTCATACTAGGTACAAAATAGATATTTATTAAATAAATGCTTTATAGTTTTCTATGTCATGTGAACTATTTTTTAAAGAGATTATTTTAAACTTCCCAGATAACCTATGTTTTCCTTAAATTGGGATTTCGGTGCATTGTGCAAATAGAAAAAGTTTAATCCAGATGCTTAGCCATTTTGATGAGTTGTATATGGTAGTTTTGACAAAGTTAAGGTGACAATGTAAGATTGGGGGAGGGGAAGAAAACTGCCACATTACTTGTGTTGGTAGTTGCAGTCTGTTTATATTCTTGTCCTATTTATGTCTCTTTGTCTTCTGATTATGCTCATGGCACACAGATAGACAAGTACCACCGTGGGATTTCAGCCACCTCTTGGCATTTAGGTCCACCACGTGTTTACCAAGAAACCAGAATACCCACTGAGAGAATGAGCAGAAGCCACGCAATGTGGTTTTTTCTATAAAGTCATGCAACCCAGGAAAATGTTTGTGAGGTCGTAAGGAGCACGAATGGTGCTCATTAAAGCTGTGTGGTGTACCAGAGCCCACTCACCGCCAGCTGAAGGACAGAGGCAAGAAAGGAGACTCTGATGGAGGGCGCCAACCACATACTCCCTAATGATTTATTTCACTCTCTCTTGTTTGGATCTGTGACAATTGAACTTACTAAGTTCTAGTTTTTGTCTTGCCTTTGGACTTGCATGGAGTCTAAGACCCTATAGCCAGTAAGTGTTGAGGACTTTTAAATAGTTCATCTTCTACAGTGTTTCTCAGGCTCTGGGTGAGAGTCACAGAGGATTTCCTAAGGGAAGGGACCGTGGCTTCCAGAGCTTTGGACTGTGATTGCTGGCTCACCTGAGTGGGGAGGGGTGTGTGTGGGGGGAGAAATGTGCAAGCCCCTCTCCCTGCTGCGATGCAATGACTAATCCTTACAGAACCCGACCCATGAAGTGTTCTGCTAAGTACCCAAAAACCTAAATGTTCAAAACCTGATTTTGATGACAACAAAAGCAACAAAGAAATTGACCTTTAGCCAGGCCCACTGTTAAGACAGCTTGCACTGTGTATGCCAGTAAATGCAGAAGCATTTAGGTTGCTCAGTGGCAAATGCTTTCTTTCAAGTTGATTTTAAATATTTTCTACTTTTTCAACCCATAATTCAGCCTTGCTTTAAGTGGATGCTTAACAAATTATTGGGGGTGGGAATGGAGATAGGATTTGAAGAACTCCCTCACTTTTTAAGGCAAAGAAGTAATTACAAAATAATAATAATAATAATAATAATAGATTTTTACTAGTCATTTACCATTTAGGCTCCTGCAGAACAGCAACCTTCTGCTTATATGCTGGGAATAGACCTACTCCAGCCCACTCCCCTCAGCTGCACTGTTCCTGGGCCTTTATGTGCTGCGGTTGCACAGAACTCGTGGCCTAGTAGCCTCTCCCTATTCCCTGTCAGCTTCACTCTACTGTGCTATCAGCTGAAAAGTGGACTGTGTTGTAGAAATTTTTTGAAACTACAAATTACATGTAGACACATGACAAAAAAAATGAGCCTTACTAATGATCAAAGAAATGCAAATTAACACCAATGAGAAGTTATTTTCACTTACTTAATAATAAAAAAGAAAAGATTGTAATAACCAGAGATGGGAAAGGTTCAGCAAGGCCAGCGGTCCTCCGCACCACCTGAGGGAAGATAAAGGGGAGTGGCTAATCTAAGGTCAGATTTGACAATGGGAATAACATAATGCCCCTGCTCTGCTACTCATTCCTTTTCTAAGGATTCATTCTAAGTAATAATCTGACACATGCTTAGTGTTTGTGAACAATAATTTTCCCAAAGTGCTTTAGAATGTAATCTACATAGATATCCAACAGTGGTTAATTAAATCATGGACATATGATAGAATACAAACCCATTAAAATTATGCACTTGAGGAATTTTTCATTATATTGGAAGAAGTAAAACAGAGTGGCTAACTGAATGGGCTTTATGATCACACTTCTTGGGTTTGAATTCTTTCCCCACCTCTACTTACAAGCTGTGTGATTTGGGAGAGTTGTTTAATCTCTCTGTGCTTCAGTTTCCTTATATATATAAAAGGGAGAAATAATGGTGGTTATAGAGTTAATGAAAGAATTCATTTGGCATGTTTTGCAGAGTGCTTGACACAGCATAAATGCCCAATCGATGTTAGACAAATTAACTTTTGTGCCTCAGTTTCCTCCTTTGTAAAATAGGAATGAGGGTAGTCCTACCTCAGAGGAGTGCTGGTGAAGCTTAAGTGAGTTTATGTCTACAACACAATTAGTATGAACCTAGCACATAGTAGCAGCTATGTTTAGTTGTTTGTACTACAAGTGGTAAGAAATGTTCACATAAAACAGATGCCTAGACAGTGGACGGCAAACTGTAGCTCGCGAGCCACATGCGGCTCTTTGGACCCTCGAGTGTGGCTCTTCCACAAAATACAGACTTCTGCGCATGGGCCACGGAGTTTCAATCGTAGTGTACGTGCACGCCCGCACGTGGTATTTTGTGGAAGAGCCACACTCAAGGGGCCAAAGAGCCACATGTGGCTCGTGAGCCGCAGTTTGCCAACCACTGGCCTAGTAGAATGCTAAGGCTATTTGAAAATCCACATCCTTGCACACACACAGACTAGAAGATATCAAAATAACTGTCTCTTGGTAGAAAGGTTGTAAGTAGTGTTTGGTAATTTACTTTCCCATATTTTTCCAAAATTTCAACAATGAATACATATTACTTTCATAATTTAAAAAGCAAACAACAGTTTTAGAGTTGAAACTTTTTCTGCTTGACCTATGGTTAATCAAAATAATTGAGTGCCCCAAACTTCCTTTCAGTTAATGGTTTTTCTGTATAAAAGTCCTAATTTCTGGTGGTTTGTAGGCAGTCACTTAATATTTCTGTACAGTATAATTGTGTTCAGATTTTTTCTTCAGCTGCATTTGAACAGTGATCTTACTTTATTTTATTTTTTTTTAATCCTCACCCAAGGATATTTTCCCATTGATTTTTAGGGAGAATGAAAGAGAGAGGGAAAGACAGAGAGAAATATCAATGTGAGAGAAACACATTGATTGGTTGCCTCCTGCATGAGCCCCGACCAGGGCCAGGGCTAGAGAGGAGCCTACAACCTAGGTATGTGCCCTTGACTGGAATCCAACCCAGGACCTTTTGGTCTGCAGGCCAACACTCTATTCACTGAGCCAAACCGGCTAGGGCTGAAAAGTGATTTTAAACTTTGGATGCATGATAGACTCATTTGAGGAGATATTAAAATATACTGGTCTTGGACTCTTCACTAAACTGATTCGATCCAAATATAAGGGGGTGGGCCCTTGGCATTGACAGTTTTCAAAGGCTCACAAGGAAATTCTAATGTACAGCCAGGGGGTAAACGGCAACCTGGAGTTAGGCTGGCATTTATGCCAGACTGTGCTACCACTTCCTGCCTGGTAGATAGTTCTGCCCATGAACAGAGTAAGCCCTGGAAGTATTTCTCACATGTCTGAAGGAAAGACTCCCCTGGAGTACTTTCCAGGGGAGTTTGGTTGAAGCATCATCCTGTACACCAGAAGGTTGCGGGTTCAATTCCAGTTCAGGGCACATGCCTAGGTTGCAGATTTAATCCCTGGTCAGAGCGCATATGGGAGGCAACTGATAGATATTCTTTTTCATATGGATGCTTTGCTCTTCTTTGTTTTCTCTCTAAAAATCAATGAAAACATATCCTCCAATAAGGATTTTAAAATACACACTGCCGCCTGAATCCTAAGCCATTGACTTCCGGGGGAAAGATTTGGTAATGTGTGTCTTTACTGAGCCCACATGAGGGAAGTGTGGGAACCGATCTAGAGCTGTGCTTCTGTCTTAGCCACACACTGGGAATCCCTGGGGGACCTGGAAAAAACGCTGATGCCTAGTTCCCCTCAGGCCTCCACCATTCTAACGTGGTGGAGCTGGGATATGCCTGAGCATCAGAAGCTATGAAGTCCCTCCAGATTCTAATACGCAGTCATGGTTGACAACCACAGGCAGTGATGATTCTCAGAGTGGGGTGCTGGGACCAACAGTGCCAGCATCACCTGGGGCCCATTAGAAATGATCACTATGGTCCACATATGAGGGAGAGCATGTGGTGTCTGCCTTTTTCTAACTAATTTCACTTAGCATTATACCCTCAAGATTCATTCATGTTGTCCCAAATAAAATATTTTATTTTTCTTTTATGGCTCAGTAGTATTCCAATGTTTCTATATACAAACAAGAGAAAACAAAAACCAACTGATAGATACAGAGAACAGGTCGGTGGTTACCAGAAGAGAAGAGGGTTGGGGGTGAGCCAAAGGTGTGAAGGGGATCAATCAATTATATGGCGATGGATAATGATTAAACTTTTGGAAGTGATAGTTTGTAGTGTATATAGATGTCAAATTATAATGTTATACACCTGAAACTTAAATAATAATTAAAAATGTACCTTGTGGCACCTCATCAGGCCTGCTAAATCAGAAACTGGGGATGGGACCCAGAAGCCTGTGCCTTAGTAACCCTCTTGGATTCCTGTTACACATTGAAGTTTAAGAACCACTGTGACAGGGTGGGGCTGTGAAAAGCAGGTTCTCAGACTTGTTCACCCAGAACTCAGTGGTCTGGACTGGGCTGGGAATGGACTCCCAGTGGCCCAAGACCACACTTGAGAATCAATGCCCTCAGGTTTATCCTTGTTCCCTTGGGCATTCAAAGTTATAAGGGCCTTGACATCTTTCAAGTATAACCAGTGTCCTGATGTCTGTGGGCAGCCTGTTGCTGTCATTCCTAGGCCCTTGGATGGCAAAACATGTGACTGCCTTCCAGCCATAATTAGTGGGATGTGTTTTCTTTAAAGTTGACAAGTACTCTAGTGGGGAATCTATTTTTCAAAAGTACTGTTCCACATTTGACTTGAATAACCAGTCACAGAAGCAGTGTGTGCTTCCTCCCTTGGTGTAACTTCTGTGCCTCTTATTTTATAGGTTTTATCATCAACCCAGGCTGGCGTGGTCCTCTCAGCACCAAAGTGGTCACAACCATGCCTATTGGAGAAGAGGACAGGAGGTCGGTGGCTTGCTGGCTCCGAGAGACCGAGAAGACCTGGAGGTCAGAGAAGTGGCCCAAGCCCACAGTCTGCCCATCCACATGAGAGAGGGTTCATGGGAAGTTGGAGGAAGGACAGAGAATGTGATGAAGAAGGTGGTTTGGGAAGAAGAGCTGAGAATGGGGGGCCCTGACAAGTGGCAGAATGTAAGCCTGGAAAGCTGGAACCATACAAGGAAATTAGGAAGACAGATGTCTGATGGTGATGGGGAGAAACGGTTTCAAGATCTGTACCCATTCATGCGAGGAGAACAGGTGTTGAATTCTCAAAGCAAAGGGAAATCCCAGTCGCTGCCTAGAGTTCTCTCCCCGAAGAGCCTGAGCTGCATGGAAATTCCGTTAAGTGATGGGTATTTACCAGATGTTTCTAGAATGCCATTTTTTCCTCCAGATTGTGCACCGAATTTGGAATCCACAAGGAACCCTGAGAAGGGTGGCTCCTCTATCCCCTTACCATGGCCAAAATTTGGGAGACCCCTCAAGCCTCCCTCCTATGACTCCCACCAACACTCCAGGGCGGGAGTGGAAAACAGCGACCATCTGGACAGCCAACAGGCAGACCTGAGTGTTTCCTACAGGCAGGAGGTCTGCCTGCCCGACTCTGGTTTGGAGCCTCCAGTGTACGTGCCTCCGCCATCGTATAGGTCACCACCCCAGCACATCACAAACCCCTATGCGGAGGATGTGGCCCCCAGGCATATGTATGATGGTCGCCGTCATCCAATTGAGGAGGCTGCTGCCAGCTTTCAGCTTCCTTCTGGTTCCCTTGGGACTGGAAATGAGTTCCTGAAACAGCCCCATCCCATCACTGCTTACGATGGCTCTGTTCAGTATATTCCCTTTGACGATCCACGGATCCGACATATTAAACTGGCCCAACCCCAGGGTTTCTGTGACAAAACAAAGGTAGATGAGAAATTGTATAGCTCTGGTCCAGCCTCTGCCCCAGAGCCAGCTCATGGAAGCATGCGTCATGATGGTGCCGTTTTAAACCCACAGAGCATCATGCCCGCATCAGAGAGAGAGAGAGGCCCTGTCCTTGCCAATCCCAGTCCCCCATGGCTGTGGGGCCAGCTCCCCAAGGATGGAGAAAATGGTGGCTTTCCTGACCAGAGAGACCACTGTGTTATGAGAGGACAGTGGCCTGACGTGAGAGGCAGCCAACATGGACAAGCAGAAAGCCAAGTCTCCTCCCCAAACCCACAGGGCGAGAGTACCTGTGAAACCCAAACCAAGCTCAAAAAGTTTGAAACTGGGATTAAGACCAAGAAAAGTTCAAAGAAAAAAATGAACGAGACGATATTTTGTTTGGTTTCTATCCCAGTGAAATCAGAATCACATCTGCCAGATATAGATAGGAACAACAATGACTTAAAACAGAGTGCTGATAAGAAGCATGGGCTTGATAAGAGCCCAGCTCTGCAAGAACAAAGTCTGCTGAGCATGTCTTCCACCGACCTGGAGCTGCAAGCTCTCACAGGAAGCATGGCTGGGAGAACAGAGTTTCAAAAACAAGATCTGGGGGAACCAGAAGAAGACAAACAAACAGATGACCTCAGATTCATTCACCCCATGAAACACAGAGTACTCCAGTATTCTGGCTCGTGGCCAGGGCACCAGTACAAAGATCAGCAAACACAAACCACTTTCACGGAAGAATCCAAAAGCCCGCAGCCCCTCCCTGCTAAGTCAGGAGGGTCACCTAATGCAGTGCTGACTCCAAATTTTCTGGACCCTCCTGCCTCCGAAGCTCAGATGCACACAACATTAGCTTCCAGTGACCAGAACCAGAAGCCAAGTGTTCATCATCTAAAAGGTCAAGTGTCCCTCCACCCTTCTAGCTACAGTGCTTTTTCAAGGACTTCCTTACTCAGAAACCAGGCACCTATGCCAACAGTGGACCAGAGTCAGCCCTGCATGGATGACCGTGGACGTGGACCCAGTCCTGTGTCCAGAGGCGAGGTGGTGAAGGGGGCAACCACAGGTCCATGCAATAGTCAACAGCTGTTTGGTCAATTTCTTTTAAAGCCAGTTAGCCGTCGTCCATGGGATTTGATAAGTCAGTTAGAAAGTTTTAATAAGGAGCTTCAGGAAGAGGAAGAGAGCAGTCAGAGCAGCAGTAGCAATGAGAGCAGTGAGACAGGATGGCAGCCAGAAGGCCATGCTGGCTGCACACTCAGGAATCTGGGCTTCACTGGGGAGAGCCAGGAAAGGAGAGGGAAGGAACCGCCAAGGGGGGTGGTGCCAGAGGAACCTATGTTTAGGTCGGGAAGAGTTAAGAGTAAGTCTGAGAGTTGGAGTGAGGAGCAGAAGCCTGCCACCTGCCACCAGGGTGCTCGTCCTCAGTACCTGGGCCCCTTGCAGGTGGAGGACAGCAGAGGTGAAGCGTTACTGTCAACACGGGGAAGCTTGATTACAGAGAGGAGAAACCAAGATGTCGGGACAAGAATAAAAGAGCTAGCAGTCAGCCCAAGACCTGTGAAAAGAATAACATCTTCTAGGTCACGTGACACTGTGTCCTCATCTGCTTCAGCTGAACTGAGAGAGCCCCAGGAAGGGCAGGAGCTCCCCAGTGCTGTAAAGTCTGTGGAGCCCAGCCAAGCAGCCCCTCCCACACCTGGTGGTGGGGAGGAGAGGAGCACGGTGGGCCCCCTCTCTCTTGCCAGCAAACCTTTCGGACTCTCGGTACCAGACTTGAGGTCCGTGGGGCTGACTCCAGCACAAGAGTGGAGTGCCAGTAAGTTAGATGGGTCTTCAGGTGACAAGAGTGCAATAGAAATCCCCCCAAATGAGTCCCTTCAAATGAGGGCTGCGAGGATACTGGGCATCGAGGTGGCCGTGGAGTCCCTGTTGCCGGGTGCCAGGAGAACAGGACATAACCAGCCCTCTGAGCCTGATGGCAGTGCCCGAAGGTTGATGTCCCCTAGGGAGGAACCAGTGTCCAGTCCAGCACAGCCGGATGAGCCCACAGTTTCCAATGATGCCTTTTATGGCAGGAGAAAGTGTGGCTGGACCAAAAGCCCTCTGTTCGTAGGGGAAAGGGACAGTGCCCCGCAGGCTCCAAGGACTTCTGAACTCTCTGGTGTGGACAGGGTCGTCCCCAGCAAGGCCACTGACCCAGAGTCTCAGCCCAGTGACTTGGAGTCCTTCAATCACAAGGGCATGGGGACAGAACCATCCTTCAGGTCCACTTTGTTCCATTTTATAGAAAGGGCTCCAAGTGTGGCAGGCTCAGAAAAGAGGCTCAGAAGTACTTCCAAAGTGATTGAAAGTTTACAAGAGAAACTGGCTTCCCCCCCCAGGCGAGCCGACACTGACCGCTTGATGAGGATGAAAGAGGTGAGCTCCATGTCTCGGATGAGGCTCCTGAGCTCCTGGAGCACTGACTCCGTGGAGGATGCTGAGGAACTGAAGGCTGAGAGGGGCCCAGGAGCTCAGCCAAGAGGCCTGGTGTCTCTGACCACTGGGGACCTGGCCCGGAAGGTGGGAAATACATTCTCTATCTCCAAGAGCGCACTCTCACTGGAAGAAAATGGGCATCTGGAACCAGGAAGGGAGAAGAACTTGGATCGGGACTTCTGGTGCCCAGGTGAGGAGTCAGGCAAGTGGCAGGTGTTTGTTTGTTTGTTTGTTTTTTAATTCTTACAGGAGGATATGTTTAGAGAGAGGAAGGGAGAGAGAAACATTGATGTGGGAGAGAAACACCGATGGAAGTGTCACTTGGTTGCCTCCTACACATGCCCTGACTAGAGATGGAACCCGCAACCCTTTTGGTGTCTGGGCTGATGCTCCACCCAACTGAGCCACCAGGGCAGGGCAGGCATTCAGTATTAATTTGGAATCCTCGGAGCATGAAAAAATACTAGGTTGATGGATAATGAAAATTTGCATATTCAGAAAAGATCAAATTGACCCTGCAAATTATTATACCAGAAGATGTTATAAAATATCTAGAAGTTTCCTGAAAAATCAAGATCTTGTAATATATTTTAAATGACTGTCTTTATAGAAATTACATAAACTACTATACCAAATTATCCATATAAACAACATACTGGGCCCCTTACTGTGATGAGGTGAGTCAATAAAGTATTCTAAAGTTGGTGCAGACACCTTAAAAAATCTTGTAAGAGACCATAGCATTTGTGCTCTATACTCTCTCCTAAAATAATAGGCATTCACCCAAATAATCCTCATTGCTCTTTATTAACCTTGAAAGAAAAGATATGCAAGTTGATTAAATAAACTACTGCCCACATTTCACCTTCCAAATTCCTTGCCCTTCTTCCCATTTTTATCTGTTTTCACGACCACACCATTTATGAAACTTTAGTACACATAAATTAACAGTTTTCACTTTCTCAACACCCACCCCTAAAAGTCCACTCATTAACTCTGTTTCTTTAAAGGCCCCTAAGTTCTGATTTTGAAATCCCAGGCGATTCAGTTTGGGCAACAGCATTCTGCAGGCGTTTGGGCCTCTCCATCCTTTCACCTTAAGGTACCTTGAGAGCCTTCTCTGTTTCATAAAGCCAGGGCAGGTCCCCAATGACAGCAACAGTGATTTTCCTCGAACACAATTTCATCATCTCAACTATGACACAAACAGGCCAGGAGAACCCTTGGCATCTCTGTTTCAGACACTTTCTTCAGGGGCTGGGGATTATCAATTATGTATTTTAAAATAATCAGATGAGTTGAGGTAGTTATCCAAAGGTCTGCATCATAAACCACAGACTGAGGGAACCTTAACTCATTAATTCAGACCTTTTCACAGTAAGCTGAAACTGTGCCCCCTGAGATGAGTGTTACCCCACTACCCTAGGACCCCAATCTGACCTCCTGAGCCAGGCCCCTCCTCCTTCCAGTTTGCCCCAGCGGGATGGTTCCCCACCCTGCTTCTCTGTTTTTTATTTTGAAATCCAAGGGTGTATAAGGAGAGATGTCATCTAAATATCTCCCTTTTCAGAGTTCAAAATGTCAATATTTCTTTCAGCTTCTTTTTACTTGTTTTGAAATAGGTTTGAACCTTGTGGTGATTCTTATTTATTTATTTTACCCATTTTCCCAATCTCCCATCCCCTTTGTCAACCATCAGCTTGTTTTCTATATCTGTAGGACTGTCTCTGTTTTGTTTTCGGTATTCATTTGTTTTTGTTGTTGTTATTTTTAGATTTCACATGTAAATGAAATAATATGGTATTTGTCTTTCTCTATCTGACTTATTTCATTTAGCATAATACCATTTAGGTCCATGCATGCTGTCACAGTGGCAACATTTTATTCTTTTCTATTGCTGAGTAATATTCCATTGTATATATGTACCACAACTTTTTTATCCATTTATCTATCAATTGGTTGCTTCCATATCTTGGCTACTATAAATAATACTGCAGTAAACATAGGGTTGCACATATCTTTTTGAATTAGTGTTTTTGTTTTCTTCAGATAAATACTCAGAAGTGGAATTGTTGGGTCATAATGGCAGCTCTAATTTTAATTTTTTTAAGAACCTCCATACTGTTTTCCACAGTGGCTGCACCAATTTACAATTCCACCAACAGTGCACAACCATTCCCCTTTCTCCACATCCTTGCCAACACTTGTTGTTTGTTGATCTTTTTTTTAATGGCAACCATTCTAACAGGTGTGAAATGATATCTTGTTGTGATTTTATTTTGCATTTTCTTAATGATTAGTGATGTTGAGCATCTTTTCATATGTCTGTTGGCTATCTGTATGTCCTCATTGGAAAAGTGTCTAGTTAGGTCCTCTACACATTATTTAATTAGATTTTTTATTTTTTTTGGAGTTAAGTTGTCTGAGTTCCTTATATATTTTGGATACTAACCCCCTGTCAAATGTATCATTTGTGAATATGTTCTCCCATTCAGTAGGTTGCCTTTTCCTCTTGGTGATCGTTTCCTTTGCTGTGCAAAAACTTTTTAGTTTAATATAGTTTAATGTGTTTACTCTTTCTTTTGTTATCCTTGCCCAAGGAGATATATCAGAAAATAATATTACTAAGATAAATGTCACATAGTTTACTGCCAGTTTTCTTTTAAGAGTTTTATGATTTCAAATCTTATATTTAAGTATTTAAATCATTTTTACTTTTTTATATGATGTAAGAAAATGATACAGCCTTATTTTTACATGTCTCTGTCCAGTTTTCTCAACATAACTTATTGAAAAGACTATCCTTACCCCCTTGTATATCCTTGCCTTCTTTGTCATAATTAACCATATAAGCAAGGATGAAATCCAAGAATTTAAAAGTAGATGGAAAAGATTACTTGTTTCAGTTAGAAGAATCCAAATATTTTTGTCAAACAAAAACATCTACTTGGCGCTTTTTAAATTTTCCCAGAAATGCAGTATGATTCTTAGGAGTGTTAGCCAATGTTGCTCTTTGCCTTATGCAAAATGCTACATGATTTTTTTAAAATTAAATCTTTATTGTTCAGATTATTACATTGGTTCCTCTTTTTTCCCACCATAAGTCCCCTCCACCCAGTTCCCACCCCACCCTCCGCCCTCACTCCCCACCCACTGTCCTCATCCATAGGTGCACGATTATTGTCCAATCTCTTCCCGCACCCCCCACACCTTTTCCCTCCCCCAAAGAATAGTCAGTCCATTCCCTTTCTATGTCCCTGATTCTATTACAATCACCAGTTCATACTGTTCATCAGATTATTTATTCACTTGACTTTTAGATTCACTTGTTGATAGATGTGTATTTGTTGTCACTTTGTTGTTTATAATTTTTATCTTTACCTTTTTCTTCCTCTTGTTAGAGAATACCCTTCAGCATTTCATATAATACTAGTTTGGTGGTGACGAACTCCTTTAGCTTTTTCTTATCTGTGAAGCCCTTTATCTGACCTTCACTTCTGAAGGATAGCTTTGCTGGATAAAGTAGTTTTGGTTGTAGGTTCTTGCTATTCATCACTTTAAATATTTCTTGCCACTCCCTTCTGGCCTGCAAAGTTTCTGTTGAGAAATCAGCTGACATTCGTATGGGTACTCCCTTGTAGGTAACTGATTTTCTTTCTCTTGCTGCTTTTAGGATTCTCTCTTTGTCTTTTGCTCTTGGCATTTTAATTATGATGTGTCTTGGTGTGGTCCTCTTTGGATTCCTTTTGTTTGGGGTTCGCTGTGCTTCCTGGACTTGGAAGTCTATTTCTTTCACCAGGTAGGGGAAGTTTTCTGTCATTATTTCTTCAAATAGGTTTTCAGTATCTTGCTCTCTCTCTTCTTCTGGCACCCCTATAATTCGGATGTTGGTGCGCTTGAAGCTGTCCCAAAGGCTCCTTACACTATCTTAGTATTTTTGGATTCTTTTTTCATTTTGCTTTTCCGGTTGGGTGTTTTTTGCTTCTTTGTATTTCAAATCTTCGACTTGATTCTTGCGATCCTCTGGTCTGCTGTTGGGAGTCTGTATAATATTCTTTATTCCAGTCAGTGTATGTTTAATTTCTAGTTGGTTCTTTATCACAACATCAAGGGTATCACTAGATTTCTTGAAGATCTCACTACATTTATCGGCGGTCTCACCAGTCTTTTCGAGGGCCTTACTAAATTTATCGGCGGCTTCTAGACAGTTCTTTAAAGACCTTAAAAGTGTGGTTTTGAACTCTATATCCAGCAGTTTGCTTTCCTCCATTTCTGTCATTTGTGTCCTGCTTCTTTGTCTCGGCATTTTTTATGCTTCGCTGTGTCGATAGAGTGCCTTTCTGTGCTAAGTGTCTCCATTACCTGAGGAAGACACTCTTGGTGCCTCCCCTTGTGGGCTTTGTGCACAGTCTTGTTGTAATTAAGCCTTGATTGTTGTAGTTATCACTGGGAGGAATTGACCTCCAGGCCAATTGGCTGTGAGAATCAGCTGTGTCTGCAGTGGGAGAACTTCTGTGCTGGAGACACCCCTCTGGGGCAAGACTTGCTTCAATGGGGCTTTGGTGCTCACTGAGTCTGCCCCATGAGTGTGTCTTTTATGGTTCCACGGAGCTACAAACTGGATGGTCCCACTCTGACCTCTGGGCTTCCTGGCTCCTGGATCTCTAGGGAGGTGCTAATCTAGCCTTTGCCTGCAGCTATCCAGCAAAAGCCTCCCTGCAGGGCTTAGGCAGGGCAGGTCCCACAGGATCAACAGGGCAGGGCTAGCAGTTATGGCTGCTCTCAGTCCTGCCCTCAGAGGCTCTGCTTCTCAGTGTCCCAGTAATCGCTGCAAGCCCCTCGGAGAGAAAGCTGCCCTCGGGTTCTGACTGATGCCAGACAGTCCCGCTTCTCCCGTATGAGTCTGGGTCCCTAAAGACTTGCCCGGAACTGGAGCTCAGAGCCTAAGACTCCCTCCCGATTGAAAACCGACTACCGTGCCCTCAGCCGCCAGCCTGCTCCGCATGCACTCCACACCTTAGTATTTTACTTCAGCACTGCGCCTCCTCTGAGTCTCGGTATGCTTTTCTCTTTCCTTCTAGTTGTAGAATTTCCACTGAGCCAGCCTTCCTGTGGTTCTGGATGATGTCCTTTCCATCTTTTAGTTGTATTTTTGAAGTAGTTGTTCGAGGCAGCAAACTCCGGTGTTTACCTATGCCGCCATCTTGGTTCTCCTCAATGCTACATGGTTGAAATAACTGATTTGTCATGGCCTTCTTTGACCATCTCATTTGACAAATTTGGTCTTTGCTGAGGACAAGAACCTTTGCCATTATGGTGGAAAAATGTTACATGACCCATTTTTGGGGCTGTGGGGATTTATTATGCTTCAGCATAATTCCTCCTCTCCTGTTCCCCCCAAAATATGCCCATTCATATGTAAGTGCTAGTTAAGAAGACATTGTAGCTTTTAAGGTGAGTTTCTTTATCTATAAAATTAGGATGATTTTATCAGTCCTACCTCATCCTGAGAATTATAAGGACTTTAAAATAAGACAAATCCTATTAAAATAAAACACCTGTTTGTAAAGATTTCTATGTCCCAGTCTTTGGCCACATATTACAGGTAGTATTTTATAACATAAAATTTCTAGTTCAATAAAGCACGCCCTCAATTTTAGCTTACCATTTACCATATGAATGGGATGCAATAGGTATCTGAAAACACTTAGATAATGCCAATTTTAATTTTATTCAGCCATTAAAAACACCTCCCCTGTGGCCTCTTTTTTTTTTAACCATAGTTACTAACAAGTAGAAGTATTTTTTTCTTCTCTTCTGATGTATTTGTTAAAGTATAATAAAATGACCAAAAATCTGAAGGCAGGGAACAACTTATGATGACAGACAGCTACCCCAGCCATTCTGAAGTAATTGCATAGCAAGACACTACTAGGGAAGATTTCTTACATGTGCAGTGGCCCAGGTGAAACTCTATTGGCCTTTCATGTGATGGCCATCAGGCCTCAGTATTCAAATTAGTTCCTTGGAGAAATCTTATGACTGAAGTAGTAAAATTTTTCACAAATGTTAAATTTTCTCTTCAGTGTTGCTTTACAAATTAGAATAAAGCTTTGTTGCTGGTAAACTTGGACTTTGTTTTACTTTCGCTAAATTTTATCTTATTATTCATTTATTTTAATCCTCAGTGGAGGACATGCTCATTAATTGATTCTAGAGAAAAGGAAAGGGGGAGAGAGACCGAGAGAGAAACATCATTGTGAGAGAGAAACATCAATTGGCTGCCTCTGGTATACACCCTGCCTGGGACTGAACCTGAAACCTAGGTATGTGCCCTGACTGGGAATTGAACGCGAAACCTCTCAGTGCATGGGTCAACGCTCCAACCAACTGAACCACATTGGCCAGGGCTTGCTAAGTTTTATTTTGAATACAAGACTCCTCATCTCTATCCCCACCCCACACCTGCCTCCATCACCCCAATGTATCAGAACTACTTCACTGCTCCTAAATGCACAGCCCACTCAAATTTAGATTTTGTTATGGAATTTCAAAATGAGAATATACCATGTTTATCTATAAGTGCTTCCCCCCCCCCACACCACCTTCCAGAATTTTATTATCTATTTATCTATGTGGTATTATAGTACCTATCATCATGAAGTATCTTTATCTCAGTTTAAAGATGGGCATTTCAGCTAACATCTTTTCAGTGGGCTTTTGGGGCACTGGCTAAGAAATCAGCAGCTCAAAACTAAGTCAGGGAACAGAATGCTCTCTCCACTAGATGGATTATGTTCCAATTCACAATGTAATCCCAGGCACAGATAGTGTTCCATTCACTTCCATATATCCTCTTAATGTGCGTGTGGAGGAGAGACTGCCTCAGGGCTGCAGTGAGGAAATCTGGGAAGGTTTGGTGATGCCACATAATGGTATTAGAAGGCTAGACATTAGCACATCTTTAAGGGGGTGGCAATATGTGAAATATCCCCTGGGGCAGGCTTAGTGACTTCTCTTCACCTAAACATTGCCCACAGGAGCCAGGATTCCAGCTCCTCAGAGAACCTCTCTGTTCTCTAGACCTGGCGGCAGTGGTAGCCCTGTCACATGTGGTCCTGAGCACTTGACTGTGGCTCATCCCAACTGAGATGGGCCATACGTACAAAACACACACCAGAGCTCAAGGCGTAGTACAAAAACAATCTAAAATGTCTCAATTTTTATATCAATTACCTGTTTAAATGATATTTTGGGTCTATTTGGTGAAATAAAATATAGCATTAAAATTAATTTCCCCTGTTTCTTTTTATTTGATTTAACGTGGCTACTGGAAAATGTAAAATAATATTATGTGGCTCATTTTTAATGGACCCAGATGCTCCATGACCTGAGGAAGGAGCCCATGTTCTTCAGAATTCTCTTCCACTCTGTCTTTTGGCCCCTAACTTCAGCAGTGGGGCTCTGGAGTGCAGGCACGTTCTGTGGAGGTGTCCCCAAGTACCTGGCCCTGAGGGGCTGGTTAGTGCCCAGGCCTATGTGATTTGAGGCCTCCCAGATGCTCAGCCTCTTCCCCACCTCTCACCAGCTGCAGTGCACCCTTTCCAGAGCCACCGTACGTGACCGCCCACCTCATTCTCAGTGGGGAAGAAGACCTCTTTGCTCACAGGTGGTCCCTATCAGAGTCAGCTCCCAGTGAGGCTGGTGCAGCGCAATAGTGGCGCTCAGCTGTTAACACCCTCTCGTCCCACTGGATGGTGTTCTGGGTAAGAAATCAGAAGGCACTGGCTCTTGGGACTCTGCTGGCTTTAGTCTGATGGGCACTTAGTGCAGTGAATCACGTTTGAGGAACAGCAAACTCCTCTTCCCAAATGCAAAGACTGCCCTATTGGTTCAGTGTCAGAGTCGGAGTGCTCTAGATGCTGTCTCGGTTGTCACAGTTGTGGCTTCATGCAGTAAATATGTTGTAGTTGAGCAGGTGTGAGGAAGAGGTGATGCTGGAGACACTGGGAT
Organism: Myotis yumanensis; assembly: GCF_028538775.1. Lineage (NCBI taxonomy): Eukaryota > Metazoa > Chordata > Mammalia > Chiroptera > Vespertilionidae > Myotis > Myotis yumanensis. The sequence goes on from NW_027223752.1 coordinate 103,498,383, forward strand.
CTGTGTGAGCTCATAATACAGTTCTCCAGATGACTTGAGAAGTGATTGTTTGTAATACTTCTTATAACTATCAAATTGTACCATCCTTCCAGATTTTTTATGTATCCTCTCCTAAAAAGTTAGAAAACCTTTGAGCTGCTGTGGCAGGACTTTCTGACCATAGGAGGCAGATGTGTGAGCTTCAGGTTTGCCTGCACCCAGAGATCTATGACTCGCAGGTGGTCACAGTCAGCATCACCGGCTGCAGCACTAAGGACAGGTTAGGGCTGCTGCTTGCTGTTTTGTTTTTTTTTGTGGTGTCCTGTCTGGGAAATCTAGGACATCTGGGCCCAGTTTGGGATTTTCCAGTGTGGGCTACAGAATGGGTCTGTGGGCAGTCCAGACTCATACCTATGTGTGGAAAGGCCCAGAAGATTTGTGCTAACAGGCCTGTGTCCAGCCCCTGGGCTGGCTGGTGGCAGTCAGAGGCAGGAGGCCAAACAGTCAGGATTTCAGGGTCCTCAAGCTTTCCGGTGACAGCATTCGGTCATGAAGATGCACACAGCAAAGCAAACTTTCATTAGAATTGTAATTTACCAAAAAATTTAAATAATCCTTGGTATCAGCCAAGCACACCACTGCTGGTTAACAGGCATCACATTTAAGGTTAGTTATATTTCATTATGAACAGCAGGAAGAGACCATCAAAAATATTAAGCAACTCACATTTTTCCATTGGTGATAATACATGTCCCTTTAAAACAGCTTTCTGATGACAGTTTTTCACTCAGTGAAAACAAGATTGTTGAAATAGATTTTGTTCCCTAAACATATTTATCTGTGGTCTGAGGATCAAACAGGAAACAGACCAGTTGAATATTCCACTAATTTTCTTTTCTTTTTTTTTATAGATTCGTATGACCCTAGCAGGGTGGAGCGGGTGTGATGAGATGCCAGTGAAGTGCATCCACCATAGTTGCAAATTGAGTGTTCTGTATCAGCTGGAAACTGCTGGCTGTTAGTGCTCTATGGTATCACTACCCCTGCTACCAGGAGACTCGTCATGCCTTCAGAATCACTTTGTGGAAGTAAAGAAGTAGTCCATTGAAACTATCTGTTTTTACAAATGAAGAGTTAATACCTGTGTTTAGAAGAGTCACATGGACTCTCCTGCATGATGGATTTAGCCAAACTGGTAAAATGTTTGGTGTTAATCTGCTTCTGTGACAATTTGAACATGGACAATAGAGTGAATGATTTTTGAAATGACTGTGAATGTCATAAATTCCCTTTCACATCTCCAGGGCCTATGGTCCATGCTCATGTAAAGGAATTTGGGACAGCGTTTCTGCACTTTGAGTTTAAGGGAAATGTGAATGACTATATCTGATCCATTTCTAATAAATTTGGCCTTTTGCTGCTGGAAGTAACTTCACTTATAAGTAACTTGCCATCAGAGACTAAAAGCAATATCTTTTTAAGTTCCTAAAAGATTAAAACTTACTAAGAATATAATTTATCTTGTAATGAAATATTTTAATCGTTTGCAAACATGCCATGTCTGCTTTGCACTCAGTATTATCTATTTTTATTTTCTGTATGGACGTTTAGAAATTCTTTATATGAAAAATAATTGCTGGTTTAAAATAGACCATTTTAACAAAGTAACTATATTTCTTTTTACAAAAATGCTATTTTTCTATGATGTAAACAGTTGTTAGATGGCAGATTTTTAAGGGAGTTTTATTTTATTTAAGAATCTGTATCCCTTTGTGTGAGAGAGACCCACAGAGGGTTCACATCTGCTTTAAAGCACATATCCCTTACCTGCTCACAACTTGGCTATTTTTATTTTATCTTAGAAAGAGATCTCAATATAGACATTTTACAGGATTAAATAAACTTTTCACAAAAGTTTTTTTTTTTTTTACAAATATAACTATAAGGTTATATGTGAAAATAATCCTCTCAAAACTAGCCAATGTCCACAATTTTTGCTGCCATATCCACTAGAATTACCAAAAAGTGTAGTTTCATTTTTGTATATCTATGGGGGTCTGCCCTGAGACCATGCTTTTCTCCCCCCACCCTTTAAAAATATGTATTTTTATCTAGAATGATCCTTACTTAATCTCTGCATATTTTAAAAATGTGCTAGAGACATATATATGCCATTACAAAAGTATTATGAGGCCTATGTATTCTACTGTGTTTACTATTGCATTATCCTGCACAAAGTTTATGCATTTTTATGCATTTGTCTCTTCTTTCTAAGTAAGGTATTCTTGTTAGCTAACATTTCCTGAATGGGTTCTTGTCTACACCCTTCCTCCCTTTCTCCCTCCCTCCCTTTTCTTCCCTTCCTTCTTTTTCTTTTTCTTTTAAATCTCTCTCTCTCTCTCTCTCTCTCTCTCTCTCTCTCTCTCTCTCTCTCTCTCTCGGCTTTTTGTCCTTCTTTCCTTTTCTCTCTCCCCCGCCCCACCCTTTTTTTTTTTTTTTTTGAGAAACCACCTGATCTATTTTTAGACATTTCAGATTCCTAAAATGTGAATTGTTGGGTGGTCTGCAATTTGGCCCTAAAACAATTCTGACTGGGCTTTCCTGGCCTGTTTTTATCTGTAACATATGATTTTATTTCATAAGAACTTCATGTATTTGGACTGTAATAAACAGTACAGGATCTAAATAATTCTGAAAAATCATTTCGAATACACTTATCTGTAGTCTTGGTTCCTACCTATTACTCATAGCCACTTCTTTCCTGATTTTTGGCTTTTGTGAAAAGTTGTAGTAGGCTCTTGTTTTCACAACACAAAGAGAAGGGCCAAGTGACTGCTAGGCATAGCTTAGATTGTTTTTCCCAGGAAAAATTTAGTGAGTAAGAGGTTTATTACTCTGTCATGGTCAGTGAATCACTTAAGTAATCTGGTAGAACTAAATGAGGGCAGTTACATGTTTCCCTCTTTAAATGCAAGTGAAATGCATATATCTGCATATGTTTATATATATACATATATATAAACATATGCAGATATATATGTACATATACATATAGACACATACATATATACATACATATATTTGAACTGTGTTCTGACTTCCTTCTAAATTTTGTTGATCCCATACAAAGACTTCTTTTAATGAAAAGAATTAAATTTTAGTTTATTCCTCACGAGAAAGAGAAGAATCCTAAAGAGAAAAAAAATTAATGTACCTTATGTTTGATACTTTTATTTTGTTTTATTCTAAATTATTATAGTTTTCTGAAACCATTCTGAATTTAGTTGAAATTATCAATATTTATACTTCTAACTTTCATTTCTGGATTCCAGCTTGAATATAGTAACTTTGAAAATTTGACTTTTAAACTTGTGTATTCTAAGATAAATAATACAATCTAATCAGAAATAGCTTTCCCAGAGGTTTTGAATTTAATGATAGTTATTCTTTTATTACTTCTATTGCTCATACATACATACCTCTTTGTTATTAGTTGTGGCTGAAATTTTTTTTTTTTGTATTTTGTGTTTGTCATTGTTTTTCTCATATGTTTGACTAACTTTTGGTGTTTAATAATTTAGGGCTTATAAAATTAAATTAAAAGTTCTAATTTTGACCATTTGAACTAAAAATTATATGAGGAATTATGTATGAAATGTATTTGTATTTCTTAATTGTAAAAGTAGGGGAAAATATTGGTATATAGCTCTAATCACTTCTTTGAAGAAAATTTCTGAATGATTGAAAACCAAATATCTTTATTAACATTTTCAATCTTTCGTTTCTGCAAACCACAGACAACTTCTTAGAAGTGCAGCCCCTGACTGCAGGTTCAGAATCCTTTTCCATGGTGTTTCTAACTTTGGGTTTTCTTTTTTAAAAGTCACTTAAAAACGTGTCTACTCTGAGATCCTGGTGTCCATACTAGAAATGTAGGTTGAGGTTTTGATTCATTTGGAAAATCTAAGTAGAACTTTTGCTACTCAAAGTTCTGACTGTTGGTGAAGGGTTGGTGTTAATGCAAGTTCAAGTGCATAAACTCCAATGGTTGTAAAACTAGACCCTGGCCATTTTTTGTGACAGTAAAAGGGTTACTCTGATAGAAGTTCGGTTTAAGGGCTTCTGAGGGGAAATGCTGAGCCCTCTCCACAACTGACACAACTACTTCCCAGCTCTGAGCAGAAGAGACCAATGGAAGATAAGATTAACCCACATTTCATCTGGTCCCCAAGGATTATGTTTATGTGTTTTGGCTATTTTGTTGTTTTGTTTTGTTTAAAATGGTTAAATAATACACAGTTAAGTATCAGGTTAGCATCTTGCAAAGTGACCAGCGCAGCAGAATTTTCTCTAAATATCTGAGCTTAGAGAAACACTTCCAGTTTTCTAAGTTTTTGTAGGCAGTTACTTTTGTGTTTGGGCCATTGTTCTGCTAGATCATCTGCAGGAGGCATGAAGTGTAAGGGATGGAGTGAGGGATGGGAGTGTGTTTCTTGAACTGAAGCTGTTAGAGTAGGCTTAGGGGGGAGATGCATTTTTTGTTATGCTTTTCATTGCAGATTCTGTACATCTGTTTGTGGGAGGAGAGCTGCTACTCAGGACAGGATTTAAGAGACACATTCCAAGTGACCTTTAAGAATCTGCATGGTAGGAGGTCCTTTTCCAAAACTCTGTGTTGGTCCACTGTGGGACTCACCCAGGGAAGATGATAAAATAACATTAAAGAAAGAATGGTCCCCAGCCTGCATGTTAAGGAGTGATTAAGACTGCAACTCAGATTAAAGTCCTTTGGAAAGATCTGTATGGTCTAGCAAACTGCCCGTGGAAACAATCCTTAAGTTCATCAGCAGGGCCGCGAGATGGGCAGTGCAGCGAGGTGGGCAGAGTGCGCCTGTGTGCACATTCCTGGCTTTGACTTTTGAGAGCCCTTGTCAAAGCTGTGTTCAGTACAGGGGACAAGAAGGACCTTGTGCTGTGGCCTCTGACTGAAACTTTAACCCAAAGGCAAGACTGGCTATTTGTCCCACTGCCTTCATTTGGGGTGAGGAGGAGCGCTCCCCCAACTAGTAGTCCCTTTCCCCTGTGGAAGCCAGAGGGGCAGCTGAATGTCTTCAAGGAGCTCTTGTATTTCTCTGCATAATGTAAAGACTTGTTATTTCAGGATGACTGACCTGCTCAGTGACACACATGTTCCAAATAAAGATTTTGCATGAAAGTACCTATGTTCATTGTCTTTGGCTGTGGGTGCCAGAGCTGCCCTGTAAGCCTTAAAGGCTGGTCCCCAGAGGGCAGCAAGCTGCACCGAGCACAGCTCAGATGGTGTAGGTAACAAAGGGACAGGTGGCCCAAAATGTCCCAGCACCTTTAGTCTCCACCAAATACTAGTATTTCCTGGGTGTTGAAGCTCCTCTTCACGTTTTTCACAAAGGCTTGCTGACGTGGGGACTTGGTTTTCATTTCGAGTCCATCACTAACCATGTGGCCTTGCACCCTTCTCTACCCCAAATTCTGTTTTCCAATCTAACCTCTCTTACTCCTTGACTGTAAGAATCAAATACATAGAAAAGTGCCGGGGTCTTTTCCGCATCTACAAGGGTTCAGGTATCTGGAGAAGGGCTGTGCATAAATGAATGACAAGACTAGAGAAGAAATATGAATTTAGAAGGCATTTTGGGGTGCCAGAGGGAAACTTAATTCTAGTGACTAAGCTCTCCGAATCTCCAGACCCCTGGCTTTTTATTCCCACATTTTGTCTTATAGCAAAGCAGATGTACATATCAAAGGTAAGGTTTGGTAAACAAAGTATTATCAAGTTGGGGGAACTGCCCTCAGCTGTCTGGCAGCAGGCAATAATATATGCAGATCTTCAGCCCTGCTGAAGCCCCAAGGTTCATCAGCCTTCTGATGAACTTCTTGCATAATTATCACCTGCTGGAATTTGCTTCCAGCGGAAAAGCCCCTGGCACACTGTGGCATTCCATGCATGGAAAGTGAATGTATACCTGTACTTTATGGGGAACAGAGTAAATAAATGTGTGTCTGGCAGCTTGTAGGTTTTAAATCCAGGCCAGCCTTGGTCTTCGTTCAAAGATCCATCTCATTTCTAGTATTGGGATTCTAGAAGCAGAAGCACATGCTTTAGATTGGTTTCTAGTAGCTCAATAAACATATAAGCTGTTGTTTCTGAGTTTGGTCCTTCTTTCAAATTTAAGCTCCTTGTCTGTCCCATTAGCTTTTGTAGACTATTGTCCTTGTTCCTTCCTTGGCTCTGAGTGTGTGGGTCTCAACACTTGAGTGTACCAGTGCCCTTGCAGTAGTCTGAAATTTCAGATCATGTTGAGATGTGGGTTTTAAAATAAGAGCTATTCCAAGTTGGTTGATAATTGAATCCATATATTAAAATTTAACTGAAAAAGACCTTGACCAAACCTACGAATCAGAGAACCCAATCCTGGGCCTGGCTCTGTGTTAACTAGCTGTGACCCACCACCTCTCCTACTCTTTGGAAGTGGAGAAGAGAGATTGAGCTAACTGGTTTTTTCCAACTTTGAGATTATATAACTGCCCTGGCTGGCATAGCTCAGTGGTTGAGTGTCAACCTATGAACCAGGAGGTCACAGTTCGATTCCTGGTCAGGGCACATGCTTAGGTTGCTGTCTTGATCCCCAGTGTGGGGCATGCAAAAGGCAGCTAATCAATTATTCTCTCATTATTGATTTCTCTATCTTTCCCTCTTCCTTCCTCTCTGAAATCAATAAATATGTATTTTTTAAAAGATTATATAACTATTTCTTGGAAAAATTGGAAGTCCCATAGGGTCTTTTGCCCTGCCTGAAAACTCCAGAAGTAAAATGATTTCAAAACTACAGCTGCACATGACTGCAGACCAGGTCATGGCCAGGGCAGGAAGCCCTGCCATTACTTTTTTTTTTTTTTTACCAGGGTGGTCTACTTCCCCATTCCACTAATTTATCATGCTCTCTCTTCCACGCCATAGCTATGGAGCAGCCAAGAGGCTGACAATCTTGAATTCTCCCAATATATTATTCTTAGGTTAGAGCAGGGCACTGAGGTGTTTATGTGCCTGGACATCAGCCCAAGGCTCACAATTTGGCTGCTTGGGATCCTTTTTAAAAAAGTCTTACCATTTATTCAACACCTGTCATTTGCCAGGTACTGTTAGATACTTTACAATCATGATTCCTAATTCTAAAAACTGTTCTTAAATAGATGGTTAAAGCTGTTTTTTTAAACAGAAGAAAATGCAGCTCATTAAAGTTTAATGATTCATCTATAGCAGCGGTTCTCAACCTGTGGTTCGCGACCCCTTTGGCTGTAGAAGGACCCTTTCACAGGGGTCGCCTAAGACCATCCTGCATATCAGATATTTACATTACGATTCATAACAGCAAAATTACAGTTATGAAGTAGCAACAAAAATAATTTTATGGTTGGGGTCACAACATGAGGAACTGTATTTAAATAGCCAGAAGGTTGAGAACCACTGATTTAAAGCATCACAGAGATGGTAGGTATTAGAACTAGGTTTAGAAGACAGGTTTTCTTCCACACCACACAACACCTACTATAAGGAAAAGTAGCAGAATAAATTGCTCTTAGTATTTTATCCAACTTTCATTTCATGGCCTAGTATTCTCATATAGCAATATCTATCTTTCATAATATCCTATATAATAAAAGCCTAATATGCAAATTGCCCCCTCGGGCAGTCATTTGACTGGGAGTTCAACCAGGAGACTGAGAGTTCGACCACTCGCTATGACATGCGCTGACCACCAGGGGGTGGTGCAGAACATGGCGGGCGTTGGCCATGCGGGGCTGGCAGGGGGAAGGAGTGGAGGCACTGCCAGCCCCCATAGGCATCGCCGAGAGTGGGACCACGGCAGGATGGTGGAGCAGGTGAGTGGGTGGCGCCAGGCCAAGGCAGGTGCGAGCAGGGGCCCAATCGCCCTGCCGATTGCCCTGAAGATGGTGACCAGGGGCAGCCGCAGGGGGCAGAGCTTCTGCTCAGATCCCAGGCACTGAGAGAGCTGGGCAGGGGACCGTGTGGGCGGGATGGTGGAACAGGTGAAGGGGCGGCACCAGACCAAGGCGGGGTGCCAGGCGGTGCTGCAGGGCTCCGAGGCTGGGGGCACGAGCTGGGGCTGTGAGGCTGGGGACACAAGTGGGGGCCCAATCTCCACAAGCCAGCCCGAGGGACCCCACCCATGCACGAATTCGTGCACTAGACCTCCAGTTAATAAATAAATAAGAAAACCGGTTGTATTCTTACCATGAGTTTGGAAAGCAGTGTTATCACAGATAACAATAATAAGCTATTCTTATCCTCAATTAGTACCTTTTACTGAAAATAAGAAGCCCTCTGATTGAAATATAAAACACAATATTCTATTTAGTAAAAAACACCCAAAACACCATTTTTGACCCATTTCTGAATCCAGCCTGCATTTTTTCCATAATAGGAAGAATATTAAACTACAAGTTCCTGGAGAGATCACAGTGTTGACAAAATTCAACATAATGGTGGAGTCTTCACAGACACAGGAAACAAAGCTTGGCCCTTCCACACAGCTATAAGTCCTTGGGATGATTTCATTTTAAGTTAATGTTTCTTTAAGTCACACATATTCCCCAATGTCTGCTTGATGAAATACCACAATCACCATGGGGTCTACTTTCCTGCAGTCTTGTGTAGACTTTGCTGCCACCCTAAAACCCAAAGGGCAGTCTGCAATGGAGTACACCACCACTCCCCATACTGAGAAGTATTTTCAGTGTTTCGATCTAGATTTTAACACATGGTTTGCATACCGGAAGGACTGCTCTGCTTCAGCTTTATCCACACTTTGTACTTGGCATAGGGTGTGAGGTAATCCAGAGCTGTGATGTGCAACTGGAATTTGTGAGTCTTTCCCAAGCAGGTCCCCAGCAACATCAGCTTGTCACCAGAGATGTTGGCAGCCAACTTCAAGATCTTTTCACTCACACAGTACACCCAGTAGGAGTGCAGCATGAAACAGTAGGTGCCATCAGGCCTATTGTCCAGCAGCCCAAGATTCTCCCTGATGTATTTTGCTATCTTCTCAAACATGACATGGGCCCCATTTTCCCACTGTTGAAAAACCGGATCCTGCTTAGGATCCTTTTAAATGCACTTAGTTTCAGAGATGTTTGAGTCTCATCAGGTAAGCTTCTACCTCACACATAAATCTTCCCCCAGGCTGTCAACTTGTATTTATTTCACAGGCTGGAAATGCTGTCGGTCACTCCATTGCTTAGAATTTTGGGGACAACAGCTCCATGGAAAGCTAAGTGCCAGCCCTTTTAGTCCCAACTGGCCACTGGTGTGGATTCAGCTGGAGAACCCAGCTCTTCTCTGAGCTGTGGGAGGTTTGTACCTGATCACAGAGGCTCCATTTACTGTTTCTTCTCCTGGCTGCCTTTCTCTCTTCTGTGCTTCCTGCTGCATTAACTGGATGTTTTTACCTTCCTCAACCACACTGCTGTATTTCCAAGATTATGATAGCAGGGTCAGCTTCTGGAGAAATAAACCCAAATGTGCATTTATTTAGAGTTTCTTTGGGGTATTTAAAACCAGTTATCTACATAGGGATAAGGGGAAAACAAGGACATTAATATTTTTGGGTCCTTCCTATGTGCCAGGTATGTTATATGCATTGATTTATTTAATACACATCATTTCACAAAAGACAATGGGTACAGAGAAGAATAACTCCTTACAGAGGCAACAAGCAGCAAAGCAGGGATTCAAACCTATTTCAATGCCCCAAAGTCCATGCTATCTATCTTAGCTTACTGTACCCCAGGAGAATGAGAGAATGATCCTCCAGTGAGTCAGGAAAGTCAAAGGTAACAGCTTATAATATTAAATGAATTTGTTAAGATTGGGTTCAGCTGTTAATGTCAGAAAATTGGAAACAATCATGACTTAAACATGATGAAAGCTCTTTCCCTCACACTTCAAAGGAATCCAGAGGCAGGCAGTCCAGCATGTTAGCACCATAGCAATTGGGGAGCCAGCCTCCTTGTATCTTTCTGTTCCAGCATTCTCACATAGTGCCTTCCATCCTCAAGGAAACCTCATGGTCCAAGATAGCTTCTAGAGTGCCAACCATCTTAGACACTTTCCAGGTAGCAGAAAGGAGGAAGAATTCTCCTTAGCTTCCTTTAAAGAGACTTCCAGGACTATTCTACACTTTTCTGCTTATATTCCATTTGCTGGAACTTGACCACATGGTCAAACTAGCTGCAAGGGAGGCTGGGAAATTTAGTCATTTAAAGTGGGCACCATTGTGGGTCTGAATAAAAACCAAAATTCTATGACTAATAAAGAGAGTGATGAGAGTTATTGACTGGCAACCAGCAGTCAATGCCACACTTAAACTACCTCAAGACATTAGCCTCAGGGGATGGATGCTCACCAACCAGGAATGCCTCCTATGTCTCTGTGGAAGGCTTTGTGATGGGAGCCTCGCAGGTAGCAATGAAGATTTTGTCTCACCAAATACTAAGGATGTTGTTCCATAGGGGGAGTTTTTAACAGTGCCTCCTTTCCCAAGAGGGAGCAGTCACGAGGCCAAAAGGGCCAGCTGTGAAGAACCACCTCAGCAGACCAATCTTAGGGTCTATCAATTGCAAACCCTTATTTTCCTGGGTGAATCACCTTCAGCAGAAAAAATGATTTTACCACATTGGTGCCCATGGTAAACAAAAAAAGTGTGAGGAGAATGGCAAACGGAAGTTTAGATGCCAAGTTTCTGGTTTCTGGGTTCTGGGAACAGCAGACCTTGTTCACCCCTGTCTGCTCTCCTATGGACACTCATCGCACCTTCTTCAGAGGCAGAGATGTGGATTCTGGGTTGTCTACATCAGGGTCCCAATAATCTTCAGGAGAAGACCTCAGGGTGATAGGACCAGCAACCGCGGAAATGGAGGGAGCAGCACAAGTACCTGCATCCTCACTGGAAAGGCTGTGCCACTGCCTTCCTGCCTGAGATTAGACCCTTTCCACCTTGGCCACCCTGCAGTTTACCACAAGGGAACCAGAACTAACTCTGAGCAGTTCAGATAGCAGGTATTACCACTGAACATTCTGCATTTCTAATTATTTTCTTTCATGTCAGTCACAGTGGAAGAGTTCTGAACTTCCTTTCCTGGTTTGTTGAGATTTTTATTTGTAGAGTTATTTTTTTGTTGAAGAAAATACAACCCAGAAACACTTTTTAATTTTTTGTCAGACTTTATGACTAAAGTAAAAAATGAAACAGAAACCACAAGAAAACATTTAAAGATGTCAGGGGGGAAAATGTTGCCACGGATGGCATGTTCATGCACCATAAATTAGCATGGCATAAAATACTGTGCCCCCTGGTGGATCTCTCTCTGAGAGGGAGCAAAAGTGTTCACTTCTGAAGGGGTGGGTGTGCTAAGCTAAGTCGGCGGGGATGTCGGGAAAGTGGGGAAAGACAACTACTAAATTTCAACAAACCTTGAAGACATGTCATTATTTGTTTTATTATTAAAAAGGAAGAAAATGCTATTAATTAAATTATTTCTTGCCTTGGATTATAAGTGTATCCCAATTTTAGAGCTGTTAAGATGTGAAAAAGAGAAGTGCCCGTACAGCTGGCGAAGTACAGTAACTAACCTTCCTTCCTCACTCTCTGGGGTTCCACAAGCACACCTCCCCCCGGGGCACTGCTCGGCTGGTTCTGGAATGACCTGTGATCCAGGAGTTCCTGACCATCAGCACAGGCAGCAGAGATGTTTGGGCTGTGGCTTTGAAACTTGGGTGTGTATTCCAATGCCTGGAACTTGTTAAAAGAGAAAAGGAGGCTGATTTAGTATGTCTGGCAAGGGAACTAAAACACTTATTTTTTAACTAGGACATCACATGATTTCAATGCACTCAGCCCCATAGACACTTAGGGAAATTCTCTGGAGTCTTCAGAAGTGTTTCAATAGACCAGAAACCAGAGCTTCTCTCAGTCCTTCCTGGCTCAGCGTGCCCCTGCATGCTCATGCCTCTCACTGGCTGGCCTTAGCCTTCTCTTCTTTTGACAACATCCATTCATCCTTCAGGTCTCACTTAAGTCTCAGGTTTTGCAGCCGCTTCCCTGACCTAACCAGGTGAGCCTGGTACTTAGGTCTAAATGTGATCCCCCCAAATTCATATGTTGAAACCTAACACCCAAGGTGAAAGTGTTGGGAGGTAGGGCCTTTGGGTAGTGATTAGGTCAGGAAGGTAAAACCCTAATGAATGGGATGAGTACCCTTATAAAAGAGACTCCAGAGAGTCTAAGATGGTGGCAGATTAGGTGGCAGCTACATTGACCTTCTCCTGGTACCAAACTGAAATTCCAACTAAAATATAGAAAAATAATCCTGAATAACCAACTGAAGACTAGCTAGAAAGAAGCCTTATAACGAAGGACATAGAGAGGAGGCCAAATCAAGACTGGTAGAAAGTGTGGAAATGTGAGAGAGCTGGCTAGACTCCCATAGTCAGGAGCAGAAATTCCAGAGAGATATCTCATGGGGGGGAGGGGGGGTCCCCCTGAAAAGTCTAGAGTTTAAGCCCCAAACCTGGAACCTCAGCCCACAACTCTATAACTGGGAAAGGTGCCCACATAACATCTGGCTGTGAAAAGTAGCAGGGTTTTTGTCTATCAGGGATAGATGGCTAGAAATGCAGGCACCCTCTTAAAGGACCAACACATAAAATTTCATTTGCAGCCACTCACCTAGGGCCCCAGCAGAGGAAGGGCAGAGTAGACTAGAGCTGTGTGAGGAGAATATAGGGTTGGTGTCTCTGGGGAGAGAGCTGTGAGGACAGCCACCTGGACCTGTGCTGAGTCATTCTCCCATACAGCAGAAGCCATCTTTCTCAGGCAGACCTTTCCCATATATGCAGCATTAGCCTGGGGGAAACAAATAGCCTCACCCTTTGGAATCCTTCTTGCCCCACCCAGTGAAGCTTAGCCCTGACTATAGCCAGAGGTTCATTAAGTGGCTTAAGCTAATAGACAGCTTGCAGGCAGAGGCAGATCCCTGGTTGGTTTCAGTCTTTGCCTGACCTGCTCCTGGGCCTGGGGCTAGTAAAATCAGATCTTGGTGCACAGCTTGTTTCTTTCCACATGCACCCAGGTCCAGCAGAGGAAGCCACAAGCTGTGGATCACTGATAGCTCCAAACAGGTGCTCAAGGACAAGCAAAGGCAGTGTCTGACATTGGCCTGCACCAGAGTCCCTCCGAGAGGCCCAGAACCAGTAAACCCAGTTGTAGTTTCAGACACCCATAGAGCAGGATCCAATAAGCTTCATAAGCAGCATATCCACAGGGAGATATTGGCAGGCACCAAATCCTACTGTGGTGAATTCTGTTTCATGTGATCAGCACCTGCACAGCAGCCTGCATGCTGTATTGGGGGTTAAGCCTCACCATCAGCCAGGCTGAAGGTCGAGCCCACACACAAATGGGCCAATAGCAATCAAAACTCAGTTACAAAAAGAGGGCCCACACAATGTAAAAAAAGTAATTCTTAGAGCACCCGGTTCTGGTAATCAGGGAGACTGTGCCACTGGATACTACAGGCAACCTACTATATAAGGCAGGGAGTTTAGTAAATCTACCTAATATATAGAAACAAAGTCAAACAGGCAGCCAATATAGGGAGACAAAGAAACAGGCCTCAAATGGAGGAACAAGGGAATTCTCCAGAAGAAGAATTAAATGAAGTGGAGATAATCAATTTATCAGATATATAGTTCAGAATAATGATTATAAGGATGCTCAACAGCATGAGAAAGAATATAGAAACCATAAAAAAAGGACCAATAAAAAATGAAGAATGAAATGGAAGAAATAAACAGCAGGCTCAATAAAACAGAGGATCGAATCAGTGATTTGGAAGATAAGGTAGAAAAAAACACCCAATCAGAACAGCCAAAAGGTATAAAGAAATGAGGACAGTTTAAAGGACCTTTGGGACAACATGAGTGTCAACATCCATGTGATAGAGGTAGAAGGAGAAAAGAAAGAGCAAGGGATTGAAACCTATTTGAAAAAATAACAGAAAACTTCCCCTACTTGGTGAAAGAAATAGACTTACAAGTCTAGGAAGTGCAGAGAGCCCCAAACAAGAAGAACCCCAAAAAGCTCACACTAAGACACATCATAATTAAAATGCTAAGGGTTAAAGACAAAGAGAGAATCTTAAAAGCAGCAAGAGGAAAGCAGTTAGTTACCTACAAGAGAGGGCCCATACGACTGCCAGCTGATTTCTCAACAGAAACTTTGCAAGATAGAAGAGAGTGGCAAGAAATATCCAAAGTGATAAATAGCAAGGAACTACACGCAAAATTACTCTACCCATCAAAGCTATCATTTAGAATTGAAGGTCAGATAAAGAGCTTCACAGATAAGAAAAAACTGAAGGAGTTTATCACTACCAAATCACTATTACATGAAATGTTGAAGGGTATTTTTTAAGAAGAGGAAGAAGAAGAAGAAGAAGAAGAAGAAGAAGAAGAAGAAGAAGAAGAAGGAGGAGGAGAAGAAAATAGCAATAAATACATATCTATCAACATTTAAGCCTAAAAATCAAAGTAAACAAATAAGAAATCTAATGAACAAAATAAATTGATGAATAAAATAGAACCAGAGGCATGGAAACATGAAACAGACTGATGACTCTCAGAGGAAAGGGGGTAAAGGGGGTAAGAAGAGATTAAACAAAGATCTTATATGCGTATATGCATTACCTATTGACACAGATAATAGGTAGGGGTGGGTGGGAACCAGGTGGATGGGGACAATAGGAGGAGATATCTGTAATACTCTCAACAATAAAGATTTAAAAAGAAAAAAGAAAAATAATGCCAAAAGTTAAAGGAAAAGAGAGAATCATAAAAGCCACAAGAGAAAAGACAGGCAGTTACCTACAAGGAAGCTTCCATAAGATTGTCAGCTAATTTCTCAACAGAAACAATTAAGGCCAGAAAGGATTGGCATGAAATATTCAAAATGATGAAAACAAGGACCTACAACCAAGGCTACATTACCCAGCAAAATTATCATTTAAAATTGAAGAAGAAATAAAGAGCTTTCCAGACAAGAAATAGCTAAAGGAGTTTGTTACCACCAAACCAGCATTAAAATAAATGTTAAAGGGCTTGCTTTAAGAAGCAGAAGAAGAAAAGGAAAAACAACACACATGAATTGTTAAAAAAATAAAATGGCAATAAATATGTACCTATAAATAATCACTTTTAATGTAAATAGCTTAATGCTCCAATCAAAAGACATAGGGTAAATGAATGGGTAAGGACTCATGTATATGCTGTCTTCGAGAGACCTACCTCAGATTAAAGATACACACAGACTGAAAGTAAAGGGATGGAAAAGATATTTCATACAACCGGAAAGGAAATAAAAAGCTGGGGCAGCAATACTTTTATCTAACAAAATAGACTTTAAAACCAAGGATATAGTAAGAGACAAAGAAGGATCCTATATAATAAAAGCCTAATATGCAAATTGACTGAATGGCAGAACAACCGGTGGAATGACCGTTCACTATGATGTGCACTGACCACCAGGGGGCAGACGCTCAATGCAGGAGCTGCTCCCAGTCTGCAGGCCCCAGGCCATCTAAGGTGGGTGCCAGTAGGGGTCCCTCGATTACCCTGCCAGTAACCCCACAGAGGGAGGCAACCAGCGGTGGCAGTCAGGGGTGGGGCTGGCTGGTGAGCAGGCCAGCCCCACCCCCCCAATCACCCCACCAGTTGCCTCCAAGGTGGGTGCTAACGGGGGCCCCCTGATCGTCCTGCCGGTTGCCTCACAGATCAGCCCTGATCACCGGCCAGACCTAGGGACCCTACCTGTGCATGAATTTTGTGCACTAGGCCTCTAGTATTACATAATGATAAAGGGATCAATCCAGCAAGAGAATATAACCCTTCTACACATTTATGCACCCAACATAGGGGTACCTCAATATGTAAAGGAAATCTTGATGGACATAAGGGGAGAGGTGGACAATAATACAGTAATAGTAGGGGATTTTAACACCCCATTGACATCAATGGATAGATCTTCCAGACAGAAAACCAAAAAGAAGATGACAGCCTTAAATGACACACTAGATCAAATGGATTTAATTGATATCTTCAGAGCATTCCACCCCAAGGCAGCAGAATATACATTTTTTTCAAGTGCACATGGACTGTTTTTTAAGGATAGACCACTTATTAGGACATAAAAAATGTCTCAAAAAATTTAACAGGATTGAAATTATATCAAGCATCTTCTCTGACCATAATGCTAAAAAACTTGAAATCATTCACAAGAAGAAAATGGAAAAAACACACAAAGACATGGATGCAAAATAACATTACTAATCAATGACTAGGTTATGGATCAATAAGATCAAGAAGAAATCAGAGACGTTGAAATGAATGAAAATGAGAACACAACAACCCAAAATCTATGGGACACAGGGAAAGCAGTCCTAAGAGGGAAATTCTAGCATCTCAAGAAACAAGCAAAACCTCAAATAAACAATCTAATTTTACATTTAAAGGAACCTGAAATAGAACAACAAACAAAGCCCAGAGTAAGTAGAAAGAAGGAAATAATATAGATCAGAGCAGAAATAATGAAATAGAGTCTAAAAAAAAATACAAAAGATCAATGAAACAAAGAGCTGGTTATTTGAAAGATAAACAAGATTGACAAACCTTTAACCAGACTCATCAAGATAAAATCAGAGGACCTACATTAAAAAAAATCAGAAATGAGAGAGGAAAAATAACAACTGATATCAATGAAATACAAAGGATTGTAAGAAAATATTTGAACAACTATATGCCAACAAATTGGACAATCTTGGAGAAATGGTTAAATTCCTAGAAACATATAACCTTCCAAAACTAAATCAGAAAGTATCAGAGAATCTGAATAGACAGATTACAACTAGTGAAATTAAAAAAAAAAAAAATCTCCCAACAAACAAAAGCCCTGAACATGATAGCTTTACAGGTAAATTTTATCATACATTCAAAGAAGAACTAGCCTATCCTTCTCAACTATTCCAAAAAATATTCAGGAGGAGAGAAGACTTCCAAGCTCATTTTATGAGGCCAGCATTATCCTAATTCCAAAACCAGCTAAAGATACTACAAAGAAAGAAAATTATAAGCCAATATTCCTGATGAACATAGATGCTTGAATCCCCAACAAAATAGTGGCAAACTGAATCCAGCAATGCATTTAAAAGATCAAACTTGATCAAGTGGGATTTATTCCAGGCATACAAGGATGGTACATTATCTGCAAAACAATAAATGTGACACTACCTAAACAAATTGAAGGATAAAAAACACATGATCATATCAATAGATGCAAACAAACAAAATAAAAACATTTTATAAAATCCAACACCCATTTATGATAAAAAAAAAAAATTCAGGAAAGTGGGGATGGAGGCAACATACCTCAACATAATAAAGGCCATATATAACAAATCCACAGCCAACATCATACTCAATGGCAAAATCTACAGCGTTCCCTTTAAGATTGAGAATAAGACCAGGATGTCTGCTTTTATCACTCTTATTCAACACAGTACTGGAAGTCCTAGCCATAACAACCAGACAGAAAGAAATAAAAGGCATCCAAATTGGAAAAGAAGAAGTAAAACTGTCATTATTTGATGATGATATGATATTGTATAAAGAAAACCCTAAAGATTCCACCAAAAATACTACTAGAACTGGCCGGGCCAGTGTTACTCAGTGGTTGAGTGTCCACCCAAAAACCATGGTTCGATTCCCGGTCAGGGCTTATGCTCAGGTTGTGGGCTCAGTCCCTGGGATGGATGGACCTGGAAATTATGCTAATTGAAATAAGCTAGTCAGAGAAAGACAAGAACCATATGATTTTACTCATATGTGGAATTTAATGAACAAATTGAACTAACAAGCAAAATAGAGACCGACTCATAGGTAGAGAGCAGGCAGACAGCTCAGAGAGGAGGTTTGGGGGGTAGAGGGATTGAGAAAAAAGGAAAATAGAGAGAGAGAGAGAGAGAGAGAGAGAGAACTCATGAACATGGACAATGGTATGGTGATTGTGGGGGTAGAGAGGGATGGGTGCAGGTGGAAGAGGGCACACAGGAAAAAATAAATAAAACTGACTACCTAGGCAAAGAGAGAGAGAGAAAGAGAAAGGGAGAGAGAGAGAGAGGGAGAGAGAGAGTCTCCAGTGAGGTCCCTTGACCTTCCACCACAACCAGAAGACACAGGAGAAGTCTGCGGCCCAGAAGAGGGCCCTCACCCCCCATGCTGGCACCTGACCTCAGACTTCGAGCCTCCAGGATTGAGACATCAATTTGTGTGATTTATAATGCACCCAGGCTATAGCAGCCCAAGCCGACTAAGGCATTTAGTTTTAGCTCTGAGAAGCTCTTCCCCTGCATGGCACTATGACTGTAATGCAGTGTATTTAAAGTGTTGAGTGTCACTGTGCCCTCCTCCTAGGCAATAGCATCCTGAGGGTTTGGATTCTATGTATCGCCTGAGTCCATGGGGCCTAACAGTCTGGCACAGATAGACAGTATAGGTTATCAAACATTTTTTTAAAGCCAGAACACAGCCGTTCAGATGTTAAACAAAAGAAGGAAGTAGGGGCCACCAGGTCCTCTATTTTATTTTGGTAGAGCAGGAAGTGAACACCATAGTACAACAAAAATTTACAAGTCTGGAAGTGTTTACACCAAAGTATTAACAATCGTTTTCTCTGGAATTGGGATTATGGGTATGTATGTATTGTTTATTTGGATTTTTCCATAAGGAATAGCTATTGCAGGAAAAAAGGAGAAAGGTTAAAAGAGAAAGAGAAGAGGAAAAAATGGACAGTGAATTGAACTGGATCCTGAGATGGTGGATGGGGTAGGAATTGCATTGGTTAAGATGGTGTAGTTGGGGTTCTACTAGGCCAGCGGTTCTCAACCTGTGGGTTGCGACCCCTTTGGGGGTTGAACAACCCTTTCACAGGGGTCTCCTAAGACCATCGGAAAACATATATAATTACATATTGTTTTTGTGATTAATCACTATGCTTTAATTATGTTCAATTTGTAACAATGAATTTGAGGAACTGTATTAAAGGGTCGCAGCATTAGGAAGGTTGAGAACCATTGTCTAGGCAAAGGACACATGGGGAGGGAGACTCGGGGTTGCCCAAAGCAGAGAGGGCCCAGCATCCGGCATTCAAGAAAGGTGGCAGAGGGCCTGAGCAGCCGTGGGAGGGAGGAGAGCAGGATGCACCCTCGGGGTTCTCTGGCCTGGAGACACTCTTGTCCCTCACACAACCTCAGCTGGGCCCTCACTGGCTTGACACGTGGGCTGTGTGGACTCATCATAGAAAGGGCACCACCACTGGAGAAAGCCGGCAGAACACACACAGCCTCTTCTAACCCATTCACTCTCACAAGGTCCAGTCAAGTTTTACCCTCAAATCTGATCTTATGTAAGCCAGCGCAAAGTGACTTTGGAGGTCCCCGTTCCTGTTGGCTCATGCCTACCATTCTTTCAACATGGGACAATGCCTTTTATTACAACTAAAGATAAAATCCAATACTGTTTGATGTGACTCTTGACTGAAATTTACTCTGAAATCACTAATTATTAATATCAGGTTATTTCCCTTTTTAATAGGAGAATGGGGGTTCTTTGAAAAAGGCCTCTGAAAGTGAGCTGGAGGTGTGGTAGTCAGCCTCCAAAATTAACTCATAATCCTTGCTCATATCCTTGTGTAGTCTCCTCCCACATTAAATAAGCCTGAACTTTGTAATAGATTAGCATTTTGCAAAAGTTATGGTTTGTTAATTCTGAAACTAGGTCATAAAAAAAACTGGATTTTAACTTGCTGACTTGAGGGAAGCCAGCTTCCATGTCAGAAGGACACTCAAGCAGCCCTGTGGAGGTCCACGTGGTGGGGAGCTGAGGCCTCCCACCAACAGCCAGCACCAGGTTGCCAGCCATTGGAGTGAGCCATCTTGGAAGTGAACCTTTTAGCCCAAGCTCGCTCTCCTATATGCTGACAGAAACAATGTGAAATAATAAATGTTTATTGTACTTCTAAACTGCTATGTTTGGAGGTGATTTATTTTGCAGAAATAGAAAAGTATTTTTGACCATGAACTGAGAAAGGAAGCTAAAAAGCAAATGGGAATCTTGTGATTTCTGTTGGAAAAAGAAGAAATATAGGACTAAGGCCTGGGAGGATTCATTTTGGTAGCTATGGCTAATAATAACATGTTAGCAGATATGATCTGAGCAAAGGCTTGAAATGTGCTCACTTGTACTTTTCCTCTTGTGCTTCTCCTATACCATGAGGCTATGCCCATTATTCTAGAAAAATAGTAGACACACAGAGGTGCGCCACTCCAGTTACCCTAAGAGCCATAGCTTGGCACCTGGGGTGACTCATAGAAATGAGCAAAACAAATGCTATTGTTCTAGGTCCCTGAAATGTTGTGGTTGCTGGGGATCACAGTGAGAGTAGCTGCTGACTGAAACATGGGCTTAGCAGTTTTATTTATCTGCTACTGCACTTGGGAGGAGAATTGTGCACTCTCAAAACATTTACGAATTGTTGACTTGCAAATACCTCAGGTTAGAGCCTTCAGGAAGATCGAGTCTCCTAAAGGTGTGTGCTCAAGAGTGTCCCTGCCCTTTGACCTTGCCCTGGGAAGCCTCTCTGCTCACCCAACCCCATTTATACCTGAGGGTCAAGTTGAACTTGGACTTTTCCTCTTAGGCTTCTTCTTCAAGAGCTAAAAATCATTGGAGGGCTCCTTTGTTTTGGTACATTTGAACATTTTTCTAAAATCCTGACATGAGGAGTGTCTGTGTTCCTTATGTATAGATTTGTTTCTTTGGAAATATGCTTGGTTTCTAAAGGGATAGTGACATGGGAGAGAACAGGAAATATATTTGAGATTTGTGGAATCCAAGTTGAAAATCCAGTTGAAAATCAAGTTGAATCAGCACTTGCCATTGGCCATTGGAATAAATGCCCTCATGGATGAAGACTAGTTAATGATGTACAAATGTCCCTGTTAGAGAAAAAAACAACAACACACAAACCCTCTCATAGGTTGAAGCCTGCGAGTTTACTGGGAGCTCCACACAGGGATTTTCACTCAGAAACTCTTGCAGTCTGAGTGGGAGAGGGCGCCAGGCAATGGCCCATTCTTCAGAGTGTGAAATTCAGTCAGGGCTCTCTGCTCAGCCCTCAGGGAAGACACCCTTTCATCCTGAGTAGAGTGTCCTGCTGATGTTTGAACACTAGAGGGCGGCGCACGCTCATGCCAGGGAGGAGCCGCTCCTATGCACCACAGTCCCTCTGGGCTGTGGCAATCAATGGCATGCAGTTTTTCCTGCGGACAGAACACACAGCCCTGATTATCCAAAGATCTGGTTTGAGGTACTTTGCAGCAACAGCGCTAGCACGAAAGAAAGACTTTTAAGGGATTCAGTTCCTGGACCCTTATTTTATTTGTGAAAATGTGCAGATAACTAACAAGCACATATGGGCCTTAGAGCCAGTTGGGCTGTTGATGAATTGAGGTTTTGTCACTGTGAACACAAGCGTGTCATCATAGAAAGGGTTCTTGTGAGAATTAAATAAGATAATGCCTGTGAAGAGCTTAGCAAAGTGCCTATGCAGTCATGATAATTCAGTCATACTGGGGGACTGGAAAAGAGGCCAGTGAGGAGACAGTGCAGGCACTGGGGCTCTTGTACAACCCACCCTCCCCGCAAGGACCCAGATGCGCCTCCAGGGAACGAGACCCTCATTGACATTTGTTGAAATACCAAGAGAGCCCTCAGTCCCCAGGCCACACACCTTCATTGAACAGAAAGAAGCCTCATATATGGATCCAGGGGAAGGCAGAGCAACAACAGACAGATCCTGTGTGAGGGCTGCTGGCTGCCCACCAACCCCTCTGCCCGCAGTCCTGCTCACCCCTCCTCCTAGGCAACTCCGGGTCTCCCTGCTCAGGAAGCTCTCAGCAGCAGCAGACCCGCTGTGGGGTCCGATTGCTCCTGGGTGTCTGTGAGCTCCCTCTGATGCCCAAGTTGGCAGGTGGGAGCAGCTCCTGGAAGCACTATGCCAACTCTGAATAAAGCCCTGTTGTTTAGGGCACACACCATAGCACCTGTTTGCAAATGAGCTTGGCCATGGGAGCTTCAGAAGTTTCTGGAGTCAGTGACTGCTGTGTGCTCCTGGATGTTCCAGTTTGT
The DNA here is from genome assembly GCF_028538775.1 of Myotis yumanensis. Taxonomy (NCBI): domain Eukaryota; kingdom Metazoa; phylum Chordata; class Mammalia; order Chiroptera; family Vespertilionidae; genus Myotis; species Myotis yumanensis. The sequence continues at coordinate 103,520,716 of NW_027223752.1, forward strand.
AGATGGCAGTGGGGATGAATGAAGCTTGAGTGACGTTAAAGGTCATTTTCCCAGTGGCCTGGAGTCTAGATTTCTCAGTGTTGATTCACCAAGTAGCTTGGTGGCTTGAGCAAATACTTAACCTCTTATTGCCTCAAACTCCCTGATCATATAAGCAGCATAATGATGTTTTTTGCCCCTCCCTTCTGAAAGGACAATTACCAGAATATATGAAGCAGGAATACTTGATGGATGTATAGCACTTACACATTACATAGTGCTTTGGTAGGGAGACAATTCTCCAAGGGTCCCGTGTCCGCATGTCATTGTGCCCACAGAGGCACGGACTGCTTTTGTTCTGGACTTTGTTCATGACCAGCTTTTCAAGGATGTTTGTAGAATGAACAACCTCAGAAGACAGCAACAGTGTCTGTCTCCAGAGCACAGGGCAGGTTTGTTGAGTGCCCAGTAAAATAAGGAGAATGTGTCCCACTGGGGCAAAGCTTGGGCAGGCTTACTGCCCATTCTAAACAATTAGGTTTCCAAGCACAGGGCTCCTGTCTGTGTGCAGGTGTTGCTGGCCCTCTTCACATCATCTGTGGGATTGAGGGCTTGGGGATCTGGTGCAAGAAGCTGCTGCTACCCTGCCTCCTGCTCTTGCTGGGAGTAATACAGTCCTTCATCTCTGACCCAAGAGTCTGTGTCTTATTCCATCATCTATAAAACTGAAGTCAGTTCACTCATTAGCTTACAAGGAGGGTGACAATCTCAGACCCTTTACTGTTCTGAACAAGATTCAGCCAAAGTGCTCTTATTCAGTTTTTACAACAACCCTGTAAGCCAAGCCAGGTACGGCAAGCATTTTCATTCCTATTTTCCGGGTGAGGAAGTTTAGGGATGTTTCCAAGGTCAGATAATATCAGGGCAGAGACCCTTAAACCCAGAAAATAAGTGGTACATGATTAAAGACATTTCCTCCAAACCTCTCTTCTCTTCCCCAAACAGGATGGGCAGCTAGGAGTTACATGTTTGTTTGTTTGAGGCATAATTGACATATTACATTATCTTGGTTTCAGGTGTACAGCATAAATGTTTTGATATTTGTATATATTGTGAAATGATCACCACAAGTTAACATCTAACACCACACACAATTAATTTTTTTTCTCGTGATGAGAATTTAAAAGCTTTTAAAAGAACTACTTTATTAGTCACTTTCAAATATATAATACAGTATTATTAAATACTAGTAGCCCGGTGCACAAAATTTGTGCACTCGAGGGGGGGTGGTCCCTCAGTTATTAAACATTTTACAACACAACATTAAACATTTTACAGCACAGCACTGACCACATTGGTGGAGGTGGTGGTCTTGTCAGAATGTGTTATATTATGCAGATGAAAATCTATTTAAACAGATTTGATGTAGATATTTTCAAAGAATTGTCCCTGTCAACTATTTTAGTTGATTCATACCTTCAGTAATTGTCATCATTGCAAAGTTTTCAGTCCCCATGTGGATTGCTGGATATAATAGGTCATGCGCTGCCCCTGTCCTTTGTAGCCTTTGTTACCTTAAGGACTCTAGTTTTCCATTTATATGTTTAAGTACCAACCTTACTGGCTTAAAAATGTAAGCTTTTAACACTGCTCTCTCTGTTCTATATCCTTCCGATAAAAAGTGGAGTTGGGTTGCAGCACAGGGGAGAAATTCAGAATGGGAATATTGAAGTAATGACTACAGTAGGAGAAGAGGGAACCTGTTTCCCTGGCCACAGGCGTTGGTGCCCTGGACCACAGGGCTGGTAGCTTCTCCGGGTGGCTGCAGCCTGGGACCTCTGGCCAGTAGCTTGTCCATCTCCTGGGCTGCAGCCAGCCCCAGGCGCTGGGGCAAGGACCAAAGGTGGGCGGCTTCTTCTTCTGGGGGCTTCTTCTTCTTCTTCTGTGCTTCAAGGGAGGGTAGTCAGTTAAGTGTCATGCAGAATTAGGCATCACCAATTGCAGAAGCCAGGTGTGGGGCAGGGAAGCAGCCCCAGCCAGGGAAGCTGGCTGAGGCTGCTTCCCTGCCCACACAACTGGCTTCTGTGATCACCCCTGCACTGGGCTTCTGCTGTCACCCATCCCAGAAGCCAGTGCGGGGCAGGGAAGCCACGGCTGGGGAGCTGGCCACCCAGCTTCTGCAGTCATGGATCGCAGAAGCCGGGTGCTGGGCAGGGAAGCCGTGGCCAGGGATGCTGGTAGCGGACTCTTCCCTGACCCGCACACAGCTTTTGTGGTCACGGATTGTAGAAACCGGTTCGGGGCTGGGAAGCTGGCGCACCCAGCTTCTGTGGTCAGGGATCACAGAAGCCCAGTGCGGGGGTGGGAAGCCCCAGCCAGGGACGCTGGCGGCGGATGCTTCCCTGACCCTCACACAGCTTCTGTGGTCACCCATTGCAGAAGCGGGGTGCGGGGCTGGGAAGCCGCGGCTGGGAAGCTGGTGCACCCAGCTTCTGTGGTCAGGGATCACAGAAGCCCAGTGCGGGGCTGGGAAGCTCCTGGGACTGCCAGCTTTGCCTGTGCCCAGCTCCCATGGCTGGCTCCACCCCTACTTCCCGCTATCACTGGCCAGGCCGGCAAAGGCGCCAGATTCTCTGATCATGGCTGGGGGACAGGGCAAAGGCGGCCCCCAGGGTTTCCGATCACTGCCAGTGGCAGGGGGCTTCTTCCTGCTTTCCCTTTGGCCTCCCTGCATTGTGCCTACATATGCAAATTAACCGCCATCTTAGTTGGCAGTTAATTTGCATATTGCCCTGATTAGCCAATGAAAAGGGTAGCGGTCGTACGCTAATTACCATGTTTCTCTTTTATTAGTGTAGATAGTCACCATGCTGTACATTATATCCCTCGGACTCATTTTATAACTGCAAATTTATACCCTTTGAACCCTTTCCAGATATAAGTGAGATAATATGGTATTTGTCTTTCCTTCTCTGATTTATTTCACTTAGCACAATGCCCTCAAGATTAACCCATATTGTCACAAATTCCCATCTTTTTTATGGCTGAATAATATTTTCTTTATTCATTCATCTACTGATAGACATTTAGGTTGTTTCCATATCTTGGCTAATGGGAATAATGCTGCAATGACATAAGGGGTGCATATTTTCGAAGTAATGGTTTTGTGTTTGTTTTTTTGGATAAATGAGAAGTGGATCATATGGTAGTTTTAATTTTTTGAGACAATTCCACATCTAGGCCTAGTTCAGTGTGGTGACCACTAACAATATCCCTTGGAATGTGGCCGGTTCAAACTGAGAATTGCTGTGAGCGTAGAATGCACCCTAGATTTGAAGACTTCATACAAAAAATGAATGTAAAATGGTTCTGTATTTTTATATTACACATTGAAATACTGTTTTAATATTTTGGGGCAAATAATACACATTACAGTCAGACCTCAGTTTTTGAAAGACATCTCCCATCTCGAATAAACTTCGGTTCTCAACCCAACAGCCCTTTCATGCTGATAGCTGTATGATCAGTTATGCAACTCTCAGGCGACAAAGGAGAGAATGCACAAGTATGCGTCAGTTTACTGCTGAACCTCAAGTTGTTAACATCTCAGGAGATTATGCTGTCAATATTTTCATGTTTCTTTGCTTTTGAGGATCTGGAATGGATTAATTCAATTTGCATTCTTTCTTTTTTTGTTGTTGTTAATCCTCATCCAAGGATATTTTTCCATTGATTTTTTAGGGAGAGTGGAAGAGAGAGGGAAAGACAGAGAGAAACATCCATGTGAGAGAAACACGTTGATTGGTTGCCTCCTGCACATGCTCTGACCAGGACCTGGTCCAGGGAGGACCCTACAACCAAGGTACGTGCCCTTGATTGGAATCAAACCTGGGATCCTTTGGTCCACAGGCTGATGCTCTACCCACGGAGCAAAACTGGCTAGCGCCAATTTGCATTATAACTAATGGGAAAAAATGATTTAGTTTTCGAACAGCCTTCCGGAATGAATTAAGTTCAAGAACTGGGGTTCCAATGTATTGAATTAACTTCAACCATCAACATCCACTGCAAGGCCAAATTGCTTCGGAAAGAAGACAATGCTCTGCATTTGGTGGGATCCGGAAGGTGTGGTGTATTATGAGCTTCTAAAACTACCGACAACAAATAATCAATTTAAACCACGCTTTGACTGTGAAACGACCAGAATGGGCCAGAAGACTCGGCGAAATAATTTTGCTTTATGATAACGCACCATCACACACTTCAAAACCAGTTAAAGACACGTTAAAAGATCTTGCCTGGGAAGTATTAACCCACCCGCTGTATTCACCAGACCTTGCTCCTTCAGATTACCACTTGTTTCGATCGATGGCACACACACTTTCTAAGCAGCACTTCAAAATGTATGAAGAAGTGGAAAATTGGGACTCTGAATGGTTTGCATCAAAACAAGAAAAGTTCTATTGGGAAGGTATCCACAAATTACCCGAAAGATGAGGGAAATGTGTAGCTAGCGATAGACATTACTTTGAATAAAGCACTTTTGATGTTTCTCTTGAAATTATCGTGTTTTCTTTGATTACAAAATCTGCATTATTAACTGGTCCATCTTGTAATTTGTGTCTCTCTGATGATCAGTGACTTCAAGCATCTTTCATATGTCTCTTGGCCATCTGTATGTCCACTTTGGAGAAGTGTCTATTTAGTTCCTTTGCCCATTTTTTAATTGGATTGTTTGTCTTCCTTTTGTTAAGTTGTATAAGTTCCTTATATATTTTGTATATTAACCTTTTATCAGATGAATCATTGCCAAATATGTTCTCTCATATAGTGGCTCCCTTTTCATTTTGTTGATAGTTTCTTTTGCTGCGCAGAAGCTTTTTATTTTGATGTAGTTCCATTTGTTTATTTTTTTCTTTGTTTCCTTTGCCCTAAGAGATATATCCGTAAACATATTGCTACCAGAGATGTGTGATATTTTGCTGCCTATGGTTTCTTCTAGGATTTTTATGGTTTCCTGCCTTACATTTAAGTCCTTTGTCCATTTTGAGTTTATTTTTGTGTATGGTGTAAATTGGTGGTCTAGTTTCATTTTTTTGCATGTATCTGTCCAACCAGCACCAGTTATTGAAGAGACTGTCTTGACTCCATTGTATGCTCTTGTCTCCTTTGTCAAATATTAATTGAATGTAATGGCTTGGGTCTATTTCTGGGTTCTCTGTTCTATTCCATTGGTCTATATGCCTGTTCTTGTGCCAGTACCAGGCTGTTTTGATTATGGTGGCTTTGTAGTATAACTTGATATCTGGTATTGTGATTCCTCTAGTTTTGTTCTTCCTTCTCAAGATTGCTGCAGCTATTCGGGGTCTTTTTTGGTTCCAGATAATTTTTTTGGAGCGTTTGTTCTAGATCTGTGAAATATGCTGTTGGTATTTTGATAGGGGTTGCATTAAATCTGTAGATTGCTTTAGGTATTATGGGCATTTTAATGTTAATTCTACCAGCCCATGAACATGGTATATTCTTCCACTTGTTTATATCTTCCTCTCTTTTTTCAATGTCCTGTAGCTTTCCAAGTACAAGTTGTTTACCTCCTTGGTTAAGTTTATTCCTAAGTATCTTAACTTCTTTGTTGCAATGGTAAATAGAATTTTTTTTTTAATTTCTCTTTCTGAGAATTCATTATTAGTGTATAAAAAAGCCTTCGATTTTGGGGGTGTTGATTTTGTATCCTGCTACATTGCCAAATTCATTTATTAAATCTAGTAGTTTTTTGGTGGAGTCTTTAGGATTTTCTATGTACAATATCATGTCACCTGTGAATAATGAGAGTTTTACTTCCTCCTTTCTAATTTGGATGCCTTATTTCTTCTTCTTATCTAATCACTGTGGCTAGGACTTACAGTACTATCCTATATAATAAAAGCCTAGGTGGCATCACATACCATGGCTGCCACAAGATGGCTGGCAGGGGAGGGCAGTTGTGGGCGAACAGGCCAGCAGGGGAGGGCAGTTGGGGGTGATTAGGCTGGCAGGCAGAAGCAGTTAGGGGCAATCAGGCAGGCAGGCAGGCGAGTGGTTAGGAGTCAGCAAACCTGGATTGTGAGAGGGATGTCTAGCAGTCGGACATCACTCAAGGGGTCCCAGATTGAAGAGGGTGCAAGCTGGGCTGAGGGAACCCCCCCCCCCCCCGCACAAATTTCCTGCACCGGGCCTCTAGTGTGTGTGTGTGTGTGTGTGTGTGTGTGTGTGTATACACACACATATATGCCTAAGCAATCGTTTGACCATTCAACTGTTTGACCTTTCGAGTGTTCAACTGGTAGCTATGATGCACACTGACCACCAGGGGGCAGGTGCTCAATGCACAGGCATGGAAATATGAAACAGACTGATGAATCTCAGAGGGAAGGGGGTAGGGGGCAGGGTGGGATTAGATTAACCAAAGATCTTATATGCATACTAGAGGCCCAGTGCATGGATTCATGCACCTGTGGGGTCCTTCCGCCTGGCCTGTGGGGATCAGGCCAAAACTGTGCACCGGGCCCCCTACGTCCCCCGAGGGGTCCCAGATTGCGAGAGGGTGCAGGCCAAGGGACCTCACCGGTGCACAGATCTTTTCATATGTCTTAAATAAGAATGGTGAAAGCGGACATCCTTGTCTTGTTCCTGTTCTTAGGGGAAATGGTTTTCGTTTTTTCCCATTGAGTATGACGTTCGCTGTAGGTTTGTCATGTATGGCCTTTATCATGTTGAGATATGCTCTCTCCATTCCCACTTTACTAAGAGTTTTTATCAAAAATAGGTGTTGGTTTTGTGAAATGCTTTTTCTGCATCTATTGATATGATCATGTGATTTTTGTCTTTCAATTGTTTATGTGATGTATCACATTTATTGATTTGCGAATATTGTACCATCCTTGCATCCCTGGAATAAGTCCCACTTGGTCATGGTGTATGATCTTTTTAATATATTGCTAGATCTGATTTGCTAATATTTAGTTGAGGATTTTAGCATCTATGTTCATTAGAGATATTGGTCTGTAATTCTCTTTCTTTGTAGTCTCCTTGTCTGGTTTTGGAATTAGGATAATGCTGGCCTCATAAAAGGAGCTTGGAAATGTTCCTACACCTTGAGTGTTTTTTAATAGTTTGAGGAGGATAGGTGTTAGTTCTTCTTTGAATGTTTGGTAAAACTCCCCTTTGAAGCCATCTGTACTTGGGCTTTTGTTTGCTGGGAGTTTTTTTTATTACTGCTTCTATTTCATATTTTTTATTGAACTATTCAGGTTTTCTGATTATTCCTGATTCAGTTTTGGGAGATTATATTTTTTAGGAATTTGTCCATTTCATCCACATTGTCCAGTTTATTGACATATAATTGTCCATAGTATTTTCTTACAATCCATTGTATTTCTGTGGTTTTAGTGGTTACTTCTCCAATTTCGTTTCTGATTTTATTTATTTGGGTCCTCTCTCTTTATTTCTTGATGAGTCTGGCTAATGGTTCATCAATCTTGTTTATCCTTTCAAAGAACAAGTTCTTGGTTTCATTGATTTTTTTTGGTATTGTTTTTGTAGCCTATTTTGTTTATTTCTGCTCTAATCTTTATTATTTCCTTCCTTCTACTTACTTTCTTATTGTTCTCTTTCTAGTTCTTTACGTTGTATAGTTAAATAGTTTATTATTAATTTTTCTTGTTTTTTTAAGGTAGGCCTGTAGTGCTATGAACTTCCCTCTCAGAACTGCTTTTGCTGTGTCTCAGAGATTTGGGTTGTTGTGTGTTCATTTTTATTTGTTTCCAGGAAGTTTTTTATTTATTTCTTGATCTCATTGATTACCCAATTCATTGTTTAACAATATGCTATTTAGCTTCCATGAGTTTGAATGTTTTTGGGTGTTTTTATTGTAGTTGATTTCTATTTTCAATCAACCATGATCTGAGAAGATTCTTGATATGATTTCAATCTTCTTGAACTTGTAGAGACTTGTTTTGTGTCCTAACATGTAGTCTATCTTTGTAATGACCCATGTGCACTTGAAAATAATGTATATTCTGCAGCTTTTGGGTGAAATGGTCTATGAATGTCAATTAAATCCATCTGATACAGTGTGCCCTTTAGAGTCACTGTTTCCTTAAGACATGCATTTGAATCATGTTCAGCCTGGCAAGATGCTCATGACATGAGAAAGGCTTGGGTTTTGTGATGGATTGAGCAGAGTACTATCATGTGCTCAGCTCACTCTAGGGCACTGATTCTTAACCAGAGATGAATGTTCCCTGCCCCCCAGAGTGACATGGGAAATGTCTGGAGACTGTGGCTGTTAATACTGGGGACGGGTGTCACTATGTTATAAGCATCTGGTGAGTAGAGGCAGAAAAGCCACTAAATATCCTGCAATGCACAGGATAGCCCTAACAGAATTATCTGGCCCCAAATGTGAATACTTCTGAGGTTGCAAAACCCTGCACTAAGGCATTGGCTTATTGAGAGGAATGGCAGGGCAAGCTGTTGTACATGCACCTTCCAGAACTCTCCCCAGCTCTTCCCCTAACTTACACAAGTTAATTTTCATTTCAGTTCGAGATAGTTTCATATACTGCTCTTGTTGCTCCTTGGAACCAAACAGGATAAAGACAGCAAGATCATGGATCCTTGGCAATTCCTCAACATTCTGGTGTCCTAGAGACCAAAGATGTACTATTTGCGTCAATTAAGGGCTAGGAATTTTCATCAATAATAATTAACAGTGCTTTATCATCTCTAATTTTTTGCTTTCTAAGAGATATAGGTTCCTACTCTTGTGTTGAATAAAAGCTCTGCGGACCTGACCTGTAGCTTTTTGTCAAGGATACTCTATAATAACCTCAAAACTTCTCTTAGTTTTATCTTTGAGTGTTTTAAGAAATAGCCATCTTGCACCAGCATTGTGACACCACATTAAACACTTACTCTCCCGGTGGCAACTTCTGCTCTCAACGATCTTCCCTTCAGCCTCGCCTGTGACATGGCCTCTCAGTTGAACTTCTTCTCTGGACCCCTCCAGTGAGCCTGTACCGTCCTGGGAAAGAGGTGAATGGATAGCGCCTGGTTGATCTGGAGGCATTTTCCTGGACCTGTTCTTGGGGGGTAAAGGGCAGCGGCAGATGTAAGTGCAAGAAGTGAGGCTTCAGAGAACTTTAGTGCCTGAAAAGCTAAAATGGGCACATCATTTTACAGTTCTGTGGGTGCCTTGATGGTGGACTAATCCAGGCATACCCCTGCACAGAATGTGAGCCACAGGCAAGTCACTTGCCACCATTACACTGTCAGAACAATGATGGCAAAACAGAACAGCTACTATGACTGAGATCCTCTTGTGCTTAGGGCACTGTGCCTGCTGCTTTATTTACATTATCTCATTAAACCCCACCTCCTCATGAGTCTTACCCTATCTATCTATTCCAAGCACTGGGGAAAGGACAGGGAACAAAGCAGATCAAAGTCCCTGCTCTCAGAGGGGATGTGTTCTAGTGAAGGAAATAGACAAACCAAATAAATAAAATACATAGTACTTTAATTCAACACCCACCTGTGATAAATAAAAATTTTTGTAATAAATAAAAATTAATAATAAGAGAGAACTTTCTTATTATATTAAAGGGTAACTCTAAAATTCCTCTAGTAAACATCCCACTCAATGATCAAATATTGAAGACTTTCCCTCTGAGATTAGGAAGGAAAGAAACTTCAATTCATTCTGGTAGAAGTGGTCCTAGCTAGTGCAATAAGGCAAGAAAAAGTAATAGGTAAATAAATAATAAAATGTATAAGAATTATACTGTTATTATTGCCAGGTGCTATGATTTTGAACCTAGAGATTAAACTATTAGTGAATTTCTCAAGGTCATTGGATTCAAGATCAATCTTTTAAAAACGTAATATTTTTAGAGCAACAAATAATTCAAAGATTAAAATTAAAATGTCATTTACAACGGCATTAAAAAGTCAAATGTCTAGGAACTAAAGGTACTCAGTATTCTATATCAAGAACTACAAAATATCTACAGAAATTTAAGAAAACCTAAATAAATGGAGACATAGCTCATGTTCATGTTTTTGAAGATTAAATATCATTAAGATTTTAATTCTCTCCCAAATTCTCCCCAAATTAAATCTATAGATTCAATATAATTCCATTAAAACATCCATCATTTTTGTAGAAATAAATTTCATATGGAAGTGCAAAGGGCCACTAATAGCAAAGATAGTCTCGAGGAATAACAAAGCTGGAAGATACACTCTATGAAATAGCAAGTTTATTACAATGCTACACAATTTTTAAAATGTGGTATTGGGCCAAGAAGAAAAAATAGACCAGGAAAGAAATGGGAAGCACAGAAACTGATCACCGCATAGATGGTCACGTGATTTGTGACAGGGCAGTGAGAAAAGATGTTCTTTACAATCAGTGGTGCCCGGGATACTGGATATCCATGTGAGAGAAAGGTGAATCCTATCCCTCCCTGCACTGTTGACAAAGTCAGTTTCAGTTGGATTTTAGATTTAATTGTGACAGGTAAATTATAATGTTCTACAAGCTAACATAGGAGAATATCTTCATGATTTTGGTCAGCCAAGTGTTTTTAAGCTCACATAAAAACGGACTTAAAAATAAATAAATTGGTCTACATTAAAATCAAGAATTTCTGCTGATTAAGAGATAGCACTAAGAAAATGAAAAGGCAAGCCATAATATGGGAAAAGATATTTGCAATACACATATCCCAATAAAAGACTCAGATCTAAAATATGTTAAGAACTCCTACAGATCAATAAGAAAAAGGCATATAGCACAGAAGAAATCTTATAAAAGTCTTGAAAATGTAGTAGAGAAAAATATTCAAATGGCCATCAACATATGAAAAGATATTCAATCTCAGTCATCAAGGAAATAGAAATTAAAACCACAATGAAGTATCTGTACACACACCCCAGAGTGGTTCAAGTTTTTTTTTAGAAAACTAACAATATAAAGCATTGGTGAGATGAGGAGCAATGGAACTGCCTCCACTTCCTGTGGTAGTGGAAATTCATGAAATCACTTTGGAACACTGGCTGCTAGTACCTATTAAAACTGAGCATACATGAACTTATGGTCAAGAATTCCATTCTTCAGTCTTTATTCAATATAGTCATCAAAAAACATGCATAAGAATAGCCCCAAATTAGAAACAATGCAAGTGAATAATTAAATTATGGTATATCCACGCAATGAAATATACACAGCAATGAAAATGATCAAGCACCTATGTTCTGCGACAACACAAGAAAATTTCACAGACAATATCTTATCTAATAAAAGAGAAACATGCAAATTGACCATACCTCCACTACACTCACAAGCCACACCCACCAGCCAATCAGGAGTGAGTATACAAATAAACCCAACCAAGATGGCGGTGGCCACTGAGCTGGAGTGAACAGGAGGCTTGGGTTGCCCCTGGAGATGGAGGAAGCCACCCTTCCCCCCTGCCCTGGCCAGCTGTGGGCTCTGCTCAAGGCTACAAAGTTTCAATTATAAAAGAAAAATAAATCCCAGATACCTGCTTCCAGCTGGCGTGGCCTCTGCTCAAGGAGGGTCTGGAGCCTGGGTTGCCCGGGGACATGGCCAGCCTGCAAAGAACCATCAGCCCCTCACCGAGGCTGGCCATGCCCCCCAGCAGGGACCCCCACCCTGAAGGGGGTGTGGCCAGTCGGCAAACAGCCATCAGCCCCTCACCCAGGCTGGCCAGGAACCCCAGCGGGGACCCCCACCCTGAAGGGGGTGTGGCCAGTCTGCAAACAGCCATCAGCCCCTCACCCAGGCTGGCCACACACCCCCAGTGGGGACCCTCACCCCATGGGGTCATGGCTGGCCTGCAAGCCAGCACAGGCCCCTCGCCCAGGCTGCCCCACGCCCCAAAGGAACCCCCACCCTGATCTGGGACACCCTTCAGGGCAAACCAGCCAGCCCCCACCTGTGCACCAGGCCTCTATCTATACTAATAAAAGGGTAATATGCTAATTAGACTGGGAGACCTTTCAGGAGACCTTTTGAACATTCTTCTGGACAAAGCCATGGTGTCGGGGCCGAGGTAGAGGTGGTTAGAGGCCAAGAATGGAGGGCAGTTGTGGGTGATCAGGCTGGTGGGGGGAGGGTTGTTGGGAGTAAGCAGACCAGCAGGGAGGCCAGTTGGGGGCAAGCAGGCCATCAGTGGGGGTCAGTTGAAGGTGATCAGGACAGTGGGGGGGCAGTTTGGAGTGAGCAGGCCAGCAGGGGGGCAGTTGGGGGTGAGCAGGCCACTGGGGAGGGAAGATGGGGGCGAGCAGGCCAGCAAGAGGGGCAGTTGGGGGTGAGCAGGCTGGCAGGGGAGGAAGTTGGGGGCGAGGACACTGGCACGGGGGGCAGTTGGGGGTGATCAGGCTGGTGGGGGGGCAGTTGGGGGTGATCAGGCTGGTGGGGGGGCAGTTGGGGGCAAGCAGGCCAGCAGGCAGAGTGGTTAGGAGCAATCAGGCAGGCAGGCAGGCAGGTGAGCGGTTAGGAGCCAGCAGTCCCGGATTGCGAGAGGGATGTCCAACTGCCGGTTTAGGCCCGATCCCTGTAAACCTGCAGTAGGACATCCTTCAAGGGGTCCCAGATTGGAGAGGGTGCAGGCTGGGCTGAGGAACACCCCCCCTCCCCCGTGCACTAATTTCATGCACCGGGCCACTAGTTATCTAATAAAAACCAGACACGAAGAGGACATATTTTACAATTCCATTTACATAAAGTTAAAAAATAGGCAAAGTTAATTCAGGTTAATAAAAATCAAGAAGGAAAAGTTAATCTATAGTGATGGAAGTCAAGATGGTGGCTACTTTGGGGAGAGGGCTGGTCAGTGTGGAGGGCTTCAGGGTGCTGGCAATGTCCTGTGTCCAGGTCTGGCAATGGTTACAGAGCAATTACATAAGTAAACATGCCAAGTTGTGCTCTTAAGCACAGACATTTTACATATTTAACTATAAGCATGTAGTTCCTCAATGTAAAGAATTCCTCTATTAAGTAAGTAAGTTCATATGGTTAAAAAAAGGTCCACCAATTTGTTCTTTATGCAAGTGGTATGTGGGGTTCAGGGGTGTAAAGTTGGGGGTGATAGTATGAATCTAGAAGTTAAAGCATCTGGTCTTTTTTAAACTATGCATGCAACCACCCCCTCTACTACCTCCTTGAGAGAAGGGGAAAAGGCCGGTGATGACTTAAAACTATTCTGCCAACCAAAAATTCTACAATTGATCATATCCAGAGTTATTTCCTGGGGAAAATTGACACTCTCATGCACAGCTGGTAAGAATATAAATTGGAGGTCAGTTTAGTGGTTACCTATCACAGCTTTAAAAGTTGAATACTTTTTCATCTAGCAATTACAATCCTAAGGGTCTATACATGTGCATACACAGGTTCTTTATAAGAATCAATGATGTTTATTGAAAATTATAAGAGGAAAAAAAGCAACAATCTAAATGTCAATAGGAGATGAGTGATTAAATACAGAGCACGCACCAAATGAAATTTTATGCATTATGCAGCCATTATAAAGGATGAAAGGATGAAGTGAGCTGGCATGAAAATATAGCTTCAAAAGATATTCTTTAAATGAAAAATTAAGAAGTTATGGAACCAGTGGGAGAGATCATCTGACTTGGTCACGAGCAAGGGTTCCACAATCAGAGGACTGGAGCTCAACCCTATCTCTGCCACTTCCCAGTTATGTGACCTTGGGCAGGCCTTTTAATTTCTGTGTTCCTTAGTTTCCTATCTGTATAATGGGGATAAAAATAGCGCCTAATAATGTTTCTGTGATACAAGAACCAGTTATTACATGTTAAGGGTTTACAGCAGTACTGGTGCTGAACAAACACCTCAAAATGTTAGCTGGTACTATAAGTACAGAATGATCCCACTTATAAAAAATCAAGATAATAGAAAATGTATATATATCCCCACAAATACATGTGGATACACTTAAAGGGAAGCTATATAATATTTTAATGTAATATTTTCAATGGTGTGTTTTAAAAGACCGCTTTCTCTCAGTTACCCATGCAGTATAAAGTAAAAACATAGCTCCAAGGGCGGTCAACCTGGCTTTGGGATACAGTCTGCCTGGACCACAAGGTTTCTCTTACATTTCTGTAGACACGGGCTTCTTCACTGCACCCCAGCTCCACCGTCAGAGCCCCAACTCCAGCTGGTCTGTGATCAGGAAAAAGCGTAGGACAGTCTGTATAGAGTCACCCATGCAGGGTGAAGGGCTGGCACAATTCCAAAGTAGGAGCTCTGCCCCCTCCCTCCCTAGCCTCCTCTTCCTGCAGTTTTCCCTCTGTCTCATGCCCTCCACAAGGAACTCTCTCTCCTTTCCCTCTAGAAAGCCCCTGCAGTAAGTTTCTAACACTCACCCGTACTGAATTCTATACAACTGATAAGTTGCATATTTGTTCTCCAGGAGTGTTTACCTTTTTTCATGAGTAAAAGAGAAGATTTATCCCCAACCTCAACCCCCACTTCCCAAAAAAAGACCCAGTAATTGTGGATCAGCAGAGAGCCGCAGTGGGGGTCTCTTTCTCATGAGGGTATAAAACAAGCTTCCATGTGTAATTCCCCTCCACCCCTCTCCACTAGAGCTATGTCCTCTACTGCAACCAGGGCCTGTTCCAACTATCTATGCTAATATATCAAACTCCTGGTTGTAAGCTCCAAAGCCGTGGGATTTAGAAGTGAGGCCTGGATTCTATCTTGATTCTCTCTGAGATATCTGGAGATGTGGTTTTAACTCTAGACCCTAGACAGTGGGAATGATAATAGTTCTTACTTATATGGATATATTGTAGGAATTTATGACATTTCTACTTAGAAAGCACTTTTTAGGGAAATATCTCAATGTATTAAATTTCTTCAGTGTTTTCCCTTCCTGTACACTTACTTCATTATCTAATATTTTTTGCTCATAAAGGACAAATAATTCTTTTTTTACTTCTTTCTACCTCTAATCAGGAAAATATTGATTGAATGCTGCAATAGAAGAGCAAACTGATTTTAAAAATAAAATTATTAACCAGTACAATCAAATAAGTGTTGTCCTGAAAATGCATTTACTCCAATAATGCTGGAATTTCCTGGAAATCTTGGGGATTGGAAAGTGTAACCTAATACTGAAGGCATTCCCCCAAAGAGAACCATAAAAGTAACTGCATTAGAGATAATAACTCTCACTTAAACATTTGTCTTTTGGATATACTTGTGGGAATATCTATTACTTGAGATTTGACTCACTTGTGCAAGATGTTCTTGTGAGAAAGTAGTTAAGGAGCTTAACAATATAGATACCCACAAAACCTTTAAAATACTCAAAGTACCACAAATATGGTGAGAGAGGCTGTCAGCTCTCCATGGACACAGAGAGAGTGATTAGGGAAATCCAGGAGATTATGGTACTTTAGCTTTGTTTGAAAGATGGATAACATCAGGTAAAGACAAAGCTGATTTTGTCTCACAGCATCTCGGGCAGCCATTCTCATGGGTTATGTTCCAACCTTATACCCTCACAGAAATAGTCTATTGGGTTATTGGGGGGGATTTTGAAGCTTAGGTTATGGAGGGAGGATGTTGCCAAAAGTATGTTGTGAGTTAGATGCTGTCCTTATTTCCCCAAATGAGTTGAAAACTTATGTCCATACAAAAACTTGTAAATAAATTTGTAACTGCCAAAACTTGGAAGCAACTAAGATGTCCTTCAATGGATGAATGGATCAACAAACAGTGCTACCTCCATACAATGAATTATTATTAAGCAATACAAAGAAATGAACTATCAAGCCAAGAAAAGAGATGAAGGAACTTTAAAAGCACATTGCTAAGTGAAAGAAGCCATTCTGAAAAGGCTCTAGACTGTATAAATCCAATGAGATCACATTCTAGAAAAGGCAAATCTATGGAGACAGCAAGTAATAAAAATCAATAGTTGCCAGGGGTTAATGTGGAGAGAAGAATGAATAGGCAGAGCACAGAGTATTTTTAGGCAGGAAACATGTTCTGTATGATAATATAAGAGTGAATACATGTCAGTATACACCTGTCAAAATCTATAGAATGTATGGATTCACAAAGAGTGAACTATGGATTTTATTGTAAACTATGGACTTTATATATCCCCAATTGGGTGAGGAAAGCAGCAGAGCTTGGAGATCATCATGTGCCACCAGCTCATCACTGTCAGTGTTTTCTGCTATACGCCTGGGAGACCCACATGGTTGGAAAGCTGCTAGAGGACAAGAAAAAGCCCAAGAATCATCACAGGAGAGAATGGTCTGCTATTTGATGCTTCTGGCTTTTAAATTCTCTCTCTCTCTCTCTCTCTCTCTCTCTCTCTCTCTCTCTCTCTCTCTCCTCTTTTTTCTTCGGTATTTCTCTAAGTGTAGTCTCTACACCAGCAGCATCAGCATCACCTGGGAAGTTGTTAAAATGCAAATTATCAGGCCCCAGCCCAGATCTACTGAATTAGAAACTTTTAGGTTGGGGCTCAGCAGCCTGGGTTTCAACAAGCAAATTCTTTTCCTTTCTATTCAAGAGGGGCTTCGTATGTGATGCCTGTCATTTAGCAAGGCAAGCCATTGCACATGAAGGAAGTCACCAGCTGTCCTAAAGTGTCACAATTGCTATATTGATTCCCATCTGTCCTCATGTGTTTATTGATTTGAAAAACAAAATGAAATATATATGAATTATATATGATATTATAATTATGCTATAATATAATATAGTATATGATATTATAGCAAATCATAATAGCTCAAGTAGGCTGTTGGTTCTTTGTTATTAAAATACAGCAGAGGGCATTTCCAACCTCTGGTCACTGATCTGAGAGGTGGAGCAGTGATTTCAGTCCATTGTAGGAACCCAGCTCCCTTTGCTTAAATAAAATACAATTCTGTCCTCCAGTTAATTACAGACCTTCCTCCCGAAACAGTCCTCACCCCATGAGGTGAGAAAATAATCATCAGGTTAAAATTTTTAAAGAGAAAAATATCAGATTAGGAAATAATTTTCATGTGCAAAACAAAAATTTGATTTCAAAATGCATTCCTTTCCAATAAACAAAGTTAGAGCTTAGTGGTGAGTGAAAGAGTTTAAAACATGGCTCAGCACTTAAATTGCATAAAACAAAGCAGAGGCTCAGAGCAAAGGGGCAATGTAAATGTATTTCCACACTGAATTTTCACCTTGGTATTGCTGTCCAGATTTGTCATACGTAATGGGGAGAGATTGTCGGGACTCTAAAATGAACCTGAGCCCCCAGGGATAATTAAGGCCTCTTTTTGCAGATAGAAATCTGTCCCTATGTCCTGGGCATGGAGGGCTGGCTGTTCCTCTGAGACCACAGAGCCCTCATGGTTCCACCTGCCCCATGCCCTGTGGCCTTTTAATTTACTTGTCCTATCCCTGGGCACCTCCAGGCCTCTTCACCCAAACATGAGAGGCTAAGTCCTACCCATCCTTCAAGTTTCAGTTTATATGTAACTCACAGAGGAACACTGTGACCACCAGACACATTTCTATCACTTTGCTCGGCTTCTCCATGTTGTCCTGTCTCCTTTTCCTAATACAGAGTGTATTGAGGTGTTTACAATTTACTTCAAAATCATCAGCAGTGAGAGTGTAAAATTATTTGTGCCCGTTAGTGGAAAGGTTGCCACCTAAGCAGGTATTATCATCTGAACATTAAAAACAATCTAATTAAAAATAGGCAAAGGACCTGAGTAGACATTTTTCCAAAGAAGACATACAAATGACCAACAGGTACATGAAAAGTACTCAACATCACTAATCATCAGGCAACTGATAATCAAAACCACAGTGAGATATCACCTTGAACCTGTTAGAATGGCTATCATAAAAAAAGAAGAGAGATAGCTCTAGCCAATTTTTCTCAGTGATTAGAGTGCCAGCCTACAGACTGAAGGGTCTCGGGTTTGATTTGGTCATGGACACCTACCTCGGTTGCAGGCTTGATCCTCGACCCTGGTTAGGGTGCCTGCAGAAGGCAACCAATCAATGTGCCTCTCTCACATCGATGTTTTCCTCTCTGCCTCTCCCCCTCCCTTCCATCCTCTCTAAAAAAAGGTAAAAAAGAAAAGAGATAAATGTTGGTCAGGCTATGGAAAAGGAAAGCCTCATGCATTGTTGGTGGTATTATAAATTGGTGCAACCACTATGGAAAACAGTATGGAGATTCATCAAAAAATTAAAAATAGAGCTACAATATGATCCAGCAATCCCACTTCTTATGGGTATTTATCCAAAGGAAATGAAATCAGCATCTCAAAGAAATATCTGGTTATTACAGCATTACTCATGATACTAAGATATGGAAACAACCTAGGTGTCCATCGATGGATGAATGGATGAAGATGATGTATAATATATAGAGAGAGATATCTACATATCATATATAGTATATATATCATACATCTTCATATATATGATATATATCATACATATTCATATATATATATGATAGAATATTATTTAGCAATAAAAAAGAAATCATGCCATTTGAGACAACATGAATGAAACTGGAGGGCATTATGTTAAGTGAAATAAGCCAGACAGAGAAAGGCAAATGATCTCACTTATATGTGAAGCCAAAAAAGTCAAACTCATAGAAACAGAGACTAGGATGGTGGTTGCCAGGGGCTGAGGGTGGTGGTGGGGTGAGAAAAAGCTTAGTTAAAGGGTACAAACTTTGAATGATAAGTAAGTTCTCAGATCATTTCATATACAGTATAGAGACTATAGTTAATAATATTGTACTGTATACTTAAAATTTGCTAGGAAAGTAGTTCCGACATTGTTCTCTCCATACACACACAAATAGTAACTATGTGAGGTGATGGATGTGTTAATTAACTAGATTCGGATACTTGCTTCATAATGTATATGTATATCAAGTAGCTTTGTACACCTTCAATATACACAATTTTTGTCTACTATACCTCAATAAAGCTGGAAAAACAAAAAGGAGAAAGCTGTGGTCCAAAAGTGGCCACTACAAGCACCTGTTACCTTGATCAACTCTCAACTATTTCAGTTAGCTCACAAACATCAGAGGTAGGGTGTAAACAATGGATTATTGACTAATGTGTTGAATGTTAGCAATAAGCCATCATTCGTTCAATTAAAGTGAGTCAAGATATGTGGACAGGAACAAATATTTGAGAAACACTCCTCATCCTTGCACAAAGGAGGCCAGTAGGCCTTGCATTTAGAGATGGTCCTGCCGCTTGACCCCAACCGTCTTGTTTCTGATAAATTGTTCAAGGACATTTTTATTGCACGATACCAACAGATTCTGTCCATAGAATATGCTTTTCTTCTGAAGTAAACTTTTCATGCAAGGGGGTACTTACTTGGACACCTAAACAGCTTTCATCAAACTTTCAAGTTAGTTATGTAAACTATTTGGGGCCTGCATGGGAATAAACATTTGTTCAATAAATGTCTCTATGTGGAGTAAAATTTGATCTAAAGCTTGCTTTTATTATAAAGTGGAGGGGGTAAGCAACTTCCAATCCCTTGGAATTTCTTCAAGGCTGTGGCAGCCTCCCTAAAAGAACCCAAGGGTTAGGCAAGACCTGACTGTGACTACTTGCCTTAAGTCTGGCTGTTCCTGGTCAATCGTCAGCTCTAAGAGGGCAGGGCCACTTCTTAAACAAATAGTAGGAGCAAAATACGTTTTGGAATGGATGGCAGAAGCGCTCAGGCTTGCCAGGGCAGCCACGTGAGGCAGGTCGAAGAAAATATAAACAGGCTTGTAAAAATATGAGAATATATTGGCCAAGGAAAGATTGTGTTTTAATGTAAATTCACTCAAAAGAAGGTTGGCAAGTAGCAAAATGGCAAGAATTTTCATGTTCTGACATATACCTTATGACTTATTGATTTATTAACTTTAGAATACTTTACTGACTTTTAGAAAGAGAGGAAGGGAGAGGGAGAGGGAAACATCAATGTCAGAGTGCGACATTCATGGGCTGCCTCTGCACGTCCCTATCAGGGCCGAAACTCCAGCATGTGCCCCGATCAGGAATTGAACCGGTGATCCCTGGTGCACAGGATGACGCCCAATCAACTGACCCACACTGGCCAGGACCTCTGACATATTTTAATTGAAAATTATTATTATTATTATTATTATTTTTGGAATTTGAGCTTTGGTCCTTCTTTTCTGTAATTTGAAATTCTCTGCTTCCATAATGGTTGGAGATTATGTATGAATATGGAGAGGGGAACAGCTATTTTCAGTAGTTTTAAATTATTGAATTCATTATTAAGTTATCCCAGAACTCAGTTTCTGTCATTTTCTTACGCTTCTATGTCAGCAGGATAAAATAAACAGCATGTGCAAGGAATAAAAACCAGGGAAAAGCCCCAAGTACAGATGTGTGATGATGATTATCTGTTAGATTGAACCGAGAGACAGCCAGCATTTCTTCCTTCAGGAACATGCCATCTTTCATCAGGAGAGAACTGGGACCTGGCCTCGTAGCCAAAAGCTCTTCCTACTGACCACTGATTACTCCAGGATAATGACGTGTCCTACCCTGTGGCTCGCTTTTTTATTTTTATTTTTTGCCAACCAGGAGTTGAAAGCTAATCAATGTTGCTATGGATTCTGCTCTCAAGCTCCTTGCACAGTAGCCATTGGCCACATGTGGCTACTGAGCCCTTGAAATGGGGTTAGTCTGAAGTGAGATGCACTCTAAGTACAGATACACTCTGAGGTTCAAACACTTAGTATAAAAAATATAATATCTCAGTTATGTTTACATTGATTACACATTAAAATAATATTTTAGGAATAACTAGACTTTGGATAGTGAGCACACCATGCAATATAGGAATGATGCATTATAGAATTGTACACTTGAAACATATTATAATGTTATAACCAATGTCACCCCAATAAATTTAATTTGTAAAGAACTCACACATTTCTTTTGACTTTTTAATGCAGATACTAGGAAATTTTAAATCACATATGAGATTTGCATTATATTTCTATGGGATAGCATTGCCCAAAAAAAAGGGGAGTCTATTTGAAAAGTAGCTGAGATGAGGCTGGAGGCTGTCTGTGCTTTGGCACTCTTTGCTGGCTCTGGGCCCTGGCCATCCAGGGTTTCTGCTAAGGCTGCCTTCTGAACCATCTCAGACCAGGTCTAAAGTCCTTTCTTCTGCTTAAGGCCCAGTTTTTCAGGCCTCTGCTCTGTGCCAAGTAACAGCCAGCTAATGTGATAAATTAATCCTTGTGAGGGAGTGGTAGATGCTGTTGGATTAATGAGTTCTCATTTTCTGTGTCCCAGTCCTGCAACTCCGCAGGGTCCTTCTGGATGATGGTTTTTTATTCATTTGATAAGTACTGAGTACCGACCATGTGCCAAACACGGTTAGTTAGTCCCCTGGCCAGAGACTAACTGTCTCTGAGAGAGAGAGTTTCAATGCAGTGAGCAAGATTCTGGAGGAGCAGAGTTCAGGTATCTACACTAATAAAAGAGAAACATGGTAATTAGTGTATGACCGCTACCCTTTTCATTGGCTAATCAGTGAGTATATGCAAATTAACTGTCAGCCAAGATGGCGGCCGGCAGCCAGGCAGCTGGAAGCGAACATGAGGCTTGCTTGCTGCAGTGAAGGAGGACTCCAACGTTCCCCACCTGCGCTGCCGGCCTCTGAGCTGGCAGTTTGAAACTTTGTAACAAATATAGAAGCTAAACAAAACCCCGGGATCTCAGAGCTGGAGTTATACATTGTTTCGATTATAGAATGCAAACAAACCAGTGGAAGCCTCAGAGCTAGAGCCAGAGTTAAAGCTGGCCCAGAATAAAATTTAAAAAAAAAGAGAAAAAAAAGGAGCGGTTGGGAGCTTCAGTCAACAACCGCCAGCCTGAAAGCAGCCCTCAGCCCCTCATCCAGACTGGCCAGGCACCCCAGTGGGGACCCCCACCCTGAAGGGTGTGTGACCAGCTGCAAACAGCCATCATCCCCTCATCCAGGCTGGCCAGGCACCCCAGTGGGGACCCCCACCCTGATCCAGGACACCCTTCAGGGCAAACCAGCCGGCCCCCAGGCCTCTATCCTATATAGTAAAAGGGTAATATGCCTCCCAGCACCGGGATCAGCGGAGCCTCAAGGCCTCCTGGCACCAGATCAGCGTGACAGGGAGCAGCGCCCAAACCCCCTGATCACCCTGCGGCTCTGTGTGTGACAGGGTGCGGCGTCCCAACCCCCTGATCAGCCCTGCTCTGTGACAGGGTGTGGCACCCCAACCCCCCCACCCCCCCACAGGCCCTGCTCTGTGTGTGACAGGGTAGAGCCATAACCTCCCCATCGGCCCTGCCCTGAGTGTGACAGTGGCGGCGCCCCAACCCCCTGATGGGCCCTGCTCTGTGTGTGACAGGGGGCGGTGCCCTAACTCCCCTATCGGCCCTGCTCTGTGCATGACAGGGGGCAGCGCCCAACCCCCTGATTGGCCCTGCTCTGTGCATGACAGGGTATGGAGCCCCAACCCCCCTGATAGGCCCTGCTCTGTGTGTGACAGGGGGCGGTGCCCCAACCCCCCAATCGGCCATACCCTGAGCGTGACTGAGGGTGGCATCGCAACCTCCCAATCTGCCCTGCTCTGTGCATGACAGGGGGCGGTGCCCCAACTCCCCAATCAGCCCTGCTCTGAGCCTGACCAGGGACTGTACCTAGGGATTGGGCCTGCCCTCTGCCACCCAGGAGCAGGCCTAAGCCAGCAAGTCGTTATCTCCCGAGGGGTCCCAGACTGCGAGAGGGCACAGGCCAGGCTGAGGGACCCTCCCTCCCCCCCCCCCCCCCCCCGAGTGCACAAATTTTTGTGCACCGGGCCTCTAGTCTACAAATAAATGGATTTAGAATATGGGAACATTATGTGACTTCATGCTCAGAAAGACCCAGGGGCCATCACAGGAAAGCCAGAGTTTGAGAAACATTTGAACAGTGAACAAATGGTCCCTAAGGGAAGAAGTGAGGAAAGAACCTTCTATAGGAGGAAACAGTAGTCACAGAAGCACAAAGCCTGGAATGTCTTGACTCATTGTCCAGTGGGAATTTCAAGCTCTCCAATCCAGGATAGGGCATTAGGTATTCCCCAACTATGGGCTTCTCTAAAGGAATTCTTTCAACTCTTGCTTCTAGGAACTAAAGAGAAAGAAGTAACATCATTAATAACTGATAAAGGTTATTTCTGCCCAAGTATTAGAACAGGGGTGAATCATTGTTGAACAAAAGTTTCTAGGACTTCTCACCTGTCATGGTAACTAAATCAGGAAACTCCAGGAGAGAGTGATGACTAATTTCACGTAAGGTACTTGAAGCTCCTAAATTAGAATAATCCCTTATTTATGATAAAAAATGGGAAAAGGTGGGGGAGGAAGAACCCTATTACTCATAATAGGCAAATACAGTATTGTAAGCAGTAGTTTCCTGGCCCATATGGAATCAGCAATGGTCTGGAGGTGAGACCCTATGGTTGTATCTGGGGCCTCTCCTACCTTGAGGTCAGGAGTGGTTGGCAGCTGCAGTGTGTGTGTTGGTACTGAGCACTCAGGTCCAGGGCCATGGGAGCCCTGGGATCTTCCCTGTGGGGATTTCCTGGCAGGCCTCACCAGGTGCTGGCCGGTGCCCTCCCTTTGCCTGGGGGTTTCTTAGTTGGTTAGATTGGTGCTCCTTGGGGGGCTCCAGACCTGGGCCTGTTCTGGCCATAGTCCCTGTCTTTCTTAAAATAAAAAAAAAAAAAAAACATTCTTAGAAAAGAGTATAGTTTCTAACCTCCAACTTTCATTTGGAAAATTTTAATCTTATAGAAAAGGTAAAAAAAAATTGCATTATGAATACCAATATACCATATGTTTTCCGTGTATAAGATGCCCCCATGTATGGTATAAGACACCCCCCACTTTTCCAACCCAAAATTAAGAAATCAATATTTTAAACATTTTGCTGGTTTTCCTCATAAGGCCTTCTTCTTTTTTGGCATCTTAAGGAGTTGTTCTTCCTGTTTTCTCTACTGTCTGATCATACACTCAGTGGGAGGAGGTCTGAATTCTCTCTCTGCAGCTCTATTTCCATGCTTTTCTGCATAGCTAATTACATTCAATTTGAATTTTGCAGAGTAAGAAAATCATTTGCCAATATTTATGTTTTTATTTTTTGACATCTTTTTTTTTTAAATATATTTTATTGATTTTTTTACAGAGAGGAAGGGAGAGAGATAGAGAGTTAGAAACATCGATCAGCTGCCTCCTGCACATCTCCCACTGGGGATGTGCCCGCAACCAAGGTACATGCCTTTGACCGGAATCGAACCTGGGACCTTTCAGTCCGCAGGCCGACGCTCTATCCACTGAGCCAAACCGGTTTTGGCTATTTTTTGACATCTTAATGGGCTCAGAATGCTCTGGTCCCTGTTGCATCTGTGCACTCTCTGCCTCCACCTCCAATTATGACATCAGCTGACATCAGTAACAATAAGGCTTGTGATTGGAGGAAGCCTGTTTAACAAGGTATGCGCAGCTACTCACCCCCAGGGCTCCCTGTTCGGCTGACTTCCATGCATAAAACACCCCTTGGTTTTCAGTCTAATGATTTTAGGAAAAAATAGCATCTCATACGCAGAAAAATACAGTACCCTTTCACCATTGCTAACAATGCTAACATCAAGCACACATCCTCGCTCGCTCTCTTTCTCTCTCCTCTACCTCCCTCTCAATCATTTTCTCCTTCCCACCCCTTTCTCTATTCCATTTGAAAATTAGAGACACTACAACAGTTTGCTCCTAAATATTACAGCCTGTATCTCCTAAGAATAAGAATGTTCTTCTATGTAATCAAAATGACATGATCACACCCAAGAAATTTAGTGTCAATATGATCTAATATAGAATCCATATACCTTAAGTAATATCCTTTAGAGCTGTTCATAAAAGTTCCCACATTGCATTTGGTTGAATGTTTTTTTAGTCTTCTTTATTATGGAGCAACCCCTTACCTTTTTTTGTAGGTTTTGTTGGTGGTGGTTTGTTTGTTTTGGTCTCTCGTGACATTAGATGTCATGATATGATAGTTTTTTGAAGGACCCAGGCCAGTGTTCTTGTGGCATGTCCTCATTGTGGATTTGTCTGATGAGCCCTGATATCAGGCCAGGTGAAATATTTTGGCATGAACATCACTTCAGTGACACATGTCCTTCCCATTGCGTCTCAACAGTTTGTGAGGAGTGTAGACTTTTATGAGTTATGTGCTTGAAATTTTCCAGATGGGGGACCCTGAATAGTTTCACCTACACAGCCCAGATGTGATGAATAAGACACCACTGAGTGGTCTATATCCGTCCAGTTATTTTTTTATTAATAAGGCATAGAAAATGAAAAAACATGTTCTTTTGGGAATCCTTTTAGGGATAGAAAGGGATTCAATTCTCTTCTCTCTCTCTCTCTCTCTCTCTCTTTCTTTATTCCCTGCGCTCTTGCTCTCACTCGCTCTCGCTCTCTCCCTCCATTCCCTTGGTTACTATTTTGATGTGAATATTATGTTAATCACTCTCTTGCTGCCTCACTAGCTCATATTAATGAAATATTCCACCTGGCACACAGTTCTGCCTGCACAGTGCTGGCCAGGGCTTCCTTGCTGCCCTGGGGAGCCATCTGCTTCCCTTGCACATGTGGAGTTGAACTTTTCTTCTCCTCTTTTATTCTGCTTAGTAAGCAGACCCTGACCAGCAACACCTGCATCCTATTCACTTTGCAACCAGAGCCAAAGGGTAAAAAGGCTGGTTTGCTAGGGGGATGGGCTGGGGCAGCATGGGAATGGCTGGGCTTCTCTGTTTCTCTTTTCTGATCCAGAGAGGCAACTGGGAGTTTCATGGAGACTCTTGTCAAAGCTCAGAAGATAATGATGCTTATTGTTTATTGATTGATGTGTACATTCCTGTTAATGCTCATTGATGGGCAGCCCATTAGTAACCCCTGCTTCCTTGCTATGTCCCTTGTAGTCAAAGACAAATTTAACTCTTTATTAGGGTCCTAATAAGGCAGACTTTGGAACAAAGGAGAAAGCAAAACCACATGGTTTCCTTCCCAAATACAACACACCGAGCACTTACATCCTACAAGCATTGACACGCACATGTACCGTACTGTTTGCTTAAATAAACATATCACTAGTTTGAGAATAAAATCATCAGTATGGACACCAAATACCCCTGCAGTCACTTGCAGTGGAAACAGGCTCAGCAAACGGACATAAACATTTGCAAGATAAGCCTGCACCACAGTCACTATCTCTATCGCCCTAATCATATTTGTTTTTTATAAACAAACATTTAGGTTGCATTTTCCATCCCTTTCTCAAGCTGGGCATGAGCTTGCCTGCTGAGTAACAGCATTGGGTTGTGACTTGCCGTCCAGTGGCTCAGCAGTTAGGCCAGGGGCTGTGCATCCGTGTGTGAACATGCATTTCACACTCAAGAGTCACGAACAAAACAATGCTAATGCTTATTTACTGAGCACATACTGGGTTCTGGGCCCTGAGCTAAGTGTTCTATGGACACCTAATTTTTTCTCCTCCTTTTAAGGTAGTTAGTAGATAAAAGACTGAAAGTAAACCACTGGCCATAGGTGCTTCAGTGGATAAACAAGATATGGTCTATACATACAATAAAATATTATTTGGCCTTAAAAAAAGGAATTCTGGTACATACTATAACATGGATGAATCTTAGAGATATTACACTAAGTGAAATAAGCCAGACACAAAAAGACAAATGTTGTATGATTCCTCTTATATGAGGTTCCTAGAGTCATTAAATTCATAGAGACAGAAAGTAGAATGCGCCCTGACCTGTTTGGCTCAGTGGATAGAGCATCAGCCTGTGAACTCAAGGGTCCCAGGTTCGATTCCAGTCAAGGGCATGTGCCTTGGTTGCGGGCACATCCCCGGTGGGGTGTGTGCGGAAGGCAGCTGATCGATGTTTCTCTCTCATCGATGTTTCTAAACTCTCTATCCCTCTCCCTTCCTCTCTGTAAAAAAGTCAATAAAATATATTTAAAAAAAAAAAGAAAGTAGAATGCTTGTTGCCAGAGGCTATAGGAAGGGAAATGAGGTGTCAGTGTTTAAAGGCTACAGATTTCAATTGGGGAAAATGAAAAAGTTCTGGAGATGGATAGTGGTGATGGTTGCACAACAATGTGACTGTACTTAGTGCCACTTAGTATACACTTAAAAACAGTTAAAATGGTAAAGTTTGTTATGCATAATTTGCTACAATAAAAAAATAAAAGTACTGTCAGAGAGAAATTGCTATTACAGAGACTTTCTTATTTGATCACTTTGAGAATGTCTATTCTAAAACTCCTTTTATTTATTTATTTTTAAATTTTATAAAATATATTTTTATTGATTTCAGAGAGGAAGAGAGAAAGAGAGATAGAAATATCAATGATGAGAGAGAATCATTGATTGGCTGCCCCCTGCATGCCCCACACTAGGGATCAAGCCCAAAACCTGGGCATGTGCCCTGACTGGGAATGGGACCATGACCTCCTGGTTCATAGGTCAATGCTCAACCACTGAGCCACACCGGCCAGGCTCCTTTTTTTTTTTTTTTTTAATACTTACTGTCTGGAGGTTTCTTAATAGTAGAGATGGTTTTCTGTGAACTACCTATGTAATGTTTCCCCAATGTCCTAAAAGAAGAACTGTGTATTAAGTTTGCCTCTAAAGCTGTAGAGTAACTTTCCTAAGCTCTCCTGAGTGTTCCTTTTTTTGGTTTCACTGCCACTCCCTTTGTAGGACCTCTGAAGAGAAAAGCCTGGCCTGGTGCCTTACCCACTGGGCCTGCAAATCTAAAGACCTGGACCCTTTCCACTCCAGATGCTACAGAGATGGAATCCACCCTGCTGGAGATGAGTGGTGGGTTATACGATGTGCACATTTATAACGTGTGAAAGGCACTTCTTGGACATTTCCATGATGAAGACCATGCCTGAAATACAATGCCTAATCATTGCCCAAAGTTGTTGGTCTCCTCAGAGATGTTTTAAGTGTTGCACTGATGATAGTTAATTGTTAGTCACTGCCATTTTTTAATACCCCTTACTATCTTCAAGTCCCTTGATTAGCTTATTTGATCCCAGTACATGAACTGTGACGTACTATTTTTACATTTTGGGGGGTGAGGAAAATAAGACCAGAGAAATAAAGAGATTTGAAGGCGGTGGCTTCCAAATTTGCACAGGCCTGAGAATCACCTGGAGAGCTGGTAAGACAGTTTGCCAACTCCACTCCTAGAGTTAATTCAATGGGTCTGTGGTGGAGCCTGAGAAGGGGCATCTCCCACACACTCCTGGGCGGCGGTGGTGCTTATGTACTGGTCAGGGGCCACACTTTGAGGAGCACTGGCTTAAGGCCATAGAGTTGTTAAGTAGCGACACTGGCCCAGTGTTCCTCTACCTCAAGTCTTGTCTGCTAACTGATGAAAATGTGTACAAAAGGGATGGTGCCAATTCATAACATTGATTCCACAAACCATTCCTCAAAACTGTGTCATTCTTTCATAATCAGGCAACTATTAACCCCTTGAAGGCAGGGACCATGCTGTTTACCCTTTTCCCTCAAAGCTTCCAGCACAGGAAGCCACAGTGGCTGTTAGCTCATAATAAATGTATAATTTCTCAAGACAAATAATTTATCCTGTCAATCTATTGATTGCTAAGGTGGACTTTCAACCCTTTGGAAAACTTGTGAGCCAAGTGCTCCTTCCCTGCTTGGAATTTCTTCATTCTCATGTAGCTCAGCTTGGACTTGATGGATTGAATGCCTCCCTCTCTCCTGCCTGCAACCCAGAAGGCTCCGCTTCTGAAAACAAAGTCTATAGCAATGCACTGTAAGACCCATAAATCTCCTTCTAATAAATTGGGCCTGCAGGTTGAGTTAAATATGAAGCCGAATGGTGACGGCTGCTGTTAGCAATGCCAACGACAATAAGGAGGCTGCTTATTGTCATCAGGGTGTCCAGAGCGGCTGAGAGTGGCTCAGCCCTGAACCGCCACATGTGTACTGTATTAATGTTGGCCAGATGACTTTATCAGGATGGGCAGTGTCCTGTTAGGGGTCCCTCTCCTCCACATCTCTCTCTCACTCTCCCTCTCTCTCTCTCTCTCTCACACACACACACACACACACGCACATATTTATTCAATCTCCTACATGAACATATATCTTCAATGTGTCACAAATCATTTTGAGTTTTGTTGTTCTAACTGCCTTTTAGGGTGAATTTTTCAGTTTTGTAGCAAACACAAATAATTATTTAATATGCTTTTGTGTGTGTGTGTGTGTGTGTGTGTGTGTGTGTGTGTGTGGTGAGGAAGGGATCCACCTAGGCCCAGGGATCAGCTAGGAGGAAGGTTTGTTGTTTTAGGTCTGAATTCTAGGTTCATTTCAACTGGCCTGACCAGCTCTGTGAATCCACACTGCCCAGGCACACAGGCCGCCAAGGCTGCATATCTAGATTGATGGGGTGCCATTTTAATTATTTATGTGTTTTTACTTTCTTAGGCCCTGCCAATAACAATTGGAACTCTCTGGTTTATGTTCTGGCAAATGTCAAAAAAAAAAAAAAAAAGACATATAAAACACAGCAGAAACTACATTTCTGAGGCATCTATGGAGGTAGGAGGAAAAATGGAGTTTCTAAATGTATGCTTAGCAATTGGAGTTTTATGTAATAGTTATGTTTCAGAGAGAAGAGAGAAAATGTGCCTATACCCTGGGACTGTGTAATGTGTACCCAAGAACAGAGCGAGTGGACTTGGACTTGTGGGTATGAGTTTGTGCAGATCCATGCCATGTCATCTTGGACCCTGAAGCAAAAGGGAAATCCAATGGTGATTCCATCTTTTAGTTTTGATATTTTGTTCACCGTGGATTCTTTTGCACTAATTACTACTTTTATGATGTCGCATTAAAGTTTTTTGATGCCACCTTAAAATTTTGCACCTGAGATGATGCCTCACTCTCCTTGCCCTTGTATGGCTTTGAGTTTATGTACAATTTTCAGATGCTCACAAGCCTAAAGCCTTGGGTTACAAATAACGGTCTAAGGTAGTGATTTGGTGAGATGGGTAGGTTTTCTAACCACACCAGCTTAATTTATGGGTTGCTTATTTGCTGGACACTTCTCACACCTTCGCTCAGCTCCATGAGAGTAAACACCACCTAATTCATTGGCACTGTATTCTCCAAACAAGGGCAGTCCCTAGTATCTGGTAGATATTCAAGCAATATTTGTTAGAACAGCCCTATGAGGTTAGCATTGTTATTTTTCTCATTTTACAAATGAGGAAACTAATATTTTGGAGACATTTGGTAATGATCCAAATTCACACAACCAGTGAGTAGTGAAGCCCAGGCTGTCGACTCCAAATCCTGTGCTCTTGACAAGTGTCTTCTCTATTCTCTTCTGTTGTCACATAAAGGTCAGGATTCTGTCCCTCAAAGTTTCTCATTGCCCATGGGGAGTGGGCCTAAGCCATCAGTCAGACATTCCCCAAGGGCTCCTGGACTGCGAGAGGGAGCAGGCTGGGCTGAGGGACCACCCTGAGTGCATGAATTTCATGTACCAGGCCTCTAGTCTAAAATAAAGTACCAGGGCCACTGGTCTTCCAAATGAGAATACATAGAATTATAACTAGTTATATGCACTTATCTATAGCATTCATTTTACCTAGGAAGATTGGTAATTGCCTTCACCTGGAGGGCAAAAGTACATGAGGAGCCCCAAGGTCTCAGGGCTGGCTAAGCCAGAGAAAAAGAGGTAAGAAATTCAGCTTCATCAACAGAAAGCAAAATTATCTAGAACAGGAATCAACAAACTTTTCTATAAAATGCAGTAGTAAGTATTTTGAGCTTTCAGGCCATATGGTCTCTGTTATAACTACTCAACTTGATGGGTGAAAGCAGCCAAAAACAATATGGAAACACATGGGTGTGCCTGTGTTCCAATAAAGCTTTATTTATACAAACAGGCAACGGGCCAGCTTTGACCCACAAAATGAGCTGTGATTTGCCAACTCTTAATCTGGAATGCTGTTTCCCTTTACTTAATGATGTTCTGTTAATTTATCTATATATTTTCAACCAATTACATGGGCCAAGAATAGCAATGATGGTTGAAATTTATAGAACATTTATTATTGATTGAACAAATATGCAAAGATTCTTTCTTGGGCCTACAGAAACTAACCATCCAGTCCCTTCTATCTCTCCTGACACCTTTAATCTAAGTCCATTTTCTCTCACCTGGACTCTTACCATGGAGTCCTAATGGACATGCCTTCCTCCACGCCTGCCAGAGTGATCTTTTAAAAATGTAAATCAGATCCAATCATCCCCCTATTTAAAATCTTTTGATGACGTGTTATAGCACTTGGGATTAAAACCCACATCTGCCCTGTCAGCTACAGAACACTGCAGGGCCTGGCCCAGGCTGCCTTCTCTCTCTCCCACTGCTGCCTCACCCTCTGGGTTCTAGCCATGTTGGCCTTTGTAAAGTACCCCCCAATTCACTGGCTCCATGCCACCTCCAGCCTTCCCTGAGGGAACATTGCAGTTGCCTCTTCTTGGAATTTTTCCCACACATCTTTTTACTCTTGGTTAATTCTTCATCATCCATCCCAAACACTTTCTCAAGAGAGCCTTTCCTATCACTCAGATGAGGCCAGGGCCCCCTTTGTTTATTTGACTCCCTAGTATTTTTATTCCTTGTGCTCATTCCCATTGATAAATTATTGCTCATTTATTTTTCAAATGCTTGGGTTCTGTTACAACATGAGCTCCATGAGGGCAGTGACAATGACTGTCTTATGCAAGCTATGCCCCCAGCACCTAGCAAAGAGCCTGGCACAGAGTGGATACTATGAAAATAAGTCATTAAGGCACGTGGAAATCCATCAAGGCATGATGTATCCCATGGAACCGGAACTCTCGCCCAAGGCACCATCACTAGATTATGTCAATAGAAAAGAGTAGCCATAAGGAGGCAGGGTGACCAAGAGGCTGAGCATGTCATTCAGCCCAGGGAGAGGTGTGGAAAGGGCAACCGCTGCCTGGAGAAAAGAGGGCAATTATAGAGCCCAGGCCGAGGGACAAGCAGTGCCTGCTTGGGATTGGGAAGCTACAGTCTGGGATGGGATAGACAGAGCTGAAAAGACACGTTTACCAGAGGCTGGTTAAGAGCTTTCTTCTTATTGTTTCCTGATCTGTTAACATCAACAGTCTGCTGCTCAACTCCCAGTGATCCTGGATTGTAATGTACCCCAAAGCCCCTTCAGCTTTCTTTTGCCCTCCTCTCAACATTTTTAAATACCTTTGGGTGGCATAGCAATTGAATACAAGCCCATTGTTGAGGTTCTCACAGAAGCTTATAAGACACACAATAATAAAGTTTAGCCCTAGCCTGTTTGGCTCAGTGGATAGAGCATCGGCCTGCAGACTAAAGGATCCCGGGTTCAATTCCGGTCAAGGGCACATACCTTGGTTGCAGGCTTCTCCCCTGGTCCTAAGCCCTGGTCAGTGCGTGCAGGAGGCAACCAATCAATGTGTTTCTCTCACATTGATATTTCTCTCTGTCTTTCCCTCTCTCTTCCACTCTCCCTAAAAATCAATGGAAAAATATCCTTGGGTGAGGATTAACAAAAACAAAGAAAGTTTAAAAACTTGAATTTCCATTCTCTGCCATGTGGAAGTAGCATGGTGTAGGGTTAATGGGGTGAGATCTGGAGGCTAACACCTGAGAATGAATCATTCCCACGTCCTCTGCCAGTAGCTGAGAACCTCATGGAAGTTACTTCACCACACTAGGTCCCACCACCTCCATCTATAAAAGCAGAGTGCTTGCCTCAAAGAGTAATTGTGCAGTTAACATGGCACAATTCATACACAGGCCAAGCACGTTATAAGCACTTAGTAAGTAGTATCGCTAGTATGACTTAAGATCCAGACTATGGGTGGCTCAAGGAGACTGCGATGATATAGAGGTCATGTTGGGATTCAAAATGTGTCTCATTTAGGTATGAGGGAGTCTTTGGGAGCATTGTGCAGAATATTTCTCTTGGTTCCTCCTGGTTTTAGGACCATAACCAGACAGGGCAAGGGGAATGGGATTTAGTGAAAACTGGACAACCTTTCTCCTTGCCTTTGAATTGTCAGCTTCCACTGTCCAGAAGAAAGCACCCAGGGAAGAATCACAGGCTTCCTTTTAGGCTCCAAGGGACACATTAACAAAGCATGGGGAGCAGAGGGACACTTCTTTGATCTCTGTCCCATCCATTCTTTTCAAAATCACAGACTCAGGACCTTCCGCCAATTTCTGATCTTTTGTTCCAAGTAAATTCATGAACACTCATAAAATGCTTTGAAAATAAAAGCACCACAGCAATGCACCACGATGCCACTATTATTTTAATAAGTGGAGCCTGCACATATCTCCTTGACATATGAGCTGTTCAAAATGTTTGTCTTGTTTTTTCTTCAGCTACATGGGAAAAGAACTTGCATCATCTCTCATGTATATGCTTAACATCGACCACTATGTGGAATGAACCTTGTTTCCACAAAAATGTTTGCCTTTTCTCCAACAAAAGAATTGATGTTTCTCTGGGGAATACCTCTCTGTTAGCCAAAACTCAAGTAATTATTTTTAGAGATATGTATTTTTTTAATGTTTAATTTATTGTGATGCTCAAAATGCCAATAAAATGTACTACAATATCCACAAGGCCAACAAAGTTCAATGCACATTGAGAAGAAATATGTATGTGAACATAATAATGGATTCATAAATGAACACAAGAATAAGTTCTACTTAAAGAGGGAAAGAGAATTGAGGATTTTATTCTCCAGATCTGCTACTAATGGAAATTCTATACCTAGGCTCAAAAGGGCCTTTTAAGAAATTTCTCTGGGAAGTACATTCTACCATGTCATGGCACGTTGCTTTGGTACCTTTGCTAAGCCCTCTGCGAGGGTTACCAACATCAAACGTGTTTTCATTTGCTCAGCTTCATTGACAGCTCTCAACGAGGCACTAGAGCTTGCCTGTGGGCTGATGGCAAGATCGAGGCAGAGAATGAGGAGGACAGTGAGGGGTTGGTGAGCAGTCACCAGCTTGTGCTTGAGAACTCAGAGTGGGCTTATATGCCCTGGACCTACCGGTGACTAGCACCTGGGAGCATCCCTCACACCTCCTGAAGGCTACAGACTGTCACTCTGTACTCCCAGCTGAGCGTTACATCTGGTTGGTCTGGTTTCACCTCTCAGCTGTGATGAGGGAGCCTACAGTGTGGTCTGACGGTGGCTGTGCCTTGGGGAAGACACTAATCCATAACCTGGGATACACCCATCCTGTGGGAGGAAGTCAGGGCCTTCCTGGCAGCCAGGGCTGCTCCTCTGGCTTAGGCTGAACATCTTGGGGTCCTGGTTGGAACTGTTTTCAAGATTTCTGCTTCTTTCAAATATTTCCTTAACCGTTTACCTGACTTACCACAGACCTGGCTCTCTGGGGCTAGCCAGGGGCCCTGACTGAACTCTATCAACTGCCCTTGAACTCCAGAAACTCCACTAACCACTAACCCCACTGCAGCCCTCCCCTCAAGTCAAGCACCCACTGCATGTCCCCTCCCTGGGACCTGTCACGCACTTCCCTGTGGCATCTCTGGCATTGTTCACTCTGCACTTGATTAAACTTTTCATGCATGCCTTGTTTTCTGGGCTATTTAGTACAGAGCAGGGAAGGAAGGAGCAGTCTGGTTAGATCCACCCCTAGGAATTTCAATCCCAGGATGCCTGCCCAGAACTGGCATTCACTCCACGTCAGTCAGCACCCTCCTGGGCTTGGTTTCTCTGACATGTGGTAGACTACACATATCCTGGAATAGTTTAACACCCCCAAAGCAAGACTATGTTCCAGCACACTCACTCAAATACCTACTCAGAGAGATCATCCCCACTTGTGGAAAAAGAAATGAATGCATTCAGAGGCCTTTGATCTTTCACAAGAACAAATAGTCCCTGGCTGTCATAAGTGTGTCCTACCACCACCCTCATGCTGGCAATGTGGGCCAATGTAGAAAACTGAGGCTCTGAATTCAGGTTGTGGGCATCTGTGGACTCCATTTGAACCAGGGCATTTCTTTGAGCAGTTCTAGGGGGTGACAGACACAGTCTTCCCCAGAACCAAAGGAGTGCTTTGCTTTATGGCATATTTCCAGAAAGTGCCAACCTCGCTGGGCTGGCCTACCCTTCCATGTGGTCAGTGCTGAGTCTGCAAGTGGCTCTCCTCCCTCCCATCTGCCCCTCTGGCCTGGCTGTCTGGGAAGCCTGCTGCAGACTGGGATTACAGCTGAAAAGCTGCCCACCTTGCCTTTTATATTGATCTTTTAGGGATCACTCTGTTTCCTCCTCAGCAAAGCGAACAGGAGCTGGGTGCCCTTTTCTTGGGACATACTAAGCTCCATGCAACTGGCTTTGCTGGCAGTTTTGAGCACTGGACAGGAAATCCATGCCATTCCTAGGTCTGACCAATTGGCCTGTCTCCTGGTCCCCAGTGGCCTCAGCCTGAGAATGTTGTTTCTCCTTCTCCAGGTAGCGGGGCTCTCGGCTGGAAGAGCCTAGGAGCACAGACACTCATCCATGTATAATTGATGACATAATAAAAACTGCTCTGGCTGCAGGAGGAAATATGATATGGCATAAATCATCGTGCCAGGGAGAGAATGAAATCAAGACCCAAAATTTAAAAATAGGGACTGCACTTCTGCTCATTAAGTCATCATCAAGCCTAACCAGTGTAGCTCAGTGGTTGAGTGTTGATCCATGAATCAAGAGGTCAGTGGTTTGATTCCTGGTCAGGGCATATGCCGGTGTTTGGGGCTCAATCCTCAGTAGGGAGCATGCAGGAGCCAGCCGATCAATGTTTCTATGCTGTATCCCTCTCCCTTCCTCTCTCTCTAAAAATCAATAAAAACATATATACACACACACACACAAACACACACATATATACTAGAGGCCCGGTGCACAAAAATTTGTGCACTTGCGGGGAGGGGGTCCCTCAGCCTGCCCTGTGCCCTCTCGCAGTCTGGGACCCCCTCGGGGGATGTCCATCTGCTGGCTTAGGCCTGCTCCCTGGGGGATCAGGCCTAAGCTGGCAGTCAGACTTCCCTCTGGAAGCCTGGGAGGCCTTGGGGTATGTCCACTTGCCAGCAGGGAGCAGGCCTAAGCTATAGTCGGACATCCTTAGCGCTGCTGAGGAGGTGGGAGAGGCTCCCGCCACCACTGCTGTATTGGCAGCCATCAGCCTGGCTTGTGGCTGAGCAGAGCTCCCCCTGTGGGAGCGCACTGACCACCAGGGGGAAGCTCCTGCATTGAGCGTCTGCCCCCTGGTGGTCAGTGTGTGTCATAGTGACCTGTCATTCCTAGTGGTTCTGCTGTTAGGGTCAATTTGCATATTTCCCTTTTATTATATAGGATAGAGGCCTGGTGCACGAGAGGGGGCTGGCTGGTTTGCCCTGAAGGGTGTCCTGGATCAGGGTGGGGGTCCCCATTGGGGTGCCTGGCCAACCTGGGTGAGGGTCTGAGGGCTGTTTGCAGGCTGGCCAAGCCCCCCAGCAGGGACTCTCACCCCATGGGGGTTTGGCCAGCCTGGGTGAGGGTCTGAGGGCTATTTTCAGGCTGGCCACAGCCCCTTCAGGGTTGGGGGGTCCCGCTGGGGTGCCTGGTCAGCCTGGGTGAGGGGCTGAGGGCCATTTTCAGGATGGTCACACCCCCTTCAGGGTGGGTGTCCCTACTGGGGTGCCTGGCCAGCCTGGGTGAGGGGCTGAGGGCCATTTTCAGGATGGTCACACCCCCTTCAGGGTGGGTGTCCCTACTGGGGTGCCTGGCCAGCCTGGGTGAGGGGCTGAGGGCTGTTTTCAGGCTGGCCACAGCCCTGGGCTGGAAGCAGGTATCTGGAATTTATTTATCTTCTATAATTGAAACTTTGTAGCCTGAGCGGAGCTCAGGGCTGGCAGGAAGCTTGGCTTCCTCCATCGCTGGGAGCAACCTAAGCCTCCTGCTCACTCCAGCTCCATGGCCACTGCCATCTTAGTTGGGTTAATTTGCATATTTGCACCTGATTGGCTTGTGGACATGGCTTGTGGGCGTGGCTTGTGCTGTAGCAGCGGTACGGTCAGTTTGCATGTTTCTCTTTTATTAGATTATATATATCCTGTATAATAAAAGGGTAATATGCAAATTGACCCTAACAGCAGAACCACTAGGAATGACTGGTCACTATGACACACACTGACCACCAGGGGGCTGACGCTAAATGCAGGAGCTGCCCCCTGGTGGTCAGTGCACTCCCACAGGGGGAGCTCTGCTCAGCCACAAGCCAGGCTGATGGCTGCCAGCACAGCGGTGGTGGCAGGAGCATCTCCTGCCTCCTCAGCAGCGCTAAGGATATCCGACTGCAGCTTAGGCCTGCTCTCCGCTGGCAAGTGGACATCCCCCGAGGGCTCCTGGGCTGCCAGAGGGAAGTCTGACTGCCAGCTTAGGCCCAATCCCCCGAGGGGTCCCAGACTGCGAGAGGGCACAGGCAGGGCTGAGGAACCCCCCCGCCCTGAGTCTTCTCAATCACAAAACCTCTGACCAAGGAGGGGGAAAGCACCCCCTCGTGCTCAGGGGACTTGAAAATGGCTGTTTGTGGGGTTCTTCTGTGTGCTGGGCACCCTGATGGTGACTCCTCCTGGTTTCATCCCCCCAACAAGCTGACTAGGAGGCCCCCATAGGAGAAATTGGAAAACTGAGACTCAGATAATTAAAAATTTGTCTGAGGTCAAACAATAACGTGCGTGGAATTCTAATCTGAATCTTAAATTCCAGGTCCCCTTCCAATACCACATAATGGAAATGAGTCAGGGGGAGCTGGGGGACACATGCTGAGACTCATAGGAGGGTAGAAGGTTTGGGATTCCCCATGAGAGCAGAGAGGGGCTGAGAAGGACATAAAAACAAAACAGGCAGAACCTGCATGGTCTGACAGACAGCTGGGGGCTCTGGTAGAGCAGAATCTTTCTGAGCAAAACATGTAACTGCAGCCTCCAATTTGAAAGCGTTCTCTCTGAAATGGCAACATGCATGTTATGATGCCTAAGATGGTTTTTATTTCTTTTTTAAATTTATTTAATTTTTTTATTAAATTGATTGAGGTGACATTGGTCAACATGAACATACTAGGGGCCCAGTGCACGAATTTGTGCACCTTGAAAGGAACTGTGGGCTGCGAGGCTGTGGTAGGCACAGGAGCAGGTCTCAGCCCATCTTCCACGCCCCTGCCTGGCCCCTCCTGCCGTGCCTCCCCCACCCCCACCCCCACCCCCACCCCCATCCCCTGTCTGCTGGCAGCCCTGCTCCTGCTGTTGCTGCTTCCACGCACTGATGGCACCAGCCCCGCTGGCACCTGCTAACAGTGTGGAGCGATTGGGGCTTGTGCCAGCAGTGGGTGTGAGTGGGGCCGGCGCTGTCAGCAGGTTCGAGTGGTGGCTGCTACACCAATCACCCCTCATGAGCAGGGGGAGGTGGAGAAGCCCTCAAGGGCTATCAGGGCCGATAGCGACCGCTTGCACCCACTGATGGTGCTGAGCGATCGAGACTGGCACCAGCTGCAGGTGCGAGCACCAGGCGGGACTGCGGCACGTGGGAGCAAAGAATTTTTAGTAACCACCAGAGGCTCGCCCGATGACAGCAACCAGCACCCTGCCTTGGTCTGGTGCCCTCACTCACCTGCTCCACCATCCCACTGCAGCCGACGCCTGCCATGATCTGCACACGCCCCCTGGTGGTCAGCACACATCATAGCGACCAGTTGTTTGGTTGTTCAGTTGTTTTGCCATTCAGTCTATTTGCATATTAGCCTTTTATTATATAGGATAGGTTTCAGATGTGAGTTTCTATATTATAAGATTTGTATATTGCACCATATGCCCAGAACTTTGTAAGGTGCTAAGTCAAATCTTCTCCTGTCACCTTATATTAGGATCCCCTTCCTGCTGGCAACCATCAGGCTGATGTTTGTGTTCATGAATTTCAGTTTTATGTCCCACATATGAGTGAAATCATGTGGTTTTTAGCTTTTTCTGACTGACTTAATTCACTTAGCATAATGTTCTCAAGGTCCATCCATGTTGTTGTAAATGGCAATATTTCATCCTTTCTTATGGCTGGTAGTATTCCATTGTGTATATGTGACACATCTTCTTTATCCAGTCCTCTATTGAGGGACACTTTGGTTGTTTCCATGATTTGGCCAATGTGAATAATGCTGCAATGAACATATGGGTGTATATATCTTTGCAAATACATGATTTCTACTTTGTTGGGTATGTACCCAGGAGTGGGATTGTTGGATCATATGGTAGCTCTATCCTTAATTTGTTGAGGAATCGCCAGACTGCTTTCCATAGTCGTTATACCAGTCTACATTCCCACCAGCAGTGAATGAAGGTTCCTTTTTTCCATAACCTCTCCAACACTTGCTATTGCTTGTCTTATTGATAATGGCCAGTCTAACAGGTGTGAGGTAGTATCTCATTGTAGTTTTGATTTGAATTTCCATAGTTGCTAGTGGTGTTGAACATCTTTTCATATAACTATTGGCTGCTCATATGTCTTCTTGGGAGAGGTATATTTTCAGGTCCTCTGTCCACTTTTCGATTGGGTCATTTGCTTGTTTGGTATTGAGTTTTATGAGTTCTTTATATATTTTGGAAATTAAACGTTTATCAGAGCTACTGTTTGCAAATATCATCTCCCATCTGATTGACTGTTTTGTTGTCAGTTTCTTTTGCTGTGCAGAAGCTTTTTAGTTTGATATAGTCCCATTTGTTTATTTTTACCTTACTTCCTTTGCCTTTGGGTCAAGATCATAAAATGTTCTCTATGACCCAGGTCCATAACTTTGGTACCTACATTTTCTTCTATGTAACTTATTGTTTTGGGGTCTTATATTTAGGGCTTTGATCCATTTTGAATTAATTTTTGTCATGGGGACAAACTGTAATCCAGTTTCATTCGTTTGCATGTGGCTTTCTAGTTTCCCAGCACCATTGATTAAAGAGAGTATCTTTACTCCATTGTTGTTTCTGGCTCTTTTGTCAAAAATTATCTGCCCGTATATATGTGGTTTTTATAGCTGTGTTCTCTATTCTGTTCCATTGATCTGGGTGTCTGTTTCTCTGATAATACCATGCTGTTTTGATTATCATAGCTTTATAGTATAATTTGAAGCCAGGT
This sequence comes from Myotis yumanensis, assembly GCF_028538775.1. NCBI lineage: Eukaryota > Metazoa > Chordata > Mammalia > Chiroptera > Vespertilionidae > Myotis > Myotis yumanensis. Next base: position 103,561,163 of record NW_027223752.1, read on the forward strand.
AGCATGATACCTTTGTTCTTTATTCTCAGGGTTGCTTTGGTTATTAGGGGTCTCTTGTGGTTCCATACAAATCTGATGATTTCTTGTTCTATTTCTTTAAAAATGACATTGGGATTTTGATGGAGATTGCATTAAATCTGTATATTCCTTTGGGTAATACGGTCATTTTAACTATGTTGATTCTTCCAATCCATGAACATGGGATATCTTTCCATTTTGTTGTGTCCTTTTCAATCTCTTTTAATGATGCTTTGTAATTTTCAGTATATAGGTCTTTCACATTCTTTGTTAAATTTGTTCCTAAGCATTTTATTCTTTTGGCTGCAATTGCCAAAGGAACTGTTTTGCTTTGTTTTGTTTTGTTTTTCATTTCTTTTTCTGAAATTTTGTTTGTAGTATACATGAAGGCAATGGATTTTTACCCATTGATTTTGTATCCTATAACTTGACTATATTTGTTTATTGTTTTTAATAGTTTGTTGGTGGAGTCTTTAGGGTTTTCTAAATACAGAATCATGTCATCCACAAAAAATGAGTTTGACTTCTTCCTTCCCTATTTGGATGCCTTTTACTTATTTCTTTTGCCTTATTGCTCTGGCTAGGACTTCCAGAACTATGTTGACTAAGAGTGATGAGAGTGGACATCCTTGTCTTGCTGATGGTCTTAGAGAAAAAGCTTTCAGTCTCTTGCCTTTGACTATGATATCGCTGAGGGTTTATCATATATAGCCTTTATTATGTTGAGGTACTTTCCTTCAATTCCTATTTTATTAAGTGTTTTAATCTTAAGTGGATGTTGTATCTTATCAAATGCCTTTTCTGCATCTTTGATAAGATCATATGTTTTTATTCTTTCTTTTGTTAATGTGGTGTATTATGTTGATTGATTTGCATATGTTGAACCATCCTTGTGCCCTGGAATGAACTCTACTTGATCGTGATGTATTATGTTTTGGATGTACTGTTGTATTCAATTTGCTAGTATTTTGTTTAGGATTTTTGCATCTGTATTCATTAGAGATATTGGTCTGTAGTTTTCTTTTCTTTCTTTCTTTTTCTTTTTTTTCCCCTTCATTTTGCATTATCTTTGCCAGGTTTTGGTATCAGGGTTATATTAGCCTCGTAGAATGTGTTAGGAAGTATTGCCTCTTCTTCAATTTTTTGGAAGAGTTTGAGAAGGAGTTAAATCTTTGAACATTTGGTAGAATTCACTGGTGAAACCATCTGGTCCTTGACTTTTGTTTTATTGGGAGGTTTTCAATGGTTGCTTCAATTTCCTCACTGCTAATTGGTCTATTTAGATTTTCCAATTCGTTATGATTTAGTTTAGGAAGGTTATATATTTCTAGGAACTTATCCATTTCTTCTAGATTATTGAAGTTGGTGGTATAAAGTCTTTCATAATATTCTAGTGTGATCCTTTGTATATCGTGATGTCTGTGGTGACCTCTCTTCTCTAATTTCTGATTTTGTTTATTTGTGTCTTTTCCTTTTTTTCTTAGTGAGTCTAGCCAGGGGTTTGTCAATTTTATTAGTCTTTTCAAATAACTAGTTCTTTGTTCTGTTAATTTTTTTGTATAGTCATTTTGTTCTATATTTCATTTAATTCAGATCTAATTTTTATTATTTCCTTTCTTTTGCTAACTTTGGGGTGCTTTTGTTCTTTTTCTTTCCTAGTACTTTAAGATGTGATGTTAGATTGTTTACTTGATATGGCCCTTGTTTCTTGAGACAGCCTGTAATGATATAGACTTCCCTCTTATTACTGTTTTCCATGCTTAACAGAGATTTTCATATGTTTTACTGTCATTCTAATTTGTCTCTATATATCTTTTGATCTTACTTTTTTTCTCTGACCAGGAAAATGTTGTTAGTAGTATGTTGTTTAATCTCCATGTATTTGTGGGTTTCTTTACTTCCTTTTTGAAGTTAATTTCTAATTTAAGGCATTGTGGTCAGAGAATATGCTTGGTATAATTTCAATCTTCTTGAATTTATTGATGCTAGTTTTGTGTCCCAACATATGGTCTATCTTTGAGAATGTTCCCTGTGTGCTGGAGAAGAATGTATAATCCGATGTTATGGGATAAAATGTTCTATAAATGTTAATTATGTCCATTTGGTCCAGTGTTTCATTTAAGGCTGATATTTCTTTATTGATTTTCTGTTTGGTTGATCTGACTATGGCTGTCAATTAAGTATTAAGGTCTCCAACTATGATTGTGTTCTTATCTGTTTCTCCCTTTAGTTCTGTGAGTAGTTGTTTTATATATTTTGGTGCTCCCTGGTTGGGTGCATATATATGAAGAAGTGTTGTGATTTCTTGATGCAGTGCCCTGTTTGTCATTATAAAGTGTTCATCTTTGTCTCCTGTTATCTTGAAATCTATTTTGTCAGATATTAATATGGCTACACCAGATTTTCTGTGGATGTTATTTGCTTGAAGAATCATTTTCCACCCTTTTAATTTGAATCTACCTTTGTCTTTGCAGCTTAGATGTGCCTCTTGTAAGCTGCATATGGTTGGGTTTTGTTTTTTGATCCACTCTGATACTCTATGCATCCTTATTGCTGAGTTGAGATTATTTACATTTAGGATAATTATTGGATTATTGTATAAGGATTTTCTATAGCCATTTTATCTGTTGTTTTCTGGTAGCTCTGTGCCTCCATTGTTTTTTTTTTCCTTTGTATTCCTGTCTGTTGTTTTGTTTGGTGGTATTCCATACTTATTTCCTCTTTTTTTAAAGCTATGTGTCCTGGTTTCAGGATTAGTGTGTAGTTACCATTAGATTTATGAAAGGTGAAGTTGCATATATACTGTAGTTCTTTTGAGTGCATCTGATCTTCATCTTCCTTTGCCAGTTCAGATCTTTCCCCCTTCCCCTTGTATGTTTTTGCTGTCACAAATTATCCCTGTTTATGCTGTAAGTTTTTTGATAATCTTACTCATAGTGTTGTGACCTTATGTTTTTTGTTTCAGGTAGAATAACTCCCTTGATTATTTTCTGCAATGGAGGTTTTCTGGTGATATAATCCCTCAGCTTTTGTGTGTATGGGAACATCTTTATTTCTTCTTCATATTTAAAGGATTCAATTTCCTTGGTAATTTTTCTGGATATATTATTCATGGCTGGCAATGCCTCTCTTTCAGGTGTTTGAATATTTGGTTCCACTCTCTTCTGGCTTGTAGAGTTTCTGCTGAAAAGTCAGGTGAAATTCTGATGGGTTTTCTTTTGTAGGTCACTTCCTTCTTTTCTCTGACTGCTTTGAGAGTTTTTTGTCATTAATTTTTGACAGCTTCAATAACAAGTGCCTTGGAGAGGGCCTCTTTGTATTGAGGTAACTAGGTGTTCTGCTTGTTTCTTGGATTTGAGGATCTAGTTCTTTCCATAGATTTGGAAAGTTCTCATCCACTATTTGTTTTCATAAACTCTCCATTCCATGTTCCTTCTCTTCCTTCTCCTCTGCAGTGCCTATAATTCTAATATTGCTTTTTCTGATGAAGTCAGTTAAGTCTCATAGAGATCTTTCATTTTTCTTTATTCTCAGGTCTCTCTCTTCTTCCATCTGTGTCATTTCTTGATTCCTATCTTTGATATCACTAGTTCTTTCCTCTAATTGGTTGGTTCTGTTTTCTATGCTCAGTAGCTCTCTTAATCTCCTTAATTACATGCTTCATTTCTAGAATTTCTGATTGGTTCTTTTTTAACATTTCAATTTCCTTGGTAAAATACTCATTTTGTTCATTGATTTGTTTTCTGACTGCACTGAATTGCCTGTCAGTATTTTCTTGCATCTCGTTGAGTATTTTCAGAATTGCAATCTTGAATTCACTGTCATTTATGTCACATGTTCCAGCCTACTTTCTGGAGATTTTTCATTTTCTTTCTGCCCATCATCAATACTGTGGTTCTTCATGGTATTTGCTGTGCTCCTTTTTCTGAAGAAGTTTTTCTACTATAATCCAGTAGATGGCGCTGAATCGCAAGATTTTTATATCTGTGGTCTCCCAGATTTGAGCCTCAGCAGCTTCCATTGGACAGTTGCTTGGGGATGGGTTTGTTTTACCCTCACTCTTAATGGCAACCCCTAACTTCTGTGGGGTCCACCCCTCCTGGGGATCAGTCACAGAGGGAAATAGCAGTAATATTGCAACAGCTCTTAGTTTACAGATGATATGCCCCTGGACCTGACTCTAAGGGCAATTGGAGGTGAGTCTGGAGAGTCTAAGCAGTGGCAAGTCTCTGTGGCTCCATTTCTGTGTCTGAAACACCACGTCCTGGCCCCACAGTGGGGAGCCTCACAGCAGAACCACGAGCTCTGTCAGGTGCCTGCTGACTCAGACACTGTTCACTCACCCATTATTAATCTAAATCTCTTCCTAATTACATCCTTATTTTAAGTCATAATTGGAGGCTGAGGAGGATTAAATCAAACCTAATTACGTAAAATTATAGCTTATTTATCTGTTGCCCATTTAGGGTAAATAGTTTCTATCTTAATTTATAACCCAACTTTAACACTATTGAACTTGTTTATTTATATCCTAACTAGTGGCCTGGTGCATGAAATTTGTGAAGGGGGGGGGGGGGGAGGTGTTCCCTCAGCCCAGCCTGCACCTTCTCCAATCGGGGACCCCTTGAGGGATGTCCGATCCCCATAGGGATCGGGCCTAAACCGGCAGTCAGACATCCCTCTCGCAGTCTGGGACTGCTGGCTCTTAACCACTTGCCTGCCTGCCTGATTGCCCTTGACCCTTCTGCCTGCCTGCCTGATCGCCTCTAACCTCTCTGCCTGCCTACCTGATCACCCCTAACTGCCTCTGCCTGCCTGCCTGATCTCCCTTAACTGCTCTCCCCTACCAGCCTAATCTCACCCCCAACTGCCCTCCCCTGCCGGCCTGATCTCACCCAGTCTCTGTCCCTCTTTGTTTTCCTCAGCAGTCCTCCAGGCCTCACTGCCTCCCTGTGTCCCTCTTCCTCTTTCCCGGCTGGGAGGGTACAGGGCCAGTGGGGGCCACTCCACCCTCTGCCAGCCTTCCCTTCCATCCAGGCCTCTTCAGGCCAGTCTGTTCTGTTTCCTCATTTTGAGAGAGGCTCCGAGAGCGAATTGTGAGGGTGGGAGGGAAAGAAAGGGAGAAAAGGCTGTGAGCTGGTGGGTGCTGTGTGTGTATGTGCCTGTGTGCGGTTGTGAGTGTGAGTGCTGGCCCCACCTCCCCAGTCCCCATCTCCTCTGCCACAAGTCCCCACCCACCAGAGCCTGCTGTGCGCACAGCCTGGGAGTTAGGTTGAGTCTCAGGTTGTTGTGGATGTGATAGACCCCGGGTTTTTATATATTAGGATAACAACTACTACATTCATACTATTTATAATAAATACATCAATCATAACAACATCCTTATCTCACATATGAAATAAGATACCACTAACCACCACATTTATCCTAGTTATTATATTATCTTTAGAAGGACTCCCCCCATTAACAGCATTTTTACCAAAATGAATATTCAAGAAATAACAAAAAATAATACTATTCTACTACCAACACTTATAACCATCACATCCCTACTTAACTTATATTTTTACATATGACTTACATATACCAAATCACTCACAATATTCCTGACAATAAATAACATAAAAATCAAATGACAATTTGAAAGTATAAAACAAATAACACATTTATCATCTCTGATTGTAATCTCCAACCCTGACTCTTTCACTAGCACCAGCCATAGTAATTCTAGACTAGGAATTTAGGTTAATCCAGACCAGGAACCTTCAAAGCTTCAAGCAAATATTATTTGTTTAACTCCTGAAAAAAGGACTGCACGATTTTATCTCACATCAAATGAATGCAAGTCAATTACTTTAATTAAGCTAAGCCCTTCCTAGACTGATGGGCTTCAAACCCATGAAATGTTAGTTAACAGCTAAACACCCTAGTCAACTGGCTTCACTCTACTTCTCCCACAGTGAGGAAAAAAAGGCTAGAGGAGCCAGGCAGGATTGAAACTGTTTCTTCAAATTTGCAATTCGATATGTGTTACACCACAGAACTTGGTAAAAAGAGGAGTTCAACCTCTGTCTTTAGATTTACAATCTAATGCTTGCTCAGCCATTTTACCTATGTTCATAAATTGTTGATTATTTTCAACTAATCATAAGGATATCGGCACTTTATATCTTTTATTTGGGGCCTGAGCAGGCATAGTAGGTACTGCCATAAGTCTATTAATCCATACTGAATTGAGTCAACCTGGAGTTTTATTAGGAGATGACCAAATTTACAATGTAATTGTTACTGCCCATGCCTTCATAATAATTTTTTTCATAGTAATACCTATTATAATTGGTGGTTTCCGAAACTGATAGTGCCCTTAATGATTGGTGCACCTGATATAGCCTTTCCTCAAATAAATAATATAAGCTCCTGACTCCTCCTCCCATTATTCCTTTTACTTCTAGCTTTTTCAATAGTAGAAGCTGGGCAGGAACCAGTGGGGAGCCTCACAGCAGAACCTGAGTTCTGTCAGGTGCCTGCCAACTCAGACACTGCTCACTCTGTTGCTGCTTTCCACTGCTCGCCCTACTGCCCCTTCTCACTGCCCCCCGCCCCCCCGCCCGTCTCCCCCACCTCTCTCTTCCTCCGTCTCCCCCACCTCTCTCTTCCTCCCACCCCGACAAGGGAAGTGCCTGCTACCTCTGACTTTCTTCCCTCTTCTGCCCTGAGCTGTGAGCTCCTGGCTGCAGGGCTGTCTGCAGGCCATCTGCATTTTTATCCCTTCTCCTCTCCTCATTCATTCCTGGATGCTCACCTATATGTGTTTCAGTGAGTGGGTCTCTCAGGCATGGGTCTGTGTTGGGCAGGGATTTCTTTGTTGAATTATAGATAGTTAACTTGTTGAAATGTCCAGGGGAGAGGAAAAATTGCACCCTTATGCCACATTCCTCTGACGTCACTCCTGGTCTTCTTTTCTCAGGGTGCCTCATAGAAGGCTTTGCACATACTAGGTGCTCAGTAAGTATTTTTGAATGTCTTTATGGAGTCTTGGATAACATCATCCTTTCCTTTGCCCTCTGTACCACTTCCCCTCACTTTTCGGTGTTCTTGCTGAGAGAAAGCTGTCTGCAGATTTGCAGCTCATTTTACACTGATAATGTCTAGGAGACTATGTCGTTGGAACAAGCCTCCAAATCCCATCTCTGAATGTGATACTTCTGAGAAGTGTCTCTAGGGTGCTTCTAGCAAGGACTCAAAAGCTATCCAGGCCGAAACCGGTTTGGCTCAGTGGCTAGAGCGTCGGCCTGCGGACTGAAAGGTCCCAGGTTCGATTCTGGTCAAGGGCATGTACCTGGGTTGCGGGCACATCCCCAGTAGGAGATGTGCAAGAGGCAGCTGATCAATGTTTCTCTCTCATCGATGTTTCTAACTCTCTATCTCTCTCCCTTCTTCTCTGTAAAAAATCAATAAAATATATTTTTTTTTAAAAAAAAAAAAGCTATCCAGACTGTGTGTGTGGCACAAGCAGAGTCTCACTCTTCTGTGACTGGTTTCCCCTTTAACACCCTTCCTTACTTGGCCTGTTAGCCTCCTGAGACAGAGGAATGAGTTGGGCAAGCAATGCTGGCTGGCTGGACAACTGCTTTGCACAAAGTGAAAGAGGATGCCCTTTTGCAAGGATGAAGACAAGAGGCCTCCCTGAGACCAGGGTTTGGGCCCCTTGTGGGTGACCCATAGGCCATTCCCACACAGCTCTGAGAGTTTGAGCCTTGCCTGGCCCTGCCTGCCTGGAGGGCTTAGTGATCCCAGCATGGACTGTCTGAGCAGCAAATCCTGCTTCCCTGAGAGTGGTGGTGTCAGTGGGCCAGGAAAAGGAGGAAAGCAGGAGAAGGGTTTTAGCTCCAGAGAAGCAGACAAAGGGGCTATGTTGTGGGGAAGAGAGAGAGAAATAAGTCCAAAGGGTGATAATTTCAGCAAGATCATACCAAAAGTCTCAAGACATTTTTTAAAAAAGTTTCTAATTTGAACCAAATATTTGTTCTCTTGCTAACCATGCCCAGGTAGTCATGCCTCATTTCAAGTCTTAGCAGCAGCTGGCCAGGACACCTTTTTATTTTAAAATGTAAAACTTTTAATTATGATAGAAATTATATTTTTTGCAACTATACAAACTTATGAAGAAAAATCTTTAGATATCAGCTTTAAAATGTGCAAAGGGGACTAGTTTTTCACAAGTCTTCTAGGGTGTAGGTGAGCCAGAGATTGGAAGACAAGGGCTGCTTTACAGAATTCAGGGTTCCTGGATCTGAGGTACCAAAGAATGCAAAGCCATCATTGCCACAATATCTTATAAAGAAAAACTCCCAGCAGTTTATATCAAATTAAAATCTAGCTTTGCATAGTCTTCAACTTACACATTATATGTCTCTTCCAAAAAAAGATAAACCCCTCTGTTCTGCTATTTCCCCCATCTTTTCTTATCTTTTTCTGCTGCTTGGGATTCAGGCGATCTGGCCTGGGCGAGAGGACATTAGCTGGGCTCTGCTTAATTTAACAAGTGAATATATACCATTGAAATTTTATATATATATATATATATATATATATATATATATATCACTGAATATAATATATGTCTATTTATGAACAGAGGCAAGTGTTTGGCTGGCCCCTTTAGAAATATTTATTTTGTACCTAATTGCAAAGACCATATAAACATTTGTACTTAGGCAAAATAAATGAATTAAAAGAAAAATTAAAATAATAATTTTATAATTACAAAACAGAGAAATATTTATTATAATCTTGATTTATCTGAAAGTAATTGTGGCAGATTTTTCTTCTGCTTTTTTAGGAAATTGGTGGTCAGCACATGATGCCCTGCCCAGGCTTTGCTGTGTTTTCAATAAAGTGGAAAGTGGTTTGTAAAAAGGAATCTGGACGTTCTGGTTTCCTCTTGGCCCCCCCACCTCATTCCTGAGCTCCTATTAAAGGGAGGAGGGACAGGGAGGGACAGGGCACGAGGGCATGAGATTGAGGCTGCCTGCGGGCCCTTCTACAGTGCTGGTTTTTGTTACATGAGAGCTGCAACAGCTGCCAGAGGGATTTGTCCCCACCCACCGTGGGCATGTGACACAGATTTAGTCTAGACTGTGCTCTGATCTACCCCTGGGCATTTACAAGGCCGGCAAGTGGAGTCACAACCAGATGAATACCCTGTAAACATAGGGTTGTGGGAGGCAAATCTTTGTCCCTGCATTGCAAATGCATTAAAGCTTCAGGGATCAGAAAATCCCACACAGTGCTCATTTTCAACATTTTGAATTATCATCCTTTTAATATACTGACTGGATGGCAGCCAAGTTCCTTTGTACTCATCACCTTTCAATATATTCATCAGCTAACAGTACTCAGTAAGGGATGGCCTTAGGCTCACATCAGTAAGAGAATGAAGGGGGAAAAACCAGAAATCATACCATATACCAAATGGGATACATGCTGATGAAATTTTAGTGCAAAAGCCTCAGAGAATAGAATTCTGTGTTCCATAAAATAAACAACAAAATCCACAGAACATTGGTCTACTTGTCTCTACCATGGAAATCCTTAACCCCTTAGGGATGAAGCCTGTAATAATTTCATACCTTAGAGATGAATTAGAAAGAACTTTGTAAGGTGCTAAGATTTTAGATGTAGTAAAATATTACTGTTAAAATCAACGTTGCACAGAACTTTCAAATATTCTGAGTTATTGTGACTATTTGACCTTAAAAGTGGGTAACAGCCCCTCTGTAGTCAAATTATCCCCTAGATCCCAACTATTCACCCTTTCCCTGCATTCAACCTCCCAAGAAAGTGTGTGTGTGTGTGTGTGTGTGTGTGTGTGTGTGTAGAACCACTTCCTACACCAGTGATGGCGAACCTTTTGAGCTCGGCGTGTCAGCATTTTGAAAAACCCTAACTTAACTCTGGTGCCGTGTCACATATAGAAATTTTTTGATATTTGCAACCATAGTAAAACAAAGGCTTATATTTTTAATATTTATTTTATATATTTAAATGCCATTTAACAAAGAAAAATCAACCAAAAAAATGAGTTTGTGTGTCACCTCTGACACACGTGTCATAGGTTCGCCATCACTGTCCTACACTAATATATCTTTTCTTTTCTTTTCTTTTTTTCTAGAAGGGTCCTGATCTCTATGAAGTCTCAGGCTGGGGGAGAACATTCTTGGCCACCACCACTTGCCAGGATTTTTGCATATTATATGTAGTTTGTTCTCCGGCCTTCTCCTCATGGGTTAAGATGGCTTCCCAGGTACTATATTGCTTCCTTGGAGAACAGTGACAAAGCCCCATGGGTCACTGTAGGTTGGATTGAATAGTTTCATCCCATGGGGTGTTGCCTGGGTTATAGGAGTTTGCACCTATTGTATTATAGACAGGCCTCAAACCACCAGGAGATGGAACATCAAACCTTAAGAGGAATTTTGGTTTGGCGGCTCAGTTACTCTGCATAATGGCTTGATGAGGTTTCAAAGTGCTGTCACTGAAATTTCTCAGAAAACAGAAACCACAAATCATGTTGAATTCTCATATCTGAGATATTTGTCCCAAACTGGACATAAACCTGATGTGTTGGCCAAGTTTTTCTGTAAAACCACAATGTTTCATGGGAGGGGGGGAAAGTTCCTTTTGTGACTGGAGCAAAGGCTTAATAGTATGTTTTGTAATAAAGGTCAAAGGTCTGGGATAGATGTTGGTGAAATATGCTAAGATTCTTTGCTCTGCTTGAACCTAGAACTAGCTGAGATCTCGGATCTCAAAAAACAAAACAGAACACAAAAAACTTCTGCCCAGGTATTCTGTGTCATTTAGAAACTAGTCTTCATACTCCGAGGCCTCCTCAGCATGGCTGTTGCTTGAAAATGCTCTAAAAACCACAGGGAACATTTTCCCAATGAATCACAATCTGTCTGGGAAGTAAGAGAAATCAGTCAAATACGCCTCAATTATTTTCCTTGGACCATTTGGACAATTGAGATAACAATGCACAGTGGCAACAGTCCACGTTTGTTCAGACTTAAAGACAACTTTGTTATTTGAATGTGTGATTGAGGCAGGAAGCGAATGTCTGCAAAGGTAAATGCAAAGGGGAATGATTTTAGCAAATAGACCAGACCTACATTTTCTAAGTGGTTTTTCCAAGATTCTCTGATCCCATGTCCAAATTCTAGTGTATGAGAAAAAGTCCAAGTTCCTTTGCCAAATAGTTCCTGGGTTGTTCTAACGGTGCCAAAGGCAGAAGTTATTTAGCCCAGGAATACCTTTCGGACTGAAATCAAAACAGCCCAGGGCACAAAATTGTAAATAAACACTGGGATTCACACGCAGGCTCCCACCAAAGCTATTGTGGCCTGTGGAATTCATGTTCCTCACACTTCATCAAAGCCAGACCAACAGTAGCTGCCACTCAGACCAAGTCTTGTTTTCACAGAGCCTGCCGCAATCAGGTTTCATTTGGCCCAACTCAAGAAACCCAAACAACTGTTTCTGCACTTAGATTTTCCTGTGTGTGGAAAGTTACTGTCTTCCAACTAGAGAGAAATCAGAGCACATAACCCCAGTAGTGATGGTTTTGGGCAGCAACTGGACTGACATTTCAATTTATGTGATGACAGAAGGAATTGCCAAGCATGTTCAGAAGATGCGCAGTTTCAGGGTGAGGTGTCCTTAAGCTCAGGCATATGAAGTTTTCCAGCATTTTTTAAAATACTGTATGTAGCAACAAACACTAAAGACCAGTGCACACAGATTTTTCTCTCTGTGCCAGATCAGGTCTATTTTATCACAACCCACTTCCTGGCCGGGGCATTCATTCAAAGAGGGATTGGAGTGGCTGGGAAAGAGTCCTGCAGGAGGTCTGAGAGGGGCCTAACAATCTACAGGTCTTTCAAAGGATTTAAAATAGTTACTAACTTTGCCCTAGCTGGTTTAGCTCAGTGGATAGAGCACCAGTCTATGGACTCAAGGGTCCCGGGTTCAATTCCGGTCAAGGGCATGTACCTTGGTTGCAGGCACATCCCCAGTGGAGGGTGTGCAGGAGGCAGCTGATTGGTTTTTCTCTCATTGATGTTTCTAACTCTCTATCCCTCTCCCTTCCTCTCTGTAAAAAATCAATACAATATATTTTTAAAATAGTTACTAGCTTCATTCCATAAAGCAAAAGAAGGTACATTTTACAATAAGTACTAAAATAAGGCAAATATAAACTAAAGAAAGGAGAATTTGAAGGAGAAAAATTAGCGCACACAATGCATGCAGTGACTGCCTGGATGTCTATTAGGCAAAGGTCACAAGTTAGGCTCTGAAACTTCTAGGAAAATATAATCAGTGCCTAAGCCACAGTGTCCACAAGGTGGAGGCTGACTCAACAGCTCAGGACAAAGCACAACTATGTGGGCAGGTAGACAGGGAAAAAAGAGCACACAGCCCAGGAAGCCCGAGTCCTCATGTGCCTAAGTCAAAGGGGTCTCTGAGGAGGATGCTTATCTCTGGGTTCTAAAACCACGGGGCCCACCCGCCTCCCCCCACCACTCTTCACCCCCCCCCCCACACCCCCACCCCTCCCACCCAAGCCAGCAGTCTGCCTCCACCCAGCATGTGATGGCCTTGGACCTCACTTTTGTTCTGTTAACATAAAAAAAAACATTGAACCTGTAAAGAATTTTTGTGAGTTTATTTGAGCCAAACTGTTGACATTTGCCGGGAAGCAGAACCTCAACGAATTGAGATATTGCTCTAAAGAATGGTGGGTTACATCTGTATTTATACATTGCAATCAAAGGAGGGACATAGGTGGGTTACATGAAATTCATTGGTGATAGATTAAGGAGGTGGGATAAAGCAAAAGCAGCGGCGGGGGGGGGGGGGGGGTCGGGGGGGGCGGGGCGGGGACCCTGGGATTGGATAAAAAGTAAAATGATGGACACATACTTAGGTGGGTGCAGGATTAATTAACATGATAATGAAAGAATTTGTGGTATCTGTCCTGGCGCCCAGTACATCTGGTTGTGCCCCAGGAGCTCCAGAAAAAGGGAAGTTACAAGTTACCCAGACATTTCAAGGGTATGTTATCATAGATGCAAAAAGACAGATAGGCTCAGTTAAGGTAAAGGTTGACCTTGTCAGTAAAGTTACTGGCCTAGGACATAACTGCCCATCATAACTGCTTTTAGTTAAAGTTTAATTTCAGACCATCTTTTGTGGTTACTTTAGGTCTCCGAGTTTGCAAAACTGCCATGCAGGCCTCCTTTTCATCCACAGTTCCAAGACCCACAGATGGGGGTGGCAACTGATTCCTCAGGCGCTGACCTTGGGTTCTGGCAAGCTGTTGGCTTGGTGTTTGTAAAACAGAGTAAAAGCCACAGGTTCTAGGAACCTGAAAGGATAGCAGAGGGAACCGGGATAGTTTTTGTGGAAATCCCAGCAGAAGCTATGGCTTTGACCTTGCTCAGGCCCCAGCTGCAGGCAGAGGAATTAGTGGGAGAAATGGTCACAGAGCCTTATGAAACACAGCTCAGATCACCTACTTCAAATAGGCCCGGTGAATCATGCTGAATGCCTCCTGGGCATGAACGAGGTGGCAGCAGCTGGTGTCCCCTCAGCAGGGAAGCCAGCAGCGAGGGAGAGAGGCTTCTGTCCCTGGCCAGCTGGCCTTGGAACCTTCCTGTTGAGCTCACAAGAAAAATCCTCAGATTGATCATTAGCAGGGAAAGCGAGACATGTGGGACCTTAGACAACCAAGTGGCTTTCACGGTAGTCTTTTATCTATTGTTGTGGGTAAGAAGTGAGCTGCTCACCAAAGAAGACACCCCCCATCCCCTTCATAACAAGCGCTCTAACATAGATATCCCTGTGCTGGAACATTCTGTCTGTGTCAGCAGAGTTCTTCATCCCAGCACAGTGACTTTTGCTCAACAGAGGGACTTTTGCTACCCTATTCTAGGAATACGACATAATTCCACCCGTCCCCCCAGAGTCATCTCCTTGGAAGGCTGACAGTCACTATGGCTTCCAGGCTGTTGCCTGGAAACGTGAGTTGACATTTCTTTCTGGGACCCACTATGGGGCTCACTGACCTTCCCACTACATTGAGAAGGAACCAAAAAATCTTACTCCACCTTTACTTATAAATTTGTTCTTCCAAATTTCCCACTAAGAGAATTTCTGAACATCTTTAAGGAAGGTGAAAGACTTTAGAACACTTCACTGCTTCAGCTGGCACACACCTGAGCTGCGAAATGGATTGAGGCAAATCTGTTTTAAAAATAGTTTTCAGGTTTTTTTTATATATAAGTATTTAAAAACAAAAATTTGAACTTCTATCTTTCTTGTACCACTTGGCAAGTTAAAAAAATCTTTTGGGGACATTTTCAAATGGTTTACTGTATCCCAATCAACATTTCCATGGATATTTGCAAGTGCCCTAATCTGACTAATTCCACGGTGTACAATGGGTACTGCAGGTAAAGTCACGCTTTCTGCCCTTGAGGAAGATAAACAGTCACATAATTGTGATCAGTGCCATGCTGGACACCTGTGTGGGCTGTGGAGGCCAAAGCACAGCACACCCCAGCTTGAGGGCAGAGAGCACAGTGAGGGAGGCTTTTAAAAAATGAAAACTGGTCACAATCTCAAAGGACAAGCAAAATTTGGCATCTAAAAAGAGGGGAAACCATTTGAGACAGGTGGTTTGTGCTTCAAGTGGCAGCACATAGATGGGGAAAAAAGCAAGGCCAGACTTTTTTTTTTTTAATATTAGATAGATGGAGATTTGTTGTTCACTTATTTATGCATTCATTGGTTGATTCTTGTATGTGCCCTGATCAGGATGGAGCCTACAACCTTGGCATACAGGCCGGCGCTCTAACCAACTGTGCTACACAATCAGGACTGCAAAGCCAGAACCTAAAGGGCCTTGTGTGCCAGGTTGAGGAACTGAGGCTTTATCCTGTGGCCATTGGGGATTTCCAGTAAGTCGCTCAAGGTCACCCAGCTTAAGAGGCAGAGTGGTCTTTGAGGCAATATAGGGTATCCTGATATTTATAAAAACCCAGGATCTGTAACGACCGACCGAAGGCTCTACCGAACACTGGATGTCAGTCCTGCAGCCACAGCAACCCAGCACTGACTGCCGAGGGAGCTGCGGATTAGGCCCGGAGAGAGGCCTGAAGAGAGAGGCAGGGTCTGATCTGCAGCCTCAGTGGCAGCTGCTGATCAACCATGGCCTCTCTGTTTCTCTCGGGGCCTCCGAGGGGGCTGCGGATAAGCCCCACTTCTCTGATCAGGCCCGGAGATAGGTCTGAAGACACTGACTGGCATAGAAACTGACCAGTCAGGACCAAATTGGCTGGCAGAGGAAGCCGTTGGCAGTGAGATCAGGCCAGCAGGGGAGGGCAGTAGGGGCAACCAGGCCGGCAGGGGAGGGTAGTTGGAGGTGAGATCAGGCTGGCAGGGAAGGGCAGTTAGGGGTGATCAGGCAGGCAGAAGCAGTTGGGGGCGATCAGGCCAGCAGGGGAGGCAGTTAGGAGCGATCAGGCAGGCAGGCAGAGGCAGTTAGGGGTGATCAGGTAGGCAGGCAGGTGAGCAGTTAAGAGCCAGTGGTTCCAGATTGCGAGGGGGATGTCCAACTGCCAATTTAGGCCCGATCCCACAGGGATTGGGTCTAAACCAGCAGTCGGACATCCCTCAAGGGGTTCCCGATTGGAGAGGGTGCAGGCTGGGTTGAGGGAACCCCCCCCTCCGTGCATGAATTTCATGCACCAGGCCACTAGTCCTTTATAATAAAAGGTTAATATGCAAATTGTCCTCTCAACCAGGAATTCAAATGGAGTTTCACCAGTGGCAGGATCGGCCCTGCCCCTGATCAGCACCCCCACCCCCCAACCACCCAGAGCCCCTCTCCCTGGCCAGCCCCAACCCTGACTGGCCCCCGACCCCAAGCGGGGCGGGGCCAGCCCGCCAACCGCCCACGGCCCCTCCCCCCATCTGACTCCACCCACAATTGGTTCCCCCACTTTGATTGGGGCAGGGTTGGCCAGTCAACCTACCACATCCCCTGACCCAGGCTGGCCCAGCCTGATAGGCCCTGATTGGGGCAGGCTGCCCGAACCCCTTCTGTGCACAAATTCGTGCACTGGGCCTCTACTTTCCATATATACTCTTTGCTTTGATTCTGTGAATGATTATGAGGGCTATTTTCATGGGAGGAAACTGATCCTGAGACATATTAAGTGATTTTTACTGAACCCAGTGTTCCTTTTTCTATCATTACGTGGGCTTCTCCACATAAGAACAACTTTGTAAACAACAAAACACATCAAAGCAGAGTACTTTGAGTACTTTGGGAGAACAAAAATCTGAAGCATTCATGTCTACAGCACAATAGATGCTCACAGGCTGCTTAGGAAGAGCCATGAACTGCCCTTTAGCTTTGACATCCTGAAGGCCAAGGTTAAGAAATGCTGAACCCCCAGAAAAGCAGCCATCAGTATGAGAAGCTCAGCCAGGTGGAATTGTGGGGCCACCAGAGGGAGCCGCTGAGCCCAAGGCACAGCAACAGAGCCCAGGAAGCACCTGATCCCTGCAGTGGAGCTTGTGTTTGCCATCTTGTGAGATGCCTCCCAGGTATCATTGGGAGTAAGGAGAGGGGGATGCTGCAGGAAGCTGAATCCTGCATCAGCAAGTTGGGGACATGAGCCCCCCAAATATAGGGAAAAGTGCAATGTGAATCACTTATCCAAACCTGATGAGCTCTAAGGGCAGTGGGTTACATGTGTAACTCAGATACAATGCAGAGTTAACTGTATTATCACTTCCTTTACAGCACCCACACATATAAATAAACTGGAGACATTCGGATGGTGAGTGGAAAAGAGCATCATAGAAACTCTCAGGGGGAGATGTAAGGTATCATAGGAGTTGAAGTCTCTCCAAATAAAAACAATTGAGATATGAGGGGCCCTACATTTATTTTTCAAAGTGTTATTAAGTTATCCAGTAACTTAGTATACGAAATTGATGTGTTCTATGTAACTTCTTCCTATTCTTCCCATGTTCCCAGTTAGAAGTTTCTCTGTGAAAACTTCTCAAAGCCTTCAAATTGAGGGGTTTTATTTAGAACTTCCCTTGAATCGTGTTACACATAAAAAAAGACCATCCTATGTCATACCCCGCTTCTTACTTCCCTTTCAGAAAAAATCTCCTTCCCATCAACCAAGTCAGAAACATTAACGCATTATGAGCATAACTTACATGCACAGTGCAGGGGCCCCTTGCAGAGTCCAGGCCCCAGAAAGACCTTATGGGTGGGGACCATTTGGCAGGAAGGGCCTTTTCTGGGTGTGTCCTCCATCCACCCTGCAGACTTCATCCAGGTTTTCCATGTCACCAGTCAGGTATCCCCCATCACAACCCATCACCGCCCATCATGCTCTCAGTCCTCTTGCTGCTGCGATGGAATGCTCTAGTGGCAGGAAAAATAACCTTAAGAAGAAAGAGAGCCATTAATGGTGAAGAGCTGGCAGGTGAGGGGCCCAAAGTGGACCCCAGCCTCTCCAAACACTAAACTAATATGTGTGAGGGATTATTGAGAACAAAAGCTGAGACTGAAGCTGTGGCTTTTAACTGCCGAATTCTGTTCATCCTTTCTGCCCCCTGACTCATCTGGCCTGTAGTTTTTAGCAGCTGCTATCTTTCATTCCCTGAGGAGTAGAAGGCCGACACTTTCCCTCGTTACTGGGCTGCCTCTTAGGCTCCTAGACAAGGCTTGTTCAAACTCCAGGGCCTGTGGAAGCCGGGTGAATTTCAACTCTGGAAATCCTTGTTAGCAGAGCTGGTGGGATTAGCCATGTCATTTCAGATAGTCATGCTACAAGCTGTGAACATACATATTGCTTTAGATCTGTGGCTGATTTAATCTGTGGATGTGAAACCCTGGGGTACAGAGGGCCGACTGCATATTTATTGAAGAAAAAAAAAAGCACATATAAGTGGGCCTGCAAAATTCAAACCAGTGTTATTCAAGGGTCAGCTGTAGTTGCTAAATTAAACTTTAGTTTGTATTGCCTTTCTTTGCTCTCAGCTCTGTTTAAAAACTTAAATACTTTTTTGAATTATTTGTTATGGTTTTTGTTCCTTAAAGTCAATAGACCTTGACAAAAACACCTAAAATTCCATAAAATCTGAAAAAGCAATGTGCCCAGAAAGAACCTTCAATATTATCCATTCGACTCTCTTTATTTTAAGACTAGAGGCCCAGTGCACAAATTCCTGTACCAGTGGGGTCCATCAGCTTTGCCTGCAAAATTGGGCTGAAACCAGCTCTCCAACATCCCCTGAGGGGTCCTGGATTGCAAGAGGGCACAGGCCAGGCTGAGGGACCCCACTTGTGCACATTCGGGATGGGGAGGGAGGCAAGAGGTTGGCCAGCCAGGGAGGGACTACAGGAGGGCTCCAGGGCACATCAGGCACTTCTCGCTCAGTCCCAATTGGCTGGACCTCAGCAGCAAGCTAACCTACCAGTCTGAGCATCTGCCCCCTGGTGGTCAGTGCACATCATAGCGAGCAGTTGAGGGGCCTTAGCATATCATTAGTATATTGTGCTTTGATTGGTTGAATGGATGACCGGACAACCAGACACTTAACATATTAGGCTTTTATTATATAGGATAAGACCTGAGGACCAGAGATGGTAAGTGAAGTCCACAGGTGACAGCGCTGGATTCAGCCTGGACCCTTTGCTGTGGCACTCTTTCTAAGATGTCGCACGCTTGTCACTGAGAAAGTGTTGGTAAACACATTGGGCCAGGAGCTGTGAAGCTGTGCATTGAAATTTTTCTACACTGTAGAACAGAGCCCCCTGGTACTCTATATCCCAGGGGGACATCAATAATTAGAAATTGATGATCATGTCTAATTATCCTGAACAGTGTTTTTTTGTTTGTTTGTTTGTTTCATTTTGTTTTGTTTTGTTTTTAATGCCAGGCTGGTTTAGGGAAAATAAATTGTTTTTCTACTATTTTATATCTATTTTATGTAAGAAATAATGTGCTAATTACCTATAATCCTAGTCTGTTTATCCAAATAGAATCTATATTTTATATATTGCATCAACAAATATATACTGTTAATAAATACACTTCAGGGAAAGTAATAAAATTCTAGGTTAAAGTTAAGATTGTGTGTGTGTGTGTGTGTGTGTGTGTGGTATTTTTGTGTAATTTTTATTGTTGATTTAAATTTTTGCTATTTCAACTTGGTCTTCCCTTTAATAGATGTAAATAATAGCCCCAAACTGGGAACAATAGAAAAATGGATAAACAAGCTGAGACATATTCATGCAAAAGAATACAACTCAGCAATAAAAAGAAAGGAAAAACATGGGTGGATCTTGCAATTATTGTGCTTTTCATGAAAGAGTAAAAATAGTATTGTTCCACTTACATGACTTCCTAAAAGAGAAAAACACTAATCTATGGTGAAAATAACAGAAAAGAGTTTCTTCTGAGGTGGAGTAGAGACATGAATTGACTGGGCAGGGCCACAATCTAAACCTCGGGAACGGAGGTGAAGTTTTCTGTGCTGCTAGGGGTTTGGGTTGCAGGGCACATGCACAGCCCAAAACTCGGCGACGCGCATGGAAGATTTGTGCATTTCATCACGTGTAAATTTTTCATTAAAAAAACTGCAGACAAGTATTCTCGTTGATGGAATACAGGCTGAACATTTAGGGGACAGTGTACTAATGAGTGTGATTTCCTTTGCAGTGCAGCATAAAACTAAGGAAGGTTAGTGGGTGGATATGAAGATGGACAGATATGCCATAAAGCAAGTGCTATAAAATGCAATTGTAGAATCTAGGTGCTGGGTATCCGTTGTAAGATTCTTTCAACTTTGCTGTATGTTTGAACATTTTCATAATACAATGTTGGGGAGAAACCATATAGGAACAGAGCAGAGAAGAACTGTCACCCCTGTTTTCCTTTCAGAATTCCCTGAGCATTATGAAGAAGCAAAGACATGTGGCTCAGCACTGGGTTTCTTGTTGACCAGGTTGATACCCAAGACTATTTCTGTAGCAACAACAGAGAGAAAGGCTACTGGAAACAAAAGTCAATTTCCTGTTCCAGCTTTGGGGAAACAAAGCTAAAAAAAATAAACACCTGAAAAAGGGCAAGAAAAGCATAAATGAACGCCAAACCCCACACAGGATTAGCCCATGTTATCAGCGCAGACAACATGTTAAGGAAAGATAATGCCTGAGTCAGTGTTGGAGGCTAATCTTTCCAGGAATTACAGCCTCATTAACTCCTTTCAGCATTTCTCAGAAATAATCCACAAATTTTGAACTCTAACCATTTGAATATTATTTATTCTTATCATTAAGAAAAAAATACACATGACTTACCCATACCCAGTGATGTAATGCTGACTGGTATTTGGATCTTGCCACTTACTGGCAACTTTCCTTTTTTACCCACCTCAAGTCAGTCCCTCTCCACGCCAAGGGCTGACACACTATTTTCTACCCCATTCCCACCCACAATGTCCCCCTTCCCCCTCTTTCCTTTTTAAAGGGATTCTAGGGAAGGAAGGGTCACTAGGAAGCACCCTCTTTCTCCTGTCTGGGCTCTCAGCTCCCGGGAAACAGGGCTGTTTCAGAGGCTCACCCTTGATGACAGCACCACAGGAAGGAAAGCAGAGACTAGAGGATTCTCAGGAGCTGCAAAGCCTTTTCAAAGCAAATTTCCTGGACGATGCATGCACTTGGTTGATCTGTGGAGGAATGAGGTCAGGTGAGGCCACAGGAGAAGCAGAAACTACATTTTGTACATTCACCGCTTCCAGGGCACCCCCTCCAGGCAAGTTCCCTCAGGGGTTCTAGTTTGTAATTATGGGAATCATGCTTTTCAAATATCCACTTCAAGCCTTTGGAAATGTCTATAATCCCACAGCACACAGAGCAGAAAGACAATAGAATTCAGGCTGGGAAAACCTGGGTCCTACTCTCCATGCCTTTCTGTGGGTGTGAGACTGTAGGTGCGGGAGTGGCCTGTAGGAGTACCCGTCAGGGAGCCATAGACCCAGGGGAGAGATTGTTGTGAGGGGTCCAGAGCACCTGGCTTTTTGTGAAAGTTTGGGGTTTGGGAAGAGGGCGATGGTACAAAGAAGAGAAGACCGAAGACATTTCCTTAGTCAAAAGCAGATGTGCTGGGGGAAACCACTGCTCCGGGATCCATCTCTGAGACTGTTTGACTGGCACTTTCCTCTTCCCAACAGGTTGAGAGCTGAGATGAAGGGCAAGTGGGATTCTACCCATTTTCTAGAGCTTAGTAACAAATTGCCACAAACAGTGGCTTAAAACAACATAGTTTCTACCTCACAGTGTCTGTGGGCCAGGAGTCTGGACATGGCTGAGCTGGCCCTCTGCTCTGGGTCTCTCCCAGCTGAGAACCAGGTGTCCGTAGGGGCTGTGATCTCATTTGGGTTCAGGGTCCTCTTCCAGGTTGTTGGTGAGGATCACTCTCAGCTTCTGGAGGTCACCCTCAGGTCGTAGCCATTGACTCCCCACAACACGGACATTTAAAGCCAGCAGGAGAATGGCTGCCTTCAAACCTCCCTTCAGTCTACTACAAAGGAGATTTATTTAATGTAACCAAATTTCCCATCACTTTGCCAATACAATGTAACCTAGTCCAGGGTGTGGCTAGCCATCATATTCACATACCCAACCTACAATCAGAGTAGGGGACTATACAGGGTGGAAACACCTACAGCAGGAATCTTGGTGCCATCTTAGACTTCTTGAAATTTGATCCCACAACCCCAATGGGAGAAACAGGCTAAGAGCATCAGGCCTCCAGAGAGGGGAAAGGGCTGGGTTGCCCACAGTCAGCAAGAGGCCTTGATGCCTCCTGGGTTGGCTTCTAGGTTTCTGGGAAATACCATTAAAATGAGAAGGACTTTGGAAGGAGAGGTGGGTTAAAGCCAGAGTGGGCTCAGCCAGACTTATTCCCTGAGTTTCCTTTAGAATTACGAAAATTTCAGAGATTTTTTAAAAATCTGTATATTGAAGAAATATCAGGGAAGGGGATTGCTGCTTTTTCTCTGAATAATGTTGGTCCAGATTTATCTCTGAGGCACATGCCATTATCAGTCAGAGAGGAATCAAGAAACTGGAAGCATTCAGAAATTGTGCCAGCCAGCAGAGAAGTTGGCACAAGGACCACCTTCAAGGACCACTTTGGAAAGACCACATGTGGCTTCAGGGTCCTGTTTTACAGGTTGGTATCTCTACCTGGAAGTACAGACTCTCATTTGACTGAAATCCTTCTAGCTGAAGTTTCTTCTTTTAGTAACCTCACTGAAGGCAGAGAAAGCGATTCATAGACTCACAGATAAAAGAGAGAGACAGAAAAAGACAACAGAGGCAGAGAGACAGAAATTTGTAAATCATCCATTCCTCACTCTAAAGGCTAAGAAATTCTTAGGTTTGGGGGTGGACATGTCCAAAGACCAAGATGAAACCCAGCTAGCTCTCCCAGTGCCAGGAAACAACTGAGGCAGGGGAGCAGAAATTAAGGGTAGTGGTGAGGCCTTCAGGCAAATGCTCAACCCCTCCAAACATGGTGCATTCCAGCTCTTGTGACTTTGTGATCCTACCCTGTGCTGTTCAAAGTCTTTTTTTTTTATTGATTTCAGAGAGGAAGGGAGAGGGAGAGAGAGAGAGAGAGACATCAATGATGAGAGAGAATCATTGATTGGCTACCTCCTGCACACCCACTACTGGGGACCGAGCGCACAACCCAGGCATGTGCCCTTGACCGGAATCAAACCTGAGACCCTTTGGTCTGTAGGCCGATGCTCTATCCACTGAGCCAATTATTAATATCCTAATAACTGTCAGATGAATACGAGATGCATTGGAATGATCACTTAGTAGGTGATATAATGTCTAATCACTGGGGTATAACCTGAATCTAATATAATATTGTACACCAACTTTAATTGAAAAGCAAAAGATAAATAAATAAATAAATAAATAAATAAATAAATAAATAAATAAATAAAAATTTATTCTAGAAGCAGAGTTCCATTAAAAAAAAAAAAGGCCCAGCTGGTGCAGCTCAATGGTTGAGCGTCAACCTATCCTATGAACCAGAAGGTCACAGTTCGATTCCCAGTCAGGGCAAATGCTGGGGTTGTGGGCTTAATCCCCAGTGTGGGGCATGCAGGAGGCAGCCAATCAATGATTCTCTCTCATCATAGATGTGTCTATCTCTCTCTCCCTCTCCATTCCTCTCTGAAATCAATAAAAATATATTTTAAAAAATAAATAAGTAAAAAATAAAACAATAAGAAAACCTTAATTTGAATAATAAAGGGTCATAAGAGTAAAAAGACTGTCACAGAGTTCAAAATAAGCAGCAATGGCCTCCTCTGGGGTGCTGAGTCAGAGGATGACTTGATTACAAAATTTAGCATGGATTCAGTCTAAACTATTTTTTTCCCTTTACTGCCCTCCATTCCCCTCCTGACAGGTTTTCTGGATAAATAAAAGTAAAGGTGTTTTTTGAGCATGTTTCTAAGATGAGTTGCCAGGTGGGGGCTCAACCTAAACTGGCTTCTAATGAGCAACAAGAAAGAGCTAAGGGGTAGCTAATTCTTTAAAGCAATTTTGTTTACTTGATGCGGTATTTTAGTTTCAGCAGGAGATATGGAAAGTCACATTGTTACTTTTCCTTTCATTCATGACTTCTATGTAAGTAGAATCAAAATGCTTAATCATCCTCTACTTAATGGAAGCTGATCATGAATTGCCAATGTTGTTGACCTAACCTGAGGAACCTGAGAAGTCATTCAAAAAGTATTTATTGAACCTCTACTTAGAACAAGGCACACCCTGGACTTGTCTTTCTAGAATTTTAATTTATTGGTATAGAGAAACATAACAGGTAATTGCAATACAGTGTTTTGGTTATCTATTGCTGTGTAAAAAAAAATCCTAAAATTCTGTTTTGTTTTGTTTTAATATATTTTTATTGATTTCAGAGAGGAATGGAGAGGGAGAGAGAGATAGAAACATGATGAGAATCATTGATCAACTGCCTCCTGTATGCCCCCTTCTGGGGACTGAGCCCACAATCTGAACATATGCCTGACCAGGAATTAAACCATAACCTCCTAGTTTATAGGTTGACACTCAACCACTGAGCCAGGCCAGCTGGGCAAAAACTCTGTGTTTTAAAAAACAATGACTTTGTTCCTCACAATTTTGTGGTAGCCTGGGATCAGCTGGGAGTTCTGTTTTCTTATGCTATAGCAGCTGCAGTTAGCTAGGGATTGGCCTGGGGCTTGGAGGTCCAACATGGCTGGTCATCTCTCCTCATCCAGTAGCCTCACCTGGGCTTCTTGAGATAGTGGTGGCTGGCTTTCAAGAGGGTGTGTTCCAAGAGTACAAGTCCCAGTGTGCAACTCCTATTAATTATGTACTTGTATCACTCTGACTTATGTCCCACAGTCAAAGCAAGTCACATGACCAAGCCCACAGTGAATGTGGGAGAGACCACATAAGTTTATGAAAACCAGGAGATGTGGTTCCTTTGGAGGTCACCAACAGAACAATCATCCAAACAATATGATAAATACTACTAGATCAGTACAAAAGGAACACATGGAAGAAGCACCTGACCCAGATTTAAAGATCAAAGGTAACTTCCTGGAGGAATAGACATTAACTTTTCGCCTGTTGAGCAACCTTATACAACTTGTGGAATGCCATGTAAGATTTGTACTAGGGAGGAGAAACAAGATGGCAGTATAGGTAAATGCTGGTATTCACTTCCTCCCACAACCACATCAAAATTACAACTAAAATACAGAACAACCATGATTCAGAACCGCCTGAAATCTGGCTGAATGGAAGTCCTACAACTACAGAAGTAAAGAAGAAAGTACATTGAGACAGGTAGGAGAGGTGGAAGCCCTGAATGGGCTGGTCTAACACCCACATATAGTGTTTTTTTAATTGGGAGGGATATCTCGGCTGCAGGGGCCTCTCATGAGGATCAAGGAGTCCAGCCCCACACCACACCCCTAGATCAGGGTTCCAGAGCTGGAAAGAGAAGCCCCTGTAACTTTGAGCTGTAAAAACCAGTTGAAATTGTAGCTGAGTGACATGGAAGCTGATGGAGATGCAGGCAGTTCCTCTTAAAGGACCAGTGCATGAGTTTACAAAGTCCTGCTCCCTCTGATTTCCAGCGCTGGGACAGCTGTGTGTGGGGGATCCAGGGACATACAGGGAGGAACTGGATTGTCTGGCATCAGAGCAAATACTCTGGGGTGGCTTTCTCCCAGACAAGGGTGCTTACAGGGGTCATTGTTCCTATGCTGAGACCTTCCATCAGCCTGGTTCATACTGTTCACTCTGCCCTGGTGATTCCCTGATATTTTGCCCCATCCAATTTGCAGCCCCACCCAAGCTGTTTGCAGCAGCTTTTCCTATGAATGGCCTGTCCTATCTCAGGCTTTAGACCAGTGGTTCAACCTTGGCTGCACATTAGAATCACCTGGGAATCTTTTAAAATCCTGATTTCTAGGCCTCATCCTCCGGAAATTCTGTTTCTTTGTTATGGGGTGGAGCCACAACATTAGTAACAAAGAAACAGAATTTCCGGAGGATGAGGCCCAGAAATCAGGATTTTAAAAAGATTCCCAGGTGATTCCAATGTGCAGCCAAGGTTGAAAACCACTGCTTTAGACTTTTCTAAAATCTCTCAAACAAGTAGCAGCTGGCATCAGCAAGACCTGGACTAGTAGCAGTCTGCCTTGCTTTACAGCTTGCCCTCACCTGGACATTCCAAACCCAACACAAGTAGCAGTCATCTCCAGATCGCTCTGTAGTTACTGACAGGTGGCCCCAGGCAGTATCTGATTTTGCACCTCCTGGGAGGTCCCAGAGCCAGTGCACCTGGTGGACAGTTTCAGTCCATACCAGATTACAACTCTACACATCCACGAGCAACACTCAAGGGGCAAACTTAGTGAACACCAAAGCCCCACTGAAGCAAGTCCTGCTCCAGAGGGGTGTCTCCTGCACAGCAGCTCTTCCACTATAGTCTCAGCTGGTCCTCACAGTCAATTGGCCTGGAGGTCCACTCTTCCAAGTGATGCCAACAATAGTCAAAGCTCAACTATAACAAAACAGTACACATAGCCAAAAATATTGTTCATATTTTTCTTCTTCTTCTTCTTCTTCTTCTTCTTCTTCTTCTTCTTCTTCTTCTCTTTCTTCTTCTTCTTCTTCAGAGAGGGGCGCACCTAGAGTACCCAGCTCTGGTGAGTGGGGAGGCTGAGCCACTGGGCCTTACAGGACACCTACTACACAAGACCACTCTACCAATTCCAGGAGACATAGCAGCTCTACCTAATACATAGAAACAAACACATGGAAGCAGCCAAAATGCAGAGACAACAAAACATGTCACAAGTGAAAGAACAGAAGAAATCTCCAGGAAAAAGAACTAAATGAAATGGAAGCAAGCAAACTACTAGATACAGAGTTCAAAATAATGGTTATAATGATGCTCAAGGATCTTAATGAGAGTTTCAAGGGACTTAGTGAGACTTTCAAGGATCTTAGTGAGAATTTCAAAAGCATGAAAAAGGACCAGTCAGAAAATAAGCATACACTACACTAACTGAAGTAAAGAATAATTTACATGGATTCAAAAGTACAGTAGAGGATTCCGAGAATCAAATCAATGATTTGGAATATGAGGAAGCAAAAAACACCCAATAAGAAGAGCAAAAAGAAAAATGAAGACAGTGAAAGAAACCTTTGGGACAACTTCAAGCACACCAACATTCAAATTATGGGGGTGCTAGAAGGTGAAGAGAGAGAGCAAGATATTCAAAACCTATTTGAAGAAAAATGACCAAAAAATCCTTTAACTGGTGAAAAATAGAATTACAAGTCCAGGAAGTGCAGAGTCCCAAAGAGGAAACCAAAGAAGCCCACATGAGGACACATGATAATTAAAATGCCAAAGGTTAAAGACAAAGAGAGAATCTTAAAAGTAGCAAGAGAAAAGCAGTTATTTACCTACAAGGGAGCATCCATATGACTGTCAGCTGATTTCTCAGCAGAAACTTTACAGGCCAGAAGGGAGTGGCAATAAATATTCAAAATATAAATAGCAAGGACCTACAAGCAAGATTATTCTACCCAGCAAAGCTACCATTTAGAATTGAAAGTCAGATAAAGAGCTTCACAGAAAGAAAAAGCTAAAGGAGTTCATCACCACCAAGCCAGTATTACATGAAATGTTGAAGGGTATTTTTTACTAAGAAGAAAAAGGAAAAGAAAGAAGAAGAAGAAGAAGAAGAAGAAGAAGAAGAAGAAGAGGAAATATGAATAATAAAATGGCAATGAATACATATCTATCAACAATTGAATCTAATAATCAAAATAAATGAACAAGGAATCTAATGAACAAAATAAACTGATGAATAAAATAGAACCAGCTGCATGGAAACATGGAACAGACTGATGACTATCAGAGGGAAGGGAGGAGAGAGGGCAGGAAGAGATTAACCAAAGAACTATATGCATATATGCATTACCTATAAACACAGACAATAGGGTGCTGAAGGCCTGGGGAGGGGCAGGAACTGGGTGGAGGGGGACAATGGAGGGGGGAAATGGGGGACAGCTGTAATACTCTCAACAATATATTTTTTTAAGATTTGTATTAGGTACACTATGAAAATAAAATCATTCGTTTTCCTAATTTGAAAGAATTAATCAACTGTTAGAAGAGAGAGCCAGGAACACACTTTTGACATGGTCATAGTTACAAGCAGGACTGGCTGATAAGATTAACACCATTTCTCCCCTACTTGATCCTGTTCAGGTTCCCAAAAATACTGACCCTAATTAATTTTTGATTCTATGTGTCTGCATTTCCTGCTCTTGCTTTCAACTTGATATCAGTGGATTTCTTCAAACTAGCAATGTCTGTGTATTGACGGTAAAGCTTTAACTATTGTAAGATTATAATTTTCCAATTTCTCCACTGATTTTTGGGGGAATTCTTAAAAACATGTAAATTTCCCAAGAATAGGTGAGAAGAAATTCTTGCACAGGAAAATACTACTATTGTGGCTGAAACAAAGAGGATAAGGGGGAGAGACCATAAAAATGAGGTAGGCGAGATAGACATCACCAAAAAAGGAAGGGTCTCATAAGCCATTTTAAGTTAGAGCTTTATTCTGAGAGAAATAGGAAATCACTAAAATTTTTATAAAGAGGAATGACATGACTAGATTTGCAATTAGAAATACCTCCAGTGATTAAATGTGAACAATGGATTGGAGGCAAGAAATCTAGAAAGCTAATGAAATCCAAGAGGGAGATAATGGTGGTCTGAACTTGGGTAGGTGCCATGGTGATGGGGATAAGTGGACAACTTTGAGGAAAACTTGCAAAGAACATTTGACAACATTTTGTGATTGATTGGACATAGGACATAGAGGATTGGGTAAATTTTTTGTAGTCAGACTTTGGTTTCATGTCCAATGACCTGCCCTAGAAAATACCCCAGTTCCTAAATGCTGAAAGAAAGCAGAGATAAACACCATTTATTCTTGTAGTCTCTCCCCAAGTTATTTTGTTTTGTGGACTCTCTTCCTCCTTCCTTATGCAGTATCTGTCTTAAATTTGGAGTTTCTAAAAGGTTGTCTTTAAAAAATGTGATTTCCTATCACAATACTCAAGTATCTCCCAGAGACAACTTTGTTCCATCATGTCTATTTTAGTGTTTAAAAAAGTGCTTTATCTCATTCTTCCAGCAAAACCAAGCCAAGACAAACCCAGGATGGAATTTCAAGATGAAGAAAAGCAATAAAAAAAGGTGTATTTCCATAGGATCACTGCTAGCCTATATCATAACTTTCTGCTTCTGAAAAAGGAACTAGTTCTGCTCGGTTGTTGAAGCCCCAAGTGGTTGAGTTTCTGGGGCTTATCATTGAGAATGCTGACTGACTTGATGGGAAGGGGCAGTAAACAGCGTATTCAGGATCTCTGCCCTCTGTCAGGGGATAGTTCTCCACAGTCACTCAATTTCTGTACCTTTTGCCAGTACAGGCACAGCCTTTTCAAGGATTCTTATTTAGCAAATAGCCTGGACATTAGAAATAGTAGCTCTTCCCAGAGAAAAGGGTAGTTTGTTTACAGTGTAAAACATATGACTCCCTCCAAGGCCAAGGTCAGGTTCGCTTGTATCACATTAAAAACAATTGAGGTTCCCTAACCTCAGGATTCCTCAGCTGCAATGCCAGCCTCCTACGTGTGCAGCATCCATCTGGACATCTCCATCTGGACGGGAGGAGCAAGGGGAACTAATGCATAAGCCTGAAACTCATGCCATTTCCTGTGCTATAAAGTCCTTTGTCTGTGACCCAGGAGTCTTGTGTCTTCTGCCAGCATTCACTAAACTGTGGCAGGCCAATTTGTTAGATTGTAAGTAAAATCTCAGATCCTTCAGCATTCTGAAGCTCTCATAAATCTTATATTCTAATGGAAAAAGAAAAAACTTAGCATGAAGAAGCAAAGTAATTGTAAATTGTCAAAATGTCTAGAAACAGATTAGGGTTAAAATAGAGAGTGTGGGGCTCAGCAAGGGGTAGCGACAGGATAGAGAGGGAACAGAAACCAAGTTGACATGCAGACAAATGGAATATGTTGTATTTCTTGCTCACTCTACTTTTTGCAAGGTCTGTATGTGCTCCTTTATTAGGAATTATTAGATTGTGGTCCATCCTGGAGGACCAAGTTCATCCCAAGTCCACAGTGTACTGCATCCTATGATTCTAGCTTTCTCCACTGAGCATGGAGAAAGAGGGGCTTTACCTTCATGGGATGCATTTATTCAGCAACTATCTATGCATCTGCCAGGCACGTGAAGTTTATATTCTAATGGAGAAGGCACGTGTTACATAAGTAAATACGTAGATGTTAGATTAGATTGTGTGAAGTCCTACAGAGGAAAATAAAGCAGGACAAGGAGACTGGGAGCAGAGGAGTGGACGTACAATTTCAGATAGGTGGCTGGGGAGGCCCAACAATGAAGGGGTCATTTGAATGTGACATGAGGAAGTGTGGGAGAGAGACTGTGGATATCTGGGAGAAGGGCCTTCAGGGAGAGGACATGACAAGAGCAAGGTCCTGAGAGGGTGTACACCTGACATTCAGGGACAGCAAAGAGACTGAGGGTCTAAAGCAGGGTGGGCCACAGGGATAACTATAGAGCATGTGCTCAGAGAGACACCAGGGACTTTGCAGGTCACTATGAGGATTTTGTCATTTGCTGAGTAACAAGGGGACTCTGTTAGGATTTGATGTTTGGAAGTTAGAGAGGGAGGAACTGGGAGAAAACACGAAGGATTAGGGAGCATTAGCATTAGCATCATACAGAGGTTCTTAGCATTTAAGACTCTGTTCCTGAGACAGTTATCTCCATGTTTCCCAATACTTCACCATTTTCCCCTTTCAGGAGGTCATAGGATGACCAGAAGTCACTGCATGCCAGCCCTTAACAAACTAAAATGACCCTCTGCCAGTCTTCCACATATGCAGCAGCCAAGCATCGGTCTTAGGCCCAACTGCAACAGGTGGGAGGAGGGGCACGGTTCTATTTCTTTCCATTTGATTCCTTCCCCAAAGGCAGCAACCCTTAAAGGTGTGTCCAGGAGAATGTCTTTGACAACCAACTCCAGGCAGCACCTCACAGGGCCTCTCGTGGCTTCTCAGATTCCCATGCAGGATGCTGAAGACCAGTCACCCCTACTACACTGGGAGGGCATTAGGAAGGACCCAGCGCTTTCTTCTCCTCAAGAGTCTTCCCAGGGCAACCTTCAGGCAGCACATGGAGCTGGGTGCCCTCAGGGAGGGGCACCCACACTGACTTGCTGGGTCCCAGACCTGAGGCTGGTGGGAAAGTATCTCCTCCCTCGGTGTTTACTTGTCTGTTCAAGACAAGCTGAGTCCTTGGGAGGAGGAAGGCACAGGTCAAAAGACGGGACTGGCTTGTCTCTGATACTTCTTGTCCCTGCTCTGTTCAGTTCCAGGAGTGATTTTTCATTGGCCTACCTTCGCAACCCCACTGTCACTCAGGGTTTGGGGTGAAAAAGGAAAAAGTGTCCTGCTCAGTGCTGGACCTCTTACCATCTGTCCCACCACCTGTCACCTCAGGCCTGTGTCACTGTGTGAGCTGTTTCCATGATCCTGAGTGTCCCCATCTTGGCATGCTATTGCCTCCATAGGTGCACACCCACACTCATGGGGGTGGGTGTCATCTGTAGGTTGTGCTGTGTCAATGTGTGAGTTCAGGAATCTGTGTGCCTATTCAAGAATACATTCTGGAGGTTTCTGCTTCATACCTGTTATGGATTGACTTGTGTTCCCTCAAAATAACTACGATGGAGCCCTAACCCCCAATGTGTATAATTCTGGAGATAGGACATTTAAGGAGGTAATTAATGTTAAATTAGGTCATAAGAGCAGATTCCTGAAGTCCTTATAAAAAGAGGAATAGACATGAGAAAGGCACTTTGCAGAGAAAAGGCCATGTCAGGACACAGGGAGAAGGTGGCCATCTGCAAGCCAAGAAAAGAGGCAACTGGAGAAACCAAACCTGACCTTGAACTTTCAGGCTGCAGAAACTGAGAGAATAAATTTCTGTTGTTTAAGCCTCCTATTCTGTGGTGTTTTGTTTTGGCAGCCTTAGCAAACTGATACGATATCTCTGTGTTTTTTTGATGGAATATTGAAACATGGTATGAGAGAGACATTCTATTTTAAGATAGTCTCACTTTCAGTGAGACAGAGAGAGGCTGAATTGGTAATGAAAAGCAGGAGATACAACAGGGGAAAATGCTGTTCAATCTTGTAATGATCCCACAGGATCTCTGACCTGTGGGTTGATTCCTGCTTCCTTTCCCTAGTTCTCCTCAGGAACCTACAGCAGGGCCAACTATTCTTTCATGGCCTCCCATTGGCTAAGAGAAGATTGCTTTAGCAGGGAGCTCATGCAGTTCCTGCTGCAGCTGGAACTCTCCCCAGGCCTGGGCAAGTTGAGCACCGACCCGTGTCGTTGAAGATGAAGACGTTGGCATCCCAGGCAGGCATGTGTTAAGCTGGGACTAGGCACAAATGCTCTCTGCACTGTTCAACTATAGCACAGAGCCCCGTGCTTTTAAAAATAGCAGCACTGTGTTTGAAATTTTCAAGAGAAGACATGTAGGATGTGTATGAGTGTCGGCCACGCCCTCCTCTATCTTCTTTCTAAGGAGATACAGATTTAAAACATTTTGTTAGGGAGAGGGAAAGGAAAGATCATTAACTCGCAGCCACACCTACGCATACCCCCCTCCCCACCTCACTTCACAGTGATGTCCTCAGTAGAAACAGTGCTTTAGTAAGAACTTGTCTTCTCTAAGCCACTAGAATTAATCCAGAGAAGAATTAATCTGGAGAAAATACACAGGTAGACTTGAACTCAACCTTACTGGTTAAGATCAGTTGAAGAAAACTACTCTGGGTCAGAGAGAGGGCTGCTTTTTCTAATGGACCAGACCTGCTTCTCAAAGGCAAAATCTCACCTATGCAAGCAGCTCAAAGCCACGAAGTCACGATGAGAACAGGAGGGGAGATGCTGGCTGCTGGAACAGGTTCCACAGCTCTCCCACCTGCTTTTTCTACAGGCCTGACTCAGCCCAGAATTGTGGACTCAGAGTCAAAGAGAACCCCAGGCATTCTGACCCTTCTTAGGAAAATAGTGGTGCTTAGGAGTGACAGCTGGGATAGCTGGAATTGTTATCAGAAATTCCAAAAGGGCCAGACTCTTCTACAGGAGCCTGCGAGTTAAGAACGAATGTTCCATCTAGGGAATGAAAAATGTTTAAAGAACCCTGTCACTCCTAACCATCAGCTCCAAGTTCCAAACTGAGAAAAATGCTATTTTCCTTCAGGGAGGTGGTGGGCATCACTCTTACAACAGCTCCAAGATGTCCACAAATCAAGCTCCCTGTTCCTATTGCTATCAGCATCACTGCCACTGCTTTCGGGAGCAGTTCCCCTTACGCCCCGGCTGCTCCAGAAGGAAGCTATCTCTGGTATGGCTCCCTCATGCAAACAAGCTTTTTACCAGAGGTGAAGGGTCCACTCTTATGTCTACTCTGCTGGTTTGCCAGTCCCCTTCCCCTTCCTCCCTACTGCCTCTGCTTCCTGCTGCTTTCTCCCTTCTGCTTTCTAAGCAGAGTCCATCACTGAGTGCCTGCTGTGACTAGATACGGGGTTAGGAACGCTGCAGACTTTCTCTCATTCTACCATGCAAATCACCCTCAAGAAGGAGGCAAATTACTCTCAGTTTACAGAGGAAGAAAGGCGGGCACAGAGAGGTTACCTGCCTTGACTGGGGTTGCACAGCTAATTATGTCAAGATCAAGACAGGAGCTCTGTGTTGTCTGGCCTCCCAGCTCTCCTCCAGGCCTGCACGCTCCTCATAACCTCCCTAGGGCTGCCATGGCATCAGGACCATGCAGGGATGGCATTGGCTGAGTGTCCTATAGTGGCCTCCTCCTGTGAGTCCCAGGCAAGGCTCTGCTCCCAGATTCCTAACCCTCCCTCCTGGTTTTTCAAGCCAGTGCTGCTGCCCCTCCCCCAGGGCTTGGGTCCTCAACTGGGGCCTAGGGCCCTGCTTTCCTGGAGTACGTGGCAGTCATCATCACCACAAACTACAAGATTTTGGTGAAATGAAAAATAACTTGACAGAAAGGTTAGGACCCAAACCAACTCACAAAGATAAAAGTGGCCCCAGAGAGAAGGGGATGGCAACTTCTAACAAGATCAGGCAGAAAGCTGGCTCTTTGAAACATTTCAGTGGAAACTACCAATTCTCACGTGGGAAGAAAAACACCTGAAGCCAGCCCCTGTCTGATACACCTCTCACGTCCACACTGAGTTCCTTCAATACCCAGTCATCCTGCTGCTGAGGTCACAGTCCCTGGACACGGAAGGGCAGTGGCTGGCGTGGCTGGCAGCACTCAGTGAATAACAACCAGAACCCAGGTTCAAACAGGAGGGGGCATCGAGGAGTCAAGGTTTGGCCTTGAACAGAGTTAACATATTAATCTTTGTGGGCTGAACCTCACATGCACCCAAACTCTGTAATATTCAGTTCCCACAAGGCACAGTATCTCTCCAAACAAATGTTGTTCTGTACACTTCCTTTGCCCTCACCCTACATGCGTAGGAGAGGAGTTAGGTGCAGAAGGGACACCAGTTAACTGAGAGATTAACGTTAAGGTCAGACCCTGGGGGAACTGGTTTTTTGTGCTGGGGTTGCACAGACGCTCTCAGGTTGCAGGTGATACTTAGAGCAGCACCAGGTGCTCTGAGAGTTAAGAATTCAGGTGAAAGAAATGCACAAACTGGAACAGGCTACAAAGCTCCTAGGGAGTCAAGTTTGGAAAAGATAATGAAGCTTAAGATCTGGAGCTGGCACCCTCAGGTTCTGGAGAAAAAAAGGAAAAGGGAGAAGATGTGTATAGAGGGAGAGGTAGAGCGAGGAAGAGGAGAGGCTGGGAGAAAGGAAGGGAGGAGAGAGCTGGGGGGAGAGGAGGTGAGGAGAAGGAAGAGGAGGTACCGAAGTGAGGAAGAGGGGGAGAGACTGGAAGGGAGAGAGGAGGGAAACTAGAGACTGATTCATGCATTTGAATCCCCTGGTTTTTGGCATTCATTCCAATAAGAGCTGCTTTACCAGCCAGCAGGAGGCAGTTAGAGTTTATAAGGTAGGAGCAGAATGTTGGCAGGACCCCACCTGGATATATTTGTTCAGGTGCCCGCTACATCCCTCACGCCAACACCAGGTCACACAGGATTATCAGCTGGCTGAAGGATTTTCTCTATGGAAAGCGGCAGCTGGTCCTGATCGACTTTGCTCAAATTTTTTGCGCAGGGAACCTAGATATTAAATTTAATGAACGTCTTTCTGGCTCACCAGGTGAGACAGAAAATGGAGATCTTTTTTCTGGGAACTGCCAACATGCTTGTGGGTGAGGAGGAAGCAAATAAACCCATTTCTTTAGGAAAAGCATCAGCTGCGACGATGATCTACAGTCTGGGTGAAGAGCAAGCCCGGGGACATGGGCAGGTCTCCAGAGCTGTGGCTGATTCAAACATTTTATAATGACATGGTCCACCTGATTTGCTGTACTGGGGTCATGTGGGTCAAGAAGTACTAAGACTTGCTTTTCTGGAGGCTTCAACAGTGCTTCTGATGTCTCATTTGTCATATTGGAATATATATACATAGAAATTTAAAACTCAGAGGGTAATAAAGAAAGGCTTAAGAATTATTACTGTGAAACAGTGATGTGAAGATTAATATCAATAGCATTAAGAAAAATAGGATTGAGAGGAAGCAAGATGGCGGCGATATAGGCAGACGCGTCCCAGGTCTTGTCCCGGAGCAAACGGAGTAAGCAGCTGAAACTAATAACACCCACCCCGAATTGGCAAATTTACTCAGCTGGTGAGACGGCTTGCAGCCTGGAAGGGCAGACCTCCCCTGGAAAGGTTAAAAACCAGGGATCTGGGCAGGAAAGTTTGCCAGACCTGAGCCCAGAGGGTCGGAGGGAGACCGCATGGCAGACAGCCGCGTCTCTTGGGACAGACACAGACCCTGACCAGGGTAAGGAGTTCCGCGGGTTTGCTGGCGCCAGGAGATTTGAGATTTGGATTTTGTGATTGCGGAGAACTGAGACTAAAGGGGGCATCCTGAGGAACTGATCAGACCATGCAGTGCCCATAAGAGAGGAGCGTTTCCCAGACCATGCAGTGCTGGTAAGAGGAGCGTTTCCCAGACCGGTAAGAGAGGAGCGTTTCCGCGGCCGGCCAGCGTTTGTCTGTTTCTTTGTTTTCACTGAACCCTGCTCATAGGACAGTTCGGATACAGACACTCACCTGTGCTGAAGAGAGGGTGAAGGTGCAGACGAGGGGAATCTGGGGAGAGGCTGAGGAAAGAGGGGGAGCCGGAGGAGGTGGCAGCGAATTGAGTGCTGAGACACCCCTGGGCCCAGGACTGGGGCAGCCATTCCTCCAGAGGGTGGAACTCCTCCCCCCAGCCCCCCAGGCAAGGAGCACAGCCACACCCAGATTCCACCCTGTATGAGATAAAGGACTAAAACAAGCTGATTAGTCCCTGGGAGTTACCAGGGTCTGGCCTATAGAGGGATTTTCAGTCCCACCAACAACACAGAGCAGGGTAAGGATTAAAAAAGGATAGAGAAGCTGTATAGCCTCAGAGGCCAACCCAAAAACACTGCCACCCAGAGGTTGAGCCACAAACTGACTCTTAGGGGAATACAAATTAAGGCAGACTGGATCACAAATACGGCCTGCTTTAAAATCAGGACTGTGATTTACAACACGGAGGAACAGTGTAATGCAGGCAAACTCAACACTCTCCTAAATACCTGGCAGGACTAAGGCGAACCAGGCTGAAGAGTAGAAGAACCGAAAGACCATCACTACTGCAAATTTTTTCTTTTTTTTTTTCTTTTTAATTTTTTCACCTTTTTACTAAGAAACCAATTTTTTTTTTCTCTTTTTCTTCTTTTTCCATCACCTGATTTTACCCTTTCAATTACCACATTTTTATTTTTAACCAGTATTATTACTCCTACCATTTTACCATTTTTTAAAGTGCCATTTTATTTTCTCTTTATTTTCTTTTGGGATTAGTGTTCTCCATTCTATTTTCATCGTTCCTTTAGCATTAATTTTCCCTATCTCAATTCCACCTCTTTGCTAAAACCCTCTTCCTTACTTTTCCCCTTTTGGTGTCCTGTTTCTCTTACCCTATTCCTGCTCCAGACTTTCCCAATTCCCTCTTTTTACCCCCTGTCTAATTCCACCCTACTTATATATCCTATTTCCAATCTACTGCTCTAAATCCTTATACACCTATTCTTTATCCTTCTTCACTTTCCAACCATTTTTTTTCTCTCTTATCTTTCTATTGTTTTCTTGATTGTTGAATATATTGGGCTTTTTTTTTTTTTTTTTTTTAATTTGTTTGTTTGTTTTGTTTTGTGTTTTTTCTTCTTTTTTAGGACTGGTTGTGAGGTTGTTTTTCTTTTTCTTTTTCTTTTTCTTTTTTTTTTCTGCTGGTTTTTCCCTTCCCTCCCCCACCCCACCCCAGTTATTTTTGTGCTTCTGTTTTCCCTTACCCCTCTGGATATTATTGGTGGTTTGTAGTTTGCATTCATCTCCAGGGATCTGTTGCTGGAATTTGTTGAGATTAGTGGCAGTTCTATTGGAGTTTGCTCCTCATACGGGGAGTCTCTTCCCCACTTCTACTTCATTCTCTTTTTTCGCTCTCTTTTTTTCCCCCCTCTTTTTTCCCAATTCTATTTTTGCACTCCTTTTTTGTTTGTTTTTTTCTTATTTTTCTTTTCTGTTCTCTCTTTTATCTTCTTCTCTTCTTTCTCCCTTATCCCCTAATTCTCTTAATTCCGGTGGTCACCTTTATTTGGAGTTATTAATATTGTGAATATACTTGTGTTCAGTGCCTGGTACGTTGTGCCTTGCTCTGTTGTATTTTGTGCCTTTAAATCAACGCAGCAGATCCAAGCAACAGCAGCCCCCTGATCACCGCAGCCTCCTGATCACCGCAGCCTCCTGATCACCACACCCTCTGTCTGTGGAACAGCAACTGTACGTGAAGCCTCCCCCCACCAGCCAGAAGAGCCAACACAGCTGTGAACAACACCCACCAGAGGAGCTGCTGCCAACTGGAAAGCAGCTGCTACCGCAACCGTCTGAGCAGAAACCACAACCCAAGGAGCCCCTGCCACCCAGGGAGCAGCCACTGAACACCTCAACATCTACATATGTCAGCGAGATCAAACATGGGTAGGCAAAGAAACCCCCAAAGGAAAGAAAAGGAGGACTCGCCAGAAAAGCAGCTAAGTGAGACAGAGATATGCAACATGACGGAAAAAGAATTCAGAATAAGGTTCCTAGAGTACATGCACCACATGTTCAAGAAGCAAGAAGAAACAGATGAAAAACTCAACTACTTATGCAAGAAGCTAGAAGAAACAGATGAAAAAATCAACAACTTAAGTAAGTCCCAAGAAGAAATGAAGAGTGACATAGCTTCAATAAAAAACTCCATTGAAAGTATCAACAGTAGACTGGGAGAAGCGGAGGACCGAATTAGTGAATTAGAAGACAAGGAAGCAAAACACACTCAAACTGTACGGCAAATGGAGAAAAAAATTAAAAGACAGGAGGAGAGCCTAAGGGAGCTTTGGGACAACATGAAACGAAACAACATACGAATAATAGGGGTGCCAGAACAACAGAAAGATGAACATGGATTAGAAAACCTATTCGAAGAAATAATATCAGAAAACTTCCCTGAGGTGGGGAAGAAAAAAGTCACACAAGCCCAGAGAGTCCCAAACAAGGTGAACCCGAAAAGACCCACACCAAGACACATCATAATTACCATGGCAAATGTTCAGGATAAAGAGAGAATCTTACAGGCTGCAAGAGAGAGACGGAAAGTAACATACAAGGGATCTCCCATTAGATTATCAAATGATTTCTCAACAGAAACACATCAGGCCAGAAAAGAATGGACGGAAATCTACAAAGTGATGCAAAGCAAAGGACTGAATCCAAGAATACTCTATCTAGCAAGGCTATCATTCAAAATTGAAGGGGAAATAAGAAGCTTCACAGACAAAAAAGGGCTAAGGGAGTTTATCACCACCAAGCCAGCCATGCAAGAAATGCTAAAGGGACTGGTGTAAAAAGAAGAAATATCAAGCTCAGAAAGAAAACAGCCACACACACACACACAAAAAGAAATGGCTACAAACAAATACCTTTCAATAATAACTTTAAATGTAAATGGACTAAATGCTCCAACCAAAAGACATCGAGTGGCTGAATGGATAAAAAAACATGACCCATACATCTGCTGTCTACAAGAGACCCACCTCATTAGAAGGGACTCACACAGACTGAAAGTGAAGGGATGGAAAAATATCTTTCACGCAAATGGAAAGGAAAAGAAAGCTGGGGTAGCAATACTTATATCTGACAAAGTACATCTCAAAGTGAAGGCCATAACCAGAGATAAGGAAGGCCACTTCATAATACTAAAGGGATCAATACAACAAGAAGATATAACCCTGGTAAACATATATGCACCCAATGCAGGAGCACCCACATACATAAGAAAACTTCTGGAAGATATCAGGGGAGAGATCGACAACAATACAATCATAGTAGGGGACTTTAATACACCACTGACATCACTGGATAAATCCGCTAGACAAAAACTCAGCAAAGAAACAGCAATCCTAAATGACTCACTAGATCAGATGGACTTAATTGACATCTTCAGAACACTTCACCCCACAGCTGCGGAATATACATTCCTCTCAGGTGCTCATGGGACATATTCAAAAATAGACCACATATTGGGTCACAAGCAAAGTCTCCACAAATTCAAGAAGATTGAAATCATAAAAAGCTTCTTCACAGACCACGATGGCATAATGTTAGAAATAAACTACAATAAAAACAACCCAAAATACTCAAACACTTGGAAGCTGAATAGCATGTTATTAAATATTGATTGGGTTACCGATGACATCAAAGAAGAAATTAAAAACATCCTGGACACTAATGACAATGAAAACACAACAATCCAAAACCTCTGGGACACAATGAAAGCAGTCCTGAGAGGGAAGTTTATAGCTCTACAGGCCTATCTCAAAAAACAAGAAAAAATGGTAGTCAATCATCTAACTCTACAACTCAAAGAATTAGAAAGAGAGCAACAAGAAAACCCCAGAGTGAGCAGAAGGAAGGAGATAATAAAGATTAGAGCAGAAATCAATGAAATAGAGACCAAAAAAACAATACAGAAAATCAATGAAACCAAGAGCTGGTTCTTTGAAAGGATAAACAAGATTGACAAACCCCTAGCCAGGCTCACCAAGAAGCAAAGAGAGAGGTCCCAAATAAACCAAATCAGAAATGATAGAGGCGAAATAACAACAGACCCCACAGAAATACAAATGATTGTTAAACAATACTACGAGCAACTCTACTCCAACAAACTGGACAACCTGGAGGAAATGGACAAATTCCTAGAAAAATACAACATTCCAAAACTCAATCAGGAAGAATCTAAAAACCTCAATAGGCCAATAACTATGGAAGAAATTGAAGCAGTCATCAGAAAGCTTCCAGCAAACAAAAGCCCAGGGCCAGACGGCTTCACAGGGGAGTTCTACCAAACATTCAAGGAAGAACTAAAACCTACCCTCCTCAGACTACTACAAAAAATTCAAGAGGAAGGAACGCTTCCAAGCTCATTCTATGAAGCCAGCATCACCCTAATACCAAAACCAGGTAAAGACATCACAATGAAAGAGAATTACAGGCCAATATCCCTCATGAACATAGATGCCAAAATCCTCAACAAAATCTTAGCAAATCGGATCCAGCAGTACATCAGAAGGATCATACACCATGACCAAGTAGGATTCATCCCAGAGATGCAAGGATGGTACAACATCCGTAAATCAATAAATGTGATACATCACATAAACAAATTGAAAGAAAAAAACCACATGGTCATATCAATTGATGCAGAAAAAGCATTCGACAAAATCCAACACCCATTTTTGATAAAAACTCTCAGAAAGGTGGGAATAGAAGGATCATACCTCAACATAATAAAAGCCATATATGACAGGCCCACAGCCAACATCATACTCAATGGACAAAAACTAACACCATTTCCCCTAAGAACGGGAATAAGACAGGGATGCCCACTCTCACCACTCCTGTTCAACATAGTACTGGAAGTATTAGCCATTGCAATTAGGCAAGAAGAAGGAATAAAAGGCATCCAAATTGGAAAAGAGGAAGTAAAACTGTCCTTATTTGCAGATGACATGATATTATACATACAAAACCCT
Organism: Myotis yumanensis; assembly: GCF_028538775.1. Classification (NCBI taxonomy): domain Eukaryota; kingdom Metazoa; phylum Chordata; class Mammalia; order Chiroptera; family Vespertilionidae; genus Myotis; species Myotis yumanensis. The sequence continues at coordinate 103,602,305 of NW_027223752.1, forward strand.
AGAGACTCCATCAAAAAGCTACTAGACTTAATACATGAATTTGGCAATGTAGCAGGATACAAAATTAACCCCAAGAAATCTGAGGCATTTCTATACACCAACAGTGAACTTTCAGAAAGGGAGATCAGAAAAACAATCCCATTTACCATCGCACCAAAAAAATTAAGATACCTAGGAATAAACTTAACTAAAGAGGTTAAAGACCTCTACTCAGAAAACTACAGGACGTTGAAAAAAGAGATAGAGGAAGACATAAACAGATGGAAGAACATACCATGTTCTTGGATTGGTAGAATCAACATCATTAAAATGTCCATACTACCCAAAGCAATCTATACATTCAACGCACTTCCCATTAAAATACCAATGGCCTTCTTCAAAGATCTAGAACGAACTCTCCAAAAATTCATCTGGAATAAAAAAAGACCCCGAATAGCTGCAACGATCCTGAGAAAGAACAAAGTAGGTGGGATCTCAATGCCAGATATCAAGCTGTATTACAAAGCCACTGTTCTCAAAACTGCCTGGTACTGGCACAAGAACAGACATATAGATCAGTGGAATAGAATAGAGAGTCCAGAAATTAGCCCGAACCAATATGCTCAATTAATTTTTGACAAAGGAGGCATGAACATACAATGGAGCCAAGATAGTCTCTTCAATAAATGGTGTTGGGAAAATTGGACAGACATATGCAAGAAAATGAAACTAGACCACCAACTTACACCATACACAAGAATAAACTCAAAATGGATAAAGGACTTAAATGTACGACAGGAAACCATAAAAATTCTAGAAGAATACAAAGGCAACAAAATCTCAGACATATGCCAAAACAATTTCTTCACTGATACAGCTCCTAGGGCAGTTGAAACTAAAGAGAAACTGAACAAATGGGACTACATCAAAATAAAAAGCTTCTGCACAGCAAAAGAAACCATCAACAAAACAACAAGAAAACCCACCTCGTGGGAAAACATATTTGCCAACGTCATATCTGATAAGGGCTTAATCTCCAAAATTTATAGGGAACTCATACAACTTAACAAAAAGAAGATAAACAATCCAATCAAAAAATGGGCAAAGGATCTAAATAGACACCTTTCAAAAGAGGACATTCAGAAAGCCAAGAGACATATGAAAACATGCTCAAAGTCACTAATCATCCGAGAGATGCAAATCAAAACAACAATGAGGTACCATCTCACACCTGTCAGAATGGCCATCATCAACAAATCAACAAACGACAAGTGCTGGAGAGGATGTGGAGAAAAAGGAACACTTGTGCACTGCTGGTGGGAATGCAGACTGGTGCAGCCACTATGGAAGGCAGTATGGAGGTTCCTCAAAAAATTGGAAATGGAACTCCCATTTGACCCTGTGATCCCACTACTAGGAATATATCCCAAGAAACCAGAAACACCTATCAGAAAGGATATATGCACCCAGATGTTCATAGCAGCACAATTCACCATAGCTAAGATCTGGAAACAGCCTAAGTGCCCATCAGTAGATGAATGGATTAGAAAACTGTGGTACATCTACACGATGGAATACTATGCTGCTGTTAAAAAGAAGGAACTCCTACCATTTGCAACATCATGGATGGAACTGGAGAGCATTATGCTAAGTGAAACAAGCCAGTCAATGAAGGAAAAATACCACATGATCTCACTCATTCATGGATAATAAAGACCATTACAAACTTTTGAACAATAATAGATACAGAGGCAGAGCTGCCTCAAACTGATTGTCAAACTGCAGTGGGAAGGCCAGAGAGAGTTGGGGGGCAGGAGGGAGGGGAGTAAGAGATCAACCGAAGGACTTGTATGCATGCATATAAGCATAACTAATGGACATAAGACACTGGGGGGTAAGGGAGGGTAGTGGTTTGTCAAGGGCGGGGGGGGGGGGGAAAGGATACTTATGTAATACCCTTTGTAATACTTTAAGAGGAAAAAAAAATAAATAAATAAAAAAAAAAAAAAAAAAAAAAAAAGAAAAATAGGATTGCCTTATCTTAAGCTTCATTGCTGAGCAAGATTCCAGGGCAGGGGAGGAGTGATGCAGCTGGAAGGGCAGAGCAAAGTGTGGGCCTCAGGCCAGCAAGAAAGATGGTGGTTCTCTCCCTGGGCCAGACTGTAACCAGACAATCAATGGGTCCAGGCTGCCTGTCACTAGTTGAGCCAATTTAGCAGACACAGGGTTGAATCATATATGAGAATTTATTCCAATACTGCTGGCAGTATGAGAGAGCAGCAGGTCATTCACAAAAATCTGCTCTTCCCCCACCATAAGTCAGATGCTTATATTGGGACTAAGATTACAGGGGGAAGGTATGTCAGATGGACAATTTACAGGTCAAAGGCCTGTAGGTATGCAAAGGGCTGGGGGACGTCAAAGGGCTGGTGGCATGCAAAGGGCTGGAGGCTCTGGTTTCTACAACTAGGTTGTTAATCTTTCCATTATAGGCAGCTCCTGGATATAGAGGATGGGCAGCATTTCCAGGTGAGCTCCCAGGTCCCTAGTGCAACTCCCAGCCAGGTTAGAATGTGCCTTTTTTCAGAACAAAACAATCACGGTTAACAGAGCATGATTAATATTTCTTATAATTATAGCTGGTCCCAAATATTCTATTCCTCCCCTATCAAGTCCACAATGAAGTGTTTTTTTTAGTGTACCTGAACCTGATTTTAAGATTTTCCAATTCTTTCAGCTATTCTATATACTTTCAGTGAATTCCATTTCTGCTTATATGGTTCCTTTTAAGAACACTGACTTAAAGACAGAGATTCATTGGTGAAGGTAAGGGCCCCTCGTCCTGGATAAAGAGGGCTGCATGTATCAAGGAGGCGGGAGAACCCATGCAGTTCAGGGAGACTAATTAGTGCCTGGGAATCAAATCAAAGGAATGACATTTTCTTCTTTCCTGCTACATTCTCCAACTGTGGGCCAATCAATGGTTTGATTACACTGGAAGACATTCAGGCAAGACTCAGGGACCTTAGCAATAGCATACACATTGTACTATTTAACACAGGAAGAGAAAGAGCCACAATCATTTTTTCACTTTGGAAGCTACTTAATCTGGCACAAGAGAACTCAGTTGATCCATAAAAAATGGTGCTCTGAACACCTACCATGTGAATACTTGGCTAAAACTTTGCCCAGTCTGTTTGGCAGGGAATATCCAAGCCTAGACTCACATCACCTGACAACTGGAATCAGTTAGACTAATTTGTAGTCTGCTCTGGAAATTTTTGAAAAGTTAAATGTCTTTGTAAACCTTCCATTCACCCTGCAATTCTGCCTTTCTTGTTGGGTGACATGAGAAAGAGAAGGAAGAAAAAATTGTCCCCAAAAGGGTTTATTCATTGTGACAAAACCTTCATTGGTAAACACAAGACAAAATAAAAATTGCACAAAAAAATTATTCTCTATTGTCCAGGAATTAACTACAATTAGATTTTTCACTGGAAAACTGACTCTCATTGTCTGGAGGCATCACATTTGTAAACTCCACAGTAGGAAGAATTCTCTCCAATCCTGAGCTTGCCTATTCTGGCCTGGATAGGCAAGCTCAGGAAAACCTCATAGGAGTGGAAACAACTAGTTCATGGAGCAGATACCATAGGGCAACTGAGAGGAGGCCAGTAGGACAACGCTTAGTCCACAGAGGGGGCAAAAGGGCATCTGATATCTGACAACAAAATGGGTCTGCTTCATCCTATCTAGACAAAACTAGGCTTTCTTTTCTACAGAACAATGTCAGCTGCACACTTTCTGAACACCTAGTTGAAGCTGCCCTAAGCAATGAAAGTGGCATGCCTTGTTGTCTTTTTCATGGAGTTTAAATCTTGGTAGTGCTGAGATACTAGGTACCACAGAGCAGTCAAGTTTGGTTTTTCAAAAAGATTCTCTTTTTGGAACCCACTGGAAAGAAAGAACTAATGAATAATTTGAAAAGTTTTGCCAAATATTGTATGTGGCTATTGTTGAGTAATATGATTATTTTAGTGACCTTTGAAACACATCAAGTGGGGCTTCTGCCTTCTGGGTGGAGATTCAGCTGTAATGTTTGGCACTCCAGCAGCCTCTTATAACCATGAGGATGGAAGCTGCATGCTCAGGATGGTGGTGCAGAAAGAGGAAACTGTGTCTCCAATGACTTCATAGAGTTGTCCACATCTAGAGTTCCTTTACAGAAGAGAATAAACTCTGTGTGTTTAAGCTACTGTGATCAGGTCTTTAGCTGCGTACCTTTTTTAACTAGTAAAGGCTTTCTGTGACAACATTGTTCAAAGGAGAAAAAAGAATACTTAAATATCTAACAATAAAGGATTGACTAAGTTATAGTCATAATAGTTGACTATCAAGTGGCTTTTCGTTGAACACCCATTCATCCATTTATAAATTATTTCTTAAATATGTACTTTGTTCCAGGAACATGGGGATACAGTGATACATAATCAGTTATGGTTCCTGCCCTTAAGGAATTATAGACAAATGTTCCCATATAGGCTATGTTCGAGCTACATTGTGCTTCCAATGCCTGCCCTCTGGGTAGGGCAACTTGAGTGGCCATACTAGACCCCTCCATCATGGAAACATTTAGAGCCATTTCTCATTCTTCTTTTCTGAGCCTCTTAAAATTGAATGTTGAAATTTGTCTCTGATGATAGCCCACAGAACCTGTGAAAGATGTTGCCAATGCAGTGTCTTCTCTCAAGTATGATGGTCTTGGGCAGGCCCCACATTTTAGCACAGGGTGTAGGATGAAATGGATTTGGAGAAAAATGTGGGCACTAAAATCATCAGGGTAAAAAGAATTACCTGGCAGGGTGTTAGTGGGAATGAAGACAAGGGAATGACTGTGCAAAATGTTACAGAAAGGAATGTATAGACTGCATAGACCTTGGATGTAGGAGGTGAGGTGAAGGAGAAATTAAAGCCAGTTCCAGACCTCTGGTCTGAATCACTTAGGACCAGGATGGCAGTGCCAGGGGTTGGAATAGGGAATGTGAGGGGCACAGTTCTTTGAGATGAAGATGAGTTACCAATGGGGAAATAATGGTGGTTTTGCATATTGTATTGTGCAAAAGCAAAACAAAACCAAACCAATTAAATTGGCAAGCAACTTGTGAGCACTGCTCTGTGCTCAGCAGGACATATTCTGTAACCTCTTTACCAAACACTGTTGGGAAATAAGCCATCTACAACCCGCCTCTGCAAGCACCCCCCCCCCCCCCCTTTTTTTCAGATGTCAAACTTTTGCTCATTTTAACTATTTTGGATGGAAAATTTCCAGGTTGTATTATCAACTTCCTAACTTGTTACGAGTTCTTATTTATTCACTTGTATAATCCTCACCTCATTCATGACACTTTGAATGCAGAAAGTGCTTGGACTGAATGAAGGAGTTTAGCCTTTCATAGCGACTTAGGACACTGTTATGCACATCGACTGTGTTCTTGTGATGCTTTAAAATGTAGCCAAGTGTGCACAGTGCACTCTCCAAACACACATCTGTGGTCCTGGCTCCATCCTCCCTGGTGCATCTCATGCCGGTTGTTTATGGTTCCTGGCCAATCTTCCTGTGCTCATTTCCGTATCCCTGCCTTAGTATTTCAAAACCAACCAAGCAAGATGAGTGAAATCCAACTTTAGTAGAGTCAGTAAACTCTGAGTGAGAACATAAGAACTTGTCTTTTGAGAAAAGCTATGAGCTTTAGTGCTAGGAGGCAGCACCAGCACCCAGCTGCTTCACTGAGCAGGTGACACAGATTGACCGGTCACATACAAGACCACACTCGAGGGACTTCATGAGTATCTTCATCCAGTCCCCTCTAGGGCAGACACTGCTATGATGCCCATTTTGCCCAGGAGTAAATGGAGCTTAATGAGGCCCCATAGTTAATAAGTGACAGAATCGGGATTCCAACCTAGTGTTGGACTCCTAAGCCCATACTTTGCAATGGGGTCTTACTGATTCATGGGGGCCTTCTGCTCTGCCTCTTTTCCTTCTTCTTCCTCAGTATTTCTCCTCCTCCTTCTTTTCTCTCTCTCTTCCTCTCTTTCATTTTCATTTATTTTGATAGTCAAGGTTTTATTCCATAGATACAAATTTGCCAGAAGCCAAACCTTCAGATAAGTTATTTCTTTATTTGCCCTCAAGTACTTTAAAATTTGGTTGAAGATTTGGGGCATGAAATACAATGTGAGAGATATGGAAGACAATTTCTAACTCAGGTCAATTGCATGTCATAGGGTTCATAAGTCTTTAATCCCCACCACAGTCTGTCATCATTCTCATTGCCCACTGATGCCCTATTGTGTCTCCATCAGCTCCCATGATTGCACTGTTTCTTTCCTAGAATGCCTTTCCTTCATGACTCTATGCTTCAGAAATTATATTTCATCTTCAAGACATAACCCAGGTGACCCCTTCCTCATGGTGCCTTTCCAAGATTCAGCTACAATTAGTAGCATCCTTCCCAGTGTTCTTTTTCTGCTTGATTGAATCTCTCCATGTGGATCTTTGCCTCCTGGAGGTCATCTTCTTGGAGTTTTTTAGTTTGGTATGTTTCTCTCCCACTAGATTATACCTGAGAGGCAGGAGCCACATCCTCAAACCTTCCCTGAGTCTAGAAGGATGTTAGTACTCCTGTGGCTGTCTGTTAGCTGAAATCTTCACATGGGAAGAGACTACATCTTGTAGCACAATCATACGTAACATCCAACACACAGCATGCAGCACTGGGGACTTTTGTTCACTCTTACTCTTCAGTGTCACTACCAGTAGGAAATTGCTTCTAACAACAGAAGCCTTGGGATGTGCTAAATTAAGTTGAATTTATTTCTCCTATTCATGCTACAACAGGCAAAAATGGTATGACATTTTTACTATTCTCAATAAGATTAAAGATGTTTCACACTTTAGATTAATAAGTTTTCAAAAATCATTTTACTAGGCCTTATAACGCTTGCTTAAGTTTCATACAATATTCAATGTAATTGACTTTTTAGCTTATTTGTGTTGGGGTCCTGCTCCAGCAGGTCCAGGGGTTCCCAAAGGTGTAGACGGAGTCAGCAAAGAAGGAATGACACTGAGACAGCGTTCAGTCAATCATCATAGCCAGGTTCTCTTTTTATTGTCCTGTTACATCTGTATTTATACCATTTGATCCTGTAAGCATGCCTCAATAATTACATCATGGTATGTTTTGGGTAACCTTCTATAGTTCCTACTTTCATTTCCATAATCCTGTCTCTATCTAGTCCTGTTGATTTTAATCTTGTCTAGGTTAATCTCTGTGTTCCATTATAAAGGCTATTCCAAGGTCACTATTCTACTGCTCTACTGATAAGCTACAAGGAAGTGACTGAAGGAGATTATCCTACCCAGTAAAGGTTATGTCCTCCCAGCCTTGCTGCTTGCCTTCCCTGGGACTGCCCTGTGTTGGTGGGTCTCCAGGGGTATAGGCTTTGGTGCTTTCCCTGTGGGCAGACCCCTGGGGATGTGGGCCCAACAAGTCCCAAATTTATTGCCAACAGTCTTAGTCCAAGTTCTTCATAAGTAGTACATGGTATTTCTGTAATATTAGGGGTATTTACTGATTTATTCTCTTCCTTAGTCCTGTTAATCCCTAACCTGGGGAGACAACCTTTCTCGGGGAGGTGGTCCTGTTTAAAACACATAGCGCTAAGAGGGGGAGCAAACCATATGCCATATACGCCAGGTCCCTTGAAACATAAGCTGTACAGATGTTTCTTCCCTGCATCGACTGTGTCAAGCAGCAAGGGTGGACCGGCTTCCGGCAAATTCCCCCATTTTTACTTTTTAAATGACAGCACGTGTAAATCAGCGGCCACCTCTCGGATTGGGTTGTTTAAGACTCAGAAGAAGACTTGTTTGTGACTTTGCCAACAGGTCAGTCCGAGGCTTAACCTTATATCGGCTCCTCACATATTTGCTTGAGAATATTACCTAAATTATAGGAAAGGTCAGCAAAATAAATTGGTGTATTTAAAGGTTTTTGGGACACTGCCCAATATTTTTTATGGCTGACAATCAGAATGGGAAAGGCCAGCAAGCAGATCTTTCAGAATTTGTCCTGAAAGTAATCCTCACTATTTTTTTTTTTACAAATGACTATGAACTGTTCAATAATTTTGACTGAAATCATACCTCAATAAAAGTTTTCAAAGGTTTGACATGTGTTATTGACTTAATCAATTTAAATGTTTAGCAAATGCTTACTATGTGCCAGATACAATCCTAGGTACTTGGGGTATAGTAAGTAGTAAAGAAAACAGGAAAATATCTGCATAATGGAGCTCTTTTGAATTGATCCCCTGAGCACTGTGCTATATTGTTCACATTCCTATGAAATGGATTTATGGTGTTTATTTTATCAATGATAAACTGAAGCTCTGGCAGATAGGTAGCTTGATCACAATTAAATAGCCAGTCAATAGACAAGTCTGAATACACATCAGCTCTTCTGGTTGTAAGTCTTGCTTCTGCTCTATTGTATTTTCCAAAATTGTGTTCTAAAAGTACTTCTGCAGGAGGTAAGTGCTTTATGAAAATTAATATTCCAATATGTTTGGGAAATTCTTTTTGTCACAGGTTGGGTTCTCCTAAAGCAGCTGCTGAGATGCAGTTCTGCATGGAAGAGGATTCTTAGATGCCCTTAAGATGTTCTTAAGATCAACACCTAGGGAAGGGAAAGGATGGAAGAGATTAGACAGGGATAAGGCGAGATGCACTGCAGACTTGGGGGCAGCCTCAGCTGATGCTGCAGGGATCTGAAGATGAGGTGACCCTGCAAAGCTGTCCTGAATTGGGGCAAAACAACTGGGCCTTTATATCCTCATGCCAATCAATTTTAGGATGTGGTCCATTCCAAGAAGGGAGCATGACCTTAGACAAGATAGCTCTATTCAGCTAGCAAATCTCCCACAGGGGGCCAACAGGTGCCGGGTGGCTTCCAGGGGCACTGCCAGCAACTGGGGCCAGGAGTTCAGACATCTGGAAGGTACATCCCAGTGTCCACCAGACAGTGGTATTTGTAAGCACAAGGTTAAATAAAACAAACAGATTTCTATACTGCTGTCTACTTAAAGCTTTTAATGAGCAAATATTGTACTGTGAGTCTTGAAGCAGGGAATTTACTATGCATATTTCCCCAAATTTATTAAGCTCAGAATAATTTTTGGTGGGCATATTTATTAACATTTTCTAAAAAAAATCCTTAGGATGAATGTGTACCACAAATCATAGTGCAATTGGACAAGTGCAAAAAGAGGAAGACACAAAATGCAGTAGTAGAGTAGAAAAATTGACTCAAAAATGAATCATAGACCTAAAACTCTAAAATGTTTAGAAGAAGGCATAAACGTAAATCTTTATGATATTAGATTAGGCAATAGTTTCTTAAATATATCACCAAAAACACAAGTGACAAAAGAAAAATAAATTAATTAGACTTCATCAAAATTTAAAACTTTTGTCCTTCATGTAACACCATAAGGAAAGAGAAAAAAAAAGCAACCTACAGAGTAGAACATATTTGCAAATCATATATCTGATGAGAGAATTGTATTCAGAATATATGAAGAATTATTTCAATCCAACAATAGAAAGACAAATAACCCAATTTAAAAATAGTCAAGGAATTAAAATAGACATTTTTCCAAAAAAAATAAAACACAACAATTTACAAATGGTCAATAGCACATGAAAAGATGGTTGACATCATTAACCATCAGGAAAATGCAAATCAAAAGCACAATGAGGTACCACTTCATAGCCACTAGGATGAGGATGTGGAGAAATATGAATCCTCATACATTACTTATGGGAATGTAAAATGGTACAGCCTCTTTGGAAAATAGTTTGGCAGTTCCTCAAAAGGTTAAACATAGAGTTACCACATGACTTGGCAACTCTACTCCTAGATATATACCTAAGTGAATTGAAAACATATGTCTACACAAAAATTTGTGTACAAATATTCATAGAACATTATTAATAATAGCCAAAAGTAGAAACAACCCAGATCTATGTCAACCGATAAATGAATAACCAAATGTGAAATATTACTTGTGTATGAAAAGGAATAATGTAATGATGCAATGCTACAACATGGATGAACTTTGAAAACATCATGCTAAATGAAAGCAGCCAGACACAAATGGTGCGTATTGTATAATTTCATTTTTATGAAATGTCTAGAATAGGCACTCTAGAGACATACAGTAGATTAGTAGTTGCCAGGGGAGGTACTCGAGAGTTACTGCTCATATGTATGCTAATATTAAAGTGTTATAAAATTAGATAGTGGTGACAGTGGCACAACTCTATGAACATACTAAAACCCACTGAATTATACTTAAAATTATACTTAAAATTATACTTAAAATACTTAAGTATATGGCATGCAATTTCTCAATATAGCAGTGGGGGCATAAATGAGAGGGTGATGGACTTTGTCTAGGACACTAGGGAAGTTTTCAGACCTCTCTTGCTTGCAAGTGGAAAAAAATGCAAACTGTATTAGGAAAGTTCAAAAAGGAGAGGAAGCTGGAGTATATTGGCTAGCATAACTGGGAAATCCAGAAGTGCATTTTGATTCAAGGTCTCACTAGAGAAGACAAAATGGCACCTGGCAACTACAGACTCTCCCACTCAGTGTTTAGGAAGTCCAGCAGAAAGACAGCTGTTCTCTCCCAATATCCTTAGAGCAATCAAAGGGAAGAATCTGATTGGTGCTGCTTGAGACATGCTTATTCCTGAACCAATCACTGGGTACAAGATGGCTGGGGTATTCCAATTGGCTGCCCTCGGTCATGTGCTTTCCCTGTGGGATTGGTGTTTAGGGGGAGCCTTAGTGATAAAGAGTCTTCCACCAGAACTAGAATTCAAGTTGAATATAAAAGGAGGAATGAGTATACAGAGGCAATAGAATATAGCGGGGGGTAGGGGAGGAAGCAAAGCAAGAGATTTTCAGTGGAAGGATTAATATGGCAACTTTCTTTACCAGTGATTTTTAACATCATTTTCACTTGCCATTAAGCTCCTTCTTATAGGATTAATAATATTAATATTAATCTAACAGTTCCACAGTAATTTTGTGTTCTATAGTGAAGATTAAGCAACCATATTCAAATAGACAATTATTGGTGTGAAGAATTAATATAGACTCCAGTTTAGGACTAAAGCCTTACTCAGAATTTACTCCCTTCAGCTAGCCTAGTCTAACCCATCTCAAGATCTTTTTTGTAGGGCGTGGCTATAGGGTTAAGCCTCGGACTGACCTGTTGGCAAAGCCACAAACAAGTCCCAGCTTAGAGGGCACAGTCCTCCTACCATAATTAGGCTTGACCTTATGACACTCCCTAGATCCTTCCTAGGTAGCTAATGGGCTGTGGGAGGTGCAGCAAGTGCTGCCAAAACAAGTGAAACTCACAAGAACATTGTAACTATGGTGACCACTACCTTGTTTACCTCTGGCTATAAAATAAAGACTCAGCTTGCCTCTGGATCTCTCTCTGTGGCCTCAGCCAGGCACAGGAAGGTCCACCTAGACCCAACTTATTCTTTCTGTCTGTCATTTCTTCATCCTTCACCGCCCTCACTCTGGCTTTCGAACTCTTCGCTGAGCTGGCTCAGCACACTTTTTTCTGCCTTTCTTCTCATAGTTCCCTTTCTTGGCCATCAAAGACATAGGCACCTTTTCTCCATATATATGCTCTTTTGAATCTCAGTAGGTAGAGTTAAAATTTTTCCAGTTGCATAAGGCAGAAACTTGAAATGACTTTTTAACTCCTTCATCAACATCCAATCTATTATCAATTATTGGAAATATTGCCTTGTAACTGTCTTGAACATTGTCTTCTCATCTCTATTCCAATGTCAAAGCAGTAATTTACTTTTTTATAATTTCTCACTTGGATTAGCATAACAGCCTCTCCCAGTTTCCAACACCATCCCCTCAATCCATTCTTCACACTGTGATCACAGGGAATTTTTAAAAATGAAAATGGCTCCATCCAGGCTTAAAATTCTGTCCTCAATATATAATCCACTAGAGGCCCAGTGCATGAAATTCGTGCACGGAGGGGGGGGGGTCCCTCAGCCCAGCCTGCATCCACTCTAATCGGGGACCCCTCAGGGGATGTCTGACCGCTGGTTTAGCTAAACCGGCAGTCAGACACCCCTCTCACAATCTGGGACCACTGGTTCCTAACCACTCACTGCCTGCCTGCCTGATTGCCCCTAACCCCTCTGTCTGCCTGCCTGATCACCCCTAACCTCTCTGCCTGCCTGCCTGCCTGATTGCCCCTAACTGTCTCTGCCTGCCTGATCGCCCCCAACTGCCTCTGCCTGCCTGCCTGATCACCCCTAACTGCCCTTCCTTGCCGACCTGATCTTGTCCCCAACTGCCCTCCCCTGCCAGCCTGGTTGCCCCCAACTGCCCTACCCTGCCAGCCTGATCTCGCCCCTAACTGCTCTCCCCTGCCAGCCTGATCGCCCCTAACTGCCTCTGCCTGCCTGATTGCCCCTAACTGCCCTTTTCTGCTGGCCAATTTGGTTCTGATTGGTCAGTTTCTATGCCAGTCAGCATCAAAAGCTCCGCCTCCTAGGCAGCCATTGGCTCCTCACAGTTGACCCAGATTTGGTTCTAATTGGTCCATTTCTATGCCAGTCAGCATCTCTGGGCCTATCAACAGGGCCTGATCAGAAAGGCAGGGCTAATCAGCAGCCTTGGTGGAGGCCTGGAGAGAAATGGAGGTGTGGCTATTGGCCAGGCCAAGAGAGAAAGAGAGGCAAGTTCTGATCAACGGCTGCCACAGAGGCTACGGATCAGACCCTGCGTCTCTCTCTGCAGGCCTCTCTCCAGGCCTGATCCAAAGCCCCCTAGGCAGTCAGTGCTGAGTTGGAGCACCTGCAGCAGCCCCAGTCAGTGCTGGGTCTCCACAGCAACCCAGCACTGACTTCCGGTCTGGTCGAGCCTTCGGTGGTAACGACCCTGGCTCTTTATTATATAGATTATAGATTTCATTGAATGTATATTCCCAAGTCTTCTGAACTGATGAAGTCATTCCAATCTTTGATATGTGAATAAAAATGCCTCGAGCCCCCATCTCACAGTGATGGAAACTTAGTGTTCTCATTTCTCCTCATTTTAGAAACTTGACTGAGACCTAGATCCAACCTCACCATTACTTATCTGTTTTTTGTTTGGTCCAAATTCCTTCAATTTAATTACATAGTATATTAAGTTAGAAGTTTTGACTAAGTCACCAATATATATTAAACATCATTGTCCAAGTGAAATAGACATCTCCGTAGGATTTGCAAAAAGAATTAACAGGTTAAACTCTCAAGTCCCTTTCTTACTTTGAGGCTATTGAATAAGTCAAAAATGGATTTGAAGAGGAAGGATTTGTGAGAACAATTTTTATGAAGAGAGCTATGCTAGGAGACCCTCCCTTCAAAGCCAGAAAGATGGGGGATATGCCCCCATCACCTTGAGTTGAAAGCAGGTGGCCCACACGAGTACTCAGAGACTTTAATATGTGTTTCTGGACTGCGGGTGGGAGGATGCAGCCGACTAGATTGGCATCTGACTCTCTATTAAGAACTCTAAATGGATGAGACAGGTTGGCCAGATGCTGAAAGGCAGATCAAAACAAGTGGAGACTCTGGTATCAGCTCACATGTCTGGGGTTTGGTGGGACAGACAAAATGAGGGGCTTGCCATGAACCTGATGTGGGCCATGAGCAAGAGCAAGAGAGAAATGCCAGCTTAGAACAAGTTATTTTAGGGGCTGCAAAAAAGTAAATGACCAGCTGAACCAGAGAAACATCCATCCAGGTAAGAGATCTCTGTGGGGTGAACGGGGTCTTAAATAACCCATAAAAGTGTTCCACAAGATAAAGAGCTTTCAACAACTGCCAATTTCAGAAAGCATTAGCATGTAGTATTATGACAGTGCCAGTTAAGTAAAACTTTCCTATTCCTGACAAAGCCTTCTCACTCCCACCCCGACGCTGCACCGGCTTCAGAATAATGAAAGCTGCAGGAGAGAGGCAGAAGAAACCATTTCCCACGAGGCAGACAACAAGCAGGAGAGGAATTACAACTCTGAATGAAGTTGGAAGTTTTTACATGGAATTGGGCACCTAGAATGGGGACCATATTTTACAACTTAAAATTACTGTAGAAATTATATTATTTAAGAATAACTTTTAAAAAGCCATGGGACAGCTCAAGCTTTAATCCAGCAACAGGAGAATAACGTCCCCCACTGAATAAATCTTAAAAGAAGATTGTATTGTGGTTATAGAGCATACTCCTGCTTGTTTAACATATGAGTTACATAATATATCAGTTATATAATCCTTCTCATAGGATTCTTCCTCTAGACCAGGGTTGCCAAGCTTTTCCTACAAAAGGCTAGATAGGAAATGTTTGAAGCATTGGGGCCATACAGTCTCTGTTGCAACTAAACTGCTGTTGTGCCCCAAAGCAGCCACAGACAATCCTTCAATGAATGGGTGTGGCTGTGCTCTAATAAGACTTCACTTACAAAAGCAGGTAGAAGGCTGGATGAGCTCCGGCCCATAGCTTGGCGATCCTTGCCTAGACTGTAGGCTCCTGGAGGACAGGAGCTCTAAAATGCCTTGCACATTGTAGATAATAATGACTGGATTTTTAAAAAATAGCAGGAGCTTCTCTATCAACTCAACTAATCCCTCCTGCAATCTTTACAAAAAGTTTCAAGAGAAAAGAGCTAGTATCCTTAGGAAGAACCTGAACTAAAAGACATTTGACTGCAGTCAAAGGAGCTTCTCTCTAAGAGGGCGAGTCACATAGTGCAGAAGCCCCTCTGAGCAGGTTAGCTTATCCGGGTTATAAAGAAGGCACATTCTAGCACGTCAAACTCTACACATAGGCATGGCATCCTATACATAGGGGACAAAAACAAATGGAAGTTTAAAAGAGGATGAACAGCCCTAGCCGGTTTGGTTGTTTAGGACTAAGGACTGAAGGGTCCTGAGTTCGATTATGGTCAAGGGTGTGTACCTCAGTTGCAGGCTTGACCCCCCACCCTGATCCCTGGTTGGGGCATGTTTGGGAGGCAACCAATCAATGTATCTCTCTCACATTGATGTTCCTCTCTTTGTGTCTCTCCCCCTCCCTTTCACTCTCTCTAAAAAAAAAAGTCAATGGAAAAATATCCTCTTTTGGGTGAGGATTAACAGAAAAAAAAAGGGAGGGAGGGGGAATGAATGGTTCTACTCATAAATAGCCAAAAGGATACTCAGAATGCATATGTGATTGAAGATAATTCTTTATCGAGAAAATTCTGTTAACTGGAAGGTGTGGTAAGTATTATAGAAGTTGGCATAAAGCTAGAAGAAAGAAGCACCATCTGATGCCCAGTAGGAGGTAGCTTTATCATTAAAAAGTTAATTATGAATTTATTTTCGTCCAGGTGAAACAGCATGACATTTTGTTAATGATGTATTCCTTTTATTGAGGTATTTTTCATTGACCATGTTAATAATACAGTTATTATTGGTATTGAGCTCCTAAGGTCTCTGGACTGTATATAAATGCTAGGCTTGTCCATTAATTGTTCAAATCCAACTAAAATTGAATACATACTATGTGCCAGATATTGTTAGGTACTTCCACACACATCGTTGGGGAAGGAGATATAGCGTGGTGTCTGGACACACAGTCCTGAAGCCAGACCACTGGGATTTGACCACTGATTCCATCTCTTACTAGCTGTGAGACCTCGAGCAAGTAACTCTTTATGCCTCAGTCCCCCTATCTATAAGATGATGAAGAAAAGTGGTTTTTGCCTCAAAATTTGTTGTGAGCATTAATGACAGAATATGTGTTTAGTCCTTAATACAGTGCCTGACACATAGTAAGCTCTCAAAAAATATTAGCTATTATTATTATTATCCTATTTAATGTATCTGATAGGGGTAGAAATAGAATGTTGGGGACCAGCTATAATTTTAAGAAATATTAATCATGCTCTGTTAACCATGATTGTTTTGTTCTGATTAAAGAAGGCACATTCTAACCTGGCTGGGAGTTACACAGGACCTGGGAGCTCACCTGGAAATGCAGCCCATCCTCCCCATCAGGGAGCTGCCTATTATCATGGAAAGATTAACAACCTGTTGCAGAAACCACAGCCATCAGTCCTTTGCTTATAGCCAGCCCTTTGAAGATCCCCAGCCTTTGCATACCGGCAGGCCTTTGCAAGTCTCCAGCCTGTATTATTTGTAAGTTGCCCATCTGGCATACCCTTTTGCCTACTTCCCCATGTAATCTTTGTCCTTCTACCCAATATAAACATCTGGCTTATGGAGAGAGGCAGAGCAGATTTTTGTGGATGACCTGCTGCTCTCCTATAATACCAGCAGTATTGGAATAAACGCTAATATACAATTCAACCCTGTCTCTGCTTAACGGCTCAAGTAGTGACAGGCAGCATGGACAAATTGATTGTCCAGTTACATAGCATTCAGATGAGTTTGGAGTGATTACCCCATCTGACCAAAGAGGAAGCTGAAGCTTAAGATGTGACTTCCCCTGGGTGACCAAGGGCCAGAAGTCAAGGGCAATAAGAGTTAAGTTTATTACACCAGGAGGCCGAACTGGGTCAAAGGCTATCTGATCTATATCTCTGGCTTTGTTTCAAACTTACTTTAGAAATAAATCTAATCTCTACACAGTCTCATTAGCATCTCCTCTAAATGTTAAAACTGTGTTTTTAAGAACCTCCAAATACAGATTCCATAAAAATGTTAGACTTTCCTCTAAAATAAAAAATATTATTTTTCAAAAATAGCATTTCTTTGTTAGGAATAGTCATCTTTTTGTGTAGTGTTACTGTCTACTATTCAAAGCCATGCCTACTATCCTTTCATTGTTTTTTCCTTTAGATCAGGAAAGACTTGAAATTTGGCTCTGAAAATTTCCTTAATTTGCAAGGAGAAACATTCCCTGGGAAGTCCATTTGTTATGACCAAGGAGGAAAAACAAAGCTCTAACAAGAAATAATCATCTTTGAAATCACAGGTTTTTCAGAACTAAATTGCTGAATTTATGTCATATCCCTCTTGGCCATTCTCTAGCTTTATCTGCCAAAAGTAACACAAACTGTTGCTTCAAGCAGAAATCTTCCTAGGTAGTGACACTGATAATGCCTCCCCATGCAGAGCCTCAAGGAAGCATCTGGACTGGTTTAAAGGCAGGGATGTGCTGAATAATCCCTCCCCTAGAGAGAGGATTTCTTTAAAGTCCTTTCAGACAGAAGAATAGTCACCCTCTGACCTCTAAACAGCTTTTTCTGGCAGTTTCCAGAATGTCTGCTTCCAGAAACATTTCTTCCTTTGTTTTATCAGCATCAAAAAGCACTTATAAGGGACCCATTCACCTCTGGGGAAGCATCAAAGATGAGGGAATAAAATCATACATGTGGTCTCATAGCCTTGGGAACTTAACATCTAAGATGCAACCACATACAAAAAGGATACATAGACAGTAAGAGGTACTATGTCAATATATGGCCAGATAGTAAATTACAACATTTATATCTCATCTACCTAAACCACTTATTCTTTTTCAGCTTTTTATAATGTATAATAATAATAAGTAAAGATATGTATACACATACATGTGCATGCTGACATGTGTTAATGTAAAAAAACCATTGAAACCTATAAAGAATTTTTGTGAGTTTATTTGAGCCAAACTGTCAACATGTGCAGGGAAGCAGAACTTTAACGAATTGAGATAATGCTCCAGAGAATGGGGATTGCATACCTTGTTTTTATAAATTGCCATTAAAAGGAAAATACATAAGTGGGTTACATGAAATTCATTGGTGATAGATTAGGGAGGTGGGAGAAAGCAAAGCAGGGAAACCTCTGGGATAGGATAAAAAGTGAAATGATGGACATATGCTTCTTTTACATAGAGGAATACAGGGTAGTTCACATAGTTAACAGTTGATGATTAACATGATAACAATAACAATGAAGGAATGCTCTGGTGCCATTTGCTGTGCCCTGAGGGGTCCAAAATAAAAAAGGGAAGTTACCCAGACATTTCACAGGTATGTTATCTTAGATGCAAAAAGACAATAGGCTCAGTAAAGATCTAAGTTGATCTTTGTCAGGGAAAATACTGGCCTAGGACATGACTACCCACTATAAACTGTTTGTGGTCAAATATTTAATTTTCAGACCATACTTTGTGGTTATTTTAGGCCTTTGAGTTTGCATAACCACCATGCAGGCCTTCCCTGAACTAGTTAGGTTAGCATATGGCCCCTTTCATCCACAAATGCATGCACACATACAAATAGAACTGATGACATAATTTGCAGAGCTTGATACAAAATGATAATGTGGGTCCCTTATTAAATATTATATGTATCCATATATTTCTATTTTATTTTGTATTTATTTACTTTTTGCTGTTGCTTGTCATCTATTTTCCACTTGGTGCAAGGCACATGGTTGCGGGTGTCAGGAAGGCACCTGTGGCTTAGGTAATAAAGAGCTGGGCTCTCTCAACTTCCTTTTTGGGGTTTTGCTGTTTTGACATAAAAAAACCCACTGCTTCTGGCTGAAGCCGGCCTAGTTGATGGGGATGGGTGGGGTGAAGAGTGGATAGAGCAAGTGGAGATGGAAGAGGGACTTAAAAGAACCTAACACCTCTGCAAGTCTGGTGGCTGATGGCAGCCATTCAGGATAGGGGCCCAGCTGATTAAATACAATTTATTTTTAAAGATTAAATTCCAATGTAGGTCTAGGTATGACCTTGGTTGCATAATTATTTAGTCTAATTATATCCTGGTAAAAAGGAGGTCATATATTCTGAAATACAGTTGGACCAATGTTTAATAGTCTACCTCAGTGAAACACTTCGTTTTTGCCCACTGAGTATGATGTTGGCTGTGGCCTTTATTAAATTGAGGTATGGTCCCTCTATTCCCACTTTGCTGAGAATTTTTATTATAGATTGCTGCTGGACTTTATCAAATGCTTTTTTTACATCTATTGATATGACCATGTAATTTTTATCCTTTATTTTGTTTAGGTAGTGTATCATGTTCATTGATTTGCAGATATTGTCCAACGTTGTATCCCGGAATAAATCCCATTTGATCATGGTGTATGTATGACCTTTTTAATGTATTGTTGGATCTAGTTTGCTAACATTTTGTTGAGGAATTTAGCATCTATGTTCATCAGGGATATTGGCCTATAATTCTCTTTATTTGTAGTGGCTAAAGCATTTCCCTTAAGATTGGGAGCAAGACAGGGATGTCCACTTTCACCACCCTTATTTCAGCATAGTACTGGAAGTCCTAGCCATAGCTATTAGACAATATGAAAAAAATAAAAGGCATTCAAATTGGAAAGGAGGAAGTGAATCAGTCATTATTTGCAGATGACATGTTACTGTATATAGAAAATCCTAAAGATATGACACACACACACACAAAAAAACTAAGACTGATAAATGAATTCAGTAAAGTAGCAGGTACAAAATAAATATCCAGAAATCAGTGGCATTTTCAGCAAGGGAATCTAAGAATACAATCCAATTCACAATTGCTTCAAAAAGAAATACTTGGGAATAAATTTAACCCAGGATGTAAAAGACCAGTACTCAGAAAATTATAGAACACTGAAGAAAGAAATGGAAGAAATTATAAATAAGTGGAAGTATATACTGTATACCTGGATAGGAAGAATTAACATCATTAAAATGTCCATTCTACCCAAAGCAAACTACAGATTCCACGCAATTCCTATCAAGATACCAATGGTGCATTTCACAGATCTAGAACAAATATTTAAAAAATTTATATGGAGCCATGAAAAACCCCAAATAGCTGCAACAATCTTTAAAAAATTTGCCTTGCTTATGTAAACTTGGATTTTTAATGAAAAGTTCTCTGAACAGCAGTTTCTGTGAGAAGGCCATTTATTTCCTTGAAAGACCAGAACAACTAAAATATTAGAAGTTCAGTTTATCTTCTAGAAATACAGGATATATTAGATATAAGTAAGTGGTTATAATTCTCTATAAACCAATCTGAATAAATGCATTTAAGAGAATATATCATCTAATTTATTAATAGTCTCCAGCGGTCAGAATATATTTCACACAAAAAGAAAATGTACTTCACACAGACATAATGAAAACTAGAGGCTGTTCTCAATTACATCTTGAAAGATCAGGCCTGGGCCCAACTGAGTCTTTCTATGGAATAATCTCTAAAACTGTCAAATTTCCAAAATGGAAACAGAATAAACATGTGTCAAAGATTTATTTAAGTCATTAAGGAAGGAACAAGCAGTACACAAGCTGACTCAGATAGCATTTGAAGTACAATATTGACAGCCATTGAAGAAAGTATGTGCCAGTGGTCAGCAAACTCATTAGTCAACAGAGCCAAATATCAACAGTACAATGATTGAAATTTCTTTTGAGAGCCAAATTTTTAAAACTTAAACTATATAGGTAGGTACATTGTTATTAAGTTAATTAGGGTACTCCTAAACTGGCCTTTGCTAAAAACGTCCTCAATCTGATAGAGGTACCTTCGCTGAGGTCGACCCCTTCTAACTCTCCCATCCTCAACTCGTGCATGAATCGCGCTCGCGCGCCTCCCCTGCACCGGGTATCCCGCGGCTCGCCTGCGCCGCGTCTCCCATGGTCCGACCAACCGACACCCCCCACTTCTTCTAAAATAGACTTGCCCAGGCCGAAAACCGACTTCTGCGAATGGGCCACGAAGTTTCAATCGCACTGTACGTGCGTGCCCGCACGTGGTATTTTGTGGAAGAGCCACACTCAAGGGGCCAAAGAGCCGCATGTGGCTCGCGAGCCACGGTTTGCCGACCACTGGTATGTGCAATAAGACAGCTACTAGGTTAGATTTTCAAAATGGTTTTATGTCCCTCCACAACCATATCCTTTGAGGTTATCTTTCCAATCTGACAGAAATAATTTTCATTGTTCTCTGGTATAAAACTCCAAGTAACTTCAGTGGATCTAGGTCCTGACCAAATAGTAAATGGTGAGTTGAGCAAAGGTATGGCTAATTGAATAATCCTTGGAAAGGCTTTTTGGATCAAACTTCAGCATGACATTGAAAGACACGCGTTTCTTTTTTGCCTTGTTTACACATCATAGATAACTTTTCTTAGCAAGGCAGGAAGGTGATACAATTAGAAAAAGGGGATTTAAGCAGGTGAGCATGATACAATAAGCATGATGGCCGAGAAGGCACAGACATAATATGGGGTGTCCTCATAAGACAGTTGACCCTCCCCTGGCTAGTTTGGTTCAGTGGTTAGAGCATTGGCCTGAGGACTGAAGGAGCGGGGGTTCAATTCTGGTCAAGGGCACATACCTCAGTTGCAGGCTCAATCCCCAGCCCTGGTTGGGGCATGTGAGGGAGGCAACCATTTGATGTGTCTCTCTCACATCGATGTTTCTCTCTCTCTGTCTCCACCTCTCCCTTCCACTCTCTCTAAAAATCAATGGAAAAAATATCCTCAGCTGAGAATTAAAAAAAAAAAAAAAAAGACAGTTGACCCCAAAGGGAGTTCTGCAAGGCCAAGGGCTGTAGGGTTTCCTGGGAGAGGGGTTGGGCTGTCAGAACTAACAAGGAGAAGGTGGTAGCTTGGCCCAGGAGCTCCTCAGGCAGGGCACTGGGAATGGCTTGTAGAGTTTTCTTACTTAGATTCCTTTCTGGTCTGAGTAATCAATGCAGGTCTCCGTCAAATGAACTTCTAAAGTGTGGTCTAGAAAATGCATTCACAACACCTTGCTCCATTGCTTGTGTTGAAGGGGCACCAAACTGTTGCTTCTTTGTTGGTGACCCTGTGAGCCTTCCTTTTCCTGAGTAGAGCTGCCCCCAAGGCTCTCTCATTACACAGTCAGCTCCTCTCCTCATTCTGCTCCACACCTCTACTCTCACCCCAATATCTGTACCAACCAAGACTGTAGATCAAGTTCACCAGTACTGTGCCCAAGAGGCGACTTTCCTGCTGCTCCCCACCACACCCCATTGCATCCTTGCCCCTTCCATGCTACTCCACGCCCCTCCCTCTGCCTGCCTGTCTAATACTTTCTATCTTATCTCAGTCCATGGTACTTGCTCTTGTCTGTCCCTTCTTCTCCTAAGCACACTCATCTGCTTTCCATACCACCAAACATCTCTTGGCTCTGGGTACCTCCCCCTCCAATTAAATCCCCAGTCAGTCAACCCCACACCCCAGGTCGTGCCTCCCACTGTCCCAGAGTACTGCTTGTGGTTTCTCTGTGTTCTAAATCTTCCTTGATCCTAAGACTAAAGGCCTGGCCCTGACTCTGCTTTACAACCACACCTGGCTCTCAGAGCATTCAGACACACACCAGGTGGCCTGTGGATTGGACCTGTTGCTCCCAGGGGTTACTCAGGACCTTGGACCATATTCAGATTGTGTTTGCAGCTGCAGCTTTCCCAGAATGGCTTCCAGATCCATACTGACCCGAAGCTGGGTGGGCCCATGTCCAGCTGCACCTCTGGGCCCTGGGGTGAAATTTTTGGAATCAGCTCATCTGCTCAGGCTCACAGACTCTCAGAACAATCCCACATACACCTCAAGACTGCTTGAAAAAGGACCAGGTTTTTTAATCCATTTTTCCAGTTTGGGGGAAAACTGAGGTATAATTAGGGAGGTTTTTGTGCCTGTCCTGTGAAGCCTTGAGAAAAACTCTCGCAGGCCAGAGTTCTGTTCCCTGTTTCTATTGCTTAGTAGGAACCAAGAGGTAAACATGAGGGAAATGGAGATGACTTTGTGGCCTCCTCCCACACCCCAACCATCCCCAACTCCTCAGGCGGCTGGGAAACCCTCAGAGGACATGAGCATTCACTGTCCTCTTAGTTTCTGCTCTGAGCAAATGGCAGGCCAAGCGCCAAGCACCTGGGAGCCTTTCCTCTGATGCTGCCATAAAGGCAGAGCCCTGGCCGCTCCTTCCAGTCTTTCCTCCTTCCAGTTACCCACTCCTAACGACTCGGATAAAAACTTACAGCCAGCTGCCCAGGCGTGAGTTCCAGCTCTGTATTTATTGTCTATGTGAATTTGAGCAAGTCATTCTTAACTTATTATCTTATTCATAGTGTGAATAATATTAAGGCCCATCATGTACCTCACAGAGCTTTTCTCCTCAGAAAAGGAGATTTAAATAACTTTGCAAACAACAAAGTATCAGGTAAATGTTGGTAGTACTACTCATGGTAATAAATAAGACAGTAATATTTTAGGTGTCTTACTAATATGCCTAATCATGATGACATCAATTCCATTAACACCTGCCATCATACCAGACCTCTCCTAGCAGGTTCTCAGTCTTCCCCAGACTACCTTTATGTTACCCTCACAGAGCACGACACCTTTTCCCCATTTTTTTTGCCCAGCCAAGACATGCATTACTTCCTGAGGATTCCTTTACTTTCTCTGTCCTTCCTCTTCCCAAGATTTCCTTCACAGAGTCTCACCTTGGAGTGCAAGGCAGAGTCCTACACCGTGGACCACATCTCTCCCCTCCCTGTTCCTCTGGCCATCGAGGGCCACCCAAGTTATTCTCCAGCTCAGGCAGTTTCCTCCTCAGCCAGGGGCCGTGGACTCAGTCCCAGCATCGCCTATGCACACCGTCCTGTGCACATAGGTGGCACACGAGCAAGGGTCTGTGACCCAGCACAGCTGGGAAATGCTGAACAAAGTTAACACTATTTTGGTTTGTTTTTTCAACTCTAACACTTTTCAGACTTCAGAATGCTAGAATACTTGACAAATTTCCAAGTGGGGGGTGTAGTATGTTGTTTCCTAAACTTGCTTGGCCATGGAACCCTTTTTGTGGCCCAGCGCCTTGCTGGGTCAGTGTCCTGAGTGGCACTGCCTTCACTCATCATTTGGGACCTGCACACTGACACGCCCTCTGTGAGGCAGCCCCGCCAGAGGACAGAGGGCAGCCTGCCTGTTGTTGACGGCTTCTCACCCCCTCCTCCCTTCACATCTTCCCCCAGACAGAATCTCACCCTGCAGGGGGGTTTCCTCCCCAACAGGAGAGCTGCTTGGCTGGCAGTTCCCTCGTCTCATGGGCTGAGGTCGACTCCTCCGTCTTCTTGCCTCCACTGTTGCACATGCACAGCCACAGGACCACGAGGGAGAGGCCTCCTTGGCCAATCTCAGCAGAACTCCAGGATGGTGTGCCTGGGCCAGGAGCACAAGCAGGACCAAGTCCACAAGTCCCTCCAACATCAACTTCTCGAGAGAGAAAAATTACAATCTGCCAGGGAGTCCAGGCTTTGGAGCTCCTCCATGGCCCCAGAGGCCACGCCAGGGAAACCCCTGTCCTTAACAAACCAGGAGAGATTTTCAGGCATCACTCGCTTTGTTACACTTTGCAGATATTGCGTTTTCATCAACATAGAGGCAAGACCCTTCACCAGCAAAAAGATTAAGATCCATTGACGGCTCAGATGATGACTAGCATTTTTAGCAACAACGTATTTTTAAAGTAAGGTATGTACATTGTTTTTTTAGGCTTAATATTATTGCACACTTAATAGACTATAATATAGTGTAAATATAATTTTATATGCACTGGGAAACAAAACAATTTCTATGACTCACTTTATTGCGATAACTGTGGAGGTCTGGAACCAAACCTGCAGTGTCTGCATTCTGCAAGGTATGCCTGTGCCATCCCTCTGCAGGCCAAACAAGGACGCGCGCATGTCCTGGGTATAGAAAAGGAACTTCCCTTCACTTTGCACCCAGTTTGGGAATTTCAGGCTCTCACTTGGGGATCTGGTTTATTTCTTCAATTTAATTGTTCACCGCAGCACTCAGTCTGTCATGTGCTGGCGTATGCCAGGCACTCTGCTGGGCCCTTGGGGAGGTGAGGATGCAAGAAAAATTGCCCCCAAGAGAGCATGCTTGCACTTGGAGGACTTGGGACACACGGCTTTTCCCCCTCTGTGACAGTGATTCTAGGTGCAGCTTAAGTTATTGCGAGAACCAAAGCCTGCACAGGCCACCAAAGGCCGTTGTCCCTGCCCTGCTGTGACCCCATGGCCAAAGAGGAGGTTTGCAGTGGGCAGCATGACTATCCTCTGCTGATAACCATGGCAGAGACAGCTTACTGGAGAGTTACATAGGCTTAAATTTCAGGGCCTCAGCCCTGCACAAGCCTCTTCCAGACCCCGTCACTGGCTTTGCCTCTATATTGTAGTATTCTTTTCTTTATCCCCAAATTGAGTAAGCATTGGCCCCCAAAATCCCAGATCTGTCCTTGGTGGGTGAGAGATGCATGCTTCTCCAATTAGGTTCCATTCCATGGAAACTGGTCCTGAACCTGATGTCATGTGAGCTGTTCTCAGCCTCGGTTCAGAAGACCGTTTCCTGGGCAGGCTCTGGAGTTCCTGGATCTGAACTACGGAGACAGCCCAGGGCAGTCACGCACGGTGGGACAACCGAAAACCCTGCTCCTGGGCCTTGGCGATACCCAGAGCCCACCTGGCCAGGCAGCCCAGCCAGGGGCCACTCTTCCTACCTAACCTCATTTTCAGGAAAACTCTAGTGAGCATCATGAGTCTCCCAGCCTTCTCAGCTGGTCACTATTACTACATATTTCTCCAAAACTTATTTATTTATTTTTTTACATCAGTGCAATGGAACAGGGAGCTCCCACGTCAAGGCAAGTAACAGACGGAGACATAAGCACTGCACAGTATTTCCAATCACAGGATGTTCTATTCAAGTGACCGTTGTGTCTGACCAGCTTGGCTGCTTATGCCCTGTGGCTCCAGCATTCCTTACCAGAGTCAGCTTCCTGGGACTCAGACTCCCTTTTTGTCCTGAAACTTCAAAGCAAATGCTTCCTTTAAATTTCTCTAGAATCTCATTCCCTACTTACTGCTTCTAAGATAAAAGAGTCCTCCATCCTTTTGCTATAAAGCATGTGAGACAAGAAATCTGACTGAAGGCTTCAGAGCTGTGACTTCTTTGTGCTTTTTCCCATACCCTTGGAGTGGGGGGAGTTCATGCCATTGCCCAATAGAAGAGCTTGACACGAGCATGGGCTATTCCAAGGGTGAGCAGCAGCACAGGGGAAACAGGTAGCTCACAGAGAAGGAGGAAACCCCAATAAAAAGGTGGCTTTGAGAGGAATCCCTGGGGTCAGGCCTATTTGGTGGGATACAGATGTGCCTGTGACTGAAGGAGGAGATTGGTGGGCCCTGTCTTCCTTTCCCCTGCAGGCCAGCCGCCTTGAGCGCCAGGCTGGCCACATTCACCTGAGCGTTTAGCCGGGGCCCCGGGCCTGCCAGGAGGAAACTGCTCCTTCAGCTTCCAGTTACTGCCGGGTGATCAGAAATTCCCTGGGCATGTGATGCTACTAAAAGTTCCCAATTAAAAGGAAAGTATAAATAAGAAGCACGGAAGGGACCCCAGATCCAGAACTTTGAGGGAACAGTTAAGAGAAAAGAGTCATAAAAAGGTGCCCTTCTCTGGTTTGGGGAAGAAGGAATTGATAACGTCCTCTTTTTACCATTAAATCCTCTCCTTACAAATAATTAAAAAGGTTTCATGTAGGACATTTTCCTACCCCAGCCCACCTCCTGTCCACTCCACTGAGCAAAAGGTCACTTTCAGGCTTCCCCCAGCCTCAGGCTACTAAGAGGCATGGGCTTCTCCCAAGTCACACCTCAGGGGTCTGGGCCTGAGCACATCCCCGCCGCGGTGGGAGCCAAGGTCACCCTGCATGCCAGCAGACCTTGTCATTCTTACAGCTATATCCACATTCAAAAGGCTTCACTCTGGTCCATGTTGTCTTTCTGATAAATTATATTTTGATAAGCATGTTGACACTCTCCTGACTTTCTCTGAGTGTTACATTGCTGAAATGGAAGCTGGGTCTCCATCCTGTCCTGATTCTATTAAACAAAGATATTTATTTATTTTTAAAATATTTGTATTGATTTCAGAGAGGAAGGGAGAGGGAGAGAGAGTGATAGAAACATCAATGATGAGAGAGTATCATTGATTGGCTGCCTCCTGCACACCCCTCACTGGGGATTGAGCCCACAACCCAGACATGTGCCCTGACCAGGAATTGCACCATGACCTCCTGGTTCATAGGTCAATGCTCAACCACTGAGCCACGCCGGCTAGGCTAGGCAACAATATTTACACCATTCATTTCAAGCTTGACTCAGTACATAGGTCTGGATGATCAAGGACAACCTAGCTTGTTTAATGCTCATGAGCAACCTCCATCAGAGAGAGGGGCTCACTTCCAGACCAAGTCTGTCCAACTCCAGAAGCAAAGCCCTAACCGCTGTCCTATATGGCTGCTTACAAGCACAGCAGAGGGAATGGAATTATTGGAGAGGGTCATAAAATGTTAGTGTTGGAAGAGACCACTGTGCTCCCACATCTGTCATCATCATCTTCACCATTATCACCATATCATTATCATCAACATTAGCATAATCACCATCACTATCATTATCATCATCATCATCACCACCACCACCATCATCACCACCACCACCATCATTATCACCACCATTATCATCATCACCATCAGCCAAAAAGTTTATTGAATACTTATTATATCTAATTTACAGAGATTATCTTATTTAATCCTCACATTAACTTTAATTTTCTCATTTTATAGATCAAAACTAAAATATAGAGAGGTTAAGTACCATTCTTAATGTCACCTAGCTATGAAGCAGCTGAGCCAAGATTCAAACCTGAACAGTCTAACACAAGAGCTCCCACTCTCAATAAGTACCCTATATAGCCGCCCCAAATAAATGTGGAGTAAATTGATGACTGAGGGAATACAAATAATGAAAGAGAAAATTCATTCAATCATTCAGCAAATATGTATTGAGTTCCTATTATGTGCCATGCACTATGTCAGGCTCTGGAAAGATGGTGGGGAAAAAGTGGACACTACCCTTGGAGCTTAAAGTCTGGGAAAGAAGTAAAAGATGACTCTGAGTTTTCCAGTGTGAGTGATTCAGAGATGAAATGATAGTGCCATTGGGAGGGAATTCAGAAGGAGTAAATTTAGAGGTAAAAAAACCTTTATTTTGGCAAGTAGTTTGCTAAGCTTCAGGCACTAAGGTAAAGCAAATTAACAATTAAAATTGTTCAAAAGGTCATGGAGATACTGGCTGGCAGCTCAAAGAGAGACTGAGGTGTATCTAGGAATTACATAAGTATTGCTGATGGCTGAAGATAGGAACCTAAGGCAAGATTGATATAGAGAATATTAAGTCTAGAGATAGGAACTAAGCCTTGGAGCAAGTTCCAGAGAGGATGGACACCTGCCAAGAGAAGAAATGATCACAAGGTGTCAAAGAAGCCAGGGACTGAGGAGTTCTGCAGAAGAGGGAGACGTGGTAAACAATGTCAGAGGTCTCGGGGAGAGCAACAAAAATGAACACTAGTTCTTTCCATGTGACCTAAAGCAAGTTTTTGATAATTTCTGAGAGCACAGTGTCAACAGACGGTGAGGGTAAATGATAGATTGTAGAGAACTTGGGGGGAAATGGGTGATAAGGAAAAAGCAACAGCCGTTTCTTAAATTCATTGAGAAGCTAGCATGAAAAGAGAGCAGCAATGGTCAGTTAGTGGGAAAAATGCTGAAAAAATCAGTTTTACTAATTGTGTGACCTGACCCAAATATGAATATGTTTAAATGTGACAATCATTGGATTTAAGACATTCTGTAACTCATGCTCCTGAAATGGGACCCCCAGGTTTGGCCTACCCCAATCCCTTGATTTCCCACACAAATGAGTGGTGGTCTCTGCTCTCTGATTTCCTATTTGGGATCATGACTGAGTTTAGTTCAGCAGGTTTTCTTCTCTTTATAATAAACTTTTTAAATAAAAGAAACAATTAATCCCCAAATATATTTTCCTTGAGGAAACATTTACATTCTTATGACTTCAAATGCTAAGCCAATACAAGCAGCATCAAAAAACATTATATTTATAGTTATCAACAACAAAAAGCAGAAGGGAAAACACCATTAGGACATCTTTGTAAAAGTATGACAGGTTCAGACCCAAGACCATGGCAGATCATGGGACTGAAGTGTTTCCTGTTGAAAAAAAATGCTAAATTTAAAACCAAAATGCATGAATTTGGAAGTCATAGAGATGCAGTCTTCCTAGAATACTCATCACACACTGACCTCTGTTCCAATTCAGGTCCAGAAACTAAAGCAATGAGCAAATCAGAAATATCGAAATAGTGACAGCTGGGGGTCACAGCCACTCTGAGGAGAGGCTGAGGTGACTGAGGCTGTTTTGGCTTGAAACGAGAAAATATAGCACTTTCTGTTAAGAACAAAACAAGAAGGAGAGGTTTAAACTCCCACAGAAGGCTTTAGTTGTAGATTAGAAAGAATTTCTGACCAATTGGTTTATAAGCATTAAGTGTGTTGCTAAGGGTCATTGAGATTATTCAGGTTCAAATCCCATATCCTCCTATGGGACTTGGAGCAAATTACTTAATCTCTCTGGGCCTTAATGTCCTCCAAAGTGGGGATGTAGCAGTCACTAACTGCTGCAAGGATGTCATGAGTTAAAGCACTTAGCAGAGGAGTAGACACATCATCAGCGCTAGTCCGCAGCGGCTCCATCATGACTGTTCTCATCCTTGTGATACCCAAGAAAGGACTCATCTCCATCTATAAGGTCAGGTCTGAAGGAAATGTAACAATTTTTTTAAAGACTGAATTTAATGTCTATTTTCAGCCCCCATTTTGGGGAAAATGCATCTCTGGCAACTCAAGGTCACTTCCTTTCCTTGCCAGAGGAGGGGTGACTTCTGTATCATCAAGGTGTTGGGAATGGGAAGGAACTGGTGCAGGTTTGGTCCTCGGGTTGTCATCAGTCAAACCTGCATCCTCAGAGATCCAGTGTAGCTCAGGCTTCAGTCCCCATACAGGTAGCTACCCCTTTTGAGGACTCCTCAGGCCCACTCTCTTTCAGCTACTTCCATGGTATACTTGAGGACAGGTGGCCATGGGAATCCTGAGAGGCTGGCCAGGACCTCAGATGGCTCTAGCTCCCAAGCAGTCACTCCTGTTTGGAGATCCTACCACCTCTCCAAAGCTGGGCCCAGGAAAAGTAAGACTCAGGATCCCTTTGCTGACTCCCCCAAACATTTTATTGCCTTTCCATATTCCTTGGCGCAGAGAAGGCAATGCACATGACCAGCCATACTTGAGACACAAACCTTATCTCTCTTCTGTTGATGACAAGGATAGATGGGGGACTAAAGCTTTAGTTAGTTCACATTATCCTACTAGGCCCTGAAGACATTAGTCTCTCACTTCAGCCCCAGCAGAAGTCTCCTATTGCTTCCCTTAAATAACTTCCTGCCATCTATACAGAAGGACTGCAAGAGTCTCCTAATGCCTACCACTAGGGAGGGAATGTCTCAGAGTTTACCATGGACAAACAAACTAACACATTGCATCTCCATTGAGTCAAATGGCTCTGGTAACTTATGGCTAGAAAAATAACTTAATTTTTATTCCATTTATATATTTAAACTAGAGGCCCTGTGCACAGATTTGTGCACTGGTGGGGTCCCTCGGCCTAGTCTTCACCCTCTCGAAATCCTGGACCCCTCGGGGGATGTCGGACTGCTGGTTTCAGCCCAATCCCTGCAGGCCTGTGCATTGAGCGTCTGCCCCCTGGTGGTCAGTGCACATCATAGCTACTGGTCGAATGGTCACTTAGGCATATATATATATATATATATATATATATATATATATATATATATATATGACTTATAGAAAACACACACTAGACCAGCGGTTCTTAACCTGTGGGTCGTGACCCCTTTGGTTGCCTAAGACCATCCTGCATATCAGATATTTACATTACGATTCATAACAGTAGCAACATTACAGTTATGAAGTAGCAACGAAAATAAATTTTATGGTTGGGTCACAACATGAGAAACTGTATTTAAAGGGCCAGAAGGTTGAGAACCACTGTACTAGACAAAAATAAAGGAGCAAAAAGGAAAATGAAGTAAACTTGGAAGCATTCACTTCATGTGCCAGGGAATGGCAATGTGCTACAGGATGGCCACAGAGAGGACCTGCCTTCTCATCAGGCAGGACACAGGAATCTCCCCGGTACTGAAATTTCCCCCATGGCTCCTCAGAAGAGGGGCAGCATGTAATGTAGTGAACTAAGCCTCAGTGATATCTGTACAGGAAATAATACAGTGAGCAGCTTAGGGCCACTTCTTTCAACACCCTGGCTATGGACCCAGAGCATCTGGGACAAAGGGAATCTCAGTAAATATAATTCCACAAAGACTATTACTGTGCAATCCACATATCTCCCTGCTGTCTCAATAATTAATAAATAAGCTAAATAAGCTGAAATGTTCAGTAGGTTTCAGAGAGGTGAACAAACTGTGTATTATTCAGGCAGTCCTTCCCATATTATTCCTGTCACGTACTCACCATGGTAGGTTCAGGTTAGGATGAGCAATGCTCCTGTTTGCTTGAGACTGAGAGCTTTCAGTGTTAGAACTAAGTCCAGGAAAATGGGGGCAGTTGGTCACTCCGGTTCAGAATGACATCTCCTGCCTCATTCAAGGATTACAGCTCATCTGTGTTGCTGGTTAAGTGCAAAATTTTAAAAGTCAGACAATGTGAGGTGGGGTTACAGGCTTCTGAGAATAGAGAAACTGACAAGAAGTAGAGGGACCAGACCTTCTCCAGAAAGGAGCTGTGTGGGCAGGGCCTAGATTCGCCAGAAGTGTCTTCTCTCCTGCAATGAACAGGTCAAGGCCTCGTGCTTAGTCCATTCTAGATGACCAGTATATACTGGGATCAAGTTCAATTAGGGTGACTCAGGGTAACAGTCCTCAACCTCTTCCAGCTCCTTTTGTTCGTCTTCTCTTAGGCACTTGTGTGGGGTGCACTTTATTTGTTAATCTATCCTTGATTCTACCCTCCATGCTGGGCTGAGCTGTGTGTCCTGACCACCGGGCCTCTCGAGATAGAGAGGCAGAGTCCTCTTCTGTGGGTGCCTAATGCTCGTCTCTCGGACGCCTGGATACTGACCTAATGGCCTCCCCTGGATCCTGCTCCAAGAAATTTCCTCAATGGGTTTCCCCTTCCCTGAGACCAAGGACAGTGTCTGGGCTGTTTCTTTGCAAACATTCTCTTCTATTTCTGCTGCTCAGGGGCCCCAAGGATCCAGGGTGCTGAGATTATGGTACTGGGATGTCAGACAGGATGTAACATAATCCTTGCCCATTGGGGGGTTTGTGATCTAGGTGATCAGACAAATAAGTTCTTGACTTTCTTTTGAAGACTTTGGAAATGATTTGCATTAAAACAAAATGAAATAACAATCATAATAACAATTAGAAACAAAACAAAAACACTCCCAGAACTCAGTTCTCATGCCAAAATAATTTAATTCTCAGAAACTTCTCTCACCCCTTCCTTCTTCTCTGGCTCTGTGTTCCACATTCTGGAAAAGAGAAACAAACAATCAAAGAAGTAGATTCTCTAACTCCTGATTCATTTATCCTATACCTACAGGTGAATTACTCATCTTATCTGTGCCTGAGTTGTTTCATCAATAAATAAAAACAATAGTACAACAGCAATCACTTGAATACTGCTAGTTATGTGCCAGGCACTATTCCAAGCACTTTGTTTATATTAGCTTATTTACAACAATATATTTACAATATATTGTGAGGAACATGCTATCATGCTTTTTATATTACAGATGAGAAAACTAGGACTCAGATTTTAATAACTTGTCCCAGGTCAAGCAGCTGGTAAATGAGAGGCTGGGATTCAACCCGGACTGGCTTCATAATGTACGCACCTACATTACTCAATGCTGAATGAATAAACGGCTTGCTGGCTGGTTGAT